>NC_068307.1:14087252-16487252 GCF_025860055.1 Xyrauchen texanus | reverse complement strand
GCCTAATGTTACATTTATTTTGTGCAATCTGGCAAACATGCATGCAAGTGCGCTTTTTCTATCTCTTGCTTTCCCCTTTGAACAAATGTTGTGATCTGTAGTGCTATATTCTGCTCAAGGCTACTGTTATAGCAAGGTGTTATACGGCTACTCTGTGTCCATTCTTGAGGCTCTTTGTGATGTTATGTGCTACTTTGCAGGTAAAACTTCTCAGAGATTAAATTAAATATAAAAGTAGATCTCGGCATCATTGACATGCGAGCAAAAGCAAGCCAGAGATGAATATGTATATGTATTTTCTATTTGTGCAATTTAGAAATGTTGAAGTCCATTCGCACCTATATGTTAATCTAACTCTTGTTGTAATTATTTATCATAGTCATGCAGTTGTGTTATTATGTTGTGTGCTGAAAGTCAAACCATCGAGGAGACCCACATCATGACCTTTATAGCATGTAAACAAGTAAACTCGCCCGCTTTGCCCAAACATTAAAAGTTCTATAATTTTTTTAATTTTTAATTTTATTAAAACAGACCCCTGATGTAGAGATTGTTAAATTGAATAATAAATTAACAGGGAAGTAGAGATGGTAAAATAAATGTATAAGCTCAGCCTTTGTAGAGCAATTCAATACTTTAGGCAATTGCAGAATAGTCCCATTAGTCACAGATACACTTCAGAAAATTGAGTACACAACTATTTCTGGGATTAAAAGTTACAAAAACCAAATCAATGCAGAACATTGTATCTCAAAATTAATACAACGTGGCCCCCCATGCACTACTTAAAGCCCGATGTGGCCCCTTTACCAAAATAGTTGCCCACCCCTGCTCTACGATCTACCAGCTCTGTAGCATAAATGCACAGTAAAAAATGAAATAGCTTTTTATCAAGCTTATAGTGGTTTTTAAGTCACAGATACAACAAAATGTGAATTACTTTCATCACCATTAAAAACACACATTAGACCAACAATATTCCCCCAAATGTTGTCCCATCTAGCCTAATAGTGTTTTCTGAACAAATTCGACAATTTCGCTGATTTGCGAGTTTCAAGCATGCATTGCAACGGGAATAAATTATGCGGTTAGTGTTATAGCCTTATTTTTTGCTGTTTGCTGACTTTATGCTGTTGTTTTTTGTTGCAACTGTTAGTCAGTTTTTGTGTGGTGTGATGTTAGGAGCTCATCTTTTAACTTACTGAGGTTTGTTGATTGTCACCGTTATTGAGGTTAGTGTGTTAAGGGTTGAGGTCTATTTTGTGTCTATGCCAAACAACTGTGCGTACTACCTTGCAAGATATACATCTCTTCAGATGCAAAGGTTCCAGTAAACTTAATTTAAAAATAATTGAAATGGGGACAAAATGAAATTTCTTATATTTCAAATTAATAGTTGGCTGAACAAGAAATTAGAAGTTCTCCCAACAAGAATTTTTGCATTAAGTGAACAAACAAATACATATTGACTAAACAACGCAATGTTACTAAGGACAATTATTAAGAGTTGAGAGAACTCAAAAATCTCACTGTGTCATGTTGCCTTGATTTTTTAAGTTGGCTCAACAATTCTTTTTTTACAGTGCGTGCACATTTCTCACTTAATCATGATAAAGAATCTGCTTCCTAGTTTAAACAGGCTGAATAATCCCACATACTATGCTTAATCCTCTTCTCTCACTGATGACAAAAGAACGCTTCATCATACATAAATATTCAGATCTAAAACCTATATCTCCAGTATTGAGATTATTTGTCTTCAATCCCAGATACCACACAACAGCATTGAGCTGATAAAATGGCAAACTGCAGAAATTGTGCAGACACTCAATATCTCTCAAAACCGAACTGCTCCTTTGTGTGCAAAACACTGGTTAAATCTAACCACACTTAGACCTTACACAATACTTTTATCATTCGTTTATGTTTGCAGAATGTAATCTGAGACCATGAAACGAAAATAATGAAATGACTGAAGTCAGAATATAAAAGTGGAAATGAAAAGACGAAGTGAAAGAATAAACATGTGGGTTTGAGATCCTTCACAAGTGTGATAGAGAATCTGGAAATATAGAAGATAGGGGTGGCAGTACAAAAGATAAAAGGAATATACTAGGGGGGATATATGGGGGTCAGGGGAGAAATATTTGAAAAGTGTAAAACAGATGGAGATGTGAAAGACAAAAAAGAAGGAGAGTGCTAATGCAGGAGATCAAAGGGTGTGTGTGTGAACATCTGTAGAGGGGCTCACCTAGCAGACTGAGGCTCCGGCGCGGAGGAGGTGGAGGCGTGGGAGGGTGAGGGGAGTTTCTCTCTCTCTGAGATATGTCCACATCAACCAAGGACACAGTCTCTCCTGGAACCAGAGTGATGATATAGAACTTATAAGGAAGACATCGACATTTCTTATAATAATTTATCTAAATTTCTAAGACTGGCTTAAAATGAGACTTATCTCACCCAAATCATGTGTCTGTGTTATTATATTCCCCATATGCACTGTGTAAGCTCATTATCAGTATTAATCAATATGCCTTCATTTAATACTGTATATTTCAACAATGGTCCCTTAGGCTTTAACAGCATTATCTTCCCTTAAATGTCCTTTTTCTAAGTGTTCTTTTTACCTGTGAATATAGGAGTAAAAGAGGCAGCAGAGAAGGCACTCTGTGCCCTTGTTAGTCCAGGTTGGCTGCGGGAAGGAAAGTATCATGGTAAATATAATAGTTTGAGAAAGCAGATATATTTAAGGTACAACAACAAAAGTCTATTCATCCAAAAATGAAAATTCTGTCATTGATTATAGATCCTCATTCTGTTCCAAAGATATAATTTTCTTCTGTGGGACACAAAAGCTGTTAAAAGATTCAAGTCTGAGTCACTTTTATTGCATCTTTTTCTGTACAATGAAAGTTAATGTTGACTAAGGCGAAAATGTAAAAATGCTGCCCAACATCTCTTTTTGTGCTTTACAAAAGACAGAAAGTCATACAGGTTCTGAACATTCTGATGATGAGTGAATGATGACAGAATTTTCATATTTGGATGAACTGTCCTGTAAGGTTAGCGTGATTTAGTCTACCATTTATTATGCATTAAAGGTATACACATAATCATGAAACTTATGTTTGCAATGTTAAAGGGATAGTTCACCAAAAATGACTCACCTGTATGTCTTTCTTTCTTCTGCTGAATACAAACAATAATTTTTAGAAAAATATTTCAGCCATGGTCCTCACAATTCAAGTGAATGGTACCAACATTTTGAAGGTCCAGAAAACACATACAGACAGCATAAAAGTAATCCATACGACTCCAGTGGTTAAAGCCATGTCTTCAGAAGCGATCTGATAGGTGTGGTTGAGAAACAGATCAATATTTAAGTTATTTTTAAATATCAATCTCCACTTTCACTTCCTTTGTTTTTGGCAATTTGCATTCTTTGTTAATTAACAGAAAAAAAAGGACTTAAATATTGTACTACATACTACATCTATGATATTGCTTCTGAAGACATGAATTAAACCACTGGAGTAGTATGGACTACTTTTATGCTGCCTTTTTGGAGCTTCAAAATTTGGGAATCCATTCACATACTAATGCATTGTATGGACTTAGAGCTGAGATAATTTTCTAAAAACCTTCTATTGTGTTCAGCAGAAGAAAGACAGACATACACATCTGGTATGGCAATGGGGTGAGTAAATGATGGAAGATTTTTCATTTTGGGGTGAACTACCCCGAAGCGTACCTATATGGAGGGTCAAAAACTCACCTGCCCGAGTCATGTTCCCTACCAATTGCTCCTGACATGTCAACTAAACTGCCAGCTGAGGAAATGGAGAATGTTACTGAAGGTCTTTTGTCCAAAAGATTGTTAGAGCCACTACAGCTTTTAGTTCTGAAAAGTTTACTCAGGCGGATTTTAAGCGAGCCCTTCCTGGATTTTCCTGGTACTTTCAGAGTCTTCTCTCCTCCGCTTGCCCCATGCGCTCGGGACGCGCTTCTTTCCGGCCAGGCTTTCGGAGTGGATGCCTGGCTGGGTAGGACCTGTGGCGTCAGTTTGTCGGTGGTAGTATCATCCTGAGCCCTGGTGTTAACTGAGTCTCGCAACAAACAACAAAGTCCACCTGAGACCCCCATGGTTTGCCCGGCCAGTACCGACGGGAAACATTTGAGTGTAAACGCACCTGGCGTCGTGTTTACTATGTCCCTTTCTCCGTGTTCAGGAATGTGTGACTCAGTCTTTTGACAGGTATTGATGCCCAGACCATTCACCTCTTCAGACCCGAGGCCCTCCAGGACCAGCAGCGCATCGCTGGTCTCAGTCGGGTCGTCGCCTTGCCTGATACCAGCTACCGCCGAACCGAGAACGCTGTGACACGAACAGTGCGGTAGCTCGCCGTCTTTGAGCAAAAAATCGCTTACCGGAGCAACTCCCAGGTCCCCGAATTTCCGCGCCAGCTCTAACACAGGACCGTCGGGCAGCTGGAGCTGTCTCTGCGCCGTTGTGCAGCTCCAGCTGGGCTCTGTCATCGAAACAGCGTTGGTTTTATCCGCTGCCGGCAGCCAATCTTTTTTGTCTGTGATCAAACGATGCCGGTTGCACAGCTCTGCTGCCTCCTTATCTGTAGCAACCGTCGGCAGCTTAAGCTGAGGATGCAGCGTCCATGTATGAGGATGCTGAGCGTCCACGGCGCTGAGCATGTTGCTATTGATGCTGCCGCTAGACTCGGAGGAAAGCACCGCTTGGTTTTCAAAAGCCCCTACTTGACTCTGATCATCCAAATTATTTTCAGCAGAGTCTCTCGATATATTTCTGAATACTAACAGTTGAGGCCCCATTCCGCCTATGTGCGTGAGATCGTACCCGTGGGCCTCGACTGAATGAAGCGGGGGAGGCGGTACAGAGAGCGACGGTCTAGTCGCCATCACTCCAGTGTCAGGTGCCTCCGTTCCGTTGGCTTGCGGAGCTTTGCTCACCGCTGAGATGTGGCCGTGTCGGGCAAGGCCGACCATTTGATTCTGTGTGCATTCAAAGTTACCCTTAATACCTCCATGAGACAAGACCTCCTGCACTGTCGAAGACAGATTCCCATTCTCCTCATCCAAGCGGTCATCCTCGGCCGCGGAGACCAGGCGCATCAAGACAAAATCGGGAGACATATCTTGCGCGTTGTTCATTATTATTCCTCAATATACTGAAGGAATGAGCGATATTAGCGTTTCACATTGCTCCAGTCATAAGATATAGGTTGTCTAACGGTAACGGGAGTCTAATCCTCTTGGTGTTAGTTTTAGCCCAATCACTCACTCACCGCTAGACAATTAGACAATATAAACTCTATTTCACGCGCTCCTTCAACATTGCGTACGCTCTCCTTCGCGCGGACCCCGGCTATTTCCAAATATCAGCGTCATTTAATGTCCGGCCTCAAAAAATGTCCACGGGTCTTTACAGGGTCATACATAACGCTTCGTTTCACAGAATCTTAAAGGCGTCTGTGGTCATATTACATATATCTCTACGGCACACACCGAGGCCCCACCCGCGCGCTCACTTCCGCAAATTCGATGCGTTTCGTGTTTGCCATTATTGGTGCCATTGCTGTCCACTTGGCTGCAGGCAATGTGTTGTCCCCCTTACTGACGTGCACCGTGGTGTAATGTATTTTTGTTCACGTCCTGCTGGACACACAGATGTCATTTACCGCGCTGTTGTGAGGAATTTGACCTGCGCTTATCAATTAATGTTTGTTATGATGATACAAAAATTGTTGTGGCATCGCCTCTCCTTATAATTTTAGCAGAATTTAAACTTTCCTAGCACATTGGTCACATAATGAGTCAAAGTTCCTGGCTAATAATTATCATTATTTGAATACATTATCTTTGTAGGCCTATACTTATTCATCTTCTCATCCATAAGGCCTATACATTTATGCAAGAGAATATCATGCTATAGGCTATGACATTTAAAATGAATATTATGTAGCATAAATACATTTATTTTACTTAAAAACACTGTGATTTATTTTAATATATGATGTGTATTACCTAGAGAGACAAAACAGTTATTGTTTACTATCATCCATTGTTCTGTGGTCAAGATTTTTACTGTTATCTGCGCTATATTTGTATTGCATTTGCAATGCAACTGCATTGATGGACCGAATGATGGCGCTGTACACAAATATTAACACATTGTGACAAGCCTAACGATCACTTTAAAACCAACCATCTCATAACACAAAGAGTTTATGGTTTTGATTAACGTTAAAGGTTTTAACTAACATTCAGAAGAAGAAAACGTGTGTTTTCAATTCAATTCAATTCAAAGGGGCTTTATTGGCATGAATGTAAACGATACAATATTGCCAAAGCGGAGGCTGTGTAAAAAAGAACTACACCTTAATCTATACATTTAGTTTAACAAATATAAAAATAAATAATAAAAATAAATACAAAACAGGTTCAGAACTGCTGAAGACCACAGTGTTTAAATAACTGAAGAGAACTGACATATACTGACACATAAATGAATATACACACATACACTGAGGGTCACTGTGGTGAACATTGGGGTGACACACGGGGGTAAAACACATAACACAGATTCACCCGCTGTCTCTCAGGCTGTGACACGTTAAAACGTATTCACTGTATCTCATTTGAGAAATATTGAATGTTTTGACAACATCCTTTTCAATGAAATACTTAAATGCACACAACATTGTCTGAAAACACATCCATATATATCCCCAAAATCATGTTCACAATCTAGGCTTTGTAAATTGTGTGCATTCATAAAGACATATAGAATATATATATATATATATATATATATATATATATATATATATATATATATATATATATATATATATATATAAAATAGATATACACAAATATAGCATCTGCAGTCCGAAGTGGGGGTGGGGCCCAACAAGAATGAATGTAGAATCTTAGTACCCTGTTGCCATGTTACCACAACAAGGATTCGAATGCATTACCCAATATGACTGGATTTGTCTGAATCATCCTTTCTCTCTCTCTCTCTCTCTCTCTCTCTCTCTCTCTCTCTCTCTCTCTCTCTCGCTCTCTCTCTCTCTCACATACAAAAAATGTATGGTGCTCGCTGTAACAGATTCACAAACTCACACTCACATACACAGTCCATAAAGGGGGGTCTTGGTGTTAATCCACAAAGCGGTGATATACCCCAGCCGAGAGGATTACCCTCCCATCCTCTCATCCATCAGCCCATCCTCATACACACACTTCAAAACAATCCAGCATTAACAGATGTGCTTCTCTCCACACCCAGCACTACCGGGAGATTGGAAGAGCGAGAGAGGGAGAGTACGGGAGAACCAGTGGCATTTGTCTTTCATTCTGCTTTTTCTGTTCTCTGTCCAGTTTCTCTCAGGCTAATGAACACCTTGCTGGATGGCGATCAGTCTCTTCGTTGTCATAGCAGCACTTGAGTCCTCAATTTTGCAGCAGCGTCATCTTGATTAGCTTTATCTAAGAAGCAGCTGTAAGAGTGCAGACCAACTGATACACTGGGTGCAGGGGAGTATGGAACTTAAGCGTTGCCTCCTATGAACTTCATCTTCAGCTTTGAACATTTGCAGTGTATGTCAGTCATTGCATGCACACTCATATGTGTGAAACCTAGACGCTGGTGACAGCAAAGTACAGTGCAGCTCCGCTCAACCCCACTGACACTTACCTACACTAAAGTAACATTGGAGAGAAGAAACAAAGGTGAAATGGGAGCGTGCACTCTGAAAACATCTTTCAGGATGTGAGAAAGCTAGAAATTAACCTTTTCCTTTGAGGGATATCGCAAAAGGCATTGGAGGAGAAGAAATTAAGAGATCTGCAAGGATGGGCCCCTGTGTTGGTGCACTATTGCTGCTGTTGCCCTGCTTGATTTCTGCTCAACTAAGCACTGTGTCTGAACCTGAAGGCACCTCCAGCCTGGAGCCCACATCAGCACTCCTGCTTCCAGCCTCAAACACTAGCATCATAGCAGGGAAGAGCCTCTCCCCCAGCATCCTGCCCACCAGTCCGGGCCCTAGCCCAACAGTAAAAGTGAGCATGGGGGAGGACTGGCCTGCTGCAGAGAATTACCTCTACACAGGTGATTCCTCCTCTTTGGCTTCTTCTACCTGTACACAGCCTTTCCAGTTGCCTGTTCAGAGGGGAGCTCCACCTAGAGACCTTCCCCCTCTCTTGCATCAAGCCATAGGATCTCTGACCAATGCTGCCAACTTCCTCAACTTGATATTCCAGGCTAGTGAGCTTAGAGAAATGAGTGTAAGAGAGGATATTGAGTGGTATCATGCCCTGGTCCGGGCCATGCTTGAAGGGGACCGGCCAGGCCTGGTCAGACGAGCTTTCCTGACTTTTGATGCCGACCCCACAATCCAGCAACCGCAACTGGTGCTTCGTGCCTCCAAGGGCTCAATGCAGGATATTTTCCTGCAAGAACTTACTGCTGCCTGGGGTGGCCTTCTTCCTCCAGCCCCTGACCAGAGCTGGTTTAACACCTTCAAGTCCAGCCCCCCACCCCACCATGCCATGTCTAAACAGGTTCTGCTAAATGATCTGAGCACTCTAGATACACCCAAGTGGGCATTTGGGGACAGTTATGTGATCAATAGCAGTGGGGTCCATTGGGGCAAAGCACCTTTTCTTGAGTGTGAAGGTGGCCGTTTTATGCCAAAATGGCTAATAAGCCTCTCCATGCCCTTTTATGGGTTGAAGCCAGACCTCAGCCCAGAATTCAGGTCAGTAAACTTCATTCTAGACATCAATGAACATTGTGCATCTTTGTTGTCATGAAAGTGGAGTTTAATTTTCTTGTGCTCAAATTTTTGTATTCATACTGTCGAAATACGTCACTATTATAAACCATTTGGTCTCCATTTTTTTATTTATACTCTACTCCAAACTCTTCCATCATTACCATTATTTGTCATTACCATATCTTTGTTTTCTCTCCATCCATTCTGGTGTTAGGGGTGTGATCCGTGTTGACGTGAACATCCAGGGATTCAATGTGGATCAGTGTGCCATTGGAGACTTCTGGTTTGCAAAAACACACAAGTGTAATCGTACCAGTATGGAGGTGAGTGTACACTGCCTTCATGTAGAAATTAATAATTCAATACGTAACACTTTAGATGTTTACTAAAAAGTGCCAAAAGCTGTAAATAGTGAGGTCCATAAGAAACTTACTGTTGATACTGGGCCATGATCTAAGATGCAAGTTTTCAATTTAACCCTATAAAGCCATGCTTACCATATTTGAAATATTTGATTTTCTAAAGCCTCTACATAATCAACATGGTAAATACTTGCAAGCCTGTCCACAACATCGAACTGAATCAAACTTTAGTTCCGGGTTGATGACGCAAGATGCACAGCTGTACTGGCTAAGCAGTATGTCAAACTGTCAGACTCAAAAAGAACCGAATGAGCCGGTCCCATTGACTGTCGAAGTTTGCTGAGGATTACCACGGACTTGCTATGTGTTGCGATGGTAATGGCAGTAGCCAAATTAAACATTTAAAAACCTACAGATGTTTGTTTCTGTGTTATTTATTAATTAATTTCAAATAAGTTCTTGAGACTTAAGTAGCCTAGACATCTTTCCTCGATGATGTTACTAATACAGGCAGGCGGCTCTTACGAGTTAATAGACCGGTTATTGAACCAAAGAACCCGTTTGAAATGAAGGAATCAAACCTACAGGCAGAATTGAAAGTCAGCTCTTTGGTCGTGTCTGACTCAAAAAGTACCAAAAGAGCCGGTCCACAAACTGTCGAAGTTTGCAGAGGATTACCAAGGTGTCTGATGAGTGAGCTGCTGATCCTATGAGCATGTGTATACTGATGACATAAATGAGCATGGAGCAAACTGTATGTTTCTTTAATGACAACCAAAACGTATGGGGAATATTCTTATGACTAGTTTTATTAAATAAAATGTAAGATACGTAGAACATATCCGTGTTTGTGTATCAGTATCTGTATTGGTTGCTTTCGGCACAAACTTTAATGTAGGAAACTTATCCTATATGTAAACAATATCAGTCGTATTCAACATGCCATTCAGGATGACAGAATAAATCACTGATGACAATACATTTCACCAGAGCACTGCAGGGGAGTGGAGAGTCTTCTCGCTGCCATGAAGATTCCATCCACTGACCCATGTGTATCGATGGCGAAGGGTAGAGGGTTTCTAGACAAGAGATGATCGCTGTCTTGAAGAAAGACATTTTGAGGAAATGGTGTCTGTGCATCTGTTTTTATAGCAGACAGTTTTGTGCCAAAACAAGAGGGGCTCAAACACCATGGCCAATATTAAAATATTGGCTTTATTGTAGAGAGATTTCAAATAGGTTGTGTATGAATGCACTCCCCATATGCATAACTATGTTAATCAGGGACGTGCACAGACATTTTGGGGGGCTGGGGCTCAAGTGGAAAAAAAGGGCACTTATCATAATTATTTATAAAAAAAATTTTTAAACAAAATGTTAAATATATTAACACAACTCTGACTTCCTTACCAATTTATCTTAATTCCCTCACACTCACGCAATGGTTTCATACTCAACAGATTTCTACAAAATATTGAGATTTTGGTCAAGTTTGCTTCCATGTCTTCTTTTACTCTAATGGGAAGAAAACTTGATAAATACACATTTAGATGGTGTTTGTTTTAAGCCTACTACCCTCCGTCTGTTTGCATCTGTAGATTTCTTCTAAATTAACCAAAACAATCTAATATGCATATTTAAACATAAAAATTTCAGGGGAAAAGACTCTTGATGTAAGTCATTAACTGGGGAAGTTATGTGGTGATATGCTTTAGTTATTTTGTTTCACCTGCAGTGCCTTGTCAAGTTAATGCCTAATTTGCATATCAATGTGGCGATTGTGATGATGTTTAGTAGACACAAATTTTACTGTATTCACCTGTAGTGTCTCCATTAAAGGGGACCTGTTAAGCAAAATTCACTTTTACATGGTGTTTGCACATAAATATGAGTCAGCAGTGTGTGTACACAACCACCCTACAATGTTAAAAGACCACCCACTCTTATATTTCTATTCATCAAAAACAGTGTGTCAAAATGAACGGTTTTCGTTTCTGCTCTAAAATGACGTCATGACGTCACGAGCAGTTGTCTCCCACGACTGGTGATGGGCTCCACCCTACTCCCCTGAGTGATACACACAGTCCGCCATTTTCTTCTGTGATGGAGCAGATAGTGAGAAGAATAATGTCTTAGCTTTGTAAGCGTCATAAGTGTTCTTTTGTTGACTGTAAAAGTGAACGTAAGATGCTTCATGTACTCCCGGCATCAGAGCCCCAAAAAGAGGCATATATAACATGGTATAATAAATGATCCGTCAGGTATTTTGAGCTGAAACTTCACAGACACATTCTGGGGACACCTGAGACATATATTACATCTTGTAAAAAGGGGCATAATAGGTCTCCTTTAAGTACAGTACATTAGCCTGTATGGCCATGATATTGCCTTAGCTAAACTTTAGCTAACTTATAACATTAGCTAGTAGCTAATGAGTCATGCATGTTAGCATGACACAAGTTAACTAGTCTTAAGAAGTTAAGTCTTTTGGCTAATTAGCTGTAAAGTCGGGGCACTGGTAGATTAGTCTTTTGTTCATCACCACTCACTTCCACACAAGCCAAGAAAAACACAACTGGGAAAGGAGCTGAGAGGGGCTGCTGCCTGCCTGTCTGTGTCTGATGTGTGCTGTATTGCTGCGCAGAGACACAGAGGGAGAGAGGGAGGGCATCAGAACTTGAAATGTCTTATCTCCTGACCTGATATTTAGATTTTTTATTCAATAAATATATTTGTTTGACAGGGAAGCTGTGCACAAACAGGATCATTTGCGCACAGCTTCCCTGTCAAACTAAAATATTTATTGAATAAAAAAAATATATATATATATATATATATATATATATATATATATATATATATATATATATATATATTCCTTTATTTAAAAAGAAAAGAAAAAAAGCACCCCAGGAAAAAGGGCACTTTCTCTTGAGGAAGACAAATGGCAGGTGCACAAGTAAATAATAAATAAATAAATGTAATAATAAAAAAATAATTAAAGGAATAAATGTCTTGATAAAACAAATATAATTCGTTTTTAATTAAATGTATTCCAGAATTTATTATTGTATGACTTTTTTCCTTCATTATTTTCTATATTTATTTTTTATTTTATTTTTTTTATTATTTATTCGTTTATTTTGCATATTTTTTTATTTATGTGTTCATTTTTTTATTTTTTATATTTATTTATTCTCACATATATATAAATAAATAAATAAATGTGGGAATATTTAAATATAGAAATAAATACATGTTGAATAAATAAATATAAAAATAAATGATGTTTGATGGAGGACTCCATTGAAATGCACATTCTTCCACTGCAAACACTTCAGACATGTTTGTAAATTCTGTTATTTGGTTTGTGTGCAGCTATGTTGTGTTTTCGGTTGTTAATATCACTGGTTTTCCTGTTGAAGCAAAACAAAACGACTCGGTTACTAACGTAACCTCGGTTCCCTGAGAGGAGGGAACGAGTATTGCGTAAGTAGCTTACGCTATGGGAAAACTCCGTTTCTCGAGAAATATTGAAGTCTTTGGTCCTGTCCCAAATGGCACACTCCGGACTTGTGGACTTCCTCAGAGTCCACACTTCGGTGACGTCATGTAGTGCAGACTTATAGGGCCCCTCGCGCAAGTCCACAAGGGCGCATTGAGAAGTATTTTTGGGACAGCCTCGATCGTTAAGCGTGGTTATTGTTGGACAGGAGCTGCAGGTTCGGTTCGGGGAAATATGCTGCCTATTGTTGTTGTTTTTACTATTGTGTTTGCGAGATGGCTTGCCATGCAGAGAAATCACATTTATACGCTCCGACGTCGTAGAAGACAAGATTATTTTTCATGCATACAAATGCTGATGTTATGCACGGAGGAAAGGGTAAGCAAGTAAATGTTATTGACTTTGTAGATAAACATATAACTTGTCAAAAGTCGTTAATGCATTAAGTCATTATTATTTGATTTACTGTTTAATTTTCTTTTTTCTATATATACATATATATATATATATATTTTATATATTTTTATGTGTACCTTGTTTTTTTATGTCGTTTTTAATTTACAGGTTTAAATATCCATACTTCACTTACATATGACTCAGTAAAGCCCTGCCATTCGGTTCTATATAATGAATCGTTATGCGATCAGCCTATTATTCAGCGCGCTATTACTATGTTTGAGACATCAACCACTGGTCGATGACCATAATGTTTGTATAAACTGTAGGTAACAACTGGTAAAATGTACACAGTCATAAAAACCATAATGATACTTACACTTAAATATTTTCTTCTCAGCCATGTTATCAATTGTCTGTGTCCGTGAGCGAAAGCGCTCTTCACACCAGTTGTCTGATTGGCCTTTCGCAAGGACTCCTGGGTACTTGAAGTGCGTGAAGCCTGGATCTATGCGGGCTTCGCGGAAGACCGCTTCAAGGGTACAAAGGGGGCCCTGCTGAGCACACTTCAGAGCGTTAAAATGCTAAATGGGACGGCCTACGGCCTCGTAGACTCAGCGAGCACGCGCAATTTAAGTCCACGAGACCGAAAGTCCGCATGAAGTGCGCCATTTGGGACAGGGCCTTTATGTAAAACGCATTGCAGCTGCACAGCAGACAGCAATGAGCGAGGCAGCTCGGTCATTGGCTGTGCTGCGGCAACTTGCTCGAACCAATGACGGGGCGACTCTGAACGCGTGACCAATGGGCGCTTCACGCCCGAGCGTTCAGAGCCCGCCAAGATTAGCGTGGCTAAGGCTATATATTAGGCGCCCCGTCATGAGAGTTCTTTAGGTTCAATCGACTGAAGCGACTGACCAAGCACAAGCACGGCAGCTTACGCAATACTCGTTCCCTCCTCTCAGGGAACCGAGGTTACGTTAGTAACCGAGTCGTTCCCTCTTGGGAGGTCTCTCCTATTGCGTAAGTAGCTTACGCTATGGGAGCACCATGCAAAACGCTGTGCGTGCTGACTTCGCTCTATAAAGCCAGAGGCGGATGCCTGAGCCTTAAAGCAAAGTGATTATCCAACAAGCCGGCCAACGGCGAGCTATATAATGGGAAAATACAGAGCGCCTTTGCCCCAAGGAGGTCTATGGTGGGGCACTCATTGTAAAAACACAAGCACATAACTTATGTACTGATTTTTCTATGTATTGATATGCATAAAAAATCCTCTAAGTCAGTCAGAGACGGACCTATAAGGGAGGAGATAATGCTCAGCATATACATACTCCAGTCCATTCTACAGTCAGGCTGATAGAATGTTGGAATGCAATGAGGGGACCTGTAGGTTATAAAACCTGATAAATGTCGAAGGCGAGGCCCAGCCTGCCGCCGCACAAATATCTTCAATGGGTATCCCACTCGACCACGCCCACGAGGAGGCCATGCTCCTCGTAGAGTGAGCTCTGACGCCTAAGGGGCATTGAAGGCCCTTGGCTTCATAAGCCAGCGCTATAGCATCCACTATCCAGCACGATATTCTTTGCTTTGAAACCTTTAGTGTGGCCGCCAAAGCATACGAATAATTGTTCCGTCTGTCTGAACGGGGCAGTACGTTCCAAATATACTCTGAGCGCCCTGACCGGGCAGAGTAAATTAGCGTCGCTTTAGATCCGCTGGGGACGATAAGCTGCCAGAGATATCACCTGTACTCTGAAGGGTGTGGAGAGCACTTTAGGAATATACCCGTGCTTTGGCCTAAGGACAACTCTGCAGTCGTTAGGTCCAAATTCCAGGCAAGCAGCGCTTGATGACAGCGCGTGCAGGTCGCCCACTCTCTTGACTGAGGCGAGCGCCAGCAAGAGAAAATGACTCTTTTTGTGTTTTCTGTGTGTTGCCGTTAAAACGGCGTTTGATTGCAGGTGAGCGAGTTCTGTGACTGGCCCATTGACTGCTGTACAGACATTTCCAGCCGCCTGTAAGGGGACTGGGTAATGTTTCACACGTTTTAGAGAGAGTGGTCCGGCTTTTGCGAGACACGCACTCTCTCTTTTTCACGCCCGCGCGCTCAGAGCCCGCCAAGATTAGCGTGGCTAAGGCTATATATTAGGCGCCCCGTCATGAGAGTTCTTTAGGTTCAATCGACTGAAGCGACTGACCAAGCACAAGCACGGCAGCTTACGCAATACTCGTTCCCTCCTCTCAGGGAACCGAGGTTATGTTAGTAACCGAGTCGTTCCCTCTTGGGAGGTCTCTCCTATTGCGTAAGTAGCTTACGCTATGGGAGCACCATGCAAAACGCTGTGCGTGCTGACTTCGCTCTATAAAGCCAGAGGCGGATGCCTGAGCCTTAAAGCAAAGTGATTATCCAACAAGCCGGCCAACGGCGAGCTATATAATGGGAAAATACAGAGCGCCTTTGCCCCAAGGAGGTCCATGGTGGGGCACTCATTGTAAAAACACAAGCACATAACTTATGTACTGATTTTTCTATGTATTGATATGCATAAAAAATCCTCTAAGTCAGTCAGAGACGGACCTATAAGGGAGGAGATAATGCTCAGCATATACATACTCCAGTCCATTCTACAGTCAGGCTGATAGAATGTTGGAATGCAATGAGGGGACCTGTAGGTTATAAAACCTGATAAATGTCGAAGGCGAGGCCCAGCCTGCCGCCGCACAAATATCTTCAATGGGTATCCCACTCGACCACGCCCACGAGGAGGCCATGCTCCTCGTAGAGTGAGCTCTGACGCCTAAGGGGCATTGAAGGCCCTTGGCTTCATAAGCCAGCGCTATAGCATCCACTATCCAGCACGATATTCTTTGCTTTGAAACCTTTAGTGTGGCCGCCAAAGCATACGAATAATTGTTCCGTCTGTCTGAACGGGGCAGTACGTTCCAAATATACTCTGAGCGCCCTGACCGGGCAGAGTAAATTAGCGTCGCTTTCGTCCGCTGGGGACGATAGCGCTGCCAGAGATATCACCTGTACTCTGAAGGGTGTGGAGAGCACTTTAGGAATATACCCGTGCTTTGGCCTAAGGACAACTCTGCAGTCGTTAGGTCCAAATTCCAGGCAAGCAGCGCTTGATGACAGCGCGTGCAGGTCGCCCACTCTCTTGACTGAGGCGAGCGCCAGCAAGAGCGCAGTTTTGAGCGAGAGCTGTTTAAGGTGCACGGTTCGGAGAGGTTCGAACGGGGCACTCTTAAGTACGTCCAGGACCGTGGCCAGGTCCCAGATCGGCACCGAGGGGGGTTCATCCTCCTAGCGCCTCTTAGGAAACGAATGATTAGGTCGTTTTTCCCTAATGAACGTCCTTTATCAGGATTGTGTAACGCCGCTATGGCAGCCACTTAGACTTTGAGCGTGGAGGGTGTGCGGCCCGCCTACAGCAGCTCTTGCAAAAAGGCGAGTACACTTGGTATCTCGCACGATTTGGGGTTCAAGCTCTTGGTATCACACCAGTCACTGAACACTTTCCACTTTTGGGCATATAAGTGTCTCGTAGAGGGCGCTCGCGCCTCCGTGATGGTTCTCAAAACTCCACTGGGGAGGTTCTCGGGAACCCGTTGAGGGGCCATGCATGGAGGGCCCACAGATCGGGGCGGGGATGAAGAATCATCCCGTTGGCCTGCCTGAGGAGGTCTAGCCTCAGCGGAATCGGCCATGGGGCAGATTGCATCATCTGCATCAGTTCTGGAAACCACGTCTGGTTTTTCCAGAGAGGGGCTACCAGGAGCACTGCACATTTCACTTCCCTGATCCGACTGATGACCTGAGGTAGCATCGCGATCGGGGAAAAGCATACAAGGGGCGGCTCGGCCAGACTTGGGCGGCGCGTCCGTGCTCTTTGAGAAGAAAAGGGGGCAGTGCGCATTTTCCCTGGAGGCGAAGAGGTCGACCTCCGCCTTGCCAAAGGTTTGCCATAACCACTGAACCGTCAGGGGGTGGAGAGACCATTCTCCTGGGAGAACCTTGTCTCTGGACAGCATGTCCGCTCCCTGGTTCAGGACGCCTGGCACATGCGCTGCTCTCAGCGAGCACAAGTGGTGCTGTGACCATGAGATGAGCTCCCTGGCCATAGAGTGCAGGGAGCTCGACCTGAGTCCACCCTGGCGATTTATATACGATACTATCGTCATGTTGTCCGTTCGGACCAGGACGTGTTCGTTTTTCAGGTACGGAAGCAGGGCTAACACTGAGCTTACAGCTGTCAGAGGCGCGGGCGCGCGCTGAGCAGCCTTGTTGAGTGCCGAGTGCAGGGGTGCGTGTGAGATTACAGGCACGCGCGCTATCTCCGAAATGCTCGCAGCATGAGCTGGAGAAATGTTTGAAAATGTATGGACATTGTTTTTGGGTGGGGGTGCATACATCGTAATAGGCACGCGCGCCACTGTCATAAAGCTTCCCGCTCTTAGCGGGGAGTTTCTTGGCTCGCGCGTCGCATCCGTGATGCTTGCGGCATGAGACAGAGAAATGTTTGAAACTGTATCGACAGTGTTTACGGGTCGGGGTGCATACATTGTAATAGGCACGCTCGCCACTTTCATAAAGCTTCCCGCTCTTAGCGGGGAGTTTCTTGGCTCGCGCGTCGCATCTGTGATGCTTGCGGCATGAGACAGAGAACTGTTTGAAACTGTATGGGCAGTGCTTATGGGTGGGGGTGCATATACCGTAGTAGGCACGTGCGCCACTTTCATAAAGCCTCCCGCTCGCGGCGGGGGGTTTTTGGCTATGCATACAGTGTTTGTGTGTAGGGGTGCATGCAGGACAGCAGGCACGCGCGCTACCTTTATAGTATGTCCCGCTTTTACTGGGGAAGTGTTTATAACTGTGGGAACAGTGCTTGCGTGTAGTGGTGCATACATGACAATAGGCACACGATCTACATATATGGTGCGTCCAGCTGGAGCTGGGGAAGTATTCGGCACTGTTTGGACAGTATTGATACGTGGGAATGCGCACTTTAGTGTGGACACGTGACCCCTTAGTGACACAGGCAGAAAATGACTCTTTTTGTGTTTTCTGTGTGTTGCCGTTAAAACGGCGTTTGATTGCAGGTGAGCGAGTTCTGTGACTGGCCCATTGACTGCTGTACAGACATTTCCAGCCGCCTGTAAGGGGACTGGGTAATGTTTCACACGTTTTAGAGAGAGTGGTCCGGCTTTTGCGAGACACGCACTCTCTCTTTTTCTTCCTATTGCTAGGAAGACTTATGAGGCTCCGGGTTCAGCACGATCTTGGGCCGAGGACCCCATTGCTCAGGCGGCTTCCTTCGGTTAGCGGAATGCGAGCGGCGTCGAGCGTCCGTTTCAGGTCTGCTCTTTGGCTGGGAGACGAGAGGCACCGCCCTGGCTCGCTGCTGCTGCTGAGGCGGTCTCTGGCGGCTCTGAGACGAGCTGGAGCGCTTGGGCAGGAAGTGACGCATAGCCTGCGAATCCTTCCGAGCTTCAGTGAAGCGTTCAGCAAACTCTTTTACTGCCGGTCCGATATCGCGGATTGGAGCGATAGGCGCGTCAAGAAATGGCGCCTTATCCGCGGCCTTCATCTCTGTTAGCGTCAGCCACAGATGGCGCTCAAGGACAGTCAGGTTAGCCATGGCCCGGCCGGTGGATTGGGCGGTGGCCTTTGTGGCTCGCAGGGCTACGTCAGTGGCGCTGCGCAGGTCCTTGAAAGCCTCAGGTTCAGGTCCCGACTCGTCCATGGTGCGGAGAAGTTTGGCCTGATAAACTTGTAGAACAGCCATGGAATGAAGCGCTGACGCAGCTTGGCCGGCGGCGGCGTATGCGCGGCCGGCGAGAGCTGAGGTAGATCGGCAGGGCTTCGAGGGATGAGAAGCTTTGGCTTTCCATCCAGCGGTGGAGGGTGGGCACAGATGGTTGGCCACAGCCTCCTCGAGGGGCGGGGTTCCCTCGTAGCCTCTTTCTCTCGCGCCGTCCACCGAGGAGAGCGAGGAAGAGAAAGAAGGCTTCAGGCGAGCAGAGTGCGGTGCTTTCCACGACTTTGTGAGTTCGTCGTGAACTTCGGGGAAGAAAGGGGAGGGTCTCTGTCGAGGGGCCTGCCGGCGCCCCTGCAGGAACCACTCGTCCAGCCGGCTGCGGGCGGGTTCTTCCGGAGAAGACCAGTCGAGCCCGAGGTCTTCCACGGCTTTGTACAGGATGCGGACGATCTCAGAGTCCATGCTGGTTCCCGTGCTCGTGTCCGCTAATGTCGACGCCGCGGGGTCGAAGGCCGAGCCCGGCCAGTCGTCGGATGCAGCGTCAATAGAAAGGCTGTCATCCTTTTCACCGTCGTCCCCTGACGCGCCGAACGAGACGAGACCCACCGCTCTGTTGGAGGGGTGCTGGTCCGCCTGCGTGAAATGGACTGGCGGCGGGGAGATCTTGGGTAGTGGTGAAGCACGCGGGGACTGGCCCGGCGTGACGTCACTGAATTCCGCGTCCTCTGGCAGCCTCTGTGAGCGGTGCTTTTTCTTGCTCGGCTCGAACGGAGGAGACGGCAGCATGGTGGAAGCAGGCTCGTTTGCGGCGAAGGCGGCAAAGCGAGTGCGCAGCTCGGCGAGGCCCAGGGAGTCACATTCGGGGCATCCGCCCTGAATGAGAGCAGCTTCTGCGTGGTCAGGTCCCAGGCAGCGAGTGCAGATAACGTGACGGTCCCCGTCAGGAAGAGGGCCTCTGCACGAGGCGCAGGTTAAAGGCATTTGGAACAACGCCTCGAAAATTGCTCTTTTACTTAAATCAAAAGCGTCGCAGAGGCGAACACTTGTAAGTAAAAAAGGATATCAGTGATGCGCGCCGGATGGCGTAGCAGAAGGCTTCAAAGGCGGCTGAAGGCGCCGGCGTCCTCTTAGCAGTCCTGCTGTAGGCTTGTCAACGGCGGGCGAAAAGACTCCAACAATCCGGAGGATCCGAAGAGAAGGTCTTCGCTGAAGGAGATTAAATCTAAAGAACTCTCATGACGGGGCGCCTAATATATAGCCTTAGCCACGCTAATCTTGGCGGGCTCTGAGCGCACGGGCGTGAGGCGCGCTCATTGGTCGCGCGTTCAGAGTCGCCCCGTCATTGGTTCGAGCAAGTTGCCGCAGCACAGCCAATGACCGAGCTGCCTCGCTCATTGCTGTCTGCTGTGCAGCTGCAATGCGTTTTACATAAAGACTTCAATATTTCTCGAGAAACTGAGTTTTCCCTTAGCGTAAGCTACTTACGCAATAGGAGAGACCTCTCGAGAGGGAACGACTTTTTGCTTGAACGCTCCATCTCGCGCGTGCTGCGTGTCTACAGTTTTACTCTTGTGCAAAGACCTCTGTGGTTCCTCTGGCGCGTTTTGAGCGAAGGTGAGCAATCATTTTCAATTAATTCCTATGGAAGTTGAGCGCGGTGCATTATGGGAACGACAACAGTGCATTGAGGGTTGAAAAAGTTATTTTATGCAAATGAGGAATGAAAAATGCCAGGCGCTAGCCAATTACTGTGAGATGAAAGCAGTGTTCTCTGTCACAATGGTGTCAACACCTGACGATAATGATATACTTTCTGCTGGATTCAGTGCTTGAATCACATATTTTTGTCTTTTAACAGACTTCAAATTAATATTGCACACATTAATTGTGGCAATACTGGGTAAACAAAAACTGAAATATGTCAGCACAGTTTACATACTTTTGGCATGTGGAAAGAAAGATTGCATCTTTCTGTCTGTAATCGTGCACATATATGATGATTATATTGAATGTGTACTAGGGCTGAAACGATTAGTCGACATCAATAAAACAAATGTTCACAAAAATGTTCGTTGTTTAATAGTTGTTTGATCTAATTTAATGTAACATGAGATCACTTTAAACTCTAATGATGAGAGCAGCACTGCAGCTTGCACCTGACTTAGGAGAGTAATAAGTAAACACAAGTAAAATAAGTAAACACAGATGCACTCTCATTGTGGAATTAGTGGAGCTGGAGCTGTCGCTCCTCTGAAGAAAAATTTGCGTGTCGAGAATATTTAAAGAAAACACCCCGATATTACATCTTAAATGCAGTTATATTTAATGCGTTATAGTTTTATTAAAGTTATAATACGGAAGCAGATCATGTAAATAACTACAAACTCAGAAACTGGCATTTTTCTGTGTTGTAAGCGCCTCATCTGTGAGTTACACGTATGTCCCAATCTGAGGGGGAGAGATTGAAACTGCACCTGGCTGATGAACACTGTTGTGGGGACGCTCATCCCTCGAGCACGCACCCTTGCTGCAGCTAGATTAAAATGTAATATATGTCAATGTGCATTTCATATAATGAAGAAAATTGGCAATACGCAGCTTTATTAATATGAGAGAGATTGTTTTTTGTGAGTTAAAGATGGATTGAAGTGATGTAATGTTGGAGTAATGAGGCAGACGAGGAGTTACGGATCCAAACGCAGCTGGGGCTTTATTTGAATAAACAGAAGAGAAACACAAACAAACAACCCACGATGGGGAAATAAAGCATAAAACAGTTAACTAAAACACGAAGGATCAAACGGAGCACTTGGGCAGGGAACACATACCGGGTTTACACCAAACAACGATCGACAAAGACAGAAAAAAGACACGGGGTATAAATACACAAACATAGGATAGGTGGCCAATGAAAGAACAGAACTCAAACAGGATAACAAGGTGATTAACAGAAACCAAAGGCAAATTAACAAGTGCAGGTGTAAACAATGAACAGTGAGCACGAACGCTAACAGAGGGTTATGGAATCAAATACGGGACTAAAGTGACAACTAAAAGAGATAAGGAAAACAAGAGGGCAACAGTGAAACAAGACAGGGTAATCATTACATAGCCCCCCCCTTAAGGATCGGATTCCAGACGATCAAAACAACAAAAGACGAAAAAGACCCACAAAGAAAAACCCAAATGAGGGCACCAGGGGCAAACAGACAGAGACAAGTGGGCACATGGGCGGACCAGGGGGGGTACACTGGGCAGGCAGGAAGTCCGCGGGGGCCATTAGGCAGTCCAGGGAGGTGGAGAGGGCAGATAGATAGACCATGGAGGCCGAGAGGGCAGGCAAGCAGTCTATGGGGGTGTGTCAAGGGACCAGGGTCAGGTGGCCGCAGAACAGAGGCCGGTTTAGATGGCCCGGGAGCTGGCCACTTGGCAAGGACAGGGACCGGGGGGCCTGGGAGGAGGCCACTGGGCAGGGACTGGGTCAGGAGGCCAGGGAAGAGGACTCAGGACAGGAACAGGGGCAGGAGGCCTGGGTGGAGGCCACAGGACGGGAACAGGGTCAGAAGCCCTGGGAGGAGGCCACAAGACAGGGACCGGGTCAGGAGGCCTGGGAGGAGGCCACAGGACAGAGGCCAGCTTCGGTGGCCTGGGAGGTGGTCGTGGGCCAATGGCCGGTTCAGGGGACCTGGGAGGTGTGGCCACTGGGGAGCTGGCGGAGCCGCGTGAGGCGGAGCCAAGGAGGACCTCTGAGGCGGGGCAGTCGAAGATTTGGGTGGCGGCGCCGCAGGAGGCATAGGCAGGGCTGCAGGAGACCCTGGGGGCGGAGCAGAGGCAGGCAGAGCCATGGTGTACCCTGTGGGCAGAGCCGTAGAAGGCTTGGGAGGCGGCGCCGTGGAAGGCTGGAGGCGGAGCCGAGGGAGGCTCGGGAGGTGGAGCCGGGGGAGGCGATGGCGTAGAAGGCTCAGAAGGCGGAGCTGAGGGAGGCTCAGGAGGCGGAGCCGAAGGAGGTTCTAGAGGCGGAGCCCTAGAAGACTCTGGAGGCTCTGGAGGCGGAGCCGTAGGAGGCTCGGGGGGCGAAGCCCTGGAAAGCTCAGGAGGCGGAGCAGAGGGAGGCTCTGGAGGCTCAGGAGGCGGAGCTGAGTGCGGTGGCGCCGTAGACAGTTCTTGAGGCGGAGGCCTGGAAGGCTCCGGGGACGGAGCTGAGGAAGGCACAGGAGACGGAGCCAAGGAAGGCTCAGGAGACGGAGCCGCTGGAGGCGGAGCCGTAGGAGGCTCTGGAGGAGGCTCGGAAGGCAGAGCCGTGGATGGCTCGAGAGGCTTGAAGGGTAGAGCCCTGGGAAGCTCGAGGGGCTTGAGAGGCGGAGCCCTGGAAGGCTCGAGAGGCTTGAGGGGTGGAGCCCTGGAAGGCTCGAGAGGCTTGAGGGGCGGAGCCCTGGAGGGCTCGAGAGGCGGAGCCCTGGAAGGCTCGAGAGGCTTGAGGGGCGGAGCCCTGGAAGGCTCGAGAGGCGGAGCCCTGGAAGGCTCGAGGGGCTTGAGGGGCGGAGCCCTGGGAGGCTCGAGGGGCTTGAGGGGCGGAGCCCTGGGAGGCTCGAGAGGCTTGAGAGGCGGAGCCCTGGGAGGCTTGAGGGGCGGAGCCCTGGGAGGCTCGAGGGGCTTGAGGGGCGGAGCCCTGGAAGGCTTGAGGGGCGGAGCCCTGGAAGGCTCGAGAGGCGGAGCCCTGGGAGGCTTGAGAGGCGGAGCCCTGGGAGGCTCGAGAGGCTTGAGAGGCGGAACCCTGGGAGGCTCGAGAGGCGGAGCTCCGGAAGGCCCGAGAGGCTTGAGAGGCGGAGCTCCGGAAGGCCCGAGAGGCTTGAGGGGCGGAGCCCTGGAAGGCTCGAGAGGCTTGAGGGGCGGAGTCCTGGAAGGCTCGAGAGGCGGAGCCGTAGGAGGCTCAAGAGGCTCTGGGGGCGGAACCGTCAGAGGCTTGAGTGGATCGAGAGGCGGAGCAATCGGAGGCTCTGGAGGCGGAGCCGTAGGAGGCCCCGTAGGCGGAGTTGCAGGAGGCTCGAGAGGCTCTGGGGTGGAGCCGTAGGAGGCTTAGGGGGCGGAGCCCTGGTAGGCTCGAGAGGTTCAGGAGGTGGAGCCCTGGGAGGCTCGAGAGGCTTGAGGGGCGGACCCCTGGTAGGTTCGAGAGGCGGAGTCCTGGAAGACTCGAGAGGCTCGAGAGGCGGAGCTCTGGAAGGCTCGGGAGGCGGAGCTCTGGAAGGCTCGGGAGGCGGAGCTCTGGAAGGCTCGGGAGGCGGAGCTCTGGAAGGCTCGGGAAACTCGGATGGCTGAGCTCTGGAAAGCTCGGGAAACTCGGATGGCTGAGCTCGGGAAAGCTCGGAAACTTCGGATGGCTGAGCTCTGGAAAGCTCGGGAAACTCGGATGGCTGAGCTCTGGAAAGCTCGGGAAACTCGGATGGCTGAGCTCTGGAAAGCTCGGGAAACTCGGATGGCTGAGCTCTGGAAAGCTCGGGAAACTCGGATGGCTGAGCTCTGGAAAGCTCGGGAGGAGGAGCCCTGGAAGGCTCGAGAGGCGCTGGCTCTTGGACGGTCACGGCCATTGGCACTGGCACTGGCTCTTGGACGGTCATGGCTACTGGCACTGGCTCTTGGACGGTCGTGGCTACTGGCACCTGCTCAGGGACGGTCGTGGCTTTGGGCACTGGCTCTTGGACGATCGGGGCCACAGGCGCTGGCTCAGGGACGGTCGAGGCTACAGGCGCTGGCTCAGGGACGGTCGAGGCTACAGCGGCTGGCTCAGGGACGGTCGAGGCTACAGCGGCTGGCTCAGGGACGGTCGAGGCTACAGGCGCTGGCTCAGGGACGGTCGAGGCTACAGGCGCTGGCTCAGGGACGGTCGAGGCTACAGGCGCTGGCTCAGGGACGGTCGAGGCTACAGGCGCTGGCTCAGGGACGGTCGAGGCTACAGGCGCTGGCTCAGGGACGGTCGAGGCTACAGGCGCTGGCTCAGGGACGGTCGAGGCTACAGGCGCTGGCTCAGGGACGGTCGAGGCTACAGGCGCTGGCTCATTGACGTTTGAGGCTTGCGGCACTGGCTCATTGACGTTTGAGGCTTGCGGCACTGGCTCATTGACGTTTGAGGCTTGCGGCACTGGCTCATTGACGTTTGGGGCTTGCGGCACTGGCTCATTGACGTCTGAGGCTACAGGCTCTGGCTGGGTTACCGTGGTTGGCGAGGATTCGGGCTCGCTCACAGTGACATGCGGGTGCTCTAGCTCGCTCACCGTGACATGCGTGGGCTCTAGCTCGCTCACCGTGACATGCGGGGGCTCTAGCTCGCTCACCGTGACATCGCGGGGGCTCTAGCTCGCTCACCGTGACATCGCGGGGGCTCAGGCTCGCAGACCGGGGCTGGCGCGGGCCGGGAGGCGGAAGCCCGTCTTCTTTCCCTCCTCCGGGCAGACGCAGTGGGCCGCGCTGGCTCATGGAGGGCGACTGGCGTGGGGGCAGGCTCGCTGACAGGTGGGGCTGGTGTGACAGGGTGCGGTGAGCTGCACGCTAGTAGGGTCATCTCCAGGTAGTCGCGGAGAGTGCTGCCGGGTGTTGCCTGTGGCACCTGCTCCCTCAGCGAGGGATTTAAGCTATCCCTGAAGAAGACCATCAGCGCAGAGTCCGGGAAGTCAGTAGCGTTGGCCAGGAGGAGGAAGTAGCGAGCGTGGTCTACGAGCGGGTAGTGCTCTTGCTGCAAATTGAGCAGCCGACATTTGGCTCGGATAGCTGCTGGATCCATGTGCGGTTGATCGTTCTGTAATGTTGGAGTAACGAGGCAGACGAGGAGTTACGGATCCAAACGCAGCTGGGGCTTTATTTGAATAAACAGAAGAGAAACACAAACAAACAACCCACGATGGGGAAATAAAGCATAAAACAGTTAACTAAAACACGAAGGATCAAACGGAGCACTTGGGCAGGGAACACGTACCTGGTTTACACCAAACAACAATCGACAAAGACAGAACAAAGACACGGGGTATAAATACACAAACATAGGATAGGTGGCCAATGAAAGAACAGAACTCAAACAGGATAACAAGGTGATTAACAGAAACCAAAGGCAAATTAACAAGTGCAGGTGTAAACAATGAACAGTGAGCACGAACGCTAACAGAGGGTTATGGAATCAAATACGGGACTAAAGTGACAACTAAAAGAGATAAGGAAAACAAGAGGGCAACAGTGAAACAAGACAGGGTGGACTATGGAGTTAAATAAGGGAACAAAGTGAAAACTAAGTGAAAAAGTGACAAGATGGAAAACAAGAGGGTAACAGAGAGACAAGACAGGGTAATCATTACAAGTGAACAGAAAGGTGAGAGAGGGTAGTCTTCGCCCCATTTTACACTGCAACAAAATATGTTTTTGATTTGTTTTTGTTTTGGCTTGTTTTCCAATATAAATATGTAAAACTCTTTTAAAACAATGTCATTTTTTTTAGCAACTGTACTGCAGAAGAATAAAATGTTATCTGAGAATGTTGAATATAATATTAAAAATAAAAATATTTTAAAATATCTAAAAATTATTTTGAGATATTCTCTAAAGAAAACAATTCTCCATTTGCTGAGCTACTTCATGCAGATGAAGACAAAGTAAAAAAGAATTCCGTATGTGAAAGCATCTTGGCACATCCAAACCGTGTGTTTCCACTCACTCCATTTGTGCCTCCTCACATGATGCTGAACCAATTCAGCCTAATACTGTCTCCAAACTAAAGACACAACTCAAAGTGTTTCAAGGTCAAGTTGAAAGCAAACATGTTGAAAACAAAAATGTCTCAAGAGAATGTGGTTAATGACTTGCAGAAGCAACTAGCAGAGTGGCATAGTCAACTTACCACTGTAAAATCAGCAAAAACAGCCAAATCCAAACCTGTTATGAAACCGAGCAAATCACAGTCAGTGCAAACAGCTGAACTTCCTCGCAGATTCTCCAAAAACCAAACAAACAAGCCAAAGCCTGGATATTGTTTTCACCGTGGCGAGGATGTCCATATTGCCTCCACTTGAGACAATGACCCAAACCCTTCCTTGGTAGCCTCAAAGAGGAAACAATTTAGAGAGGAACAGCTTTGGATTTGGGAATACTTTTATTGGATGGATTAAATTACTTTATAGACACCCGGTAGTGGCCGTACAAACAAATTGATTAATTTCAGATTATTTTACTCTGGATAGGGGCACCCGACAGGGTTGCCCTCTTTCCCCATTATTGTTCTGTCTTGCCCTGGAACCATTAGCAGCCGCGATAAGAAAGGAGGATGATTTTCCAGGGGTGGTGGCAGGAGGTGTGGCGCATAAGCTTTTGTAATATGCAGATGATATTTTATTATTCATCTCCGACCCCACTAGATCTATGCCTTGCCTTCACAGAATTATTCATTCCTTTTCTAAGTTCTCTAAATTTGAATAAGTTTAAGTTGAATTGGTCTATATCCGAAGCTTTGTCTCTGACAGTGTACTGCCCTGTAATGGCTTCCATAAAAAGGTTTTCGAGCGATGTGGACAGGTGGGCTTCATTATATTTATTTATGATTGGGAAGGTTAAAGTTATTAAAATTAATTGAATTCCAAAATTTAACTACATACTACAATCTCTCCCTGTAGAAATCCCCACTCTTATATCAAGCAATTTGATAGCATAGCGAAGACCTTCATTTGGAATGGTAATCATCCTAGATTACTTTTTAATAAGTTACATAGGCTGATTGACAAATGTGTGCTAGGCCTGCCCAAGATTTCATTTTATTATTATACATTAAGTCTCAGACATTTGGCTCATTGGTCACTTCCACCTGAGAGTGGAAGTGACCAAGAACCCCTCCCTTGTTTTGTATTGAACAGGAAGTTCTTGCCCCTATTTTGCCATTGCAAAGCCTTTCTATCAAACTAATCAGAGAAGTTAAGTCACACCCCATTATCTCACATTTGCCCACGGGATGGGCAAAAGTGTCCAGAGTGTTTAATCTGACATTTATTTTAATGTTGCCTCAAGTATATGGCTGAACCCAAAATTATGTATTGATACATCAAGAATTCTTTATACAGTCAAGAATCAGAGTGTATCGAATCTCACCGGTTTATGACATAAAAAGGATTCAAAATAGCAAAGTGTGCAGAGCTCGCCGTTCACATGTCCGACATTAATTTAATGAAATAAAAACAGCAAATTCAACTTACCGTTATTTGTCTGTTTCATTTGAGTGTTTATACAACTGCTCCCACAAACTTAGAGTTCTTGTCATAAACACCCTCAGTTCAACTTGCCTTACCTGAAGCGGAACTCTTTAATGAAAAGTTAATTTGCATGTGAAAATGATCAGTGGCAAATCTACGTCAAGTTTGTTGCAAATTTGCCATGAATTCTCGATTATTGTAAGGGTACAATCTTTAGTACAGATGCCTCTGAACAGTAGTTTCTGATAAGAACAGGTTGGACTAGAGAGAGACGTTTACTTACAGTTAGTACAACAGTAAATTACAGACATTTCAGTATGTGTGTGGATAGTTTTCACAAACCAGGGACAGGCAGTGCCAGAGCACATTCAGAGATCCACTTGAAACACTTTGTCACTAAATGTCAAGAGGACATTTATAGTAAAGTGGTTTATTTTGCATGTGTCTCTGTGTATCTGTGAGCATGTTTGACATCACAAGATCAGGCTTTTACTGTTTCTGGATACACATTCATAAAAAATTGACACAATTTAAATAATACTATAAACAATTTATTTACAGACATATTTATTTGGGCACTTATCTACTTTTAATAATCAAATGATATATGTTGCCATCAGAAGATTTGAAATCTATATATCATCACATAGTTATTGTTTGAAATCTATTAATAGACCACTTGTTTTTCAAATATACTCCCAGACTATTATACTGTATATTACTTATATTATATGTATATTACTATATGCTTACATATCCCCACAACTCCGACCCCCTCTCAGCCCACCCCTAAGAGGGCAGGAGTTAAAAAATAAACCCTTCCAATAGACCCCCCTACCCTCCTTACTAACCAACAGAGCACAAGCTCACAAGCGTTGGCAGGTACAGCAATAAATAAATGGAGCAAAATATAAATAGAACAGTATCATGTCATAATGATGGCATTACTTACTCAACACATTAGTTTGACACAATGAATAATATATTCCTATGCACCTTTTAGAGGTTACATATGATGTTGGAAATCTTGGCGCAATCACTGTTTGTTTTGTTTATTTAATGTTAATGCCTTTTCATTAAAATGTCAGATTGTGAGAGATTGGAATGAGTGTTGGTTTTACTGAGGAACCGCTTGATACCTTGAAGATCTGGAAAAAAAATTCAGCTATAAAATATAGCTACGATTTAAAATAATTATGTGAATAGAGACTTACCAAGTAGTTTATGTGTCTATGTGTAGGGTGCTGGATTTTCCTGATTAAAAAAGAGATAAAGCTCAGCCAATAGAGGTATTACACCTCCATTTAGGATTTAGCTTAGATTAACTCTGAGTCTGATGTGTGGGTCAGCCGACTCTCATAGATAAACTGCTGATGAGAGACTATATATGCAATTAATGGAAGAAAGCAGAGAGAAAACAATAATAAAAAATCACACATCACAGGCAGGAACATAAATGTTGATTGCCTCTTTATAAAAGGTTGTTTTAACCATTGAAGGTGAAGCACATGAGCAACTTATAAAGTCACTCTCTCTTTCTTCCCTCCAGTGCGTGCCAATCCCACAACAGGGTTTCCGGATGGGTCGGTACTGCTGCCGATGTAAAAAAGGCTTCTACAGCCCAGTTCCAGACATACCAAACAAAAGTAAGAGGCTTAAAACAATCATATATTGGTTGCTTGGGAACAAACTTAAAATTATTCAGTTGTATTAGATAAGACAACATATAGCAAACATAAGGCATATAAAAGTGTCTGAATTGAATGATTAAATAAAGGTCAAAGTAGAATACTAGATGAAACCTTAACTTATATTTACTATATGTCTGGTGTGCGACCCTTCCCCCCCTCTGTTTATGAATGGTGTTACAGGGGGCAGCCATGCAAATTCGACCCAGGCTTGTTACCCTGATGTCCCTGTCTGTCTACCCTGTTGGCCTGGCTGTGTTCAGTGTGATGATGGGGCCCCATGTTGGGTGCAAGAAGACTGGCTCCTCAGATCAGGTGTTTTGGCTATGCAGGGGCTCTTTATGGTCCTTGTGCTTATCAGCATGCTGGTGGCATATCAGTGCAGAAGAACCAAGGTAAGTTTTCAACTGACCCTTTTCAAATTTTGTTTGAAATGCAAAAGTAAACCGTAATGGTGTAAACTTCTATAGCGGTGAATGAGAGACCACAGCAAATATTATTTTTGGTTAATATTATTTAACCACTATTATTTGCAAAAACCCAATTGCAGAACCCCATCACAGGAAAATTCAGGATGCAATACAAGTTAAGCTCAATTGACAGCATTTGAAGCATAATATTGATTATCACAAAAAAGCGTTAATTGTTTTCTTTAATAAAAGGCAAAAATCTACAAAAGAAGTGAATGGGCCAATCCGTGAATGTTTTATTTGTCACTGTTTCAAAAGTATAGCCACAAGTCGTAAACAATGTGCATGTATAGGGTTAGTGTATAGGGTTAGTAATTTTAGTGTGATAACATCGTTTACTAATCTTTTCTGTGTAAAGTTATAGCCAATTTTAAAACTTCATTGCCATGACAATGTAATGTTAACAAACACTAAAATGACTAAAATTATGATTTTAAGTGCCTCAATGTAAATTAAATTTTTGCTTTTTTTAAAGAAAAGGAGGAACGAGTCTAATTTTCTTCTTTTTTTTTTTTTTTTGATAGTCAACATTATGCCACAGATGCTGTCAATTGATCTTAACTTGTATTGAACCTGGAATATTCCTTTAAGTAATGCTGTATAACATAAAGAATAATGTTACCTTACACTTCTAAATAAGGCGGAAATGCATAATCACAATCTGTGAAAGGGTCCATATGTCATACAGGATATATCCTCACACAGTATATATCACCATCTGGGGATATCAGGATCCATAATTTCTGGCACTCAGAAAGGTACCACCTGGGGCTTGATGATTCTCAGTTTATAATGGGTGTTTTCTTATATAAACTTTTTAATTTACCTTTAAAGCTCATGCAATTACAGAATCTTTTGAGTTTTACTGTGTTGTATAATGAGAAAAAGACTATAGTAATCTGACATTTTGGATAGTGGTTCAGAATTAAGGAGTTAACAGCTACACAAATGCTTGTATCTGTTTATCTTTTAATGCACTAAAGGGATAAAAATTAAAAACATTATAGCTGCTTTTTTTAATTTGAAATGAGTTACAGACATTATATAAAAATTGAGCATTAAAAATCATCAGCATTGAAGTTTGTTCACAATGCACAGATAATGCATTTGACAGCTACAGGGATTTCACTTGTTTTCTTGACCTCTGCTCTCCCACTCCACCTCTCACCTTTTTCTGGCTCTCAGCGGATCCGATCGTCAGGGCTTTTGCTGCTGGAGATGATCCTGTGCGGTTCTCTGTTGCTGTACTTCCCGGTGCGTGTGCGATTTAAAATATTATTTTCAGATTAACATACAGCATTTGAAATAATAATGGCAGTGTGGCACCTGGGATGGAGAAAATTATCACTGCATCTTATCAGTCAGCTGCAATATCTAATATAAATAATATATATTAATAGTTATGCTTTAGATTAGGACTAGATTCATATTAGTTTAAATAGATTCTTCTTTGAAGTTTTTTGTTTCTGTGCTTAGTATCATAAAAAAAAAGTCTCCCATTCATAATTTGCATTAAAGGAATATTCTGGGTTCAATACAAAGTTAAGCTCAATCGGCAGCATTTGTAGCATAATACTGATTACCACAAAAATACATTTTGACTTGCTTCTACTTTTCTTTAAAATCAAAAACAAGAATCTGGGTTCCAGTAAGGCATTTACAATGGAAGTGAATGGGGCCAATCTGTAAATGTTAAAATACTCACAGTTTCAAAAGTATAGCACAATACATAAACAATATGCATGTTAACATGATTTTAGTGCGATAAAATCACTTACTAACATTTTCTGTGCAAAGTTGGCAATTTTACAACTTTGTTGCCATGATGATGTACAAATTATGATATAAACACATCTTTTATTAAAATAGCACATGAGTTTTAAAAGAACAATTAATGTAAGTGTTTTTTTTTTAATTATGTTAAAAAAATTTTCTTGTTAACCCTCCATAAAAATTGGCTTTTTAAAGAAAAGGAGCGATGAGTCGAAATACATTTTTGTGACAATCAACACTATGCCACAAATGCTGTTGATTGAGCTTAAAGGAAAAGTTCACCCAAAAATGAAAATTCTTTCATTATTTATTCACCCTCATGCCATCCCATATGTGTATGACTTTTTCTCTTCTGCAGAATACAAACAAAGATTTTTATAAAAACAACTCACCTCTGTAGGTCCATACAACGCAAGTGAATGGGTGACACATTTTTGACACTCCAAAAAGCACATAAAGGGTGCATAAACGTAATCAAATGACTCCAGTGGTTAAATCCATATCTTCAGAAGTGATAGTATAATTTTGAGTGAGAAACAGATCAATATTTAAGTACATTTTTGCTAGAAATTCTTCTCCCTGCCCAGTAGGGGGCGCATTTATGAAGAATGTGAATCACCAAAAACACAAGAAGAAAAAAGTGAAAATTAATGTGGAAATTGACTGAACTGGGAAGAGAATTTATAGTGAAAAAGGATTTAAAGGAATAGTTCACCCAAAAATGAACATTTGCTGAGAATTTACTCCAAGAGGCCATCCAAGAGTTTCTTTCTTCATCAAAACAGAATTTAAGATTTTTAGGATTTAATTTTAGGCCTTTAAACAATGCAAGTGAATGTACTCCATTTTTTTGTGCATCAAAATAATCTACATGACTCCAGTCGACATATAAAGTTCTTCTGAACCCAAATGATTGATTATTTTTAGAAACTAAACAATACTTATATACTTTTTAATTACAAATGTTCGCTATCGTACATCTCTGTGACTCACGCTCATAACCTCATTGGTAAGGTCACGCGTGGAAGAGGAGGCAGGAAGCACGTCATTGTTTACAAGAGAAAATTGCACAGACCACAGACCAAGCACCATTCACAAACCAAAACAATTTGAAACACTACGTCAGAGGATTTTGATTTTAGAAGAGAAGAGGAGATGGAGTTTTTCGCCCAACCCTACCTATTTTAGCCCGAATGCACCGAAGAGGAACTGAGGGAGACGGAGGATGCTGCAGCAGCGGCGCAATCACAAGTCTCAGGGAGGCAGAGATCTATCTCCAGAGATCTACTACCATGGTGGTGCACATGTAGTAAATGCCAACCAATGCCAACAGAGGCAGAGAGCCTGTGCACGATTGGACCATAGCAATCCCACCATTGGAAACAATTAGTGAGACAGCCAATTAACAAGGACAATTGCATCTATGTGAACTTCTTTTAATTTCATTTAATTATTCATTAAATTATCATTTAATTATTTTTAAACACTATTAAAAATCGTATTTTATCTAAATTACACAATGATGATTAATCGACTTTATAGACATTACAGTTTTATCGTCTGTTAATGCTGATATTCTGTAAAGCTGCTTTGAAACGATGTGTGTTGTGAAAGGCGCTATACAAATAAAATTGACTTGACTTGACTTGACAGCCGGTGACAACACTCCTATTAGCTGCATTACCGAACATAATGGTTTTCCACCATTACAGAGACCCAGCATTTTAGAGGTGTTTTTCAGTTTGCCACGAATAAACTGGAAGTGACGACCGAGGCCAGGAGGACCCAAAGGCACCCTATCAGTAGAGTAAGTATCATGTTTTGTTTGTTACTATAGCTAATATATAGAAATATTTAGGCTATATGACAAAGTTTTCACACATACCTGAGTTTGCTGGTAAAACAGCACAGGCACAGCTGATGAATTCAGATATCGACCCATTGTTTCTTTTGATGGTCTGAAATCCTCAGGGGTAAAATGTTCACTGTACACCCTCCAATATTTGAGAGAATGTAGGGAAGTACTGATATCCAGGTTCAGCGTGATAAGCCAGAGCTTCAGTTGCTCATGATCATGTATAGGCAAACAATGAAAATTTCATATTTTTCCCAGCGTGCATTTTCTTTGGGGTTTCTGAAGGTTGAAGCATTCAGGATACACACACCAAACGACCATTTTGAACAATAAACTTATACAAATACAAATCTACAGCAAAGACAATTAAACTTATGTACAGCACTCCTTCTCTTGTAAACAATGACGTGCTTCCTGCCTCCTCCACTCGTGACCTTACCAATGAGCTTAAGTCATCCCTCTCATGAGCGAGCGTTACAGAGATGTACGGAAGCAAGGGACGTTGTGTCGATTGTAGTGACACAAGGGGTCTCTTCTGAGAGCTTCACGTACCTCTGAACTTGAGAAAAGGCCAATATTAAGTTGGCAGACAGAAGTTGCATGCCCCGCCACCCGGACATACGGGTATAAAGGGGAGCGGGCGAGCGACTGTCTGATTTTTTCTTCGAAGCCGAACGGTTGTGTGATCAGCAAGCTGTGTGTCACGACTGCTTCACCCACCTCTGCAAGAGAGCTTTCTGTTGTATCTGACGGCACATTCCAGCGGCTTTCTCCTCTCTGCACGCTGTGCAGACTCTGCACCTGGGCGCTTCGACAGAGCTTCTCTCCTAAAAGATTTTAATTTCTCTAAAAGAGTTTATTCTCCTCTAAAAGAGTTTTTTCTGGTAAAAGAGCAACATACACGAGTGAGTGTTGAACGTCCTTTTCAGGATTGAGGAAGCAGATGGAGGCCATCTCTCACATCATGCTGCGCTGCCGCAGCGCAGGCCGCCCCCTGACTGCTAGCCATGGGAGTCTCCCTGCAGGCGGTGTACGCCCCCCATCTCTAGGACTACTTCTAGGGCCCGTAAGACCCCTACACGCTCCTGAGATGGCCAGACGTTTGCTCCGGAGCTTGTTGCAAGACCACTCCATCCCCCGGTGGAGGGCAGGGAGGAGAATTCTCAGTTTTACCTTTTTCTTTTGCCGCACACCCTTTGGGCTGCGGTACCCAAATTATCAATAAAAGAGCAATTCCCTCACCCAGGGTCATCAGAGCGGTGCGCACCGTTCTCTCGGCACCCCGGCACCAAAACTTTGCAGTCCCGGCTCCCCGGACGCGGCAATCTCGCCTCCGGACCCACGACTGCCCAGCCCTGGCAGGCCAGCGCTGACGAGTCTCGAGGAAGTCCATACAGGACCCCCTCCTCTGTCTACAACCCTCCCCATGCCGGGTGCGCGGAGAGAGGTAAGTGCTTTGAGTTTTTTCTCAGCACCCAAGCCTCAGGACACGATTTTGCCTCCCGACGCACTATTACCTGCTCCCCCGCGCTGCGAGGCCCCACCCGGTATGTCCAAAACAATCGTCCCATTAGTGGCCCTCGCACGGAGCTTAGACGCATGGCTTGCGCTTCCCAACCCATCGTGATGGCTGGCCAGGACCATCCGACTTGGCTACGCGATTCAATTTGCCAGGCTCCCACCTCGTTTCAGCAGTATTCGCTCCACTCCGATGCGCGGCGGAAACACCAGCACTTTACGAGCAGAGATTGACACTCTGCTACTCAAGGACGCGATAGAGCCTGTCCCTCCAGCCGAGATGAAGAAGGGTTTCTACAGCCCTTACTTCATCGTACCCAAAAAAGGCAGTGGGTTGCAGTCAATCTTGGACTTGCGAGTTCTCAACCGGACTTTACACATTTTTGACTCCCGTTCAAAATGCTCATGCAGAAGCGAATTCTAACCTCCATTCGGCATTAAGATTGGCTCATGGCGGTAGACCTGAAGGACGCGTACTTCCACATCTCTGCCTCGACACCGACCCTTCTTATGGTTCGTGTTCGACGGCCAGGCGTATCAGTACAAGGTACTCCCCTTTGACCTGTCCCTGTCCCCTCGCGTCTTCACCAAGGTCGCAGAGGCAGCCCTTGCCCCACTAAGGGAAGTGGGCATCCGCATACTCAATTACCATGATGACTGGATCATCCTAGCACACTCTCGAGAGTTACTATGTGCCACAAGGACTAGGTGCTCGCGCACCTCAGCCGTTTAGGGCTTCAGGTCAAATGGGGAAAAAGCAAGATCTCTCCAGTTCAGAGCATCTCTTTCATTCCATTCATTCCTGCAGGAGAGGCTGTCCCCCTCCACCTTGAAGGTGTATGTAGCAGCCCACCACAACACAGTAGACGGCAAGTCCCTTGGTAAGCACGACTTGATTATCAGGTTCTTTAGAGGCGCCCGGATGTTGAACCCTTCCGGACAAGCCTGTTCCCCTCTTGGGATCTCTCAGTGGTCCTCTAAGTCCTTCAGAGACCCCACTTCAAGCCACTTGATTCAGTCAAGCTCAAAGCCCTCTCCTTGAAGATGGCCCTCCTGATCGCGCTCGCATCCATCAAGAGGGTTGGGAACCTGCAAGCATTCTCTGTCAGCGACACTTACCTGGAGTTGGGTCCGGCAGATGCTCACGTCATCCTAAGACCGCAAGAAGGGGAACGTCATGGTTACTGTTGTAACCTCCGTTCCCCGATGGAAGGAATGATTCCCCTTGCCACGTCACTATCCCTACCACAGTTATGCGCCATAACCTTATTCTCGGCAGACATTCCCTTATTACCAGTCTGACAGTCGCTCGCCCGCTCCCCTTTATAGCCATATATCCGGGGGCAGGGCATGCAAATTCTGTCTGCTAATGTGACATTGGCCTTTTCTCAAGTTCAGAGGTACGCGAGGCTCTCAGAAGAGACCCCTTGTGTTTCTACAATCGACACAACGTCTAGTTCCTTTCATCGGGGAATGGAGGTTACAACAGTAACCATGACGTCTTGTTTCTAAAAATAATCAATTGTTTGGGTTCAGAAGAAATCTATTTGTCGACTTGAGTCGTGTGGATTATATTGATGCACCCTAAATATGCATTTTGGACCGTCGAGTAGATTCACTTGCATTGTTAAGAGGAGGAGGCCTGAAATTAAATCCTAAAATTATTCAATTCTGCTTTGATGAAGAAAGAAACTCAGATACATCTTGGATGGACTGAGGGTGAGTAAATTATCAGCAAATTTAAATTTTGGGGTAAACTATTCCTTTAAATATTGATCTGTTTCTCATCCACACCAGGACCACATTGGGTTGCTCTGGTTGCTGCTGGCACACTGTATGAGTGTATGTAGCTTGCTAGCCTTCTTAGCATTGCTTTCTCTTATTCTTATACGTTCATAGTTTTATTCTTTGTCGTTTTACCGTGTGTGTCTGGCTTTTCTACTATTTCAACTGCGTGTACTTTACCACACGCACCCGTTTTCTCTCTTTTTTCTTTTCCTGCTTGTCTACATCTGCATGCATTTGTTTTCTCCACTGTGTTTTACATGGATTATTGCATCAATCTCAAACATCTGCTGATCAGGAACCACATCGATCTCAAACTCTCGCCCCTTAAAACCAACTATAACAACAACAACAACAAAAAATTGCGGTGAGTCATGGCATACGCTCATGTTATTTCCTCCTGCATTCCATGCCACATGTTTACTATAGCCTCTTCCGTCAGTAGAGAGAGAGATTCACATGTGGTAAATGTAAGGAAATAGTCAAGCTGATGGAGACGGTTAATGAGTTAGAGACATGCATCCGAACACTAGTGGAGGTCAGTGAGAAAGAGAAGCCGGTAGATACTGCTTTGGATGTGGGCAGTACAGCGAGCAACACGCACACTTTAGAGATTGGCACACTAATTATTGGACCCAAAAGATCTAAAAATAAGCTGCTAAAATATAATTTGACTCTCCATGAATGTTCCATGTATACTGTTACGTTGTCTTTTACAACAAAACATCTGGGTGTTATATTTGATACCAATCTGTCTAATTTCCAATGTTTGTAGAACAGCATTCTTCCTACTCAGAAATATTGCTGTTACAACACATGCTCTCTGTTGCTGATGCCAAAAAACGAATTAATGCACTCATGACCTCAAGACTAGTTTATTGTATGCATTACTTGGAGGATGTCCTGCAAGTTCAATAAATAAACTTCAACTGGTTCAAAATGCAGCTGCCAGAGTGCTAACTGGAACCTAATCACATTGGCCCCATTTTATCATCATTACATTGGCTACCTGTTAAATTTTGTGTTCATTTTCAATTCTGTTAACTACATAAAAAGCTTTGAATGATCTTGCTCCACAGTACTTAAGTGACGTTCTGACATGCAATATTCCATCCCGTTCATTACAATCACAAAATTCTCTAGTTCCTAGAATATCAAAATCCACAAAAGGAGGTAGATTATTTTCCTATTTGGCACCTAAAATATGGAATAGTCTCCCTAACACTGTTCGGGATGCAGACACACTCACTCAGTTTAAGTCTAGACTAAAGAATCATCTATTTAGCCAGGCATACACCTAATTTATCCATCAACTCACAATTAGGCTGCTTTAGTTAGGTCTGCCGGAACCAGAAACATCTATCATAATGAATAGCTCTGCAAAAAATGTAATGACATTTACGCTAATATTATTCTATTTGTTTCCTTGTCTCAACCTCAGAGCCGGCCAGATCCAGCTCAGTGTCAGACTCCACTGCTATGTGTCACTGAGAGTTGACTAAATGCAGCTGGTGCTAGCCAGACATGACTTCAGTCTTTTACGATGGACTTCAGAGGATGAACTGATGCCAACTCCAACTGTAAGACATCGGATACTTCATATGCCACAGCCTGAACCTTGGATTTAGGATGGACCCTGCCGAACCTCACCGAAATGACCAGCCGGTTGAACCGCAATGCACCTCATTGATCTCTGCCTGCATCACCTTTGTCTATTGATGGACTACACGCTTATAATGGAATACATAGACTATCATTTAATTGCCAACAAAGGCCTTCATCAGCCAACTAACAAAGGACAATGCATCTATGTGCATTTCTGCAGTTAATCCAGGATGGACTTCAAAGACATTAGTCATTAATCTTACAGTTAATAAAAAAAAAAAAAAAAAAAAAAAATGTAAACACTGGACCTTAACACTTACTTAGTTTACTAATCTTAAACCATGACCTGCACTGCACATAACTAACTAATATTGGCATTATATTCATGTTGGTTAGCCAGAGAGGAACTGTCCCCACAGTGAGTCTGGTTTCTCACAAGGTTATTTTTCTCCATTAACCAACATCTTATGGAGATTTGTGTTCCTTGCCACAGTCGCCTTCAGCTTGCTCACTGGGGTTCTAAATACAGTTATGATTTAATTATTAATTTTTTATACACAATTTACAATCATATTTAATCAAACTACACAATGATCACTCTTAAGACTTTATAGATATTACAGTAAACATTTTTTGTTAATGCATGATTTTCTGTAAAGCTGCTTTGAAACTATGTGTGTTGTGAAGAGTGCTATACAAATAAAAATGACTTGACTTGGCATTGCTTATGAAGACATTCATAAGCAATATTATTACTTTTATGCAGACCTATGTGATATTTGGAGCTTCACAATGTTGGCATCCATTCACTTGCATTGTATGGACTAAAGGAGCTGAGATATTCTTCTAAAAATCTTAATTTGTGTTCTGCTGAAGAAAGAAAGTCATACACATCTGGCATGGCATAAGGGTGAGTAAATTAAAGATAATTTTTATTTTTGGGTGATTTATTCCTTTAACTTGATTTGAACCCTGCAGTTTTGTTATCTAAATGATTTACTACATAGCAAACTCTGATTAAAGGTTTTTAGTGAACAAAGTGTAAATATAAATATTTAAGCATTAAGTTTTACTATAAAATAGGATAAGAATTTTTACAACTTCCATAAATAATTTTATATGTCTAAATGCTGTTCTTGATCTTTTTTATCTGTGTTTTCAGGTCTTCATTCTATACTTCAAACCCAGTACTTTCCGGTGCATTCTACTCCGCTGGGTCCGTCTGCTTGGTTTTGCCATTGTTTATGGAACTGTGACACTCAAGATGTACCGGTTTGTGGCACATCAGTACTGTCTTCTGTGATCTTATCTCTCTCTCCTAATTGTCTCCCCTGTATGTCTGTCCTCAGACCAATAGTAGTGTTGTAATAGTAGTAGTAATGTTGCATAATAAAACACCACCCCAGGCTATAAGTCTACACTAGGTAATCAATCTATTTTAACCATATTTAAGTTCACAAGGACTGGTAGGATCTTTAGGCAGCTCAATCTCTTCCTTCTTTTTGATCATAATTCTCTTTTACTGGAAGTCAGATTATTTTGAGCCAGATTTTACACTTTGGCCACATTTACAGTCAACCAATTATGATTTTTTTCACCAATACCTGGCACAGATTGGATCTTGTTGCGTGCATATAAACATCCAAATAAATCAGCAATCAAAATAAATCAAATTAGATTTTTGTATCCTATTTGGGCCTATGTGGTTGTAAATCTGATATGATTTCAAAACTTAAAAACTTGTACCTCCTAATTCCTATTTTATTTATTATTTATTTATAATATTTTTATGTCATTAATATCCACTGTGACACAATTTTAAAAAAAAATCTATGCATATCCAAAAAAAGTAATTCCGGGAACTACAAGAAGACAGGCAGATATGAAATGTCAAGCAAATGAAAAGCGATGAGCATTAATCAAAATTACTAAGTAGAATTATCCAAACGCAAATAATAATATTGCCAGCCTAGTGAGCCTTGGCATGGTATCAATGTAAACATTTGATTATGTTTTATGTAAACTTGTATGGGACAATAAAAAAAGTGTGCCTTACAATTGAAATGTATGAAAACAACAAGACAAGTCTATGATTTTTTTTAAAAAGCATTGGCTAAAAGTGAATAAGCTGACAAAAGTAGTTTATAGGAAGAATTCACTCAAAAATGATACATTCTTATCATTTATTTACCCTCATGTAATCCCAAACTCATATAACTTTCTTGTTTCTGTGGAACAAAAACATAGATTTTTTTTTTTTAAGGATAATGATCTGCTTTTGTCTATACAATTTAAATCAATCGGTTCAAAATTTTCCAGTTCCCAAAAAGAACATACAGGCAGTGTAAAAGTGACCCATGCTACTTGAGTGGTTTAATACATGTGTTCTTGAAGCAATATAATCACTTAGGGTGTGAAACAAAGTCAAAAATTCATTTTTATTGACCAAAAAGCCCCCCTTCTGCCCAGCTCTCCTGTGCACATTCATGAGAGAAGATCGTTTATGCGTTGTATGGACTAATTTTATACTGCCTTTGTAATTTTTAGACTTGAAAGTTTTCGACCCCCATTTACTTACATTGTACGGGTGATAATAGCAGAGATATTCTTAAAAAACGTCTTTGTTTCGCAGAAGAAACAAAGTCGAATGAGTTTGAGAAGGCATGAGGGTGAGAATATAATGAGAAAATTATCATTATTGGTGAACTATCACTTTAACCTAACTAAACTCTCAAATAATCAGCCTGAATCATGTGTTTCCAGGGTTCTGAAAGTGTTCCTCTCACGAACAGCTCAGAGAGTGCCATACATCACTACCACAGGCGTGCTGAGGATGCTGGGAGTCATAGTGCTAACTGTCAGCTGGTTTCTGTGTGCATGGACAGTGGGTGTCCTGCAGAATCGAGACCGGAATATACCATTACTTATCATATCCACCACCTCAGCAGGACAGGGCTTCAATGTGTGCGACCTGGACCGGTGGGACTACATGATGGCCCTGGGTGAGTGATGTCATTTGACTAGTGGCAGTAGTCCGTGGGTTTTCTTTGGTGTCTGGCAGAGAGATTAATTGAAATGGGGGCACATTAGTAGATCAGACAATTGAAAGGATGAATGGTCCTGGATAATTTAATGTTCTTTCAAGCATTTAATTTGTTAACCGCTGTCATTGAAAATGGTTCAGCATTAGACAAAATACAATACTAATAACATGGTACAACAAATAACAGTAATGTCACTGCTTTAAATTAGTAAATGAGGGACTGAACTGAAATGGCTTTTTGGTTTTGATCTGTCCTAGCGGAGCTGTTGTTTCTGTTCTGGGGCAGTTTCCTGTGCAGTGCAGTTAAGACGGTACCCTCAGCATTTCATGAACCACGTTACATAAGCATCGCTATCCACAATGAGCTACTTCTCTCCTCCTTGTTTCATCTTCTCAGGTGGGAGAATGGAGTTGTTGTGATTTGTAACTAGTCATAAGAGATTTTATTGTTTTAAATTAGTTTTTGTTTGCCCCTGTTATTTTCAGATTTGTCAGGCCATCACTTCATCCTGACTGGATGCTCTTGCTGTTCTTCACTCACACGCATGTCACAATTACAGTAACACTCTGCCTGCTCTTTATACCAAAGGTACTGTTGCTGTATTAATGATTCCTTTGTGCAATAATGTTTTAACCCATTTTTTAAACCTTTCCAATGACGTCTGCATGCAGCAGGTGGATCACTTTAGCCCTAAAGTTAGCTGCCTAAGTAACACATAAAAACACTCCCTGTGTCCCAGTTCACATAATTTTCATCCTAAATAGTATGCTAGTATGCTAGTATGCAGGATTAGAATTAGAGAGTCATAATATGTTGAAAATACTGTAGTAAGCCAAAGGTGTCTGTATAATATACTTTATCCTGTAGATTCTGTAGATATTTTTAAGTGTGAATTTGTTCAGAAGCTACCACAGCAGTTTTTAAATGCACAAACAAAAATCAATTACCTAATGTGTTATACAGTGGCAAGAAAATGTATGTGAACTCTTTGGAATTACCTGTATTTATTTATATATAAATTTGTCTTAAAATCTAGTTTGAGCTTAATCTCAGTTACAATAATGTACAAACACAATCTGTTTTAACTAATAACACACAAATTATTGTTCTTGTACATATTGAACACATCATTCAAACATTCACAGTGTAGGTTGGAAAAAATATGGGAACCCCTAGGCTAATGACACCAACAAAAGAGTCAGGAGTTGGTATACCTGGCATAATGAAATGAGATTGGAGGGTTAGAGCTACTTTGACTACTTTGATAAAAAACACTCAAAATTTTAGTTTGCTAGTCACAAGAAGCACCTGCTGACATGGACCATGATTACAAAAAAGATATCTTAGAAGATTTACAATCAATAATTTTTGCTTTGCATATAGCTGGAAAGGGTTACATGTATGTTACATGTTATCTCGAAGAGCTTAGATATTCATCTGTCCACAGTTAGACAAATTGTCCATAAATTGAGACTATGTATTACTGTGACTACTTTCCCTCGAAGTGGTTGTCCAGCCAAGATGACTCAAAGGGCACACCACAGAATGCTCAGTGAGGTAAAAAAATAACCCTAGAGTAACAGCTAAAGACTTGAAGGAAACATTGGAACTGGTTCACATCTTTGTTCAGGAGTCTACAAATGGGAAACATTATACAGGCAGGATGTCTATGGCATTACACCACAAAGAAAGCAGCTGCTTTCCAACAAAAACATAGCTGCATGCCTGAAGTTAACAAAGACCACCATGACACTTCACATCGCTACTGGGAAAATGTTTTGTGGACAGATAAATCTAAATTTGAATGGTTTGGGAAGAACATGCAGCACTACATATGCCATAAAAAGGGCACTGCATACCAACATGAAAACATAATTCCAACTGTGAAGTACGGTGGAGGTAGCATCATGATTTGGGGCTGCTTTGCTGCTTCAGGGCCTTGAATTCTTGCCATCATCGAGGGAAATATTTACTCTTGTTTATCAAGATATCTTACAGCATAATGTCAGGGTGGCTTTGTGCCAGCTGAAGCTCAGTAGAAGTTGGGTGATGAAGCAGTACAATGACCTAAACATTGAAGTAAATCAACTACAAAATGGCTTCCAAAATTTTTTTTTTTTTATAAATCCAACTTTTGGAGTGGCCCAGTGATATCCCAGACCTTAACCCAATAGAGATGCTGTGTAATGACCTCAAGAGAGGTGTTCACACCAGACACCCTAAGAATATGGCTGAGCTGTAGCAGTTCTGTAAGCAAGAATGATCCAAAATTCCTTATGAACGTTTTGCAGTTCTAATACGCAGCTACTGGAAATGCTTGCTTATTGCTGCCAAAGGAGGATAGACCAGATATTATATTCAAGGGTCCAATTACTTTTTCCACAGAACTGTGAATGTTTAATGGGTGTGTTCAATAAAGACATGCAAATTATAATTGTTTGTGTGTTTTAGCTTAAGCACATTCTGTTTGTCTATACTTGTGATTGATGTAGATGAGATCACATTTAATGATCAATTAATGCAGAAAACCAGCTAATTCCAATGGGTTCACATACTTATTCTTGCCACTGTATATATGCACTCACCAATCACTTTATTAGGTACACCTGTACACCTACTTATTCATGCTATTATCTGATCAGCCAATCGTGTGGCAGCAGTTCAATTCATAAAATTATGCAGATTTGAGTCAGGAACGTCAGTTAATGTTCATATCAACAATCAGATTGGGGAAAAAATGTGATCTCAGTGATTTTGACCCTGGCATTATTGTTGGTGCCAGATGGGCTGGTATGAGTATTTCTGTAACTGCTGATCACACTACCACACAATTGGCTGATTAGATAATCGCATGAATAAGTAGGTGTACATGTGTACCTATTAAAGTGGTAAAGAGTGTATATAATATATAATTATATGTAGTCAATTTAGCTAGATGATAATGTTCACAGTATATGCAAATGCAAAGAGTATAAAGTGACTTACTTTCTTCCGTGGAACACAAAAGATGAATTTTTATTAAGTCTTCACAGTGTTTATTTGCCATTTGCAAGAGTGCTTCTGTCACCAAGACAAATTCCTTTTTGAGTGTTAGCATACTTGCCAATAAAGCTCATTCTGATTCTGAGAACAGTGGCTCTGTCAAGCTTGAAAAAGACAAAAACACCATAAACCACAGTGAAAGTAATCAATACACGATATCGCACGATTCTGAAGTGATAAAATCTCTGTGTGATGAACAAACGTTGTATTCACTCTCAAATCAAATCATTAATAATCTCTGTATATAAAATATGTTGGCTACTTCGATATCATTAAACCTCATCATGGTTGTCATCACATCTTGTGACCAAACTTCAAGATGTCATGTTGCAAGGACCGATGAGGGATGACGTTATCGATGTACCTGCCATATTTGATTTTTGTAATTAGTAAATAATGACAGAACTTTAATTTTTGGATGAACTATTGCTTCAATGGACAAATAAAGTTTGTACAGCATTGTATGGCATCTCCCATTTCTGTTTTGTGTGTATAAGAATGATGGAAAAAATTAGCATTGTTGTTTTTATGTTGCAGTTTCTTCACATGTCACGGTCGGGCCGGGAGGAAATCGCTGCAGAGGTATACGAGGATGAAGTGGACCTGCGGCGCTCATGCTCTAACCTCAACAGCAGTTTCACCTCTAACTGCTGGAGTGATCACAGTCTGGACCCAGATGACTTTCGGGTAAACTCTTTGCCCCGCTGCAGCCCTACTAACACACACCCTCACATTGTCCAATGAAGAAAAAGACGGACACTAACACATTATAACAATGTCTGCTTATGGCATTAAAAGCATTCATTTTACATTATCAGTAAATTAATATAAACAATTCCATAAAGATTACACTAAGTAAATTCAAAATTTTTACATGACCTATCTTTTCCATCTCTTCTGCTATTATTTGCCCTTTTTGGAAAAATTGCCATTTAACTTGCCATCTTTCGAAACATCGTGATGTCTGCATACCATCAACAAACTGTCCCAGTGCATTGCTCCTTCCAACTTCCTCATCTGAAACCCCTTTTTTCCTCTACACCAGGATGAGCTGAAGAAACTGTATTCTCAGCTGGAGGTCCACAAGACCAAGAGGATGGCAAACAACAATCCCCATCTGCCAAAGAAGCGCAGCTCTCGACTCAGTATTGGACGCTCCCTCATTAAACGAATCACAGACATCCCAGAAAGTTTAAGCAGACAATGCAGCCGTGAAGACAAGGATGTCAGTGCCTCCATAGGAACTATAATCCGCTCAGGATCTTATTACAAAAGTCATCAAACCACAAGCTTTAATATAATGAATGAAACTTTAATGCAGCCCTCCCCAAAGCTTCGGAAGTCCCATAGTGCCTATGACTGTGCCCCAGAGAGAGACGTATCCCTATTAAACTCCTCCATAAAGAGCACAACAGAAAAGAGGGCTTCACAGCATTCCCACACAGGATCCATCAATACAACATTGCTGGTCTGCAAATCTGCAAGTGCCCACAATCTAACAATAGACACTAACCTTCTACTTCCTGAGCCCACTAGGTTTCAAAAGTCACTTAGTGTCATAGAACGCAATGATCATCGCTCTCTGACTCCATGTAGAAGCATTGAAAATGTGTCACTTCCTGGCAAAGCAACCCCAGCGGAAAAGCCCCAGCAAACTGTGAATGTCAGCATAAAGAAGCAGACTTCAAGTGCCTTGCTCTCAGAGTCATTTGACAAGGCAGAGGTCTGCCCGTGGGAGATTCCCGAGGAGCTTCCTGCAAACAAGAATCAAAAACATGTCACATATTCTCTTTCAAATCAAGAGGAACCCAAATCCCCTGGTGACAAATCATCACCAACGCTATTATATATCTGTCCATGGGAATACTTGCCACCTCCTACTGCCCCTGCAACAGAAACTGGGAATGTAATACAAGCAGATGTTAATTCCACAAAACCCAAGCCTCTGATCTCATGTAGTGCTCCAGGTTCTCCACATACAGTCTCTGGCAAGCAAAAGGAGTTTCGCGTTTTCTCTTTCCGCTCAACTACCCAGAGCTTCCTTGCAGCAAAGGGCCTGGAAGAGACTGGGAGAAGTAGGAGCACAGAGAAAAGCTTTCAAGAAAGCAATGTTAAGGAGGGGATGCTACTAAAATCCCTGTCCACATCCATGAGACTGTCCCCATGTAGTGCAGCTTCAGAGAAGCGTACCCCACAGACACAAAGACGGGCTATGACTACCATAGGTACTAAACCTTGCCTTGTGAAACAAGCAGCAATACGGCTGCCATCTACAGATTCTCCTGAGAGGAGCCCAAAGCACACTGCTCCTGTTCACATCTGTCCTTGGGAGTCAGAGGAGGTGATCTTGGAGGTCAAGAAGCAGAATGTAAATGAAAATATATTACAAAGACAATTCAGTGACAAGCAAGCGCTATCCGTGAAACGTAATACTGATAGCTACAAACCCCCTGGGTTCCAACTTAAATCTTTATTGGCTGTTCCAAATACAGAGGTGTGTCCATGGGATGTTCCAAAACCTTTTCATCAATCCAGCATTTCTGAAGTTTGTGCTTGGGAGGTTGTGGAAGCAGAGCAATTGCAAACCAAAAGCATGCATACTGATGTTTGTTCTTGGAAAACAGATTTCAACCAATCGAGGCACACTGAAGATGATACCTTTAATACCACTGTTGAAGTTGGGGATGTTCAAAAGCAGGCAAATTTGAAGCCTGAAGCATGTCCTCCGAATGGACTAGACACTAATACATCTCATGTTAGACAGGAATCCACCAAATCCTCTAGTGACACAATAGAACCTGGTGAAAGGATAATTTATGTTCATGCAGGACAACATCCAGTAGACCAAGAAACAGTTCAGGGTGAGGCAAATTCCTGGGAAACAAGAGAAACCCAAAAACAAGAAGAAAGTGATTTTCCTGAACCACCACCTCCACCTGAAACTGACATAAGTCCCTGGGATTCAGAGACAATGATTAAAAAAGCAACTGTACGCCCATGGGAAGTAGAGGACTCTAAGAGGTCAGAAGGAATGGAAAGTGCCAAGAACAAGGGGCCAACAAAATTAGAACAACAACAAGAAAGTGTCTGTGCCGATGTTTGTCCATGGGAGATAAGTGAGCCAACTAAGACCTTGCAGAAGCAAGAGAACATCCATGCAGATGTTTTTCCATGGGAAACTGTAGTGCCAGTGAAGACCTTGGAGAAGCAAGAAAGTGTGCATGCAGATGTTTGTCCACGGGAAACTGAAGTGCCAATGAAGACCTTGGAGAAGCAAGAAAGTGTCCATGCAGATGTTTGTCCATGGGAAACAGAAGTAACATTGAAGACCTTGCAGAAGCAAGAGAGCGTCCATGCAGATGCTTTTCCATGTGAAACTGAAGAGCCAGTGAAGACCTTGGAGAAGCAAGAAAGTGTCCATGCAGATGTTTGTCCATGGGAAACTGAAGTAACATTGAAGACCTTGCAGAAGCAAGAGAGCGTCCATGCAGATGCTTTTCCATGTGAAACTGAAGAGCCAGTGAAGACCTTAGAGAAGCAAGAAAGTGTGCGTGCAGATGTTTGTCCATGGGAAACTGAAGTGCCAATGAAGACCTTGAAGAAGCAAGAAAGTGGCTGTGCAGATGTTTGTCCATGGGAGATGAATGAGCCAACAAAGACATTGCAGAAGCAAGAGAGCGTCCATGCAGATGTTTGTCCATTGGAGGAAAATGAACCAGTCAAGACGTTGCAGAAACAAGAAAGTGTTCGTACAGATGTTTTTCCAAGGGAAACTGAAGAGCTAGTGAAATCAAACCAACAACAAGGTGTTCATTCAGATGTTTGTCCATGGGAAACGGAAGTGCCCATGAAATCACTGCAAAAACAAGAAAGTCTTTGTGCAGATGTTTGTCCATGGAAAACAAATGAACCATTGCAGACCTTGCAGAAGCAAGAAAGTGTTAATTCAGATGCCTGCCCATGGGAGGCAAAACCATCACCCAAACAATCTATTTCACAAGACACTGTAAAAAGGCAAGACAGTGCTCAAGAATCTTACTGTCCCTGGGACAACTGCATGGAAACTCCAGAAAAAACGGAAGGAAGCACCAGTCAAACTCCCACAGATTGGGGAGAAGTAGGTGCAACACAGTCCCCAGAAGAGATGAGGGTTAATACTCCACTTGCTCGGTGTGACGCATTGTGCCCTTGGGAAATGGAAGGTGGCAGACAAGAATCTATAACAGTGCATGATAATTCAGGTGTCTTCACTTGGGAAGAAACGATACCAGAGGAAGATGATGGTGATGCAGAAACTGCTGCGGAGGCCTTCATCTTCCCTCCAGACTTGTGAGCTGTAAGGGCAATTTTATTGAGCTTTAAGTTGAAAGACTCAAAAGTTGTGACAACATAGACATGGACCAGTGGTCACACATTTAAGCCAATGAGGGTTAACCCAATGAAGAATGTTCCTTCACTCCCATTAGCAAACTTTAATGACTGTCATTTAGAAATGGATTCCACCGATGGCAACTTTCTCTCTACCTTCTCAGCTTAATAAGCTGTATGTGAAGACCGACTATGGCTTCAAGATGGACTGCTCTCCTGTGCACATTTTCCTTTGGTCTTACATTAACATGAACCCTTCATTTAATTTGGCATCATTTTGTGTCATTGTGTTCTTATTACTTTGTAGATTGCTAAAGTTTTTAAAAACCAGCATCACCTTCAAATCCAGATGCTGACATACACTGGGTAAAATGTTTAGAACATCAACATCACTTTTTTCTTTGTCATAATCTGTTGTTTAAACTTTAAAAAAATAACTAAGTGAAGAGGAAAGCTGTAACTGTACATCCATGTTGATTTTAATTTAAGCTCTATTGACAGCACGAATATATTTCAACCAACCAAGCTTATTTTAAATGATGACTAAACAGGCTATGAATCTATTTTAGACAATAGCTGATCAGGAGTTCCATCTACAAATCATTATTAAAAATAAAGTAACAGTATGCATTACCTATTATATATCAACATGACACATACTTTGTTATAATTACAGACTGCGTCACAAAAGGTTTAAATATTACCGGTAAGTCCATATTGTTCATTACTATTATTCCGTTTTTACAGTTGTACTTAATTACACCATAACATGGACACTAATGTAAAGCAACTGAAACATTTAATGTAATCTTGATCTATAAGGACATATGATGCAAGAGTGTAACTAATTCCTATAAAAATATATATTTAAGTTTTAGTAATGAGATTAATGTTCTTTTTGTTTTGTAGAATTCAGATTTGAAGTCCCCTTGTGTGTGAATACATGTGAAAAAAACCTTGAGGGTTTACAAAACCAATGTTTCTTTCAAATTAAGGTTGTTAAAACTCAACCTATTTACATGCTGTTTTATTTTAAAAGTCATGACGGAAATTAGCTTAAGTAATGATTATTGAAATGCACTTATAATTTCCGCTAGTTAGATTGTTTTGGATATTCTGTAATCTATGCACTTGCAGTTTTACAGTAGCTTTCAAACCAGGAACATTATGACTGTGTTTTTGTATGAGTAAACATTTTGCATGAGAACAGTCAATTTTCAATAGCAGCCAAAAGAAGTTTCAATGTAAAATAAATGCAACATTTTATTTTTATATTCATGAAAATCTGTTGAATGATCATTCTGAAATAAACTTTCTAACCACACAAATTTGCTTTTAATTAAGTTTAATGTGTGGTCAATGTAACAGTATTTTAAATCACTGTAGTTAAATATAGAGTAGTTGTGTATGTCCCTGTGAATCAAGACATCAAAATGTAAAAACAACATAAAAAGGTAGGGAAAAAGCAAAAACTCTGTGTTTCTTAAATACAGCAAACATTTATTTAGGAAGATAATGACCATTTTGAATTAGACTGTACAGAATGGACCTGTGCAGGGGTGGAATAAAGCACTACCAATCAGAATTACTTGTACCACTGCACTGCTTTGGGCTTTGGTACCTGGTAATTCAAATCCTCAAACACTTCTTCGGGCTTGAGCTTTGGGCCAGCAATCATGACAGTCTGTTGAAATAAAAAAGCCAGAAGTTTAGGAGTTGGGTTCTGCATTTAAATGAGACCATAGCAAACAAACTGCATTCTAGCAATGTGACACAATTTTTAAATAAAATCATTAATATAGAATACATAAAAAATCTGACCTTAAATAACTGTTATAGTGTTGTCACGGTAACAAAATGTCAGTAGTCGGTACTGATACCAGTGAAATTTCACTGCTCTAGATAACAATTTTGATACCACAGAAAAAATTTGCTAATATGAGAATGTGCTACTGAACACACTCCTTTAGCAAAAAGTTTAATTTCAATGTAAATAATAAATTAAAAGATATGCATGTTTTCTTCGTGTTTCTGACACTTGTTTGTTTTTAATCAGGGCCCTCCTGAAATCTGATTTATTTTTCCCCAAATCCTTTTATTAATATTTTTCCAGAATTCCATGTTTTTAAAGTTTCATTTCATTATCAAAATTGTGTCTAATCAAAAAATGTTCCTTAAACTTCTTAAAAACTAAAAGTAAAAAATAGAACAATTGCTTATCAATATATCATTGAATTTTTTTTTAACAAAGTTTTATTCTGTATTTATCATTATTATTTCTACAGTGAGGATTACATTTTACTATACAGTTATAATATATTTATGTTGCAATTTCTGGCATTTAGCTTTTATTATGAATCATGCTTTTATTTTTATGTGTATTTTGACAGATGTTTAACTTCTCCGGATAAACAGTTCACTACATGGCCCAGTGTGATCGTTAAAAGCGCAAATGCTGTGATTTAATTATATAAAAATAATATTTCAGTGTGGATTAATGCTCTGTCATCATACAACACGAATAGTTCTCAATGTCTGTGGAGTTTCCAGTGTATGAGCGGTCTGTTTCACACAAACATTTTAAGCTCATGCAGCTCATACAGACTAAGATTGCAGAATTTCATGGTTGAATAATCACAGAGCACATGCTCAAATAAGCGTGTGAGCTTTTGAAAGTTGTGTCGGTAAGAGAGCGTGCAGGTACCAAATTGAGTCGGTGAGTACTACCGGTACTGTAGAATCACTGGTATCGTTACATCTTTTTTATTTTAGAACCGGTACTTTTGACAACACTATATTGTTATTAAAGAATCCATAAATACTCTGACCTTAATAATGGGATCTTTTGGTGGAGCCCATGCAGGAACAATCTTGCCGTGAAGTCTCCAGCACCCATAAGGGTTGACAAGATGTCTCTCTAGCACCAGGTATTCCAGGACATCCCTGGGTTCCTCCTCATCCCCCAGCATCAACCGACCAAAGCGGTCATAGATTGCCAATGTCTGAAATGGCAAAACCAGATGGCAGAAGAAAATAAAATGGATTGATGCACTTTTTAATTATTAAAAAGTTATTATCAGCTTAAACTCAGGTTACACCCATATACGGTAATAACGCTCTTGCACACAGCTGTTTAGTTGCTCACCTGTCTGGAGTGCATGCGGAGAGTCACTTGAGCATACAGGTTGCCCTTGCTGATCATGTCAGGACATCGTGCATGAACCACCCGTGGTGGTTCCAGTGACTCAATGAAGCGCCAGCGTAGAGTCTTATAACGGTTTCCACGAACCATCTCCTACAAAACATGGCACACCACACAGGTTAGATGACTGAAAAGGTACATAGTGATACATACAAAGTCTAAGAGAAAATTGATGGCTTATTACCGTTGAGGGCAAATAATGAGTTAAATTGCTACACTGAAATTTGAAATCTCAAAGATTTACTTACAGGGTAACATCTCTCTGTCACCAAAGAATGAAGCTTTTCTTTATTAAACCTAGGAAGCACAATAATAAGATGTTTAAAACCAAATCTATATTCTTTCAACACATTTTCAATCTTTAGTGTTCAAACAAAACTGAAAATTCACCCTCATGCCTTTCCAAATCCATATCACTTTTTCTGCGGATCACAAAAAGAGGATTTTTTTTCTCCCCAATTTGGGATGCCCAATTCCCAATGCGCTCGAAGTCCTCGTGGTGGTGTAGTGAAGCCTCAATCTGGGTGGCGGAGGATGAATCTCAGTTGCCTCCGTGTCTGAGACCGTCAATCCACGCATCTTATGTGGCTTTTTAGTGCGTTACCGCAGAGACATAGCGAGTGTGGAGGCTTCACGCTATTCTCCGTGGCATCCCCACACAAATCCCACGTGCCCCACCAAGAGCGAGAACCACATTATAGTGACCATGAGGTTACCCAATGTGACTCTACCCTTCTTAGCAACCGGGCAATTTGGTTGCTTAGGAGACCTGGTTGCAGTCACTCAGCACCCTGGATTCAAAATCGCAACTCCAGGTGTCGTAGTCAGCGTCAATAAACGCTGAGCTACCCCCACAAAAGGAGGACTTTTAAAGGATGTCCCATTCACTGATTTCACAAGCTTCTCTCAGCACTCATGAAGGTGCAAATGAAAGCCATGGTGAAAGTCAAGATTTTCACTGTAAAATAACTTCCATTTCATGGTGGTTTCTCACCAAAACCTAATATACCTTCAGAAAACTTGGAATATAGTGCATGAGTCACACATGGACTTCTTTTATGACACTTTTGGGCACTTTTCTGAGCTTTAAAATGAGTCACTACTAACTGCCATTCATATGAAATTTAGAGAATAGGACATCCTTTAAAATTCCTCCATTTGTGTTCTGCAGAAGAAAGATAATCCGACAGCTTTGGAATGACATGAGTGTGAACAAATTGGTAATCTCTTCCTCATCAAACTGTTTTACTCAAAGAAATTATTTGCAATTTTGAAACTTACACTGGAGGCCAAAAGTTTGGAATAATGTACAGTTTGTGCTGTTTTGGAAGGAAACTGGTACTTTAATTCACCAAAGCGGCATTCAACTGATATCAAAGTATAGTCAGGACATTAATTATGTGAAAAAATAGCACCATCACTATTTGAAAAAAGTCATTTTTTTTATCAAATCTAGACAGGTCCCATTTCCAGCACCCATCACTCCAACACCAAAATTGCTAATTTGGTACTATAAAATCACTTGCCATTATATCAAACACAGGTGAAAGCTATTGGTTCGTTAAATGAAGCTTAACATAGTCTTTGTGATTGTTTTTGAGTTTCCACCGTATGCAATAGACTGGCATATCTTAAGGTCAATTTTAGGTAAAAAATGAACCAGCTTTCTCTAGAAACTCGTCAGTCAATCATTTTGAGGAATGAAAGCTATACAATGCCAAAACAACTGCCAAAACAATTAAGATTTCATACAAAGGTGTACGCTACAGTCTTCAAAGACAGAGGACAACTGGCTCTAACAAGGACAGAAAGACATGTGAAAGGCCAGATGTACAACTAAACAAGAGGATAAGTACATCAGAGTCTCTAGTTTAAGAAATAGATGCCTTGCATGTCCTCAGCTGACAGCTTCATTGAATTCTACCCACTCAACACCAGTTTCATGTACAACAGTAGAGAGAATACTCAGGGTTGCAGGCCTTATGGGAAGAATTGCAAAGAAAAAGACATGTTTGAAACAGAAAAACAAAAAGAAAATGTTAGAGTGGGCAAAGAAACACAAACATTGGACAACAGATAATTGGAAAAGAGTGTTATGGATCTTAACCCCATTGAGCTTTTGTGGGATCAGCTAGACTGTAAGGTGCGGGAGAAGTGCCAGACAAGACAGCCACATCTATGGCAAGGGCTACAGGAAGCTTGGGGTGAAATGTCCCCCGAGGATCTGGACAAACTGGCAGCTAGAATGCCAATGATCTGCAAAGATGTCATTGCTGCATGGAGGATTTTGAGATGAAAAATCTTTGAAGTAGTTTAAGAAGTTCTGAATTTTTTTTCAAATTGAAATAGTAATTTTTCATGTTATTAATATCCTGACTATACATTGTGATCAGTTGAATGCCACTTTGGTGAATAAAAGTATCAATTTCTTTCCATAAGAGCAAAATCTGTACATTATTCCAAACATTTAGCCACCAGTGTATGAATAATATCATTTCCACTTAGACTAAATAAACAAAAATTATCTGAGTGCACATTTAAATTGAAATTAGAGATTACAACAAAGTGGTTAAAAGATAAAAATACAAATAATGACAAACAAGTACAATACAACTATAAATCCATAGTAGTAGCTGCTTTATAAAACAGCAAATCACTGAACCATTTTATAAACTCCTGAATTTCTTTTTTACTGTGTGAGTGCTGCATGAGCCTCTATGAAAATCTCCTGTGCTCGTGCTGGGAACTCCTTTGTGGAGAAATCTGGATCATGGTCCTTTATTTTACGATTCCTGAAAAAAATCAAAATGATACCAATATGTAAATAATTATGCTGCATTACACAAAAAGGGATAGTTTGCCTAAAAAAATTAATTCTCATAATTTTCTCACCCTCATGCCATCCCAGATGTGTATGACTTTCTTCTCCAGAACACAAATTACGTTTTTTAGAAGAATATTTCAGCTCTGTAGGTCCAAACACTGCAAGTGAATTGTGGCATGAACTTTAAAGGTCCAAAAAGCACATAAAGGCAGCATAAAAGCATTCCATAAGACTCCAGTGGTTAAATCTGATATGATAAGTGTAGGTGAGAAAAAGATCAATATTTAAGTCCTTTTTACTCCAGATCTGCATGTTAATTTTCAAATTCTTCTTCTTTTGTTTTTGATGATTTGCATTCTTCGTGCATATCACCACCTACTGTGAGAGGAGAATTTATTGTAGAAAAGGACTTACATATTCATCTGATTCTCACCCACACCAATCAAATTGCTTCTGAAGATATGCATATAAACACTGGAGTCATATGGATTACTTTTATGCTGACTTTGTGTGCTTATAAGACCTTCCAAATTCTAGCCACCATTCACTTGCATTGTAAACTACAGGGCTGAGATATTCTACTAAAAATCTCAGTTTGTGTTCAGCAGAAGAAAGAACTTCTTACACATCTGGGAAGACATGAGGGTGAGATGAGATCAATTACATTTTTTGGGTGAACTATCCCTTTAATGCATATGATTATGAATCAGGGATGTCAAGAGATGGTCTTTACGCCAGCTGTGACGCTGCGCTCTGACGGAGCTGCTCCGTGCGCTGTTTCAGACCTTCTTTGGACAGTGTGGAAAGTCGAGCGTCTCCTTCAGGAGGAACGTATGGATCAAAGATACCCGCTGGGAAACAAAACGTATAAATGTGTTCCATAATGACTTATACAATGTTTGTAACAGTAAAATGTATCTGAACTAAAGAGTAGATTTATCACAAATTCTGATAAGCTCATACACACCATATATGTTTCTTAGGATCTTAAAAACCTTTTCATCACAAGGCTTGTTCGTAACGCTTGAAATTAATTTTGCATGCAATAACAGGAAAACGTTTTACATGTGCACCTGTGCATGCAATGTTGATGGCTCTCTCCATGTACTGCTGGCGGACCACCACACCCGCAGCTCGGGCTTGAGCCTCCTGCTCGGCTTGTGTTTTCTTTTTCACATTCACAGCCGGAGGAATGAAATAGCGCTTCTTTGTGCGGATCGGAACCACCACCGGTTGCGGGAGCCGCACGTCCAGCAGAGGCGCAACATACTGGATCACATACGGGATTAGTGCAATTACACGGCTGTACAATTAAAACTATATTTATTTTCTGCAGAGTTCTTTGGCCTACTCAGGCTTAATAAAGAAAACAACTGTGAAGAAAGAGCGATGTATTTTAATCATATCATTGCTGCATGCTGTCATTAAAGCCATGTTAGTAATAGTGCTTTACATGTTTTGTCAATACAGCACAGACATACTGTATAATCGCAACAGCTGCCCTTTAGGAACTAATATAAGATTTGTGTATTAGTTTTCTTACCTTAATATTATGACATGTTGTTAAATGACAGGATTTCAACGTCCTACATATGGACGTCGCCATCTTTACAAAAGGCCTCCTTTTCCTGTGCCTGAACAAACACTTACACGTGGGAATCTGTCATCAGCGACACCCGGTGGTGAGGAGAGGTACAACACCATCTGTCGTCAACAACTTCAAAGTTAGTATGAAAAAATAAAAATAAATGAAATAGTGCTGATCATTACATTTCTAAAATTGTGCATCCTCGTTTTCTTTCCTTGCTTTCTTGCTGGAATGTCCCTTTCTATGCTCAAGCGTGTCTTCGGGGCGCTTGCCGTTGTTGAAACTTGATCAGAATCACAATAAGCTGTATTGCATACTTACACATCTTGGTGACAGGAGACAAATATATATATCATATTCATAATAAATCCTAATAATTATTTATGAATATTGATTATTATATAATAAATTATGAAGTGTTTATGAATATTGTTTATTTAAACTGCAAAGGTGAATCTTTAATACAATGTGTTGTGCCAAATGTGAAAGGGGTGAATTTATGCGTGAGGTGCTTTGACAAAACAGACATCCGTAGTGGAACCTGTGGATCCTCGCTCAAGCCATGCATATAGGCCTATTGTTATTTACATTGGGCAAATATATTTATTAAATGTAATTTTATTACGTTGCCTATCGTATTTTAATGGGGATATAATTTATTACAGCTGACAGTTATGTGAGCAAACAAGGTTTGAACATCAACCATATCAAGATCAAACTGAAGTTTACGGTTTTTTACCACTTGCGTACAAATCTTGGATTAATTCAGGTAAACGCTGCACGCATTACTTTACGGCAGAAGTGGGGGACTCGAGTTACATGACTTTACTCAAGTCGCAAATAAGGACTTGTGACTTGACTTTGACTTTGACTTGAGAACCAGTGACTTGAGACTCGACAATGACTTGAATGGTTTTATTATTTTCAATAACTTATTATAATCGGTGTGTTTAAAAGTTTTTGCGACAATGTAAGCCAATGAAAATGCAAAGCAAGAATATCTGATACAGCCCCACAACCTCCAATTTCATCAGACATTAAAACAAAAACAAGGAAATGTAAGTAAATCATATCGTTATCATTTCATTATCCAGAAAGATTTATATGTAAAATGACTGAGGGTTGACAGTAAATTAAAATGATTCATGATAAATCTCATGTTTTGTAGCACAAATTTGAAATGACCCACATTGCATCTAAATGTGTGTGTGCCTTTTCTAAACCTTCTAAACAGTCAACAATATACCATAACCATTTGTTGGCAATATAAAAACATAACAGGCAGATTTACAGTCACAACACTTTATTTAAAACATGACAAGCAGTATAAAATATACAGAATGACTTGTGACCAAATCCAAGTGCTCTCATATAGTTTATGACTAAAGACTTTAACTAAATCCCTTCAATGCAATAGGCTATTTATGACTATTATATATTAAAGTATCACTGACTGTCTTCATAAAAGTTTCGATGGCATTTTCGTTTCATCTTTCCTCTGTATAGGGTCGGGGACCTTTTTTTAAGGAGCCAATTTTAAAATAATTTGGTTGATGCATTTATTCGACAGAACCAAACAACAAACGAATAATTTACTATTTTCAAAATCAACGTTTTTCAATAAATTTAAATGTTTATATTGCCCATAGGCTACTCAAAAACAAACACATATATGCAAAAATTAATCGGTAACATGTTGCAATATGGAATCGAGTGCACGTGTTTGTGCGGGTCTCCAGAAAATGACTTAATTTAATAATAATTGTTCATGAAAATTTTTACTTCCCTTTTGGGCTGGGCGATATGTTAAAAATATTTTAATGATAATCGCATTTAAAATATCGCGATATCCGATTATATGGTGAATATTTTTGCTTGATTGATTTTGCTTGAAAAATTAATTTATTGAAACACGAAAAACGAAACGAAAAAAGCAATAAAAATAACGAAGTGATTGAATAATCTTAGATATAACCACCTCCCCAAATACAAACATTTACCATCTCCAAGGACCCCATTTGCCATCACGCAAGTATCTGTCAACAACACCAGCTGAAAAATTACTAATAAATTAAGAACTAAAGAAAATTATAACTGTAAAGATAAATATAATAATCATCATAATAAATAACCCTAATAAATTCCCCCCAAAAATACTGCCAAATGTGTGTTGTTATCGAATGTGTTTGTATTGCATTTGGTTTTACAGTTAATTCTGCCTAAAGAAAATTAAATAGATCTAAATTTTAACTTCAAGATGACCCTGTTATATACTTAATGATTTAATCACTTTTGTCTTTGTTTCTTTAATACAAAGATACCTGTAGGAGATCATGAGCATCATTCTCATAGATTACATTATTCTTCCAAACAATTTTCAGTCAAATGAAACAGAGAAAATGAGTGATAACTCTTTACATGCGCTTGTTCCACGAGACAGGGTCCCGCTGCACGCCAAACAGCAAATCAGACACAAGCACTGACAGCTTTTCTTTTGACTGTTCTTAAAATGTAATAATGTAAAAAATGTGTTCTCAGAGCTCACTGCACACATCAAATCAGATGCACATCGGTGGCTTTTATATTCTTCAAAATATAATCACGCTTCATCAAACTTCATCAAACGTGTATCTTTGTGTTTAATTTCTTGTAATATATCACTCCGAGAAGTCTTACTGGTCGCCTTACAGTGGCTGGTATATCAGCAAAATACTCCGCATGAAAAATCCGCATTTGGCTTGTTAATTTCAAACCTTGTTCACCAGGAGTATAACAAATTCGGGAGAAAGGAAATCAAAATATGTCATTGACTTCAAGCTTTGCAATCGCACTTTCTGAAGGAAAATTATCTCTAGAAAGTTTTAAACATTCAAGTGTTGGTGAATGATGCAACAAATAAAGTATTTTAATAAGCACAGGGCTGCTTTGTGTACAGGCCTTACCAGTGTAACAGCTATATTTCTGCTGCATAAGCGCCACCTACTGTCAGAGAGTGAATTTGCATTTTCATTCAGCCCATCTGCCGTTTTTTTTTTTATTATTATTTATTTTATTTATTTTTATTGCTTGAACAACAGTTACAAAACTTGAACAAATAAAATTAAATAAATAAATAAATAATAATAATAATAAAATAAAAATAAAAGGGCCAGGGTCAAGTATACAAAAATATATAAGATGCAAAAAACGGTATAATAAACCAAACACACATTAAAAGGCTTTGACAATTCACAAAATCATAAATGTATTACATAAATGAATGGTTTTAACAGCTTTTTTGTTTGTACTGTCCTTAATAGAAACCATATAATGTTCTAATTCTTTCAATACCACAGAAAAAAGAGATTTCTGATTGCTAAATTTACACCGATGAATATGGAACTTAACAAATATAATCACCAAATTAATAATAGAGGCCTATTATTAATTTGGTGATTATATTTGTTAAGTTCCATATACGCTTCATTTTCCATACTTTTTTCATATTTGACAAAATTATTACATGTTTATATAACAAAAGGAAGTTGCAATCCAATTTGTCATTAATAAATTTAGAAACTTCCCACCATAACCTCTTTGTATACTGACAATGCCAAAAAATATGAGGTAGCCCATCTGCCGTTTTTGTTAGATCAATGTGAAAATCTGACTGCAAACAATTCGGATAATAAGGTATCTAAGAATTCACAGTATTTTTAAGTTCCAACGATAAAAATACTGTGCATGTTCATAAACGCAATTTATTATAAAGTAAAATATTTATATAGGTTCATCTTTTCAGAGCAAAAATAAATATTTATTTAAAAAATTAACCTCTATTTATTTTAGTTCTGTGGCTTGACTTGACTTGACTTGCTTGCAGTCTGCACTGCAATTGAAACTTGACTCGAGACATTAATTAAAAAATTAATTATACTTTTTCCATTGAAGAAAACAATATTTTACTTTATTTTCATCACAAAAACAGAGATCTTACCTTTTCTTTTATTGGAAGATTATTTTTACATAAGTTGAAATGGCCAGAAAAGAAACCCAATATTAACCTATTTTTGATAGACTTACAAAGATATTACAACATGATTAAACTTTGTAAAAAAAAAAAAAAAAAAAAAAATAGTAGAGCCAAAAGATTTGTAAATATCTTTAATTTGTATAATTGAACATAATGCAGTTTGTATTGAAACCCCTAACCATTTGTATTGTCTTTTACTCCAGCAAATGGAACGTAACATGGTTGCTATGACAGCACGCCACACTTTAACAAGCGCGAGCGCTTTAAGTGAGAAACGGAACAAAGTCCCTCTTGAAGGGAATGTAGGTGGTACATTTTAGGAGAGTTATAATGTTTTAAAGAGAAAAGAAAATAGATTTTACAGGTGTGCTTTTAGTTTAATACTTTATTTTAATTATATATTAATTGAATTATATTATATACTCTGCTGCACCCATTGAGGTAGGCCTACTTCAACTTGGGAATTAAAATTCCTTTATTTAAACGTCATACGGGCAAATTGGCGTAATTATTTTTTTTTATTATTATTTTTTTTTTATATATATTTCCGTTGAAGCAAAGTATTGTGGGTTGTGAGTGCCCACGAAGGATAAACCTCATGCATCCTCAAAATTCCCCTGGAAAAGTGTCGCATTCGAAGTTTGTTTTTTTATTTTGTATTAATGCTTACAAAACTTTTACATCTAGAGCAAAGAGGCATATTAAAACAAACAATAACAAAAAGGAAAATAAATAAATAAATATTTTTAAATAAAAATATCAAATTGTTTACATATTTCAATACACTTTACAGCTTTCTTGTTACTCAAATGGGAAATTGTTCTTAGGAATTGCTGAACCTCTGAATTAAAAATTAATAAAACTAATGGTTTATAACCACCAGAATTACATTTATGAATACTAAACTTTGCCAACAAAAGTAGAAAATTTATCAAATAATATTCCTTATGAAGAGACATGTCATAGCTAAAAAAAAAAAAAATGAATAAAACATTTTCAAAACAAAGTTGAAAGCTGGGAATAATATGATCTCTAACAATCTTGCAGAAATCAGACCAAAAACAAATCGAGTAGGGACAACTCCAAAATAAAAAGAAAAATGTGTCCACCTGCAGACCACAAAATTTACAGAATATATCGACATCACAATTAAATCTCTTGAAATAATTAGTGGGGAGGTCGCATTCGAAGTGTCCTACTCGCTTTTCTGAAACGGGCAAACAGGGCTGGACTGATAATCTGGCATACCGGGCACACCGGGTGGGTCGGCCGCGAAATGTGCCGAATGTGCCGCCATACGCTAAAATGAGCTGCTGCGTTATGCAATACGGGCAACAAAACGGCGCCGCGATATGCAGAAAAGGACAGTGTTTTTTTGTTTTTTGTCCTTGTCTGTTGTCTGGATAAGAAATTTCTACTATTGTACCAGGTCATTTATGTTTCTAATATACCTTTCTTACTGGTCAATAAAAAAATAAACAAAATAAACAAAATCCTTCCAAACGAGGATTCAGGGTTCCCAGAAGACTAGCGAAATGGAGGCTGCTATTTCCGGGACTGATCACTAGTCAATGGGAAATTATAGGGAAAAATATAAATAAATGTTATGCTTTTAAGAGCCCTTCAAAAACAATTTATCACCGGATGACGATGTGCTATAGCTAATATAATTAAATAATTGAAATTGAAATGGTTCTTGAAAAAAAAAAAAATTGTTATAAAACATGGCTCTATATGGGTGACCAGACGTCCCCGTTTTCCGGGGACAGTCCCAGTTTTTGGTGGCCATTCCCAGTTTTTCCAGAGTGTTCAAGACAGCGTTAGTGAAATATTACTATGCAAGAAAGCCCCAGAGGGTGCTATAGCAGCTTCAATTCATTCATCTTATTGCTTGGTCGGTCCAGTTTTGCCATTATGAACTGGACCAGGCAATTGAAGAGAATTATCATCATTGTTAGCCTATAAGCTTCAAAGTAAGGCACATACTATCTATTTATGTTATCTATTTATGAAGTTATGTATTTTATAACAGGTTCTGAATTTGGCACGCGACTGTATTGCACAGAGCAAAACATTCCTGAACGATTGGCCTTCATGATGCGAGCATTATCACATTTACCTCCGTGTTTGAATTTAATTGAGACATAGGCTACAGTATTCTATAGAGCATGATATACCACACTGTAAAAAATATTTCCATGATTTGTTGACTTAATATTTTTGCCAGATCAACTTAGATTTAATAAATTGTTCACATAACATAAGAATCTTTGTTTTTTATTTTTCATTTAGTTTTTATTGAGTAAACTAATGGCACAATGGCAATGCAATGATATAATGTAAAAATTATAGTTTACTAGACTTTTATTCAAATTATTTATATATTTAATTGTATTATCAATTTTTATTTTAAATTAACTAAAAATTTTAAGGCAACCAGGTTACTTTTTTAAGTTTAACCAAAATAATTTCTTACAGTGCATACAGTCAGGTCCATAAACATTGGGACATCGACACAATTCGAATCTTTTTGGCCCTATACACCACCACAATGGATTTGAAATGAAACGAGGCCTGGCAGAGCATCACCAGGGATGAAACCCAGCGTCTGGTGATGTCTATGCGTTCCAGACTTCAGGCTGTAATTGACTGCAAAGGATTTGCAACCAAGTATTAAAAAGTGAAAGTTTGATGTATGATTGTTAATCTGTCCCATTACTTTTGGTCCCTTAAAAAGTGGGAGGCACATACAGAAACTGTTGTAATTCCTACACCGTTCACCTGATTTGGATGTAAATACCCTCAAATTAAAACTGAAAGTCTGCAGTTAAAGACCATCTTGTTCATTTCATTTCAGTCCTCAGACTGCTTTTTTAAATGTATTTATTTTTTTATTATTGAACAAATACAGGGGACACATATATCACAGAAAAAAAAAACACTTAAGAAAACAGTAAACTCGAGGTAGAGCAAGGCAATAAAGTACATTTTCAAACAAGATACATTAAACAGATATAGTCTACTAAAAAGAAAAACTAATTCACAAAACATCTAAAGAAATAGAAATTAAACATACAATACATTTAGAAAAATAAATATAAATAAATATCATGAAACAACAACAAAAAATAAATAAATCACCTTCAGGAAATCAGAAGGTAACTCTTATAATGAAACCATAATTTTTTTTAATCAACAGAGTAGTTTTAGCGGATTTCTTTTTTAAACAATGTACATAGAGAGTCATTGAAAAACGTTAGATCGACACAGAAAAGCCTAAAATTGGGCTTAGAATCAGTGATTTTACATTTATGGAGATGAAACTGGCCATCCATCTCCTTTGACCCAGAGTCCCAAATCAAAAACATTCATTATTTAAAAATGAAAAGTTTGTTGTAAGCAGAGAAAAGAAGCCAGGCTACTTCTTTCCAAAACTCATTTACATAATCTCATAAAAACCTAAAACAAGTATGGTATTGTTTCAAGATTAAAGTTGCAGAATGTACATTGTGAAGAGATGTCCAACTTAAACTTAGAAAGAATAGAGTTACAGGGATAGACTGATAACTCTGTAACTACAGTATGACCTGACCACATGCAACAGTTTAGGTGTCATACAGTTTATGACTATTTATTAACTCTAGGTGAGGTCAGAATGCTTTCTCCATCCTGGCCTCCTAGCAGTGCATTTTATCTACTTCTGGGTCACAGACTCGAGAACGGAGAATCGAAGAAATGAGAAGCACCCCGATATACTTCCGTAGAAGTTCTCATTCGTTCTTCTTTCAGAGGGTAAAAAGAAGTGCTGAACAGCTGAGCAACGGTATACAGCCATGGCCAAAAGTATTGGCAGTGACATACATTTTGTGTTTCGAAAAGTTTTCTGCTTCAGTTGTTGTGGTATTGATTCACATTGTTTCTAGATTATTGAGCAGAGTGATCAGATGCATTTTAAATAATTGCTAAAAGCTATTTATCACAAAAACCAAATTTCACTGTTGTTTGGCCATGGCACAAAATGACCAGCTAACATAATTTCACTAATCATATCAGCAGCACTTGGGAAAGTGTGAACGAGTACTAGTCAGGTGAAATCACTCTATCATTCTGATTGGTTTATAAGAACAGACTGATTGCTATAAAAGGAGGGAAGAAGTGCTTCCAATCATTGTGTTCTTGTTAGCAATGGTTACCTCTAAAGAAAGACGTGCAGCCATCATCGCTTTGCATCGAAATGGCCTCACATGCAAGGAAATTGCTGTAAAGAATATTGCACCTGAAAGAACCATTTACTGGATCATCAAGAATGATATATATTCCATGAGTCATTATATATATATATATATATATATATATATATATATATATATATATATATATATATATATATATATTATTACACAACAGTTAGTTCCGGTCCTCAAATCTGATTGGACAGAGACGTTCCATGAGCACTGATGTTCTGACAGGATCAGCACTCAGACACTTCACTGTGTGTGTATCACTCCGCTTGTATTCGTGCCATTCTAAACTAAGGTGTAAGAGCAGTATATATCTGTTAGGAGTGAAATTACGTATGTTAGCCAGCAGGTGGTGGCAAAAGATAATTTTTGTGTGTAATATGAGCCAGTAGGCGTCATAAAGTGTATCCGTTAGTCATTGTTTACATGGAACAGCGCTCCATGATCATTCGTATTACCACTACATTACTTAAGCTAGGACATTGTTTTAAATGGCTTTAAATGAACAATTTAAGGATTAAGGCTCATTGCAGCTGAGACACAAAGGACTGTTTGATTACAGAACTCGAGGCGCTTACCGAGTTTCCACATTGGATACACACTGTTTAAAAATGGCAGAGGACATCGCTGTTTCTATAGTGATCGACTCTTGCATGGTATTGGCTACCACGAAATAGGGAGAAATACCCCACTTGGATGCTATTTTTCAGATGAGAAAGCTGACAGCACATCTGCTTGGGAGTGGCAACAAGTGACACACACACATCCTTGTTTATCCAATAACTTGTTAGAAACATAAAGTGTAAATGTAATTACCTGCGGCCGAATAACAGCAGTGCTGATGTAGTTCCATATCGCACTCTTGCTCATGTGATATTATACTATATATATATATATATATATATATATGATTTCATATAGAGTCCAGTGGTGGCTCAGCGGTTAAGGCTCAAGGTCGGGGGTTACCACTGTTGGGCCCTTGACCCTATCAGCTCCAGGGGCGCAGTTTCATGGCTAACCCTGCACTCCGACCCCAGCTTAGTTGGGATATGTGAAAACAACTGCATTTCATTATTGCACAATGACAATAAAGTTTAATCTTAATAAAAAAAAAGAATAAGTGATCAGGCTTTTAAAGGAATAATTCACCCACCAAAAAAGGAAAATTCTCTCATAATTTACTCACCCTCATGCCATTCCAGATATGTATGACTTTACTCTGCAAAAAACAAAGATTTTTAGAAGAATATCTCAGCTCTGTAGGTCCATACAATGCAAGTGAATGGTGACCAAAACTTTGTAGCTCCAAATAAGTATATTAAGGCTGCATAAAAGTAATCCATAAGACTCTAGAGGTTAAATCCATGTCTTCTGAAGCACTAGATGGCGCTAGGAAGAGTAATGGAGCATGAAATCATGATTGCCAAAGATCCTGCTGATGTCAAGGTTAATAGTAAAAAAGGAGTTACATTTTAGTCTGTTATCACCCCAAACCAACTGGATCTCTTTTGAAGACATGGATTAAACAACTAAAGTCTAAGGGATTACTTTTATGCTGACCTTTTAAAGCTTCAAAATTCTGGTCACCATTCACTTGCAATGTATGGACCTTCATTTGTCTTCTGCAGAAAAAAGAAAGTCATACGCATCTGGAATGGCATGAAGTGAATCTGAAACAATCCAGTTGGTTTTGGGTGAGAACAGACCATAACATAAATCCTCTTTCACTACAAATCTTGACAACAGCAGTCTCTCTTTGGTAATCATGATTTCAATCTTGATTATACTTCCTAGTGCCATTTAGCATTCTGCAAATGCTTCAAGCTCTATGTAGCATTATCAATCTTGAAATCATGATCCAGCCTATAGACTGCAAATGCAAAATGTACAGTAAAAAGGGAGTTACATTTTGTCCATTCTCACCCAAAAATGATAAAATCGCTTTAGAAGATTATATGGATTACTTTTATGCTGCCATTGTTATTTTTGGAGCTTCAAAATTTTGGTACCATTTACTGCATTGTGAGGACCTACAGAGCTGAGATATTCCTTTAAAAATCTTAATTTGTGCTCTGCTGAATAAAGTCAAATAAATATAATATAAATACATATCTGGGATGGCATGAGGGTGAGTAAATGATAAACTTTCTTTTTTGGGTGAACTATCCCTTAAAGTTCTGATCATAATTATCTCTTATCTCTGTACTTCTCTGGCCCAGAATTGAGTATTTCTACAGCTGATATCATAAAACAAAATTCCTTGTATTTTTGCTTATGATAAATACAGTACATTGTTTGAAATCACTATTTACATCTGTATTCTTAAAGTGTTTATGTCTTTGAAGACATTCAATTGAACTGTGTGAACTGGCACAATGGCACAATTTGCATTTCTGGGAAACGTTCAATTGACTAGTTTAAAAAAATCTTCACAAATATGTAATGGAGCATGAACAATCATGAATACAAATCAAACATACTTTTCTCACACTATACTTTTTGTCCATCTTTTTCTCATCTTCTTTAATGAACATCAATTTAATTTTTTTTAAACAAAACCACATTTCAGGGAAAGATTCAGAGACAAAATTTGATGATCATGATCTCACATAACGAGCCAGCCCGGTGCATCTCATCAACAGTTACCATGCCATTGAACAATCACTTATGCAAAACAGGTTAAACAATTTAAGGCCTCTTAGTTTGATACCAGGTTAAATAATTTTTCTGTGGGCCCAGATTAGATTCAACCTGAAAGCCATTCAAGTGTGATTTCCACAACAATAAAATCATTAAATACATCTTATAAAATGTCTAAACAGCTTTGCATTATTATGACATGCTAATGACATTGAAGCCTTTTTGTGTAATTTAGCTTTCCATTCTATTATATTTTTCGGCAATTACTGGATGAACCACTGGAAATATGCTGCAGAACAGGTGATATTTAAGTACAGGAGACAAGGGCAAAGATCAGAGATCATATGCATGTATATATAATCACATTTCAGATTAACTGAAGGTCTCAGAACAAATGCTCGCAGTATACAATATACACACAGTACCATGCTTATGCTTCTTCTTTCCAAACCATTACTAACGAAGGTATTCAGAGCCATTACAATTGAGTCCATTCTGTTACCAGTGTATCCCAACCTTTAACCCCCATTCTGCCCAGTCAAACTGCAGAGGATTCGGGATAAAATGTATATATAGCCATTATTAATAAAACTGAAGGAGGAGATAATGTTTTTACAGAAAAAAAAACCATCATGCTTGACATTTCTATTGTTGAATGGAAAGGTCGAAAGACATTTCATGATAAACTTATAATACCACTGTGTGTGAGGAGTACTGAGGGAACAAAGTGTGTACATGCATTACCAGCCCATAAAATATGATATGGAGAATCTCTTCCATTTCAGTCACAGCTCTGTACGGGTGCTCTTGTGCCTCCCACTGGCAGAATGTGGAACTACACCACACTCAAAGAGTGAATACCAGTCTTGCTTCATAGTGTCTCTTTATCTCTTGTGTTATTCTTAAGATGAAATTGCAGTTTTGTATTCATTTCTGTTTTGCTGAAGATAGCCAGATGACGCTCATTTTGGAGTGAGTGAGCAGGTCAGGAAGGGGTCAAAGTTCAGAGGTCAGACAGGTGGTGCTTTCCGCTGCAGCAGGTACTGGTGGATGTCGTCTGCATCCCTCTTGAGCCAGACAGCGTTCAAGAGAATGTTCTCACAGCACTGCTGTACAGTGCGCTCGGCGGCTGGAGCATGATGACTTTCAAAAAAACTCTAAAAACACAAACATCACACAATTCCTGTTGACTAAAAACAGTAACCTGCAGGGTTTAACGGTCTCTCTTCTAACTCAGACACTTACATTTAATAATGTAAATGTATGCAAATCCAGATAAAATGGTAATCCATGTTTTCTTTAACATTTTGTGGAAGCAAATTATGGAAGTGAAAAGCAAATTATGTTACCTTAACCTCAGCAGCCATTTTATCTATAGCAAAGCCATCCACTGTGAGCTACAGTGAAAAAACAGAACACAAATGAAACATTATCTAAAGTATTAAACCAAGTAGCAGTGTTAGTAGTTAATGATACATACTGAATAAATTAGGTTTTGCACTATACATGATTAACTTAATGTTGTATATTTTGTGTGTACTGCATTCATTTCACCTTGATAAGTCTTGATATAAGGAAGCCGCCCTGATAACGATTATGAAGCTCTTCCCAGTTGTCCTTCACAAATTTCCATGCAGCTTTGCGGCCCTGTTTGCTGCTTCCAGCGACGCCCCCAATTACAGACACTGTGTCCTGAGGACGAACTTCTTCCTAAAAATACCACATCCACTATCACTGTTCACACTTCTGAGATTTGTCATTTGCACAGACTCTGATTAAACCTTAGTTCTGACTAAAGTGAGAATGTCAGGTTTGAGAAAGTTAATTTAAATTCGATGAGGGATGAGATGGAACTTTATTGATCCAATCGCCTGTAGGGGAATTGCAGTTTTGCAGCATTAAACTTTAATCACAGAGACAGAAATAACAAAAGTCCTTAAGAGGAGCACTAATTTGGCCCTCATTAAAAAACAATTACTCCTAAAAAATGTTTTATAGTACACTACTTTTGAAACACAGTTGAAGTCAGAAGTTTATATACACCTTAAACAAATACATTTATAATAAGTTTTTCCACAATTCCTGACATTTAATTGTGAAAAACTTTCCCTGTCTTGGGTCTGTTTTATTTTAAGAATGTGAAATGTCAGAATACTAGTAGATATAATAATTTATTTTAGCACAATCCCAGTGGGTCAGAAGTTTACATACACAGTTAGTATTTGGTAGCTTTGACTTTAATATTTTTAAACTTGGGTCAATTGTTTTGAGTAGGCTTCCACAAGCTTCTCACAATAAGTTGCTGGAATTTTGGCCCATTTATCCAGATAGAACCGGTGTAACGGAGTCAGGTTTGTAGGCCTCCTTGTTCGCACATGCTTTTTCAGTTCTGCCCACAAATTTTCTATCGGATTGAGATCAGGGCTTTGTATCTCTAATACCTTGACCAGAGGACATTTCTCAAAAAAGTAAGATCTTTGTCCCCATGTGCACTTGCAAACTGTGGTCTGGCTTTTTTATGGCAGTTTTGGAGCAGTGGCTTCTTCCTGACTGAGCAGCCTTTCAGGTTATGTTGATATAGGACTCATTTTACTGTGGATATAGATACTTGTCAACCCGTTTCCTCCAGTATCTTCACAAGGTCCTTTGCTGTTGTTCTGTGATTGATTTGCACTTTTCGTACCAAACTACGTTCATCTTTAGGAGAGAGAATGCATCTCCTTCCTGAGTGGTATGATGTCTGCGTGGTCACATGGTGTTTATACTAGGGATGGGCATTCATCAATAATTTGGTTTTCGAATATTTAAGATCATAAAAACTAATATTTGAATATTCTATTATTTACATGAAGTTAATTCATGTGAAAGAGATGTTGTAAAACAAAACTGTCAAATTCTGCATAGCCATTAAAAGAAAAGCTTCCAATTATATTTAAAACAAGCTTATTTCATGTCCTGTGTTTTTTTTTTATATTTAAACAAGCAATGCATGACAACAAAAAAATAATAGATTGAAAGCATTTAAGCTCATACAAAGCAATGAAAAAGAAACCACTAATGAAGTAGACTGACACAGTTAACGTACAGGACGAGTATAAACACTCGCCATATAATAGTTATCATGTTTATATTGTATCTCATGTCATGTTTTTGTTGAGAAAAACAAGCATATCCACATGCTCAGTAAACTATACTCATTTATACACACCAGTTTAAATGATGGGATGTCCCTTAACTCAGCTAGCAAAGTCTTTCTCAGATGCCATGTTTATTGTTTACAGAAGTGTCGCGGGGATTACATTGCTATGGGCATGCTCTTTTCTGACGAGTACAGTACATTTAAACAGGAACCCAGCTTTCTCACAGTAACCTGCTTTTTTGGTGTCCATCTAAACGTACTGACAGAACCGTTTGCTCTACAAATGTGATCAACTTGTGTCCACACTCAACAGCACCACCCAGTGCATTCTGTTATAACTGCCAATTTTAGTTTGTGTGTTCAGGATTTAACACGCATCTCACTGTATATATATGGCCAGCAAAGCAAAACTTTGTGAAATTCGAATAGTATTTTTGCTATTCAAATAATTGTTGCAGAAAGAATGTTTGAATATTCATGCACATTCCTAGTTTATACTTGCGTACTATTGTTTGTACAGATGAACGTGGTACCATCAGGTGCTACCAAGGAAGAACCAGACTTGTGGAGGAGGTCCACAATTTTTTTCTGAGGTCTTGGCTGATTTCTTTTGATTTTCCCATGATGTCAAGCAAAATGGCACTGAGTTTGAAGGTAGGCCTTAAAATACATCCATTATACACCTCCAACTGACTCCAACTAGCCTATCAGAAGCCAACTGGCAAATTGCCTAAATGCTTGACATCATTTTATGTCATTTTCCAAGTTGTTTAAAAGCACAGTTAACTTGGTGCATGTAAACTTCTGACTTCAACTGTATGTATAAAAATAATGACCACTAACATGAGATGAGGTCTCCAGTCCTATCAGTAACTTTATAAAAGCTGTTTTATTCTACATGAAGAGGTTCCCCTCATGGGGGCTGCCACGATTGGATCACATGTCTAGCTAAATACTACTTGCTTAATCTCAATAACTGCCCTGTTTTTGCAATGTACTTTCACTTATGGATTAAATTAATCAAGGCTGACATTTAATAGTGAATTTCTACAATGGATTTGTAACTGAAAACTATTGCGTTTGAAAAACTATTGTGTTCAAATGATGCTGCATTCTTGTCCCTATGTGTCAGTGTATGTTCAAAAAGACATGACATAAAAAATTACTGAGTGCAACTAAGTATCAACAGAACATAAATTCAATAAAAAAAGAAATAAAACAAGAATCTAAAGTATGTACATTGTGCAGTAGGTTTCTTGAGTATTATACAGCACATTGTGCAATTACTGAGGATTTGTGTAAATCAGCTGTATTTTTGTGGATCAACAAATGTATATATTAGTGCTGTCAGTCGTTTACATATTTTTTAATCGTGATTAATCACACAATTTTTCATAATTGTGATAAATCACACATTTTGAAAGTACTGAAATTAGACTCTCTATATATACTCATTTTCCAGTAAAAATGCACTTATTTTCTTCTTAAGAAACAAAACAAAACAATATGTTACAATAATGCTTTATTAACATTGTCCAAACAGATCCTTCAACAGTATAAAGATAAGAAATCCACTAAAATAGCACCAATACAAGTAACATTAAACGTTTTGCAAATTCTAAGTAGGAGGTTAACTAATTGAAAGAACTATACAAATATAGAGTATTCATTGCAAAGGGCATTAAATCTCTTAAAATCTCATCCTCCACAGACCGTGGCGATCAACTTTGCTACAGCAATTGTGAAGCTGCATTGAACGCTTTGAACTTCACATGAAAAGCACTTGCAAAAAATGTCTCATTCTGTATTTTTGTGATAGTTAAAACTTGACATGATTCTGTGGTAATTACATTGTGCCAAAAAGAGGCTGCAAAGTACTTGATTTCTTGGGCTTGTTTAGTACAACAAGAGGTGTTAAGAGGTCCTTTCCCCAACAAATGATCACTGACACCGCTGTAGCGTGTGTGTTTAGTGCAAAATCTCCGGGAAAACATATCAAACGGTTCCGCCCTACACTGACCAGTATATTTGCTGGTTTATGCTTTTTAACATTAATAAATTAAGAACTATTAAGAATAAGTATTATTAACGCATTAAACTTTAATGTTATTCGTTCACTCGTTAACTTTGACAGCTCTAGTCTATGTACACAAATTAAAAGTTAGAATAAATACAACTAAAAATACAACTTTTAAAAAAGAATTAAAAGAACATTAAATGTGATTGAAAAAAAAAAGAAAAAGAACATTAGCTCAGGGTATGATTATAGATTCTGAGAGCAGCCAGTAAAAAAGATCTAATAGGGGGAATCTTATGAAAACATGTCCAGGTCACGTTTCACCATAAAAGAGCAAAAAGTATATTTTGCATAAAAAAAGCCAATTTCTTGCATTATGACATTATTTTCTTGACAGTAAAGAACAATTTCCACCCCCACATGTCTTTACTCTAATGCGTACAGATTTGTACTTTTTGTAATTCCTTTTATTCTTAATGGTGATTCTTATTATATTGTAGTTCTTGGAATACAGCATTTATTTTACCAAATAAAAGTCAAATACTGAAATGCATTATTTTAAATTCAGCATAAATTTAAGGAAGTACAAAAAAAAAAAAACTACCATGATATACACTGATCAGCCAAAACATTAAAACCACCTGCCTAATATTGTGTAGATCCCCCTCATGCCGTGAAAACAGAGCCAAACCGCATCTCAAAAATGCAGCTACCTGAATTACCATAGACTTTGTCAGTTCGAACCAGTCTGGCCATTCTCTGTTGACCTCACTCATCAACAATGCATTTTTGTCCAGTGAAATGCTGCTCACCAGATACTCATACTTTTTGTTGTGCGTGAAAATACCAGGAGATCAGCAGTTCAAAATACTAAAACCAGTCTTGTTGATGAGAGAGGTCAACAGAGAATGGCCAGACTGGTTCGAACTGACAAAGTCTACGGTAACACAGATAATCACCCTGTACAATTGAGGTGAGAAGAACAGCATGTCAGAATGCTATTCTGAGATGCAGGTTGGTACTGTTTTGGCAGCACGAGGGGACCTACACAATATTAGGCAGGTGTTTTAATTTTATGGCTGACCGGTGTAAAAACACTTTATAATTTAAATAATACAGTATATATATATATATATATATATATATATATATATATATATATATATATATATATATATATATAAAATATCCAAATTGCAATATGACCATGTGCGATTATTAAACAGCAAAGGGCTCCAATTTAATTAAATATATCAAGTGTGCGCACGCTGGTCGCTTCAAAGTTTATGTCCTGTCTGTATTTTGTTCTTATTCTAAGAGCTGGAACGAGGCTAACAGTAGCTGTGTCCAAAATGATGCACTATACACTAGATAGATACTTACACAATACACTCAGCCATGTATTGTATACATTTTCAAAGTGTAGGACCATACAAAATGGAACATGAAACATTTTTCAATTACATGGAGGCTTTCACTGTTTAATAGCGGACAGAATTGACACTGTAAAAGCATGTAGCATGTGATGTGTTGCTGCTAGCTTTAGCACGTTAGCCAACCTCAATGCAACACTTGTATCTCAAACAATGTACATATTCACAAAGCACGGTGTGATTTTTAAGGTGCTATCTTCACTTAAGTTTAGCTAGTTGCCACATTATCCGTTATTTACAATTGTTTTGTCAGACCAGCATTGCAGCCAGGTAACTCCACCCCTTCCGCTACTTACGGCAAGCCGCGAGTGCATGAACTGTCAGACATTCCACACTCCGTTTTGATGGTTAAAGAAGTGCATCATCCAGGTACTTGTAGTACACTTCTTTTTGTTGCATTTTCAGTGTTAACATACTATTTACACTGCAAAATGGTGTAAAATAGTACATAAGTGTTCGATTTGGGATGCACAGTGTTTACTGGTTACAGAGCGGCTCTGTGCACACACCGTGCTCAGTAACAGAAGTGCTACGAATTTGGTTATGTTTGCTAACATGCGCATGCTGAGTGCATTGTAATTAAAGCACTACAGATTCACATTAATTTCACTTTTGCATAATTAAAAATATGTTTGGCCCCTACAGTTTAATATACAAATAAAAATATTATACCCCACAGCACCAGGTTTTTGTGGACAGAGGAGGAAATGATGATACAATAAGGAGCACATTATACAGCTGTTTTGAATGTGAACTACTAAGGACTTGCTGCAGTTGACTGCCAAAATAAAAGCTAAATGGTAGTTCCTTGGTTTAACTGGACTGCATAGCTGTTTTGCTTGTTTGCTTTTGGCTGAAGTGAAAAAGGTCCGATTTTTTTTTTTTGGCAGTAGAGTATGGACAAATTATTTCCAAGTTTTGGTCAAGGAATCATATCACAATCGCACATTTTTTTAAAAATAATAAATAAATTACAAAATAATAATAATAAAAAAAACAAAAAACGCAATATTATGTTTTGTATAGTAATACTGCGGCTCTAAAAATAACCCTAATGGTCCAAAACGTGTCTTTTTTTTTTTAATGTATTTTTTTTAAAGCAAAATATAATTTCTTGTTTTGAAAGTCACCAAAAAAAAAAAACTTTTCTAATGTGACCTTCCCTTTACCATTCAAACATTTCACTCATAAAAAACATGTTTCTCGTGCTTTAATATTCTCCACAGCCTGACCTATTTTCTACAGTGAGTGTGTGTGTACACGTACATACCGACAGGGCGAAGTTAAGCACTCTCTGGATGAGGTCAGGGGCAGGGATGGCTCCCAGCACTCGCTCGATACGGTTCTTCTCCTCCTGCATGTCTGCCTGCTTATGAAGCTGAACAGAAACATGAGAAATGCTGCATTAAATGATTGTCAGGGCCAAGATTCACAAAACATTCTTAACAATAAAATTCTTAACTACTGATTTCTTCTTATTTTACAAATTCAGAAAAAAGTTAATATTGTGCATTTCCTAAAAGACTTCATAAGAATGTGTATGTATGTATATATATATATATATATATATACACACACACACACACACACACACACACACACACACACACACACATACAGTTGAAGTCAGAAGTTTACATACACTTGGGTTGAATTCATTAAAACTAATTTGTAACCACTCCACAGATTTCATATTAGCAAAATATAGTTTTGGCTAGTCGTTTAGGACATTTACTTTGTGCATTACACAAGTAATTTTTACAACAATTGTTTACAGACAGATTGTTTCACATTTAATTGACTATATCACAATTCCAGTGGGTCAGAAGTTTACATGCAGTAAGTTAACTGTGCCTTAGAGCAACTTGGAAAATTCCTGAAAATGATACCAAGCCTTTAGGCAATTAGCTTCTGATAAGCTTGTTGGAAGTGTACAGTGGATGTATTTTAAGGCCTACCTTCAAACTCAGTGCCTTTTTGCTTGACATCATGGGAAAATCAAAAGACATCAGCCAAGACCTCAGAAAAAAAAATTATGGACCTCGCAGGTCCATGGGACGACGCAGCCATTATACCACTCAGGAAGGGGACTCATTCTGTCTCCTAGAGATGACCATAGTATCTATATCCAAAGTAAAACGAGTCCTATATCGTCATAACCTGAAAGGCTGTTCAGCAAGGAAAAAGCAACTGCTCCAAAACTGCCACAAAAAAAGCCAGACAACAGTTTGCAAGTGCACATAGGGACAAAGATCTTACTTTTTGGAGACATTTTCTATAGTCTGATGAGGCAAATATGTAACTTTTTGGCCATATTGACCATCATTATGTTTGGAGGAAAAAAAGGGTGAGGCTTGCAAGCCGAAGAACACCATCCCAACCATAAAGCATGGGGGTGGCAGCATCATGTTGTGGGGGTGCTTCGCTGCAGGGGGACTGGTGCACTTCACAAAATAGATGGCATCATGAGGAAGGAAAAGTATGTGGATATATTGAGGCAACATCTCAAGAAATCAGCCAGGAAGTTAAAGCTTGGTTGCAAATGAGTCTTCCAAATGGACAATGACCCCAAGAATACCTCCAAAGTTGTGGCAAAATGGCTTAAAGACAACAAAGTCAAGGTATTGGAGTAGCCAACACAAAGCCCTGACCTCAATCTGATTTGTGGGCAGAACTGAAAAAGCGTGTGCAAGCAAGGAGGCCTACAATCTGACTCTGTTACACCAGTTCTGTCAAGAGGAATGGGCAAAAATTCCAGCCACTTCTTGTGAGAAGCTTGTGGAAGGCTACCCAAAATGTTTGACCCAAGTTAAACAAATTAAAGGCAATGCTAACAAATATTAACAAAATGTATGTAAACTTCTTACCCACTGGGAATGTGATGAAAGAAATAAAAGCTGAAATAAATAATTCTCTCTACTATTATTCTGACATTTCACATTCTTAAAATAGAAATCCTAACTGACCTAAGACAGGGAATGTTTTAATATATTAAATGTCAGGAATTGTGAAAAACATAGTTTAAAGGTGTATGTAACGTCTGGTTTATATATAATATTGCACTTAGGGTAAATTATAGGTTTGTAAGAATGTTCCTAAGAACTTTCTTGTTTTTTTTTCTTTTTATTTCATGAATCTTGCCACAGATTCCAATGTACTGACATTCAGTACTGGTTCTAGTTTTATTCAACAGCATCTTAAAATACTTTTGCTGTGTAGTGTTTAGAAATGTGGCAATTGTCACCTTAAGCATGGTGTCAAGCGTTGTGCTGTCTCCGTGCTTTAGAACTGTTAGGTACACCTAGAATTTACAGGGACATGCAGATTCAAGACTATTAAGAACAATTCAGGATAATCACAAAATTAACTGAAACACATTCACAAATGATACAACTAGGTTTGCATCATCAGAAAAATTCAGTGAATATGCAGTGTATGAGGGAGGTGCTAGAGGACTCACTGGACTCCTGAGGTCTGCAGATAGAATCTTTTTACCCTCCACATGCTCTTTGAATCTCCGCCGTGCCTCTTCCAGTGTGGCCTTATGCCCCGCTTTACCCAGTTTTCCCAGCACTAGACCTCGCAGCAGGGCATCCAAATGTCCTGAGAGAGAAAGAGAGGCAACAAAAGAAGAATAAATAATTTTCAGTGTCTCCTGACAAATAAATGATAGACTAAAAACAACTGATCAACCACTGAAATTGTAAGGGACATAACATGGAAAACTTGCTCTGTTGAAGTAAAGTCTGATGTACTCTGCAGACATACTCTAAAACAATGGTTCTCAATGGGTGGGTTGCTGGTCTATTCTAATAAATAGGCTCCTTGTGTCCTATTTATCTCCTTTTAAAAGGTTGACTTCAAAAGTTGTGTGTCCAATCAAATAATTTGGCGCAAATTAATCTGTAACATGGCAATTTAGCTAATACAGTATTTAGCCCCATGTGTTAGACTGTTGTTTATGCGTTTGTTTATAATTGTAAAATGTTTTCAAATTGGTCCATGTCATGTTTATCATTTTATTGGCTATAAACAGTTCATAGTAATATTAATACGTTTCAATCATATTATTTTTTGTTTAATTTTGTGTAAGAAAATAAGTTCGTACTGTGTTGCATCGCAACTCCAGTGTTACATTTTTCTCTAAAGGTCCTTTTCCACCATTGGACCAAACAGTTACCATTGCTGAACCGTGCTATTCTATTCCAATCCTGGTTCACTGACACTGTTACTTTCTATTGTGGTGCTGTGAAATCAAGATTAGAATGGACTGACTGGGCAAGTGACCAATCATGAGTTGCCATGTCACTATAGCTGTTTCACCAGCATGGTTCTCAGTCCTGAATATGTTTAACTAACCATGGTGAGAAATCAGTGCTGGGAACAGTTTGTAATTATACCACACTGGACCATGTTCGAGTGGAAACACTACTGGAATCATTATTAACCCTGTTCAGAACTGTTTGGCCCAATGGTGAAAAGCACCTTAAGTTACCTAATAACAAAGCTCTTTCCCCAGTCCACTCAAATAATTTATTTACAACTAAGCTGTAAAGATAGGTCATTCAGAATTTGTCTTATGACATTACAGCAACGAGTGCAGTAACATATGACCCACGCTTACACATCAAAGCCTATTCTGTATTCAGGGACTTTTCAGGGACATTGTCACTCATTTAACATTACAGAATTATTTAGATATGGAATTGTTAACGTTACAGTAGCAAAACAGAATAGTCATATTCAGAAGGTCACAGAATAGGTTGAAAATAGTAAGACAAACAAACAAAATTATGCAAGAAACCTTGACATGTGAGTGGACTTGATAAAAACAAAATGCTACAGAAGTGCAGAACTCTCACCCTCTCCAGGCTTGCTGTCCCAGCCTAACTTCAGTCCAATAGGGGTGAAAAGATCTCGGATGAACTCCTGGATGTCCTCATGATAGTCGGTGTGTGAGAGCAGAGAGGACAGAACACCCAGATTACAGCTCAGGTCACTCCAAACCGTGTAGTTTGGCTCATTCACAAATGCTTCCATCAGCTTTAACACCTCCACAGTACTGATCATACCTGCTCGAGCCTGGGGGCATGAGAGTGTAAGACAGCAAAACACTATTACAATCATAAGATGTAATACAGGGAAAGGAAGAACGAGAGAACAGAAATGGATAATTATGTTCTCGAAAACCTTTCTTAGCAACATCAAAAAACAGATTTGTAGTTTTCAAACCTGTAAAATGAAACACAATTACAACATTGTTTAGCACTCAAAAAGACAATCATACAAGAATTTCAAGAAATGATCAACGTATTCAACATTTAACCCTTTAAGCTCTGAGGGTGTTTTTAAAGATTTCCTGCTTCAGTGGCACACCCAAAATTAAAGGTTTATAACTCTAAAAAAAACAAAACAAGGAGGGTCAAGAGTTTGCCATAATTTTAAAGAAAACTTGTAAAACATTCATAAAGATTATGATGAATTCTGAAACTCTCAGCCTTCAACAAAAGATGATTTCACATGATAGACCTCAGGGTGTAAATAAGGTGTATCCAAAAAACTGCTTTTATTTTGTTACCAATCATGTCACCTGTAACAGAAAAGTTGTGTTGATGCGACAAAACAATCCAAAGTTACAGCATTACAAACATAATTTATCCTAGTGTCCAAAAGCCTCTCCAAACAAATAAAACATAATCATTTTACATAAGAATTAATTACACATGCAAACACAGCATTGCCAAGAGGTTTGCACTGATTGACTGATCACAACCGCCAACGTGTTTGTAGCCAGATAGCCAGATGCTGTGTGCACATTGTGCTTCGTGTGGGTTATCTTATAATCTATAGATCCGACTACTTTGTGTGTGGGCTCGTTTGAAAGATATTTGCCTCTAATTAATGGTATGTGATATTTTATGTTCTGTTTATTTTCTGTTTACACCTGTTCACATGAAACATGTATGTCAAAAACATGTTCTTAACTATTACTCACTATAATTTTATCTTTGATTAAAACAAATAGGCTGGTTGTATATTACTCTGAGAGCTTTCTATAACATATAATACATGACTATATGATGAGTTTGATGTTTACCAATTACAAAAATTTGTACGGTGCAAAATTGTCAAAACGCAACACGTGATGCCATGCGAGGTTCGGTCGTGTGAACGGCGAGCTCTGCACACTTTGATAGTTTTAATACTTTATGTCATTAACCAGTGAGATTCAACACCTGATCCTTAACTGTTCTAGGAAGAATTAAAAATTCTCGAGCTCTGGAGACATTAAAAGACGCTTACGTGCTCAAGTTGATGCCCCTGAGCAGCAGACTGCAAGCCAGGGAGCTGATTTGGCCGGAGAAGTGCGGGAAATTAGGCAAGAATTGCTGAATATGTTGGCAATGCTGATGAAGGTCGTTGCTGACATGGAGGATCTTGCTGTAATACATTGATCGATCACTGCCATGGAGACGAAATTCACTGAGGTGGTTACAAGAATGTGGGATGTTGAGAAACGGATTGATTATCTGGAGTCATAGGAGAGGGAATTAACTGCTAATCTGCTAGCCACCAAGGTGGATCTGGGAGAAGCTGGAGGACTTGGAAAACAGAAACCGGCAGAATAACAAAAGAATTGTTGAAATTCCTGAGGACGAAGAATGTCAGGATATGGTGAAATTCTTGGATGGGCTTGTCCCAAAGTCTGCTCGACATAACAGGCCATAAACTGGAAATCAAGCGAGCCACGATCAATTCTGGCCAAATTTCTAAAATCATCTGATAAAGATCTTGTGTTACGTGAGGCGAGGAGTAAAGGAATGCTTTTTCTTGCATTTTCTTTCTTTTCTTGTAGACTTTGCAAATTTGACAAGAGAGAAACATGATCAATTCAAGGAATGCAAGAAAATCTTATATCAAAAGATGGTCGCTTTTGCTCTGATGTTCCTGGCCAAATTGAGAATAGATGCTAAGGATGGCCAAAAAATAGTTACATGTCCACAGCAAGCGATGTTCTTCATAAAGTCAATGGACTGAGTAAGTTATTTTGTGGAATTCACTTTGCAGCCAAGTGGACAGAATTACTGATCATTCACTTGACCATCCGAGGATACTGATCGCTTATTTATTTTTTTTGCTGGTTCCGCCTAGCGGCTGGAATTGTTTTGTGTAGTAGCACTCCTTCGGGACAGTGTTGTGGATGAATCTGCACATTCTTTGTGCTTATCTCTCCTATTGGTTGGAGTAAACTAAAGTTATGGCTCAGGGCTGCAGCTTTTCTGATAACATTAGGCATTTCATCAATATCATGTGGTCTGTGGTGAATGATCAGATTCCGGTTGCTGCCATCTCACTTGACGGCGAAAAGGCATTTGATATGGTAGAATGAATGGTATAAATATCTTAAAATTTTAGAAATATATGGGTTCAGGAATACTTTTATTGGATGGATAATTTTTTTTTACTCTGGATAGGGGCACCTGGCAAGGTTGCCCTCTTTCCCCATTATTGTTCTGTCTTGCTAAAGAAAAGAAGATAATTTTCCAGCGGTGGTGGCAGGAGGTATGGCGCATATGCTTTTGCTTTACAGAGATGATATTTTATTATTCGTCACCGACTCCACTAGATCTATGCCTTGCCTTCACAGAATTATTAATGAATTGGTCTAAATCTGAATCGGTGGCTCTGACAGCGTACTGCCCAGTTAAGGCTTTTCAGCCGCCCAAACAGGGCATTCAGTGTATGGGCATTTTATTCCCAAATTTGTCTGATTTAAGTTCATGTTGACCCTTTAATAGGGGTGGACGATATCTCGATATTTAAAATATATCGATATATTTTTTAAACACGATATGAATTTTGACATATCGTATATATCGATATATTGTTTATATTCAATTCTGAAAAACTTTGCTCGTTTGCTTTCTCTGTGCTGTGCTCGCTCCCGCCTCCGCTCGCCCCCACCTCCTTGCTTTTGCTCCCCCTCCCTTCGCGTGTTGTCTCATTCAACATGGCGTTGCCCGCAACCAGCCCGGAGGCAGAACTCGTCTCAAAAAAAGGACAACTGGCTCCATTATGTGGAGATACTTCGGTTTTAAGGCGTCGGATGAACAGCAGACAGATGTCTACTGCAGTGAATGCCAACCAAAGCTTCTAGCAAACTTGTTTTTTGGCTATTTGTTGATGGCTACAACACAGTTAATGCAAAGATGAACTTGAGTTGTTTTATTTTTAAATGAAAAGGCAATATGTATTATTTGTTTTAATTTACATTTAAATTATTATTATTTATGTAATCAGGGATTTGTTTTATTGAATGTCGCAGAAGCACTTTGTTCTTATATATGCACTGCCTACCTTGAGTTGAGTTGTTTCATTTTTGAATGAAAAGGCAATATGTATTTCCTTTATTTTACAGTTAAATAATAAGAAGCACTTTGTTCTTACGTGAACTGCCTACCTCTTTGCACTTTAATAAAAAAAGACTGTGGTATTTGGCATATTTGTTTTTGCAGTAGTTTTTGGGGGGTTATTTTTCCTGTAAAGATATCGAGATATATATCGTAAATCGAGATATAGCAAAATATATCGAGATATATTTTTTGCTCCATATCGCCCAGCCCTACCCTTTAATAAAAAGATTTTTGAAATGATGTGAGCAGATGGGCTTCATTACATTTATCTATGATTGGGAAGGTTAATGTTATTAAAATGGATTGTATACCAAAATTCAATTACCTGCTATAATCTCTCCCTATAGGTGTCCCCCTCTCTTATTTCAAGCAATTTGATAGTATAGCGAAGTCCTTCATTTGGAATGGTAAGTGTCCCAGATTAAATTTCAATAAATTACAGACTGACTGACAAATGTGGGGTAGGCCCAGGGCCCTACAGTGCGAGTATTTCACTCGCATTTGCCCCTAAAAATAGACATGTGCGAACTGGAAAAATTATTTACGAGCACAGTGTGCGAATAAAGATTACAAACGTAACCCCTTCCTCCCTTTTTAAGATAATTAAAAAAAAATTACAAGACCCACATTCCACAAGCGGCTTGTGCCAACCACAGTAGAGTTTTCTGGGATGACGCGGTCCAGTCAGAGAGAGAAAGGTGAACGATGGAAAAAAGTAGCGGTATAGGCGACACCGCATTTTATTTTAAGCGAAAAAGAGACGAGGAGAAAGAGGGATTTGGCGAGGGGGATTCGCAAGGTTCAACTAATGAATTCTCTTCACAAGGTTTACCTGAGACGGCTAACGTTAGGGATGCTGAAAACAATGTTAGCGAAGATACCGTGTCCACAGCTGTCACTTCAACGTCCACTGTAGCTGGTGGAGGGAGAACATATAGATTCAATGCAAATTGGCTCAAAATGTTCCCATGGCTAGAGTTCGAAAACAACATCATATACTGCAAATATTGTACAGGGCAGAAACAGGTGGGCATCTCGTCCTTCGTGTCAGGAAACACGCATCTGAAATAGTGATGGGTCGTTTGCGATCGATTCGGCTCTTGTACGTGAACGCTGTTAGCCGGCTCGCACATCAGAATGTATTTATACAAATATTTAAAAACAAATTAAGATACGAATAATCAAAAGATTTAAAAATAATGAAAAAACAAATGAAATAATATAGGCCTCAATGCTCAAGCGCACACATTAGTTCTGACTGTCCGCTCAGACTAAAAGCCTCACCTGTTGTTCCTGTCAATCAGACACGCAGTATCAACCAATGAACCAAAGATGCGTGAGGGAGGGCGGAGCCAACTTATGTTGTTCAGATTGTATTTGAATTGTTTCATTTATATGCACTTTGCTTATATACATTGAAAAGTTATACTTTAAATGCACAAGTGAAATAACATCCTTCTTTTATACATTTATTTCGATTTGTGGGATGCTGCAGTTTTGCAAATTATTTATTTTTCTTTGATATGGTGCATTAATACTACGTAAACTACGCAGTTTGTGTAGGGCATCAATTCCCATAATTCCTCAACATAGACGATCGCTTCACGCTCATATCACGTGTAGTGCATCAATTTGGCCAGCGGTGGTCTTGTCCATTATGCTGTTCAGATTGTATTCGTTTTGAATGGTTAGATTTATATGCACTTTGTTTATATACAATAAGTTATACTTTAAATGCAAATGTTTAATGGCATTATTTTTCATAACAAATCAATGCATTTTTAAATACATTGTGGTTAAGGTAGAGTATAATTTCATTTAATAATTTTATTAGAATTATTTTAACACCAATTACGAAAAGAGCCGGAATGCCCATCGCTAATCTGAAAAAAGATAGTATAGCGAATCATAACATCTCATGGCGGCATATCCAGTGCTCTGGATGAGACAGGAGAAACCATCAAGCTCGGTGTCAGCAGCCTTGAGGAGGCAAGTGCTGCAGTCTGAGGAGGAGAAGTGGAAGCAGCTGAAAATAAAGATAAACAGCGCATACTTTATTGTGAAAGAAGAAGAACCTTTCGTCAAATTTAGGCCGCTTATCAGACTCCACCACAAAAACGGAGTTTACATGAATCCCACATACGACAATGTGCGGAGATGATCGGTCAAATTGCTGACGTAATGAGAGATCGCTGGCTGACATCTAAGTATGCCAGACGGTCAACAACTGGACAACTGATATCCTTTGATTCTAGTAGACATGGGTTCAATGTGTGGTTTGGGTGGTATGTGCTGTTCCACAGATGTGTGTCCCTTAGTACATGCGCACACACTCATACACGCAGTATAAATATGTATGTAATAAATGGTTTGTTAATAAACTCTGTATTAAATTTTCACTGTGCTCCTAAATGTTTTTGTGTGCTCCTAAATTTTTTCATTTAGGAGCACATGTACTCCTTGAGAAAAAAGTTAGCGTAGAGCCCTGGGTAGGCCTACCCAAGATTTAATTTTATCATTATACATTCAGTCTCAGACATTTGGCTCATTGGTCACTTCCACCTGAGAAAGCCCCTCCCTGGTTTTGTATTGAACAGGAAGTTCTTGCCCCTATTTTGCCATTGTATATGCCTTTCTATCAAACTAATCAGAGAAGTTACGTTACACCCTGTTATCTCGCATTTGCACTCGGTATGGACATAAGTGTCCAGTGTGTTTAATTCGTAGCATATGGCTGAACCCAAAATGATGTATTATAATCCCCTTTCTGTTGGTCAGAGTGGATTTTGAGGGAGGTTAATACGCTCAGTGACTTATAAGAGACTAGATTGTTGAGATCCTTTGAAAATGTGGTTTAACATTTTCGGATTCCCAGATCTCAGTTCTTTAGGTATTTACAGCTGCGCCATCTGCTCTGTATTATTTCTGGGAGTAGCATACACCCCCTTAAAGCGGCAGATACTCTGGGAGTGGTGATGACTGCTTTTGGAAAAGGTCATGAGGCATCAGTATATTACTACCTGCTAATTCAGAGTCTGGGGGGCAGAGCTTTAAGTTCTATCAAGAGATTATGGGAAAAAGATTTAAACTTGGTATCGGAGGAGGGACTGTGGGCTAGGATTCTATAAAACGTCAAGACTGTATCTAGAGATGCAAGGGTGCGCCTTACACAATTCAAGATTTTACATAGATTCTATTAGACCCCCTCTAGATTGTATAGGCTTGTTCTTAAAAGACACACCCACCTGCTGGTGATGCCAATCAGAAGATGGAGACACAACCCATGTTTTTTGGTGGTGTGTTAAGATTCCAGAATTTTGGTTGAAGGCTCAGAGTTTTATGTGACATATTTGGCACTCAAATTTCATTTTGCACCAGGCTCTGTATTTTAGGGGATGGGGCGGTCATCAAAATAGGGGATAAACACATAAAATATTGTGTCCTGACCGGTGTTAAGATTAGTTTAAGGTGATGGAAGTCAGCTGGAGCGCCCTCATTTCGGGAGTGGTGAATGGAAATGGGAAGGGTGGCAGCTTTTGAGGAGGTGTCATGTAGAAGGCTGGGGATCAGGGATTTGTTTGATGGGAAATGGGGCAGTTATTTGAAATTTTTTATATGTATACTTGTGTGTGACCACAAGGGTGGTCGTTGTGGGTCAGGGTGGGGTTGGTGATTGGGGAGGCGTATTAGTGGGGTTTAAAAGTTGATTCAATGTATATATCTTTTGTTTTTCTTTGTTATATGTACGAATCAATAAAACATTTTAATCTGAAAAGAAATGTAACACTTTTGATTTGTCTGCAAATTTCAAAGCATTTCTTCATTTTTGGTCATAATGCCTAAATGCATTGTAAAGTAGAGCTTATTAATTTTAAAAATACCTATTTTGTGTTGATCAAGATAGTAGTTATTTATATTTTGATTTTTTCTTTTCCTCACAGGCATCCAAGCTTAAAGGGTTTATGTTGCTTAGAGAGCTGTAGTACCTAGATTGAATAATTAATTATTTCTTTTGCAAAATCAACACCCATGGACCCACTGAATTTATGAATGTTAAAATATATATGGTTTATGATAATAAACTCCTCTTGACACATAAACATTTTAACAATCTTATTGCTTTACTGTGTCCAACAAAAACCAAGAGAAATGTTTAATATAAAGCTTTCCAGTCTATATATTTTATTACTATTCACATGCATATTTATTAAAAAAATATATATAATTTATGATTCATTAGATAGAACATGAGACCTGAAAGAACCTGACTTGCATAAGACTTTGTAACTTAAGACTTCACTCAAGTCTTTACCATCAGTACTTTAGACCTGACTCACTCCTGGAAGATGGAGACCTGAGCCTTGACTCTGATTTGCAAAACAATGACTTGGAGCCATGTGTGGGGTCTCACCAAGGAGAAAAGATCATTCTGCAGACCCAGGCGGTCCACAGGAAGCAGTGTGAGGTCTCGGATACCGGGCAACAGACACTCCAGCATGGCTGAGCTGTACTGGATCCTGTAGAATCCTACTGTACCTGGATTAATCTGCATACAGACACACACAAACACAGTTTTCACCTACATTATGTTTTATCTGTTTGTACAACCAACGAAAGACTGGAAATATAAACATTTTATATTTTTCTCTGAAGTCCACTTATAATTAAGGCCAGAGTAAACTTAGGTTGTCTGCGTTGCTGGTCAAAACGTGCACTGTACGCGTGATCCAAATGTATTCATCAGCACAGTCTGTGCAGACTGTCCACGTGCAGCCCAGATTTTTTTGACACATGGACAGTCTTCGTCTGTGCGCATCATCAGCGCATGCGCCTGCCGTTGACTAATAAAAAGAGTATTACCAAGCAGTCATAGTGTCCATGCTTCAAACACATTAATATTCGCTTGCGGTCGAGAGTATACAGTGGCATGAAAAAGTATGTGATCCCTCTTGAATTTGCTGGCTTCCAGCATTAATTGTTCATAAAATGTGATCTTATCTTCATTAAAGTCACAAACACAATGTGCTTAAGCTAACAACCCACAAACAATTAGAATCTGTCATGTCTTTATTGAACACATCCCATTAAACATTCACAATACTGTGAGTAAGTGAACCCTTGGATTTAATAACTGGTTGATCCTCCTTTGGCAGCAATAAAATCAACAAAGCATTTCCGGTCGCTGCGGACTAGACTTGCACAATATTCATAAGTAATTTTGGAATATTCTTCCTTACAGAACTGCTTCAACTCATATTCTTAGGATGTCTGGTGTGAACAGCTCGAGGTCATTCCACAATATCTCTATTAGGTTAAAGTCTGGGCTCTAACTGGGCCACTCCAAAAGGTGGACTTCCTTTTTTTCTAAGCCATTCTGTAGTGGATTTACTTCAATGTTTAGGTTAATTGTCCTGCTGCATCATCCAACTTCTACTGAGCTTCAGATAGTGAACAGCAACCCTGACAATATCCTTTAGGATATCTTGATAAACTTAGTAATTAATTATTCCCGTTGATAATGGCAAGTGGTCCAGGCCCCAAAGCAGCCCCATATCATGATGCTCCCTCCACCGTACTTCACTGTTGGGATGATGTTTTCATGTTAGTATGCTGTGACCTTTTTAACGCCATACACAGTGCTGCGTGTTCTTCCCAAACAATTCAACCTCCGCTTCATGAGTCCACAAAACAATTTTCCAGTAGCGTTGTGGAGTGTCAAGGTGGCAAACTTCAGTCCAGCAGCAATGTCCTCCTTGGAAAGCAGCGGCTTCCTTCGTTGTGTCCTGCCATGGACACCATGCCTGTTTAATGTTTTCAGTATAGTAGACGTTAACCAATTTCAATGATTCCTTCAAGTTTTTAGCTGTCTCTGTAGGGTTCTTTTTGACTTAATTGAGCATTTTGCTGTGTTCCCTTTGAGTCGTCTTGGCTGGATGGCCACTTCATGAGAGATTAGCCACAGTACTAAATCGTCTCCATTTATAGACAATTTGTTTAACTGTGGACACATGAATATCTTAGCTATTTAACTTTGTAACCCTTTCCAGCTTTATCCAGCTTGATGCAAAGCAAAAATTCTTGGTCGTAGGTCTTCTGAGATCTTTTTTTGCGACACATGGTCCACGTCAGCAGATGCTTCTTGTGAATAGCAAACTCAGAATATTTGAGTAATTTGTATTAGTTAACGTAGCTCTAATCCATACCTGCAATCTCGTTTCATTAATTGGATACCAGATTTGCAGACTCCTGACTCTAATTAGCATTTGTTGACCTAGCCTTAGGGGTTCACATATTTTTCACACCTACACCATGAATATTTGAATGATGTATTCAATATGTACAAGAGCAATACAATAATTTGTGTGTTATTAATTAAAACAGACTGTGTTTGATCATTATTGTAACTTAGATGAAGATCAAACAAATTTACACATAAATGCAGGTAATTCCAAAGGTTTCACGTGGTTTTTCTTGCCACTCTAATTCGAAAGGCAGTGCAGTTGACAGGGCACAATTAGATCTGTAAAGTGAAAAAATAAGTATACCGGGGCCTTTAGACTTCTTGCACCAAAAGTTGGAATTTAGTTAGTTGCATTTTACCACCCTCTCCCTAACGTTAATAATTAAACAATAATTTTTTTAATACTGTATTTTTAAGTCTTTAAATTAGCTGTTATGATTGGCGAACCATCGCATATTGAAATAGTCTGGACTGTCATTTATCATGGTAAGTTTTTGTATACTAATCAGGTACTGATGTGAAAACTTGGGCAATCATGTTTATTTTCTCATGATTGTGACAACATACCATTTCCTTATGACAAGTGTTTTCATATTAATTCTTAAAACGTAAATCATACGTCTACATAGAGCACCAAACTCTTATTTCAAATGAGCAAGGAAAATTGTGTTTTCAATATATGGTCCCTTTAAGTTTGATGTGTCATTAACTTATAGTGAATCCAATATTTAGAGATTATTGGAATTTGAAATATTAATGACCTTTTCAGCATATTCCTGTTGTAATCCTGGAGACACACACACACACGCACGCACGCACACACAAAGCTGACCTTGATCCAATGGTCAGGTGCGACATTGGGGATGGTAATTGTGGTTTCAGGCTGGTCCAACAGAACCTTCATCTTGGTGCAGCCCGGGTCCTCACTGGTACAGATACTGATAGGAACCATCCAACTGGGGCAGTCCTCACCTAACACACAGAAAGATTACTAGCGTACAAAAGAGTACTGTGGAGTTAAAAAGAGACTGGAATATAAATAGTTAAACATAGTCAGCAGTTCCAGTGCATAGTTTAACTGTTCTTTTTCTTGCAAGTACCATTGTGTGGTCCGCTTGCACAGAACTTCTTCTGGGAGATTTTCAGCACACATTCATTGCCATGCTGGAGAAAATAAAAAATAAATCGAAACCAATTATCTTCAGCACTGATAAAATCTTGTTATTCCCAAGACAACAGTTGTTATTACCAGATGCTCACTGAAAAGCTCATATTGTATCTCAGCAAGCCATCTCAATACTCTGAGGGTAATCTAAATTATTTCGCAAACTTTAGGTAAAAAACATCCCAAGACCAATTAGTGATCAACAATTTCACTGTGCTTTTAAAAATTAGTCATTCAGTAAATGTTACCTGCTCTTGATCCACTACTATAATAGGAAAGCCCATTTGTTTGGTCCAGGAATTCATCACTGCTGCAATAGGCTTTCCACTGGCCTGCTCCAAACATTTCCATAGGTCCTCTGAAATAGGGAAAGAGAAAAATAGCGAGCCATGCCCTTTATTTCTGAATACACAACAATTAACAACGTAATGGCAACACTGCGACCAAATCACAACATCGTCCACAACAACCCTTATATCACCCAGACAGATACTATGCCATGGCAGAATTACAATGTAACACATTATGTAATTACTACTGGTAAACTTGTTCGGATCAAGTTTACTACTGGATCGGAAAGTGGGCCACAATGCAATACAAGATCAGTTAAATAACGATGCACACACTTCCCCTATTATAGACACTGACCAAATTAACAAGTGAAAATTTGAAATACTAATATTTATAATAAATTTTATTTAAAAAAAATTTGGAATAATATGATGTTATATTTTATATTTTAAACAACAGAAGACACAAGCAAAAATCTGATTAGTAAGTGCAAAAATGCATATTCTGTCATAATTGACTAATTTCGCTCCAAAACCAGTAAAACTTTCTTCTGTGGAACATTAACAGGAAACATTTGAAAAATCTTCACACAGCTTCCTTTTTTACATACTCACAAAAAAAAGAAAAGTGACACTTAAAGACATGTTCACACCAAACCCGTTTTTTTCAGTGCAATTGTTTGCTCCGAATGAGCTTTTGAACAATATCAATGGATTCCTACGGCGCTATTCACAGAATATTATCCAGGCATTAATCCAGGAATCATAAAAAGAGAAGCGGAGTTCGGAGTCTGGAATATAGACCTACATGTAGCAAAATGAATGTGCAAATAAATAAGAAACATAATGAAACAGTTATACCAAATTAGGTCAATAAATACTTTAACAGCATTCAGTATATTAATCTTTAACAGTTGAAGGTACGGGCAGGAGACTGGTATAACAACAGCACCACTGTAGAGTGGAGGAGAGCGGGGCCGGCCTGGAACAATGCACGCCTGGTCCCCAATCAGCCTGATGGGGGCGTGCGAGGGATAAAGGCGTTCGGTCATGACAGTTTGAGAGAGAAAGAAAGGCAGCTGCTCTGTGTGTTTATGATTGTGTCTTAACATCTGCCTAATGTACAGGAGTGAAATATAATTTAGTTTAATTATTTTAAAGATTTAGTGTGAATAGACCTTTCGTCAAGAGGTTCGTCTTGCAAAATCATCACGGGTTTGGTGTGAACAGGCCTTTAATCTATAACATAGAAACCAGTTGTGGTATAGATGCTTATTTTGTAGCTGTACAGTCTAAGCCCCATGAAGTTTTGACTTGAGATGATTATTTTTAAACTTCTGCTTTAATGTGTAATAGGTATAATTCATTTTAGATTCCCAAACATTTCTTCCGTAAATAAAACAGGAATGTAAGTAAAACAAGGAGTCCTGCAACAGATGGTATAGCCCTTACATCACCCAGATCTCAACATCGAGTCAGTCTGAGATTACATGAAGAGACAGGAGCAATTGAGACTAAATACATAGAACTGTGGCAAGTTCTCAAAGATGCTTAGAACAACCTATCTGCCAACAACCTTGAAAAACTTTGTGCAAGTGAACCAAGGAGAATTGGTGCCATTTTTAAAGGCATAGGGTGACCACACCAAATATTTAGTTTTTTTTAAGTTGATAAAAAAAATCATAATTTTTTAAACAGCCTACATTTTTTCACAACCGCCTTAAACTTTTGCACAGAACAGTAAAAATAATTTGGGTTAACAAGGTAATTAAGCTGTTTAGCAATCAAGAAAATACCAAAGGGACAACACTTAACCATCAGGAAGATTCTGAAGAGATATCTTACCAGTAGATGCATTTTTGTGCTGAAACTTCAACAGGTAAGCATTCATCCCCTTTCTAAAATCCTGAAAAAAGATAAGCAGAGGTCATTCCAAACCAAAGCTCTATAAATATAAAGGAGTCTAAGAATCGGCATTAACACAGGCTCGAACTGTGGTTGCTCCAATTAACAAATATTATATGTCAGTTCACAAACACCAAGAGATTTCCCACTCCAGAGTATTTCAAAAAGCTAGAGCCCTGCAAACTCCAGTGCAACAGACAGTTGAGAAATGTCTTTCTATACGACCTGCTGGGGGAGCCACATTAACCACCTGTTTGATAGATTAAGTTTCTTTTTGTTTACGAGGCAAGTGTCTCTCTGCAGCTGGCCGAAAGCGTAACCTCTCACCTCATCGCCAATGTAGTTATGCAGCATGCGAATGACAGAGGCCCCTTTGCTGTATGATATGGCATCAAATATTTCATCTACTTCTGAAGGGTGTCCGACATCAACCTGCCATTCAAAGCAGACACAACCACACACAGAAATGTGACTCAGAGATCATCAGGCTAAATCTAGGTCTGGAATTTAAATGCTGTAAGTGATATGGCCGAGTAGACAAATAGAATGACAAACAAACTGCAAATCAAAACTTCTTGCTCCACACAAACACTTAAAAAATGACTAAAACCAGTGGGAGAGGGATGGAGAGACACTAGGAGAGAAGAGTATGCGAATAACCACTTGCGAACCTCAATAGGGTGGCTGTTATCTAGCGCATCCAGGTCCAGAGCCCTGGTGTAGTCTGCAGATACAAACTGGGTCCAGATGTCGTACTCAGGGAAACAGTGGTCCACACAGAGGTACTCAATCCATGACGCGAAGCCTTCGTTAAGCCACAAATGAGTCCACCATTCCTGCGGAATAAGACAGCACTTTGAATACCACAGACATATTCAACTAACACTCCGACAGCTATGAAACCACCATCCGTACCACAACTGGTTTCTGTAGAATAAGTTCTACATTCCTGTTTACATGATGACACAAATTTTATAAACTTTTCGAAGTGCAATGACATGTGCAAATTCAGATCAGCTCAACAAATATAAATAATTGGGTTTATAGGCTAGTTACCCCACAATAAGATAATCTTCATGTTATTCATCTCAATCAAAACACAGTCAGAATAATTTGAGAAAGTGCAATAATGTCACAGTACTGAAAATCATCACCTGTTAGAGTAAAAACGTTACTTGTCGGGACAGGAAAAAGGACATTTTTAAATTGTGGTGTAAATATAATTTATTCAAAAGCATTATTCTCATAAATTTTCTCAATTGGTCACTAGTTTTCCAGAAAGATATGATGCTATTGTGTACCGACTTATTTTGTTGTTCCCTTGTACCTTTAACAAATACTTAAACAGGCAGTTAAAAGAATAGTTCAACCAAACAAATGTATTCTGTCATGATTGCCCGACCTCATGTCCATAGATGAGAGAAATTAAAATGGAACACAAAAGATGTTAAGCAGAATTTTAGTCCCTGTCAACATTTCAGTTTCATTTATCTTTTTCCAACACAATGAAAGTGAATGGTGACTGAGAAAAACATTCTGCCAAACATCTAATTTTGTGATCCATGAATGAAAGTCATACTGGTTTACAAAACATTAGGTGAGAAGGTTATGACAGAATTTTCATTATTGGATCAATTTAATGGATAGAATAGAGCGAGAGGACCTTGCTGCTAAATCAGGTATTATGTTTATGGAAAATAATATTATGTATAGACTATTAAAACCCATATTGTATATACACTTACATTATATATATATATATATATATATATATATTGCTATTTGCACTTCTGGTTAGATGCTCTGTACTTGTATTTTGCACAATGACAATAAAGCTGAATCTAATCTAATCATCTAAACTAATTAAAGACTGTTAACAGGATGATATTTTAAATATGTTATTATTAATATACAGTTAAAGTCAGAAGTTTACATACACTTAGGTTGAAGTCATAAAAACTTATTTTTTAAATCACATATTAGCAAACTATAGTTTTGGCAAGTCATTTAGGACATTAAGTAATTTTTCCAACAATTGTTTACAGACAGATTGTTTCACTTTTAATTGACTATATCACAATTCCAGTGGGTCAGAAGTTTTCATAAACTAAATTAACTGTGCCTTCAGGCACAAGTCTCAGTTGCCTCCGCTTCTGAGACCATAAATCCACGCATCTTATAACATGGCTTGTCGTGCATGACACAGCAGAGACTCCAAAAGTGGAGGCTCATGCTACTCTCTGCGATCCACGCACAAATTACCACATACCCCATTGAGAGCGAGAACCACTTTTTGCGACCACGAGGAGGTTACCTCATGTGACTCTAACCTCCCTAGTAACCAGGCCAATTTGCTTGGTAAACCTGCTGGAGTCACTGAGCACAACCTGGATTAGAACTCGCGACTCCAGGGGTGATAGTCAGCCTCAATACTCGCTGAGCTACCCAGGCCCCCTGACATTTCACATTCTTAAAATAGTGATCCCAATTAACCTAAAGACAGGGAATGTTTTCAAAAGTATTTAATTTGTACACATGTGTGGGTTAGTTCAAAAAGTCTCAACTACTGTACGTGAATATGAATAAATGTGTGCGGGAATTCCCCTATGTTAGGGTACGTGGAACTAGCGAGAATTATTAAAAATGTGCGCAATACCCGCAATCCTGTGGTGAATTTCATGCCCTGTTGATGAAGCTATTGGTACATTCTGGAACTGATACAAGGGGGAAATCTCTCTTCTGTTAATCAACCAAACAAGCATGGTTATTGGCCTATGCAAATAATCTCAAAAATAGTCATATCTTAGCCAATTAATCGGCTTGGCTGTCACTGGTATTTAAACGGACTATGTCATCAAAAGCAAAAAGCTAACCCAGCAAGAATTGTGCAGTAACTGAATGAACACACTCACCATGGTAACCAGGTTCCCGAACCACTGATGTGCCAGTTCATGGCCGACTACCAGGGCAACCCACTGCCGGGATGATGCACACGAGTTCTTAGGGTCAATCAGCAGAGCTGTCTCCCTGCAAGGGGACAGACACAAGTTTTTAAAGCAGTAAATAAAAAAATAAGAACAGAACACAGAGCATTATGTGTAACATACTGTATACAGAGGCATTAATATGCTACCAAGACAGATACAATTTTAATGAAACTCTCTTGAAAAGCAAAGGTTCTCTGTTTCCATGAAGGTTTATGAGGTATCAGGATGGCTATATAATCGTTTAATTTAAAAGTCACCTGTAAGTTACAAGGCCCCAGTTTTCCATGGCACCTAGAGGACAAAAGAGTGCCAAAAATTAAAACAAAAACAAAAACCACACTGACAAAGCCCATTAAGGCAGACTTTCTATGTCATGAGTAGACAATTACACAAACCTGCAGCAAAATCAGCAATAGCAATTAGATCAATTTTAGGCAACGGATAAGGAACATTGAAGTAATCTTTGTAGAATGGAAGTGTTTTTGTAGCAACCTGAAAAGAGAGAAAGAAAACAAATAAATGTAATTACAACAACAACAGTCGCTGATAACTCTTAGAATGCCCTGCTTTGAGACACAGGTTAGTAAGCTCTCAAACCTCCAGTGCAAATTTCCCTTGCTCTGCCTTTCCGACAGGTGTGTAGACACGGACTGTCACACCATCTGATGACTGACTCTCCACAAAGTCATACTCGCCAATGACGAATGCCACCAGGTAGGTGGACATGATGGGTGTAGTGGCAAACTTCACCTCCACCAGACTGTTATCCTCTGGATATGGCTTTCGATCGACAGCATTCTGCACAAAGAGAGAAACGTGAGGAATATTAATGATAAATTAAATACATTTCTTTGGTAATTTAACTAGTCTTCCTGAACCAGACTTTTAACTACTCTCATAAAGTCTGTTTCAGTTTGCAGCTTATTCTGGCTGAGATCAGTGCAGTGTTGAAGAGGTAGTAAAATTGTGGTTTGTCACATTGCAAACTGAAACAGACTTTATGACATTAGTTAAAAGTCTGGCTCAGGAAGACTAGTTAAAGTACCAAAGAAATTTATTTCATTTCTAATTAATTTTTCCAATTAAATTGGATCATAGCACAATAATAAACAACAATAGATTCAATGGGTTTCTGTTCAGTCATGAAACTAGTGCACTCTCTTGTCAAACATTTAAATTGTTCAGTTGTTTGCAAATAAGCCTGTTTCACAGCAGCACACTATATTCATTTTTCTATGAAACCCATCTCCTCCCCAGCACCACATTTATATCAGCTTCAAGGGCATTGTATGCATGTCTATTGTGCAGTAGCAGCATGTCTCACATGCTCAATACTGTATGTCTGTGTATGTTCTAACAGCAGCCGCAGCATTGCGAATCTACTCCGTTAAGACCAAATCATATCAACTTATCATATCCACAGTACACCCTAAATTTATTCTGAGTTATCATGACCGAAATGTAACAAACTTTGCAAACTTTTTCACATCCAAAGACTAGTTCTCTCTTTGAAGCTTTAATTGTGGCAGCCTGGTACCTTGTAAAAAAAACCTGGTTTCCTGCCAGAGTGATAAAATCCTCTGTAACCCTGAAAGGGTTTCCTTTAGCCAATAATACAGTTTTTTGACTGTTAAAACATTCCAACGTCCGACAAATTCTAAAATTGTCGGACACAATGTCTGGTGAAAATATTAACATGAAGCGTCAGCAACAGGTTGACACCATTTCAAAGATGACAGCTCTTTGCTGCCACAGAGTTAAAAAAAAAAAAAAAAAAGTCCTAATCAGTGACAACCACGGGCTGATCCCACACACTGGCAAAAGCAGCCTGCCTTAGTACCATCTTACATGCACGCAGCAAGAACCTTCTCATTTTAGAATCACATTAAAACAGCCTTGTGTTCATCTTGAGGACGAACAATTAGGAATACAGTCATAAAAATAAAGAGAAAAAAATTAGCCAAGGTGAGAAATTATATGACATAACTTAGTGATTTTTTGCTATTTTAATATTTATTTGTGAATGAAAATATATATGGCAAACTACAGTTTAGCTTTTTGCTGTGCCTATTGTTTTTGTTTTGAAAGTTTTTTTGAATTAGACGTTAATATTTCCATGACTGCCATTTATTTTATGGAAAAGCAGCTGTAATGAATTGTGATTGTGTCATTATTATATTGTATATAATGTGCGTAGTCCATTGAATTACAGTGCAAAATAAAACACGAAAATGTGATGACCGGATTTTTTCCCATTTGGCCGGCAAACATCATAATTCCCGGATACTTTGGCTGGCATTTCTTAGCAGAAACTCTGAAACATGCAACAGCTACCCTATCAGACTGGGACTGGTGATTTTCGTTTGGCATTTTTGTTTGCAAAAAATGTCCATGAACATTTGTATACATCAGACAGTCTATGAACGGTTCATGTGCCAACTCTGTTCTTTAATGCAACTACTTTCAGTATGGAGATCTGCACAGTTACATAACTACTTCACAAGATATCACAACAGCTTTGTTCACCTTGAATCAACTCTCCTGTATGAAGTCCATGATAGCAACATTTCTGAGCATGCACATTAAAGCAATTTTATTTACTATAGAGCTGTCGAAATTAACATGTTAACGGATGTGATTAATTTAAATTGTTTAATTTGTTAATTTTGCTTTAATGAGATTAACATATTCTAATTTTCACATTAGATTCTGACATTTTATTCAGTTCTGTTGAGTTCTGAATACTGTTTGGGATAGGATGGAAAATTTGATTCTGTGTCAATGATGAAGTGATGGAGAATGGACTTCAATCTTATTTTCTGTACAAAACTAACCTAAATAGGACCTGCAATAAGTATGCATTCACATGACTCGATGGAGTGAAGCATCAGCGTTTCCCCATGGCCATCTTTTGCTTTCATCTTACCAGACAATTCAGATGAAGTATCATTTATGTGCCTATTCCCAGCCCTCAGAGCAAAACAAGACGCACTCTGCAGCGCCTTTTACGTGGAGTAAAATACAAATTGACATGAATCATGTGAATATATTTTCACGATTGCTGTAGCAAAGTGAATAGTCATGATTAATATTGTGGAGGATGAGGATTTAAGAGATTTAATGCCCATTGCAATTAATACTTAACCTGTGGGGATTAGTTCTTGCAATTAGTCAACGTTCCACTTAGACTTTAAGAAATGTTTGATGTTACTTGAATTGGTGCTATTTTAGTGCATCCATCATTATACTTTGGAATACTTTGTTTGGAAAATGTTAATAAAACATTATTGTTTCATTTTGTTTTCTTTCCCATTCTAAGAAAGAACCAAATGCATTTTGACAGGACAAGAAGTACTGTACATAGTGTCAAGTTTAAGCATTTTAAAAATCTGTGATTTTTTGCAATTAACTATGAAAAATCGTGCGATTAATCACAATCGAATATTTTAATCGACTAACAGAACTAATCACGGGGTATCTTGGTGACAAGACAAAAGCTGACAGCAACCCTATATTATATTTGGACTAGACCAAAATTAAAGATTAAAACAATTATCTTTCTCGTTTGAACATAAAGGGTATTTGAAGATGTCCTCTGAACGCTAAAGAATTAGATCTTTTTAAAACTGCTTTCTGCTTTTACCTTTTTTGTGCATGAGCACCGTGGGTCATGACTTGAACAGAGAGTGAGAGCTGTTCTACATCGGCTGCGGTGAGGCACAATGCCTTCGAGCCAGTGTTAGATAATGCACACGTCTGACAGTAATGTGCATCAAGCTGTTAGACACTCGTTTCCAGAGGGAAGGATAAAGAAAAAAGAAAAATTACACGTACCATATTCGACAAGGCTACTCTGTCCTTAGGAACGATGAGGGTGATGTCAAAAGTGGCTTTGATTGCTGGTTCATCCCAGCAAGGGAAAGCTCTGCGTGCATCCGTGGCCTGGAGCAGATGACAGACGGTGGGAGAGAGCAAGAGAGAATGAGAGAGATGAAGACAGCAGGACAGAACTCAGGGTCAGTGTTGGTAGCAGTCGTGTGATTCATACACGTGCAAGGACATATGCGTGTATCAAAGACAAATAAAAATGTACATGCATGAGCATGCACGCCAACATTTATCCTAATCTTAATCATCTTTACCCTGTGATTTTCTCTATTACAATCCAGTGCCTGTATGGTTACTCATTACATTTAGACCTCATCAGAGGGTTACCTCAAACTGGGTGACAGCCGCATAGCGTATTTCTCCCGAAGCGGTTGCATATTTACTCCTATAGAAACCTTTCATTTTGTCATTCAGCTCTCCGACAAAGTCTATTTTCAATGATCCTGACCCTGAAAAATATGAGGTCCTTGATTAAACAAAAAACAAAAGAAAGAGGAAAAAAGGATAGAGAGAAAACCAATTTATCTTTTAACAGGAAGTTGATAAAGCCTCTTTTAAGTCGACAAACTGATTATAGCAACTAATTACACAGTGATTTGTTAACATGACAGCAGCAGGTTTCTTTCCCATGCCACACAATGTGCTTTTTACCATTCTGCAGAGTGCTGGGGAAACACAGGGTGACCTTTTCATCCTCATTCTGATAGTTAAATCCTGTAGCGTTAATTTCTAAATGGATGGGGAGAAAAGGAGCACAGTTAATCCTAAAAACAAGACTTGGAAGCATTAAATTCAGGTTGAACCTGTAATCAGGCAAATACTGAAATACTGAATGTGGGTTACTATAGTGATTGCAGATTTTTGAGTCTCTTACTCACCTTCCCCACCTTCAGGCACAAAAGAAGCAGTAATAATGTCTATGTCAGCACAGTTCATCACAATCTGGTTTGTCTGTTGTGTAACCTGTCAGTAAAAATGGCAGTTCTGTTTAAATAATTAATAAAGGTTTCATGAGCCACAGTTTTCAGTTTTTGTTAAGTACTTTAATTTCAAGTAACAAGACCTGAAAAAATAAATTGCCTTTGAAATGCTTTGTGAAGCTGCTTTTGTCTCCTATTGCATCAGACAACCCCCATAAAAAGGAACAATCTCACTTCACCTACATATAATAGTCACTCACTGCAGGAATCTAAGGCCATAAAGCATAAATACTAAACCAGCCCCACTGACACAACAAGAGTTAGCTCAAAGACAACAAATATACCTTCAGGTTTGGAGTTACAATGCATTCAGAAAATATTCAGACCCCTTCATTTTTTTATCATACTCTTATGTTGCAGCCTTATGCTAAATATTTTTTTTAATTATTTATTTGTTTTTCACATCAATCTACAATTTATACCCCATAATGACAAAGAAAAACAATACTTTTGATAACTTATAAAAAAGTATTCTGACCCTTTGCTATGACACTTGAAATTTAGCTCAGGTGCATCACATTTCTCTGGATTCTCTTTGAGATGTTTCTACAGTTTGATTGGAGTCCACCAGTGGAAATTCAATTGATTGGACATAATTTGGAAAGGCACACACCTGTCTAAATAAGGTCTCAAAGCTGAAAATGCATATCAGAGCAAAAACCAAGCCATGAGGTCAAAGGAACTGTCTGCAGAGCTCAGATACATGATTGTGTTGAGGCACAGATCTGGGGAAGGCACATGGCATTCACAATTCTTAAATGGAAGTTTGGAACTCCTAGAGCTGGCCATCCAGCAAATTGAGCAATCGGCGTAAAAGGGTCTTGGTAAGAGAGGTGACCAAGAATGCGATGGTCCAGAGATCATGTGTGGAGATGGGTGAAACTTGCAGAAGGACAACCATCACTTCAACACCCCACTGATCTGGGATTTATTGCAGAGTTGCCAGACAGAAGCCTCTCCTCAGTGCAAGAAAGTAAAAAAAACACCTAAAGGACTCCCAGGCTGTGAGAAACAAGATTCTCTGGTCTGATGAAATGAAGATTGAACATTTTGGCATCAATTCTAAGAATCATGTCTGGAGTAAACCAGGCATCGCTCATCACCTGCGCAATACCATCCCAACGGTGAAGCATGGAAGTGGTAGCAGCATGATGTGGGGGTGTTTTTTCAGTGGCAGGGACTGGGGGACTGGTCAGGGTTGATGGAAAGCTGAACGCAGCAAAATACATTGCTATCCTTAAATAAAACCTGGTCCAAAGCTTTCAGGACCTCAGAGTGGGCAGAAGATTCACCTTCAAACAGGACAATGGCCTTAAGCACACAGCCAAGACAACGCAAGAGTGGCTTAAGGACAACTCTGTGAATGTCCTTGATTGGCCCAGCCAGAGCTTGAACTCGGACTTGATCCCAATCGAACATCTCTGGAGAGACCTGAAAATGGCTGTCCACTGACAGTCAACATCCAACTTGACAGAGTTTGAGAGGATCTGCAGAGAAGAGTGGCAGAAAATCCTCAAATCTAGGTGTGCATAGCTTGTCCCATCATACCCAATAAAACTTGTAATCTTGTAAAATTGTATGGCTGTAATCACTGCCAAAGGTGCTTCAACTAAGTACTGAGTAAAGGGTTTGAATACTTGTGGCAATGTGATATTTCAGTTTTTTATTTTTAATAAATTTGCAAAGTTATCAAAAATCTTTCTTTTTTTTTTTTTTTGTCATTACAGGGTATGTAATGTAGACTGATGTGAAAAAATGATTAATTTAAAGCATTTTAGCATAAGGCTGCAACATAACCAAATGTGGAAAAAAATTAAGGGGTCTGAATACTTTCTGAATGCACTATATGAAATGCAGGCAAAAAACTGTGAGAGTGGAATGTGTTGAAAATGTGTTGGAATCATCAAGTTTTGTTGATTATAGTGATGTCAAAAGTACTTCGGTACAAATTCTGGAGAAAAAAAAAAATCCAACGACGCCAGAGTTTCTGCAGAACTGGTTTAACTCTTATCTCAAAGTTAGGTCCTTCAAGGTAGCCTGGAGAGGTGAGGTATCCAAGCCACATCAGCTACTTACTGGGGTACCTCAGGGATCAGTGCTTGGGCCACTTCTCTTCTCTATATACATAACTAGGGCTGGGACAACGCGTCGACGTCATCGATGACGTCGACGCAAAAAATACGTCGACGCAAAATATGCGCGTCGATTCGTCGGACCCAAAACAAAGATGGCGTCGCCGGAATGTAGTAGCAACACGAGTGGCTCCTCAGACTATCAGAAGTGCAAGGCGGCATGCACTCGTTCCTCTAAAGGATGGGAATTCTTTAATTTAAAAGGAAACAATTCCGTGATATGTCGTCTTTGCAAAATGGAGATGGCCTTCCATTCTAGCACCACGGCAATGCACCAGCATCTGAAGAGGCGCCACCCGGTTGCAGCTGCAGATGACAGAGCACCGTAAGTTTTTTTTTTCAACTCCCCACTTTGCACTCGATGTTGGAGTAGGCTATAATACATTGTCGACACCTAAAGTTTTCAGCTATAGCTATTAATAATACGCTTATAGCTATGAATGTCGTGAAAAATACATAGAGGACACTGACAACGCGCTGACAGACAGGACCAAGCAGGTAACATTTAATAAAGTCTCAACTTTCAAATTTGGTCATTCAAAGAAAATTAAACCATAAATAGGCCTACTATTTTGTGGCTCTTTAATGTGTCGTGACAGATTGCCTCAGTTAAAGCTGCTTGTGAACCGATCATCTTTTCCTTGGTTAATTTATAGCATCAAATAGGCTAAACATAAATGTAGCCTACATCAGAAGGACTGTTGTTTTAACCGCGGAAAGATGTCAGTACAGTAGCCTACAATCCATTATTCAAATTCAAATCCACCGACGTTAATCTTCTGTCTCCTGACTACTTTGTCGGACAAAAATGGCGTATTATGATTGATTGATCAGATCGCCAGTCAATCAAACTCCCGGCAAATGTTTTTTTTTTTTTTTTACATTTTATACACCCCCACCCCCGATGAAACCGGTATTACCGGTGTTTTCACAAGTCGATTAATCGAATCGAAATCGAATCGGACTGAAAAATGAATCGTTAGATTAATCGATGCATCGAAAAAATAAATCGCTAGATTAATCGTTTAAAAAAGAATCGTTTATCCCAGCCCTATACATAACATCACTGGGACCCATCATTCAGGCACATGGTTTCTCATACCACTGTTACGCCGATGACACAAAGCTCTACTTGTCTTTCCAGCCCAACGACACCACCGTGACTGCTCGAATCGCTGCTTGACTGGCAGACATCTAGGCCTGGATGAAGGAACATCACCTGCAACTCAATCCAGCCAAAACCGAACTCCTGGTCTTTCCAGCCAACCCTGCTATTGAACACAACATCACCGTGCAGCTGGGTTCAACTACAGTAACGCCTTCAAAAACGATCAGAAATCTAGGGGTAACCATTGATAAGCAAAATTTCACAGACCACATCTCAATGATGGCAAGATCATGTAGATTTACACTCTACAACATCAACTGCTTGTTCAGTCACTTGTCGTAACTAGACTGGACTACTGTAACGCTCTCATTGCAGGCCTCCCTGCATGTGCAATTAGATCTCTGCAAATGATCCAGAATGCAGCAGCATGTCTGGTCTTCAATGAACCAAAGAGAGCAAATGTTACACTACTCCTTGTCTCTCTCCACTGGCTACCGGTTGATGCATGTATCAAATTCAAGGCTCTGATGCTGGCATACAGAACAGTCACTGGGTCTGCTCCAACATACCTAAAATAATTTCTGCAGAGAAACACACCCACTAGAAGCCTGCGTTCGGCTAAGGAACGTCGCCTTGTTGTACCAACACAAAGAGGCACCAAAACAACTTTCTCTGACTTTCAGCTTCATCATACCATGTTGGTGGAATGACCTCCCCAACTCCATCCGAGAAGCTGACTCACTCTCTGTCTTCAAAAAACGATTTAAACGCATCTTTTCCAAGAGCACTTAACTAGTCACGAACAAAAAAAAAAAAACTGCACTTGTATATGTTTTGAATACTATTCTGATGCAAGTGAAATTTTGTAATATGGCACTTTTGTACCACTGTCCCCTTAAGATGATTCGCTTATGTTTTCATCTTTTGTAAGTTGCTTTGGATAAAAGCATCTGCCAAATGAATAAATGTAAGAGTAGTACCGAGCACTGACTCAATTCTGGGTGACACAGGACTGCATTCAAATGCTCACACGCTCACCTTAACGCATGTCATGATACTCCTTTTACACAGAAATGGAATATTAATCTAATTAAAATTTTGAAATGTCCTTGTTTGTTTATTAAACCACAAATGTGTGTGGTGTGAATTAATTATTTAAATAAACAGTCTGCATGTGCTGTGCACTGCAAAGTGAATGTGTTAAGCCTCTCATATTCTTAAAACACATAATTTTACGAGCATCACTCACTGTGCATATTGTAGTAGATGACAGAAAGAGCGTTCATTTACCGTGACATGTGCGGCGCCTGCAAGCTATTGTTATACAATTAAATTGTAGCATTTTGCGTTTCAGTAATCACACTGGCTCTGCTGTCCAAATAAGCCTCCGAAGGGAGCAGAATCATACAAATATAATTTTCCATTAAAAATTAAAAGACGAGTTCCAAATAAACATTATTTAGCCCAAACCTTTCAGCCCTCCAAAGCTCTCACAGTAGATGGTAAAGTCATCGAAGGGTATAGGGCTTAGTGGTGATAACTGAATGGAACCTACTCCTGGTGCCATATAACCATATAACAAACATTTTATCTGGAATTGTGAAACTACTGTCAAAATCAGAACCAGAAACAGCTTAAAGTCAAAATAAAAGTTTGATTCAAAATTAAAGCTTGATGTGTGAAATTTAAGAAATTGCAACAGAAATATATTACTAGTGTTTAGTAAAATGTATTTTATAACCAATACCTCACAAGCAAGAGAGCTGTTGTACTGAATAGTAATTTACATTCATGTTTTCATTTAATGTCTCTGTTGTGCACCAATTTATTTGACAAAAATAAGACCAATATTGTGTTTTATATTATGTTGTAAGGATCTTTACTAAAGGACTTAATATCCATCCATCCATCCATCCATCCATCCATCCATCGTCAACCGCTTATCCTGTGTACAGGGTCGCGGGGGGCTGGAGCCTATCCCAGCTGGACTTAATATCAAAAATTTAAATTAATTTAAAATTGTTATTTATTAAAAATGTTTTTTTAAAATACACAATTTTGATGATGAAATTGAATTCAACTTTAAAACATGGAATTTGGGGGAAAAAATTATAGATTTTAGAAAAAAATTATTAAACTGATTTCATAGGGTCCTACTTAAACTTGAAACATTGTTTACTTAATTGACAAACACTCGAAGGAAACATGCTATTGTGTTGCTTCTTGTTTCTTATTGAAGTGTAAAATTTGAATAGGCTTAAAGAGTGTGTTCAATAGAAAATTACATATTTTTTTCTGTGGCATTGAAATTGGTATCAAGAAACGTCAAATTTAACTGGTATACAGGTACTGACAACTGAAATTTTGGTATCGTGACAACACTAGGCTAGACACAGCGAAGTGTATAGTACACAAACGCTCTTCAGCCCATTTAATCTGTGCCTGTCAATATAAAACTTCATTGTGCATTATTCGTTTCTTCTTGTATTATTGTAAGAGAGTATAGAAAACCCAATGCACATTGAAAATGACTTGCCTGAATCTGTTCTTATGGCTTTGCTGAGGCTCAAGGCCTATCTCCTGCTGCTGCCGCAATGAAAATATGATGTATGCATATATAATCATATTATGAATAAAAAGAACAACAATTTGCATAGTCTCTTATGTTGCAATATGGCCTTTAATAGTCCATTAATTGTGTAATGCAGGAGTGAAACTTTTACAGAACGATCAATAGCTTTTAGAATCTCTTCTCCTTACCTCTCCATAAGCTGGTTTTCACAACTGAACACAATACAGACCTTTGCATCCCAGAAAATGCAATGCTTTAATTAGTTCAAAGCTGGTCTATTATAATACTTAATTTAAGGCGAACTGCTTCCTACACAATGAAATGTTTTGTGTTGTTTAAAGGCCTGAATTTGCCAAGGTGAAACTTTAGAGAGTGCAAGTGGCTTGTAGATACTGGATGTGATTTGAATGCAAGAGTGGAATGGATCGTGTGATAATAAACCGACACTAGCAGTAAACTATTTTAATACCGTTTATAAATGTGAGCCATTTCTGACCAAGAATGCTGGTCATAATGTGCATTGCATTGTGGGGGATGTAGTTATGTCATGCTCCAAAAAGTCTTGGCATCTAGACAGAATCAACATCAAGGCAACTTTCATAAGAGAATGGCATTAGAGTGGGGTACAAAATTACTTAACATGTGAAGCCTTTAGACTATAAAAGCCTCCACTATCTTGCGCAAAGGGCAATGTAAGAGGCTAAACCTCAATAACGTCATATCTGCCCTTTATTAACCACTACCATCTTTATTACCCGTTTACTGGATCAACAAGGGAAATGTGACCGTGAGCACAGATTACTCAGAAGTAAACTTTTAAAGTGATATTTCGTCCAAAAACTACAATTTTGTAATCACTTTCAAACCCTCAAGTTGTTCCAAACCTGTATGACTTTCTTCTGTGAACACAAAAGGAGATTTTAGGTAAATGTTAACCTCAGTCACAATTCGCTTTCATTGCATCTTTTTTCAATACAATAAAAGGTGACTGAGCCTGTCAGTCCAAAACATTCTGCCTAACATCTCCTTTTGTGTTCCACAGAACATAAGAGTGAGTAAATAATGACAGGATTTTAATTTTAGGGTGAACTATCCCTTTAAGAAATGTAAAACAAAGCACACCCTGACAGTAGTTGTAAATATATATACACACCTGTGGATGATTTATGACCTAAACTAAAAAGACATCTAGTATTACATTTAGGCCAAAAACATTTGAGATGATTTTGATTCTTCAAGGTGTTTAATCGTAGAAATCTGGTGTTAAAGATGTAACATACTGATAACATAATCATCATGCCTTTATCATTTCAATAAGCTAGATATTTGGTAATTTTAGGTAGTGCCTTGTTTTATACCCAGCCAAAAAGTCCACATGAAGCCTGAGTGTTTCCTTAGACACTAAACTGTGATTATATTAAGCTATAAAGTATCATGTAAACTGTCAGACAGGTTCAGAGTGACTCAGGAGCCAGCAGACAGGACTGATTCACTGTCTCGGCCTTGCATGTAAACAGTAATACCACGATCGATGTTTAAAAAATGCGACATTCATGCTTATTTCAACACAAAATTGATTCGTGGTTTTATGACAGAAGCTCTGTAGGCTAGCAGGGTTAGCAGTGTGGCGCTAGTTAGCGGGGCAAACGTTTAACTGCCTGTTCCTCTTTATAGAGCCAGACTTTAGAGGACACCACGTATAAGTATTTTAACCCTATACAACCCAATCAAACCCTGCTAAAACTAATAATGATTAAGGACGTTGTGTGTAAAGACGCTGACTGTTTCACTAGCAGGTAGCTCTTCAGATTAGCAGCAACATCAGTATCAGCAGTTATGAAAACGCAAACTCATAAACTCAGACTTAACGTGAACACTAGATGACATCTGGGCCGGAATAGACAGGGGCAGAGGGGTTGCATGACATCGGATTCAACATTACCTCCACGGCTGCCTCCAGTTTGCCCTCGAAAGTGAAGTCGATGAGGTCAGGCTTCAGGCGCAGCCCGTAGTTGACGGGGTAGACGTCAGTGGGCAACCGCACGAAGGGCCTCCGTTCGGGCATGTTGTATAATGTCGATACACTGGAAACCGAATGGAAACTGCGGACTAGAGGTGTGCTTGCTCTAAGAATCGAAGACGCGGGCTTCGGTAGTGGAGTCGGATTGCGGGGTAAGGCTAGCCGTATGAGTGACAGAGACACCCGACAACTCATGAAAAACAACATACGAACCGTTGTAGATGGTCCTCGCGGCGCCCCGCCCCCTCTCTCTGACGGAAAGAACAGAGCGAGAGAACAGAATGAACATGCCTGGATAGGAAAATTGCTTTACATCATGTGCGATATGTAATTATATCTGTAGAGGGCGCGCACAATCCACAAAAGCACAATTCTTGCTGTTTGTGATCAGTTAGTGAAGCCAAGTCATTTTTATCTGTGTGCGTCTTTCACATCACACATCGTTTTAAAGCAGCTTTACAGAAAATCGTGCATTAACAGTAAATAAAACTGTCATATCTATAATGCCTTAGAGTCATCATTGTGTAGTTCGATAAAATATGATTGTGAATTGTGATTAAATATAAGTAATTATATCATAATTGTATTTAGAAACCCAGTGAGCAAGCCGAAGGCAACTATTGCAAGGAACACAAAACTCCATAGGATGTTGGTTAATGGAGAAAAATAACCTTAGGTGAAACCAGGCTCACTGTGAGGGCCAGTTCCCCTCTGGCTAACATCATGAATATAATGCCAATATTACTTATGTATAGAGCAAGTTATGGTTTAAAATTATTAAACTAAGTACGTGTTAAGGGTCAATGCTTAACCCAAGATTTTGTGTGAACTGTAAGATTCACACAGTTCAACAGGCAGGTCATTTCGGTGAGGTCTATCTTAAATCCAATTTTCAGGCAATGGCATATGATGTATCCCACCAGGGCCAGCCCAAGCCTTTATGGGGCCCTAAGCAGAATTTGATTTGGGGGCCACTCGGTGCCGCCAATATGATTGAATATTGTCAGTGTTTGATTATTCGCACACTATAAATCTAACACACCCCTTATCAATTTTATTAGTTGTAGCTGAGTTGCTTACAAAATTCCAATTTTACCCTTCTATGGTTTTAATTGTAACAGTAGCACACCTATATTTACCCAATCTTGTTATCCCTCTGTTACCAGTTTTGTGGACTTCCTAGAGAACAATTTGCAGCAGAAGCTGTAGACTGCATAATTTCTTTTTGAATAAGTGAGCCAGATCCACTTACATTTTTTCCCCATTAACTAATTTTCTGTAGGTGTAGTGTAGTGGAAGCTTCGGCCATCAGGTTTTTCAGGGAATGTGAAGTTTTCCTATATAGGCAGTGGCCCTCTGCTTACCAGATCAGTCCTTTCTGAGTCAGACAGGATAGGTGACCACTCAGCTGGGTCAACTGGAGGAGCTGCTGATCTATGGTGTAGGCTGGAAGTTGCTAAGGGAGTGAATGTGACATCGATCCCAATAACCATAGAAGTAGAAGGACCTATAAGGAAATTACATTAATAATTATAATTAGAAATATTAATCTCAGGATATTCTACAGTAACTGAGCAAATACAAAGGCTGCTGTGCTATTAATTTGCCACATCTGCTAAGGTTGAAACAGACATGGAAGGAACAGTAGGATCAGTGGATGCAGGTGCTGGGAAGTGCTCCTCGCCAGCAGAGGATGGACCTGATGAAAGATGAAAATAATAATAATAAAAGCTAGCCATGTTAGATGTCATATTAGAAGGTAATGCAACTGTCTGTCAAAAACAAAAAAAGGCGTGGTTTATCCATATAAATATATTGATCTGGGATTGTTGAAAAATCATCATCAGCTGTAGCACTGACACTTGGGGCAGGTGGGGCACAACCAACAGTGCTCCTAAGGAAGTTTCATAAGAGTACATATTTGACAGAACAGAATGTTATTTTCTCAACACAAATTATTATACACAGCAGCAAGACATCTGTACACCAAAATCAACAACTCTTAATCTATAACTAGCTAACTGAGGCATAATGACATTGGGATATAATAGCAAAGACACCAAAATGGTAGACTAATGTAAATAATGTTAAGTTGTTATCAGTACCAAGTTTATGGAACAGAAGCTTATTTTATTACGAAAACATATACATAGGAAAGTTATTTTTACACAGAAGACAAAAACTTTAATCTAAAACTTGCTAAGTAATATGTTGTACTAATAATATATTAAGATGTCAAGGCTATTTACGGATGTTTAATCAAACTTTCCTCAAAAAGAAGATACGCTGCATTGGCTATGTTAACTAACTAGCCAGCTAATGTTAGCTCGTAACATTGCCTACTTAACATACCTTTATCATGTTGTTTTTTTCTCTTCCTCTATTTTCTTCTTTTTCCTTTTCTCTGCACCAGAGGATATGTCCTTTTTTGTGACATTGCTGATTTGCTGTCTGAATCTGCTTGCATCCTGCAGCCCGTTAACTTAATATTGCGTTTTTGTATAATTAACATTGTCCACACACACACACACACACACACACACACACACACACAGTTGTGTTTCCATGTTTTATGGGGACTTTCCATAGACATAATGGTTTTTATACTGTACAAACTTTATATTCTATCCCCTAAACCTAACCCTACCCCTAAACCTAACCCTCACAGAAAACTTTCTGCATTTTTACATTTTCAAAAAACATAATTTAGTATGATTTATAAGCTGTTTTCCTCATGGGGACCGACAAAATGTCCCCACAAGGTCAAAAATTTCAGGATTTACTATCCTTATGGGGACATTTGGTCCCCACAAAGTGATAAATACACGCTCACACACACACACACACACACACACACACACACACACACACACACACACACACACACACACACACACACACACGTTGTGTTTCCATGTTTTATGGGGACTTTCCATAGACATAATGGTTTTATACTGTACAAACTTTATATTCTATCCCCTAAACCTAACCCTACCCCTAAACCTAACCCTCACAGAAAACTTTCTGCATTTTTACATTTTCAAAAACATAATTTAGAATGATTTATAAGCTGTTTTCCTCATGGGGACCAACAAAATGTCCCCACAAGGTCAAAAATTTCGGGTTTTACTATCCTTATGGGGACATTTGGTCCCCACAAAGTGATAAACTCACACACACACACACACATACACACACACACACACACACACACACACACACACACACACACACACACACACATGTTGTGTTTCCATGTTTTATGGGGACTTTCCATAGACATAATGGTTTTATACTGTACAAACTTTATATTCTATCCCCTAAACCTAACCCTACCCCTAAACCTAACCCTCACAGAAAACTTTCTGCATTTTGACATTTTCAAAAAACATAATTTAATATGATTTATAAGCTGTTTTCCTCATGGGGACCGACAAAATGTCCCCACAAGGTCAAAAATTTCGGGTTTTACTATCCTTATGGGGACATTTGGTCCCCACAAAGTGATAAATACACGCTCACACACACAAACACACACACACAAAAATCAAACTGTCATTTCATGTGCTCTTGGGGGCCCCCTGGTGGCCACCAGCCCTAAGCAGCCGCTTAGTTCACTTATGCCTTGGGCCGGCTCTGTATCCCACATCTTATTATTTCTCTGTTGAGAAATCTCATCAATGTTTAAGAAAGAGTTTACCTGTGTTTGCTTCAGCAAACATATACTAAAAGAAAGAGTTCACCTAAAATGAAAAATCTGACATTTTTTACTCACCCTAATGTCGCTCCAAGCTTTCTTTCTTGAGCCCCAGTCACACTTGGCTCTGAGAACGGCTCTGAGAATTATTTTGGATCAGGATATGATTTCACTGTCTACTCACTTTTCAGCAAAAAATTTTTAAAAAACATGCAGCTTTGAAATATGTATCCTTTGAACGGAACCAAATTCTCAGCACTTCTCACACAGTGTTCGCAACACAAATGTAGACATCAACATAGTCAGCGCGGCCCAAATTTTCTCCACATGGATGCGGTCCATATCGTCTGTACATGCATCTGCCATTAACTATCCTAAAAGAGTATCACAAAGCAGTTATAGACAGCAGTGTGAAATTTCTTTGCAAGAGCTTGTTTCCGGTCTCCAGCGTTCAGATGCGTTTGAATGGGAGTGAATGGAGGACGAAGTTTAGAGTGACTGCCCCTTTGCGCGGACCACAAATTAAATATTTTATAAAGACCTCACACAGCTTTTTGTCTTATAATGAAGTGAATAGTAACTTTGTGCTGTTAAGATGCAAAAAGCAAAAAAAAACCACAAAAAACCCCCCACTATAAATCACAGTAGTAATCGATACAACTCACGCATGTACCATATTCTGTGTCATCTGAGACCATGCAATCACTTTGTGTGATGAACAGACCATATTTAAAGGGATAGTTCACCCAAAAATAAAGATTCTCTCATCATTTACACATCCTCATGCCATCCCAGATGTGTTTGGCTTTCTTTCTTTTGATGAACACAAACAAAGATTTTTAAAAGAATATTTCAATTCTGTAGGTCCATATAATGCAGTTGAATGGTGCCAGGTCTTTAAATGTCCAAAAAGCACATAAATACAGCATAAAAGTAATCCACAAGACTCCAGTGATTAAATCAGAACTGAAATGACAACTCTAAAATCAAATCATTGATAAGCTGAGAATGTGACATCCAAATTAAATATGGGAACTATGACGCGATTTGATGTTTGGTTATGAGACAAGAAAGAACCAATGAGGTTTGATGTTATTGAAGTCCAAGCAGTACCATAGGAGACAATTTTGATTTGGCCACCACAGCTCAGTTCCTTAATGATTTGATTTGCAAGTAATATGCAATTACCACATACTTTTTGGTCTGTTCATCACACATAGTTATTGTATGGTGGTGAGGAGTAAAAAAATATAGAATTTTCATTTCTTTAAAAGTTTTGTGATCACTTTTTTTTTTGTTGAGAAATTACAACTTTTTTCTGTGACAGTCCTAGGGTCTTTATAACTCCATGAAATGGCTTGACAAGCAGAGTTTCCTATCGAGAGGTCTCTCCTATTGCGTAAGTAGCTTACGCTATGGGAAAACTCAGTTTCTCGAGAAATATTGAAGTCTTTATGTAAAACGCATTGCAGCTGCACAGCAGACAGTAATGAGTAATGAGCAACTGCTCGAACCAATGACGGGGCGACTCTGAACGCGCGACCAATGGGCGCGCGCCTCGCGTTCGCACGCTCAGAGCCCGCCGAAATTAGCATAGCCAGGCTATATAATGGGCACCCCGTCATGCGAGTTCCTTTAAATTTAATCTCCTTCAGCAAAGACCTTCTCTTCGCTGGATTCTCCGGATTGTTGGAGTCTTTTGCCCGCCGTCGAAAAGCCTACAGCAGGACCGCTAAGAGGACGCCGGCATCTTCAGCCGCCTTCGAAAGCCTTCTGCTACGCCATCCGGCGCGCAACGCTATATCCTTTACTGCAAGCGCTCGCCCCTGCGACGCTTTTGATTAGTAAAAGAGCAATTTTTCAAGGCGTTGTTGCAAATGCCTTCAGCCTGCGCCTCGTGCAGAGGCCCTCTTCCTGATGGGGATCGTCACATCATTTGCACTCGCTGCCTGGGATCGGACCACGCAGAAGCTGCTCTCATTCAGGATGGATGCCCCGAATGTGACTCCCTGGGCCTCGCCGAGCTGCGCGCTCGCTTTGCCGCTTTCGCTGCAAACGAGCCTGCTTCCACCGTGCTGCCGCCCCCTCCGTTCGAGCTGCGCAAGGAAAAGCGCCGCTCACAGAGGCTGCCAGAGCACGTAGACTTCGGTGACGTCAGGCCGGCCCAGTCCCCGCGTGCTTCACCGCTGCCTGAGATCTCCCCGCCGCCAGTCCATTTCATGAAGACGGAACAGCACCCCTCCAGCAGAGCGGTGGGTCTCGTCTCGTTCGGCGCGTCAGGGGACGACGATGAAAAGGATGACAGCCTCTCTATTGACGCTGCATCCGACGACTGGCCGGGCTCGAGTTTCGACCCCACGCCATCGACATCAGCGGTCACGAGCACGGGCACCAGCATGGACTCTGAGATCGTCTGCATCCTGTCCAAAGCTGTAGAAGACCTCGGGCTCGACTGGTCTTCTCCGGAAGAACCCGCCCGCAGCCGGCTGGACGAGTGGTTCCTGCAGGGGCGCCGGCAGGCCCTCGACAGAGACCTTCTCCTTTCTTCCCGAAGTGCACGACGAACTCACAAAGTCGTGGAAAGCCCTGCACTCTGCTCGCCTGAAGCCTTCTTTTTCTTCCTCGCTCTCCTCAGTGGACGGTGCAAGAGAAAGAGGCTACGAGGGAACTCCGCCCCTCGAGGAGGCTGTGGCCAACCATCTGTGCCCACCCTCCACCGCCGGATGGAAAGCCAAAGCTTCTCATCCCTCGAAGCCCTGCAGATCCACCTCAGCTCTCGCTGGTCGCGCATACGCCGCCGCCGGCCAAGCTACGTCAGCGCTTCATTCAATGGCGGTTTTACAAGTTTACCAGGCCAAACTTCTCCGAACCATGGACGAGTCTGGACCTGAACCTGAAGCTTTCAAGGACCTGCGCAGCACCACTGACGTAGCCCTGCGAGCCACGAAGGCCACCGCCCAATCCATCGGCCAGGCCATGGATGGCTAGAAAGAGCTATCAATCTGTCAATCCTTCCGTGTCCGGGCCGGGTGAGGTTTCCCGTGTTGAGTCAAATTAAGCCGCAGGCTCCACTCCTGGTGATGCCCTTCCGTCAATTCCTTTAAGTTTCAGCTTTCTTTCTGACTGTCCTTGAGCGCCATCTGTGGCTGACACTAACGGAGATGAAGGACGCGGATAAGGCGCCATTCCTTTGACGCGCCTATCGCTCCAAGCGGCCTGTTTGGATCAGCGGTAAAAGAATTCGCTGAACGCTTCACTGAGGCCCGGAAGGATTCGCAAGCTATGCGTCACTTCCTGCCCAAGCGCTCCAGCTCGTCTCACCAGAGACCGCCTCAGCAGCAGCAGCGAGCCAGGGCGGCCCCTCCCGTCTCCCAAAAGCCGAAGAGCAGACCTGAAACGGACGCTCGACGCCGCTCACGTTCCGCTGCCTGAAGAAATCTGCCTGAGCAACGAGGTCCTCGGCCCAAGATCGTGCTGAACCCGGAGCCTCATAAGTCTTCCTAGCAATAGGAAGAAAAAGAGAGAGCACATGTCTCGCAAAGGCGAGACATTACCCAGTCCCCTTACAGGCGGGTGGAAATGTCTGTACAGCAGTCAATGGGCCAGTCACAGAACTCGCTCACCTGCAATCAAACGCCGTTTTAACGGCGACACACAGAAATCAAGAAAAGAGTCATTTTCTGCCTGTGTCACTAAGGGTTCACATGTCCACACTAAAGTGCGCATTCCCACATACCAATACTGTCCAAACAGTGCCAAATACTTCCCCAGCTCAGGCTGGACGTCCAATAAATGTAGATCGTGTGCCTATTGTCATGTATGCATCACTACACACAAGCACTGTTCCCACAGTTATAAACACTTCCCCAGTAAAAGTGGGAAATACTATAAAGGTAGCGCGTGTGCCAGCTGTCCTGCATGCACCCCTACACACAAACACTGTATGCATAGCAGTATATGCACCCCCACCCATAAGTGCTGCCCATACAGTTTCAAACAGTTCTCTGTCTCATGCCGCAAACATCACAGATGCGATGCGCGAGCCAAGAGACGCCCCTCTAAAAGCGGGAAGCTTTATGAATGTGGCGCGCGTGCCTATTACGATGTATGCACCCCCACCCGAAAACTCTGTTCATACAGTTTCAAGCATTTCTCCGACTCATGCTGCAAGCATTTCGGAGATAGCGCGCGTGCCTGTACTCTCACACGCACCTCTGCACTCGGCACTCAACACGGCTGCTCAGCGCGCACCTGCGCCTCTGAGAGCTGTAAACTCAGTGTTAGCACAAGGCAATTTGCCGGTGGGGCCCATACGTCACAGCGACATGCCCCCAGCCAGCATTCAGCCCATATCTGTGCGAGCAAAAGCCTGGGAAAAAATCCCCGACATGCCGAAATGGGTTTTGAACATAATAAAACACGGTTACTCACTTCAATTCGCTCGCAGACCGCCCCGCTTTTCAGCGGTGGTCGAGACGAAAGTGAGGAAAGATGTGTCACATGTTCTACGCACCGAGGTGCTCAAACTGATAGAGAAGGGCTATAGAAACTGTTCCTCCCTCTATGAGCGAGGCGGGTTTTACAGCCGCTATTTTCTCGTCCGAAAAGGACGGTGGCCTCCGCTCCATCCTAGATCTCAGACATCTGAAAAAAGCTTTAATGATTCAGCTCGTTCAGAATGTTAACAACCAAACATATCCTCGCGCAAGTTCAGCCCTGGGGATTGGTTTCTATCAGTGGATTTGAAAGATGCTTACTTTCACATTCGATAGCGCCTCATCACAGGCCTTTTCTGAGATTCAGCTTCGAGGGACAGTCATACCAGTACACAGTACTACCATTCGGCCTATCATTGGCCCCCGTACATTCACGAAATGTATGGACGCGGCACTTTCCCCTGAGACAGCGGGAGTGCAAATACTGAATTACCTCGACGATTGGCTAATCATAGCACAATCAGAGGGTCAGTTAACGACGCACAGATCTTGGATTATTAGCCATCTAGAATGCCTGGGTCTGAGAATCAATTTTGCAAAGAGCGTGCTATCCCCCAGCCAGAATATCTCTTCTGGGAATAGTGCTAGACTCAGTGCAGATGACAGCGTGCCTCTCATCAGAGTGCGCGCTCTCTATTCGACGCCTTGCAACATCATTCAGAACAGGCGCACACGCCCCCGTCAAACGTTTTCAAAGAATGCTCGGTCTCATGGCCTCGGCATCGGCATCGGCGGTACTCCAGCTAGGATTGTTGCACATGCGTCCTCTCCAGCGCTGGCTCAAGAGCCGTGTCCCCACTCAAGCGTGGTGCTCGGGCCACTTTTTGATCAGAGCGAATCACGGCTGTATAAAAGCCCTGACGCCCTGGAAAGCCGTCAACCGGCGTGAGTCTGGCAAATACGCAGTAAATACGCGGAGAAAAATTATCACGACAGATGCCTCCAAAATAGGATGGGGGGCCCTTTACGAGGGCAGGCCTGTATCCGGCTTTTGGTCAAACCCGGAAAAGCGCCTACATATAAACTGTCTGGAAATGAAAGCGGTCGCCTTGGCTCTCAGAGCCCTGCTTCCGTACCTGAAAAACGAACACGTCCTGGTCCATGACGTAGTTTCGTATATAAATCGCCAGGGTGGACTCAGGTCGAGCTCCCTGCACTCTATGGCCAGGGAGCTCATCTTATGGTCACAACACCACCTGCGCTTGCTGAGAGCAGCGCATGTGCCAGGCGCCCTGAACCAGGGAGCAGACATGCTGTCCAGAGACAAGGTTCTCCCAGGAGAATGGTCTCTCCACCCCCTGACGGTTCAGTGGTTATGGCAAAACTTTGGCGAGGCAGAGGTCGACCTCTTCGCCTCCAGGGAAAACGTGCAATGCCCCCTTTTCTTCTCAAAGAGCACGGACGCGCTCGCCCAAGTCTGGCCGAGCCGCCCCTTGTATGCTTTTCCCCCAATCATGATGCTACCTCATGTCATCAGTCGGACCAGGGAACTGAGATGTGCAGTGCTCCTGGTAGCCCCACTCTGGAACAACCAAACGTGGTTTCCAGAACTGATGCAGATGATGCAATCTGCCCCATTGGCCGATTTCGTTGAGGCTAGACCTCCTCAGGCAGGCCAACGGGATGATTCTTCATCCCCGCCCCGATCTGTGGGCCCTCCATGCATGGCCCTTCAACGGGTTCCCGAGAACCTCCCCTGTGGAGTTTTGAGAACCATCACTGAGGCGTGAGCACCCTCTACGAGGCGCTTATATGCCCAAAAGTGGAAAGTATTCAGTGACTGGTGTGATACCAAGAGCTTGAACCCCAAATCGTGTGAGATACCAAGTGTACTTGCCTTTTTGCAAGAGCTGCTGGAGGCGGGCCGCACACCCTCCACGCTCAATGTCTATGTGGCTGCCATAGCGGCGTCACACAATCCTGATAAATGATGTTCATTAGGGAAAAACGACCTAATCATTCAATCCCTAAGAGGCGCTAGGAGGATGAACCCTCCTCGCCCCCCCTCGGTGCCGATCTGGGACCTCAAGAGTGCCCCGTTCGAACCTCTCCGAACCGTGCACCTTAAACAGCTCTCGCTCAAAACTGCGCTCTTGCTGGCTCTCGCCTCAGTCAAGAGAGTGGGCGACCTGCACGCGCTGTCATCAAGCGCTGCTTGCCTGGAATTTGGACCTAACGACTGCAGAGTTGTCCTTAGGCCAAAGCATGGGTATATTCCTAAAGTGCTCTCCACACCCTTCAGAGCACAGGTGATATCTCTGGCAGCGCTATCGTCCCCAGCAGACGAAAGCGACGCTAATTTACTCAGAGTATATTTGGAACGTTCTGCCCTGTTCAGACAGACGGAACAATTATTTGTATGCTTTGGCGGCCGCACTAAAGGTCTCGCAGTCTCAAAGCAAAGAATATCGCGCTGGATAGTGGATGCTATAGCGCTAGCTTATGAAGCCAAGGGCCTTCAATACCCCTTAGGCGTCAGAGCTCACTCTACGAGGAGCATGGCCTTCTCGTGGGCTTGGTCGAGTGGGATACCCATTGAAGATATTTGCATGCGGTGGGCTGGGCCTCGCCTCGACATTTATAAGGTTTTATAACCTACAGGTCCCCTCATTGCATTCCAACATTCTATCAGCCTGACTGTAGAATGGACTGGAGTATGTATATGCTGAGCATTATCTCCTCCCTTATAAGGTCCGTCTCTGACCGACTTAGAGGATTTTTTATGCATATCAGTACATAGAAAACTCCGTACATAAGATATGTGCTTGTGTTTGTACAATGAGCGCCCCACCTTGGGGCAAAGGCGCTCTGTGTTATCCAGTTATATAGCTCGCCGTTGGTCGGCTCGTGGAATAATCACTTTGCTTTAAGGGTCAGGCATCTGCCTCTGGCTTTATAGAGCGAAGTCAGCACGCACGACGTTTTGCAGGGTGTTCCCATAGCGTAAGCTACTTACGCAATAGGAGAGACCTCTCGATAAGGAATGACTCGGTTACTAACGTAACCTCGGTTCCCTGAGAGGAGGGAACGAGTATTGCGTAAGCTGCCGTGCTTGTGCTTGTCAGTGCTTTTCAGTTTGCTTCAGTCGATTGAACCTAAAGGAACTCGCATGACGGGGTGCCCATTATATAGCCTGGCTATGCTAATTTCGGCGGGCTCTGAGCGCGCGAACGCGAGGCGCGCGCCCATTGGTCGCGCGTTCAGAGTCGCCCCGTCATTGGTTTGAGCAGTTGCCGCAGCACAGCCAATGACCGAGCTGCCTCGCTCATTACTGTCTGCTGTGCAGCTGCAATGCGTTTTACATAAAGACTTCAATATTTCTCGAGAAAAGGAGTTTTCCCATAGCGTAAGCTACTTACGCAATACTCGTTCCCTCCTCTCAGGGAACCGAGGTTACGTTAGTAACCGAGTCGTTTTCTGACCTGTATTGATGCATTTCCAACTGAATCAGGAAGTTTGGGCTGGACATATTGAAGGGACTTAGGCTGCGCCTGAATTCCTGTCATTTTTGGAGTATGTACTTAATTCAATGAAAAGCATACTTCTCGAGTCTTAAAAAGGACGTTCTTCAGGTATTCAGATATGTTGCATAAATACTTTATGCACTTAACCTCACATAAGTAGAACAATAAAGACCAGTCTCTCTCATCCAGTTCATGGCAAAATCACTTGAAAGGTTAGTTTTCAATCAAATCTCTGCCTATTTCTCACAGAACAAGCTGCTGGATGACAATCAGTCAGGCTTCAAAAGTGGACACTCCACCGAGACTGCCCTGTTGTCTTTCACTGAGTAGCTGAGACAGGCAAAAGTTGAATCCAGATACCTTTCTGCAGCCTTTGACACAGTCAACCATCAGATCTTACACTCCATCCTCTCTTCGCTGGGCATCACAGGAACTGTGCTTGACTGGTTTAATTCCTATCTCTTACTTACTGGGGTAGCTCAGGTTTTAGTGCTTGGGCCACTTTTCTTCTCTATATACACAAAATCACTGGGACACATCATTCAGGGACATGGATTCTCTTACCACTGCTATGCCGATGACACACAGCTCTACTTGTCGGCCTGTTTGGCAGACATCTCAGTCTGGATGAAGGAACACCACATGCAACTTAACCCAGCCATGACCGAACTCCTTGTCTTTCACAACATCACCGTGCAGCTGGGTTCAACTATAGTAATGCCTTCCAAAACTTTCAGAAATCTAGGGGTAACCATCGATAACAAATTCAATTTCAAAGACCACATCTCAAAGACTGCAAGATTATGTAGATTTACACAGATACGACCCTTCCTCTCTGAACATGCCACACAACTTCTTGTTCAGTCACTTGTCATTGATAGACTAGACTATTTTAACGCTCTCATTACAAGCCTTCCTGCATTTGCAATTAGACCTCTGGTCTGGTCTTTAATGAACCAAAGAGAGCACATGTTACACCACTCCTTGTCTCTCTCCACTGGCTGCCGGTTGATGCACATATCAAATTCAAGGCTCTGATGTTGGCATACAGAACAGTCCCTGGGTCTGCTCCAGCATACCTAAAATCATTTCTGCAGAGCTACGTGCCCACTGGCCCTGGCCTGCGGTCAGCTAAGGAATGTCGCCTTGTTGTACTAACACAAAGAGACACCAAAACACTTTTGGCTTTATCGTACCACATTGGTGGAATGACCTTCCCAATTCCATCCATGAAGCTGACTCAATTTCTGTCTTAAAAAAATTGCTAAAATCACATCTTTTCCATATGCACTTAACCAGTAACTAAAAAAAAAATGTAAAAATAATTTTTGCACTTGTATATGTTTTGAATACTACTATTCTGATGCTAGTGAAACTTTGTGATATGGCACTTTTTGTACCACTGTCTCCTAAAAAAACATGTACTAAAGTTTTTATTCAGACTTAATAAGTCTTAGTTTAATTAGTGTTGTTGTTTTGTTATCAATAGTTGTGTTTTTTTTTTTTTTTAAGTCAACATTATGGTGATTAGTGTTCTCTTGAGCTGGCACCTCAGACCTTCTTTATTATTATATTATGATCTTCCAGCCAGTCCATTTGTGTTTAAGTAAAACATGAGTTGATGCACTGTGATAGTTGGAAGACAAAACTTAAGGGCAGACTGAATATCCGATCCTAGCTCGTAAACGGCATTAAATGTGTCAATAGTGATGCATTACACATAAAAACATAAAAGCAAAACTAGTAAAGGATATTTCAGCAAAATTATATCAGCAAACAGAGTGCTTGATGTTTTTGATGAACTTACAGAATAACAGAAGTTGTTAACAAGACACACAGATATCAACTCTCGTCATACAAAACGCAACAATGGTGACAATTAACAAACATACTTTTACATAAAAAAGTAAAAGCTGAACATTAAAATACAAGTATCTTAGACTACAACAAAAACAACATAAAAATAAACCAGCAAATAGTAAAAAATCTAAGTAAATTCTTCATGCCGCAGTGCATGCTGGAAACATAGCTGTTAATTTCAACAACAGTAGACAGTAAGTAATTTAACAGCAATATGCAGCTAAATTGCAGTTGTATATTATAGCTGTCAAAAACAGTAACTTGCTGTTAATTTCAAGAACGGTAACAAACTGTATTTTTACAGTATAATGCTGGCAACCACAGCTGCCAGTAGTTTACTGTTTTTTTACAGGATGTTTTTTTTAACAGTGTAGGGAAACAGGTGATTGAGAATGAAAGGATGAAAAATATTTATTTAGTTGACATGTTAGGCCAGCAGAGAAGGTTTTGCTGGCCCTGAGAATTCGACACTGCTGTACATGTACATGCATAAAACGTTTATAGCTGTAATGACTAAAAAGAGAATTAAATGTTTATATATGTGTGTGTGTGTGTGTGTGTGTGTGTGTGTGTGTGTGTGTGTGTGTGTGTGTGTGTGTGTGTGTGTGTGTGTGAAGAGACCATGCAAATAGGTTAATAAACGTATATAAATTTTAGGTAAGGCAAACTAGTGTAAAGAAATGTCTGCAGATTATTCGCCTGTAATAATATGCTATTTACAGTTTGCTTTATATTTAAGTATTTTAGATTAATTGTGGCAATGTATAATATAGCTCTGCATTGCTCTCTGAGAAAGATACAAAAAACACATTTCTTAATGAATAAAATGTGACAAACTGTATATGCATAGGAGTTAAGAGTAGGAAAAACTGATCAACGATCTTTAAGAAAATATCCATTAAAATAATAATATTTTTAAACAATAATATCTATTGGGAACAATTGTTATTTTTGCTAATCTTTTTGGTGCTGACAGTGATGCATAAATTGAACATTTCAAGTGTATCATGCAATGAATTATGGAAAAACATGAACGTGTTTATGTTCTGATTCAAAGTTCATTCATCCAGACATTATACATTTGATTATGTATTTTCCTGCAGTTGGAGAGACTAAGCTGCATTATAAAATTGTTCTTATGCATCTGGATCCCTTTTTTTTTTTTTTTTTTGTGTTATATGCCGCAGTCTTCAGTATAATATTACCATATACTTATCTGCTACAAATTAAATATATATTTATATATTTTTTATATATTTTTTTTTATGTTTCAGGTGGTCTGTGTTCCTCACATATGTGTGTATGACACCCACAAAAAACAGTAGTCCAGTGTACACAAGTAATATAAAACAACAGCAAATGTCAACAAATAATGCAAGTCTGGTTGTCATGGTAACCTCCATTCCTTTCTTCACTATGCCACAACAAGGCTGCTGAATGGAAGATACCTCTTGCTTCTTAAATAATTTATTTATTTATAAACTTCACAATAAAACTAAAACAATCTATTTCCTGTGATGCACACATCCACGTTTTGACACAAAAATCCCTCTTTTAATGATCATTGCTGGAAGTATCAGAGGCCAATACATTTTAGGTCTGCCTATAGGAACAGTCAAACTCACATGTATACCCTAAACCTGTGATTCTCAAAATGCCAGGACAGACACCTCCATCTTATCTTTGACCATTTTCAATCACTTCTGTCTCGCCCTATCTTGCCTAAACATGCTAATAATAACCAGAGGCTCGATCCTAATTTTTGCAGTAGACATTGACAGTATAGTTCAATGATAAAAATATAAATAAAAGTAAAGTTTAAAAAAGTTGATCAAACTTATCAGCATACTTTACAGAGTATATTATTACATGCGAAGAATCGGATACATTTCTTTGCTGTAGTTCAGCCTATCTAAAAGTGATATTCTGATTTCATACACCAGAGGGCGCGCTGTGTGCATTATTTAATACCAGTGCAGATCATCTGTATTTTCGCCGGGCACAGTGGCGTGCGTCTGTAATCCAAGTTACTGGGAGGCTGAGTCTGGTGGATCGCTTGAGTTCAGGAGTTCTGGGCTGCAGTGGACTGTGTCGATCGGGTGTCCGCACTAAGTTCGGTATCGATATGGTGCTCCTGGGAGAGCCTGGGACCACCAAGTCGTTTAAGGAGGGGTGCACCGGCCCAGGTCGGAAACGGAGCAGGTCAAAGCCCCCGTGTCGATCAGTAGTGGGATTGCACCTGTGAATAGACACTGCAGTGCAGCCTGAACAATACAACGAGACTCAGACTTTTGGCTTTACATTCTTTCTGTGTGTTTTTAATATTCATAACTAGTTTTTACTATCTTATGTAACGAACAAACAGCAACAACAAACATGAACACAAAATACGCATTGATACTTTAAAAGTTTTCCTATTTGACATAATTCAATAACTTTTCTCTATTGTTGAACAAAACACTGATGCATTTTCATTATTATTTCCTTTATAATACATAAATAACTGTTGTCTCAGGATGATTGTTTTATGAAATATCATGTGGTGTGACACGTTTTTTTTTTTTGTAATTTAATTGTGAAAAGTGTTTATGGACCAGTAGTGACATTACAGCAGCAATACAAAGCGGCATTGGATACATGTTTAAGATCATAAACACTCTTTGATTTTAGGAAAATAATCACATTTTAAACTGCTAGTGTATTATTGACAAAATTGAACATCATGTGGTATGACCTAAAAATATACTGAATTATTATTTTATATATATATATATATATATATATATAGAGAGAGAGAGAGAGAGAGAGAGAGAGAGAGAGAGAGAGAGAGAGAGAGAGAGAGAGAGAGAGTGAGTTTCATATTGGCCTTGAGTGGGAATAATTCCTGTTTTGCTGAGGTTGACAATTATTTTCCCTTTAAAGTTGAATGAATTAGAAAGAAATAATGTGGTGGAACCATTTCAGAATACTGTCTATGATGGAAAAAAATGCTCTTTTTATATTTACATCCTCTTGATATATTTCCAGTTTTAACTCATGTCATACATTCATTCTAGTTAATTCAGTCATTTATATATATTATTTGTGTTCCTCTTATTATTATTTATCTGGCTGTATACAAAATACAACAAGTCAAGTGAAGTCAATATTTTACCATTATATAGTAAGATAATTTCTCACAGAATCTGTGAGGCCTAAACTCAAAAGTCTGAGTCTCGTTGTATTGTTCAGGCTGCACTGCAGTGTCTATTCACAGGTGCAATCCCACTTCTGATCGACACGGGGACTTTGACCTGCTCCGTTTCCGACCTGGGCCGGTTCAACCCTCCTTAGACGATCTGGTGGTCCCAGGCTCTACCAGGAGCACCATATCGATACCAAACTTAGTGCGGACACCCGATCGACACAGTCCACTGCAGCCCAGAACTCCTGAACTCAAGCGATCCACCAGACTCAGCCTCCCAGTATCTTGGATTACAGACGCACGCCACTGTGCCCGGCGAAAACACAGATGATCTGCACCGGTATTAAATAATGCACACAGCGCGCCCTCTGGTGTATGAAATCTGAATATCACTTTTTGGCAGGGCGAACTAGTGTAAAGAAATGTCTGCAGATTATTCGCCTTTTATTTGCTGTAGTTGAGCCTATCTAAAAGTGATATTCTGATTTCATACACCAGAGGGCGCTGTGTGCATTATTTAATACCAGTGCAGATCATCTGTGTTTTCGCGGGCACAGTGGCGCGCTGTAATCCAGTTACTGGGAGGCTGAGTCTGGTGGATCGCTTGAGTTCAGGAGTTCTGGGCTGCAGTGGACTGTGTCGATCAGGTGTCCGCACTAAGTTCGGTATCGATATGGTGCTCCTGGGAGAGCCTGGGACCACCAAGTCGTCTAAGGAGGGGTGCACCGGCCCATGTCGGAAACGGAGCAGGTCAAAGCCCCCATGTCGATCAGTAGTGGGATTGCACCTGTGAATAGACACTGCAGTGCAGCCTGAGCAATACAACGAGACTCAGATTTTGGCTTTACATTCTTTCTGTGTGTTTTTAATATTCATAACTAGTTTTTACTATCTTATGTAACTGTAACGGTTACCCTGTCTTGTCTCACTGTTGCCCTTTGTTTGTAATTTTGTCACTTTTGTTATTCCTTAGTTTTCACTTTTGTCACCCTTGTACCTCCATGGTCTTGTTTTCCCTCGTGTTCACTGTTCATTGTTTTCACCTGCCCCTGTTAATTTGCCTTTGGTTTCTGTTAATCACCTTGTCACCTAGTTTGTGTTCTGTTTGTTCATTGGCCCCTTTTTCCCATGTTTTTGTATTTATATCCTCGTTTTTGGTTTAGTCCTTGTCTGTCGTTGACTGTTGTTGCACGTGAATGTTATGGTTGTTTCTCCTGCCTGTGGATGTTTTTTCACGTTCATGTTGTTTTCCCCTCGTGGATATTTCTTTGTTCCTGTTTGTTTGCCCTCACTTTGATTTATAATAAAGAACCTGCTTTTGGATCCGCACCTCCTCGTCTGCCTTCACTCCTGCATTCGTTACAGAACGACAGACCACACTATGGATCCAGCGGTTCAGCAAGCGAACTACCAGCTGCTTTGCCTAAAGCACGAGGACCGACCGATGGAGGACCACATCCGTGACTTCCTTGAGCTGGCAACTGAATCAGTATCCTAGGGGGAGAGAGAGCACATATCGTGGTCCCACACCAACAATTCCTGACTTTAATACAGGGGACCCGAGTGAGTTCACTAGACTCAGAATCGCCCTAGAGAACCTCCTACCCCCTGACGCTACAGAGCTCTTCCGTTACCAAATCCTGCTGGATCATCTGAGGCTAGATGAGGCAAGGCTGGTAGCTGATTCCTATCTCAATTCACCTTTCCCCTATTCTGACACTATGGCAGCTCTTACTGAGAGATTCGGACAGCCATATCAACTAGCTCTTAGGAGGATAGCCAAAGTGATGGATGCCCCTGATATCCGACGAGGGGATATTGTAGCCTTTGATGGTTTTGCCCTGCAAGTTAGATCCCTCGTAGGAATGCTAATGACATTGGGCAAATCAGAGTTAAAGTGCGGGTCGCATGTTGAGAGGCTGCTTTGTAAGCTACCCCCTGAGATGTGGTCAGAATTCAGGCGACACATGTTCCGCCATCCTGGGGCAGTTTACAACCTCTTAGACTTCTCAGAATGGCTGCAGTATGAGTCATGGTGCCAGAGCAGTGAGGCCCACATCTTTGAACGGCGGCAAAAGTCAGAGCCCCAGGCCGACCGTGGGAGAGTCAGAGCCCTTGCCAGATGGTCAGCCACAGTTCTCCATGGAACAGACGCTAGCCCTGTTAAGCCACCAGCCGCAACAGGCCCTGTAGTTCCAACAGTCAGTTTGAGGGCCTCCAAAGCGGCGCCTAAAGCCTTCTGTCCCTACTGTGATTCAGAAGATCACTACCTTAGTCAATGCCCCACTTTCAAATCCTTTAATAAGCAACAGATCACCGACTGGGTTACGGCGAATCACCGCTGCTGGCGCTGCGGACGCGCCCATCAAGCAGCTAAGTGCACCCTTAAGAAACCCTGTAGTCTCTGTAAAGGTCAGCATCTCCAGATCCTACATGATGACAACATCAAGCCTATGACAGAGGGTTCTTGTTTAATTGGTTCAGCTACTGACACATTGTACCTAGACAAACCAGCTACGGACAAGCGGGTACTTTTGAAGGTTGTCAGAGTCCTACTCCGCTACCAAGGCAAGACCCTTGACACTTATGCCGTTCTGGATGATGGCTCGGAGAGGACAAATCTTCTATCACCTGCTGCTAAAGAGCTGGGGGTCTGTGGTCAGGCAGAGAACTTAGCCCTACGGACCATCCGATAGGATGTGCAGATAGTCAATGGCTCTTCAGTCTCTTTCCATATCTCACCTCTGATGAAGCCCCAGAATGTATTCGAGATCACTGCTGCCTTTACAGCTGAGCGCTTAGACCTGGCCAATCATTCTTACCCTCAGAGTGTTCTGGAAAGGTACAAGCACCTAAGGGACCTGTCACTGCAAGCCTTTGAGAGAGTGCACCTACTTCTGCTCATTGGTGCCGATAATACTCACCTCATTACACCTATATCCCCTGTCCACTTAGGCCCAGCTGGAGGACCTGCTGCTATTCAGACTAGGCTCGGATGGACTCTGCAAGGACCTGTGAGACTGGTGAAGAGTCAGATAGGCCCACAGAACTGCTTCTTCCTATCCTACACTCCCGCTGATCTTGCATTGTGGAAGGATGTTGAAAGGCTGTGGCAAGTCGATGTTCTACCCTACCGCTGCGAGAAACAGGTTGTCAGATCTAAAGAGGATCAAGAGGCTATCCGCCTCCTGGAAGCAGCGATCACCCGAGTGGAGGTGGATGGAGTGCTTTGTTATGCTACTCCCTTGTTACGCAGGAAAGACTTTCCTTTCTTCCATGCCCCTAAGGAGGCAGTGATGCCTAATCTCCGAGGAATGGAGCGACGGCTTGCCCAGATCCCTGCCTTGGCGGAAGTGTACAAGGCAGAGATCAAGAAGTTGGAGGACAATGGGGCGGCCGTCAAAATGTCGGAGGTGGAGAATGTGGCCTCAGGTGAGAACTGGTACATTCCGCACCACATGGTTCACCACAATGGTAAGGACCGCTTAGTATTTAACTGTTCCTTTCAAAATGAGGGTCTGAACCTTAATGACTCTGTCTTACCTGGCCCTATGTTGAGTCCTTCACTCCTAGGGGTCCTCCTGCGGTTCCGAGAGCATGCTGTGGCAATAAGCGGTGACATCCGTGGGATGTTTCACCAGGTCCTACTCCTACCTGAGGACCGGGCCCTACTACGCTTCCTATGGCGTGACATGCACAGAGATGACCCTCCTGATGTCTACGAATGGCGAGTCCTGCCATTCGGGACTACTTGCAGCCCCTGCTGTGCATCATTCGCACTCCAGCATCATGTAGTAAAGCACAGTGCCCCGGGTGATGACGTGAGAGCCTCAGTAGAACGATGCTTCTACGTAGACTGTTTACAGAGCCTACCCTCAGCACAAGAGGCGCAACAGTTATTGGACAAGTTGCGCAAGATTCTTGCCTCTGGAGGATTTGATATCCGTCAGTGGGCTAGCAATGTACCTGAGGTTATTAAGCACTTACCCCAAGAGGCCCGGTCCACTGAGCTGGAGCTGTGGCTCTCCCATGACAGAGCTGACCCAAAAGAGTCTACCTTAGGCCTGAGTTGGCACTGAAAGCTGGACTGCCTGGGATTTAAGCACCGACCTATCATGTACAAGACTTTGACCATGCGGAATATCTACCGGGTACTGGCGAGCCAGTATGACCCTCTCGGGGTCATCCTTCCCTATACCACTCGGGCAAAGATTATAGTGCAGCAGCTATGGGCCAGCCATCGGGACTGGGACGATCCGCAGCTACCCAATGAGCTCCAGCGGGCCTGGACAGCCTGGGAGGATGAGCTACAATACCTACCACAGATAACACTCCCTAGATGTTACACTCCTATCGCAATGGATCGGCCAGATACCCGCCATGAGATTCACATCTTTAGTGATGCCTCGGAGAAGGCATACGGGGCTGTCGCCTACTTATGTTCAAAGAATCCCGAAGGAGGATTCCATGTCGCCTTCTTACTAGCCTGTTCCAGGGTCGCCCCACGCAAGCAGCAATCGATTCCCAGGTTGGAGCTCTGTGCAGCCCTGACTGGAGCACAGCTGGCGAAACTGCTTGCGGAGGACCTCAATCCGGAAATTGGACGAGTTACTTGCTGGACAGATTCCATGAACGTCCTCCATTGGCTGCGTTCCGAGTAGGTCGCAATCGCCGCAGTCTTGTCAATTTGGGGACTTGTTTAAATGACTGCCATCCTGTTGCTCTGACCCCAATCATCAGGAAATGCTTTGAGAGGTTAATCAGAGATCACATCTGCTCTGTGCTGCCCACCTCACTGGACCCATTGCAGTTTGCCTACTGCAACAACCGCTCCACTGATGATGCCATTGCATCTACAATACATACTGCTCTCACCCACCTAGAAAAAAGGAACACATATGTGAGAATGCGGTTTGCAGACTACAGCTCAGCATTCAACACAATAGTGCCCTCCAAGCTTGGTGTGAAACTCCGGGCTCTGGGCTTAAACAGCTCACTGTGCAGCTGGATCCTGGACTTCCTGTCAGGCAGACGTCAGGTTGTTAGAATGGGCAGCAACATCTCCTCATCACTGACCCTCAACACAGGAGCACCGCAGGGCTGTGTTCTCAGCCCACTCTTGTATTCCCTATACACACATTACTGTGTGGCAACACATAGCTCCAGTGCCATCATTAAGTTTGCTGACGATATGACGGTGGTAGATCTGATTGCTGACAATGATGAAACAGCCTACAGAGAGGAGGTGCACACTCTGACATGCTGGTGTCAGGAGCACAACCTCTCCCTCAACGTCAGTAAGACCAAGGAGTTTGTAGTGGACATCAGGAGGAAAGACAGAGGACACAGCCCATCACCATTAATGGAGCACCGGTGGAGAGAGTCAGCAGCTTCAAGTTCCTCAGTGTCCACATCACTGAGGAACTCACATGGTCCATCCACACTGAGGCCATTGTGAAGAAGGCTCACCAGCACCTCTTCTTCCTGAGATGGCTGAGGAAGTTTGGAATGAACCACCACATCCTCACATGGTTCTACACCAGCACTGTAGAGAGCATCCTGACTGGCTGCATCACAGCCTGGTATGGCAATAGCACTCCCCACAACCGCAAAGCTGCTAGACACATCATTGGAGGTGAGCTTCCCTCCCTCCAGGACATATATAACAGGCGGTGTATGAAAAAAAGCTCGGAGGCTCATCAGAGACTCCAGCCACCTGAGCCATGGGCTGCTCTTAATGCTACTATCAGGCAGGCGGTATCGCAGCATCAGGACCTGGACCAGCCGACTACATGACAGCTTCTCCCCCAAGCAATCAAACTTTTGAACACTTGACCTCTCAAAATCAATATACATCAGCACTGCACTTTATTAATCTTATTATCTCACACTGGACTGTCATAATTACATTATCCACAACACAACTACTGTATATACAATGCATCCGGAAAGGATTCACAGCGCTTCACTTTTTCCATATTTTGTTATGTTACAGACTTATTCCAAAATGGATTAAATTAATTATTTTCCTCAAATTCTACAAATAATACGCAATAATGACAACGTGAAAGAAGTTTGTTTGAAATCTTTGCAAATTTATTAAAAATAAAAATCACATGTACGTAAGTATTCACAGCCTTGAGGTGGTCTCCACAAGTGACAGGGGTGAAATGATTGTGTTTTTGTATTAACCTCCATCCCGAGCTTCACCCTCTCCAGAACTACCGTAGCCAACTTCATAGGGACCGCCTCCCTCCACAATTTCAGGAGGTTGAGGTGATGTATTTTGCCTCAAAGGCCCTTGCCACTTGGGGAATAATTTTTAGCTCGATGTAGGGAGTAATACAAGTACCTTATCTCCCTGTGCAAATTCCCACTGCAGAGTTCCCATGTCATACAGTCGGCTCTGGCATTCTTGAGCTTGGAGCAAATTCTCCTGTGTTAGACGCCACAAAGGGTGGAGTTTTGCGCTAAGTTTAACAATGTATTGAATTTTTTACTGGTTAAAGGTCCCTCCTCCAAAGCTTTGCGTATGACATCAAGCACGCCTTGCGGACGCCGCCCATACAGCAGCTTGAATGGGGAAAACCCAGTGGAGGCTTGCGGGATCTCTTGTACTGCAAATAACAGGTGATCAAATAACAATTTCTAGCATCCTCGTGCACGAACGTAGGAATCATGTTCTTAAGGGTTTTATTAAATCGCTCCACCAGGCCATCTGTTTGTGGATGGTAAACGCTGGGGCAAATTGACTTAATGCCCAATAATTCGTAAAGCTCACGTAGTTTTCGTGACCTAAAGGTTGTACCCTGATCGGTGAGGATTTCTTTCGGAATACCCAGCTGGGAGATTATTTTGAAGCGTGCCTCCACAACACTACATGCTGAGATGCAGCGTAGAGGCACTGCTTCAAAGGCGGTATGCTCAAACAGGCTTCCGGGTGGCGTGGCTGTTTATATGCTGCTCTCCCCATGCTCACTGGAATTAGAAACAGGTGTTAAACATAATCTAGCTCAGATGCAAGCACCCTTACTGCTTTCTCTCTCTCTGGACGGACGCTTGACCACGCCCCCGCTGCCACAGAACGATATTGTACGACCGCACTCGTATGAATATGTACGACTTTCACAGCTAATGACGTCGCTGGACATCGTTTCCATTTGATATGTGACAGTTACTTGCTTCTGTCACACACAGGGGTGCAATAATTCACAGGCTTATACACGCTGTAGCCCAGGGGCCTACAACTCCCATGGGGCCCAGCGAGAGGATCGCGTTTAAATGCTTTCAGTGGGAGATGCGGTTGTTGACATGGTGACAGTGTGTAACCATTAAAGGCGTCTGTGTAGTACTTGTTCAATGCACAGCTGTTCCGCCCCGCTCAACAGCTTGAAGGAGGACTCACCAGACCAGCGAGTCCTGTGTCACACACAGGGGTGCAATAATACACAGGCTTATACAGGCTGTAGCCCAGGAGCCTACAACTCCCATGGGGCCCAGCAGGAGGAGCGCGTTTAAATGCTTTCAGTGGGAGATGCGGTTGTTGACATGGTGACAGTGTGCAACCATTAAAGGCAACCGTGTAGTACCTGTTCAATGCACAGCAGTTCTGCCCCGCTCAACAACTTGGAGGACTGAGCGGACCAGCGAGCCCATAGGCCCAGAGATACATTAAGCACCCCTGGTCACACATAACAGCTTCCTATCATGTTTACACACCCTACTGATTGGTAGAGTTTAGGTTTAGATAAGAGGTTTAAGTAAGGGCATAATAATAATAAGCACGTACTTAACACCTCGTGTGCAGAACTCACACTTACTTCTGCATTAGACATCCAGGAATTTGTATGTGATGAAATCGTATGAATTTATACAAATGAAATCATATGAAATCATACTAACTCATAAAATATGTACACATTTTCATGAGATCAGGTTGGAAAGTAACTTAAAAGTAAAGTAATTAGTAATGTGATTGAATTTCCAATAAAGTAATCAGTAAAGTAATCTGATCATAACTTTAAAGTAGTTAGTAATTTGTAATGGATTACTTTTAAGTAACTTAAAGAACACTGAAAGCCTAAAATCCAATTGGCAATCAGATGCAGAGCCAATGCAAATAGTGCTCACAAGGCTCCCAAAGATTACAAGACAAGCACGGCTTTTGGGCAGGGTCCAATATGATGCATTTAGAGCCTCTCGTCCAATAAGCATGTATCTTTTATGACACTGATCTGAATGGGGACATTTTCTGCCATTAACTCCTATTGAAGCACGACTTCAGACTTTAATGGACTGCGGATTGCATTGCTACAACAATGTGATAGTGAAAAATATTTAAATTCACAAAGAGAGATATGCATTTATATAAATTATTTGTACATATATTAAACTCTTCATTGCTGAATTTCTTATGTAATTTTAGGGGAAGCTGTGCTTCCTGTATTGTCTTAAACCAATCACCACCAATAGTGCCTCACTTTAAAGCATAAAAAAGACCCCAAATATCATAAAGTAGTCCATGCAACTTGTGCATCATATTCCAAGTCTTCTTCTTAAGGCATATGATGGGATTTGGTGCAACAACCCTAAATTCTTGTTACAGTGACTCAAGTGTCCACACAAGGAATTGAATTTTTTAGGACAAAAATGTGTGAACATGTGAGCCACTGTGAACAGATTTCTCTCATAGTGCTCATTAACGTGCAACAGATGTCAGCATTTTCACTGATTAAATGACTTCAATTTCCTATGATTTTAGAAGACTTGGGATTATATAACATGAGCCATATTGACTACTTATATGATACTTTTGGGTTCTTTTAAGTCCCTATTAATAGCTATTGTATTGAAAAGACTGCCCAGAATATTCATAAATATTTTTCCTTTGTGTTCTGCATAAGAAAGACAGTTTGAAACTTTAAGTAAGAAAGTTTGAAATTACATGAGGGTGAGTAAATTATGACAGAATTGTAACTTTTGGGAAAACTACTTTAAAATGAGACAAGTCTAGAATTTCTCAAACACAGTGATCAAAGGTAGGCCTATAATGAGTCTAAAACCATAATTACCTAAACATAATCAAGGGCAATGTATTTTCTGTAAACTTAAGTAAAATTAAAGACATATAATTTACTAAAAATATAGGCTACTATATATTGAGATACTGTATAGTAAACAGCTATACATATACTAAAAACATAATCCACATCTTATTTAAAGCTATTGTAAAAACAACTTTGCAGACAAGTACATACTTGCACGCAAAAATCCAGTTCACAAACAGCGTGTTATGAGGGCCAGCTATGTAATCTAAATATACGTAATCAGATTCAAGTCTACTAACCAAGCTGAAAGATAAAGATCCAATCCTAAAATATTTGCTTAGTGTGGACGTTGCACAAAAGGGCCTCATTGCAGGGAATATGTTTTTACTAAAGTAATTTTAGTTATGTGAGTCAACGTCTCAAGCCCCGGTCAGGTGGCTTAGTGGATAATGCAGCTTTCACCCAGACATTTGAGTGCATTTGCTCTAAATAAAATACTACATTAAAGCATGCAAAGAAACGCGTTGATTTTTCTGTTCAATTCTCGGGGTTACCTCCTGCCCCGCAGATGACGCTGTTGCGCTTTATAATGGTATCATCTCCTACCCTGCGTTCCAAACGGCCTAAATGAGGCCTTCGGATGGCACTTATAAGGGATTACAACCATTACCGTTATTCTGTTAGGTCATTCCAAAGAGAATTTCTAATAAAATTCTTCTAAAAGTGAGTTCAAAATTACCGTTATTTTTAAGCCCCTCTCTTTTCAGCACTCCCAAGCTCTCAGCGTATGGTACAGTCTTCAAAGGGAATAGGGATGATCACTTCTGAATGGGACGCACCCCTAGAGCGTCAAGTATTCAACTCAACACCTGTAAAAGAAAATTCAAAACGTAACGACGCCGACACTCATTTCCCATGGATATTTTTTGACAATGCACCGGTAACTGAAAATAATACATATCTGAGAACATATTAAATAACGCGTTTATTACGTGTAGTTTTGCAGTTTCATAAGAACTACTGAACATATGCTTGTTAGCCTGCAAGCTAACTAGCTGACATGATCTTTCGTGTTTTCAAGTTTCAGGAATTAGTGGGGGGTTAATTTTGAACAAATTGATTAGTTTAAAAATCAACTTCTGATTCATGCTTTTACTTTCTGCTGTTTGTATATGCAAACGCTCTTTTAGACTGATAGACTAATGATCTGCTTTACAACTGTACAAGTCGTCCAAGGAAGATTTTTTTGCACCATTCAGTGAAAATAGTTGTATGTTTTGGGGGGGATTTTTTTCTATTTATTTCACCCAAAGCAGTTTCCTCTGGCTGGACTGACGGTACAATCATGGCTCTGTGGCTGCTATGAAAATAGTAACAGATATTTTTAACAGCCTCAGCCATTACGCTGTTGCTGTCAGTAGTAGAGATACGTGACCTACGTCCAATGGTGTCGATTCATAGTTATGCAAGGTTTAAGAACAGATCGGTTCTGGGTTTAGTCTCTTGGCAATGTGTGATGAGTCATACACTACTCCTAATCTTCAGGCTCTGTGAAATATTTTCTACTCGGTTAACATTTTTTGTATTATTATTTCAGGCAGCTCACTGATGTAGTTGGGGTCTGGCTGCAGTGACCATGGTGCTGTGCTGGGGTAGGTTGTTAGTGATGGTGGCCATCTCCCAGGCCCTGGGCTCTCTTCAGCACTCAGAGGAGCCCTCTGTGCCAGATGAATGGGTCCTGCTCCATGTTGTGCAAGGCCATATTGGGGCAGGAAACTACAGCTATCTGCGTCTCAACCACGAAGGACGCATTATTTTGCATATGCAAAGCCTCAAGGGAGATGCAGATCTCTACGTCTCAGACAAAACGCTACGGCCAAACTTTGATACCTACAAGCTTCAGTCTTTCACCTGTGGCCAGGATGTGGTGGTGGTCCCTGGGGATTTTGTTAGGCCTGTTGGAATTGGGATCTACGGGCATCCCTCCTACATGGAGAGTGAGTTTGAGATGAAGGTGTTTTATGACCAGACAGCACTGAGAGATGATACTGAGAAAAACTCTTATTCCTCAGATGAGACTTCTGGTCAGTCTAAACACTCTCAGGGCCCTGAGGAAGTGATGGAGGAAGATGAGTCGATCCTTTGGACTATTCTAATTGGGATACTTAAGATCGTAATTGAAATTTTGTTCTGATTTTGATGTGCCAGTTGCCAAATTACAACACCTGCCACAAGGAATCATTCTTCCAATTAGATCAACAACAAAAAAATGTGGGCCAGATTTTTGACAAAGTGTATTGTAAGTTCTTTCTAAATCTTTAGTAGAGTCACCACCACTCTTTGAGTAATATGTAAATTTCGTCCATAATTTTGTTAAAATGCAAATTGTAAATTTGCTTGTCAAATTATATATTTACATATCAATAGAACTGGTTGCATTTCCTATTCTTAACACAAAATTCTCAATTTGACCTGTTATTCTGTTCTGACATTTTATTGATTTTGTTAAAAAAAAAAAAAAATCTGTGTATATGGTGCATTCATTTCTTATGTCTTAATGTCTTTAACTGATCTAGGTTAGTTAATTATAGGTTTTAAACTGCACTATGCAATCCCACAAATCACCTTGTGACAAACGTTGTACTGTTGTGCCTATTCTCAAGAAGAGTCTGCTGACTGATAAACAGCTAAGACTCTTATAACTATAACAGTTATAAGACAAATAAAAAATTAGTTATTTTTGAAAATTGCTCTGAATCTAATGTCACTTAAAAGTGTGTTTAGATTCTGATTGTTTTGTCTTGTTTTGGTGCTATTGTTGAGCGAACAACAATGTGGTTTTCTACTAGTTTTTTACTGAGTGGGTGGGTAAATCTTAATTTAGACATTGTTTACAGAGCTTATCTTAAGTCTTTAATATACCTAGTGTGCCTTGTACTGTTACTGTGCTTGGTCAATGTGTTAGTTTAAAAATGATAAAAGAGCCAGAGCTCTATAATATAAGGTAAATTCAAATCTGACCAATCCATAGATATATAACTACTTTCACTTTTGACTGTGTTATTAAAATATTGAGTCAACACAGCAGAATTACACAATTTAAAACTATTTTTTCAACACCAATGATAAATACACTACAAACAGGTGCATATAGATTTCTTCCCCTTGCAGACATCTTAACAATGCACCAACAATAAATAGCCTATGATGGAAAGATCACCACATAACACACAAGATAAATGTGCATAATATAGAAATATAAATACATAATAAAGAATAAACAATACATAGAAAAATATAAATATGGGACATACTTGGACCATAAATTGTCATTTACAAATATGTTTATACATTTATTTTTATTCCAACTGGTGACTCGGAATTTTTTTTTATTATTATTTAATTTTAGATTACGTGTTTTTTTTTTTGTTGTTGTTGTTTTTTTAATACAGTTTTTATTTTTATTTTACTATATGTTTGGGCTCTACTACTTGCATTTATGTTTTTATTTGGGCTCTACTGTTTCCATGTGCAGAAATCAAAATCCGTTTACGTCATATATCGGCGACGGAACCGTGCTCACGCTAACTCGACCTTCCAGCTGTAGGCCTGACGGTAAACTCACTTATGTGAGAGACAAAATCACAACAGGAGTGCACTTCGTATTTATTTTAGCCCGAATCATGTTTCGTGCCACGATAGCTATATGCGGGAGGACTGTTGTTAAAAGGGTAAGTACACGAATTGATTTGCAAGACGTTTATTTTGCCTTTAATTGTGAAGTGTCCTGTGATGATATATAAATATGTTTTTATGTATATATATATATATATATATATATATATATATATATATATATATATATATATATTTTATTTTTACTTCAAACTAGTTAATGTCATCTGTTTCTGGAGAAAGCGTACTTCCATCAAATCTGCGAATTCCATCAAATCTCATCGGAGTTCCGCGAAAAAGTAGGATTGAGTTTTGACAATTTAATAATTGTGGGCAGAGTGCATGTAATACATTACAAATATAAGTGGTTCAGGCTTTTAAATGATTACATCTTATTACACTCCCTCTAGTTTAGTACCTCACATCCCTGAGATGGAGCCATATTTTCCCGCAAAATATTATAATTACAGATCTGTTGCTGCGGGAACATGTCATAAAAAAATGAATATAAATAACATTAATTATGGTTTTACAGTAGTAACATTAACAGTTATTGTAGTATTTTATCAGGAACTTTGGTTTACATGGTAAATAATTGTTAAAGATAATATTAAATGCAATTTTTTGTTGCGGTTCTAATGTGAATTTTCAAATGCCTGTAATGTGTGTTATCAGTGCACTGAATATACATATAATAATAACAACGTATAATCTTTATTTCAGAGAGGGCAGCTCCATCTGGCTCTGATCTTCCAGTGCTGCGCAGATGTGAGGCCGATATCCCAAATCACCTAACAACCACTCAGACATGGCTTCAATCTTTGGGAAGTTGTGACAGTGAACCCCTTGGTGTGGTTGACCTACACCCTGACGTCTTCTCAGTACCTGTCAGGTAAACCATACAGATTCTTAAAGGTGCACTCAGTAAAATTCATGTTTATATTGCGCTGACACCTAGCAATGTAGTTACAGCATCATGCAGCATCAGTTACAGATGTCATTGTTAGGGATGCACTGATATGAAAATATTTGACAAATACAATACCGATTTTAACAAAAAAAAACTCAAGGCCGATAATGATACCAATATTTTGCCACTTGCCTTATTTTGTCATATCACTGTTTTACTTTGGAATGCTTAAAAAATGTGCAAAGAGGTACAAAAGCTTTTTCACCGTTCTAACAATAAATAATTTCCATTGAGCCATATTGCAATTTCAATCTTAATTCAGTCAATCATACAGCATTAATGGATATCATACTGATATCTCAGAAGTCAAAGTCTCCTTGTTTCAAAGCATTTTTAATGGTTTCAGTCATCTTTTAGCCTATGTGAAAGTGTCACTTTCTCAACCATCACGTCTATTAATGCAGGATAAAAATAAATATGACATGTTCTTAGGAGTGCCAACCCTTTACATATTATGGTTTTGATTATTTTTGGATTGTGCATTTGAATTTACAGAGTTTTTATTTGTAAGTGTATTATTACTAATGAATTATAGAAAAACCTTTTACGCATGTTTTCATGCTTATTACCGATATGCCGATTGTTTTGGTCAATAATTGGCCAATACATTTTGTCATCGGTGCATCCCTAGTCATTGTATAAATGTGCTATTTACAGTCAGCCACAATTGATATACGGTGCCAGCGAAAGCATCCAATTACAGGACATTGAGATAAATAATTGAGTAATTTTCAGCAGGTCATGTGATGTCAGCACCCAGCACCATTTTTAAAAACACTGATCGAGTTCAGAAAGGCATACTACTTTTACTATTTCTGCCATATTTGTTTATACTCTCTAAGCACTTTATTAGGATCACCTGTACACTTACTCAATGCATTAGGCATATAGGGGTGAGGAACTTCAGTTAATGTTCACATCAACCATCAGAATAGAGGAAAAATTTATTGTGGCATAATTGTTGGTGCCAGATGGGCTGGTTTGAGTATTTGTGTAACTGCTGATCTCCTGGAAGTTTCACACACCACAGTCTCTAGAGTTTATTACGAATGGTGGCAAAAACATAAAACATCCAGTGAGTGGCAGTTCTGTGGACGGAAATGCATTGGAAATGCATGGAAATGCTTTATTAGGACCATAGTGTTCCTAATAATGTGCTCAGTGAGTGTGTATATGGGTAGTATGCTTTTTTGAACTCCGCAACTATTCTATTATTACCGGTTCTTTCTGTTTAAAAGTTTAGCAGTTAGCAAAAAAAAAATAAATAAATTAAAAAAAAAAATATATATATATATATATATATATATATATATATATATATATATATATATATATATATATATAAATTATTGATTGATCCTTTAATGATCTCTGCACTTTTAGCATTAAAACACTTATCAACAAAATTAAAGAAATCAATTTCTTGTGATATCCATAGTCCATACAGGCTTGCTGGAGTTCGGCTATACTGTACATGATACAATTTGTTTCTGTTAATAGACTGGACATTCTCCATGATGTAGAGGTCTGGCAACGTAATTTCAAGAGAATAGTAAGTACTTGTTCTGCTACTGTAAAGTGCACTATGCTTTCTAGTGTGAAATTTGCTCTTGCAGTGTGCATGAAAGGATTAGTTCACACAAAATTGAAAAGTATGTCATTATTTACTGAGCCCCATGTTGTCCCAAACTTGTATGACTTTGTTTCTTCTGTGGAACACACAAGGAGATGTAAGGCAGAATGATAACTTCAGTAACCATTTACTTCCATTGAATAGAAAAAGATACAGTGAAAGTGAATGGGTGAATTAGGTCGAGTAAATGAAGGCACAGTTATATATTTTGGGTAAACTATCCCTTTAAGACACTGTAGCAATGATGTTTTGTTGACTTTATTCATATTGAATCATTGTGTATGATCTATGTAACAAATAATATATAACATGATTACTGTAGAGCCATGCAAAGGTCAAGTCTCGAGCTGAAGTCAGTGGTGGAGGCAGGAAACCATGGAACCAGAAAGGAAGTGGCCGGGCACGGCATGGAAGCATTCGTTCTCCACTATGGAGGGGAGGTGAGTTATAAGAATTAGATGCAAAAAATATATATTTTGGACAGGAGCATAAATTTTCTATTTTTTTACAGTTTATGACATATCAGTGGACCAGTTAATTACTAAATAAATGCACCTCTTCCTTATTCAGGGGGAGTAGCTCATGGTCCACGGGGACCCACCAGTTATTATTACATGTTACCCATGAAGGTGCGGGCACAAGGTCTGAAAATTGCACTGACTTCCAAACTGGCTCAGGTGAGATGGGAATACACTGTGAAAATCTTTCTTGCTTCTGATTGTATATAGATAGTAGAGGCAGCAAACTGATTGAATACATTTTCTGTTAAATAGAAGGCTTCGATTAAGATGTGTTGTATCCTTAACTTAAGTGAATGTCTCATTCATTTCTTAGGATTACCTCCATATTGTGGACTCGCTGGAAATTCCCACTCCAGACCCTCAATACCTCCAGGACCTGGTCAAACACAGACAGTGGGGGGACTCAGTCCTTATTGTTGACATGTAAGACATGCAAGAATTGATGTATAGGCCATTTGCCACCATGATATACAGTACAATATAGAAGAGTAGTTTGCACGAACTGTTAAAAAATAAATATAAATGTTTGCGCACATGCTAACTAAACTGTTTTAAACAGAATTATGCTTATTTGATATTGCGCATGCCACTTTAATGAACTTCTATTAATTGAGGACATGGAATTTCTAAAATATTCACACTGCCTGACCATTTAAAATATCTTGCATCAAAGTGATTAAAATGGTGACCAGTCACAACTAATATATACATATTTTACACCTGCAATGAACATTCATTTACAAATTAATCTAAAATATTGTTGATAAAAAAAATGAAAACAAAGCCCACAGACATAGTTTTCATCTTTGATTTTTTTTGTTTTAGTGGTGATGAATTCCCTCAGAACATTCTTAAGGCCACTGAAGATTTAAAAACTGTGAATGTCATTCCAGTAATAGGTAAATAGATCAACATTGTAACCATAGATCAAATGTACATTTTAATGGATTTAAATCTTGTATGAAATAAATATTTCGGGTTCGATACAAGTTAAGCTCGATGAACAGCATTTGTGGCAGAATGTTGATTACCACAAAAAAGTATTTCGGTTTGCTCGTGCTTTACTGTTGGTTACAGTGAAGCACTTGAAATGGAAGTGAATGGGGCCAATTTTTGTAGGGTTTAAAGGCAGAAATGTGAAGCTTATTTTATAAAAGCACTTGCATTATTTTTTCTGTTAACGCTAAAGGTATATGTGAGTTGTAAAGTTGTTTAAATCTTTGTTTTTACAATAGTTTTAGGGTTTACCACATTACGTCATCATGGCTTTAATGTTGTAAAATTGGATAGAACTTTTACACAGAAAAGGTTAGTAAGCGAGTTTAGTAACACTAAAATCATGTCAACATGCATATTGTTACATTTTGTGGCCGTGCTTTTGAAACGGTATTCTAACATTTTCGGATTGGCCCCATTGACTTCCATTGTAAGTGCCTCACTGTAACCTCAGTTTTATTTTTTTTTTTAAAGAAATGTATTTTTGTAACCAACACTAAGCCACAAATAAGTCGATTGGTCTTAATTTGTATTAAACCTGGATTATACCTTTTAGATCGGTTATTAAGAGAAACATCATCTCCAATTCATCTGTTCATTTCTACAGGTCTAAACGTCCACAGCATGCTGAAACACGAGAGTCTGGTTCTTACTCTTGATGCTGTAAAATTTCTAGAAAATAAACTTCTTTGGCATGATGTGCGATACACTCCTTTATATCCCTTCAAACTCCCCTACAGTGACTTGCCATGAACACAGCACACGGACCCAATAAATAAATGTTTATTTCATAAAAACAATGATCTGGATCTCTCATTTCAAACACCATGCACAGTGTAAAAAAAACTTGTTTAATATCATAAATAATAGCATTTAAAGTGTATATAAAAGACAAGGCACAAGTGGCACATGCTTGGTCAGGGGTAGGAGATTTTTGGTGGAATAATGCCATGTGCTAAATCATGTCGGATCTCCCATCTTAGCGCAGATCGTTTCTTCTCTGTTGGAACGACATAATTGTTGGGGATGTACTTCTTCGGAGGTCTCTGCTGTAAATATGAGGAGGAGGATTAAATCTGAGCAAATAGACAAAATATTGAACTTTCTAATAATTAAAAAATATATATATATTTTCTATTCCTTACTGGTGGTGGCTGATACAGAAGTTGCTCCTGAGGAGAAAAAAAATATTTATTTTTAAATATTCTAATAAAAATAGAGGTTCAAGTATTCTGTGTAAACCGCAAAACATCTACATTTCATAATTAATAGAAGCAGGGACATCAAAATACTATATTTTTAAGTTGGTGTCTCTAGCAAACACAAACATCGATTATAACACAACAATTGAAGAATGTAAGAGGGGTGATGAAAAAAAACAAGATTGATTCGGTCCTGTGAAGCTTGCCGAAATAAGAACGGGTACACCCTGCACAAAAATAAACTATTGTAATACTCAATTGGTATGCAATTCGTGGAGTAAATATTTCCTTTTTAATCTATGGGGTGTACTGTGCACATATGTCAATGCACAGTGAGGAAGAAAATTAAAAACAATAAACAGACAGTTCTACGTCTGCTTTCTTGTTTTTTTTTAGCCTTTTAAGTGTAAATGATCCTGGTTACAAAAAAATTACCATGAAGAACAAGCAGCATTCGCGATATGTGGCTTAGCATTTGCCAAGGGAAAAGTTTTGATCAGAGCAAGAAGATGTCTTCATTTTTTCAGAAGCTCCAACTAATCATATAAATGTAAATGAAGCTCACAACTGAATAGGAGGAAAAAATGGCTAGTGGGACACCCCGTTTAGTGGCAATGTGACAGATCTAAATGTAAAATTTTTGGATTAATAAAAACACATGGTTACTTATACCCTGATGGCCCAGTGCAGCTCCTTCCTGCTCTTTTCTCCTGGAGGTTTAAACATCTCCCACTCCTGCTTATACTGGAAATACCTGAGAAAGAAGAGCCGACACACTCTCAGATCAAAGTTATGATCAGTTTGTGATGCTTAATGGATTATATCCACTTTAGTCAGAGTGCAAAGCTCTGAGGTACAGTGTCTGTAACTAATGTTTTAAAAGTTGAGCCTTTTAAATTAATAGGATTCTTTTGTCAATGTTCAATATACAGTCCACTCACACAGCTGTTTTAAAGGGATAGTTCACCCAAAAATGAAAAATCTCATCATTTACTTACTCTCATACCATCCCAGATGTATATGAAATTATTTCTTCTGCAGAACACAAAGATTTTTAGAAAAATATCTCAGCTCTGTTGATCCATACAATGCAAGTTAATGGTGGCCAGATCTTTGAAGTCCAAAAGCAGATAAAAACAGCATAAAAGTGGTTAAATCCATATCTTCCTTAGCGATATGATAGGTGTGGGTGGCAAACAGATCAATATTAATTTATGAATTAATATTATAGTACTTTTTACAATAAATCTCCACATTCTTCTTTTGTTTATGGGGATTTGCATTCTTAATGCATATTGCCACCTACTGGGCAGGGAGGAGAATTTATAGTAAAAAAGGACTAAAATATTGATCTGTTTCTCACCCACAACATCATATCGCATCTGAAGACATGCATTTAACCACTGGAGTCATATGGATTACTTGTATGCTGCCTTTATATGCCTTCAAAGTTCTGGCCACCATTCACTTGCACTGTATGGACTTAGAAAGTTGAGACATTTGTTATCTGTTTGTGTTCTGCAGAAGAAAGTCATACACATTTGGGATGGCATGAGGGTGAGTAAATGATGAGAGAATTTTCAATTTTGGGTGAACTATTCCTTTTAAATTATTTAATTCAATTAAATAATTATGCATTACTTAGCCACTGGATCAGATTTCTTTAAGTTCCTTGTGTGAGGATGATCAAAAACTGGCCGTATAACTAAGGAGAAAATCAGATCTTGTATAAATTCAAGACAATAATTGCAAACAAGTCATAAAAACACATGGTTGTTCAACCATACTGATACTCTTTTCAGTCAGTAACTTACATGACTTTGGACGAGTTTGGATATCACTCTCACTGTGTGATCTTTTCTGTGACAGCAAAGTATAAGAAAAAGGATAGGACACAACTGCATGAGCTTTGTTAAAATGAGATGCTGGGCATCAATGTCACTTTAAGACGAAAGAGTCTCTGTGTACTGACCATGCCTTTCATGTATTCTCGGAAAGCACTTGGCAGGTCCTCTGTTGCGGAGCTGGATCTGTCACTGTAACTACCCGTTTCTTCACTCTCAGAGTCATATTTTACATGTTGTGCACCAATCCTCATCTGGTCCAATTGTTCCTCCAGCTCACTAACTGCACCTACAACACATAATAATAATTACTGATGTTAACAGCACAACAATTCAAAAGCAAGAATGCAGTACAGTCAGGCACAGAAACATTTGTTCCTTCTTTATAACTATGTATTAAGCATATCAATTTTAATCCATTTAGGATTAAAGGATTAAGGAATGGTTCACCCAAAAAATTTTATTATCTCATTCTTCTTTCGTTTACTCACCCTCATGACATCCCAGATATGTATGACTTTCTTCTAAAAATATTAATTTGTGTCAAGCAGAAGAATGTCTCAGTTCTGTTGGTCCTTTCAATGCAAGTAAATGGTGGCCAGAAATCTGAAGGTCCAAAAAGCATATAAATGTAGCATAAAATAGTTCCATAAGACTCCAGTGGTTAAATCCATATCAATATGATAGGTGTGGGTAAGAAACAGATCAATATTTAAGTCCTTTTTTTTTACTATCAATCTCCTCTTTCAATTTCAGATGTGAAAGTGGAGATTTATAGTAAATAATGACTTAAATATTGATCTGTTTCTCACACACACCTATCATATCGCTTCTGAAGACATGGATTTAACCACTGGAGTCTTATGGATTACTTTTATGCTGCTTTTTGGACCTTTCAATTTCTGGTCACCATTAATTTGCACTGAAAGGACCTAAAGAGCTGAGATATTCTTCTAAAAATCTTTGTTTTTAGCAGAAGAAAGTCATACACATGGCATGAGGGTGAGAAGATGATGAGAAATGTTTTCTTTTTGGGTGAACTATTCTTTTAAGTGTAACACACCATGGCAGCAATATATGCTCGGACTTTCTTCTCCTTTCTCTTCTTTTTGTTTTCATGCCCATCATAATATTGCTTCTCCTCTGATCTCCCCTCACCTTTGGTCTTCCTATGCCTTATATTAAAAGGGTGGTCAAGGTTATACTGCAGAGCCGCCACCTCCCAGCCATCATTGAAATATGCCACATTTTGGGTAACAATGCTTTCATGCTCAGTGGAACTCTGCTGGTCAGCTTCATGATTTTGGCTTTCAGGCATGATGAGGATTTGGTCATTTCTGTGACACATGTCAGGAGATTGATGCTTGTTATCCTCAGATCCATCTAGGCTTTGATCGGTACTGTGCTGTATGGTTACACTTTGCCTTGCATCCTTTCTCTGAACCTGGACATAACCGCTTCTCTCAGAGGTTTCTACTGATGGATTGTCTCTAAACCAAACCAGATTGCTGTCATCCTCATAATCATGTGCATTCAAAGGATACTCGCTCGCTTCTTCTAATCCAGTTAGAGTACAGTCGTCTCTATAATCTGGTTCCTCTGGATCTCCGTCTTTAGATGAGTCCGGTCTATAGGTGCCATAACCAGACGTTAAAATGCTAGCTGTGGGGCTGCCCAAACTTTCATTAAAATCCTCACAAGTTTGTCTCTTAATACACACATCTCTAGTTTCGTTCTTCTGCTGTTCCTCATCATGCTCTTGTTCCCATGCAGATACAGAGTCATAATTATCTTCCTCTCCTTTCTGGGAGCAACCAGTGGTTACAATAACACAGTCATCGCTTGCCCACGACTGCTTGTCCTCCACAGTACTCAGACTAACAGGTTTATTCTCAACAAATTCATGAGCATTAGGTTCATCAAAAGAACACTCTCTCTCACAGCCTCCATTAGATACTTCCTGGTCTTCTTCACCTGTACAGTTTTGCTCTCTAATCAGTCTTTCTGTGCCATCTTCATTCATGAAACATTGCCGCTCCTCTTCTGCACCATTCTCACATGTGTCTCCTCCATGTCTGTTCTCTGCCAAATCCTCTGAAATTTGTAAATATTCTCTTTGATTTTCCTCTTTTTCTTCACTGTTTTTGTCAACAGGTTCAGGATCGATTGCTGTGTCACTATCTATCACAAAACATTCCCTCTCTTCATCTTCACTGTCTTCATTCTCCTCTTTCTCATCACTGTCAGGGGTTGCCCCTGTACTCCCTTTAGCAAAAGACTCCCTTTCCTCCTCATCCATTTTTAGACCTTTGACATCCATTTCTTCCTCACTATTAGGTGCTCTCTCATCCTCTCTGCTGCTCCCTGACTCATTGCTTTTGGAGTTTCCAATGCTTTCTTCTTTCACAAAAGATTTTTTCTCAACTAATTCTCCCTCAATCCATTCATCATCTTCTGATACACAGCATACATTCTCTCCCTCTTCATTTTCTTCTCCTTCCTCATCCTCTGAAAAATCATTGTTTTCCTCACCACTTTCACCTGTGCTTTCTTCCTCGGTGAGATTCTCTCTTCTCTCAGCACTCCTTCTCTCTTCTCTACTTTCTGAATCTTCTTCACTCTCCTCCACACTTACCTCCTCTTTCTCATCTTTCAAAATATAATTTTGGGGTTTTTCCTTGCCATTCTCCTCTCCATTGACAAAGCACTCTCTCTCATCCTCACTATCATTTTCATCCCCAATTGTTTCCTCTTCACACAGCTCAATCCCTTCTTTGTCTTCATCATAGCTCTTTTTTCTTAATTCCCTTTCTTCACTCACTTTTTCCAATTCTTCACTTTCTTCTTCCTCCTCTTCACTCTCCAATGTTTCTTTTTTTGTTCTAGTTATCTCTATGCTTTTAACCTTTTCATCTCTACACATTAAACATTCTCTTTTTTCCTCACTTTCATCTTCATCTGCTCCAGGATTTGTCTCAGCCTGCAAATATTTGTCCCATTCCAGCTCATTCCCTGTCTTTCTGCCACCTGCCTTTACAAAGCCTTCTTTCACATCCTGACTGTCTATATCAGGTATCCTCTCAATCTTTTTGTTGTCTTTCTTAACGTTATCTCTGTTTTCCCCATCACTCTCCTGATCGGTCCAAAATGAGGAGGACAGGGATCCATCATCATCATCCTCGTTTTCATTTTCCAAATTGCTGTCAAAAGCTTTATACATCCTGAGGTGGACAGACAGATCTCCCTTTCAACCACCAGTAAATCAACTTAGCTTCTGAGCCAAGCAGATGGCTGAGAGGGAGGTGGAATGTAACTAAGAAGATTACTGTTAAGAACTTAGATGCGTTTACAAAGCCAATGGAGCCACCTGGTGTGTGGGAGGTTTTATTTCATGGAAAGAGAAAGGAGGCATATCAAACATAACCACAAGTCTTACCAGAGTCTTCACTGTGTGTAGACTCATCACAGACATGAGACTGCCCTTGATGCTTTCTGAATAAAAAGATAATTACTTTTAATGCACATGTGGTGCCAAACATGACAAACATGTAATCATATATTAGAAAAAGACATACATTAATGAGTCCTTACCTTAGCACTTTCCTTTTAATCACAGGCTTTGAACGAGCCTGATTGTCTCTGTCAAGACTTGTCATCTCACTAGTATCCAAAATGGAGTGAAAGATTTCAGAGGGCCTTTCCTCAGTCTCCAGCCTGTTGGGTGCCGTGGAGGGACGGGCAGGTCTGTGAGCTACAGAGTGCCGCAGATACGAATCATAGTAGTTATTCATACCAGATTCTCTATAATCGTCCTCATTAAATGTAGAGGTGAAAATCTAGGAATGGAAAAGACAAAAAAAAAGATTTTTTTGAACAGTCAGAAGTGTTAAAAAGATGCTCCTTAATTTGAAGGTGCTAAAAACATACCTCTCTCTGTTGTCCTGCTGAGCTGGTGTCATAAAAAACGTAGTTATGGTCAGTCCCAAGCTGAACTGAGAGAAGAAGAAAAAACAAGAAACAGTTTGGTCATGTTTGTTCACAAATCCTTGGCTATTAGATGAACATGCACATCATAAAGCAGGAGTGACCGCTCACCTTTTTCTTTAAACAGCGCAGGCGGACTTTTGCTAGAGCTGCTGTGAGATGTTGGGGAAGTCCACTCACTGGAGTTGTGACTCTTTGACTTTTCATGACGAATCAGCTGATCTAGATCTGGTGGAGATTCATATCATTACACCATTACCTCAAGGTAAGCTTAGATAAGAGGTAAAAAAATGGAAATAAGTGCCTTTTCATGAAACAAATCCCACCTCGCTTGAATTCCCGCAGTCTTTGTTTGGGAATACTACTGTATCCAAGCGCAGCCAATTGCTGTTGGATCTCCTCCTCTGAAAAGTTTAGATAATCCATTTCTGGATAGACAGATCCACATGTCAGATATCAGTCAAATAACAGCTTCTGTCCTCAAGAGAAAACATCTTTATGCGAAATGTAAACAACACCCAAACGAAAAACACAATGTAGAGACCTCTTTATTTTAACTCGTTCATAGTGTTAAATAAGAGGGTTGATGTCGAAACCTACATAAAAGATACAACACCCAGAAACTTTAAAGCATAACAGTCCGTCTGTTTTGCTCACCTTTAATTCGCTACGATTTCACAGTTGTTGTCTTCAGTACCAGGACAACGGCGGCGGTTTCGTGTTCAAAATAAAAAACGGAGGCCAAGTAAGAAAGCGTGTCCATGAGAAGTTATAGCGCCCTCTGATGTATGGGAGACTGTCCAATGTATTTCATTTTACAAAGGATTTTGCAATATTTTGAAGTATTTTACCCGATCTGACGTTTCATACCCTTTAGCGAGGTTTCAAAATAGGAAACATGTGACAATTATTTACAGCAACATTATATTTGTCGTACTTTGACATATTGCGTGAGTCTTTTACTATTGAGGCACCTCATTTCATATCCTGTCAAGATTTCCAAGCTTTGTAATGTTACGTTCTGGATCTACGTAAGATTCTTTTAAAATAGATAACAATCTCAGCGGGTCTAACATACGACCGTAACGGTTAACTAACGTGTTACAACAGTAAGTCACTGTTTGCGGATACCATACATATTTATGGGGAGCGCCGTAAACTGACACCTAAATGTCGCAAAATTGTCCGCGTCTTCTATTATAAAACAGACATTTTATTGTAGTAAAACTCCACACATAGTTAATTTCAAAATGGGTTTTAAGTGTAAAACATGTTGAAGATTAGATGACAGGTGGTCAATTCATTAAGTGATGAGCTGTTTCCTCACAAGAGCAGATTATTCACCACACCTAAGCATTTCCTCAATAGACATCCATTAAAAAAACGACCTCTTGTCACATAACCTGTGTACCGCCGCGTTAAGCTATTCTCCGCTAACTTTGTAGAAGGCTTCTGCCGTTAACAAGAGGTACCCACAGCAGGTACCACACTGGAGTTTAAGACACGCCCACTTTAAACTCCCACCAATCATCTTCCAGTTTCCATCGCGGCTCATGAATAAACATGATTTTTTTTTATACCGAGTGAGTGTTAGATGGTGCGAAGGTTTTGTTGGGGAATATTGACGGAAAACCCGTGAACCCCTACAAATCTTCTAAAAAGGACTTTTTTTGCCCCAAGTCATCGGGGTGAATATGGCACCCGCCGGGACTCTTCGCGCGTCTCTGCTGGTTATTTTACTGCAGATAGTTCTGATCAGCTCTGCTCAGGTAGGATACCAAATAATTTATTTTGCAGTAGAGATGGGCTGTTTGTTTTAGGTTACGTGTTGAGGTATTGTATTCTTAAATATAAATTAATAGAGACAGACGATATATAGAGATAAAATAATGTGGGATTTGATATAATATTAAAGCAGTGAGAAATGTTTTTTTTAACATTTTTTTAAATGCACTAGTTTTTCCTACATAGCTATGTTTCTTTCAATTATTTGATGGTGAGCTCCTTCTTTAGTAAGTGATGCTATACTGGTTTCTGAATCAATTTCTCGACATGTGGAAGGTATTTGCATTTAGTTGGTCCAGGTGTGCACAATTGTTATCACTTTCTCAGGATCAGAGGGGGCCATTGTGATCCCTCTAACCAGAGCATCAGGCTCACCTACAATTACTTCTTTGTTCTGATGACTCTGCACTCTAAACCATTTAGATTTCAGAGTATATTTGAATCAAAAGAAAACTTGAATCTTTTTGTATGTTATTTTAGAGGGGAGCACCTGGTCCAAGAGGGCCCCCTGGACCTCCAGGGGTTCCTGGATTTTCTGGCGTTGACGGCATTGATGTAAGTTCTATTCCTGTCATTTTAATAGTCCCTATTCTTTCCTCATATTATACACAAGGTTCCCTTATGAATGTAGCCTTGAATAGCATCTTATATGTTAATTATTCAGTTAGTATGTTGTATGATTTCAGGGTGAGAGGGGACCTGGCCCTGGTCCTGATAGCCCCCCAGTAAGTATTCCTCTTTTTCAAGACAAAAATGTAAGTTTTGAATTCCAGTACAAATCTGTCATGATTATGCTATAATGATGTGCATCATTGGCAGGGCCCTGATGGAGAAAATGGCAGGATTGGATTAAATGGCCTTCCAGGAAAACCAGGAGCGGACGTGAGTCTTGGTCTTTATTTTTTGTTAAGGTCTGGAAAGTGAGTTAAAATCAGTTTTTCTTTTCAAAGTAACACTTGCAGCATGAAGAGACTGTGAGTGTAGTTTGTATTGGAGGGGTCTGAGTGAAAAAAGGTGAAAAAAGCTCCTGGATGGAAAACAGAGGGAGCCCCATAGGCTTCCTGAAGGAGACAGAGACCTTTTTGTGTAAGTACGCAGCCACAGGGGCTAAACTCTGCACTGCTGCTGCTGGTGATGGGACTGTGCATTAAACTGAAGACCTTTGTGGCTCCTCTTTGCTGGTGTTGACTGCTACAAAATAAATACATTTGTAGGGTTTTTAGGCTAATATTTTAGGATTAAGTTGTAAAACAAAACTAAACAACAACTCTTAGTTACACAAAATTAACAAAATATAAATTAAAGATAAGTGTGTAGTATCAACAGTGTTTTGTTAGTGGCTCTCGATTTTAAGAGGTGTTTCCTGTTCCCTGTAATGAAGAGTTAAATGTTGGCATCTGCAGTGGTCTGCTGTACATGTACTGAATTAGAGGAAATGTGGGTGGGGTCTGTTACTTTATTCTATGGTTGGGGGGATTTGTTATGGGTTTAGCTGTGGTCATGTGAGTGAGTAATATACCCAGTATTTTATAATCATTGAGTGAAGCTCATGTTCATAGATAGCTGTGTCTTTCTAAGGGTTTGACTGGGCCACGTGGTGAACCGGGCCCTGATGGACCTATTGGACAGAAAGTAAGTTTTCACCTAGTTGTAAAAGTTTGCATTTTAAAAGGCTATACCATTTTTGTTAGAATGGCTAAATTTTACAATTGATTTTTTTACTTGAATAAGTTAAATATTAAATATTTAAGTTTTATTCAAAAGATACTAACTATGGTCTGGTGTTTATTGTTTATTAGGGTGAACCTGGTGAGCCAGGGCCAAGGGGAGCTCCTGTAAGTAAATGATTCAAACATTTTCCACACAAAGGTGGCAGAACATGTTTTAAAGCGTATATGTCTTGAAATGAAATGTTAGTGTGCAGTCCTGGGTAGTAATGGATTACATGTATTCTGAATTATGTAATAAGATTACAAAAATCAAGTACTTGTAATGAGATTAAATTACATTTTAAAATACTCATACTCAGATTACAGTTACTTTTTATGGATTACAGGATTACATATGAATCAGGCAAAGGTATTAAATTGTTCATAATTTATGTATCCCTATTGTTTTTTTTTTTTTATAATTGAACATTTTCATTCTAGATTGCACACTCAGTCCACAGACTAATTTGTTTTAGTTTTGTGAATTGCTTTTGTACTCGGCTTCAAAAATGTTTCTGAATGCACTTTTGCATTTGTGACAACTTTTTAGAATGTTTTTTTTTTTTTCATGATGTTGATTCACAAATATGGTCTGGGGTGTGTTTCCCATACAATGACATAACTGCTTAACCACCATAGTATGATGCATCCTTGAAGATATTAACTAGCTAGTCACAACTGTTTCCCAAAACCATAATAATTATGTCGCACATCCATTGTTCGAACCACTGTCATTAATGAGCTGTCGTTAACATGAGGTTACTCAGAGAGTGGAGTAATAACTTCCATGAATATTAAATTATATAAGATTATTTACATGTACACCAGAAAGCCGTTTAATTCAAGAAAGCTGCTGAAGACTGGAAAGGTGCATGCACTTTTACATATACATATGCTGCAATAAATTGGTTTCCATCTATATCAAACTTGGGGTTCCCCCGACGCACTTGAGGACATACGCACATACGCACTCTTGAAAAATATATAAATGCCACTTATGATTTAACAGAAACAAACAAAAAAGTGCTCTCTGACAGAAACCTTGTATGTTGAATTGCTTTCTCTTAATAGTCTTTAATCCATTAAACGGTTGCACTCGCATCTACGTTACATTTCAGAACACTGCTTTCTGCAAAACCCTGGAATTTTCTCACATGCATGTAAACGTGGTCAAATTGTTGACAGAATGAAAGACATATATATATATATATATATATATGGAATAAAAGATATAGAAGCTTCAGCAAGTGAAATTATGTCTACACAGAAAACTAACAAGGAATTATGCTTCTAACCACAGGTAAAGATCTGTACAACTTTGTGATGCAAATGTTCGTTGGAACTATGGTTTCGGGAAACACCAAATCGTTGAACTATGTTTCTAACAATAAAACGATGCTTTTGGGAAACACACCTTTGATATGTTATCACACATGGTGTTTGAAATGCCAAAATTGCGGGAGCAAGAATATTTTAAAGGAATATTCTGGTTTCAATATAATTAAACTCAGTCGAAAGCATTTGTGGCATAATGTTGATTTCCATAAAAATTTATTTAGACTTGTTCTTCTTTAAAAAAAAAGCAAAAATCAAGGTTACAGTGAGGCACTTACAATGGAAGTGAATGGGGGCCAATTTTTTACATTAAAATACTAACTTTTTCAAAATTTTAACCACAAGACATAGAAAGGATATGAGGGTAAACATGATTTTAATTTGATAAAATCACTTACAAACCTTTTCTGTGTAGAGTTATAGCCAATTTTACAACTTCATTTCCATGACGATGTAATGTTACAAACCCTAAAATGACTAAAAAATAAAATTTAAACAACTTTTGCAGCTCAAGTAACACATGAGTTGTAACTGAAGAATTAATGTGTACTTTTATAAAATTATAAGCTTCACGTTTTTGTTTAAACCCTCCAAAAATTGAACACGTTCATTTTCATTGTCCCCATTCACTTCCATTTTCACTGTAACATAGATTTATTAAATTTTTTTAAAGAAAATGAGGAACGAGTCATTTTGGTGATAATCAACATTATGCCACAAATGCTGTCGATTTAGCTCAACTTGTATTGAACCCGGAACATTCCATTAAGTGCCTTTTTTATTTCACTCAGAAACTGACAAATGGCAGGTAAAACACGCACACAAAAAATACATTAACTCCCATATTTTTATCCATTAAGTAAGTTGTCTTTAGTGCATTTAAGCAGTATTGTCAAAATGGTACAAGTTTATTCCACTTAAATGCATGTGACATCAAATAAACAAGAATAAGATCAGTAGTAATCAAAAAGTAATTATCAGATTAGATTACTATAAAATGAAACCCAATAGATTACATTTTTGTCATTTTTAATCAGTACCAGATTACAATTCAGAAGTAATCTACCCAGCCCTATTAGTGTGTTACTATATGAGCTATTTCAAACAGTCTGGCAATTTCTTTTAAAATCATCAGGGGCCTGGTGTATAAAAGTTGCACAAAATGGGCATTGAAATGGGTGTTCGCAATTTCCCATGAACATATCGTGATTTATAAAAAATAAGTTTGGCGTAAATATGTGGGCACCATCCAGACACTCTTGACTGTGTGTACGCACTCTTTGTGTGTATGAATTGGCGACTCGAGCTGGACAAATAATGAACTGAACACACTGATTATAAACTCTGATTTTCATTTAATTCACCACATATAGAATAAAAAAGTATGTAGTCAAGCACTGAATCAGAAGTAATTGTTATCAAGCCAATAGTAGACTATGTTAATTTGTAACTAATTGAAAAGGCATTCAAATATAAGCTGTAGGGAAATTTAGTTTTGGGATGCGCAATGTTTGGATGAATTTCCCATGTCATCATAGAAAAGGAACATACAGTAACTAAAAATAACAGCGAGGATTTTTTAGTTTGAGATATTTTCTGTTCCCAAAGGCTATTACAGAAATCATGTACTGAGATAAGATAAATTGCCATTAAGCTGTTTTTCTTTTTATATAAAATACCAGTCAGATATAAAATCTTAGTAATTCGATGATATCAGACAATGCTGCACAAATTATTTTAATAATTAAAGGAACTATGCGCAGGTTCTGGCGTACGGATGGTTTTATAAATCTAAAAAGTTTTGTGCGTACGCAAAATTGAAAAGAAATCTAAGTAGAGTTTTATACAGTTTTTTTTTTTTTTCATGTGTACATCCATTCATTTGTTATCATGCATAGATGCATCTTCAACAATGACCTTCTTATTGTGTTCTGAGCTGATGCAAGCAGAAGGTCATAGAGCGATGTTCTAAACTAAAGCAAGGCTGTATTGGACCATGAGTTCACATACATCTTATTTACTAATAAGTAAAATAATTTTGTGCAGATCACATTAATCCATGATCACATGGCTTTATTTGAATGTTTGTCTTTGCTGATTTCACATCATTTCACATCTGTTACCCTGTTCACAGGGTGTTGGAGAGGATGGTGAAGCTGTGAGTGCCTAATATTTTATTAATTTATTAGATTTAATGTAATTTTTTTAAATGGGGGGACTTTGTCGACACTTTAAGGGCTTGTTGTTTGTTTACTTTGAAGGGTGCTGATGGGGAAGATGGATTACCTGGAGAGCTGGGCAAAGTTGGACCTCCCGTATGTATTGTTATTCCATTACTCACCTTAAACAATCAGACTTGGAAAAAAGATAAATGTTGTGGCACTGGTATCATTTTAAGTTTGAGTTTCTCTGGTTCTGCTGTAAAGGGAAGTCGGGGATTAAGAGGTCCCGTTGGAGCTCAAGGACTGCCAGGGCCAAGAGTAAGTATTAACAATTAGATCTTTATGATAATTCAATACTGGATTTATAAAATGGCTCTAAACATTATTTTTCAATCATATTCCTTATATCTACAGGGCCCTCCTGGAGTCTGGGATGGTAAGGAATTGGTAAGAATCCAAGTATCAAGTCTGGTTACCCTTTCACTAAATCTTATGTCATAATGTTTTGTTCAAGTGTTTGCTCTTCAGATAACACAGACTCAGCAGTTCCCCATAAACAAAAATTATGGGTAGTTGACATGAAATATTAATACTGTGGTGTGACATGCTATACCCTTTTACTTTTATCATTATTATACATGCAGTTTTATGGTATTATTAATTCATAGATAATTATTTAAATAAATATTTGTACTGGTCACCACAGGACCTTTTAAACATATAGCTGCAAGCAGCGATACAGGGGTCAAGCCAATTATCGGCACCATGAGCAGCAAAAGAAGCTTTGTGATCTCCTGACCAGTAGGGGGCAGTGTGCCAAAATGTTGCAGGTAACCACAGGGAATTTGTTTAAGCGCCATTCGAAAATAGTATGGTTTATCAAAATTCTGTGAATAACGTTTTGTCATGAGAGCCTCTAAATGATGCAGGCAAATTTTCGTGCAAATCTGATAAACGGCCTGGGACGAGTTTGAAAAAGTAGGTTTTTCAGAAATTTCAAAATGGCTGAAAAATGTTCATGACGGAAAATGGCGTCAATCGAATCAAATCATCTTTAGCCAAGGAATCAGAGGAATTTTGTTTCTAGGACTCACGGTTCAAAAGCTATTAACATAAACGTGAGGGCAAATTTGGGCAGTTGGTGGCACTAGAGGGTTTGAGGTAGAGATGCCACATTTGCTGTGGTAACAGATCAGACTGTCCTCTATCTGTGTGCCAAATTACATAACTTTCCTGCGATCGGTTCTATGGGATGCCAGAGACTCAAGCGGAATATTAATAATAGGAACACTAACGAAGCCCCTTTGTGGCTTGACCCCTAATGAACTGCTGAAGGCATAAAGGTGATTCAATATGGTGTCCTATCATGACACCTTAAATATACTTTACAATTTATATTGTTGTGTAAGTGTAATCTTGATTTTGATAAAAAAAAAAAAATCTTCGTCAACTGCCTGTATTTTTGTAGTGCTTTTTGGGTTTGATTTTCAATCAGATTTTGATTTTTAATCAACTCATCTGAATCAGATTTTGTTTGCCTTATTCCTTTCACATTTCAAAAACTGCCATTTAATATCGGGACTCTTGTATTTGTTTGCTAATTCTGGGCTACTGTAATAGGCTAGATTTTAAAAGTGGCTTATTTATTATGTCTCAAGGTTTTTATTAATTGATCCGTCATTTTTGTTTCTCAGTGTCCAAATGCCTGTACTGCTGGTTTGAATGGTTACACTGGTCTTCCAGGCATGAAGGTGAGTTTTTATATAATATATATATATATATATATATATATATATATATATATATATATATATATATATATATATATATATAGGCCTTTTATTTAAATTTATGCATGCTTCCAGACATCAAACATGGATGTTCAAATGGGTGTCATTCAGACTAATTCATTCTGTGTTTTTGTTCATGTTTAGGGTCACAAAGGTGTCAAAGGCGAATCGGGTGAACCAGGAAGGCAAGGACATAAGGTGATATTTATATAAGTCAGGTTTAATGTACTTTTTTTGTTCTTCTCTCAGTCACATATATTGAAGTGAAAATGTAAAAAGTGTGGAAATTACCTTTATTAAATGGTGGCTCATACATTTGAATAATTATATACAGGTATTATTAGATAATTTCATTTTTTAATGAAAAAATGGTCATGGAAAAGCTGGATATATCAATTAATTAAACTTTTAAAATTAATGGAGAAGAAATTCCCATAGAGAATATACAGTATTTTTTCATTGCTATGTCCCTAATAATTGCTCTTTTTCAGGGCAGTCTTTAAAATGATAAAAAAAAAAAAACATGAAAATTCACATAAAGGCCACACCTTCTCATGAATAATATCGACAACACCCGTGATGTAGAGGCTCTGAAGTTTGATGGAAAGCTAAACCCTGTATGTCACGACCTGTGAAGTTGACTGTTCATTTCAAACCTGGAAGATGAAAATAGTCAGAAAAATCCCTAAATTATACTTTTTACTCTTAAATAACTAATGTTAACATTCTCTTCCCTTGTGTGCAAGATATATACACCTGTTAACATCTCCAAAAATATGTTGTAGTCATGGCCCTTTAAATAGCTGATAGCATTTAGTTTACATAACAACTGTTAGCCATGTTTGCTAGTCAGAAACTGGTGGTATTAGTGGGTTGGGCATTCTCATTATAGAGAGCATTACATTTGAATCATTTATTAATTCATGTTTTGGATATGCCTGTAAGTGCAAGATGTGTCATCAATATCTTGGTCTATTTTTCTGAAAGAGAAAGTTTGTACATTTTAAATGCTTATATCTGCTTAAAGTTATTCTTAGGAGTATGCTATCATATAGATCCTTCATAGCTAATAATGAAATAAAATCTACAGAATTTCATGTGGTCTTTATTTTTGGAACAGTCAGCATGCTAACTGTTATTGATCACTGGAAAACATGTAACTAAAGATCATGACTGGGTGTGTAACTGAGTTTCTGGTTTCTTACAGGGTGAAGAAGGAGACCAGGGAGCACCTGGAGAGTCAGGAGCACAAGGAACACCTGTAAAAACAAACATTATTTATCTAATATCCTTTGCCTGTGTCAAATGTTAATAATATATCTTTGCAACACAATTGTTCCTATTCAGTCACTCTATGCTGTCACTCTACATCTCTTTGTGTGTTTGTTTTGCAACTCTAGGGTCCGCAGGGTCTCAGAGGAATCACAGGGATAATGGGCCCTAAAGGGGACAGGGTAAGTGTCAAAAGGTCTTCATAAGTAAAGAAAAAAGGACAAGGATGTTTCATGAAATTACTAAAAGTGATTTTTTTCTCTTATAGGGACTTCGTGGGAATGTTGGCGATTTGGGTCCTCAGGGCATACAGGGTGCTCCTGTAAGTGTCACAATCAGTATTACATAATGTCACCTAGTCAACAAATCACTTCAAAGTGTTGACCTTTGACCTCAGTTATAATTTCTATATATAATTCTTGTAATTCTAAAACCATTCTTGTATTCTCTACATTAACTTACCAACATTTCTAACATATTATCCTAAGTTCAAACTCTATAGCGAAGATCAAGTGTACGATTATGAATAATTAATTCAGAACCCCTTTTGCATTTTTTGCTTAGCATGTACTTTCTAAAAGCTAGATTGTTCTTCAAAATATCTAGGTAACATGTTGCATGATCACCTACTAAATGGAGTGATCACCCACCAAAAATTTCCTGGAACATGTATCATATTTTGATCTGTTCTCTTATTTAAAGCTTCACCTGTCTATATCTGTTTTAACTGACCACTGCTTATTTCATATTCTTTATGAAATAAGACATTTCTTTAATTCTAAGGAATTTTGGTATGTTTTTTTAAAGATTGGTTTTACAGGCCTTGTGTTTTACAAACTGATTATTGCTTATGAAGCTGTTGCTTGATGATATTAGATGGAATAAAACCTAATGATTTACATTTTATTTAATGTTTTAAGGGTGATCATGGTCAAAGAGGAAAAGTAGGTGAGGCTGGACCAAAAGGAGCTCAGGTGAGTCAGCAACAAAACTAACAAATAAATATATCAAAATAACAAGTTGGACAACACATACTAAGTGTTGGTTAAGTTATGTAAAAATTGTAATACAAATTACAAATATAAAACAAATTATTTATTTAAAAAAAAAAATAATCATAGTACTTTACTAATTACTTTATTGAAAATGTAATCACATTACTATTACTACACAATTACTTTACTCCTAATTACTTTCTAAAACACTTTTCCGCTCGACTAATTAAAAAAAAAATCTATATTTCTTTCTTGTTTGTTGTTACACAAAAGTCATACTCAACACCTCAGATTTCTCATTCATTATGACTTGTTACGGGCCATAATTCACGTATTCTACATAAATAATATATTAGAAATAAGCATAACCCTGTTATGTACTTAAAAGTAATTAAAGTAATTGAAAGTAACTGTAATCTGATTAAAATAATTTAAAATTAAATTAATTACATAATTTTTTTGACTAAAGAGTAATTAGATTACAGTAACTTTGTAATTACTTTGTAATTTTACCCAACACTGGACATACTGTATACAATATATTTATATCAGCAGCTTGAGAAGACAAACTGTAATATTACAGTAAACAATCATAAAAAAAAAGTCCTTCAATTGGGCTTAGCTTGCAACATATGTTTGACTTTGTTATGCTATCTTTGTTGGCGTTTTAGTGCCATGTAAAAATAAAAACCTTTTCGAGTCAGTAAGTAAATATTTTGAGTATAAAGTAAAAATTATGAGTATCAAGTCGTAATATTTTGAGAAAAAAAATTAAATTACGAGACTAAAGTCATAATATTTCTTGAATAAAGTAAAAATTATGACAATAAATTCGTAATATTTTGAGAATAAAGTCATTGCATTATGAGAGCTCTCTGTTCATGAATGAGATGTGCATTAGTACAGTAGTTAGTACACCTGTGGGTGCCTGTCAAGTGAGGTGCGAGATACAGGCTTGCTCTCAAGTGAAGCTGTGAATTATAGAGGTCCATTTCAAGACATTGTGCCGATTCACTAAACAGTTGCGCAAATTTTGCACATTTTATTTCAGTGAAAACCCTGCATCTTATTCATTAACTACCCACAATCTATTTTAGCAGGTGCAATAAACACTGTAATTGCTTCATTCACAAAAAATTGCGCTATTACCACAAATAAAAGTAGGTGGTAAAATGAATTTTATTTAAAAGAGATGTTTAAGAACATTTTCAACTCATCATATCTGTAGTGATTCATCAAACACTAATCAAATGATGGAGAAGAGTGTTATAGCTTGGCATATCTAGATGCACTGTATAGTCAAGCACACATTTTCTGCACGTTTAAGAGATTATTTAGGTGGATCACAGTGGACATATACAGTCCAGACGGGGTCAAATTTGGTGGTCTGCAGCATGCTAATAAATAGCGCATTTACCAGGAGTCCAGGGTAGCTCAGTGGTAAAGATGCTGGCTACCACCCCTGGAGTTTGCTAGTTCGAATCCCAGGGCGTGATGAGACCTCCAGCCAGGTCTCCTAAGCAACCAAATTGTCCCGGTTGCTAGGGAGGGTAGAGTCACATGGGTAACCTCCTCGTGATGGCTATAATGTGGTTCATTCTCGGTGGGGCACGTGGTGAGTTGAGCATGGATGCCACGGTGGATCGCATGAAGCCACATGCGCTATGTCTCCGTGGCAACGCGCTCAACAAGCCATGTGATAAGATGCATCTGTTGACAGTCTCAGACACAGAGGAAGCTGGGATTTATGGGCGAAACACTACACGATCACGAGGACTTAAAAAGCACATTGGGAATTGGGCATTCCAAATTGGGAGAATTTTTTTTATTTAGTGTATTAATTTAAATTGTATTTATATTTAAGTGTTATGGGAGCTGTCCGGTCAGTCTGGAAAATGTGTCAGGAGTTTATCTTCTAAAAATGAAAATAATGTGGAAATACTGACAAACATGGAAGTTGTTTGTATCCTTGCCAAAGCTGCGAAATTTATTAACTATTACAGAATTTAATTATAAAAATAATAATGGTTTTAGTAAGTTGGGGTTTCAAATAGTTCTCAACTTAATTGACACAAGAAATGCATGTAACATGAATGCGCGCAATTTGGGCTCTCACATTTTGTTTCTTTGGCTGGGACCTGAATAGATACACAAAGAACAGGATTAAAATGACGGACATCAGTACTGATCTATAGACATATGTAAATATTAATAGATCATCTGGTTTCAGGTCTAGGCACTGTACACTTGTAACCTTCCCCTGAATAAATTAAATAACTGCAAGAAAAAGGGTGCATGACTACACAGCGCTATCTTGATATATGCCAAGCTATAACGCTCTCCTTCATCATTAGTGTTTGATTAATTACTGCTGATATGATGGATTGAAAATGTTCTCAAAAATCTCTTTTAAATTCACTTTTACTACTTTTTTACTACTTTTATTTGTGGTAATAGAGCAATCTAATTTGCGCCAGGCCATTTTTGTGATTGAAGCGCAATCTAGAATGAGCCTAATTTACATAGAAATGAGGCATGTTTGCGCCTTGTTTGATGTTACTTTCCTTATGATTTATTCTCAAAATATTTTTTATTCTTGTAATTTTGACTTTAATTTCACAATGCTATCTATGACTTTATTCTCGAAATGTTCCAATTTTTTATTTTTTTTTATACATGGCACTAAATCACCGTCGTTCTAATCCCCTTTTGAGTTACTATATTAATACCATTCCATGTTGGTTGCTCCTCTGTTTAGGGAGCACTGGGGTTTCAGGGACTTATGGGTTTATCTGGACCGAAAGGAGAGACTGTAAGTTTACTATTGCTGAAGTTATATTCATAGTATACAATATTGTGTTATCCTTAAAAGTCTTATTATACAATTTTTGTGGTGTAGGGTTTGCCTGGGGTGGATAGTCGTGATGGTATTCCAGGACTTCCTGGAGTGAAGGTAATGAGCAAAATTGCAATAATTTTTCAGGATGATGAGTTGTACTGTTTTTTTCTTTCTTTAGTAGAGAGATTTTTATCATCATGTCTGTTGCTGTTTTAGGGTCTTCCTGGGAAAGTTGGATCACCTGGTGAGGCTGGACTTCAGGGATTCCCAGTGCGTATTACAGTGATAATTGCTTCTAAGATTAGAAATGGCATTATTGGTTTTGTGTAAAATCAGCAAATACTGGAGATTGATATTTTTCTTTTTCAGGGTTTACCAGGTATTCCAGGAGCAAAGGGCCACATGGGTGAAAAAGTAGGTAATTCAAGTGCAAATTAAATTATATTGAGTAATGGTATATCTTTGTCAAGGTTTTGCTGCTACTATTTTGATTTGTTTCACCAAGCTAGATGCCTACTAAAGGAATGCTTTGGTCATAATCAGACATGTTAGCTTAATAGTAATATTAATAGCACTCTTACGGATGTAGATGTAGTTTATCTACTGAAGGTTAACCTGCCTTACCTCTATTTTAGGGAAATTCTGGTGCTCCTGGCATGGCAGGTCTGATTGGAAATAATGGAAAAACAGTGAGTCCCTTTGTTTACCACAACCAACACGTCCTTGTGGATGGATTGTAAATTCTGTGCTAATTGAATGAATAATAAATTGATATGCTGAATGACTGATTTTCTGATGTATTGATTTCAGGGTGAACGTGGTGACCAGGGAGAGGTTGGACAAGTCGGACCAAGAGGTGGGCCAGTGAGTATATTTCTTCACACAGTATATAGTGTCATACACAAAAATGTGTCACTCCAATAATTTTCTGCTTTATTTCTCTCTTATTTCTCCAGGGAGAGAGAGGAAAAAGAGGCCCTGATGGGCCTGCAGGCTTGCCAGGTGTAAGGGTAAGTGATCAGGTGTCACAATATCTACCTTCTGGTAATCAGAAGGTTGCTGGTTCGATCCTCACAGCCACCACCATTGTGTCCTTGAGCAAGGCACTTAACTCCAGGTTGCTCCGGGGGGATTGTCCCTGTAATAAGGGTTCTATAAGTTGCTTTGGATAAAAGCGTCTGCCAAATGCATAAATGTAAATCTCAAAACCTCCATTATTTCACCATTATAGTGGAAAGATACTATGATAAAGGCATATAATATAATATGCTGTAGTACACTTTCAGAAACTCTTCAGGACACAACATCGCTACGAAGTAATGAAGCTTAATGGGCAGAGACACTGAGGGGGAATGCGCTGGTTTAGTGGCACAAATGCACCCACAAAATGTATGCCCAACACAATTTGCATGCCGCAATTCTGATCTTTCGAGTCTGTTCTGAGCACTATTTAGCAGAGTATGCAGCAGACCACACAATCTGGCACACTCTGATGGGACTGTATAGCATCAACACACTACTGTGATCCAGACATCTGAATTAACTCATTAACATGCAAAAGTATGCTTGACTAAACTGCACATCTGGATATACACTCACTGAGCACGGAACAGAAATTACAAGGATAACATCCCTCCACCACAACCCCAAACCCACTTTCAAAGTAACACTTCAAATCACATTGAACTTGAATTCACACATTTTGTTTGAATTCCTTTTTAATCTCATTTCAACCAGAACACTACAGCAAGCTGTTATTGTGCTTATCTTTGGACTATTCTGTGTGGTAGATCCAGTATTTTAGCTTTTACATGAATGTAAGCTCTAAATAAGCTCTTATACATTTGAATAATTTACACATCAATAAAATAACTGTAAACAGAATCTGACATTGGACCACAACACTGTCTAGATGTTCCACAACAAATTGAACACAATCAGAGACATGTTATTCTTGGTCCTAGTTCTCAGATTCATGTCCTGTAAGCTCACTCCTATGCCGAAGAGCTCAATACTGCTCCAGACTGAAACAATCTCCTTAGAAAGCTCTGGTTCGCTTTAATACAGTAATTGGTTGGTAGGGGCATGAATAGCTTGTTATTATTGAAGCCTAGTGGCTGGGGGTATTTTCTTTGGTAAGGGGATATTTAGAGCAGGAAAGAGGGGCTGAATGAGCTCTCTGTTTGACAGAAATTCCTTAAAGCAGCCAGCGAAGGGCATCAGGCTTAATCAGAGTCCACATCCATCCACACACTTTAAGACATGCCCTGCCAGTACCGTGCTCACTGAGCTGTGTTTTAGAGAAGATGTGGTTTGTAAAGCAGCTTTAAGCACAAGCCATGTAGTGTTCGCAGATTTGTATTTATTTGTGTGTGTGTGTGTTTATGTATTCTACAGGGTGCTAAAGGAGATCTGGGCCTTCCAGGTCTTTCAGGGCCTGCTGGCCTACCCGGGCAGAAAGGAGACAGGGTAGGATTTAGAAAATGTAGATTTATTTATTTATTTATTTATTTTTTGGTCAACTAATAGTAATTTAGAATATGAAAGAACCTAATGTTTGTTTTTAACATCAATAAATGTAATTACCTCCAGTACCAAAAAGAGCACAATGCACGTAATACTGTATTTCATAATCAGTGTTGGGTGTAATCTAATTACAAAGTAATTAATCACTGTTGTCATGTCATCATCCTTATGTTTGCAAAGACTTTTATGTTGAGAGTTTAGAGAACTTAGTTTTAAGTTTGGATTTTGCCTTGTCTGTGTTCCTAATTTCCTGATTTGTTCCATGATTGTTTCACAGGTGTGTGCCATCGTACTTGTTAGTCTTTGTGTGTGTGTGTGTGTGTGTGTGTGTATATGTGTATATATATATATATATATACACTCACCTAAAGGATTATTAGGAACACCTGTTCAATTTCTCATTAATGCAATTATCTAATCAACCAATCACATGGCAGTTGCTTCAATGCATTTAGGGGTGTGATCCTGGTCAAGACAATCTCCTGAACTCCAAACTGAATGTCAGAATGGGAAAGAAAGGTGATTTAAGCAATTTTGAGCGTGGCATGGTTGTTGGTGCCAGACGAGTATTTCACAATCTGCTCAGTTACTGGGATTTTCACGCACAACCATTTCTAGGGTTTACAAAGAATGGTGTGAAAAGGGAAAAACATCCAGTATGCGGCAGTCCTGTGGGCGAAAATGCCTTGTTGATGCTAGAGGTCAGAGGAGAATGGGCCGACTGATTCAAGCTGATAGAAGAGCAACTTTGCCTGAAATAACCACTCATTACAACCGAGGTATGCAGCAAAGCATTTGTGAAGCCACAACACACACAACCTTGAGGTGGATGGGCTACAGCAGAAGACCCCACCGGGTACCACTCATCTCCACTACAAATAGGAAAAAGAGGCTACAATTTGCAAGAGCTCACCAAAATTGGACAGTTGAAGACTGGAAAAATGTTGCCTGGTCTGATGAGTCTCGATTTCTGTTGAGACATTCAGATGGTAGAGTCAAGAATGAGAACATGGATCCATCATGCCTTGTTATCACTGTGCAGGCTGGTGGTGGTGGTGTAATGGTGTGGGGGATGTTTTCTTGGCACACTTTAGGCCCCTTAGTGCCAATTGGGCATCGTTTAAATGCCACGGCCTACCTGAGCATTGTTTCTGACCATATCCATCCCTTTATGGCCACCATGTACCCATCCTCTGATGGCTACTTCCAGCAGGATAATGCACCATGTCACAAAGCTTGAATCATTTCAAATTGGTTTCTTGAACATGACAATGAGTTCACTGTACTAAAATGGCCCCCACAGTCACCAGATCTCAACCCAATAGAGCATCTTTGGGATGTGGTGGAATGGGAGCTTCGTGCCCTGGATGTGCATCCCACAAATCTCCATCAACTGCAAGATGCTATCCTATCAATATGGGCCAACATTTCTAAAGAATGCTTTCAGCACCTTGTTGAATCAATGCCACGTAGAATTAAGGCAGTTCTGAAGGCGAAAGTGGGTCAAACACAGTATTAGTATGTTGTTCCTAATAATCCTTTAGGTGAGTGTATATATACCCTCATATTCTCTTGTCCTTTGTCAGTTCTGGTCTGTATGTTACTACAAATACTAGATATTAATTATGTTGAAATCATTATAATTAATTTATGACATAGCTGTTATAAGACAGTTACGTCTTTATTTTTGTATTTTAGGGCCTGGTTGGTCTCACTGGTCCAAAAGGTGAACAAGTAAGCCTGCATAAATGTATTTCTGAATATATCTACAGGATATTTTATAATTTTTATAATGTATAATAATAAATGCTTTTATAATAAATACAATAAATTAGATGTGTATTATGCCACACCAATTATATAATAAACCTAATATGTGTTGGTTTAGGGACCACCTGGTGAAGAAGGAACACCAGGGGAGAAAGGAGATGTAGTAAGTAAAACCTGCACAAATTATGATTTTTAATTATATTCACAGGGTTTGTTTTACTCTGCAGCAACATTATTTCTCCTCAATTTCAAACTCAATATCCGAGTGTATTGGTTAAGGCATAGGTCAAGTCCACCTTGCTGATCTAAAATTCCATGTCCACTTATTTTCTCAGGGTGATGAGGGAGAGCCAGGAGAGAAAGGATCGGTGAGTCTGATCTGATACTATTTAGTTTGAGTCGTTTATTAAATATTTAGACAAATTTGATCACCCCCCTGCGTGGGTCAACTCAAGTGGATCCGGATGCCTCTTTTTTTTATGTTCAGACAGGAAAACCAGGAGACACAGGAAATAAAGGACCAGAGGGAGGGCGTGGCCAACCTGGACCCGAGGGCCCACATGGAGAGCCTGGACCAAGAGGCATGCAAGGAGACAGTGGAGTACCCGGATTGCCTGGGACACAGGGACGACGAGTATGCCTTTTTTAAAAGATCTCAATCTGTGCCATCCTAGTTATCACAGATAATTTATCATACCTGACATAACAATTGGATTTCACATTGAGCTTATTAGTTATGTCATGGTTCAGGTATTTGCCCTCCTAATCTCATTAACTGTTTGGCAGGCCATCAAGAATTATACAGCAGTCTGATGGTTTCTGACATTATAATGGGATTTGTTCCACCACAATTAACCAACAATGAACAAATAAACTGACTGGAATATTATTGAAATAGTTCAAAGTCTTAATACTGTCCACCTGACTTTCCACCAGGGCCAAGCACCAACAAATGAGCATATTAAGCAAGTCTGCATGAGAGTCATGCAAGGTAAGTATTCCACATTGTTGCAAAGTATTAACGTTTATATTTCTTGAACTTTTTCTAGTGTTTTTGACATTGCCTTTTCTTTTTCTTCACAGGACAGCTTGCCCAGCTGGCAGCTAGTCTGACTAGGCCTGAGTCGGGGATCGCTGGGCTGCCAGGTCCTCCTGGTCCCCCTGGTTCTCCAGGGCCTGCTGGAGACAATGGCTTCCCTGGACATCCTGGTGGCAGAGGACTGCCAGGTCTCAAAGGGCCACCTGGGCTTCTAGGAAGAAAAGGGCACAAAGGTATGTAGATGTTGCTACAGGAATAGTTCAGTAAAAATGAAAATTCTGTCATCATTGATTAAATTTCACGGCATTCCATACACACATGACTTTCTTTCTTCCATGCAACACATTTTGGAGACTGTTCAGATTGCTCTTTTCCATACAATGAAAGCATACTGTGGAACAGGGGCTGTTAAGCTCCAATAAAGAAAACTAAAAAAGTACTATTAAAGGGGTCATGACATAAACATTTTTATTTTTTTTACAATTTTATTAGTTCCACTAATAATGCTAGTAAAGTTTTTTTTACATTTACAATGTCATTTAGCATACGCTTTTATCCCAAGTGACTTACAAATGGGACACATAGCAAGCAATTTGTCATACAAAGTTTAACAACATCAATAGTATAAGACTGCCAAGTTCTCACAGTGGCTGGATTAGTAAAGATGCTAGTACAGAAGAAAGAGACGGACAAGGATTTTTCTTTTCTTTTTTTTTGTACATCAAGTGCAGTAGTAAGTGCAGTTAGTGTGGGTTGGTTAAGTGCTCATGGAACAGATGTATTTTCAGCTGGTGTTTTGCACCAAAACAGTCATAATTTAGTTATATATGATACTTTTTCACCCTGTCTCTGGCCCTCTGTCTGAAACGCTCGGTTTTGGCCTCAGCGCCTCCTTTAAACTTCAACATAAATGCCCACTGTTATAATTGGCTAACATTGTGCAGCCCTCGAATACAGCCATATTTGAAACTCAATCAGAACAGAATGATCCAGCTCCGAAACATTATATAACAAAATTTCAGGGTTTACACATAACGCACACCTAACCCATTGCATCCTAATATATGAAAATGTTCACTCAAGCATGGCAGCCCCATTAAATATCAAACAGTCACGACATTTTAAATATTCATGAATGAAACTGTTCACTCACGGTTTTACGATGGGGTCCAAATGTGTTTTTAACTGCCCCATCTTTCAATAACTGTTCCTTTGCAAAGCTTTAATCGTATTATGACTGGTTCATAAACAATAAAAGCTAATATGAGCCAAAAACAAAAAACACATTCATAGTCCAAAGCAGGATGAACAAGACACACACACACATACTGACATTCATCTAGTGCACATTTACATTTTACAACCAACAATTAAAAAGAGGGCAGATGCAGCAAAAAAAAACAAGATGCAGTAGCTGAAAGAACAGGGTCTCCTTTTCAGAGTTGTAACTTGAAAATGCATCTTTTAAAATTGTTGTGAGATACATGACAATGGCCAAAGACGTTAATGCATATTTGTATACAAAAATAATTAAAAGCACTCCAGATGGGTCCCTATCGGTCTTCAGGAATAGTTAGTAGGCCACATCAGGCCTGTCCGTCCTGTTCTCTCTCTCCGTTTCCAAACTAAGCCCCAGTGGGCAGGGCCTATGAAGTGACGGAAGAAGAGAATGAGGTGTTTTTGCAGCTTGGTTTCGATGAATGCTTTTATTCCATTGGGGATTAAGTTTTGAGTTCTGAAATTTACAGTATTTTTCTGATAGTAGAATTACATCTTATTTGTCAAAATATCAAGGAAAATTTGATTTCTCGTGACAGGATCCGTTTAAAGCTGTACACAATATTTCAAGTCTTCCAAAGCCATACAATAGCTTTGTGCGAGGAAAAGACTGAAAAGTAATATATGCTAAAAACCCTTTCCTGCTGTTGCTCTCAAATCTCTTTCACACTTGCTCTTTGACTTGGCATCAGACTAAATCAGTTCATGCGTGTGTCTTAATACAGATCATAACACATTTAAATTGTTTGAATCAAATGTAAGTGCAAATGAGATTTGAGTAAATGATAATAGAATTTTGGGCAGTTATCACCTTAACTCAAGTTCTCAAGATATCCTATAATTATGACATTGATATAAGGCTAATAACAGTTTGGAACTAATAAATGCCTATACCAGCAAGTGGATGCATGTTTTTGTCTATTATGATGGTGCAAGAAAAGCCCAACTGTGGCTGCTTGGTTATAAACGGCCTGGCCAAAAACAAAAGGTTGCCATTTGGATTGAAATAAGATGATACTTAAGAGCCTATGATTGGATCATTATTGCTGTGATTTAATATGTTTCAGCTGGCAACAATTCTTTTAACCCTAACTAATACAGTGTGAAGTTTCTCATTTCTTAAACAACCATGTTGGAAGACGTATCCCTTGGTCATGGAAAATATGTTACTGTGTTTCAGAAGGGGCAAGGAGGTTGCTGAAATCACTGGAATTGGGAATGCATTATTAAAACCTGGTTAACTGCTAGCTTGCAGAATATATGTGGTCAGAAAAAATCGTAGAAAAATCGACTGTAGAACTCACGGCTATGTTTAATAGTGAAAGATCTTACAGGATTGGGACTAAAAAGTTGTGGTCACAAGAAAGCCACTTGTTAGTGATGTTAATAGGAAAAAACGACTTCAGTTTGCTAGGGAGCTTAAAGATTGGACTGTAGAGCAATAGAAGAATGTCGTGGTCTGATGAGTCCAGATTTACCCTATTCCACAGCGATGTACGTACGCATCAGGGTAAGAAGGGAAGCGCATGAAGCTCTATGCACCTGTCATGCATAGTGCCCTTTGTGAAAGAGTGGTTCAGGGATTATGAGGAATAATTTTCACACATGAATTGGCCACCACAGAGTCCTGACCTTAACACCATTGAAAGTCTTTGGGATATTCAGGAGAAGACTTTACTGAGTGATTCTACTCTCCCATCATCAATAAAAGACCTCGGCCAAAAATGAATAAAACTCTGGATGTAAATAAATGTTGTACGTTGCATGTACTGATGTACTGATACTGTAAATCTGTACAATAAATGAATTCAAGGGGTTCAGAGTGGACTTGTTTCAGAAAATGTAAATCAAGGTCACCCTCTTTGAATCATCAGAACAACTAATGTTAGAGCACTAATTTAAAATGCTAAAAATCAGACCTTTATAAAGTAAGGGGGCCATCGAATTGTCTTGGACAATGGGGGGCCTTGAAGTCAAAAAGGTTGACAGCACACATTTTTATTCTGTGTGATTTTAGGTGACCAAGGTGACAGGGGAGATAGAGGGTCCACTGTGCAGGGGCCTAAAGGTATTCCTGGACCACCAGGGCTCCCAGGTGAGATCATGACTTAAAAATTAAGATGTATGACCTCTCATATTTTACCATCTCATATCCATTGTATCATTCATCAAAGTAAACTGAGGTGAGGGAAAATCTCTAAATATCATCCCTCTAACTGGTCATCTGTTCCTCCACCTGTTCTTAGGTGAGCCAGGTAGGCCAGCATATGGCAGTGATGGCCGTGACGGCCTGAGAGGACAAACAGGTGTTCCTGGAATGCCAGGTGTGCCTGGGCCACCTGGTCCTGCCGGCCTTAACGGATACTGCGAGCCATCTCAGTGTGTCCTTGCAGTTGTAAATTCACCCCCTGCCAAGGAGTCAAGCATGAAGGGACCAGGTGATATATGGGCGGACAACCATTAGTGAGCTACACATCAGAATCCAGCATCTCTGGACAGGGAAACTTGAAAGACTAATGGAGTGACTCCCCTCTACGAGGAGATTTCTGTGTTGATGGTATTGCAAGCATTATAAATACTTATCAAACACTAGTGTGAAGTCATGAAGGTTGGATCAGTTCGTGTTACAGTTCTCAATGACACAGTCCCCCTTTATTAAGAAATTGTTGTTTGTTTGTATTTTCAAACAATTTGAAGAGTTCTAATATTGCCATTAAGAATGAAAATAAAACTAAACTGCCCCAACAATAATGCAACCATAGTTTGTAAAAATTACATGCTCAGGTTTGGTATGATTTCAATATGCTTTCTATACTTTAGGTACTGGATGATGTGTATCATGACTTCGGTATACGTTTTTTAAACCTTGTAAATTTGTCAATATTGAATTCATTTATAGTTTTGGGTTGTTTTAATCGTAGAGACATTCTAAAAATGTCTGAGGTTCATTTCAGTGGGGCAAGGGGGGCACAGTCTTCATGTTTAGAAAAATATCTAGGAGTTTTCTATATTTTTATTTATTATAGAAAAGTTCGATGTGACATCTGCGGTTGTGAAAAAGGGAAGAAAATAAAAGAATTTTGATTAAGCGCTGCATGTTTTTAATTAAAAAGTTAAAATCAGGCTCGAGAGACAGTGAATTCCTTCAGTGCATCTTCTGTTTATTTTACTCTTAAATTGGCGAACTTGTTGCAACTTATCTCTCACTAAACTAAAACACATATCCATTGATATAAATAGGTGATATAACAGTACACATTTTCAAATACTGTACATAAATCAAGTATTGAAATATTAAGTTATGCACACCAAATAAAAAGGCCTAAAAATGCCTTTAGACATTGAATTCCTGCTTTAAGCCAAAACACAAACATCACACTATTGACATGGCAGTAACAGGTAAACAAAGTTTGGATAAACAACAAAAACTATTACTCCAACCTTCAATAAATGTATATGAAGAGATTTTGTTTTCCTTTACCCCCCACAAAGGACATTAAATGGCACAGACTTTTAAAGGTAATCGTCCTCGAGTACGGAGATGTTTTTAATCGCCACAGTAATGCAAGTACGCACATTATGTATGTTCAACCGGACCATGCATTGGCAATTAATTGTCAATTACTTGCGTAAAGTGTTTCTGACCTTATTCTCTGCTTTTAATGTCAAAACGTAAACCTGCACGAGCACTAGACTTGCGCACATTGGTTAAGCTGGCAAGAAACCAGGTAAATGTGTGTACATGCAGAGCGAAATTGGAAGAAAAAAACAGCTCACATAGATTTTTGATCATTACCCCGATTTTGTGTTGCATGTAAACACCTCTAAAAGGTATTCTTACCAGTTTATGTGCGCAAGTGTTGTGAACATGTCAGTTTACGTTTTGAGGTCAAAAGCGGGGAATAATAAATACAATTTCAAATCACACATAAACATGAGTTTCTTACGGTGTATAAGCTGATTTGAATGGTTAACATTGTACTGTTGTGCATGTAAACACACTCATTTAGAAACCTCTCCAAATGCCACTGAGAAACCCTCCACTAGATGCTGTAATAAGGCATTTTAGATTTTCTTAGAGGCATACATAACAGAGACAAAAATTCATCAATAACAAAAAAAAAATGAAAATTTTTTTTTAAGACCATTTAGACAAAAGCATACCATGTGTTTGGCAGAGTTGCAATTAACCATGATCACCAACCATTGAAAACGTAATTGCATACACCTAGCTCATGTTCCAACCGCCCTTTAAAAACAAGCAAACAAGCACTTTAACTTGCTGACAGATGTTTTCCACAGGAACAAATGTAAAACAAAAGGGTGGGGAGGACACTCTTAATAAAATAAGCTTAATTTTTGTAACATATTCTCACAGTTTCCAATTAAGAGAACAAACTACTCATGTTAGATACATTTTCTGTTTACACATTTTAGAAAGGCTGATCAACTAGCTTTTACTGAATGCAGCAGTTGTTGCGATGGCTGTTGGAATCCTTGAAGCGAAGTCGCATTTTGGGACGATATTTCTCCAGATAGAAGAGCTGCTTGCTGTTAAATGCTCCACGGCGCTTTCTGGAAAGCAATACAATTCACATTCATCTTTAAGAAGAGACATTTGCAGCCCAAAAAAAAAAAGCTTGCTCCAGTGCCAAAACTGAATGGAATTGGCTGGCTATTGTTGCATCCAGAAAAATTTGATTCATGCAAAAGAGAAAAGTTTCAAGTAAGCTCACTGTCGTATGAACTGAACAGCATCCTCGTATTTCATTCCGCACTCAATCAGGGCTAGGGCAACTAGCACTGGGGCTCTGTGGGAAAGAAATCAAAACTAAGCAATGGCTTTCCAGAGTTTCCAAAGAGATAATATTCTAATTAAAATTAAACATTAAAATCATACAAAAACAAATTAAGTCGCCATTCCACTTAATTCATGTATGCACACATTTAAAATGCTACATCCAACTAAAATTACCTTCCAAGGCCAGCTACACAATGTACAGCAATGCAGCAGCCTGGCTCCTCCCTAAATTTAACCCTAAGCAGATTAAGCCAATCATCAACAATCTGGTTAGAAGGAGGAGCTCCATCATCAAAGGGCCAATCCTGAACAAAGTGGAAATAAAAAATAAATGTCAAATTTAGTTCAAGCATGAAAACATAAATGTAATTTTTAAACATTTCATAACTATTCATTTGAGTGAACTGGTTCATGTGGACTTACCAAAACCTGAATCCCCTCTTTAACAACCAGGTTTGCATCATATGTGGCTTCACACACTCTAACAACTGTGGTCACCCCATACTTCTTCAGTTCCTGATGGGTAGGAGGAACATGATGTAAGTGAGGTCATATTCTGCAATTACTGTAAATATAAAAACCTCTTTAATTATGAGCTTTTAAAACTCATACACATACACAACTGTCTATCAAAAACATCAAGTCACCATGTTCAAATGATCTAAACGAACACTCACCTCAATGAATTTATGAAGGGTGGCATTAGTGGGGTTGTGGGTAATGAGAAATCGCATGTTTTTGTAAGTGATCTCCACTGGGGCAGGTCGATTCATTCGAGCCATTTTTGACTATTCAAATTGGCTTTTAAATCTTTAAAAATGAATGTGATTACACTCTCCTGTAAAAAATTGGCGAATACAACCAAGAGAGTTGTGATCCAGAGGTGGGTTTGATTAAGAGCAAGAAAAATGAAAGAAAAAGAGAAATAAACAAAAATTCTAGAAAACAAGGCTGGTCTTCTGGTGAGAGTGAAGACGCAGGTTTGTCAAGGCAGTGCACTTTGAGATTTTTTTACCCCATCCAGACCCGCTGACTGCTGTGGATGCCCACTCTCCAAGCCTGTTCCCGCCAACGTTAAAACAGTAACACAAGTCTCTCTTCTGATGAGGTAGTGAGGCTCACCGTTCACTTCTCTGAATAAATGCTGTGCTGAGCCTGGCAGTAGTCCCCACTGCCCTTCAGAAACTCCATAAATGTGTGACCCAAAACACCACAGAACTGCTGCAAGGACACAAGGAACAAAGACAAACCATAACGGCATTATTAAATAGGAGCACCACCAATTTCCTTTATTGCTATATTAAACATTCATTGATTTACCTAAACATAATTGTTTTTAAAGAATTCCTGTTTCATGACTCCAGTAAGGTCTCCTAAGCAACCAAATTGGCCCGGTTGCTAGGGAGGGTAGTCACATGGGTTAACCTCCTTGTGGTCGCTATAATGTGGTTCTCGATCTCAGTGGGGCGCTTGGTGAGCTGTGCGTGGATGCCGCCGAGAATAGCGTGAAGCCTCCACACGTGCTATGTCTCCGCGGTAACGTGCTCAACAAGCCACGTGATAAGATGCACGGATTGACTGTCTCAGACGTGGAGACAACAGAGATTCATCCTCCGCCACCAGGATTGAGGCTAGTCATTACACCACTACAAGGACTTAAGAGCGCATCGGGAACTGGTTACTCCAAATTGGGAGAAATTATTATTATTTTTTCAGTGACATACCTAAAATTAAAAGGCTTATAACTTGACCAAAAAAAAAAAAACAACATAGGGTCGTGTTTGGGATCATTTGAAAGAAAACTTTTCAAATTGTTTAATGACATCGATAATGATTAATTCGGAGACACTCAGTCTAAGAAACTGATGATGGGGGGGGGGCTGCCAAAAATGTACCCTTTTTTATTTTTCTGATTTTACATCTAGAGATATATATGTATGAGCAAATAAGGTAGCTCCGAATAACAGACTCAATTTTTATTTATTCAACAAAGCAATCATAAATTATAGCATTAAAAACATTTATCCTAGTGTACAAAACATCTACAAGTGTCCAAAAGCCTCTCCAAACAAATTAACTATAATAATTGTACATAAGCACTAATTACACAAGCAAACAAAACATTGACTAAAGGTTTGCATAGCACGCAGCCATTCTTTTTTAAATGAGTTTAATTTTGTGCCATTTGAGTCATCATTGAGTCTGTTGTGTACTTGGCGTCATCTCCTGGTGACCATATGTAACAGTCACCAATCATATGTCTTTCTGCCCAAATATGTATGACTTATGTATCACCGATCTAGCATTCTTTGACGCTACTTCATATCCGATCTGATCCAAAAAAGCTAACATGTCAGCCAAGATGACAAAACTTTCAGCCGATGTCAATAACCTCAAACAGGCTGATATATTGGTCTAGGACTTGCCTTCCAGTCAAGCAACAACTGTCTCCCTTAAAACCAAGCATAATCTCAAATGTACACACAACTGATTTCCATGCATGTAAACTCCTGTGGAGTCAATATATTTCAGCACGAAAGTCAACCTTATCTACTTTCCCCATAAACAAAATGACTCAGAGGTGAGTTAATAAGTAAAATGCAGACAACTGTCAGATCTGATACATCTCAGTGTAAACACTTGAGCAGGTATGTAAAACGTTTCACATGAAATGTGATTTCTGGGACATTAAGTTCTGAGGCTTGAAATCTTCATATCAGTCCCGTGAGACACACACGTGTTTCAGGCAGGTATATGGATTATTAGATACTGAGCCTCTTTAGCAAATCCCTTTAAAACGACACAAACCTCATGTAGAAGTAACTTAAATCATCATGTAATTCAAATGAAAGGCACAGCTTGTTGGTCCGTGTATATTCCACGCATCTCTTTATGGAAATCAAGTGAAAAGGCCCCAAACTGGGGCCATAAGAATTATCAAATCTACAATTTACCAGTAAAATAAGGCCAATTTATAGTGTGCTCGAATATTTGAACTCAACCGCTTTAATGCTTTCTACAGACTAAAACACACTATTAACAAAAACATAAGATAACGGGTTTGAATTGACACAAAGACTTGTTTGCTAATGTTAGCAATGAGACTACATTACTCTGCAACAATTTCAACAAAATCTTATTTTAACATATTAACGATGTTAAATCTTAATTGTACTTTAATTTATCTGAATAAATCAGAAATAAAACCGTGAAATGCCGTGCTCAGCTCCCATTCATGTAGCAGTGGAGCTAATTTTAGCTAGCAAACCGTACAGATAACTTATTATTTAAACACCGTTCCAGCTCTAAGACCGAATGTTTATAGTATTATACATAACATTTAACATGTTTGCAATAAAAGAAAAGGCATAAAACGTATAGTATATTGTGAACCGTGATCGCTAAAAAGAGCTGTTTTGCTCTCATGCTAATTAGCACACAGGAAGAGCTCGAGACTGAGACCAAATTCATCAAGAATATGCGATCAGTCTGTTTCCAAACAATCATATGTATATGTATAACTGTTTTACTTACTGGAATATGCTTACTCATTGAAGATTGTAGCTTAATCATAAAGCCGGTCCGGAGAAAGCTGTGCGTTAATTGTTGTAGTGTTTGACCATACAGCGCTGCCGTTTGTAATGAGAGTCTCCGGTAACCGGTTACAGCTGGACTCAAGAAACCGCACCCTACACACAATACTACGCATACAAGTTACTCACTCACGACCTAACCAGAATTTGCACACAAAAAATAGATAATCATACAGATAATAATAATAAAATTAACAATATGATTTTAATAAAATAAGCAGTAATTGATATTAATACTTTATAACATTATAGATTACATAAATAAACATATATATATATAAAATGTATATTTATAATTTAAATGTTTTTTTGGGCACCATGAGTAAATTCTAGAGACTGTTGTGAGAAAATCCAAAGAGATCAAAGATGCTCGGTGACCTATTTGGTTCTCAGTTCTTTATATTTACAGCTGCGCTGCCTGCTCTGTTCTATTTTTGTGAGTAGCACACACCTCCTTAAAGTGGCAGATACTCTGGGAGAGGTGATTACTGCTTTTGGAAAAGGTCATGAGGCATCAGTGTATTACTCCCTTCTAATACAGAGTCTGGGGGACAGAGCTTTAATTTCTAAAGAGATTATGGGAGAAAGATTTAAACTTGGTATTGGAGGAGGGAGTGTGGGCTAAGATTCTAAAAAATGTCAAGTCTGTATCTAGAGATGCAATTTAAGATTTTACATTGATTCTATTGGATCCCCTCTAGATTGTATTGGTCTTATAGACACACCCACCTGCTGGCAATGCCAATCAGAAGATGGGGACACAACCCATGTTTTTTGGTGGTGTGTTAAGATCCAATAATTTTGGTTGAGTTTTATGTGTGATGTATTGGGCACTCAAATTACATTTTGCCCCAGACTCTGTATTTTAGGCGATGGGGCAGTCATCAATAGGGGACAGACTCTTAAAAAATTGGGTTCTGGTCAGTGTTATGATCGCCAGATGGATTATCTTAAGGGATGGAAGTTAGCTGGAGCACCCTCATTTCGAGAGAGGTGCATGGAGATGGGCATGGTCAAGGCCGTAACCAGGATTTTTCAAATACCGAGGTCAAAAATAACGTGCCCCCCAAAAAATAAAATAAAATAAATAAACACTTGATAAATACGTTTGGCTGACAACATATTTATTTTCCATAACAACATGTGCAAACTGTGCACCGTGTGTGTGTGTGTGTGTGTGTGTGTGTTTTTTTCCTGTATCTGGGTGTGAACTGTTGAAATATAACTTATAGGTAGTTGTGGCTTCTTGTGCAACCTCTGAAATGGTGTAGATCCATTTGTAGTGTACACTACATTATATTATATAATATACTATATTAGTGTGTATGCATCCTCTGAAATGGACTTGGGTTCTCTCCACTAACTGTAAGTGATAGAAAAATATTTCCATTATCAGTTCAGTTGACTCAAATGTTGATACAACACCTGTACTGCAATGTATACATACAATACATACAATAATAAAGAATACCTTTAGCTTTCAGTAATTCAGTCTCACCTTTTATCAAAACAAGTAACTATTCTTCTGTGGCCAGAAGCATCCCACCTTTGCAGGACTCTTTTAGGATAACGCAACGCAGTGTCTCGCACAGCTCACATAAACTTCAATTTGAAGTTCAATTTGAAGTTTATGTGAGCTGTGCGAGACACTGCGTTGAGTTATTTAATCGGTTTAGGGAACACTCCGCTACAGCCGACTATTTTCGTTTTGACATTGCAGCGGTATCTGGAAGTACGTGTCACGTGACTTTCCGTGTCTCGTCGGCTATTTTCACTTCCCAATGAAACGACACTTCAAGGAAAAAAATACCGAGGACTATGGCAAGCCGATTTAACTTTTATTCATTTCCAGGATATGAATTCTTGATATCAACAATTCAATTTTCACTAGTTAAAATGATAGTTATTGATATCAGGAATTCGATATCTACTAGTAACAATGGAAATGTTTGATATCAGAAATTAAATTTCCACAAGTAGCTAATTCTTGATATCAACAATTACATTTTTACTAGTTAAATGCTTATTCTACATATCAAGAATTGTATTTCAACTAGTAAAAACTATAATTCTTGATATCTGTAATTGTATTTTCACTAGTGAAATGTCACCATAGGCTGCCATTCAAAATCAATTGTTGATATCAAGAATTGATTTCTTACTAGTTACAATTCCGAATACACATATCAGCTTTGTATTTATATCATTTTTGATATCAATAATTACATTGTTACTAGTAAAAATGTGAATTCTTGATATCAAGAATTACGTGGTTACTAGTAAAAGTTTATATTCTAGATATCAACAATTGAATTGCTACTAGTAAAAATTTTAATTTTTGATATCTGAAAATGTATTTCTGATATCACTATAATTTCAGATATCTAAAATGGCTTTCTTACTAGTAACAATCACATTCATGATATCAGAAATGAACATTGTCACTAGTGAAAATGGAATTATTGAGATCAAAAATGAACATTGTTACTAGTAGCAGTTCAATTGTTGATATCAAGAATAGACATTTCAACTAGTGACAATTGAATTCTTGATATCAAAAATAAAGGTTTTTACTAGTACTAATTGTATTTCTGATATGTGAAATTGGAATTTCAACAAGTAAGAAATCAATTCTTGATATCAACAATTGATTTTGAATGGCAGCCTATGGTGACATTTCACTAGTGAAAATACAATTACAGATATCAAGAATTATAGTTTTTACTAGTTGAAATACAATTCTTGATATCTAGAATGAGCATTTAACTAGTAAAAATGTAATTGTTGATATCAAGAATTAGCATTGTTACTAGTGGAAATTTAATTTCTGATATCAAAAACTGCCATTGATACTAGTAGATATCGAATTCCTGATATCAACAATTATCATTTTAACTAGTGAAAACTGAATTATTGATATCAAGAATTCATATGCTGGAAATGAATAAAAGTTAAAACGGCTTGCCATAGAGGACATGACCTCGGTGTCCTCAATGGTAGTTATGGCCATGAGTTGCAGAAAGGGAAGTGTGCACAATAAACATTAAAAACATTTGGAAGAGAGAAAATAGCAGAAATCTATGCGTTTTCTTGGTGAATTTAAATTAGTTCAATAACTGGGGTCTCTGATATTCGTAAACCATAAGGTAATGGTCTTTGTGATATAGTGGATTTTATGTTTATTAATTTTTATTCAAGGGCATTATAGAATTGGTAAATGTTATTTTTCTAATGTTGCTAATATTGTTTAAATGGTTATTGGTGCTTTGTTAAAACAGAGTGTTATGTGCATTTATTAAATTAATTATTTTCTTTTGGCATACCTGCGTGATGACGTCATCGCATGCTTTAGCAGGTGGCGCGGCCGTGATGTGCTTCATTCTGAGTAAAAACGATGACAAGACAGCCATCACTGCAGCGCTCGTTTTATTTCTTCTTTAATCTTTTTATACTTCTTTTCAGGTAACTAAAACACACTTGGGTTTTGAGTATAAACATTGTTTAATGCAATAGGCTACTGATGAGTTGTGTGTGTGTGTAATGAGTTTATTATGTCTCAGCACATGGTTAGTTAGTTAGCAGGGCTATTTCGCGATTAGCGCGATATCCCGCTCTTTATTATAAATGGTCATTATGTCGATATTATTTTAGCGTATAAGAGTGCATGATGTTGTTTCAGTTTATGAGTTATCTTAAACTTGCATTTGGGTAATTTATCGCTTTCATGCCCGTTAACTGAGTTATGCATTTCATTTGTCTTAATCAATCTGATATACGTGACTTTGTGTGACTTTATATCAGAGACGATGGAGTGAACCGAATATGTCGGCTGCATTGTTGTGTTATTAATTTCATACTGTCATTTAGAGTAAACATTCAGTCTGAAAATGTTTTCTTTGGTAAACACAGCAGACAGCAATGAGCGAGGCAGCTCGGTCATTGGCTGTGCTGCAGCAACTTGCTCGAACCAATGACGGGGCGACTCTGAACGCCCGAACAATGGGCGCGTGCTTCGCGCTCGCGCGCTCAGAGCCCGCCAAGATGGGCGTGGCTTAGGGCTATATATTAGGCGCCCCGTCATGAGAGTTCTTTAGATTTAATCTCCTTCAGCAAAGACCTTCTCTTCGCTGGATCCTCCGGATTGTTGGAGTCTTTCGCCCGCCGTCGAAAAGCCTACAGCAGGACCGCTAAGAGGACGCTGGCGCCTTCAGCCGCCTTCGAAGCCTTCTGCTACGCCATCCGGCGCGCATCGCTATATCCTTTTACTGCAAGCTTCGCCTCTCGCGACGCTTTTTGATTGAGTAAAAGAGTAATTTTTCAAGGTGTTGTTGCAAATGCCTTCAGCCTGCGCCTCGTGCAGAGGCCCTCTTCCTGATGGGGATCGTCACATCATTTGCACTCGCTGCCTGGGACCTGACCACACAGAAGCTGCTCTCACTCGAGGCGGATGCCCGAATGTGACTCCCTGGGCCTCACCGAAGCTGCGCTCGCTTTGCCGCCTTCGCCGTGAACGAGCCTGCTACCACCGTGCTGCCGTCCCTCTGTTCGAGCCAGCGCAAGAAAAAGCGCCGCACACGGAGGCCGCCAGAGCACGTGGACTTCAGTGACGTCACGCCGGGCCAGTCCCGCGTGCTTCACCACTACCCGAGAACTCCCGACGCCAGTCCATTTCAACGCAGGCGGACCAGCACCCCTCCAACAGAGCGGTGGGTCTCGCTCGTTCGGGCGTCAGGGGACGACGGTGAAAAGGATGACAGCCTTTCCATTGACGCTGCATCCGACGACTGGCCGGGCTCGGCCTTCGACCCAGCGCCGTCGACATTAGCGGACACGAGCACGGGCACCAGCATGGACTCAGAGATCGTCCGCATCCTGTCTAAAACGGTAAGAGAGTTCACTGAACGCTTCACTGAAGCTTCGGAAGGATTCGCAGGCTATGCGTCACTTTCTGCCCAAGCGCTCCAGCTCGTCACAGAGCCGCCAGAGACCGCCTCAGCAGCAGCAGCGAGCCAGGGCGGCGCCTCCGTCTCCAAAGCGTGTAAAACATTTCCCAGTCCCTTACAGGCGGCTGGAAATGTCTGTACAGCAGTCAATGGGTCAGTCACAGAACTCGCTCACCTGCAATCAAACGCCGTTTTAACGGCAACACACAGAAATCACATTTTCTGCCTGTGTCACTAAGGGGTCACGTGTCCACACTAAAGTGCGCATTCCCACATATCAATACTGTCCAAACAGTGCCGAATACTTCCCCAGCTCAGCTGGACGCTCCATAAATGTAGATCGTGTGCCTATTGTCATGTATGCACCACTACACACAAGCACTGTTCCCACAGTTATAAACACTTCCCCAGTAAAAGCAGGAAATACTATAAAAGTAGCGGCGTGCCTGCTGCCATGCATGCACCCCTACACACAAACACTGTATGCATAGCCAAAAACCCCGCCATGGCGGAAGACTTTATGAAAGTGGCGGCATGCCTACTACAGTATATGCACCCCCACCCATAAGCGCTGCCCATACAGTTTCAAACAGTTCTCTGTCTCATGCCGCAAACATCACAGATGCGATGCGCGAGCCAAGAGACTCCCCGCTAAGAGCAGGAAGCTTTATGAATGTGGTGCGCGTGCCTCTTACGATGTATGCACCCCCACCCGAAAACTCTGTCCATACAGTTTCAAGCATTTCTCCGACTCATGCTGCAAGCATTTCGGAGATAGCGCACATGCCTGTACTCTCACACGCACCCCTGCACTCGGCACTCAACACGGCTGCTCAGCGCGCACCTGCGCCTCTGAGAGCCGTAAACTCAGTGTTAGCACAAGGCAATTTGCCGGTGGGGCCCATACGTCACTGCGACACGCCCCCAGCCAGCATTCAGCCCATATCTGTCGCGAGCAAAAGCCTGGGAAAAAATCCCGACATGCGAAATGGGTTTTGAACATAATAAAACACGGTTACTCACTTCAATTCGCTCGCAGACCACCCCGCTTTTCAGCGATGGTCGAGACGAAAGTGAGGAAAGATGTGTCGCATGTTCTACGCACCGAGGTGCTCAAACTGATAGAGAAGGGAGCTATAGAAACTGTTCCTCCCACTATGAGTGAGGCGGGTTTTTACAGCCGCTATTTTCTCGTCCTGAAAAAGGACGGTGGCCTCCGCCCCATCCTAGATCTCAGACATCTGAACAAAGCTTTAATGATTCGCTCGTTCAGAATGTTAACAACCAAACATATCCTCGCGCAAGTTAAGCCCGGGATTGGTTTCTATCAGTGGATTTGAAAGACGCTTACTTTCACATTCGATAGCGCCTCATCACAGGCCCTTTCTGAGATTAAGCTTTGAGGGACAGTCATACCAGTACGCAGTACTACCATTCGACCTATCATTGGCCCCGTACATTCTACGAAATGTATGGACGCGGCACTTTTCCCCTGAGACAGCGGGAGTCGCGAATACTGAATTACCTCGACGATTGGCTAATCATAGCACAATCAGAGGGCCAGTTAACGACGCACAGATCTTGGATTATCAGCCATCTAGAATGCCTGGGTCTGAAAATCAATTTTGCAAAGAGCGTGCTATCCCCAGCCAGAATATCTCTTTTCTGGGAATAGTGCTAGACTCAGTGCAGATGACAGCGCCCTCTCATCAGAGCGGCGCTCTCTGTCGACGCCTTGCAACATCATTCAGAGCGGTGCACGCCCTGTCAAACGATTTCAAAGAATGCTCGGTCTCATGGCCTCGGCATCAGCTGTACTCCAGCTAGGATTGTTGCACATGCGTCCTCTCCAGCGCTGGCTCAAGAGCCGTGTCCCCACTCACGCGTGGCGCTCGGGCCACTTTTTGATCAGAGCGAATCACGGATGTATAAAAGCCCTGACGCCCTGGAAAGCCGTCAACTGGTATCAAACCGGCGTGAGTCTGAGCGTGAGTCATGCGGAGAAAAATGATCATGACAGATGCCTCCAAAATAGGATGGGGGCCCTTTACGAGGGCAGGCCTGTCTCCGGGTTTTGGTCAAACCGGAAAAGCGCCTACACATAAACTGTCTGGAAATGAAGCGGTCGCCTTGGCTCTCAGAGCCCTGCTTCCGTACCTAAAAAGCGAACACGTCCTGGTCGAGCGGACAACATGGCCGGTAGTTTCATATATAAATCGCCAAGGTGGACTCAGGTCGAGCTCCTGCACTCTATGGCCAGGAGCTCATCCTATAGTCACAACACCACCTCGCTTCGCTGAGGGCAGCGCGCGTGCCAGGTGTCCTGAACCAAGGAGCCGGACATGCTATCCAGAGACAAGGTTCTCCCAGGAGAATGGCCTCTCCACCCTCTGGCGGTTCAGTGGTTATGGAAAACCTTTGGCGAGGCAGAGGTCGACCTCTTCAGCCTCCATGGAAAGCACGCACTGCCCTCTCTTCTTCTCAAAAAGCACGGACGCTTCGCCCAAGTTTGGCCGAGCCACCCCTTGTATGCTTTTCCCCGCTCGTGATGCTACCTCAGGTCATCAGTCGGATCAGGGAGGTGAAATGTGCAGTGCTCCTGGTAGCCCCACTCTGGAAAAACCAGGCGTGGTTTCCAGAACTGATACAGATGATGCAATCTGCCCCATGGCCGATTCAGCTGAGGCAAGACCTCCTCGGACAGGCCAGCGGGATGATTCTTCATCCCGCCCGATCTGTGGGCCCTCCATGCATGGCCCCTCAGCGGGTTCCGAGAACCTCCCCAGTGGAGTTTTGAGAACCATTACTGAGGCACGAGCACCCTCTCGAGGCTTGTATGCCCGAAAGTGGAAAGTGTTCAGTGACTGGTGTGATACCAAGAGTTTGAACCCCAAAGCGTCGCGAGATACCAAGTGTACTCGCCTTTTTGCAGGAGCTGCTGGAGGCGGGCGCACACCCTCCACGCTCAAAGTCTATGTGGCTGCCATAGCGGCGTCACACAATCCTGATAAAGGACATTCATTAGGGAAAAGCGATCTGATCGTTCATTTCCTAAGAAGCTAGGAGGATGAACCCTCCTCGCCCACCTTCGGTGCCGATCTGGGACCTGGCCACGGTCCTGGGCGCACTCAAGGGTGCCCGTTCGAACCTCTCCGAACCGTGCACCTTAAGCAGCTCTCGCTCAAAACCGCGCTCTTGCTGGCGTTCGCTTCAGTTAAAAGAGTGGGCGACCTGCACGCGCTGTCATCAAGCGCTGCTTGCCTGGAATTTGGACCTAACGACTGCAGAGTTGTCCTTAGGCCAGAGCACGGACAGACGGAACAATTATTCGTATGCTTTGGCGGCCGAACTAAGGGTCTCGCTGTCTCAAAGCAAAGAATATCGCGCTGGATAGTGGATGCTATAGCGCTGGCTTATGAAGCCAAGGGCCTTGGCTTCATAAGCATGGCCTCCTCGTGGGCGTGGTCGAGTGGGATACCCATTGAAGATGTTTGTGCGGCGGCAGGCTGGGCCTCGCCTTCGACATTTATCAGGTATTATAACCTACAGGTCCCCTCATTGCATTCCAACATTCTGTCAGCCTGACTATAGAATGGAATAGAGTGTGTTTATGCTGGGCATCACCTCCTCCCTTATAAGGTCCGTCTCTGACCGACTTAGAGGATTTATTATACGTACCAGTACATAAAAAGCTCAGTACATAAGATGTGTGTACAAAGAGCGCCCCGCCTTGGGTAAGGACGCTCTGTAATATCCCAGTATATAGCTCGCCGTTGGCCGGCTCGGGGAATAATCACTTTGCTTTAAAGCTCAGGCACCTGCCTAGGCATATAGCCTGCCTATGCTAATTTTGGCAGGCTCTGAGCACGCGAACGCGAGGCGCGCGCCCATTGGTCGCGCGTTCAGAGTCGCCCCGTCATTGGTTCGAGCAGTTGCCGCAGCACAGCCAATGACCGAGCTGCCTCGCTCATTGCTGTCTGCTGTGCAGCTGCAATGCGTTTTACATAAAGACTTCAATATTTCTCGAGAAACGGAGTTTTCCCATAGCGTAAGCTACTTACGCAATACTCGTTCCCTCCTCTCAGGGAACCGAGGTTACGCTAGTAACAGAGTCGTTTTCTATGTACTGATATGCATAAAAATCCTCTAAGTCAGTCAGAGACGGAGCTTGTAAGGGAGGAGATAATGCTCAGCATATACATACTCCAGTCCATTCTACAGTCAGGCTGATAGAATGTTGTAATGCATTTTTCTATGTACTGATATGCATAAAAATCCTCTAAGTCAGTCAGAGACGGACCTTATAAGGGAGGAGATAATGCTCAGCATATACATTCTCCAGTCCATTCTACAGTCAGGCTGATAGAATGTTGGAATGCAATGAGGGGACCTGTAGGTTATAAAACCTGATAAATGTCGAGCTGAGGCCCAGCCCGCGCCGCACAAATATCTTCAATGGGTATCCCACTCGACCACGCCCACGAGGAGGCCATGCTCCTCGTAGAGTGAGCTCTGACGCCTAAGGGGCACTGAAGGCCCTTGGCTTCATAAGCTAGCACTATAGCATCCACTATCCAGCGTGATATTCTTTGCTTTGAGACTGCGAGACCTTTAGTGCGGCCGCCAAAGCATATGAATAATTGTTCCGTCTGTCTGAACAGGACAGAACGTCCCAAATATACTCTGAGTGCCCTGACCGGGCAGAGTAAATTAGCGTCGCTTTCGTCTGCTGGGGACGATAGCGCTGCCAGAGATATCACCTGTACTCTGAAGGGTGTGGAGAGCACTTTAGGAATATACCCGTGCTTTGGCCTAAGGACAACTCTGCAGTCGTTAGGTCCAAATTCCAGGCAAGCAGCTTGATGACAGCGGATGCAGGTCAGCCCACTCTCTTGACTGAGGCGGCGCCAGCAAGAGCGCAGTTTTGAGCGAGAGCTGTTTAAGGTGCACGGTTCAGAGAGGTTCGAGCGGGGCACTCTTGAGTGCGTCCAGGACCGTGGCCAGGTCCCAGATCGGCACCGAGAGGGGGCGAGGAGGGTTCATCCTCCTAGAGCCTCTTAGGAAACGAATGATTAGGTCGTTTTTCCCTAATGAATGTCCTTTATCAGGATTGTGTGACGCTGCTATGGCAGCCACATAGACTTTGAGCGTGGAGGGTGTACGGCCTGCCTCCATCAGCTCTTGCAAAAAGGCGAGTACACTTGGTATCTTGCACGATTTGAGGTTCAAGCTCTTGGTATCACACCAGTCACTGAACACTTTCCACTTTTGGGCATATAAGCGCCTCATAGAGGGCGCTCGCGCCTCAGTGATGGTTCTCAAAACTCCACTGGGGAGGTTCTTGGGAACCCGTTGAGGGGCCATGCATGGAGGGCCCACAGATCGGGGCGGGGATGAAGCATCATCCTGTTGGCCTGCCTGAGGAGGTCTAGCCTCAACGGAATCGGCCATGGGGCAGATTGCATCATCTGCATCAGTTCTGGAAACCATGTCTGGTTGTTCCAGAGTGGGGCTACCAGGAGCACTGCACATTTCACTTCCCTGATCCGACTGATGACCTGAGGTAGCATCGCGATCGGGGGAAAACCATACAAGGGGCGGCTCGGCCAGACTTGGGCGAGCGCGTCCGTGCTCTTTGAGAAGAAAAGGGGGCAGTGCACGTTTTCTCTGGAGGCGAAGAGGTCGACCTCTGCCTCGCCAAAGGTTTTCCACTGAACCGTCAGAGGGTGGAGAGACCATTCTCCTGGGAGAACCTTGTCTCTGGACAGCATGTCCGCTCCCTGGTTCAGGGCGCCTGGCACATGCGCTGCTCTCAGCGGCGCAGGTGGTGTTGTGACCATAAGATGAGCTCCCTGGCCATAGAGTGCAGGGAGCTCGACCTGAGTCCACCCTGGCGATTTATATACTGAAACTACCGTCATGTTGTCCGTTCGGACCAGGACGTGTTCGTTTTCAGGTACGGAAGCAGGGCTCTGAGAGCCAAGGCGACCGCTTTCATTTCCAGACAGTTTATATGTAGGCGCTTTTCGGGTTTGACCAAAAGCCGGAGACAGGCCTGCCCTCGTAAAGGGCCCCCCATCCTATTTTGGAGGCATCTGTCGTGATCATTTTTCTCCGCGTATTTACGCCCAGACTCACGCCGGTTTGATACCAGTTGACGGCTTTCCAGGGCATCAGGGCTTTTATACAGCCGTGATTCGCTCTGATCAAAAAGTGGCCCGAGCGCCACGCGTGAGTGGGGACACGGGTCTTGAGCCAGCGCTGGAGAGGACGCATGTGCAACAATCCTAGCTGGAGTACCGCCGATGCCGAGGCCATGAGACCGAGCATTCTTTGAAATCGTTTGACGGGGGCGTGTGCACCCGTTCTGAATGATGTTGCAAGGCGTCGAATAGAGAGCGTGCGCTCTGATGAGAGGCGCGCTGTCATCTGCACTGAGTCTAGCACTATTCCCAGAAAAGAGATATTCTGGCTGGGGGATAGCACGCTCTTTGCAAAATTGATTCTCAGACCCAGGCATTCTAGATGGCTGATAATCCAAGATCTGTGCGTCGTTATCTGACCCTCTGATTGTGCTATGATTAGCCAATCATCGAGGTAATTCAGTATTCGCACTCCCCGCTGTCTCAGGGGGGAAAGTGCCGCGTCCATACATTTCGTGAATGTACGGGGGCCAATGATGGGCGAATGGTAGTACTGTGTACTGGTATGACTGTCCCTCGAAGCGAATCTCAGAAAAGGCCTGTGATGAGGCGCTATCGGAATGTGAAAGTAAGCGTCTTTCAAATCCACTGATAGAAACCAATCCCGGGCTGAACTTGCACGAGGATATGTTTGGTTGTTAACATTCTGAACGAGCGAATCATTAAAGCTTTGTTCAGATGTCTGAGATCTAGGATGGGGCGGAGGCCACCGTCCTTTTCGGACGAGAAAATAGCGGCTGTAAAAACCCGCCTCGCTCATAGAGGGAGGAACAGTTTCTATAGCACCCTTCTCTATCAGTTTGAGCACCTCGGTGCGTAGAACATGTGACACATCTTTCCTCACTTTCGTCTCGACCATCGCTGAAAAGCGGGGTGGTCTGCGAGCGAATTAAAGTGAGTAACCGTGTTTTATTATGTTCAAAACCCATTTCGGCATGTCGGGGATTTTTTCCCAGGCTTTTGCTCGCACAGATATGGGCTGAATGCTGGCTGGGGGCGTGTCGCAGTGACGTATGGGCCTCACCGGCAAATTGCCTTGTGCTAACACTGAGTTTACAGCTCTCAGAGGCGCAGGTGCGTGCTGAGCAGCCGTATTGAGTGCCGAGTGCAGGGGTGCGTGTGTGAGTACAGGCACGCGCGCTATCTCCGAAATGCTTGCAGCATGAGTCGGAGAAATGCTTGAAACTGTATGGACAGAGTTTTCGGGTGGGGGTGCATATACTGTAGTAGGCACGTGCACCTTCATAAAGTCTTCCGCTCGCGGCGGGGTTTTTTTGGCTATGCATACAGTGTTTGTGTGTAGGGGTGCATGCAGGACAGCAGGCACGCGCGCTACATTTATAGTATTTCCCGCTTTTACTGGAGAAGTGTTTATAACTGTGGGAACAGTGCTTGTGTGTAGTGGTGCATACATGACAATAGGCACACGATCTACATTTATTGGACGTCCAGCCTTAGCTGGGGAAGTATTTGGCACTGTTTGGACAGTATTGGTATGTGGGAATGCGCACTTTAGTGTGGACATGTGAACCCTTAGTGACACAGGCAGAAAATGACTCTTTTCGTGATTTCTGTGTGTCGCCGTTAAAACGGTGTTTGATTGCAGGTGAGCGAGTTCTGTGACTGGCCCATTGACTGCTGTACAGACATTTCCAACCGCCTGTAAGGGGACTGGGTAATGTTTTACATGTTTTAGAGAGAGTGGTCCGGCCTTTGCGAGACACGTACTCTCTCTTTTCTTCCTATTGCTAGGAAGACTTACGAGGCTCGGGTTCAGCACGATCTTGGGCCGAGGACCTCGTTGCTCAGGCGGCTTTCTTCGGCCAGCGGAACGCGAGCGGCGTCGAGCGTCCGTTTCAGATCTGCTCTTTGGCTTTTGGGAGACGGGAGGGGCCGCCCTGGCTCGCTGCTGCTGCTGAGGCGGTCTCTGGTGAGACGAGCTGGAGCGCTTGGGCAGGAAGTGACGCATAGCTTGCGAATCCTTCCAGGCCTCAGTGAAGCGTTCAGCGAATTCTTTTACCGCTGATCCAAACAGGCCGCTTGGAGCGATAGGCGCGTCAAGGAATGGCACCTTATCCGCGTCCTTCATCTCCGTTAGCGTCAGCCACAGATGGCGCTCAAGGACAGTCAAATTAGCCATGGCCCGGCCGATGGATTGGGCGGTGGCCTTCGTGGCTCACAGGGCTACGTCAGTGGCGCTGCACAGGTCCCTGAAAGCTTCAGGTTCAGGTCCAGACTCGTCCATGGTGCGGAGAAGTTTGGCCTGGTAAACTTGTAAAACCGCCATTGAATGAAGCGCTGACGCAGCTTGGCCGGCGGCGGCATATGCGCGGCCGGCGAGAGCTGAGGTGGATCTGCAGGGCTTCGAGGGATGAGAAGCTTTGGCTTTCCATCCGGCGGTGGAGGGTGGGCACAGATGGTTGGCCACAGCCTCCTCGAGGGGCGGAGTTCCCTCGTAGCCTCTTTCTCGTGCGCCGTCCACTGAGGAGAGCGAGGAAGAAAAAGAAGGCTTCAGGTGAGCAGAGTGCGGGGCTTTCCATGACTTCGTGAGTTCATCATGCACTTCAGGGAAGAAAGGAGAGGGTCTCTGTCGAGGGGCCTGCTGGCGCCCCTGCAGGAACCACTTGTCCAGCCGGCTGCGGGCGGGTTCTTCCGGAGAAGACCAGTCGAGCCCGAGGTCTTCCACGGCTTTGGACAGGATGCGGACAATCTCAGAGTCCATGCTGGTGCCCGTGCTCGTGTCCGCTGATGTCGATGGCGCGGGGTCGAAACTTGAGCCCGGCCAGTCGTCGGATGCAGCGTCAATAGAGAGGCTGTCATCCTTTTCATCGTCGTCCCCTGACGTACCGAACGAGACGAGACCCACCGCTCTGCTGGAAGGGTGCTGGTCCGCCTTCATAAAATGGACTGGCGGCGGGGAGATCTCAGTTAGCGGTGAAGCACGCGGGGACTGGGCCGGCGTGACGTCACCGAAGTCTACGTGCTCTGGCAGCCTCTGTGAGTGGCGCTTTTTCTTGCGTGGCTCGAACGGTTCAGGGCATCCGCCCTGAATGAGAGCAGCTTCTGCGTGGTCCGGTCCCAGGCAGCGAGTGCAAATGATGTGACGATCCCCATCAGGAAGAGGGCCTCTGCACGAGGCGCAGGCTGAAGGCATTTGCAACAACGCCTTGGAAAATTACTCTTTTACTAAAAAAGCGTAGCAGAGGCAAGCGCTTGCAGTAAAAGGATATAGTGTTGCACGCCGGATGGCAGAGGCAAGCGCTTGCAGTAAAAGGATATAGTGTTGCGCGCCGGATGGCGTAGCAGAAGGCTTCGAAGGCGGCTGAAGGCGCCGGCCTCCTCTTTAGCGGTCCAGCTTTAGGCTTTTCGACGGCGGGCGAAAGACTCCAACAATCCAGAGGATCCAGCGAAGAACAGGTCTTTGCTGAAGGAGATTAAATCTAAAGAACTCTCATGACGGGGCGCCTAATATATAGCCCTAAGCCACGCCCATCTTGGCGGGCTCTGATCGCGTGAGCGCAAAGCGCGTGCCCATTGGTCGCGCGTTCAGAGTCGCCCCGTCATTGGTTCGAGCAAGTTGCTGCAGCACAGCCAATGACCGAGCTGCCTCGCTCATTGCTGTCTGCTGTGCAGCTGGAATGCGTTTTACATAAAGACTTCAATATTTCTCGAGAAACTGAGTTTTCCCATAGCGTAAGCTACTTACGCAATAGGAGAGACCTCTCGATAGGGAACGAGCAAGTCCCGGCTCGGAGCTCCACGGAGGGAGACAGGCCACGATCAATTCTGGCCAAATTTCTGAGAGCATCCGATAAAGATCTTGTCTTATGCGAGGAGTAAAGGAAAGCAAGAATTGTCACATTTTTCTGTTGAATTAGCGAATATGACAAGAGAGAAACATGATCGATTCAAACAATGCATTAAACTCTGACATCAACGTAAGTGCTTTTGCACTGGGTAGCATTTTCTTTTATCTTGCATAGTTCTGTTCATGGTTTTCAAGTATAAATAAATTTATCAAGTGACATTATTTCTTTGTTGTTGATGTCAACAACAAAAATAAGTTCTCTTCCCCCTTTTAAAAGTTGATGAGTATATTTATTTATTTATTTATATAAGCCCAATATATTTATTATCCAGTTTATTTCCTATTATTATACATTATTCTAACAGAACATATATTACAATGGAGGAAAACTTTATTCATAATTTGTCCACAAGTCTTGGAGATCCAGATTTTAAGCCCTTTATGTATTTGGCCTTATATTTACAGTGTAATGACATATGAGTACAGGCATTGTCACAGATCCACCGGGCTCTCCCTCTCTTTCTCTCTCACTGCTGACACAGCACTCACTCTCTGCTGAGTTTTGATCACACGCTACTGCACATCATCCTGGGTATTACACTCCTGTTTCTTCAAAGTTACCTGCAAGTATCACAAGACTGTTGTGAGTTATCTGTACATCGTGCTATTTCCCTGTCTGGAAATTACTTGTCTGATGTTTGAGTTCATATCTCTGCCTCTTTGAGGTTCTCTGTGACAGGCATAATACCATGATGGCCCCTCAATACCATGTCTAGGTGAATCTAGCTAGTCTTTCTAATAATAATAATACATTATAGTGTTATATATATGTATTTCAATTTGTAGCTTTTATTTACACTACAGTTACATTTATTCATTTAGCAGATCCAAAGATCCAAAGACTTGTACTTTAGACAAGGAAAAACACTCATAAGAGCCAACAATATTTATAGTGTCGCAATGCCAGATTTCAAGAACAGACCAAGCAAGAATGAAATTGTGCTGGACAGTATTAATATATTAGAATGTGTCTATATAGCTATATTTAACAGTCTGGATGCAATATATTTATTAAACCACAGCTAATGTAATCCCTGTAAAAACAAAATCAGGATCTACACATTTTTGTCTTGTCCTCATACTGATCATCATAACACAAAATCTACATAGGTTGAACATGATTCTTTAAATGCAGGCTATCTGATCTGACCTTTTCAAAGACTTGATTTACTCTATAATTCATCATATTTGTTTGGACAAACAAATTCATAATTGATAAAATACATTCATTGCATTTTTGTTCAATCTAAAGGATATTTTGGAGAAGAAAATCCTATTCTATTTTTTAAATATGTTTGACATGTTTTTTATATTTTATTTGTTTTGCCAGCCAACAGCAGTGCTTAAATAAAACTATAAGGCACGATGTGTTGTTGATTGTTGTTTACATCAAATGCCATGGCTTGTTAACTTCTAATAACCTCTCTGTCAAACAACTGTATCTTTCTAGAGATGTGATGAATGATTTGTTCTGGGTGGTTGAAAACAGCTGATGCACAGAACATCACAATAGATGTGAAAGACTGAACAGTCTGGATGGTTCATACATGAGGATGGGGAGAGAATGGGAGATGATTAGTTTGTTTCTGTGTCAGTCAGTTGCGTGCCACTTTGATTGGGGCAGAAACTAATTATTTTCCAGGCATTCACATAATTTCTTTTTGCATAATGCAAGAATCAGAGGAATCCAGAGATCAGGTAAGACTCATTGAGCATCTAATTGTTTTTCTGATGTTTTGTTGTTGAATGCAGCTTGGATACATTTTGTGTTCCTTTTGGGTTATATGTTTTTGTGTTGTGTGTAATATTTCATTTTATTGCCATAATTATTACCATCTTCTTCAGAAGACAATTCCAGACCAGGTGGATGGAGGAAGTTTGAGTGAAGAAAAGAATAGGCGTGGAAAGGTCAGCGAGAAGCGTCTTTCCTCCTCTGACTGGGAGAGAAAAGGAATATCTGTACCCATTGTGCCATCAAATTCCGTTCCAGGCCCTTCAAACAACCCCATCATTATTTCCATTGGCCCTCCACACCGTTGTCCCTCTGTTTCCAGTGAGTCCCAGTACCAGGGTCTCTCTCGGCAGGATGACTACACCAACAGGGATGGGTGGAGAAGGGAAACAGTGCAATGTTACCCACCAACTAGCAAGGGTGGCATCCCCAAGCAAACAATGGATGAACTGAGAAACGTGTTGCGTGAGAGCCCTCTACTGAGCACAAAAAGGCAAGATGAGGGAAGGAGTTACCCTCCGGGGCAAAGGGTGGACTGTAAACCAGATCAGGTAGCATCAAAGAGTTTCACCACCTTCAAGCCCCTTTCAGATATCTCTAGGAGAGCATCCAGACTAAGGGAAGAAAATTCATCTAGATGGGATTCTGATGGGCCATCAAGGACTGATGGACCTCCAAGCAGATCCTCGGGTGTGAATTCACCCACTGCAGAGAGATCCCACTGGGATGAAGCTGGCACATCACACACAGGTCAGTGTGTACCTTTGGGCTTTCTGCTATTTGTATAAAATAACATACTTGTTGCTTGAACCATTGTTAAAAGGATAGTTCACCCTAAAATGAAAATTCTCTCATCATTTACTCACCCTCATGCCATCCCACATGTGTGTGACTTTCTTTCTTCTGTTGGACACAAACAAAGAGTTTTAGAAGAATATCTCAGCTTTGTAGGTCCAGCAGGGCTGGACTGGTAATCTGGTATACCAGGCATTTTTCCGGTGGGCCGACGCATTTTGGGGCCAATCAGGGGCGGACTGGCCATCGGGAGAACTGAGCGGGCCGGTGTATCGACCGCGAAATGTGCCGAATGGGCCAGGATAAGCTAAAATGAGCCACCAACAAAACGCCACCACTCAACAATTTTTGACCAGTTGCCATGAAAAATCCCGGCCTGATTTATCTTCCCAGTCCAGCCCTGAGGTCCAGCCAATGTAAGTGAATGGGGATCAGAACAATTAGATGAAGTCAGCATAAACATAATCCATAAGACTCCAGTGGTTAAATCAATGTCTCCAGTTGATGTACAGTGAAAAACTCCTTTTTCACTGTGCATCAAGTCATTGCAGTCTCTAGGCATGATGATGAGTTCAAACTCGATTACACTTCCCAGTTCTTGATGCATGCACAGAGCGCTAGATGACACTATAGGAAGTGTAAGTGAGCCTGAAACCATGATTGCTGTCAAGATATACAGCAAAAAAGGAGTTATATTTTGGTCTGTTCTCACCCAAAACCAACTGGATTGTTTCAGAAGACATTGATTAAGCAATTTATGGATTATATTTATGCTGACTTTTTCACCCTTTTTGGAGCTTCAAAGGCCTGATCACCATTCACTTGCATTGTAATGAACTACGGAGCTGAAATTTTCCTCTAAATATCTTTGTGTTCTGCAGAACAAATTAAGTCATACACGTCTGGGATGACACAAAGGTGAGTAAATGTTGAGAGCATTTAAAATTTTGTTTTAATATCCCTTTAATTCTTTGTAGTAGTGATATTTTAGCAATCTTTATTATACTATTAAAACTCTCGATGTTCAATTGCTTATAGCTGTCTTATTGTTGTTTTATTTTATTTCATATTCGCACAAGATTACAAGGAGAGCTCCCAGGTGCACTCATTTGCATCTCAAAGCTTCATCTCTGATGTTGAGCACATAAAACAGCAAATTGCCCGTGAAAATATAAGCTTTGTTCGCTTTGAGGCCACTGATCTTCATGGTGTATCCCGATCCAAGACTGTTCCAGCTCGGTTCTTTCATGTAAATGCTTTATTGCTAATGCATTTTATTATCTTTGTTATTTAAAGGAATATTCCAGGTTTAATACAAGTTAATATCAATCAACAGCATTTGTGGTATGGAGTGTTGGCTATTTGAGCTGTAAAAGTTGTTTTAAAATACTTTCTTCTATCCCCACTTAATATGCAGAGACAACTATAAGTAAGCCATTAGTAGATTAATATTCTCGAAAACAGTAAACACTGTGTATTTGTGGCACTATACATTTCTTGTGTTTGTTTTGAGTGACCCGCTTAGACCTGCCCCAACAACATTACTCAACCAGTGGATTGAGTTGGGGGTGGGACTGTATCATGGTTTGAACCACAGCAGTCGAGGGGCGTATTCCATTCGGGGTGCTAGTGTCACAGAAATTGCTTTAAAGCTTTAAATCATCGTTTTTATGGATGTTGTAAGGGTTATTGTATCAAAATTGGATATAACTTTACACAGAAAAGGTTAGTAAGCAATTTTACCACACTAAAATCAAGTTTACATGTATATTGTTTACTTCTTGTGTCTATACTTTTGATACAGTGAGTATTTTAATGTTTACGGATTCACTTCCATTGAAAGTGCCTCAACTGAACCCAGATTTTGGCTTTTTTTTAAAGAAAAGGAGGGTCAAGTCGAAGTTCATTTTTGTGGTAATCAAGAAATGGTGTCGATTGAGCTTAACTTGTACCTAAACTGGAATACTCCTTACATTTTAGTGATAGCTTTAACTGTTTAGTGTCTGTTTGCAGTTGTCATTATTTTCTTTTTGGAAAAACAAAACAAATCTTTCAGTATTCAAAAACATTATTCCTCATTGATACCACAGGAAAAAGCTGTATATGGCATTCCTATGCCAAGAAGCTACCTGGAGTTAACCTTGAGCCCCAGAGTTAATGAGGTTGATCATCCAAGTGCAGCGAACTTCAGCAGTGATGTTCTCCTGCTCCCAGATCTCTCCACATTCAAGATCCTCCCCTGGGCAGACCAGACGGCTCGTCTCATTTGTGACCCTTGTACTATCACAGGGGTTCCACTTCGCACATCACCCCGCCTTATAGCCAAGCAGATGCTTGGTCAACTTCAGAGTATGGGATTTTCTCTCCACTCCTCCTTCACGTATGAGTGCTGTATATTTGGGTCCCCAGAGAGATTGGGTCCCAAGGCTGTGTTCTTCCCTGCCACCACTCTGTTGAGCAACTATGATCTGCCCTTCCTACAGCAGCTAGTCAGGGGGATGTACTACATGGGTGTGGACGTTGAGAGCTTTTCATCGGCCAATGGACCAGGAAAGATGGAGATTTGTTTCAAACCCAGGTTCGGGATTGAGGCCGCTGACAGCGCCTTTACCTTCCGTACAGGAATTAAAGAAATGGCGAGAAAGTATGACTATATAGCCACTTTTTTCACAGATGACAACATTCACAATTCTGGGTTACTCTCCCACAGCCTCTGGGATGCTAGTGGAAGAAGGAGCCTCTTCCACTCTGGCAATGGAGAACTGTCAGAGATCGGCAGGAAGTGGCTCTCAGGTCTTCTCCACCACTCTGCCGCTCTAAGCTGTCTTTTGGCTCCAGGGATCAGCTGTCAAAACCAGCTTTCTAAAGGCAAGAAAGATTCCAAGCACCAGCTTTATTCCACATGTGGCTGCAATGACAACAGCTGCACCTTCAACGTGAAGGTTCATGGTGGACGGGAAACACACATTGATAACAAGCTAAGTTCGGCAATGGCTAACCCTTATGTAGTGCTGGCAGCCACAATAGCAGCAGGACTGGATGGTATTAGGCGTAATCTCAATGTTGAACAGGCCCTAAACCGAGCTCCTATGCAGCAGAAACAGTTCCCAATCCCTATTAAACTGGATGATGCTTTAGAGGCCCTAGCAGAGGACAGTGTGATTTGCGGTTCACTGGGAGAACCTTTTGTGCAGTATTTTATTGCCATGAAACACGTAGAGTTGGAGACCCAAGAGCAGGATGCTGATAGAAACAAGGGACTTGAGTATTTTATTTAAAGATATTCAAAAAATCTAAGCTATTGCTGAATTTAGTGAATGATTTTGTGTATTTAAAAAAGAGAAAATAAATTTCTTGACCCTCTGATTTATTAATGGAGAGAAATAATACCTCTTTTGGCAAAAAGCTGAAAAAATTAAATAAAATCATGCAATTGACTGACATCTGCCACACACTGTCTGAGTGCTTTAATTTACAGCATAATTTAAATAACAAGTCATTTTCCCAACCTCCAGAAAAGTATACATTTTGAGGTGTATTTAAACTATGATCATAATTCATGATGACTTACCAACATTAATAATGTAAAATGTATCTTAATAGACAACTGTGAACCATTTATTAATGAGCTACCAACATTCATAACCTGTAAAGTCCACATTCATATAAAATGTATTATAAAATAATACTAAGAAAAAAAAATATAAAGTCTCCAATTCCTGCAAATAATTTGTTAATGAGTGCCTAATGCTTTAGAATTACATCATAAATCATGTACACAAATTCGCATATTGTGTAATAGAGTCTGATGACCGTTTACTGAACTTTATGTAAAGCAAATAAACAATAAAAACTACCTTAATAAAACAAAAAAACAAAAATGACATTTTTAATGTAAAACCCATTTAAATGCATGTGCAATTTATTAATAATTTCACTTGAAGGGATGGATAATTCTCTCATCATTTACTCATGCCATCCCAGATGTGTATGACTGTCATTCGTCTGCAGAACACAAACAACATTTTTTTGGAGAATACCTCAGCTCTTTTGGTCCCATATAAGTAATCCATACAATTGTGACCTTTATGGGATTTTTGGAGCTTCAAAGGTCTGGTCACCATTCACTTGTTATAGCTGCAAATAAATGATTTATAATGCATTTGTAGATTAATTATTAGTCAATAATGAACCCCTTTACAAAGGGAACCTTAATGTAAAGTGTTATCAATGGTAGAGAATAGATGACAATCAAAGTCTGAACTATTAAAATTTGTTCTTAAAGTAAGATGAGAAAATTCAAATCTAAACATGAATATGCTTAGCCACATTCAGTTAATTGAATTGAATTACAATTACTTGTAATATATGTGTATATATTGTTTTGGTGTTATTTGAACACATAAAGTCACAATGGAAGTGAAGTCCCCAAAGAAGTGTTAAAGTAATCATACTGTATATATCATTAAGTAATCTCTCTATAACAGCTTACTTAAACCGGCCTTATGATGGAAAATAGAGCTCTCCAAATGTGTTCTTTTAAACATGACCAAATGATGCTTTAAATAAGAGCCCAGATAGACTAGAATCCATTAGATAAATACTTCATGATGGGTTCTGCTACTTTAAAGTGGAACATCCAAGACAGCAATTAAAAAATTTAAAGAGTATACAATTTACATGCAGCAATGCAGGTAATTTAATCAAATGTGACTTTTTTTGGTTAAGGCACATTGCCCAAGAATTATAAAATGATAACCTAATCCAGAGGTTATCTGAACATGCAAATTCATAGTTTCCCCATATAATAATTTTTATTTTTTTTTATAATTATTTTATTTTTTTACCTAGAATGTCCTGCTCAAGCCCAAATTATTGTCATGTTTTTGCTTAAAACAAAGAGACTTAAAAATGTAATAAAAAAACTACAGAAGATCCACTCCAGACTAGACACTGATGATTTTTTATTGGCAACAAAAAGCATTTGGATGGTACAGAACAAAGAAAGGAAGGAAAGCGGTGCCCTTTGTGATTATTCTGACTGGCCGAACAACAATTCTTAATTTCAACTTCATTACATTTTTGCTGAGAATCAACGCATAAACTTCCAATTTTTCTTCTGTTTCTGAGATGAACTGGAACATTGGAGGCAAAGTCTTGAGTCTAAAGCTTAGAGAACTCTTCTCTGAAATACATTATGACAAGTATGTTTAATCTGACAATTGTACAAGTGATACAGATCTATAAACCATTGCAACAAAAAGCAGCAAACTAAAACAGATACAGTATCTTCCTTTGTTGTTGTTTTTTTTTTTAAACACTACATCAACTCTATCAATACCTCACCTATATTTAGGTTCTATAAGCCATAGTTTACTTCTTAGTAGGGGTGGGGGATCTCAAGGATCTTGTTGGGGTGGGAGAGCGCACAGATCTGGGTGGGGTGGGGGATTTAGGAGCTGGAGTAGGAGTGGGAGACTTCACAGAGGGAGGTGGGGTTGGGGACTTAATCGAGGGTGTAGGAGTCTGAGGAGTCTGGCTCTTCGGTGGAGTGGGTGTAGCTGGCTTGGGCGTAGCTGGCTTGGGTGTAGCTGGCTTGGGCGTAGCAGCGGGCTTGGACATTTGTCCCAGTTTAGGCTCCGGGATCTCCTCACCTTGTTTGTAGACACTGACAGTGATCTCCACAAATTCTCCTCCATGCTTGTTCCGTACGTTGATGCTGTATTTCCCTGAATCTTCAACAGTCACAGTGTTGATAGTGAGGCTAGAAAACTTGCCACCTTCGAAGGTGATTTTGTAGCGGTCGGTGGAGAGAACTTCTTGCTCATTTTTAAACCAGGTGACCTCTGGGCTGGGATCACCCCACACTGTACAAGTTAGACTGAGGGTCTGCATAAGAGGTCATAAGGGCTCAATTAATGCTCATAGATCATATTTACTGTAAATCAGTCCACAATGTTGGAACTCAATTAAGGTGGCATAGTGAACCTCTACTGGGCAAAGTAAAGTAAATCTTACCTTCTTCTCCATAATGGTGACAACATCTGGCAGGCCACCTACCACTCTGCCACGGTCTACAGGGGCAAACAGTTTATATGAGACATTTGGGCACAATTTTAAATGTCCTATTATGACTTACTACAAACAATTAACAGCTTTCAGTTACAAACTAATGTCTTTTCAACAATAACTAGGTTATTTACACCAGAGTAAAATTTTTGCTGGCATTTAAACACATCTAAGCTAATTTAAATAAATGTTTTTCATTGTACAACGCTTAATTCTACATTACACTCCGTCAAATAAAGTATGAATGAATACTGGATTAGTCCTTATTAATGTTGCATTTGAGCAATTCTCAGTAATACTCACTCTTCTCGGCAAAGGCAGCAGCCCTGATGAAAGAAAAAGAGAAATTATCAGTGGATTTGGTTTGTTGAGCTGACTCAAGAAAAAATATGCTTTCTTTATAGGAATTTATAAGAATTAATTAAATTAATTGAGATTCTCTTACTTCAGTCTTTGGAATTCTGCATAGGCATCACTGTATGCTGTTAAAATGGCAGAAACAAAATGAGTAACATGTTACAAAAACATTATACAGTAGTGTTCAAAAACATAACCAAAACATGAACATTAGAATAAAAATAAAACTCTCTTAAAATTAGACTATTTGCCTCTGTGTAGATGTCACACAACGCAACAAAATGAAACATGGAATGTAGCCATTTTCTTTATAACATTCCAATAAAAAAAGGATAGTATAGCATTAAGTTGCCTAGTTTCCACTTGCCTTGTCCAGAAAGGTCAAAGGTGCGAGAGTGTGATGTTTTTCCATCATGGATCTCAATGGTGTAATGACCCTTTTCCTTATCTGTGGGCTCACAGATTTGCATCCAGGCCATCTCAGATGTGCCTCCAATTCTCATCCTCTCCGAGGAGGAAATCTTACTCTCCCTATACCGAAGACAACAAAAATCACACACATTGGTCATAAACCGTTTCTTACAAACCAGAAAACACCATCCTGGTAAGTTTATGTCCATCAAACAAATCTGTAAATTCTACATTATCATAAAGGCTACCACGTAAAACAATTTCTACATCTACAAATTTGATTAGCATTTTCAGCGTCTGAATAGATGGATGGTGTATTTTTGTGTGAACTAACATTTGCTTTATGTCTGTATGTCCAGTACCTATGCAACCAGCTGGTTTTCATCTCCTCTGTGTAGTACTTCATGTAGCACTGCAGTCTGATACCTTCAGGTGTACACTGAAGAACCAACTCAGAGGCAGAATTCCCTGCAACAAAACACACACAATACCTTCAGAATAGCTTAACTATTGTACTATAGACTTATGCAAATGTAGAATCCATTAAATATGAATTTTATACTAAAATAGAATTAACTGCATTTGGAATAACTTTCAGCTGAAGTAACTGATATCTGCGACACTAGCACCACTAAACGGAACTGCAAAAATAAACAATGTTTTTAAAAAAACTGATTTTTGAATGTGCCCCTCCTCTACAATTGTTTACACAGTCATATAGTCCCACCCCAAATTCAAGCCATTGGTTGAGTAACGCTGGTACAAACAGGAATTTTTATAGTGCCACATAGACAGTGTTGAATAGCTTATGAATGGCTTACTTATAGTTTCTGCATATTAAGCTGGGATTGAAAAAACACTGAAAATAAATAATATTCAGCTTTAAAAGAGCATGTAGATTTGGTCAGGAGTTCAATGGTCAAATGGTGTTTCCAAGGGACAAACATTTTTTAAATCAGTAACCAATCAACCTACCAGCAATACTTGCAATGGCGTTGATGATATCCTCAAACACTGCCAAAAAAGATACGAAATTATCAATTTAATAATACAACATGACAAATATGCTGCCTTCATGTGCTATCGAATTATTCTACTTCCCACTTCTAAAGTGGTAATTACATGTATGTTGCAAGTGCTTTGTTGTTGGAAAGTAAAGGAAGCATGGTGGACACCAGGTTCATTTATACATATTTCTTGAGGGACTTTTATTTTGACACCATAATAGATATTACTCTCTTAACTTGCTGACAATAATGGAATTATGGTCAAATACAATCTATTTTCACGATGTAAAAATCTGCAACATGCAATGGTTGATATACATAAATTAATATGTCTGAAACGGCAAGTGCTAACAATTAGCTGTATTTAGAAAAATCAATAAAACCTGTGATTCACTACAGAAACGATACTCTCCTCCTTACTCTCCCCTCCCAACTCAGAAACTCGGGTATCAAAATGATCTCAGATTACCAGTTGTAATTACGACTTGAGGGGGTAGTTCATGTGCAACTTCGGAGTGGGAAATTGTATTTAAAATCATTCCTATCGAACGTGAAGGCAGCAACAAATAGTTTTTACAGGAAGTCACTGAAGGAATATACTGAACAGCTCTTAGCACAAGTACCTTTGCCAGAAATGTCATAGACAGAGGTGTCCTTTCCACGATCATCGCCTAGTATAGCTTTGTAAATTCCCTGATCTTTCCTTGAGAACTGTTTAATAAAACAAATATAAAGTAAAATGTTAATATATATATTAAAAATGATTATTAATAATACATTTGATATTTATAATATTTAAAACTAAATATTAGGATTTATGAAGCTTTTAAATGCTATAAAACTTACTTAAATATTTAAATTTGTGCGTTATAATGGTGTTTCCAACTTCTGTTCATGGAGTCCCCAAACAGTCCCCCTTATCTGACACATAATCTATAGGGGAGGCTGTGGCTCAGCTGGTAGAGTGGGTTTGCCACTAATCGCAGGTTTGGAGGTTCGATTCCTGGCCCACATGACTGCACATGCCGATGTGTCCTTGGACAAGACACTGAACCCCAAGTTGCTCCCAATGGCTGGCTAGCGCCTTGCATGGAAGCTCTGCCGTCATTGGTGTGTGAATGTGTGTGAATGGGGGAATGAGTCACTGTGTCAAGTACTTTGAAAACCGCTAAAGTTAAAAAAGCGCTATATAAGTGCAGACCATTTACCATTTACTCTGCTAACAAATTATGTTTTTTATAAGGGCGAACAAAATGTGTACTGTTTTGGGACTCCATGAACAAAGTTGGGAAACACTGCTAAATAAACTTTAGTCACTGGAGAGCTGGTTATCATACCATTGGTATAGGAAGCGCACAAGTTCCAGACATTGGGTTGGGTGGAACGTCAACAGTAATTTCCTCATCATCTTTAAACCAGGTGAACGTTGTCTCTTTCTTCACATTAGCCAGCTTCAACACAAACACATGAACAAGATTATCGAATATGGAAAATGACATGAGCCTTTAACTTCGTCTTTCAAATTTCATGCATCATTGCTATCTCTCTACATACCATCTGGGCCGTATGACACATTAATGCATATGACATATACTGTAAAGTGCAATATATAGAGTCAAATGCATGATATGCTTTGCTAGCAGGATTTTAGGTTTTTATTTACCTTGCAAACAAGTATGACTGTGCAGTCATCTGTCACATGGAAAGACAGGTACTCTGAGAAGTGAGGGCCTGGGAGAAACAGAATAAAGTATCAGCTTATTCAATTTAAAACATTTAAAAAGATTTTTAAAGTCAGCTTCACACAGTACCAACAATACATGTATATTCCTTTATTTTGTATTTATTTGTATTATTTTACCACAGACCTTGTTTTCTGATGTGCTCTTTTCTCTGAAACTCAGCCTCCTTTAGAGCAGTTTTGAACACTACAATTTGAAAAATAGAAAAAAGAACATGCTGTCACAGATGTATTGTAGCTTTGTCCAGAAACTCAATAGCACTGAACAATTACTGTAAGGCCCTTACCATCTCCAACCAGAACCAGTGAGCTCTGGCTCTTGGCCTTGCCATCATGGATCTGAAGGGTGTAAGTGCCTTCATTGGCTTTGGTGAAGAGCTCAATAGTCATCTGGATGATTCCAGTGTTAACATCATGGCTGATTTTGTAACCCTAAACACACAGTAAACACATGTTAACTAAACATATATGTGACGTGTTTAATTCTCGATTTAGGGGATTTGGAATGTATGAGCCCTGTTGTTTCCAAAAACGAATGTACATTACACTACAATATTTACCAATGTGTTGTATTTTCCTATAAAAGCATATGGCTAGAAACATTTTAGGGAAACATTCAACTTTTTCTTATGAGTGATATTAGAGAAGTGAAGCATTGGGCTGTACCTCAGCACTTGAGATGGCTTTATCATTGACGATGAACCTGTAGTTCACAGAGGAGGACAACTTCAGAGCCTGTAACCAGAAACGCACATGACCCTTCTCCAGAATCTCATAGTTCAGCTCCGTCTTCAGTGGAACAACTGATGAGAGCAAAAATAGAAAAGGCATACATTTCAAGACCAAGTAATTCAGAGAATATAATTAAGATTCTGCAGCTGAAAACATGCAAATAAACAATCAAGAGGCAACTCACTAGGATGTCTGATGTTGTAGCTCTGCTCAAGCATTTTCTTGTGTTCTGTAAACAGAGATTATGTTCGTTTTTGCTAATTATTTATTAAGCAGATGCTTTCATCCAAAGCGATTTACAAAAGCACAAGGAATGTATTAAATAGGCACCAACAACATTATCCCATTATGAAGAAATGTAAACCCTAATCACTGACCTTCCTCATTGAGAGTGTAGCTGGCTGAAACTCCATCTGTATCAGTCACTGACACAGAGTAGGTGCCCAGATCTTCTTTCTCAGGGTTTATAAATGTCAGTTTTGAGCTGAAGAGAACATACGGTATTGCATCTTTTTAGTTCACACCACTTTGTTAAAGAATGCAGTGGTAGTAAAGGACAAAATGCACAGATATTAAATTATAAATATGCAAATAAATATATAAATTCTCTCATAATTTACTCACCTACATGCCATTCAAGATGTGATTGACTTTCTATCTTCTACAGAACACAAAGAAAGATCTTTATAAGGATATCTTATAAAGAAAAAATTGAAACGCACATAAAGGTAATCCAGAAAAATCAGCGGTTTAGTCAGAGGCTTAATCCATGTCTTCTGAAGCCCTCCCATCAGTTTTGGGTGAGAACTGACCAAAATCTAACTTTTTCCCAATATAAATCTTGATATCTCCTTGCAGATCATTATTTAAAGCTTGATTATACTTCCAATCACCATCTAGTGCTCTGCGTATGTGTCAAGCACTATGAAGTGTAATCAAGCTTGAAATCATGATCATGTCCAGAGACTGCAATGGCATGATGTACAGTGAAAAGGAGTTACGTTTTGGTCTGTTCATCCAAAACTGATTAGATTGCTTAAAAAGACATGGATTAAACCACTGGAGTCATATGGATTATTTTTATACTGCCTTTTTGTGTTTTTGGAGCTCGAAAGTTTTGGTCACCATTCACTTGCATTGTATGGACCTACAGAGCAGCGATTTTCTTCTAAAAATCTTCATTTGTGTCATTAAAAATAAAGAAAATCATACACATCTGGAATGGGATGAGGGTGAGCAAACGATGAGAGAATTAAACATTTTTGGGTGAACTATTCCTTTAAGTTAACATACTGTCTTCCAGAGGATGTGATGAAGACTCTATTTGATTCAGTGATTTCTTTGTAGGACTTTGACCAAATGAACTTGGAGGTCTCAGAAGTCTCACAAGCTTCAAAATTCAGGAAAATGTCTCCGGTCTCTTCATCCACACCGCACACAATTTCCTTCATACCTTAAGAAACAAAATTAGACAAAATAATGCATAATCAAAAATAACACCTCACATTTTATATACTAATTAAGTAGTAGTGTATTAAACTTAAATTAGACAATTTGTTTTATTTGAGTGGTGCTTGCCCATGCAAAACTCAAAGTTGATGTGGGTGGTTGCCAGAGCATTGCTATGCAGTTGCTAAGGTGTTCTGACTCATTATAAGCATGTTGCTAAGTGGTTGCTAGGGAGTTCTGGGTGGTTGCAAGGTGGTTGCTCACTGAGGTATCATTCATGTCCATAGCAGAAATAATGCAGGATGTGTTATGTTCAAAACAGTTTAAAACTTAGAGTAAGGGTTTGTTCAAAGGATGAGCAACAGTAAAATGTGTTGCATGTTAAAGAATGTAAATGAATGCTTATGGAAGGCAATAATTCACAAATACTGTATGCAATGCAGTTACCTGGCAGTGCCTTTGCACACACAGGATCTGACACATCTGAGGCTCTTCCAACACCATTAGCATTAACAGCCCGCACTTTAAACACATATGATGCTCCAGCTTCTAGTCCAGTCACCTACAAGCAATGTATAAACATTTATTTCTATACTTATCTTGTGCCACTTTTTCAGGTGTGGTTGCAGGGTTCTGAATTGCATAGCTTTAAATTATGGGAGTATTGCTTCACACCTTCAGGTAACACTGCCCAACTGATTCAGCATTCACAGTGGCAAAATTGGATGAACCCTTCTTAGCCATGTCCACAAAGTAACCAGTGACGGGGCTCCCTCCAGTGTACACAGGGGCCCTCCACTGCAGCATGAGGGAGTTATCACGCACCTCCCAGAAACTGAGGTCATACGCAGGGCCTGGCGAGACAGAAAGGATGTATGAAGTCACATACTGTAAGAGGTTTTTTGCTGCTTTAGGGTAAAAAGTACCATAATGGTATATGGAGAAAAATAACAGTGTCTCATTTGGGTTATGTACTTCACTTGAACACAGTACGATTTATTTAAAGAAGATTCATTTTTACTTAATGAATCTTCTTTAAATAAAACGTACTGTGTTCAAGTGTGTACAAAACCCAAATGAGACACTGTTATCTGGGAACTGAAAATCAGATACATATCTGTTCTAGATTGATAGAATTGTAGATTTAAGTGATATACTGACCAGGCTCTGGCATAGTCCAGGCCTCGCAGGCAAAAGCTTTGCTTGGCTCAGATGGCATGCCAACACCAGCCAAGTTTGCAGCCTGAATCTTGAACTCATAGAAAACTCCACCAGTCAAATTCTCCACCTGGATCCAGATGTGAATTACAGAACAGTTTGGGGAACAGACACAAAAGGCATCATTTTCGGACACATTATACAGTGCACATTTTACATTGTATCAGTAAATCCTAAAGGTTCATAACTTAAATGGCACTTTTTGGCACCAGACTATTTAAGAGCTCATCTCTGTATTAAGTATATGAAATATTTACAATACCATATGCTTTTTAATAGAGGTAGAACTTACCGTAAAGATCCTGTGGATGGCTGGGCTGGGGCTGACCTCCTTCCAGTTGAGTGATCCTGCCTCACGCTTGTCCAGGTAGTAAGATGTGATCTTTGTGCCGCCTGTGTGTTTGGGGCGTTTCCAAGCCAGGGTCATGGACGAGCCATTACAGTTCAGTAGAGTGATGCCGTATGGGGCAGAGGGAGCAGCTAATTGTGTGTGGAAGAGGTATAAATGTTTTAGTGAGGTAGACAAAGTTACTGAGGTACTTAAATGAGACCTGTGCTATCAGACAGTGACTGGAGCCAGGGATCAGGTGCATGATTAAATTATTAATTATGGTAGCCGATTCCCTTACTGATTAGATACTGATATTTAGAGTAATTAGTATTATTAAATTCAAAAGGCTTGTGCCTACAACATGTCTTAGATGTAAATCACATTGCAGTGACTTCTGTGGATTAAAAGAAGTGCTGGTTTTATTGGGCTGGTGTGTAGACATCAGCAGTGGATGTGTTAAGTCACTTTATATATGGAAATACATCACATACATACCGTACTCCACTGCCCCCTCTGTATAAGATAAAACAAGTGTTTACATGGCTACAACTTCAAAACACAGGGTTTTATTTCAATGTAAATCCTTGAGCAATTTTACTTGCTGAACATGTACATTTTTCTTGTTATTAAAATGAAGCAACTGTGTACTACTAAAGTTTTAAACCAAAAAAAATAGCACTTTAAACAAATATGTATGTTCGAAATGATGTACTCTCACATATGATACCAGTGGCCAAAAAAAGCCATTTTATTTTACATAAGGGTGATTCCCCTCATGGTGGCCAACACCATGTTAAAATCACATGACCAGCCAAATGCTACTCTCTTTTTCTTGGTAACCCCATCATATCGGACAAGTTCAAGCAGCAGAATAAATTAACTGTTTTAAAGGGATAGTTTACCCAAAAATGAAATTTCTCTCATCATTTACTCACCCTCATGTCTGCCCAGATGTGTATAACTTTCTTTCTTCTGCAGAACACAAACAAAGATTTCTAGAAGAATATCTCATCTTTTTAGTTCCATACAATGTAAGTAAATGGTTCCAAGAATTTTGAAGGTCCAAAAAGCAAATATAGGCAGCATAAAAGTAATACATTCGACTCCAGTGGTTAAATCCATGTCTTCAGAAGTGATATGATATGTGTGGGTGAGAAACAGATAAATATTTAAGTCCTTTTTTACTGCTGTATAAATTAGTGCTGCACGATAAATCATATCGTAATCGTGATGTCAGCCTGTGCGATTATATGACGGCAAACTGCTGCGATTATATTAAATAAATATGTGCACGTGTGGAGGTGACAGCCCATTCTCTCTGAGAGCTGTTTGCCCATTTTCTACACCGCTAATAAAAAGATGACCAGTCAGTCTCAGTTTAGGGAGTGGCACGTGTGGTCATGTCAGTTTCCTGTGTTCAGCGTGGACATAGATGCCAAGCAGACCGGCACTGAACTGGTGGCCAGAAAAAATTACAGATAATAGATATATATTTATACCGTATTATCTATAATACGGGAGCGTGCCATGTAAATAAACACAAACTCCAAAACTGTCATTCTCGGTGCGATCAGAGCCGCTTCAACCAATCTGAGCAGGAGTCGAGACCGGGTGTTTGACTCTGCCGGGTGATGCGCACTCTAACACGGAGACACTCGTCTCTCACCCCTGCTGTCTGCAGCGCAATGTGTAGCATCATTGATGAGATCATCAAGATAAGATCAATCTTATGTGAAAAATAACAATAAAATGACAACAACAATAAAATGTGTGTGTGTGTGTGTGTATATATATATATATATATATATATATATATATATATATATATATATATATATATATATATATTTGTTTTGGATAGACAAGATTGACAAATGCTTATCAATAATGCTCTTATGGCTAAAATGTTTACAGTGTTCAGTGGCTAAAATGTCAATATGACTAAATGTTACTAAAATATGACTGAAATGACAACAGTTTTCATTGACTAAAACTACTTTAAAAAGCCCAGTAAGCCAAACAAAAAAAAGCGCAATTACAGATGTGTTTGCGAGTGTCACGCCATATGACAAGTCTTCACAGAGATATAAAGAGACATGATGCACCGTTAGCAAAGTGGAATTTCAGACAATGATCCACACACTGGACAAGAGGTACCAGCGATAAGTAGAACTTTTTAGAAAGAGGATTTGGAAATACCAGTTGGTCATTTAAAAAAAAAAAAGAAAAAAAAGAAAAACACAACAGCAACAACAACAACAGTTTTAGTGGTTTGATTGCGTGAACCACACTTTTATATTCAGTTTGCTTTTCAAAAGAGTTTATAGAAAGTGTTATGTCCTGATAAAATGTCCCTGTTTGTTTGGACAATCTTATTTTCATGAAAATTTGTATGTTCTTATTTATTGTTCAATTTTAATTAGGTGTACTATTGAGAAAATAACAAGTTTGCAGTAATGCAAAGATATTATTTAATTTTGTAAAAATATATTAATTTGCATGTATAGTTGTTGTTGTTGCTAGTTTGTATGTTTGAGTTGAGAAATACACATTTCAGCATTATCAGTAATTTATTTGTGCATTTTCCTTGATAACCAAGCAAGTTGGCTCATGTTACCATTTGTTTATTATATCACAATCGCAAATCGCAATATTAGCCTCAATACGATATGGACGAAAAATACAAATTGGCAAAAACAAAAGAAGTCTATATAAGTCCACTTACACATTCTTCTTATGTATTATCTGTTTCTCACCCACAGCAATGATATCACTTCTGAAGATATGTATTTAACTAATGGAATCGTACAGATTACTTTCATGCTGCTTTTATCTGCATTTTGTAATTTCAAAGTTCTGGCCACCATTCGCTTGCCTACAGAGGACCTACAGAGCTGAGATATTTTTCAAAAAATCTTTGTTTGTGTTCAGCAGAAGAAAGAAACTTGTACACATCTGGGATTGCATGAGTGTGAGTGAATGATTAAAGAATTTTCATTTTTGGGTGAACCTTTACTGTATTAAAATTGTATTAATAATTTCCTAAGCCTGTTGAAACAGTTTACAAGCAAGCTCTTCATAATTGTGGTATTTTAGCTAAGTATTCTTTTTTGAGTTGGGAACATCTGATTAAATTTGCAGATGCATTGTTAGTTTTTAAATTTCTAAATGGTCTTGCTGTGCCCATATTCAATAAGTACATTCATAAAATAACAGGAAGGTTCACAAGGGCTAGTACAAGTGGTGATTGTAACTTAACATTAAGAAAAAGTACTTTTAGTCAATTATCCAATCCGGTTTTTGTCAAATCATAATTTGATATTTATTCTTATGTACTGTATATTTGATTGATATGCATTTGGATTTGCTTTGTGTGATTTTATTCTTAGGTTGTTTATTTTTCTTCTTTTTATTCTTTTATTTTAAGATTTTTTATAATTTATATTATTATATTGTTTAATGTATGGTTTTTCTCCTTTAATATCAACCTACCCAGGGCCATAAATAATGTATAATAATATGATGTTAATTAATCTGTATTGTCCCTGATTAATTAATTAAATACAAAATACATACTGAGAGCAGCGTCAATGAACAGTGGAGCAGATTCCTGTGACTCTTCACTCAATCCATACGCATTCACGGCTTGCACACGGAACACATAGGTATCTCCTTTGACCAAATCATGGGCCACAAACCTGAAAATGCAAATCCAGATAGTAATGTCCAAAATAAACCTAGTCCTTGTTTAAAGGGATCATTCACCCAAAAATGAATATTCTCTCAACAATATTTCATATTTCACATTTCTTTCTTCTGCTGAACACAAACTGAGATTTTTAGAAGAAAATCTCAGCTCTGTAGGTCCATACAATGCAAGTGAATAGTGGCCAGAACTTTGAAGGTCCAAAAAGCACATAAAGGCTCCATAAGACTCCAGTGGTTAAATCCATATCTTCAGAAGTGACAAATCAAAAGTTAAGTCTCCACTTTCACTTCCACATTGTTCTTTTGTTTTTGGCGATTCTCATTCTTCGAGTATATCACCGCCTACTAGGCAGGGAGGAGAATTTATAGTCATTTCAGGAGAAATGGATTTAACCACTGGAGTCATATGGATACATTTTTATGCAGCCTTTATGTGTTTTTTGGATCTTCAAAGTTCTGGCTACCATTCATTTGCATTGTATGGACCAACAGAGCTGAGATTTTCTTCTAAAAATCTTTGGGTGTGTTAAACAGATGAAAGAAACTCATACACATCTGGGATGGCATGAGGGTGAGTAAATTATGAGAGTATTTTACATTTTTGGGTGAACTTTCCCTTTAAACCGGTCTCAGAAACACATTCTGATGTGATAAACCACTTTACTGTACAGTTGTATGTTTTTTACCTGGTGTGTTTGTAAGGTCTGTGGTTACAAGGGAACCAGACCTTGGAGCCAACCACAGAGGCATCCACATAATAACCCATGAGGTTGTTGGGATGTTTCGGGGGCTCCCACTGCACAAAAGCAGATGTTTTGGTGTTTCTGGAAGCAACCACCTGTGCCGGAGCAGATGGGACACCTGCATAAACCAAAAATGGAATGTCAAAAAAACTCCTTGGATAATGTCACAGATTAATGGGGAGGCTGGTATGGATGCCCTTCTGAAAGTGAATATATTATGGTGGATGGTTGCTTTTAAGAAGTGGAACTAAAACATGCTAAAAGTGAACTGTGTTATCTCAGGGTGAAAAAGTCAAACAGCAAATTCTTGTGGAGGACAGAGTTCAAGATCATTTTAATGTTTGAGCTTGCTCAGTGGGAATTTTTTTTTGTTTTCCTTTATTTTCAGAAAGCAGAAACCAGCCTGTGATGATATTAGCTGATAAACCAATGTTTTGAAAAAACGATCGTAATACATACATACCAATGTTTGGAACAATACCTGCAAAATACAGTATGGAAGTAGTTATAAAAGAAGCATTTGAACGTTCCTTGATGACCTTCTATGGACACAGTTACAGCTGAGATTAAATAGTTTGGCAAATATTATTTTGGAGAGTTAGACAACCAAAACAGCAGGGTTGATAAGTCAAATATTGACAGTTACTGTATAGCCTTCTTACCATGCGGGTCGACCTTTTGGATTGGAGCTGTAGGCTCCGATGGCTCACTCAAGCCATACTTGTTGACAGTGATTACACGGAAACGGTAAGATTTCCCGTCGTCCATATCGTAAACAGGATAACGGGGAGAGCGTAGCTGGACTGCAGTGTTGACTCTCTGCCAGAGGTGACTGTCACTTACACTCTAAGACGTGGAGAGTCATAGATGGCCATTATGAGGAGTCAGAGAGAGTAGAGTCATTATGTCTTCTGGTTTGAAGTGCAGCCCCACTCAAACTTATGGAATATTCGAAAAACAACCAGACTCTTTACAAAAATACGATTGCTAGCTATGTGCAGTAAAATCAGACAGTCAATAACATGTGTATTTCAATGTGTAGAATGTTTATGAATCCTATGTACAAATATGATCTTGACTATAGACTGTTTTAAATCAAAAATATGTTTTAAATGTAACATTATCTTTAGTATTTAAATAACATTTACATAACCTATTTATCCTAGCTCATTTAGCAATATAATAAGAAAAAAGAAGTCTTGTTAAAGATACATTTATAAAAAAAAGTGCCTACACACCTTCTCAACGAGGTACCACACATGTGCCCGTCCGCGAGGGCTTGGTGGTGTCCAGCTCAGAACAATGTATGTTTTGTTTATTTCAGTGGCATGCACATTGGTGGGTGGTTCTGGTATTGTAACATACACTAAACAGGAATAAATCAGATGTTTATTTATTCAAAATGGTATATTTAATATCATCTACATATCTACTCTTATTTGCAGTGTGTTAGTACTATTGTGTTGAGACAGCCTGAATTTTTGACAAAAACATATTTATCTCATTTAACAGATACTTTTAAAGAGAATGAACTTAAATACATACATAATATATTTATTTACCTGAATTACATGACACAGGATTACTTTGATTTTGACTGTTTCATAAATATTCTGTGTTGCATAGGTAAGAAAATCAGTTTTGGCCAAATATTCAAGTATTGTCTCATTTGAAAATCTTATGGTCTGATTTTAGATACATTTTATTCACAGTGCATAAAAAAAGAAGAAAAAACAAAATAATACATAGAACTTTAAATTGGTTTAATTTAATGGGGTTATATCGATTTAATGGATTATTTCACTCATGTATTAGCTAGTTAAATTCACTCTGAAGAACATGTTTCAGATTCACTCCCAGGTTAAATGTGGCAATGACTATAATTTAAAGGCAACCTTTGATGGAAATAAACACAACTGGGTTAAACAGCATTAAATGTAATACTAATCATATTCAAAGCCAACTGAATATTAAGAGGGTTTTTTTTCTCTTTTTGTAAGACCAGTCAAACACCTACTGACTGAAAAAGATGTCTCGATAGTTTGCCTATTCTTGAGAAAACAACATCTTTAGTGTAAGTTTTTACACTAAAGATGTCTTCAAATACTTTTCTTTATTCATGGTACCAATACAACTCAACATTAGGCCTTATTGTATTTATTGCAACTTTTGTTGACACCAAATGCATGCAGGATGTTAATTTACTGTATATTAAATATATTAAAAGACTTTGAATACAGTCTCATTTTTGACTCTTTCAATTGCAGTAGGTAGTGACTGATCTACACAGTATTTATTTTGTAATGAATTAATGAAACCTGGAATGTTAATTGTTAAATCAAAAATGTTAAAGTTATGTCTTTGGACAGAGAGAGCTTGCATGGTTTTGATCTAAATGATGGAATGATGATATCGATGATAAGTTAGAAAGTGAATGTACCTCCTTGTAGTTCCTCCTGTCGAATCACAATGTCATATTTTCCTTCGATTTTAATCACTGTTTCGATACATAAACATTATACTTTATTTTTAATTAAACACATTAAACACTAGTCTGTGATTATGTTCTTGACAGAGGCATTCAACCAACAAATTACAATATGATTTCATATATAGCAAGTTTTGTAGCTTATTTCAAATGTGACCAAACACCATGTCATGATTTGAGGATTTTCCCTCCACAAGGGAAACAGTCATACACGGGCTCAAACAAGCACAAAGTGAAAGAAAGCACACCCCTGCATAATACGGGTAACACGCAGCAATGCCTAAAGAATGATGTGTCTGAATCTGCAGCTGGCAAAAGAACTTAGCTGATCTACAACCAGATTTAGTTGCAAATCTTTTAATTTGGGTTATAATGGTCTTGTATCAGCTCAAGATGCTTTTATCTCAGGCGTGTTACAACTACCAATTGGCACTCTTTCCTCCTAATTACATTGTAGAATTTTGTATGAAATGAGAAGCCAGTATTTCATTTGCCAACAGGTCCAACCCTTTTTTCGAGGCTTACCCAAAGGAATCTTTTTTAGTCCTACCTTCCACATCACTCTCCACGGCTGCAGCAGTCACTCCAGTGGACATCCTAGAGGGCAGACTGATGCCAGTTTTGTTCACAGCCCTCACCCTGAAGTGGTAGGAGGCCCCCTCAGTTAGACCATGAACGGGCAGCTTGCACACTTTAACAGGGGATTCATTGCATTGGACCCAGTCCTTAGTTCCAGACTTACGTCTGCCAAGGTAACATGAAAGATGCATATAAAACATACTGCACATAAAATAAATGGGTGTTGATACAGATTTCCCAGATTATATTTTTTATTTTATTAAAATCTGATTTGATATCGATTAATATGGTGTAACAAGGTTAAAACGGGAAAGGAGGAGGTGGGAACTGGCTGAACAGTCAAAATAATATTTAATAAGAATTTAAACAAAAAGACACACAGAACCCAAACGCGCACATGGCAGCTGCATGTGGCTCTGTCTCTCCCGAACTGCTGAGTTCCGCGGCATTTATCCCTCTCATTGGCTGATTAGCCCAATTGGGGGCCAGGAGTGCATAGTCACGGCCTGGCCCGGCCCCGCCCTCCACCTCATCACATATGGGTATATTTCAGTTATAATACTCTCCCAACTAATGGTATTAATTATACAGGGGACCTTCTAACTAGGTACATTCTGAAAATATAAATGTTACTATACTATATTTTTATTAGTTTTTCATCATTTTGGTCACAACAAATCCAAGGTATTCAATCAATAAATAAGATATTATATTTCATATATCATTTTCTGTTTAATTGCATAATTTGTACAATTTACAAACATTTACATTGATTTGTTGAACACGTTAACGAGAGAGGACTTGGATGGCTTTATCTCATATGTACCATGTGTGATTAGAAATAAATTTATATTTTTTGTTGTTTGTGATCAACAACTGACTGTAGAGAACAGAAAGGATAATAAAAGAGACATTATTAAATGATAAAATAGGTTGCATGGATGTCGTCTTTGGACACGCATTACAGGGAACAACTTTTACTCTCAACACACAGTGAAAGGATGTCACTGCTGAATTCTCAAACCATTTTCTAATTAGTGGAGGTTTGTGCATTGAGTAAAAGATCAATTTTGGGATTTAAGAATCGATATTGAGATCATTCAAATGAGATCTTGATGCATCAGAAAATCAATATTTTTACCCACCCCTACTATTACTTGGTCACAAATTTGTGACTCATGATAACTCCTTTTTACAAAAAAGGTTTTGACACCATAGTATGTCATCATATCTTACAATTATATGTAAATAGAATTAATTTAATTAAAAGTGTGCCATGTTGGTTTATCTTCAAATGTGAGGTGAGTTATGGGGGCCTGGGTAGCTCAACGAGTACAGACGCTGACTACCACCCTTGGAGTTACAAGTTCGAATCCAGGGTGTGCTGAGAGACTCCAGCCAGGTCTCCTAAGCAACCAAATTGGCCTGGATGCTCGGGAGGGTAGAGTCAAATGGGGTAACCTCCTTGTGGTCACCATAATGTGGTTCTCTGCGTGGAGGCTGCGGAGAATAGCGTGAGGCCTCCACAAATGGTATGTCTCCGCGGTAACGCGCTCAACAAGCCATGTGATAAGATGCGTGGATTGACTGTCTCAGACACGGAGGCAACTGAGATTCATCCTCCGCCACCCGGATTTAGGCAAGTCATTTCGCCACCATGAAGACTTAGAGCGCATTGGGAATTGGGCATTACAAATTAGGGAGAAAAGTGAAATTTGAGGCGAGTTGTTTACCTGTCCACAAAGTATCCAGTGATAGGAGCCTCATTAGTGGTGTTGGGAGGTTTCCAGGAGACCAGTACGTAATCAGCATTTGCATCAGAGGCTGTAACATCCATAGGGGCTCCAGGGGCCCCGGCCACTGTGGGAGCGGCATCTGTAAAACAAATATACACACATATTTACACAGTTATTGGACATCTCCTAAAGTAATTCACAACTATTGCTGGGTAAATTACTCAAAATAAATAATCCACTACAAATTACTAATTACTTCTCTATAAAATATAATGAGATTACTGATTACTTCATCTACAAAGTAATCAAATTACAAATTATTTTACTTTTAAGTTACTTTCCTTGAAAAGCATTTGATTTTGTCACAGAAACGCTAACAGACATACATATGAATTCATATTTGAAATGTATTATACATATTTATTTTTCACAAGTAATAATTATTTTAATTGAAATTCAGAAACTGTAATCTGAATACAAGAATTTTATCAGTAATGTTTACACTACATTTTTGACTAAAGTAATTAGATTAAAGTAACTAATTACTTTGTAATTGGATACACACAACACTGTTCATTCCCATTTATGTCTAACACAAAATCTTATATTGCATCAGCTGCCCGGATATATTTTTACCTTTAACAAACAGGTAAGCACTGTGTTCTACAGTTCCGTCCTTGGTCCAAATGCGAAGGGTGTACAGACCCTCATCATCCTTGTTCAGGTGAGGAAAAGTGAGCTTGGCGACCCCACCACCAATAGACATCTCAATCCACCTGGATGGCTTCAGCAAAGTATCTATACACACAAACACAGTGTTAGTAGTTTGTACCTGAGAACTAATCCATCATCACTTTGACTTTTGCTATGGTTCTGAATAGGATACAAATTTCAGCATCTCACCATCTCTGTACCACATGGCCTCTGGTGGCAGATTTGGCAGATCAGGCACTACCACCATGGTGGAAAACAGACTAACAGACTCTCCCTCTGTACCAAACGTCACTCCAAAATTGTTCAGTAGGGTCACTTCAAGCTTCCTGGCGTGAATGCTACTGAGCAGAGGAACTACAGGAACACACCATCATACAGCAACTCAAGTTAAGTCATTTTCATATTTGTATAGTGCTTTTCAAAACACATTTAGTTTAAAAGCAGCTTTATACAGAAATGTATGCTGTAACAGAAAATGAAGCAGCAATGTCTTAAAGTCTTCATTGTGCGGTTTTATATACAAATAAAATGGAATTGTAGATTATGCCTTAAAATTATTATACATGTCTTTAGGCCCCCAGTGAGCAAGCCAAAGGCGACTGTGGGTCTGATTTGATAGATACCGACAAACCAAACAAATGTATATGCTTGTGCAAACCATGTTCATCTATACTAATAGGTTCATTGAATGCCTTACTGTGATATTAGTCTATTAGGAAAATGGTTTTATTCACTTTTTAATGAGTTAGTTCACATTATTTTAATTGTGCTAAAAGAGCCCAAGAGCTCATGAAATCAAAATAGATGTTTTGTCCACAAATCAGTTCTTGTTAATAATTTACTTTGAGAATATTTATGCAAACAGAAATAAAGTCATCACTATAAGTTTATCACCTTGAAATCTTCACAGACCATGTAGTGGTCAATTTTACCCTTTAAATGTACACTGTTGCAGCCCACCTAACCCAATGGAAATCTGAATGTGTTAGGTCATTTAGCTTGACCTGTATGATTTATATAAAATGTAACATCCCTTTAATGATAAAACATTAAGATACCTATAAAAGCATGTTTCGTTTTTCAAAAGTTTAAAAGCCGAAAAGTCAGCAGATTGAGGAATGACCAAACTATGAATGCATGTTTGTATAAGGACAATTCTAGGAGGTGTTTACCGCATGTCCTAACCCCCTTTAGGACAAAATTGTTTCCATGTCTTATCTAGGCTTTGAGCCTGGAACAGATACGAAATATTTATGGAACACGATCTCAAAAAGTCCTTCACAATTGAGTGTCAGCCAAACATAAATTGAAGTTATACCTTGTCCTGGCAGATGAGAGAGCTCTCCTCCCCCTAGTGGCCCTACGTGGAAAAACAACCGTAGATATGAAAGACTGCTCGTCACAAGAGAAAGCAGAAATACAAAAGACAGCGCAGTGACACTCACTCCTGACACAGACCATGGTCTTTGAGGTGGCCTTTCCATATGGATTGGTTACCACGGCACTATACACTCCAGAATCACTAACTGCACACCTGTAAGAGAACGACAAAATAAGTTCACAATGTGAATGAACAAGTCAAAAATGTGATTATATACGTCTCTCCGCATATCACATACTAAACGCAAGACTTCTAACGAAACAATTACCATATTGTCTTCAATGCCTTTCAAACACATGTTCTGATGTTGCTTAAATAAATATTCTGGGTTCAGTACAAGTTAAGATCACTCAACATAAATGTGTGGTAAATAATGTTGATTACCACAAATAAATACAATAAAATTAATAAAAATAATTTGGACTCATCCCTCCTTTTCAAAAATATAAACAAAATGAAAGAACAAAAGCAAAAACCGAGGCTACAATGATGTTCTTACAATGGAAGTGAATGGGGCCATTTTTGGAGGGTTTAAAGGCTGAAATGTATAGTTAGTATATATAGAAATGTAAGTTTATAATTTTATAAAGCACATACATTAATTGTTCTGTTAAAACTTGTGTATTATTTGAGCAGTACTTTTTTTTTTTTTTAATGTTCATGTCATGAGGAATCAAAATGTATTTGATATTTTGACATATTTGGTCATTCTACTATAAAACATACTGTACATTTTAGGACTCAAAACATAATCCTCAATTCAATAATAGTATTTATTGAAACTAAGCTGCAAAAACACTTCGTTCTCTACTTCCACGACTTTCCTACATCACTAGGGGGTCCATTAATTCAGGACTGCCTCTACAGCGAAAAAAACATCAACCCCGCCCACTGGTGCATCAGTTTGTATACTGAGAGAGAGCAGGACGGACAGGCCTAATTTGGCCTCACTAGAACTGAACACCAAAGGGGACCCATCTAGACTATTTTGAATTATTTTCGTCTTTGACCATTGTCATGTATCTCGCATGACTTTTAGAAGACTCAATGTCAAGTTACAACTCTGTAAAGGAGAGTCCTTTGGGCTGCTCTGGGACTTGCAGTTTTGAGCACAAATGCATCCTGGATGCATTCTTTTGATGAATTGCACTATTTTTAATTGTTGGTGTGTAAACATGCACTAGATGGATGCCTTTTGATGCATTTCCAGTGATGTGATACTGTATGTGTGTGTCTATTCACCTTGATTTGAACTATGTACAGCCGTGTCAAAAATTATTGGCATTGACATACATTTTGTGTTTCGCAAAGTTTTCTGCTTCAGTTGTTGTGGTGTTGATTCACATTGTTTCTAGTTTATTGTGCAGAGTGATCAGATGCATTTAAATAATTGCAAAAAGCTTCATTTTCCCAAAAAATTAACTTCATCACAAAAACCCAAATTTCACAGTTTTTTGTCTCCTCCTGAGGAGTCAGCTATGGAATTGTGTCACCACCAGTAGAGCTTGCTCAAAATTGGTGTGAGTGCATCTGCACGCACAGTGAGGTGAAGACTTTTGAACAATGGCCTGGTGTCAAGAAGGGCAGCAAAGAAGCCACTTCCTATCCAAGAATAACATCAAGGACAGACTGAAATCCTGCAGAAATTACAAGGACTGGACAGCAGAAGACTGGTGCAAAGTTATTTTCTCTGATGAAGCCCCCTTCTGATTGTTTGGGAAATCTGGAAAATCGATAGTCCGGAGAAGAAAAGTTGAATGCTACCATGAGTTCTGTGTTGTGCCAACAGTAAAGCATCCAGAGACCATCCATGTGTGGGTTGCTTTTTATCCAAGGAAGTGGGCTCTCTCACAATTCTGCCCAAAAACACTTCCACAAATAAAGAATGGTATCAAAACGTCCTGCAAGAGCAACTACTCCCAACGATCCAGGAGCAATTTGGTGATGATCCATGCATTTTCCAGCATGATGGAACACCATGTCACAAGGCAAGAGTGATACTGAAGTGGCTCAGAGATCATTACATTGAAATTTTGGATCCGTGGCCAGGCAACTCCCTGGATCTTAATCCCATAGAGAACCTGCTGTCAATCTTCAAAAGGAAAGTGGGCAAGCAGAAGCCCACAAATTGTGATCAACTCCGAGCACTAATAAAGCAAAAATGGATCGCCATCAGTCAGGATTTGGCCCAGAAGCTGATATCCAGCATGCCAGAGTGAATTGCAGATGTTATGAAGAACAAGGGTCAACACTGTAAATATTGAGTCTTTGTATATATTGAATGTTTTTGCCAATAAATGTCTTTAAAACTTATGAAATACTTATCATTGTGAAATTACATGTGAAAAAATAATCTACAAATACTGAAGCAGCAAACTTTGCAAAACACAAAATTTATATCACTGCCAATACTTTTGGCCATGGCTGTATGTTCAGTTTGGCTCGTATCAGCGTGAATTGTATGTTTCTTTGGCTCATATCAGCGTGGATTGCTTGTGAACCAGTCATAATACAATTCAGGATTTGCAAAGGAACTGTTATTGAAGAATGGGGCAGTTAAAGAGCAGTTTGCCCAAAAATTAAAATTCTCTCATTATTCAATTACCCTGATGCCATCCCAGATGTGTATGAATGTCTTTCTTCAGCAGAACACAAATGACGGTTTTTAGAAGAAGATAGAACTCTGTCAGGTCCTTATAATGGAAGTAAATGGGTGCCAGCACTTTGACAGTCCAAAAGTCACATTAATGGGGCTTTTCCACTGCACGGTACAACTCGACTCAACTCGACTCAACTCGACTCGCTTTTTGGGGGTTTTCCACTGTGGCTAGTACCTGGTACCTTTTTTTAGTACCACCTCGGTCGAGGTTCCAAGCGAGCCGAGCCAATACTAAATGTGACGTCAAAATCCTGCAGATCACTGATTGGTCAGGGAGAATCGTCACAACCAGTGTTACTGGATTTCAACCCGCTAGTTTTAAAGTTAGCAACAGCGATAACAGTATCATTTGTTCAAGTGCCTGTCGAATTGTGAAAAAATAAATGTCTGTGCGTAAAACCACGCCATGGTCAATAAACGAGGTGCAGACGGTCCACTCGTTAGTGATGAGCGAAACGATAAAGTCCCTCTGGAAATGTATCAGCTGTTGGCCGTACACGGCTACCAATAGTGTAGGGAAAAGTAAAAAAAAAAAACGTAAAAGTGACTACAGAACAATCAAGGAAAAGTGGTTGTGGTTCGACCAAATGGACGCTGTCTAAACCGGCGAGCAATGGGAGATAGAGTGCCCTGAACTAGCGTTGATCCACAATGGAGGATGGTATGTTTTGTAATGTTAACTCTATACTCTGCTTGAAAGCTTCACTTTATTTAGTTGACCAGCTATTGCAAGCTTGCGTCTAAAACAACCAGGTCAATTTAGCTGTTACACTTGTGTAAAATCACCATGCAACAACTGCTTTATGCAGCAAAATGAGCTAGTAGCTAACAGCTAGCGGTCGTGTTATTGTTTTGGTCAGTTTGTGTCATGTTTAAGATGATGTCACGGCAGTAGAGGGGGTTCAGCTATGTCGATCAGCATATAATCCCACCCACGTTGAGGTGGCACTAAACTGCAGTGGAAATGCAAGCTCAGAAGAGTAAAGTGAGTAGAGTTGAGGTGAGGTGAGTCGAACCATAACGTGCAGTGAAAGAGTGCCATTAGGCTGCATAAAAGCAATTAATTTGACTCCAGTCGATCAATGAATGTCTTCTGAAGTGAATTGAAAGGTTTATGTAAAGAACAAGTCGATAATTAAAACTGGAGTTGTGTGGATTACTTTTTTGGGTAAACTATTCCTTTAAAAATACTATTGGACCCGATCGGAAAACTGTCAAACTTTCATTCATGAATATTTAAAATGTCATGACTGTTTGATAGTGTTGCTGAATGTTAAAAGTTGTGCTTAAGATGAACAGTTTAATATATTTGGATACAATGTGTTGGACATGCATGAAATTTTGTTTTAGAATTTTGTGTAGCTTGTTCAAACCCAAGCCAAATCTGAGGCAGAGGGCCAGAGACAAGTTGGAGCATGATCATATATTACTAAATAATGATTGTTTTGGTTAAAAAAAAAAAAAAAATACACATTACTAACATTATCAGTGGACCTCAGGGAAGATAATAAAATAATAATAAAAAAGAGCATGCCATGACCATTTAAATTGTATGGTTTATTTTTCTGGTTACTTTAGAGTTTATGGCGTTACGTCTTCATGGCAACAAAGTTGTAAAATTAGTAATGTAAAAAATAATATTTTGTCACACTAAAATCATGTTAACACATATTGTTTATGTCTTGTGGCTATACTTTTGAAACAGTGAGTATATACAGTATTATATACATTTGGCCCTACTAACTTCCATTAGTGCCAGGGGTAACCCAGATATTTGCTTTTTCAAAGAAAAGGGGGGATTTTTTATTTATTTTTTATTATTTAATTATAATTTTTTTGTTGAGGTAAACAACTTATGCAACAAAGGCTGTCGATTGAGCTTAATTTGAATTAAATCCAGAATATTCCTTTAAGCACCTTTCCTTATGCTATTACTGGCCAAAGAGGCCATTAAATGAGACAGTGGGGGATGCTTCACTGAACACTACCTGAATCAAAGTTCTGATGAACTTCAGAGATTATAACCATTAAGCTATCTATTATTAAGCCTACCAACTCATTTTAAAACTGATTAAAATATCAAAATGACTAATTTTAATCTATATATTAAATGAATGGGCATTTTTGGTCCTATGCTACAGGGATTTTTTGGAGTCAGTACCAGTGTTGAACGTTTTATGTAATAATTCAGTCCAAACAGGGTCTAAATACTCTCATTAAGGGTTTTTGCTCTGGTCCCTATAAGATCCTAGTCACACCAATACATATACTGTATGATATCACAGATTAAATGCTATACTGTAAATATTGTTGTATAATTTTCAATGGTGAGAGGTCTTGAGTGAATAAACAGTCTGACTGATGATCAGGTTAGTATATAGCTATTAAACAGGGTGGAAAAACCTGCTCTCTGTGTTCCTTACACCTCTTTTAAGAACCATTTGGTACGAGTGTAACAGAGATTTATGAGTCCAGAACATGTGTTAGACTGAGATCTCAGACATGCTGTGCTGGTCTTTAAGGAGAGCCCAGAGTGTGAGAATAGAGCAACGAAATGTGACCTTCAGCCTGTGTGGACTATTTAGAGCCTCTATCTTTCCTCAGCAGTGCAGACCTGTTGGTTCTCAACAAGAAAAGTTATCACGCATTTGGATTGGTCATTTTCTTTATGAGAGTTCAATAAGATCAGAAAACAAGCCTCTTTAAGAATGAATGAGTGACTTAATTGTGGCCACTGCTATGGGCATCTCGGAGAGATGCTACTGTAATGGCTGACTGTGAGTCTTGATGGCGTCAGTCATTCCAAGATCAAATGACGCATAGCTAAACTGAGCAGCACCAACAGCTGAGACTTCTTCAAGAAGAACCTCACTGGGACTAAATAGGAAAGTGTCCTTCATTCACTTTCACAGGCCATTACAGAGAGGAAAAGTTGAGTCTATGCTCAGTTACTGGTCTGGATATCAATAAGTGGAAGTAATGGCCACAAACTGAAATCACAACAACAGCTGGCTGATACACGTTTAGAGATTTCAATATCTTAGACTTTGTTATTTTGGAAATAACCTGATATGTGGCATTAATTCAAACAGTTACTTGAGTTGTCAACCCAAGTATAAATTGAACAAATATATGAGGCTCATGATGTCATACCTGCTAATAAAAAGGCTGTGAACCCCATACTTGCTCTCAATTTTGAACTTTCCAGGAGAACTCAAGGGTTCAATGGCAACATCATTCTTATACCTGTCAACAAAGAGAAACAATAAATTATATTAGTTAATTTTATTATATTGAATTCATCACTATATTAATATATATAAGAGTCAATTTCATGAAACCTGTTAAGAACATGTGAGAGTCATCTTTTATCAAATCAAAAGAAAGAAATTACATTTTGTTTATAATTTCTATGAAGCTTATTTATAGAACCATTAAGATTTATTTTGCATTGTGACATTTTCATGACAATTAAGCATCATCATAACACAATAAAAATCTCATGAGTTTTTTATTGAAATTGTAAAATATATATTCAGCATTGTAGCATTTGTTGTACTGCTTTTAATCTATGATTTAAATAAAATAAAAAATAATTTTATTACAGTAATTTATTTGAAAGTTACCTGCACATGTTTTTGTGAGATTCTACCTTATGTTGATGCCTGTTTTTATTAAAGCTGAAGTGTGTAATTTCTGCACCATAGCATCACCAAATGGAACTGCAAAAATAATCAGTTTCAAAATTCCCCCCATCTACCATTGGTTGTACAAACAAATAGTCCCACCCCAAACGCATACCATTAGTCCTGTCAATGCTGCTTGTTCAGGATGGACAGACAGCTCAAACAAACAGAGAAATGTTTTGATAGTGCCACAGAGCCATAGTGTTACACTTTTAAGTGAAATACAAATACCTTACTTATAGCTGTATAAAGCTGGGAAACGAAACCAATTTAAATTTTTTCAATTCTTTTTCATTTTCTCCCCTTTTCTCCCAATGCACTTTAAGTCCTCATGGTGGCGTAGTGACTCGCCTCAATCTGGGTGATGGAGGATGAAACTCAGTTGCCTCAACATCCGAGACTTGTTGAGTGCATTACCGCAGAGACATAGCACGTGTGGAGGCTTCACATTATTCTCCACGGCATCCACGCACCACACACCCCGTGCCCCACCGCGAGCGAGAACCACATTATAGCGACCACGAGGAGGTTACCCTATGTGACTCTACCCTCCCTAGCAACTGGGACAAATTGGTTGCTTAGGAGACCTGGCTGGAGTCACTCAGCATGCCCTGTATTCAAACTCGCAACTCCAGGGGTTGTAGTCAGCGTCAGTACTCACTGAGCTACACAGACCATACACACATCAGCTTTAAAAAAAGGTGAAATTTATTGTAAAGATAGTCCAGTGATGTATTCAAAAATACTGATTATGAAAAGATTGAGGACAATCTTAAAACATTAAGCCAAACCATTTGACGATGGGGTTGGGGTGGCCGGAAACAGTGCAGAATAGTTTGACAGGGGTCTTTTCCCACACAGTGTGAGATCTCAGACTGATCAGGAAGTCTGGTGGTCTGGGAACCTCAGCAGTAATCTCCTTCCTTGCTGACACCTAGTGTGGACAATGTAAGACTGCAATGCCTTATTCTGAGCAGGGCGGAATAATCATAAAGGGCCTAAAAAAGTCTGACATCTGAAGAATTGACTTCTATGACTTCTATCGACTACTATTGTTTTAATGTTAAAGTGTGATTAGCAATAGAATTCCTTCTATTCTTAATAATGGAATAATTGTATTTAATTGGAAACTCATTGGGTAGGAGCTATTTTAGTATAAAAAAGTATAAGCACTGAAACTGATGGTCACCTGTCTTGTGATCTCAACATTTTCCACTTGCTCATGTGTAGCCTCTTTCATCCTGTCCAGCTCCTGCTGCAGCTGAACCAAGTCTCTTCCAAAGTGAGCTGTCATTCTCTGATACTCCTGCATGCCCTCAGGAGCCCTGGCCACATGAAAGAAATTAAGAAGATGCAAGTGGTAAGCATTGAGTATTATATTTATGGTATTCACATGTTTATTAAAAAATGCTGATTTTTTTTTATTAGTCACTAAATAAAACTAGATAAATAAATAATAGGTGTGAAGCTTTATCTTTTGACCTTAAGGAAATATAATATAATTTATATATAATTTTGACATAACCAGGCCAAATAGCTGATTGTTTAAAAATATTGCAAATAATATGCATTACAGTATAGTTCAGTGACACTATAAATTTTGTCATCTGTACAAATAGAATAGGGCTTCAGGTTTTCTCTTACACCATCTTAAAATAGCCTGGTGAACTGTAATAATGCAGTAGCCAATCATATCTCACCTCTCCCTGAAAGTTGGCACTGTGTATGCTGGTTCCGCCATAGCCTCAGTGGCCTGGACCTGCTCCTTCTTCACTGACTTGGAGCTTGACTTCCTGTCCATTGACAGCACACATCAGAACAGCACTTCTAATATATTTCAATGTTTACATCATGTTATAGTGCACACAAGCAGTACATTACATTTTATAGCAGTAAGCTCATTATGACTTAGTGCTGTTTTACAAAAGTCAACTTTGCCAACTGAAGGGTGAATTATTCCATTTATTATATCATTTTATATATTGGATTTACTTTATAGTGGTTATTATAATTTCCAAAAAATTTCAGCCTAAGGTGGTTTGCTGCCTGGCCAAGCTGGCTTTCAGCTATTGTAGTTTAGCTGGTTGTACAGATGGTCTCCCAGCCAGACCAGCTGAAAAGTGCCTAAAACCATTAAAGAAACAGCCTGACCAGAGGAAATTAGCTTGGATGAAAGCAAAGACTAGCAAACCACCTTAGGGTTAGCTGCAGCTACATTATCCTAGCATGCTATCACAAAGTTATAAGGATGTTTTTTCAGTTGAAATTGCTTAATTGCACATATTAAATCCATCTCTGTACCAAATAAAATGTCTGGTAAAGCTAATGAAAGTTCATGATAACATATTCTAACAGGGTATGGTGCTAAACAAATGCAGCATATTTCATTCATAAATGCTAGCAAAGCTATAGAACAACTTACTGAAAACCAAAGGTTTTGATTTTGTCTGCACCCCAACATATGAATTAAATGTGATTAAAATGGTAATTGAAAAAGATTAAGTCATCCATTTCTTGTTATTTAAACAAGGCTCCATGATTCAGATTCTTTTGGTTTTCCCCACGTCTTCCATTTCTTTTTCAGGGCCAAAGTGATTGAACCAATGAAATCAGTTCTGCAGTGCACAGTAAGCTGGCTGTGCAGGATCAGTAAAAGCAGACATTTATTCATGCTTGTTAACCTGATGGCAACAGCAACAAAACTGCAATCAGAATTCTCCTCTACTTTTGAAATGGAATTTGAATAACTACCATTTCTTGATGACTGAGAAGCTTGACAGCCATGCTTCTTTTCATAGCATATTTATAAAGCATTATTTTCTCATGTTCTTCCAAGAAGTATGGCGTAACGTTGAGTCTGTTTACAATGCACACTAGCTTTTCTTCTTAAATATATGTCATGCCATTACACCTGACTGGGTATTCGACCCAGCTATCTTGTAGTCTATAAGCAAGTAACCTGATTTTTTTATTATCAACAAAGACAGCAGAATTAGCATAAGCGTATCCTGCCACATGTTTAGAGACAGATGTTCTGGGCTGCTGAACCTCTGAGCCAAGCTCACGCCAAGGCTATTCGCATTTATGGCCATATCCCATACCTTGACAGGTGAACAACATGTTTTGAGCTTTGATGTTGTGTTTGCTCTTGCCGATAAAGTGTAATGGCCCTCGCAGGCATGTCAGGAACACTCTGAAAAAGACCTAATGACCACACCAAGACCCCATTGTGTATGCTGGACAAAATACTGTTAAGAATGCTTAAAAAAGGAACAAAACCAGTGTTATAGCCCATTCCATATTGAGTAATAGCATAGTTATTATACTGAGCTTTTTAAATCACAATAACCAATCATTTCCAAAATTTTGCCTGCAAATAAATGTACATAGTGAATTGCAAATTGCATTTAAATATCTTTTTTTATTATTATTATTATTTGACATTTAACTTTAGTGCCTAAATCTCAAAATGTGTTTATGTGTGGAAGTGACTCAAAATGTTGATGTTCACACATATTTAATTAATTGAAGCATATCAGATATTCAAAATTTTAACCTGTTTTGACTACAGTTGTAGCCAAGTCATCATCTTTAAAAATGTCTCCTGACAAAGACCAAAAAGTCTATGTTGCTTACAAAAGAATAAATCTGCTCAATCAGATATATTGTATGTAATACACTGTAAGTATGAATTGTCCTTTAGCTTCTGGTAATTTAAACAGAAAACACTGTAAAATAGCACCATTAATGTCTCTCTACATTCCAGCAGCTCAAGTGCCTCACATTACTGGGGAAAGTGCATAGCATAACTAAGACAACTTATCGCCACAAACATACACATCTCTGCAGTAAAAATTCTAGTAGGAAAATAAAACTTAACTTCATTATTCAAAATAAACTTCATATTTGACCTTTAACCTACAGATAATGTGATAGGCTGCCATGACCAATTAGGTCTTATGTGAAAACAAAAACATAAGTTCAAAACACAAAAATATTTATCTCAATTACATTATCTTCTATTGAAACTCTGAAAAAGCAAAGCACAACCCACAGAAAATCCAGTTACATAAAAAATAGAACACTCAAAAATGACCACAAACATTTTGTAAAAAGTCCAGATTCATATTGATTAATTGGACAGCCTTTCCCTCTGAATATAACAAACAAAACTAAATTTTTTGGAATACACCAAATTTGAACATCAGAGAAGCAGAAATTTTCTAAAACATTTGAAAATGGAATAATAAAATATACTGATACTTACCCCAAGAGAAATGAAGAGCTTTGGGTGTTTGAAGGGCAGCCTGAGAGCAGTTGGAAAGCTCTTGCTGATGGAACAAAAATAATGCACTCACTTAGGGAATGCCTTCTCTCAGCCACCCCATGTAAGGATACTCTTTAAGACTATATATAGCATTTATCTCAATTTTCACACCCATTTTACTGATTGAAAGAGAACTAGAAGACAGATGTAGTTTAAAATGTTAAATTAGCTATTTTTTTATTGCTCTTATCATCGAGACATGAAGATAAGGAGAAATATAATTTTACTTGGAATAACAGCCTCAAGATTGCATTTGCAAGGTGCAGGTGTACTCCACGATAAACTTAACTTGATGTAACTTGTAAACGTGAGAAAGACATTTATTATAATGATGGCAACGGTGGACGATGGCAACCATACAAATATATAGGATTGATTATGGAGACCAATAATTTCTTAAAAAATATGTTTCTCTCTCCAAGAAGAAGAGATTTCTGTAAAAGTGCTGAAGTTGCCATCTTGGGAGCCCTTTTAGGGTTTTAATGTACCCCTCCCCTGACCTGCAGTTGCCAAAATCTATTTTTAACAGGAGATAAAAAAGACAGAGAGAGACTGTAACTCCCAGCAGATATAGTACTTCTGTACAAGACATAATCAAAAGTGTCTATCGAACCTCTGTAGATATACATTAAGGACTGACAAAATATACTGTATATATATATATATATATATATATATATATATATATATATATATATATAATACTGTGCAAAGGTTTTAGGCACTTGTGAAAAATGTTGCATAGTGAGGATTTCTTCAAAATCTATTAATTAATAAATATTGACTATATTTACTATTGACAAACTAAAGCTGAAAATATAAACCATCTTAAGACAAATGTTCAGTCATGCAACTCTATGTGGCACAAGCTGATAGATTCTTTGCATTGTTATCTGTTAGCCAACTGGCTCGCTCACCTGTGACATGTTAAGCCAATCAGCTTGCATGGTGTAAGCTAATTGGTCCTTTGACTTGTAATTGGGTAACTTAGCATCTAACATTTAAATGGCTCAGTTTTGCAGATAAGCTGTTTTTTCTGCAACAAGCTGCAAGAGATTTCTCAGGGAATATTATTTGCTAAGGTGGTTTGCTGGGGGTTGCCATCTGTCAGCTTGTACAGTAAGGTCTGCTTTTGGCCATGACACATACAAGCACGTCCTTAACAATGTAAGCTTTAGACAAATCTGGCTGGAACACATTGCTATCTCAGGTCATTAGATTAAATACATTTACACTTAGCTAGATTAAGTCACTAGATAAATAGTCTCAGTTACACATTATGAGTTAGGTCACTAGCCATGTAATATATTTGGCTAAGCAGGCCAAGACACACATAAATTTAGTTCATATTCATTACACCATTTGACCTGTGGCCAAGGCACACCTTTCTAGCATACACTCGGTGCACAAGGCTCTTCAGAGCAGCAGCAGTACACAAGCTTTGGTGATAGATCTGCTTGGTTGGGGGGTTGTGTTTTGTTTGCTATGTGTTTGTGGAGGTGAGGGTGTGGTCGAGCGCCCATCTGGGGAGAGAGAAAGTGGTAAGGACATCCACCTGAGATGAATTGTGACTAATTATCATCTCTATGTTCACAGTGAGGGTCAGGGGAGATAAAAAGATGGCCAGTTTACAGAGAGTGGAGAGAGAGACAGACACACCAGAGTCTTCGTGTCTGTCCCAGAGAGAGAGCCTTGTGTTGTGTGAAGCTAAAAAGCAGACGGTTTATTTGAGTGATGCTGAAAAGCCATCATTGTTACAGTGTTATGTGAAGTTTCCCTATTTTGTTGGGGGATTGTTTGTCTCATGTTTGGATGTGTTTGAATGGGAATGGAGTGTAAAATGTAGTGTGACTGCCTCTTTATACCATTGTAAAAGGGGCAGTCACACTACACTTTACACTCCATTCCCATTCAAACACGGGAGCCTACTCTGAACTACAAATCTGCATAACAAGAGGATGCATGACCAATAGAAGATTGAAACGTCACATATTAACCTCGTCTCAATTCAAAGGATACATATATCAAAGCAGTGTCTTTTTATTGCTTTTGGCAAGTGATGATTCAGTATCTTTTAACATTTTATCTTTTAATAGTTTTTGTTATTTGTGAAGTATTATTTACTAAAACCAGAAGTTCTCCCACGTGACATCATATCCTGATCTGTTGCATTATCCGAAAAACAAATGTGCATGCTCAAAGCCTAGTGTTACCACCCTTTTGCACCCCATGCCACTGCAGCAACACAGGTGGTGCAGTTTGCTTTCAATTTCTGTGTTTCCACCAGACTATTGGAGGGCAAATAGCATGCTGTGTGGCAGGTATGAAACCCAACCGAAGTGACTAAAATTATAGTAATTTGAAGCTGTGACCTGAAAATCTTAATTCTATTAATATTCAGCAACCGAGGGGTCTGGGTAGCTCAGCGATTATTGATGCTGACTACCACCCCTGGAGTCGTTAGTTTGAATCCAGGGTATGCCGAGTGACTCCAGTCAGGTCTCCTAAGTGACCAAATTGGCCCGGTTGCTAGGGAGGGTAGAGCCACAAACCTCCTTGTGGTCACAATTAGTGGTTCTCGCTCTCAATGGGGCGCGTGGTAAGTCGTGCTTGTATCGCGGAGAGTAGCATGAGCCTCCATGTGATAAGATGTCTCTCAGAATCTGAGGTAACTAAGACTTGGCCTCCGCCACCCCGATTGAGGTGACTAATCACGCCACCACGAGGACCTACTATGCAGTGGGAATAGGGCATTCCAAATTGGGGAGAAAAAGGGGATATACATGTATTTTATTTTTATATGCAGCAACAGAGGGCATATTAGAAGATGTACATAACTTTGAGCATCTTCTGCTGTGGTCAAAACAGAGGAAAGCTGATCATTTAAATCAAAAACAGAGATCATGAGAGATTCTCAAAAATATTTTTACAAAAAGGCAGTGTTATTAAATTTTGGGTTAGCAAAATATTACCATAAATTGCAAAAGCATCTTTGGTATAGTTTAGATGTCTTGAAAAACAAAAAACAATCTTCACAATAATTATACAATAAAATAAACAGCAAATAAAATGCTTTAAAACATTTACAAAGCATGTACTAAATCCCATGTACTAAATTGGAGTTTTAAATTAGATTTCAAACAGCTTTTTAAAGTGCATCAGATCTCAGTAGTTTGAGAAAATTAAGCATTATAGTGCATAGGATATCTGCTCTAACACTTTATCATAGGCATTTTGTACAGCATTCAGTGCACTGGACTTACTGTAATTACCATAAGATTTTATACAGCACATACTGTAAATATTACTGTAATTAACTTAAACAATACCATAAAGCCAGGATTTAAGTACATGTTATGCTAGCCATGCAGTCATCACAGGAAATATATATTTTTTAGATGCCTCACATTAAAAAAGAACTCCTTTACAGGGGGGAACATCATTATTGCAGGTTTGACAGGTATGTTCATCTGAATGACAGTACTTAATCAGAAATCCACCAATATTAGAAGATAAAGAAAAAAGGAAAATTATAACCACAAAAATAGATTAATGGAATAAAACAGTTTTTGGGTTCTTATCAAGGTGTTTTAGATGTTTGCACAATGTTGACACTCAGTTAAAATCACATTTTCAAAATAAAAGGAAAATATTACAATCTTAAAACCTTCTCAGCTTTGTCCTCTCATTAAAATGTACACAAGCATTTTAGACATTTTAATTTAAACATTAAAACCTAAAAAAAAAAAAAAGCCACCATTCCTATTTGTATTTCCATAAACTCTTGAGATGTTAGATTAAGCCGCATTGCACGGTGAATAATAATTACGAGTATTAGTTTGAATGAACCAGATGTTTATGTTGTTGTCATAGAGGAGTGTTTATACTAAAAGGCACATTATACTGTAGCTAGCATTTCATTTGACATTATTAATGGTTGACCACCTGGGTTGAGCTCAGCCTCATTCTGCATTAGTGATCATACTTGTGCTGTCTGCGTCATCAAAGTTGCGCTGGTAACGTACAGTTGAATGGAAGCGGTGTCTGTTTTTCTGGTACAAGAGGAAGGAGACAGCCGTGACGATGCAGAGGAGCAAGATGATGAAGAAGATCAAAGCCACTGGGCTACCTGGGTCTAAGACAATGTCATGAAACCAGAAAACAGACCAATTAAACCAGAGGTTTTCCAACCATACCTGGAGCCTCCCCAGCACTGCACTTTTTGGAATGCTCCATGAATCAGCTGCTGAGGCTCCAGGAACAATTTGAAAACACCTGAATTAAACAATCTCAACTACTCAAAAATACACTCACTGAGCACTTTATTATAAACACTATGGTCAGATGTCCCCCTCTCTTATTTTAAGCAATTTGATAGCACAGCAAAGCCCTTCATTAGGAATGGTAAACATCCCAGATTACATTTCGGTAAGTTGCATAGGCTGATTGACATAGGTGGGCTAAATTACCCAAGATTTTATTTTATTATTATGCATTCGGTCTCAGACATTTGGCCCTTTGGTCACTTCCACCTGAGAGATCCCTTCCCTGGTTTTGTATTGAACAGGAAGTTCTTGCCCCTATTTCGGCATTGCAAAGCCTTTCTATCAAACTAACTGGAGAAGTTAAGCTACACCCCGTTATCTTGCATTTGCACGCATTATGGACAAAAGTGTCCAGAGCATTTAATTCTGACATTTATTTAAATGTTGCTTTGAGCATACAGCTAAACCCAAAGTTACGTATTAATAAGTCCCCTTTCTGATGGACAGAGTGGGGGAGAGGTTATTTGGCTTTTTAGAAGGGTTCTCAGGGAGTGGCTATGGAGAGTGATTTGTAGTCTAGTGGGGTATGTGTTTTATTGATTTTGTTTGATTGTATATCTTGTTTTTTTAATGTATTTTTTATGTATTTTTTATATTTATTTTATTTTGATGATCTAGTTGTTGGTGATCACAGTAGTGCATTTTGGGGGGAGGGTTCTATTTAATGTGAATAATTGATTTAATTTTTTATGTTGTGTTTGTTTATTTTAACTTCAATAATCAATATTTTAAAATTGTCAAAAAAACAAACAAACATCAAGTCTACATCTAGAGATGCAAGATTTAACATTGATTCAATTGGACACCTAGCCAGTGTTATGATTGGCAGACAGGTCATCCTTAGGTGATGGAAGTCAGCTGGAGACCCTCATTTCAGGAGTGATTCACAGAGATGGGCAGGGTGGTGGCATTTAAGGAGGTGTCATATAGAAGGCTAGGCAACCGGGAGATGTTTGATAAAAAGTGGGGCAGCTATTTGGCATTTTTGGAGGACTCTAGGGGAGGGGCAGTGGAGAGGGACTATAGTTTTACATGTGTGTGTTAATTATTATTAATATAAATTTGGTTTTATCTGCATGTGTACTTGGGCTTTGGCCACAAGGATGTTTGTTGGGGTCTTGGGTACTGGGAGGGGGGTAATGTGGTTTAAGGGGGATAATGGCTGACTCTGTAAATGAATGTTTTGCTTTGTTATGTGTCATGATTGAGGAACAACCAATAAAAATGTTAATCTGAACAAAAAAATACTATGGTCCTAGTAAAGTGACTGACATGGTCTTCTTCTGCTGTAGCCCATTTGCCTCAAGGTTCGACGTGTTGTGCATTCTGAGATGCTATTCTGCTCACTACAATTGAACAGAGTGGTTATCTTTGTTACAGTAGCTTTTCTGTTAGCTTGAACCAGTCTTGCCATTCTCCGTTGACCTCTCTCATCAACAAGGTGTTTCTGTCTGCAGAACTACCTCTCACTGAATGTTTATGCTTTTGTCACCATTCTGAGTAACTCTAGAGACTGTTGTGTGTGAAAATCCCAGAAGATCAGCAGTTACAGAACTACTCAAACCAGCCCAACTGGCACCAACAATCATACCACTGTCGAAATCACTGAGATCACATTTTGTTCCCATTCTGATGGTTGTTTTGAACATTAACTGAAGCTCCTGACCTGTATCTTCATGATTTTAAGCACTGCACTGCTGCCACATGATTGGCTGATTAGCGATTATATAATCACATCAATAAGTAGATGTACAGGAGTTCTTAATAAAGCGGTCAGTGAGTATGTAATGTTTGGAAAGTCTGGCAAAGTTGAAAGATTTTGAGTTGGGGACTCACTTGCAGGTGCTTTGCAGACAATTCTGCTCCGACTGTTTGAGCAGCTAGCTTGGGTCCAAAGGCCATTACTCGACACAATAACTGCACAAGTCTGCTGTGATAATGATGGCTCTGATTTTGTTACCCAGTTAGAAAAGTCCAGTTTACTGCCATCTTCCCAACCTGTAGGCATACCTTAGGAGGAAGAAAGATTTACAAAGCTCATTTAAGTGAGATGGCAGGTACTACACACAGCTAGGAATAGCACAAAATTGGGTAAACCTTCCAACATTTTACTTTTATTATTGAAAAGTTAATGATTCATCATGATATGACCTCTGTAAAAAGGCAAAATACATATTACTAAGGCAAGATGACTAGCATTATTTTACCTTTGGAGTCAATATTGAGCCCCAGCCACACTCGACTGGTGATGGAAGGATTTTCACTCAAATACTTGGAGACAAAATCATTCTCCTCCTTACTCTTTATGGTTAACAGTTTGGAGGATGAATCTGAAAGAAAAACAGAAGAATCAAAATAGGTATTTTCCATTTTATGTCAGAGAGGACCTTTTTAGTTGTTTCACTTGTTATGTTAGGGTTGTAATTTGGAAAAATGATCTTAGAACAGTTTAGAAAAGAAACACAGGACAGTAATCAAAGTAACCAAGTAAAATTGCTCCCAACCAAGATATTTTCACTCACCCAGTTTCTGACACACATTCTTGGCATCCTCCATGTTTAAGACAGAGTAGTTGTACATATTGAAAGCATAACAGTGGTCTTTAAATGGGATCCAAGAAGACTGACCATCACCCTTAGGACAGCTGCTGCTGGACTGAGAAGAGACGGGAGCACTAGTCTCTATTAAAAAGTACACACACACAAAGGAAACCAGTTTTAGGCTGATCTTGCCAGAACAAGTGGACAGCATTAAATACAGGTGTAAACAGGGTCGCTTTTGAGGTGTAAACGCTTATCCATCCTGAAGCGTCCCGCATAGCAGCGAAACACCCACTCACCTGTCAAATCATCTGCTTTGCTGAGTTTTAAACCTTGCCGGATTTAAAGGAGTAACTTTTGTCTTTGTGTCATTTTGGACATACACTGACACGTAGTAGCTTGGATGCAGCATAATTTAAAATCAATATTTTTCAGTTTCAGATGCTATTGTAGAAATTTAGTATTCAAAGTTAGCCATGATTTCTTTAATCAATGAGTGAAAGTGTCAAATAACAGGACCGTTACTAAGATTAAGCGAGTAGTATTCGGCTGGTCATGTGATTCTAATATGGCAGACCCTCTCCATGTAGAATAAAACAGCTTTTATAAGGTCACTGATATGACTGGAGTCTTAATTTTAATGTGAGTGGTCATGATTTCCTACATATATTGCAAAATTACAATTCACATATTTGGGAGTTAATCCTATTTAATGAGGAAAGTGGTAATTTTACATGCACAAGACTTCACAGTTCTTCAGTGTGTCAGATATCAAAATGCAGTGACTCAGATAAGAAGCACACATATCTGAAGCTCAGTTAAAACAGGTACTCCACTTAAACAATAAAGAATTCTTCATAGATTCAACATAGATAAAATTGTATATCTGGGAGAATTTTGTTTATGTTGTGCTTGATCATCATGCAGTAATACATGTTTGATAAATGCAGTCATGAAATCAGAGACCCTCCCCTTGAAATCCAAACTAAAGTGGTCAAAGGAGATGCATTTGAGCAAACAGGTGTAAATGGCAATGTGTCCCGTCTGACCACTTGTGATCCGAGCACCTGAGATGGATCTTAATATCAGGTGTAAACATGGCCTTACTCTCACTGATGCGGTTGTAGCAGATGGCCCCCTCTTGTTGTACATGGCAGTTGACGGCAGTCCAGGTGCCTTTGGAGTCAACAAATACACACTTTTCCTCAGATTCATGGCCATCGTTTATAAATCCATCTGGCCAGTATTTTACCGGAGACCCATCAGACCACTCAAAGGGCCACCCGCTTACCTAGAGAAAAAGCCATACAAATTGCATGATTACGATATTGACAACTAATAACGTATTGCTTATCAGCATGAAAATACTTGAAATTCCACAAATCAAATAATACACAGTTATCCAGTTTTATAAAGTGAACCATTCAGTGCTACAAAGTCTAAAAACTAAAGCAAATCATTAAAAAAAATACAAAAGGCTGTACATCTTGATTGGAGAAGCCGATCCACAGTGGAAAGCCATCTCTTTTGGCGATCAGTGCCATGTTGTCATTAGTTGTCTTATCAGAAATGCTGGCAAGATGGCCTCCATTGCTGCCACACTCTTGCAGTGCCTGATACCAGTCCAGTTTCTTGGCCACCCGACGGTAACTTATGCCTTTTGGAGACTTAACGTCAGCCACATCATTCATGAACTCTTCTTTGGAATCTTTAAAAGATATTTGCATCTTTTAAGCTTAGTTTAATCCTTTTAATCACCTTTTAGCTGTTTTGCAGTTCACTTAAATGTATAGTTCACCAAAATTGAAAATTCTATCATCATTTACTCATCCTCATGTGGTTCCAAAAATGTATGACATTTCTTTTCTCTATGGAAAAAAGAAGTTTAGCAGAATGTTAGCCTCAGTCACCATTCACTATCATTGTCTTCAAAAAGATTCAATGAAAGTGAAAGGTGATTTAGACTAACATACTGCCTAACATATCCCGTTGTGTTCCTCAGAAACAGTTTGTCATATGGGTTTGGAACAACATGAGAGTGAGTAAATGAAGACTATTCATAGAAGAACTATTCCTTTAAATAGTCCTGCAGTAACAAACACATTTTCTGAAGTACAAATATTGCACATATTTTTAGTCTCTCAATTAATTTAATGTCATAAAATTGCATGCATTATAATTATTCTAAAGAATAATGGCAGTTTTGGTATAAATAATGAAATGTCTTAATATCCATACTGTGCATGCATATAAGGCAAAGCATGCTGAAAACTCATTGCTGATGGTTTACCATTTTCAATCTTGCACACCACAATGCTCCGCTGTTTGACGGCTGTGAAAAGGCGTTGATTTGTTATCACCTCCCACTCTCCGATCAAGTTGAGGCCAACCATAAAGGGCTCAGTGATGTTTGGTCTTCCACCGTATTTCCACTTGGAGTACTGCACATTGCTGCCATCTAGCCATTTCAGCTGCTCATCTGAATCAAAGACATAGTTAATATAGGAACAGTTCAAAATAGGTTTGAAATGGCATGAGGGTGAGATAACTGTATTTTCATGATTGGGTGAACAATCCCTTTAAGCTCTTTAAGATTGAAGCAGATTGAAGTTTGGGAGGTGATCATCTTACCTGTCCTGTTTTTGCTCATTCCCAGCCACACAAACACTGCCAGGTTTTTGAATGGCAACAGTTGCTGCCTGATAAATTCATTCTCTTCCTCATCACGGATGGTCAGGATTTCTCCATATCCAGCTTAAACGTAGACAAGATGGCCATAAAGCATCAGAAATTCAGGTTTAGTATAACAAATATAATGTTGTCAAGGTATCATTGGCCTTCTGGCACAAATATTACAAACAGTACTTAAAAAAGGGCAAATAGTGCACTTTTTCATAGCATAAAACTTTTGAAAATATTCCAGCATAAAATTACATGCCTCACCCAAACTACATTTCAATGGAACTTTCCTGCAGAATAATTTGTCTACGTTTAATAGGTCTCAGATATAAATTAACAACTATGTGTACCGAGAGACTTGCAGATCTGCTGGCCAGTCTTATTCCCCCACCTGGAGAATACCAGCAATAAAGTATAGCAGTTGTTCTTGAAGCGGACCCAGTTCTGTCCATTGCTCTTGTGAGGACATTTTACCAGACTCACTTCAGGTGTGATGCTCTCTTCTGTTATGGAAAATACATTTTAAAGCAAACAAAATCTTCAGTCACTGTTGAGGCTAGTTAGGACAAAAACTCAAGATTCATGGAAGAGATAACTTTTAGCGCTTTCAGATGTGAGACATTAATTGACCCTTTGCTAAAAGCATTTGTAACCAATCATATCTTAGCAACTGTTGCCGTTTCTCTGACAAGAGCTTGCTTCTTCCCAGTGAGGGTCTATGGGAGTAATGAGTGTTTGAGCAGTTAAGCGGAATTGTACAGAAATTATTCCAAAAAAACTTTGTTGCTGGGCCATTTTTAATAGTGACAAGGTAACTACAGAGGATACACTATTTTTACTTTCTTTATAAAAAAAAAATACATCTATAACATGAGCAAGGAGACCTATATTTGCTCCTTGGTAAATTAAACCAATAACTCAGTGATAATTCACCAAAAAATCACTCACTCTCAAGCATCCCAGATGTGTATGACTTTCTTTCTTTTGCAGAACACAAAGATTTAATAAGAATATCTCAGCTCTGTAGGTGCATTCAATGCAAGTGAATGGTGACCAGACCTTTGAAGTTTCAAAAATCACAAAAGGCAGAATAAAATTAATCCATATGTCTACAGTGGTTAAATCCATATCTTCAGAAGCAATATGATATGTGCTGGTAAGAAACAGATCAATATTTAAGTCCTTTTTTACAATCAATTCCCACTTTCACATTCTTCTTCTTTTGTTTTTGGCAATTCACATTTTTGTGCATATCGCCACCTATTGGGCAGGGAGGAGAATTTATAATAAAAAAAAAAACATAAATGTTGATCTATTTCTCACCCACAACATCATATCGCTTCTGACGAACCACTGGAGTCTTAAGGATTACTTTTATGCTGCCTTTATGTGCTTTTGGATCTCTATACTTTTGGTCACCATTCACTTGCATTGTATAAACCTACAGAATCGAGATATTCTTCTAAAAATATTTGTTTGTGTTCAGCAGAAGACAGAAAGTCATACACATCTGGGATTGCATGAGGGTGAGTAAATGAGAGAATTTTCATTCTTGGGTGAACTATTCCTTTAAGATTGTTGGTGTCAGTTAGACCAAGCTTTATGAAATCAAGAACTTCTGGATGTCTATTGAGTCACATTTTATAGGCTGCAGGTTGCACATTAAATAATGCAACAATCTTATCAAAACTGCATATTCCAATCTAATTTCTACAGTTTTCAATAAAATTACTGTATAATTTAACAATTTATTTTGCAACAAACGTCAGCTAAATATACTCACCAATGCCACTCTTCATTTTAGACCATGTAAGAATATTAATCAATAATGTTTATGAGAATATTTTGCCAAAAACTGTGCCATTCACAACAATCTCCCATTCATTCGAATGGGAAGTTCTGCAAAGCTTGTCAGAGCGAGCAATGGTAACCAAGAGGGGCGGAGCACAGCAAAGGGTCAATTGTACATAACATAAGCTTGTTGTTATCTTGTGTTGGCCTGTTAATTATAATTAAAGCAGTTTCATATATTATAAAAGGCTGCAACTGTTTTATGAATTGAATTATTTGAACAAATGGTCCTCACTGTGTGGAACGTGGCAGATTGCTCCTGAAAGTTCTTCCTCACACTCTGTAGCTTTCCAAAAGCCATCAGTGTCCAGATACACACAGGCCCCTGAGGTGGCTTCAGGGGTCCAGCGGTTGAATTCTGTGTGGCTATGGTCTGTCCAGTGGTAGTGCTCCCCATCCTTGATACATTTGGGGAGAAAAACAACAAAAACAAAAACAAATTAAGTTGGATCTAAGAGTCTTCCATGATTCAGTTAACTAAATTAACTGAGTTAGAGTATGTTTCATGTATTCCAGTATGTAAAATGTCAGTGAGTGAGTCACAAACTCTCACATCAGTGCTGTAGAGTCCAATCCAGAGGGGCTGTCCACCTCGAGAAACATTTACGGTGAGCACTGCTTGAATATATGCATCCGATATGCTGACAAGTTCCATATTCTGGCTCCGGCACAAGCTAAGAGCATCTACCCATGTTAAATTGTTCTGTTGTACCATCTTAAATGTATGATTAACAACATGGAACTCCTCTTTAGACACCACTGTTTCTTCAGGTTTATCTGGGAAATTGTCAATGAAAGTATATTTAAAAAAAATAATAAAAACAAAATGGTAATTTCAGGTCGATCAACAGAATATTTCTCTAAACTGGCTGCATGTACATGGTAGTTATAGTCTTATTTTATATCAACAGACTTAACCAGACCATTAAACATGGGAAGCATGCAGAGAGAGGGTTTTTTTTTAATTAAAGTGATAGTTCACCCAAAAAAAAAGATAAATTGTCACATCATTTACTCATCCTCATGCCATCCCAGATGTGTATGACTTTCTTTCTTTTGCAGAACACAAACAAAGATTTAATAAGAATCTCAGCTCTGTAGGTCCATTCAATGCAAGTGAATGGTGACCAGACCATTGAAGCTTCCTAAAAATCACAAAAGGCAGAATAAAAGTAATCCATATGTCTCCAGTGGTTAAATCCATATCTTCAGAAGCTATATGATATGTGCTGGTAAGAAACAGATCAATATTTAAGTTATTTTTTTTTTACAATCAATCCCCACTTTCTCTCTTGTTCTTTTGTTTTTGGCAATTCAAATTCTTTGAACAAATCGCCACCTACTGGGCAGGGAGGAGAATTTATAATAAAAAAGGACTTAAATGTTGATCCGCATCTGATGAACCACTGAAGTCATATGGATTACTTTTATGCTGCCTTTATGTGCTTTTTGGACCTTCAAATTGCATTGTATAGACCTACAGAAATGAGATATTCTTATAAAAATATTTGTTTGTGTTCAGCAGAAGACAGAAAGTCATACACATCTGGGATTGCATGAGGGTGAGTAAATGAGAGAATTTTCATTCTTGGGTGAACTATTCCTTTAAGATTGTTGGTGTCAGTTAGACCAAGCTTTATGATAACAAGAACTTCTGGATGTCTATTGAGAGTCACATTTTATAGGCTGCAGGTTGCACATTAAAAAATGCATTATTCCAAACTCATTGGCTGGCTATGGAGACAGTTATAAATTCAAATGGGAATCACTTTGTTGCATACTGATCTAATATTGTGGCATTATCAATTTCATATTTACCTGCCCCTAAGAAAACTTTTGTTAGGTTGTTTTACATGGTATCTAATTGGTCAGATCTTGGCCAGAATAAGCTGCAAAGTGGACCACGCTTTGTGCCGATAGCGAAAGGTCTGGCTCTGCAACATTACACCTTAGCTAATAGGACAGCACATAACATAACCACTATAAAGTTTCTGTAGAAACATACAGGCGATTGGAATAATTGGTGTTGGCTCCTACCTGAGTAAAGTTGACAGACACTGAGATACTGACGGTCAGAACAGGAAGAGTAGTCCCAGGTGCCCATCATGTCAGAATGAGCATCATTATACATGTAGGCACACAGTTCCAGGGAGTCTTGTTCAAATTTCTGTCATGCAAATCAAGGTGAAAAAAAAGAGAAAGCCTCACTGGTTGTTCAAGACAACTGTAGCCTCCAGTGCTTTGGCTAACTGGATCACACCTAAATGAATAGCTAGCACACTGAAATGAGTACACTATCAAAGCAGATATGGACACTTGCATTGATGAACATGTGTCGTAACTGGCCATGCAGCAGTGGATTGAAGTTCAGATATGTAACCGGTAAGTTGTCCACCCATTGGGTGTCATGAAGCTTGAACGTCAGCCCTATCCAGACATTCTGAGGTTGCCCTGGTAACATGGGTAACAGGGTAGTGATGAAATCTACATGGAGGTAATGCAAGAAGGACAAATGGAGAGAAAGAGTCAGAAATGCCAAAAAGCATGGCTATGTATACTAAAAGCGTGAAACCTCATTGGATTCTAACAGTATACAACTAAACACACCCTGTTCGGCTTGGTTAGATATGGTGAGCAGGGAGCCACTTAGACTCTGACAGAAGTCGTTCGCTTCCTTGAAGGTCCGAAAAGTAGACTTAGACAAAACCCTGTAGCACTGCAAGAAACAAACACAATGGAATGATGAAGCAGATTTTTACATTTTCTTAAGAAAATGTTAGTGGTATTTGGCTGTGCAAAATTTTCTGCCACGATGTTAGAATGTTGTGGGTGGTTTCCAGGGTATTGCCATGTGGACGCTATGGTGTTTCAAGTGGTATTTAGTCCATTGCTTATTTGTCCCTAGATATTGCTTTGGCATGGATATTTTGATCATTCTTGGTTTACTCTACATTTTTTGTCAGTTTAAATAATCTGCCAGATGTACAGTGCATCTGGAAAGTATTCACTTCAGCGCTTCACTTTTTCCACATTTCGTTATGTTACAGCCTTATTTCAAAATGGATTAAATTCATTATTTTCCTCAAAATTCTACAAACAATACCCCATAATGACACAATGAAAGCAGTTTGTTTTAAATCTTTGCAAATTTATTAAAAATTATTATTATTCATTATTATTATTATTATTACATTATTATTCACAGCCTTTGCTCAATACTTTGTTGAAGCACCTTTGGCACTGTTACGCTTGAGCAACGAGGCAGACGAGGAGGTGCGGATCCAAACGCAGTTTAAACTTTATTTAATTAAGTACAAAGGAAAAACACAAAGAAACAACCCACGATGGGGAAATGAAACATAAACTGAGAAAGCTGACCAGGGTAGACACGAACAGGGAACTCGGGAGGGAAAGATACACCGGGTTAACATCAAACAACGATAGACGAAGACTGAACAAAGACACAGGGTATAAATACATAAACAAGGGAAAACGGGACCAATGAACAAACAGAACTCAAACAAGATAACAAGGTGATTAACAGAAGTAAAAGGCAAACTAATGAGGACAGGTGAAAACAATGAACAGAGGAAACACGAACGCTAACAAAGAGACTATGGAGTTACATAAGGGACTAAAGTGAAAACTAAGAAATGCAAAAGTGACAACAATGGTAAACAAAAGGGCAACAGTGAAACAAGACAGGGTATTCATAACAGAGCCCCTCTCAAAGGATCGGCTTCCAGACGATCCTAGAAGACAAAGACAAAAGACAAAAAACCCACAGAGAACAAAATGATGGCACCGGGGCAGACAGGCAGACCAGGGGGCACAAGAACAAGGAGGCAGTCCAAGGGGCACAGAGGGCAGGCAGGAAGTCCGGGGGGGCCACGAGGGGAAATGAGACAGTCCACAGGGGCACAAAGGGAGATGAGACAGTCCACGGGGGGCACAAAGGGAGATGAGACAGTCCACGGGGGCACAAGGGACAATTAGGCAGTCCATGGGGGCACAAAGGGACAGGTTTAGGAGGCCGGGGTGGTATCGACCGGGCAGGGACAGGTTTCGATGGTCTGGGAGCTGGCCACCGGGCAAGGGTAGGTGCAGGAGGCCTGGGAGCTGGCCACAGGGCAAGGATAGGTTTGGGGGACCTGGGAGGAGGCCACTGGACAGGGACTGGGTCAGGAGGCCGGGGGGGAGGCCTCAGGACGGGAACAGGGTCAGGAGGCCTGGGTGGAGGCCACCGGACAGGGACTGGGTCAGGGGGCCTGGGAAGAGGCCACGGGACTGGGACTGGGTCAGGAGGTCTGGGAAGAGGCCACAGGACAGAGGCTGGCAGAGCCGTGTGAGGTGGAGCCAAGGAGGACTTCGGAGGCGGAGCCGTAGAAGACTTGGGAGGCGGTGCCAAAGGAGGCTTAGGCAGGGCCGTGGCAGACTCAGGCGGTAAGGCCTTGGGCAGGTCAGGAGGCGGAACAGTGTTGGGCGGAGCCAAGGGAGGCGATGGTGTAGAAGGCTCAGAAGGCGGAGCCACTGGAGGTGGAGCCGAAGGTGGCGAGGGCGAAGAAGGCTCTGAAGACGGAGCCAATGGAGGCTTCGGAGGCGGAGCCGGGAGAGGCTCGGGAGGTGGAATTGAAGGAGGTTCAGGAGGTGGAGCTGAAAGAGGCTCAGGAGGCGGAGCCGAGGTAGGCGGCACCGTGGGAGGCTTTAGGAGCGGAGACCAGGAAGACTCTGGAGGCTCTGGGGGCAGAGACGTAGGAGGCTCTGAGGGTGAAGCCGTCGAAGGCTTGAGTGGCTCGACAGGCGGAGCCGGAGGAAGCTCGGGAGGTGGAGCCATAGGAGGCTCGGGGGGCTCTGAGGGCGGAGCCGTTGAAGGCTTGAGTGGCTCGATCGGCGGAGCCATAGGAGGCTCGGGAGGCTCGGCGGGTGGTGCCGTCGAAGGCTTGAGTGGATCGAGAGGCAGAGATATAGGAGGCTCTGGAAGCGGAGCCGCAGGAGGCCCCGGGGGCAGAGCTGCAGGAGGCTCGAGAGGCGGAGCTGCAGGAGGCTCAAGAGGCTCTGGGGGCAGAGCTGTCGAAGGCTTGAGTGGATCGGGAGACGGAGCCGTAGGAGGCCCTGGGGGCGGAGCCGTAGGAGACTCAAGAGGCTCTGGGGACGGAGCCCTGGAAGGCTCGAGAGGCGGAGCCCTGGGTGGCTCGAGAGGCCTGGAAGGTGAAGCCCTGGAAGGCTCGAGAGGCTTGAGAGACGGAGCCGTGGGAGGCTCGAGAGGCTTGAGGGGCGGAGCCCTGGCAGGCTCGAGAGGCTTGAGGGGCGGAGCCTTGGTAGGATCGGAGGGCGGAGCTCTGGAAAGCTTGGGAGGCTTGAGAGGCGGAGCCCTGGAAGGCTCGAGAGACTTGAGAGGCGGAGCCCTGGAAGGCTCGAGAGGCTTGAGGGGTGGAGCCCTGGTAGGCTCGAGGGGCTTGGGAGGCGGAGCCCTAGAAGGCTCGAGAGGCTTGAGAGGTGGAGCTCTGGGAAGCTCGGAGGGCGGAGCTCTGGAAAGCTCGGGAGGCTTGAGAGACGGAGCCCTGGAAGACTCGAGAGACTTGAGAGGCGGAGCCCTGGGAGGCTCGAGAGGCTTGAGGGGCGGTGCCCTGGAAGGCTCAAGAGGCTTGAGGGGCGGAGCCCTGGTAGGCTCGAGGGGCTTGAGGGGCGGAGCCCTGGAAGGCTCGAGGGGCGGAGCCCTGGAAGGCTCGAGGGGCTTGAGGGGCGGAGCCCTGGAAGGCTCGAAAGGCTTGAGGGGCGGAGCCCTGGAAGGCTCGAGAGGCTTGAGGGGCGGAGCCCTGGGAGGCTCGAGAGGCTTGAGAGGCGGAGCTCTGGGAAGCTCGGAGGGCGGAGCTCTGGAAAGCTCGGGAGGCTTGAGAGACGGAGCCCTGGAAAGCTCGGGAGGCGGAGCTCTGGAAAGCTCGGGAGGCGGAGCTCTGGATAGCTCGGGAAACTCGGAAGGCGGAGCTCTGGAAAGCTCGGGAAACTCGGAAGGCGGAGCTCTGGAAAGCTCGGGAAACTCGGAAGGCGGAGCTCTGGAAAGCTCGGGAAACTCGGAAGGCGGAGCTCTGGAAAGCTCGGGAGGAGGAGCCCTAGAAGGCTCGAGAGGTGCTGGCTCTAGGATGGGCACGACCACTGGCGCTGGCTCTTGGACGGACCTGGCTACTGGCACTGGCTCTTGGATGGTCACGGCTACTGGCGCTGGCTCAGGGATGGTCGAGGCTACAGGCGCTGGCTCAGGGATGGTCGAGGCTACAGGCGCTGGCTCAGGGACGGTCGAGGCTACAGGCGCTGGCTCAGGGACGGTTGAGGCTACAGGCGCTGGCTCAGGGACGGTCGAGGCTACAGGCGCTGGCTCAGGGACGGTCGAGGCTACAGGCACTGGCTCAGGGACGGTCGAGGCTACAGGCGCTGGCTTGGGGACGGTCGAGGGCTCAGGCTCGCTCACAGTGACATGCGTGGGCTTTAGCTCGCTCACCGTGACATGCGTGGGCTCTGGCTCGCAGACCAGGGCTGGCGCGGGCCGGGAGGCGGAAGCCCGTCTTCTCTCCCTCCTCCGGGCAGACGCAGTGGGCCGCGCTGGCTCATGGAAGGCGACAGGCGTGGGGACGGGCTCGCTGACAGGTGGGGCTGGTGCGACAGAAAGCGCCAAGGACGACTGGGGAGTCACCACAGTGGGAGGAGAGGTGGAATCCTCCTCGGCGAAGACCACGGTGTAGGGTGAGCCGCAGACCAGTAAGGTCGCCTCCAGGAAGTCGTGGAGAGTCCAGCCAAGCGTTGCCGGCGCAAACGCTCCCTGAGCTGAACCGTGTAAAGTGTCCCTGAAGAAGACCACCAGGGCTGAGTCCGGGAAGTCTGTGAACTTCGCCAGCCGAGGAAGTCGCTGATGTGGTCTTCAACAGGGCGGCCCTCTTGTTTGAGGTTGAGCAACCGGCAGTTGGCCCGTGATAACTGCTGGATCCATAGTTGGTCTATCGCTCTGTTACGCTTGAGCAACGAGGCAGACGAGGAGGTGCGGATCCAAACGCAGTTTAAACTTTATTTAATTAAGTACAAAGGAAAAACACAAAGAAACAACCCACTGATGGGGAAATGAAACATAAACTGAGAAAGCTGACCAGGGTAGACACGTAACAGGGAACTCGGAGGGAAAGATACACCGGGTTAACATCAAACAACGATAGATCTAAGACTGAACAAAGACACAGGGTATAAATACATAAACAAGGGAAAAAGGGACCAATGAACAAACAGAACTCAAACAAGATAACAAGGTGATTAACAGAAGTAAAAGGCAAACTAATGAGGACAGGTGAAAACAATGAACAGAGGAAACACGAACGCTAACAAAGAGACTATGGAGTTACATAAGGGACTAAAGTGAAAACTAAGAAATGCAAAAGTGACAACAATGGTAAACAAAAGGGCAACAGTGAAACAAGACAGGGTATTCATAACAGGCACAAATTACAGTCTCAAGTTGTTTTTGTGTATGATGCTACAAGCTTGGCACAACCATTTTTGGGCAGTTTCCCCTATTCTTCTTTGCGGGACATCTCAAGCTTCACCAGGTTGGATGGGGAGTGTCAGTGCACAGCCATTTTCAGATCTCCCCAGAGATGTTCAATCGGGTTCAAGTCTGGGCTCTGGCTGGGCCACTCAAGGACATTCACAGAGTTGTCCCATTGCCACTCTTTTGTTATCTTGGCTGTGTGCTTGGGGTCGTTGTCCTGTTGGAAGATGAACCTTTGCCCCAGTCTGAGGTCCAGAGGGCTCTAGAGCAGGTTGTCATCAAGGATGTCTCTGTACATTGCTGCATTCATCTTTCCCTCGATCCTGACTAGTCTCCCAGTTCCTGCCGCTGAAAAACATCCCCACAGCATGATGCTGCCACACCATGCTTCACTGTAGGGATGGTATTGGCCAGGTGATGAGTGGTGTCTGGTTTCCTCCAGACATAACGCTTGCCATTCAGGCCAAAGAGTTCAATGTTTGTTTCATCAGACCAGAGAATTTCGTTTCTCATGGTCTGAGAGACGTTCCAGACAGGCTGTCATGTGCCTTTTACTGAGGAGTAGCTTCCGTCTGGCCATTCTACCATACAGGCCTGATAGGTGGAGTGCTGCAGAGATGGTTGTTCTTCTGGAAGGTTCTCTTTCCACAGAGAAATGCTGGAGCTCGGTCAGAGTGACCATCGGGTTCTAGGTCACCTCCCTGACTAAGGCCCTACTCCCCCGATCACTCAGTTTAGCCGGGCGGCCAGCTCAGAAGAGTCCTGGTGGTTCCAAACTTCTTCCATTTACAGATGATGGAGGCCACTGTGCTCATTGGGACCTTCAATGCAGCAGAAATTGTTCTGTACCCTTCCCCAGATCTGTGCCTCGATACAATCCAGTCTCTGAGGTCTTCAGACAATTCCTTGGACTTCATGGCTTGGTTTGTGCTCTGACATGCACTGTTAACTGTGGGACCTTGTATAGACAGGTGTGTGTCTTTCCAAATCATGTCCAATCAACTGAATTTACCACAGGTGGACTCCAATCACATTGTAGAAACAGGATGTACCTGAGCTCAATTTTGAGTGTCATGACAAAGGCTGTGAATACTTATGTACGTGTGATTTTTTATTTTTTTTATTTTTAATACATTTGCAAAGATTTCAAACAAACTGCTTTTACGGTGTCATTATGGGGTATTGTTTGTAGAATTTTGAGGAAAATAATAAATTTAATCAATTTTGGAATAAGGCTGTAACATAACTAAATGTGGAAAAAGTGAAGCACTGTGAATACTTTCCGGATGCACGGTAAATCGTAAGTCCCATCTTTTAAAAAAGTAATAACACACGTCTCCTCAACAAACTGCATCATTTGAGGTATCATCATGCTCAACAAACTGCATCATTTGTGTCCATAGAAAAATGTGCACACCGAAATTTAACACGTACAGCAGTGTTAGAGGGTTTGATCAAATCTCTAACCCTAATAAGAGCAATAGTACTATTAATACAATTGAAAAACATTTGTTCAAAACACTAGGGATGTGGTTAGCTGTCAGTGCATGGACATGAGAGCCATCAGTGAATGTCAGACCTTGTCTCTGAAGTGATTGTCATTGTTGTCACACTTGGTGCCAGCTGGGTGCGGTTCTGGGGTTCCTTTCTCTGCAGATGTGACATTCAGAGTCTCGCATATGAAAGGCTGTCTTTCATTACAACTCCCGCTGAAAACTAAAGCAAATAAGATTAAAGAGGATCATACAAGTTGCTTCACTGGTTGTAGGATGGTAGTAATTTCCTAGCATTTGGAATAATCACATTGTAACATCACAAGTAAATGAATCAATGTGGAAGTGACAGTATGATTCAGAGCAAAATAGCCAGGGTAGAGTTGATGTGTTGTTTTTTAATTTTTAAAATCAACACCAATTCACACAGTGTCTGCTCCAAAACCTAGTGAGCTGCCTCACTGCCACAAACTCACTACAGCTCCTACCTGCCTTCTATGGCATTATCCTAACGGTCACGAAGCCTGACTAATTTTACTCCCATGAGCATAACTATATAGAGTGGAGAGATTTTTTGGTAAAATTTCAACTCCAACAGCTGAATCATTAGGGGTCTGTTCCATAACATAGGCAGCCGTTTTCTGTGGCAGCATCCTTACTGGAATGATGCCTCATTACATACTGTAGATGGCAATTTCTCACATCATTCATATGGTGCTCGCCACTCGCAGCACATGAGAAACTAGACTCGCTGCTGATTTCAATACATGTGACATGAAAGGATCAACGTGATACTGTTAAAAGTATAAATACACCTCGTACACAAATTTTGGGGTGGGAAATAGTCAGTTTACTATTATTTTTAATGATATTTTTCAGTATTGAATGGATTATAAATACATTTATAATGTAAATTTGCTTCATCTGCCATCTTGGATTTATTTTTCCACAGAGCTAATCACGGTGCATTTTGGGATCGCCTACCCAGGGTAGGATACATATGGACTTCTCATTTCTTAAATTGTGCATCCTCGTTTCCATTCCTTGCTACCTTTCCTCATTTACTAGCTCCAAACTCTTAGGAAATGAGGAAAGGATGGAAGGAAAGGAAACGCTTTCCTCGCTCCTCCGTCCTCAGCCCATGACCCGCAAACCGCTCTCATCAAGGACATATCAATTCTCTAAATGCACCACGAGGAGGCAAGGATTTTAGCCAGAAGAAGCTTCACGAGCAAGCTTGAGCAAAGAAGCACAGGAGCATCCTATGCGGAAGACTTTTTAATTGAAGCAGCTGGAGCACACTTAAATTATCCTCCCCTTTTCCATCTGGTTCAATAGTTTAAATTCAAGTTTCACATTTACAGTTTAAATAAACCGTAATTGTCCCATATTTCAACAGTGCATCTTTAATTATTTGGATTTATTATGAATATATATATATATATATATATATATATATATATATATATATATATATATATATATATATATATATATATTTTTTTTTGTAATTAAAATGTTTTATTGATTAAAAAAAAAACAACAACACATGCACCAAATCAACATTTAATATTTAACCCCCACTAATATCCCTCCCCAAACACCATCCCCACCCTAACCCCCAATGAACACCCCTGGGGTCACTTAAAATAACACACACACACACACACACACACACACACACACACACACACACAATAAATAAACATACATAATTAAACTAGACTTCTCTCTCTGCCCATCCCTTACCCGAGAATCCCCTAAAGCTGTTCAATAATTAACCAATTTTCTGAAAAAAGTCCCTAGCCATCTGCTCGCCACCTCCTTGAAAGCTGCCACCCTCCCAATCTCCGCACACCACGTGGAAATGATGCCACTCTGTCTGACTTCCAACCCATTAAAATAATTTCTCTGCCAATCATAATACTGGTCAGAACCCAATTTTTTACATCTTAATCCCCCAAATGCATGACTGCCCCATTGGCCAAAATACAAAGTCTGGGGCAAAGTAAAATTTACGTGCCCAAAATGTCACACAAACAATTCTGAACCCCCAAAAGACATGGGTTGTGTCACTGATTGGCATCGCCAGCAGGTGGGTGTCTTTAAGTCCAAACCTATACAATCTAGAGGGGGTCCAATAAAATCTATGTAAAATCTTGAATTGCTCAAGGCAAACCCTTGCATCTCTAGATATAGACTTGACATTTTTTAGAATCTTAGCCCACACTCCCTCCTCCAATACCAAGTTTAAATCTTTCTCCCATAATCTCTTGAGAGAAGTTGAAGCTCCGTCTCCCAGACTCTGAATAAGCAAGGAGTAATATACTGATGCCTCATGACCTTTTCCAAAAGCAGTAATCAACACTCCCAGAGTATCTACCACTTTAGGGGTGTGTGTGCTACTCCCAAAAACAATACAGAGCAGGTGGCACAGCTGTAAATACCTATAAAACTTAGATCCGGGAATCCCAAAATGTTGTACCAAATTCTCAAAAGATCTCAACAATCCACTCTCATACAGGTCACCGAGTGTAGTAACCCAACTCAAAATCAAAAATCAATACCTTCCTTCTTTTAATGGGGTGCCCCAACCATTCACATTACACATGGATGGACAATTCACGCATATTAGAAAAAATGTATTGCTTGTCAAACATAAAATTATTAAGACCACATTCCAACATTAGTGCAACAGTCAAATCCCGAACCAAATAAACAGAAGAAAGAAAAACGTGCACATTAACCCCACGCACGACAGCGCCAACTGACGTCCATCCCTCTAAACTCAAACAGTCCATGTACACCTATGAGAGCCCCTATGACAACTTTGCCATCGGATTGCTTGAGTCTAGTGCTTCTGTACAAATTTTGTGAGACAGAATTACAAAACAGAAAATAATCTATAAAACAAACTAAAAAAAATAAACAAATCAAAGAATGTGTAGATTAATTCCTCAAAACTGTCTCTAAGGTGTGTTCCTCCACAAAACAAACTCCAGCCAATAGGATGCATAAACTCAAGGAACATGCAGATTAATCCACTAATGTCCAGATGGAGTGTTATTCCACAAAAAAACTATAGCAGCTAGGCGGAGCCAACACAAAAAGAAACAAAAAAGGCACCTAGCTTCCACGGACGGTCAAGTAAATGTTCAGAGAGTCAAGCTCACTTGGGTCAACGTGAGAAACACACTATGACTTCCTCAGTCCATTGATTTTATGAAAGACATAACTTGTTGTGGGCATGTAAAGATTTTGCAGCCATCCTAGTATCTATTCTCAATTTGGCTGGAAACATCAGTGCAAAAAGCAAACTTCCATTGATGTAAGAGTTTCTTGCATTCCTTGAATTGATCACGTTTCTCTCGTTGAATTCGCAAAATCCGGGAACAAGAAAATGTTGTGGTTTTTCCAAGAAAGCCTGTATTCTTTTATCGCCTCGCGTAACACAAATCTTTATCGGATGATCTCAGAAATTTGGCTAGAATTGATCGGTTCTCCCTCAGCGGATCTCCTAGCTGGGACTCGGTCAAGTAGACTTGGGAAGAGCTCGTCTCACCATATCTCGACCTTCCTCATGCTCAGGAATTCCAACAATTCAGACATTGTTTTGCAGATTATGATTCTGCATTCCCAAATTCATTCCAAATCTGCTTTGGATGCTAGCAGATTAGCAGCTAATTCCCTCTCCGATGACTCCTGATAACTGATCCATTCCTGTTTCTCGACGTCCCCGATTATTGTAACCAACTCAGTGAATTACATCTCCATCACAGTAATCGATCGACGTATTACAGCTAAATCCTCCAAGCCTGCAACAACCTTCACCAGCATTACAGACATACTGGACAGTTGACTTTTAATTTATCCCGCAGCACCGTCCAAATTGAGTCCCTGGTCTGCAGCCCTGTCTGGGGTGTCATCTTGAGCACGTAAGTGTCTTTTAACATCTCCAGAGCCCAAGGATTTTGAATTCTCTGACATGTTAACTTCATAGAACAGTTATGTAGTAGGGTGTATTGAATCTCACCGGTTTATAATATAAAAAAAAAAAAAAATTTGCAAAGTTCACAGAGCTCGCTGTTCACACGTCCGACCTCCCCATGGCGTCACGTAACTCCTCGCGAATATATTAATTAATCAATAAATGGCTGTGTCAGATGTGAAGGGGGATGAGAATCTATGCATGTCTGAGGTTTTTTGACCAAAAAGTCTTCCAGATAGGATGCTCCTGTGCTTCCTCGTTCAATCATCCTCGGAATGATTCCTATGTCCTCCGTCATGATGGCGGACTTTGTTTAGTTTCCGGGTCAGGGGCTCGAGGACGGAGGAGCGAGGAAACGAAAAAGCACAATTAAAGAAATGAGAAACACCCATGATGCTACCTTTAGAAATTGACCAAAACTAGATATTTTGAGGCCGCATAATTAAGATACCACCTTTTGGAACAGCCTTCGCTTTGGGAGCACGCCTATGACTCCTTAAAATGCTGCCACTAAAGGAAGCTCACTAGGTTTTGGAACAGACCTTAAGCCTCAAAAAACCTAGTGAGCTGCCTACTTGAGCTGCTTATTTGCCCTTCTGCAGCCAGTATGTAAGAAACCCTTTAAGTTAAGAAAACCCTTAAGACACAATTACAACTTTAATCTCTATACTTAGTGGATTTCTTGTAACTCAGCTCTGATGCAAATTCTGTTGTTGTTCCAAAACTAAACAACATTTGCTTCTGAATACCCTGAAATCGACCCCATTCTGCCGAATTACTGACAACTGCCATCCCCCATCTCCTGTTTTACTGACAAGTACCATTCCCCATCAGATATTTTTGCATTATTTCAAATGTGTTCACTTTTCTCTGTGGCGTTACTTGTAACATATTGCATGAGCAACCATGAGACTAGGTTATGGTGCCATGGAAACCAAGAATTTATAGCTTTCACTCAAAGACACATGTTCTGGTCCCATGGAAACCAGAAAGTAATCTCGTTCACATACACACTGGTGAGTGCGATTCTGAGGTTGCATTTTCACTCTAAAATGACACTTTTACTCCATTGATGGTTAGTTTAGGTTGAGGTTTGGGACAGGGGATAGAGTTAAAAAAATGCATTCCTGTTGAGTGTACCACATCATTTACAGCTAAAAATACAACTCGCTTTGGTGGACATTTACCCTGAAAAGAGTCAACAGCACTTCCAACTTCGGCCACTTGGCAGCAGTTAAATTTCAGTAAGTCATTTTCATCAGCAGGACTTCTGATCTCCTGTCACCAAATTCACAGTGTAATCAGTCTAAAGTAAGGCAGGAAAATTTTGTTGTCTTCTAAGACCACTAATTTTGGCCAAATTTTAGGCAGCATCGCATGTGTCCTTCATGGATATGGCAATCCCAGAAAGCATTGTGATAAGCTCAGTGAAAACTAGTTCAGCAAACTCGAGAAAAGTGCTTATTATCAATAATTTTATTCAATACTGAACTCTATAAAAATGGCTCCATCTATTTAAATTGCACTGTTCCACCCAAAATGTGTGTGTGCTAGATTGTTTGTGCTTCTCATTGTAGCTTTACAAAATATGCTAATGCCAAACTCTATTGGAATCAGTTGTAAGCACTGGTCAAGTCTCTGTTACAGTTAACATGAGGAGTGCTATTTGTGTGGTGCTACAAGGGGTTGCTGTCTATGTTGAGTGTCCAGTCAGTAACTAACTGTAAGATGCTACCTTAGAAAATATCTGCCGAAGTAGAAAATAGACAGTGAGAAACTAGGTCTTGGAACAGAGCAATAGACAGTACTTTAGGAATCAATATAAAACAATTTTCAGAGAGCACTCTCATACCAGGCATAATGGAAAGGGGAGTAATTGAGGAGCACCTGCCCAAAAATGCTGAATGATAGTAGTGCATGGGGCTAAGCCTACGAGAAAACACAAACACACATCTGCACACATCTGCAAAGTCCATCTAAAGAGTTCATTAACAAACTGAATAATAGATAGAGTTGAATACACTAGCTGCTTAAAGAAACTCATCTTCATGTCTTTCCAAACCCATTTGAACCATTCTTCCATGGAACACCAAAGCCGCCATCTTTTGTATTTTATTTATCTCAAAGCTATCATTTGGCTTTAGAAGACTTTAAAAAAGCACAATAAAAGTGTTCCATTTGGCTCATGTGCTATATTCAGTGTCATTTCGGAGCTTTACAGCCCCAGACCACTTTCATTTTCATTATGGAAAGAAGCAACCAGGATATTCTTTAACATTTTTAAAAATGGGTTTGGAACAGCATGGGGGTAAATAAATAATGACATAATTTTTATTTTTAGGTGAACTATTCATTTAATGAGGTTTGGATGAGGTATGATAAATCAGAACTTACATAAAAGGGATGTGAGGACCGGGGTAATGAAGGTTTGCCCACCACCTCACAATCTCTTTCCCTGAATGCTTCAAAAGATCATCAAAATTAATCAATGACTCACATGGACAGTCATAATCCTATTTATTCCATCTCTCTAAACACCCCCCCCCCCTCTCTGGCACCTCATAAAGATGCTCCTGAAGATGGCGGGCAGCATTAAAGGTCTCAGGTTCTGCGAGTTTGCTGTTGTTGCTGCTGCAGTACATTACAGCCTCATCAAAGGACAACTTTGGATCTGTTACAAACCAAAACTCCTGCCCGTCTATAAACACAGAGGTCTCGTGGTGTCCATCTGTTGGAGTAGGCAATCATACAAATTGGTCACTGATTTCCACACAAAACATAAACAAATATCAACAAAACATTTGAACATTTAATTTAATATGAGCATTTAAATTCTACCTGGGTTGTACCACTCTGGTGCTTTTGGTGTTTGACCTAGAATTTGTAAACAGAATCAAAGACCATCAAATGAAATTGACTTTCTTAAAAATATTACTATGTACTGTATAATTTTCTCAAGTAGATACAGATGAAAAAACTATTTTGATTGAATCTATATAAATTGTGGCTTAATATTGTACTAGGTACAGTTGAAATCAGAAGTTTACATACACCTTAGCCAAATACATTTAAACTCAGTTTTTCACAATTCCTGTCATTTAATCATAGAAAACATTCCCCGTCTTAGGTCAGTTAGGATCACTACTTTATTTATATGAAATGTCAGAATAATAGTAGAGAGAATTATTTATTTCAGCTTTTATTTCTTTCATCACATTCCCAGTGGGTCAGACATGTACATAAACTTTGTTAGCATTTGGTAGCATTATCTTTTAAATTGTTTAACTTGGGTCAAATATTTTGGGTAGCCTTCCACAAGTTTCTCACAATAAGTTGCTGGAATTTTGACCCATTCCTCCAGACAGAACTGGTGTAAATGAGTCAGGTTTGTAGGCCTCCTTCCTCACACATGCTTTTTCAGTTCTGCCCACAAATGTTCTATTGTTTTAAGGTCAGGGCTTTGTGATTGCAACTCCAATTCCCTGACTTTGTTGTCCTTAAGCCATTTTGCAAGAACTTTGGAGATATACATATGGTCAATGTCCATTTGGAAGACCCATTTGCGACCAAGCTTTAACTTCATGGCTGATGTATTGAGATGTTGCTTCAATATATCCACATAATTTTTCTTTCCTCATGATGCCATCTATTTTGTGAAGAGCACCAGTCCCTCCTGCAGCAAAGCACCCCCACAACATGATACTGCCCCCCACATGATTCATGGTTGGGATGGTGTTCTTCAGCTTGCAAGCCTCACCCTTTTTCCTCCAAACATAATGATGGTTATTGTGGCAAAACAGTTAAAATGTCAGACTAGAGGACATTTCACCAAAAAGTAAGCTCTTTGTCCCCCTTGTGCACATGCAAACTTTAGTCTGGCTTTTTTTATGGCAGTTTTGAGCAGTGGCTTCTTCCTTGCTGAGCAGCCTTTCAGTTTATGTTGATATAGTACTCATTTTACTGTGGATATAGATACTTGTCAACATGATTCCTCCAGCATCTTCACAAGGTCCTTTGCTGTTGTTCTGGGATTGATTTGTACTTTTTGCACTAAACTACATTCACCACTAGGAGACAGAATGCATCTCCTTCCAGAGTGGTATGATGGCTGCATGGTCCCATGGTGTTTACACTTGTGTATTATTGTTCTTATAGATGAATGTGGTACCTTCAGGCATATGGAAATTGCTCCCAAGGATGAAGTAGAATTGTGGAGGTCCACAATTTTTTTTTCTGAGGTCTTGGCTGATTTCTTTTAATTTTCCCCTGATGTCAAGCAAAGAGGCACTGAGTTTGAAGCTAGGCCTTAAAATACATCCACAGGTACACCTCCAATTGACACCAACTAGCCAATCAGAGCTAATTGGCTAATTGCCTAAAGGCATGACATCATTTTCTGGAATTTTCCAAGCTACTTAAAGGAACAGTTAACTTGTATGTAAACTTCTGACCCACTGGAATTTTGATATAGTCAATTAAATGTGAAACAATCTGTCTGTAAACAATTGTTGGAAAAATTACTTGTGTTGTGCTCAAAGTAGATGTACTAAACAACTTGCCAAAACTATTGTTTGCTAATATGAAATCTGTGGAGTGGTTAAAAAATGAGACTAAATCACTTGAACTGAAGTGTGCAGTATGTAAACTTCTGATTTCAACTGTATCTAAACTAATATATCAGCATTAAAGGGTAAATAAAAGTTTAGGGTGTTGTTTACCTCGTGGTATCTGACACACCCACTCCAGTTTGGCATTACAATGAAAGGTGCTGGGATAAAATGGCCGCGGGTTGAAATTATGAAACAGGAGGAGATATGGCTTGTAGGTTGTTTTCAAAGTCTGATAATATAACACAAAAACAAAAAGGAGACACTTAAAGGGATCGTTCACCCAAAAATGAAAATTCTCTCATCATTTACTCACCCTATTGCCATCCCAGATGTGCATGACTTTCTTTCTTCTGCTGAACACAAATGAAGATTTTAAGAAGAATATCTCAGCTCTGTAGGTCTGTAGGCAAGTGAATGGTGACCAGAACTCTGAAGGTCCAAAAAGCACATAAAGGCAGCATAAAAGTAATCAATAAGACTCCAGTGGTTAAATTAATGTCTTCTGAAGTGATATGAGAGGTGAGTGAGAAACAGATCAATATTTAAGTCCTTTTTAACTATAATTTCTCCTCCCTTCCCTGTAGGGTGCGATATGCCCCAAAAATTCAAAAATCGCAAAAACAAAAGAAGAATGTGAAAGTGGAGATTTATAGTAAAAAAGGACTTAAATATAGATTTTCTTCTCACCCACACCTACCATATCGCTTCTGAAGATGGATTTAACCACTGGAGTCATATGGATTACTTATATGCTGCTTTAATACACTTTTTGGACCTTCAAAGCTCTGGTTACCATTCACTTACATTGTATGGACCTACAGTGAAGAGATATTTTCTAAAAATCTTAATTTGTCTTCTGTAGATGGGATGGCATGAGGGTGAGTAAATTATGAGAGATTTAAAATTTTTGGGTGAACTAACCCTTTAATTACCACAGGCATTCTCAATTCAAACTGGCCTCTGCATCCTACTGCGTTACATGTACACACTCTCCCAGGGTACAGGATGCAGGATACGAGAGACTGTTTTGCATCAATTACTGCCCTCCCCAATCGTTCACACATACAAATCCAATTAACATCAACTAAGCCAAAATATCTCGGGTTATAGCTCATTATTATACGACTCTCTGGAATTCTTGATTCTGATTGGTCAGTCGTGGCATTCTGCAATTCAATTTTACTTCTAATCTTTTATGTAGAGCTAAAGGTCAGAGGTCATGCAAGGCAAATGTAATGAGAGGTTGTGTTGGCAACACCTTAAAGGCAGTGCAATCTCTGTTATAGTCATCATCTTCATGGAATTCTTGAGGGAAGATCAGCATGGAGACCTATAACCAAGCAAAAGAGGCAGCTATAAACAAATGAGGACATCCTACACACTGCACACATTAGTATTAGTCAACAAAGTAATACAGAGCAAATAATGGCTCAGATTGGTGAATTATCTCTCCATTTTGTTCAGAAAAACTTCTTAGGTTTGCTGACTCACTGGACGCCCGTCGCTCCACTCCCAGTTATTGTTGTTATTTGGGTTCCGTCGATTTAGTCCCACCCAGAAAAAGCGATTATCGCTGTTCATGGCAACAAACAACCACAAATACAAATATATTACTTTCTCTGCATGTGGGTCTGTGTGTTTACATGGGGGAAATGTAAAACAAATAGATTTAAACCTTATAGAGTCTCTCAGGATGAAATGTAATGCCTGCATTTCTTTAGCCTCAGTAAAGCTAGGCAGATTAGCGCCCAACGCCTCACAGAAATTATTTGCCTCTTCCCACGAGCGCTTCCGGGTCAAACGTTCCTCATGAAAGACCTGCAGACCGGGAAAACCCATATAAACACCAACCAATTAGACCAAACTAGCAAATCTAAGGACTTCTAAATTAAAGTGACAGTTCACCAAATAATTCTCTCATCATTTACTCAGCATCATGCTATCCCAGATGTGTATGACTTACTTTCTTCTGCAGAACACAAAGATTTTTAGAAGAATATTTCAGCTCTGTAGGTCCATACAACGTAAGTGAATGGTGACCAGACCTTTGACGCTCCAAAACTCACATGAGGACCACATAAAAGTAATCAATTCTCCAGTGGTGAAAGTGATATAATATAATGAGAAAGTGGAGATTTATAGTAAAAAAGGACTTAATTATTGATCAGTTAATCACCCACACCTATCATAATCGCTTCTGAAGATATGGATTAAACTACTTTTATGTGATTTTTGGAGTTTCAAAAGGTCTAGTCATCATTCATTTGCATTGTAAGGTCCTACTGGACTGAAATATTCTTCTAAAAATCCTTGTTTTTTCTGCAGTAGAACGAAAGACATACACATCTGGGATGGCATGAGGGTGAGTAAATAAATAGAGAATCTTCATGTTTTTGTAGAACTGTCACTTTAGTCAAATAAACAGAAATTATGATTATGACAGCAGGTATTAACTAATCATTAAAATTGTTGATTACATCATTCCTTTTAGGTCAACTCCTGTTATGCCAAAATTTTATATTTACGACATTTTTATGCAGTGGCTGATCTTTGCAACCAATCACAGACATGCTTTTTGTACGCATGAATGCAGAGCTGTGTGTGGACAGTCAGAGCTTGTGTTGAACTGCAGGCCTCAAACAGTCACACTTTGCTCACTTTATGTGCATCAATTATTATATTTGAAAAACAGTTTTGTTTTTCATGCTGCCAAGAGGGCCAAATCGAAGTTGTCCATTTTGATTTACTGATGTATAAAACAGCAATCAAGTAATTCAGAAACACAGTTCTCAGCATGTTTTGGATGTGTATCCTACAAAAAGAACATAGCATGCCATTGCCCCACACCAAGTAAATATTTTTGTCATAATCATGCAGCACTAGCAAATCCCTTCACACTAAATGTTTCAAGGAACAGTACCTTCAAGGGTCATTAACACATAAGTATGCACACACAAACCTTGTAACAGTAATTAAGGCCTTCCTTTGAAACCCATCCAGGTGCACAGGGACCATCGGGGTTGGGCACAACTGGGTCTGGAGTGGGTTGGACCAAGGATCTGATGGGTCTCTTACAGATATTACCAGCATTGAACTGAGTGCAATTCTTAACGGCCCACTGGCCCAAAAGACCCTTTGTAGTTATCACAACACATCCTCCAGGGAAAGCTGGAACACACACACACACACAGACACACACGGTTTATGTGGTGTATTCAATATAAACATACCATAGTTTGTGTGTTATTTGTTTAAGCAAAACTGTGTTTATTTATTGTAGTGACTTAGTTGACAGAATAGATCAAATTTTATAACCAATTTATGCAGAAATCCAGGTAAATCAAAAAAGGGTTTACAAACTTTTACCTGCAAATGTAAATTTAAAGTACTTACCCTGATGCCAAAAAAATAAGATTAACATTCAATGCAAATTCTTATTACAAACAACATGACATTGCCAATGAGCACTCTAAATCCATCCAAATCAAAGGAAGATACTCTTGTCTAATGGAGATATTTTTTTGGGATAAGGAACAGCCATAGCCAACCCCCACATTGAGTATTATTACCTGGTTCTGACAATCTCCAGTTGGTGTAGGTGACCCGGTCCACTGTTCCATTCTGACTTATCCACTGGTACTCTCCGGACCCTTTAGAGTCCTGCAGCCCCGTCCAGAAATATAACACCTCAGAGCTGGTATGCTCTTTCAGAAGACTGTTAATGAAGGCCTGTTCAAAACTAGAGCGAGAATTTTAAACATGACATTAATAGGGGGGAAAAAAAACGTCTCACAAAAAGCTTAACATTTATTGTAATAGATCACCTGGAAGATAACATTTTTTACTTAACACCTAATGTAACATCTATTGTACTGATCCTAACAAATATACTAACACAATGTGTTTGAAGCATTATAAGAAATTAGTAAGGAGTAAATAGTATACCTTAAAGCTCTGTTACCTGTAATTAATAGTGATGTGGCAGCTGTTTTTATAGGACACTAGATCAGTGTCCACTTTATAGCATGCATTGGCATGTCTTTTCCAATTCTAGAGATAAAGAAAACCAGATATGTGCCAATAAAATCTCGATCAGATTCACAACATCATCTGAAATCTAATTGCATGGTAATAATAACAGCATAACGCACAAAAAGAATAATCAATCCATTTTCATACATTGGTGTAGTTTCAGTTATTTATATACCCCCCTCTCTCTCTCTTTAATATGTCAGTGATGGTCACTCACCCCTTCTGGAGGGCAGCCTTCCTCTGGAGCACTGTCATTCACCATCCCTTTCGTCTTACACATGAAAGACCTCGGCTCGTCACAGTCAGACACAGACCACGTGTGATGCTGTAAACGGAGACAGAGAAACAACAGTTGATGATGTTTTCAGCATTCATTCTAATAATATGACAAAGATGAGTGAGATAAACAGTCTATCAGTATCTGACTTGAGAAAACACACACACACACACACCTCTCCGGCATAGTACACACAATGGATGGTATTTGGTAGAAGTGCTGGAGGTTCAGCCCTGGCCCAGTATGTGAAGGACACTGGCACTCCATCAACCCATTCAAAAATTGAGGAAGTTCCATTGCCCATAAGACCAATCCAAACCTCTGTAAATGCTTTCACACATATATAACATAAAATGAAATCAGAGTGCATAGTATACAATAATTCTTAAATGAATGATCTTTATTAGTGCTGTCAATCAATTCAGATAATTAAATCTGTTTTTGTAGTTATGAATAATGTCAGAATATGCCGAAATCTGCCTCTAAACACATAAAACTTAGTACCTTTTAAAGGAAAGTAAACACAATATTCTGTAACAAGTATGTTTTCTGTTGCCACTTTCTAGTACCATTGAAAGTGTGTTTGGTGGTATTCCATACTTGTTGAGCTTTAATTGTAATTAAAGGAACACCCCAAAAAATTATAAAATCAAATTATCTATTATATATATTAAAAAAAATGTATTATTATAAATATAAATAAAAAAGTAAACTTCACCCTGCTGAACACAAATTAAGACTTTTAGAAGAAAATTTCAGCTCTGTAGGTCCTCATAATGCAAGTGAATGGGTACCAATATTTTGAAGCCCCAAAAAGCACATAAGTGCAGCATTAAAGTAATCTGTATGACTCCAGTGGTTAAATCCATAAATCCATACAGATCAATATTTAAGTCTCATTCTTTCCCCTGTAAATTCTCCTCCCTGCCCAGTAGGTGGTGATATGCAAGCAGAATGCGAATCAAAAACAAAAGACGAAGAATGTGAAAGTGAAACAGGAGATTGATAGTAAAAAAGGACTTAAATATTGATCTGTTTCTCACCCAGACACAACAATAGGGTGAACACAATGATCTGACAAAACCCAACAACTGTTGGATGTTGGTGTTTGTTGGCATCTGTTGCTGTTTGTTAGGCAGGGTGAACTGGCCTTTAAAGAAGATATGATGTGAATATACCATACGATGCAAGTCAATGGGGACCAACACTTCCAAAGCTACAAAAAAAACATAAAAGGCAGCATAAAGGTAATCCATGTCTTTTGAAGCGATACGATCAGTTTTGGATGAAAGCAGAACAAAATGCATCTTTTTTTTTTTTACTAATTATTCTTGCCATCTGCAGTCTCCTTGGTGATCATAATTTGAAGCTCAATAACATTTCATCATGTTTGATGTATACGCAAAGCATTTTGGAGCTTGGAAGTGTTGGTCCCCATTGACTGACATTTTATGGATATACAGTAGGTACGGAAAGTATTCAGACCCCCTTACATTTTTCACTCTTTGTTATATTGCAGCCATTTGCTAAAATCATTTAAGTTCATTTTTTTTCCTCATTATTGTACACACAGCACCCCATATTGACAGAAAAACACAGAATTGTTTACATTTTTGCACATTTATTAAAAAAGAAAAACTGAAATATCACATGGTCCTAAGTATTCAGACCCTTTGCTGTGACACTCATATATTTAACTCAGGTGCTGTCCATTTCTTCTGATCATCCTTGAGATGGTTCTACACCTTCAATTGAGTCCAGCTGTGTTTGATTATACTGATTGGACTTGATTAGGAAAGCCACACACCTGTCTATATAAGACCTTACAGCTCACAGTGCATGTCAGAGCAAATGAGAATCATGAGGTCAAAGGAACTGCCTGAAGAGCTCAGAGACAGAATTGTGGCAAGGCACAGATCTGGCCAAGGTTACAAAAAATGTCTGCTGCCCTTAAGATTCATAAGAGCACAGTGGCCTCCATAATCCTTAAATGGAAGACGTTTGGGACGACCAGAACCCTTCCTAGAGCTGGCCGTCCGGCCAAACTGAGCTATCGGGGGAGAAGAGCCTTGGTGAGAGAGGTAAAGAAGAACCCAAAGATCACTGTGGCTGAGCTCCAGAGATGCAGTCGGGAGATGGGAGAAAGTTGTAGTAAGTCAACCATCACTGCAGCCATCCACCAGTCAGGGCTTTATGGCAGAGTGGCCCGACGGAAGCCTCTCCTCAGTGCAAGACACATGAAAGCCCGCATGGACTCCAAGATGGTGATAAATAAGATTCTCTGGTCTGATGAGACCAAGATAGAACTTTTTGGCCTTAATTCTAAGCGGTATGTGTGGAGAAAACCAGGCACTGCTCATCACCTGTCCAATACAGTCTCAACAGTGAAGCTTGGTGGTGGCAGCATCATGCTGTGGGGGTGTTTTTCAGCTGCAGGGACAGGACGACTGGTTGCAATCGAGGGAAAGATGAATGCAGCCAAGTACAGGGATATCCTGGACGAAAACCTTCTCCAGAGTGCTCTGGACCTCAGACTGGGCCGAAGGTTCACCTTCCAACAAGACAATGACCCTAAGCACACCGCTACAATAACGAAGGAGTGGCTTCACAACAACTCCGTGACTGTTCTTGAGTGGCCCAGCCAGAGCCCTGACTTAAACCCAATTGAGCATCTCTGGAGAGACCTGAAAATGGCTGTCCACCAATGTTTACCATCCAACCTGACAGAACTGGAGAGGATCTGCAAGGAGGAATGGCAGAGGATACCCAAATCCAGATGTGAAAAACTTGTTGCATCTTTCCCAAAAAGACTCATGGCTGTATTAGATCAAAAGAGTGCTTCTACTAAATACTGAACAAAGGGTCTGAATACTTAGGACCATGTGATATTTCAGTTTTTCTTTTTTAATAAATGTGCAAAAATGTCAACAATTCTGTGTTTTTCTGTCAATATGGGGTGCTGTGTGTACAATAATGAGGAAAAAAAATGAACTTATATGATTTTAGCAAATGGCTGCAATATAACAAAGAGTGAAAAATTTAAGGGAGTCTGAATACTTTCCATACCCACTGTATTCATATTATATCTCCATCTAAATATCTTTGTTTGTGTTCCTAAGAACAAAGAAAGTCATATGAGTTGAAGACGACATAAGGGTGAGAAAATGATGAGAGATATTATTGTTGGGCAAACTATTCCTTTAAGCTGGGATAGGTTAAATGGCATAATGGTTTTGCCTAAAAACAACACAATTAAACTTGTGTCAAACATATTTAATGAATCTCATAAATTAACATATTAATTATGGCACCCCTAAATGTACTATACATTTTACAAACCCTTATTTTTCCAAAACACATTTGTTGCTATTTGAGCTTATACACAAGTGTGTTAGCGAGATGTGTGTGTACTTGTATGAAAGTTTGCATGTAGCATTTCTACATCCTCCAAGCTGTGCATGCTGGCAAGCTGAGATCCTTCCCTTTCACAGGTCTGCTTTGCTTCAGGCTGGGACAGTTTTGACACATTTGTCACTCCGTGGAGTTTATAACAGAATCCTTTCCATCCATCCCAACCATCCTTACACATCGTGGGCTTATACACCTCCCTGACTGCTGAAACAAATTGGAAGGAGAATATGAAGAAAGAGAGAGAGAGAGAGATAGAAATGAAGGAAAAAAGAGCAATATCTGACCTGTACTCTCAGCTTGACTGTCATTCTCATTCTTCTCACAGATGAATGGAAGTCGATTCTCACACGTCTCTGTACCAAAATGCAGCTGCTCCTGAACAACCCCACAGTACTCATATGATACTAGTGACCTGTTAGAAATGCCTAACAAACACATACAGAAAAGAAAAAGTAAAAAATGTATGTAAACAGTGCTGTGGGTAGTGTAAACAATTGTATGTATACAATTATTCTTTATATTGTATTACATTTAATTTATAACTTAAATTAAAAAATGTTTGACTATCATTGTATTGTCCAACTGGTAAATGTTTATATAGGTTTTACAAATTAATTAATCAGTTAAGTGATGATTGCATAATTACTGTTCAAACTAGTAAATTAATTTCATTACAATTAATTTAAATTGAATTTAATAATAATTAAGACAACAATACAATTAATGTCTGGGTCATATTTAAATGCAAAATCTAATTATATTTTGTATAAATAGGAATGAAACATATTTAAAGCAGTTACAAATCTTTTCTTTCTTTTTTCATGGCAATTAAGCACAATTCTCAATACTGTAATGTTAAGAAAATCTCATTCTCATTACTGTACTAGAATGTGCTTAATTGTCATGAAAATAAATAAAATTTCTGTATGGGTAATACCTTTTTTTTGTTTTTTAATTACCTATATTTACAGTGTTCTGATCTGATACAAATCTGATTTGATCCAAGTTACAATAATGAACAAACAGAATTTGTTTTATCTAATAACACACCATTTATTGTATTGTTCTTGTACATACATCACTTAAACATTCAGAGTGTAGGTTGGAAAAAGTAAGTGAACCCCTAGTTTAGTGATGTCAACAAAAGCTAAAGTCAGAAGTTGGAAAAACTGGCATCCAATAAATGAAACGAGATTGGAAGGGTGGGGTAGAGCTACTTTGACTTATAAAAAACACTCAAACGTTTTGAGTTTGCTATTCACAAGAAGCATCTGCGTGGACCGAGCCTAGCCAAAAAGAGATCTCAGAACACCTACGATCAAGAATGGTTGCTTTGCATAAATCTGGAATGTGCTACAAAATTATCTCAAAGAGCTTTGATATTCATCTGTCCACAGTCAGAACAACTGTCTATAAACAGAGACGCTTTAGTACTCTCCCTAGAATAGCTGTCCAGCCAAATGTTCAGTTAATTTTTACACCTTACTGTGAATGATTAATGGGACATGTTCAATAAAGACATGAAATATTATAATTGTTTGGTGTTGTTAGCTTGAGCACATTGTTTTTGTCTTTACTAGTGACTGAAGATGAGATCGCATTTAATTAATGCAGACAACTAGCTAATTCCAAAGGGTTCACATACTTTTTCTTGCCACTGTATACAGTATTTATACATATATATATATATATATATATATATATATATATATATATATATGTGTGTATATACATTTTATTCAGGGTTGAATTATGAGCTGGATATTTCTTTCCAGTATTTATGAGTTTCACCCAAGTAATGGATTACTTTTTTGGAGTAGTTTCCCCAACACTGCATGCCAGTCCTTTACGTAGAAAGATTTTATGGAGTTCATTTTACTAACACCACACATACTGGGTGAGCAGAGACAAACCACACACATCATCACAGCTGACCATCAGAGACAATGCTGTCATCCCTCTCCTCAGAAGCAGAGCCTCTGTTTCTGTATACTGCATAAAGCCACCATTCAAGCCATTGACTTGTTATTCTACCAAAAACAACTATGCTTTTATGTCCAAACATACAAGCACACCATCGTGTTAACAGTGACAGTAATGACATTGTCAGTGGTTAGAAATCAGACTTGTGCTGATATATGATCACTGGTATGATGCATAAATTGGCCCTCCTTGATTTATCAAAACTAAATCACTGCAGAACAGAATAAGTGTCACACAGTAAATGTACTGTACATGTAGGACACAACAAAAAGTGGAACAGCAACAATTAAAGGTGACACTATTCATGGAAAACAGAATTTCCTTGCCCTTTTCTTTGCTCTTTTTAAATAAAAGAGTTGTACTACATTCTCTAACATTCACAAAACAAAGCTCCTACTCCAGACCACCCAGGCCATTTATGGAAACTAAGCTGCAAATATTGGTCATTTAGAAATCACTGTATTGACATCAGAACCATGAGCACATTAACATATGGCTAGCCAAATTTCTATATCAACACCTAAACACTATTCAGCAACTTGGCCTGCCCTGATGAATGACAATGTGAGCAAATAATAACACAAATCATTTACATGTAGAAGTCTTAAAGGTACAGTAGCAAAATAATTCCAATGGGGTAGTGACAGGGTGGAAAATTATCATGTAAATCTATATTATGAATATTTATGGAGGAAGACACATTGACTAACATTATAAGTGGACTTCAGGGAAACAGAATATTCCAAAACCTTTATATATGGCCTTTAGATGTATATTCTGGGTATATCATAGTTTAATTTATATTAGTTAATTATTTCCCCTTAAAATCAAAGCTTAAAATCAACAATATATACATTTAATACCAAAAGATAGTATACTGGAAAGATCTTTGCTTATAGAATTCTATCAGAATTAAATCACCTGTTTCCCAAGGGGCAAAAGATAAGGCGGATCCATCTGACCACTGCCATCCCTGCATCCAGTCTAGATGGTTCAGTCCAATCCACAGTTTGCTTGGCATGTCTTCCCGGCCTTTAACTGAGTGACAGGGTGACAGAAATTGAGAACATTAGAAATAAACAAAAATATATATACACATGTAAATAAAAATTTTAGTGAAAAAATGTGTCAAAAGTGAAAGAGAAATTAGCCTTACAAAACTCAAGCTCTTGAGGGCTAGACACACTGAGCAAGTCTCCACCTTGACTACGACAGGCATCCAGTGCCTCATGCCACGTCACCACCGCTGTGGATACTACCTGGTAGCAGCGTCCCTTTACTGTGCCTTTTTCCCATAAAGTAGAACAGCCTTCAACTAAATGAAATAAAAGTGGGTGGAGGGGTTAGTTAATTAGGTTCTTTCACTATCTAGACACTAATCTATTTTGGTACATTGATTTTGCTACTTTTAAGCTTCTTATCCACACTGGTACAGCGTTTTTCTCCACCAAAAGCAACTTTGAAAAAAATTCTCCGTAAACTTTTGTCAAAGTAAATGGATTAATGTGGAAGTGGTCCAAGTTGTCAGTCCAATTTGAAATGACAGAATGCATCAGAACTCATTAAACATTTCTAATTAACAGTGGTAAGAAAGTCACCAAGCTCCTTGACCTTTTCAGAGCACTGAAAGCTGGTAGCATATCTGCTCCGGTATGCTAGAGCAGCATTTATTTTTATTTTATTATTATTTTATCCCCAATTTGGGATGCCCAATTCCCAATGTGCTCTACGTCCTCATGACTCGCCTCAATCCGGGTGGTGGAGGACGAATCTCAGTTGCCTCAGTGTCTGAGACCTTCAATCTGCGCATCTTATCATGTGACTTGTTGACTGTGTTACCGCGAGACATAGCGTGTGGAGGCTTCATGATATTCTCCATGGCATCCACACAAAACTCACCACGCGCCCCACTGAGAACAAACCACATTATAGTGACCACGAGGAGATTACCCTATGTGACTTTACTCTCCCTAGCAACCGGGCCAATTTGGTTGCTTTGGAGACCTGGCTGGAGTCACTCAGCATGGATTCGAACTCGTGACTTCAGGGGTGGTAGTCAGCATTAATACTCGCTGAGCTACCCAGGCTCCATAGAGGAGTATTTATTAAATAACTGCACATTTTCCAAAAATCTGGTTTTTATTTGAATACTGAATGTGGCCTTGCAAGTACAGAACTGCTGAACAAGGCCAGCTTAAATCAACATACTGTATATGTATGTACACTTAAAAGTGGTGTTTGTGTTTCTGACATGGTGAAAAAAACATGGTGTTTCTGCAGAAATGGTTGACCAAGGTGGTCTTGCTGGTTCAACCAGCTAACTGATGTAGTCCTGCTGGAAAAAGTAATGTTACAGGTTCAATACAAGTTAAGCTCTACATATTTGAAATTATTTTATGTGGTAATAGAAAGCTACTGTATGTTATAGATAATGTTGATTACCACATGACGTAACCTCAAGTCATCCCAACAAATATTGTGCTGACAGCAATTCACTTACAATGGAAGTTTAGGGGGCAAGGCATTGAAAGCAGAAATGTGAGGCTCATATTTTTATTAAAGCACTTTTATTAATTCTTCTGCACAAAGTGTATCATTTGAGTAAGAATGTTGTCTTAGTCTATCTTTCAGTGTCAGGACTACTGCTCTATGCAAAAATGTGGTTATGTGTTAGCAGTGTATTTCCTGGGTTGAATTTTCTCTATGTAAACGGTTTCTTTCTGGTGTCCTTTTGAGTAGCATCCAAAAGTTACTGGGGGTTAGCAAGATAACATGGTCATGACAGAGTTGAAGATTGGATATAAATTTGAACAGCCAATGTTAGAGCGATTATTTATAAGGCCTATGGAGCTATTGCTATATTTAGCAAAATGTCTGATTTGAAGCAAGTAAGTGTCATCAGAAATGTACTCTAAAAGACACACATATTTTTACATGGGCAGATCATTATAAACAACAATGAAACATGACATATAAAAAAACGAATACGTTCACCTAAGCATCAGTGTCAAGTTTCAAGAGTTGTTATTAAATGTCTTACATTTTATTTGTATGCTCTTTCAGCATTTATTTACTCATTTATTTATTTTTTGCACACAATGGCTCCTTCTTGGATTGTACTATTTGAAATGATGTCTAGTTAATCAATAGTGAATATAGACAAAAACCATGTCTGACAAAATGTTTAAATAACATTTAGACCATCTCTTCATTATGAGATTGTTTCATCAGTGGTACAGAATTTATGCTGGATTGAAATTATTTTTTAAAAGTCATCCAGTAGTAAACTGCTGGGAATTTTGTAAAATGAGTCATATGTTTAAATGTTTGAAAGCCCTTTGACCTTCCCAGCTGTTTTTTGGAAAATCCCAGAAGCTGTGGGGGTTGGGATGTAAACCATACCAGATTTCAGACAATTTCCCCACTTCTGCTCTAGGTCATAGTTTGCTGTGGTAGAGCACCAGTCTAGCGGTTGGTCGCCAGTGCCAGGCAGACAGCCGTGGTGCCATGTCATGTTGTAGAGAAAGGGGAACTCACAGGGTGCCCCGTTAGAATTCCCCCCACTTGTGTGCATGCCTGTAAAATAGAGAGGAACATTCATTTTTCACTATATTTGAGTCTGTGTTTTTCTGTATACTTTTGTGTTGGCAAGTTTCAACAGTCAAATTAGTGCAAATGCACTGAGAGAACCCACAAAGGCAAACTCAGTTGCACACTTCACAAACCTTATCAAGCTAATGTAAAAAATATTCAGTTTCAGACCAGCCACATGCAAATGTAGCCACTTTAAAGGGTGCTGTGAGTTTAAAGATGTTGTTACTCAGGGAAGAAACATTCGTTTCGTTTTAGAGTGGAGAAAAGACCATAATTTCTGGGCAGGCAAAATATACATAGTTAACAACTAAAAAACAAAAAAACTAACAAAAAAACTAATAAATTAGGGCTGTCAATCGAATAAAATTAATACAATTAAATGGTAAATGGTCTGCACTTATATAGCGCTTTTTTAACCTTAGCGGTTTTCAAAGCGCTTGACACTGTGACTCGTTTACCCATTCACACACATTCACACACCAATGACGGCAGAGCTGCCATGCAAGGCGCTAGCCAGCCATTGGGAGCAACTTGGGGTTCAGTGTCTTGCCCAAGGACACTTCAGCATGTGCAGTTATGTGGGCCAGGAATCGAACCGCCAAACCTGCGATTAGTGGCAAACCTGCTCACCTGAGCCACAGCCGCCCATTAATTACATGACATGCAGACTAATAAATCAAATTAAATCGCAAATGCTTGCTGAGACAGACCCTCAGATAACAATAATTCAATATAGAATTATTTAACAATTATGGTTACATTTAAATGTAAATATTATAAATATAATATACACCTACTGAGCACTTTATTAGGAACATTATGGACCTAATAAAGTGCCCAACGTGGTCTTCAGCTGTTATAGCCCATCCGCCTAAAGGTTCTATGTGTTGTGCATTTTGAAATGCTATTCTGCTCAATACAATTGTACAGAGTGGTTATCTGAGTTAATGTAGCATTTCTGTCAGCTCGAACCAGTCTGGCCATTCTGCGTTGTCCTCTCTATTATCAACAAGGCATTTCCATCCACATAACTGCTGCTCACTGGATGGTTTTTCCACCATTCGGAGTAAACTCTACAGACTGTTGTGCGTGAAAATCCCAGGAAATCAGCAGTTACAGAAATACTCAAGCCAGCCCGTCTGGCACCAACAATCATGCCACAGTTGAAATAACTGAGATCAAATTTTTTCCCCATTCTGATGGTTGATGTGAACATTAACTGAAGCTCCTAACCCAAACTGTAAAGAGTCATGATGTGCATCTAAATTTGTTAACAGAGCTCAGAAGGGAAATGTATCTAACACTGAATTCATGCCAAGAATTGTTATCTGATAAGATAGATATGGCGCAATCGCTGTGCTCATAAACAGTCACACACATCTGTGCAGAGTGACAGTTGGAGTTTCCCGTAAAGTCCATTATTCTACTGTCACACCAAATAACAGTGGCTTTTCTAGTGAACAGATATCCTATGCAAACCTAAGACTCTTCCTGCAGGGCGCAGAAGCATAAAGCAGATCAACAGGATGATTTGAACAGTCTGGACTTGCATTTGCTGCAAGATCTTTCAACACAGTATAAACCACAATACACTCACACAAACAAATGTTTAAATGTAGCTGCTGTTAACTGTCAGTCTAGTTACAGGAAATCCCCTCTGCATAAAAAAAAAACTCCAAACATCTTTACAAAAATGAATAGAACAGAACAAAAAATGCAGCATTCACATCATGTCAGAATTACTGTGATGTTTTCAGAGGTTTCCAACTACTAAAAACATTAATGTCTTTGTCAAACTCATCATTGGACAGTTGGAAACTCTTCATTAACCCATAAAATAACAAAACTGCAGCGGGCACAACAGTTAGTTACATACCACTACATAGAAGTCCTATTTCTGTTTGATATGCCATTTTATTATATGCAGCCATTGCTACAGAACCTGGTGTAGAAAAGTTTTTTTACAAAACTAGTAGCCCTTTCATTTTGAATGATGCATTTTACAGTCACCAACAACAAGGCCACATGTGAATCCATTTAGCCATTATAAGCATTCCCATAGAAACAAACCATTTCTCCAAGGAACAGCTTAGAGTAGAATCACAGAGTTGTTATCTCATAATTCCGATGACAACATGACATGAAACCAGCAACAGAAAAAATGTTTTATCTAATCACTTTTATCTAACATAGTCCCCTGTTTCCACCTGGTATTAAGATGTGTTTTGGGTGATCGGATCACATGTGGTCAGCCCTAATATAATATAGGTCTAAACGGGGTCTAAAACATTTTGTTATCTTATCAAAAAAACACTTACAAATGTGGTCAAAAAGCATGTGACCACATTGCATTTGATGTGTAAATGCTACTCCATCCTGTAAGCACCGCCCCTCACCTGTCAATCAACTGCTGTGCTAAAACAAGTTTAAACTTTGCTGGTTATAAGCAGCTAAGGAAATAACCATCCAATTGGAAAATGTAAAAATGTTGATACATACACAATCACAGGAACTTCTCAGATCTTCTTAAGTGTGTCTGATATCAAAATAAAAGCAAAGAACAAACACCTGAAGCACCTTTAATACATGTAATCCACTAAAATAACAGCTTGACATGTAGCGCTTGTGCTTAGATGAAATTTCAAAGGCATCTGGGAGAAACAGCGCTTTTTTTTCATGCTTTCTTTGTATCTTCTGACTTTGTTGCGCTTTATTATCATGCAGTAACACACTAGCATAGTGATTGATGTATGTCATCATGAAACAGATACCCTCCCCTCAAAATCTGAACACAAGTGGTCACAGGAGACGCATTTAAGTGACCAGAAGTAAACATCGATGCGTCTAACCTGACCACATGTGATCGGATCACCCGAGATGCATCGTAATACCAGGTGGAAACTGGGTCCTAGTGAACATTCTTATGGGCACAATCCATTAAAAGAAAATCAATTATCCTTGGTGGTGAACCTACAACCTACAATCCTTGGGTTACATCCCAAGATCTTTACCCATAAGGCTACACCTAAGTGACAAGGTGAGTGCATGTACATGTGGTAGTTTCTTACTTTGGTAAGGCCGCTGACAGATGTTCTCTGTACTTCCTCCTCTTTTCCAGGTGTCTGTTGCATCTCGCTTGACAGTTACAGTGTCTTCAGCTCCCACACTCAGTTTCATGTGGTACTCTGTGTGGATAATGTCCTCAAAGCACTTCCACTGCAGAATCTCTGTGGAGTCGCAGCTGAACATGGTCACTGTTTTGGAGCGCACCTCCAGACCCAAACACATAGAAGACTCTACGTGGTACAGCATGTGGCCCGAACCCCACTTCCATGACATGGCCGGTACTGATGAACACCCTCCCAACTTCAATGCCCCATTCTGGACCAGAAGGCACATGCCAGTACTTTTGTGCTGGATAGTAAATGTGTCATCTCCTGTAATACAATAGATTGTGTCTTATGTTACAATGACATTTTATCAGGCAAAAGATAAATCAAACATGTAAAATCAAACACTATAATTAAGCTTCATTGGGCAAAATACAGAAATTTTTAAAATCCTATCTTATTTGTTCAAATCCTAACTTGAACTTTTCTGATCACGTTTATAGCATAATACCCTTGTAATTACTACTATTTAACCTATCAAATGTCCTTGTAAACCACAAAAAAAAAAAAAAAACACACACACACACACACACACACACACAATCATTGTGGGGGCTCTCCATAGACTTCCATGCATTTTATACAGATCTAATGATAATTTCTATCTCCTAACCCTGACAGAAACCTTTTTGCATTTTTACATTTTCAAAAAAGCACAGTTTAGTGGTTTTAATAAGCCATTTCCCTCATGGGGACAGCTGGCTTGGCCCCACAAGGTAGGTGATCTCGGGGTTTACTATCCTTGTGGGGACTTTTGGTCCCCACAATGTAGTATAAAGATGCACACACACGCACGCACACACAAGGCCAAAAGTAAAAAGATAGAGCAAACAGAGCCTTTATTAAAAACTTTTGAAATTGAAGATCAAAAAGTGGTCAATTTGAACTGGCAGGTTCACAGTAAGGACTTGATCGTTAAGACCATCCAAAGGTTAAGATAGGAAGTTTCTATAATACGGCCCCAGATCACAAACAACACAAACTGACTAGAGGCTCATTTAAACAACCACGTTTAGTTTTTTTTCATTACAACATGTAGGCACATGCACATGATTTTCCCATTAAGGTCCATATTCTGATTAACCTTTTATTCCAAAAACAAGGTTTAGATGCTGCATAATTATTGGAATACTGCTTTTGGTAATCAGCATCTGGAATCCTCTAAGACATGCTACTCTCTTCTGGAAACACTTGAGATGATAAACTGGAGATGTGCATTCTCCACAGTAATTAAACCAACTCGTTAATTCTCATTCATGTCCTTAACAGTAACACACAAGAGCACAAACAATGTTAGCCTACAAAAGTAGGCTATGACCTTTCTTGCAATGTTTTTTTTTTAAACGAGTCTCCTCGCTCCAAAAATATATTTGACTGTACCGTCTGTATCTTATGTCACCCAAAATAACTATCGGTTGGATATGTGCATATATAAATCAATATTCTTTTACAGTGAATATGCCAGACTTATCCACTTGTATAGATGTGCAAAATGTCTCAAAGTCAACTCTGCTGCAATCTTTGTTTAAATGGCACTTGTGTTATTGTTGAAGTAGCCTTGGAGTGCATTTAAATAAACACTGTCACTATCATTTACCTCTTGCTAAATGCAAGCTATTTTCCACAAGAACTAATAAGGTGCCACAGTTGTGTCTGCATTCTTATTTTCACTTTGCAGTTTGGAACAATAGGCATAAAACAAAGAGCTCTTTGAGTCATGCAGTGCTCTGCTGAGGGTGGGCCATCAATGCAGCCACAACAAAACAAACATACCGTCAATATTTCTCTGAAGAGTTTGTGACGCATTATTTATTTAGAAAAACACATGTGCAAGTATGGTGTGTGTGCTTAATATATATGTCTACAAACATACATATTTTTACATATATTAGATATCAGGTTTATAGTATACATTGCTAATATAGGCTATTTCAAAATGGATGTGTTTTATTATTTAAAGGCAAAAGGGTGTTAAGTGTGGAATGCTCTCTCTCTCTCTCTCTCTCTCTCTCTCTCTCTCTCTCTCTCTCGCTCTCTCAATTTTCAATTTCAATTTAAAAGTACTTTATTGGCATGATTGTGTTTACATACAATATTGCCAAAGCATTAATACACAAAACAGATAATAACAAGACAAATAATAATGATAAGATAGAATTAAAATAAGGTGCCAGGTAATTAATCAAATAAAATAAAACTATAATAACAATATACACTATACAATATAAAATAAGCATTTAACAGGACATTATGAACATAAGAAAATAAAAGTACTGTGAATGAAGTACATTAAGGCAGTAATTGGCTTCTGAGGGTGTGCAGCTCAAAAATGAATTTAGCTGCAACTGATGCATGATCTCTCTCTCTCTCTCTCTCTCTCTCTCTCTCTCTCTCTCTGTGTGTGTGTGAGTGTCTCGCCCACATAAACACACACATATTTCTGAAATATGAGGAGGTGATTTACAGCTATCAGCAGTAATATACATTGAGACAATTAAGTGGTTTAACATTTCAATGCTATATAAATACCGTGTATAATCATTTCCAAACATTGGAAATTACCCTCTAAACAGGCAGCATGTAAACCATTGGGGCTTTACCAGACCCACAAATTCACACATGTAAGCTGATTGCAGAACTAAACTAATATTTAAACATTTCATAAGCAACTCACAACCAACCTGCTTTCAGTCCTTCTCAAAGAGAAGTATCTTATTGGCGGGGTTTAAATATTAAGCGTATTAAAAAGCAGTAAAATTAACAGTAGAATGCTCTCATTTAGGCTGTACAGAAGATATATATGATACGAAAAGGAGACTTACCATAGTTTACAGCAGATCTGCAACTTCCTAAATTAATTGCTCCTGTTCCTAAAAGAAGGATTAATAGTGTACAAAACAAAGGCTGCTGTCTGTCCCAATCCATGATGAGAAATGTAAAAAACATCCTTTAAAAACAGTCATACGTCTCTCCGGAGTACATACGCATATACTGGCATGATTTTTGTACTTTCGCGTTAACCACACTTGGTGAGACGCCACTCCAGACACACTTTCTGTTTCTGTTTATTGCTCTACTTATGGTCAGCTGTCAAGTACGTCAAAGCGACGAAGGCCACGCCCCAAAATGTAATGCTGCTTATTGATTGGTAGCTTACATTGACATCGCACTCTTCACCCCCTTTCGATATTTGAAGCTGTTTGATGAATTATTTTCTTAGTTAATTAATTATTAGTTTGATTTTGCCCTTTCGGGCTGTTGGTTAATTAACTAGGTCTTAAATAGTTTAACATAATATATTTAATCATTTTAATCGATTAAATATGAATATTACACAGTCATTAAATTAAAACAATAATACAAAATAATATAAATTATCATATAGGCAATCATATATTTTGATATGTTAAGTTATAATGATGATTATATTTTTGATTTATATTATTATGGAGTGCTAAAAACACTTGGCTATTGGCTGCAGTCATATCTCAACAGACTATATATGCTTGTAGGCTCTCGTCCTTTTACTCCATCATCACTGCATGTCGAACTGTGTATGACTGATTTGCACTATTATATATTGCATATTGTATTGTATTGCCCATTGTGCATATTGCTCTGTATTGTATATTACATAATTTTACAGTGTATTGCACTGTATATTATATACTGCAGCCATTAAATTCTAACTTAGACTCTGAATTGTAGTTGATTTGTATTCGCGTGACATTTACTATTAGCCTATGGCTGTTTTAAGGTGAATATAAATGTAAAAGGTACAAAATCATACTGAACAAATATCTACACCGAGTGCCCAATTATTAGGCAACTGAGTATTCTGATCTTAAAATTATTTCAATGCACATTTTCCAACTCCAAACCATATAAACTGGAATGTTTATTGGATTCAATAATTTTTAGGTGGTATGTATTTGTGTAATGAGGGAAGGTGTGGTGAAAGTGACTAAGTCACTTAATCAAGGTGTGCATAATTATTAAGCAGCTTCATTACCTCAGGTGAAATTGGCCATAAAAGGGATTTAACTGACACTCAAAAGTCAAATATTGTAAAATGCCTTCCAGACAGATGCAACACTCTTGAAATAGCAAAACTATTGAGGCGTGACCACCGGACAATCAAACATTTTGTTACGAATAGTCAACTGGGGCACAAAAAATGCATGGAGAAGAAAAGGCAAATCTACCAGGAACCCATTATCCTCCAATGCTACCATATTCCAGAACTGCAATCTACCTGGAGTGTCCAGAAGTACAAGGTGTCAAGTGCTCCGAGACATGGCCCAGGTCAAGAAGGCCGAAACATGGCCACACAGATTTTTCAAAGGTTTTATGGACAGATGATATGAGAGTGACTCTTGATGGACCAGATGGAAGGGCCCGTGGCTGGACCAATTATGGCCACAGGGCACCAATTCGAGTCAGGTGACAGAAAGGTGGAAGAGGGATACTGGCATTGGCTGCTATCATTAAGGATGAGGTCGTTGGTCCTTTGAGTTGAGGATGGACTGAATCTCAACTCTCAAACCTACTGCCAGTTTCTGGAAAGTAATTTCTTCAAGCAGTGGTACAGGAAGAAGTCCTCAGCATTCAAGAAGGCCATGAACTTTATGTAAGACAATGCTCCATCACATGCATCCAAGTACTCCACTGCATGGATAGCTAGCAAGGGCAGAAAAGATGCCCAAATAATGACTTTGCCCCCTTCCTCACCTGACTTAAATCCTATTGAGAACTTGCTGGCCTTTCTCAAATGTGAGATTTACAGTGAGGGAAGACAATACACCTCTTTGCACAGCATTTGGGAGGCTGTGATTGCTGCTTCAGCAAAAGTTGATCGTGAACAGAACAAGAAACTGACAGACTCCATGGATGGAAGGCTCATGGCAGTTATCGAAAAGAAGGGTGGATATATTGGTCATTGAATATTTTTGAAAAGCCAAAAATTTTATTTAATTGTCATTTTGGGTTACTTATTTGTTGCACCTACTCTAAAAATTGAAAATAAAAAATTTTGTTGGGAGAAATAATTTTGTAATTTAGTTGCCTAATAATTGCACACTTACTATATATATTCAAAACTCACTTTTTCTTTGTTAATCATATAGGTCTGAGGTTCAATAACATTTTGGATTGAATTGACTGTGTTGGTTCAACAATAAAATGAATCCTGAGGAATACAATTTGCCTAATAATTGGGCATGCAGTGTAAATCTGCATAGAGATTTTATTTTTCTATCATGAAACAAGTGAAATATATTGAAAATCTGCATTTAGTCACATTAAACAGTGTTACTGTAAAAATGATTAAGAAAAAAAAAACTCAGATTCATTTTACTTTTCTAAAAACACAACTTCTTAAAAATAGAACAAAATGTAAACTGTGAAACACAATAACTCCATGTAAAACATTAAAAATAACCTCTCTCTCTCTCGCTCTCTCTCTCTAACACACACACACACACACACACACACACACACACACACACACACACACACACACACACACACACACACGTTGTGTTTCCATGTTTTATGGGGACTTTCCATAGACATAATGGTTTTTATACTGTACAAACTTTATATTCTATCCCCTAAACCTAACCCTCACAGAAAATATTCTGCATTTTTACATTTTCAAAAAACATAATTTAGTATGATTTATAAGCTGTTTTCCTCATGGGGACCGACAAAATGTCCCCACAAGGTCAAAAACTTCGGGTTTTACTATCCTTATGGGGACATTTGGTACCCAAAAAGTGATAAATACATGCTCACACACACACACCAGCATTGTGGACGACCCCACACACCCCTCACACAAACTCTTTACCCTCCTCCCGTCTGGCAAGAGGTACCGAAGCATTCGGGCCCTCACGGCCAGACTGTGTAACAGCTTCTTCCCCCAAGCCATCAGACTCCTCAATACTCAGAGACTGGTTTGACACACACGTGTCCTGAGTTGCACTTTAATTACTGTCACTTTATAACTGTCTGCTACCTCAATAACTGCGATGTGCATAGAACATTATCTCATAGTATGTTATGTTTACATTTTTAGACACTGTCATCTTTTTGCACTACTGAGTACTGGTCGGTAGCTGCACTGTCTATTGTCCTGTTCATTGTCAGAAATTTGTTGTACTGTCCTGTACTTTTTGCACATGTTTGCACGTGCACTTTATATAGGTATATATAGGTAGTTTATATAGGTATTTTATTTCGTTGTGTAGTCTCACGTGGTCCTATGTTGGTCCTTTGTTGTTTTTATGTAGCACCATGGTCCTGGAGGAACGTTGTCTCGTTTTGCTGTGTACTGTACTAACTGTATATGGTTGAAACGACAATAAAAACCACTTGACTTGACTTGACTTGACTTGACTTGATACACACACACACACACACACACACAACAACAACAACAACCTTTATCAAACATTATCTAACTGTTCTTCTTAGGGTTAGGGTTAGTACAGGTTAGTTAGTAAATGTACTACAAATAAACTTAGCAAAAAAAGAAAAATAATTTTTTCAGGACACTGTATTTTAAAGATAATTTTTTAAAGATATAAATAAATGTACAGATCTTTATTGTAAAGGATTTAAACAAAGTTTTCCATGCTTGTTCAATGAACCATAAACAATTAATGAACATGCTTTAAGAAACTAACAGCTTGAGATACAGCTTACAGATGGTTGGTAATTAAGGTCACAGTTATAAAAACAGTTATAAGGACACTAAAGAGACCTTTCTACTGACTGAAAAACAACAAAAGAAAAATGCCCAGGGTCCCTGCTCATCTGCGTGAAAGTGCCTCGGGTGCACACTCTACAATTTATTATAGTCCTTTACGATTGTTGCTTGTCAGACTGTATGATACGAATACATTGATATCGCCATGGCACACTGTGCGACATTATGTCAGAATATATATATATGTCAGACTGCAGAATATACATCTTAGCCGATTGTGGTCCCAATCGTCCCTATTAGTGAACGTGACTCATGTTACGGGAGTGTTGCGGAATAGAAGCAAAACGGTGAAATTTGCCCACCATGGTGGAGCATTTTTCTCTATCTGGAAGTCAGGACATCAGCATTTCCGTTGCTCCAATACCACTCCATCACGAGCATAGACAATCATTTATAAGAAAGATGGATTTTGTCAAACAGGCCTATAATAAGACAGCTTGATCACAAATACAGAATATTACAGATGTTGAGAATGAACGTGAATGTGGGAGGTAGTCTACAATAATAATGAGCTACCACAAGCAAATATTCATTGTGGAAATAAAAAGAATTGTAGCCCGAAAAATTACAAAACGTCTCCGTTCACATTGTAGAAAACAAAAATGTGGGTTATAGTACGTCTTTCTCCTCTTTTAGATTAGTAACCGATCAGCCATACATAATTTAGAAAATGAATAAAGGCTGATAATATATACAGTACATCAAAACAACCTTGAGCTGTACACGCCCCAAACGGTGGAAATTATTGTGGACTTTAGGAGGAACACCCCAACACTGACCCCCCTCACCATTCTAAACAGCACTGTGGCAGCAGTGGAGTCATTCAGGATTCTGGGCACTACCGTCTTACAGGACCTGAAGTTAGAGACACATTGATTCCATGGTGAAAAAGGCCCAGCAGAGGTTGTACTTCCTTCACCAGCTGATGGAAGTTCAACCTGCCACAGGCACTGCTAATCCAGTTCTACTCAGCTGTCATTGAGTCTGTCCTCTGCACTTCAATAACTGTCTGGTTTGGTTCAGCTACGAAATCAGACATCAGAAGACTACAACTGACAGTTCGGACTGCTGAGAGGATTATTGGTTGCCCCCCCCCGCCCCGTTCAAGAGCTATACACTTCCAGAGTGAGGAAAAAGGTTGGAAAAATCACTCTAGACCCCACTCACCCTGCCCATTAGCTTTTTCATGATGCTTCAGAGCTCCGAGCACCAGAGTCGTCAGGCACAGGAACAGTTTTTTTCCTCAGACTATCCATCTCATGAACAGTTGAAACTGCCCCTTTGAGCAATAACTATGTGCAATACACAGTTCAGTATTTTTTATATATATCCAACAAATCCAACCTCTTCTGTCATTCAATTCCTCTTGGGAAAGAAAACAATTATAATTCCACTATACATAACAGATTTGTATTTTGCACTGTGCATAACAGATAACAGACTTGTATTAGATTTGCACTACGTATGTGTAAGTGTGTATGTATGTATGTATGTGTGTGTCTGTGTGTGTATGTACGTATGTATATCATTCTTTTACATTTTTTATTATTATTATCTATGTCTTGCTGCTGTTTTTGTATTGATGTTGTATTGTTGTGCACTGGAAGCTCCTGTCACCAAGACAAATTCCTTGTATGTGTAAGAATACTTGACAATAAAGCTGATTCTGATAATATATATCACGCTTGCAAATACCCTATGGATGATGCACAAACATGACATAGATTTCTATAATTGTATCCAACTGTATTTGCTGATTTGGATTAAAACATCCCATAAATACTTACCAGTATAAATTGTTCAATCTTTAAATTTTATTAAATGTATTTATTAATAAATAAAATTGGAGTGATGTGAATCTCAACTAAAGACATTTACAGACGTTAAATATACATTTATTAAAAGTAAAATAGTCATTCAAATAACGCTGTAAAGAAAATGCATGATACATGTAAAGAAAAATAACGAGAAAATGCAATCACTTATTATTTTCATTTTGTAGCCTAATCTCTGTATTTATTTAACTCAGAGAATAATGCTTTCAGATTGCTGACGTGTTACAGTTTTCTCCAAGTATTTTCAGCTTAGCCTATTTATTTATTCAAACGTTTTATATAAAATGAAAAGAAAAAAAATGGAAAGTGCTAGAGTAGAGTGATAACTGGGCACAAATGTTGCTACGGTGGTGCAAACAGAGAACAGGTTCCTTTCCAAGTGAATTGGGGTGCAAGAGAGGAGCGAAATACCTCATCTGGCCATTATAATAGCAGTCACACTATACGGCTACAAAGCTAAATTTCAGAGATTTCAGAGGCTATTAATCGGTCGTCTGTGAACATATCAGACTGAACGTTTTAAGATGGCCGATTTTGCCCTGCGACGAGAGAAATCCTTTAGGATTCCCAAAATTTGTCTCAGACGGCAGAATCGTGGCCAAAATTGAACAGTGTGCACCCGCCTTAAAATAGCACAATACACTAACAGGTTAACAAACAAGCAAACTAACACAAGAACTTACAAAGACTAAGGGAAACGTGAGGGCTATATATACACACACATAGGTAATGACAAAACACAGAACACCTAGGAACGAAGATGGGGAACAGATAAACGTGAATCAAACAGGTGCATCATGGGAAGTGTACTCTAATAGTCAAAACCAAAAGTAGTTATCGCTGCATAGCAGCTAATAATTTGAATGAAATGAGGCAAACAAATTATTCATCACAGTTTGAGGAATAGCCTGAACAACATAAATCATAACTAAAGGAGACAAAGCAAGATTACTTACCTTTAAGTGACTCCACCTCAACCTCTTTGATGACACCTGTGATGCAAAGTAAAAACATCTGTAATACACAGTTTGACATTCCATTTACTGTACATTTTTAACATACACTTTCATTTTGTATTTTGCAATACAGGGCAGATGATGAGAACAACATTCTACCGCTTGCAACAAAGAAATGTCACCACTTAAAAGACAGTTGATGTACTTACATACAGGGTTCGTTCACTTTTTGACCAATACATTTCTCAACTTTTTCAGTCATTAGTGATTACCAAATACGGGTTTTTAAAAACAATTTAAAAAGCCATTTCATACTAATTAATTATTCAGACCTACTTCAGTACTACTCAGATTACAAATGTGTACTGGTCGGTGCTGCACTGTCTCTTACTGTGCCTATTGTCCTGTTCCTTTTAGTAATTTATTGTACAGTCCCATACTTTTTTGCACACGTTTGCATGTGCACTTTATGTAGAAATGTTATTTAGTCTGTGTAGTCTCATGTGGTTCTGTGTTTGTCCTATGTTGTTTTTATGTAGCACCATGGTCCTGGAGGAACGTTGTCTCGTTTTGCTGTGTACTGTACTAACTGTATATGGTTGAACAACAATAAAAACAAATTGACTTGACTTGAGACCAATTTGTGAATCGGTTCAGCCAATTCATTAAAAATAGCCAACATAAAAAGAAAACCCTCAAAAGAAAGTTTGACACTACACAATAGCAATGTTATTACACCTTACATGTAACATGCCCTGACAAGGATATTAATGCAATTCAAATCAGAGTATTGGGACTTAATTTATACTCTGCAACTGCTGATCACACATATAAAAGCTTTGTATTTCTAAGGTCAAAGGTCATGCTTTTTACCTGTTGAGTTTTTGTGATAAAGCCCAGTCTGTCCCTGCAGTTGGCTAACTGCCACACAGCATCTGACACCTGAGTAGTCAAACATGTCAGCCCACATCACACTCGCATCTGGAGCTTTGTAACGCCAGCATGTGTACTGGAGCAGTGAGCCATCAAATCGTGTCAAAGCATATCTAAAAGTGAGCATTATGGTCACTTATCCCAAATAAATAAGGATAAAAATTTTTTTTAATAAAGAGCAAAATGCATGTCTCTACAGAAAAATAATTCTACAAATATTTTACACTGTGTGCTAACAAGGCTCTACACGACAATTTATTTGTCCTTTCTGAAAGCGAAATTGTGGCCTGATGCAGCACAATCACAGACAATGAGATCATATTGGATGTTTATTATACAGTTAAGTGGGATTTCGGACCAATAAGAGTTTACTGTAGCTATCCATTTCAATGCCACAAAATGTTGGTTCACTCAAAAACTTAGATTTACATGAAAGAGATTTTTTAACTTGTCATTTTACAGCATCACTATCCTGTAGACACAGTGTTAAAAAAAATATTAATTCTACTGTTCATAATCAAACAGATGCTTGATTGTCACATCTCTTTAAGGAAGAAACTAAGCTCTACTCCTCATCCTGAACTGTCAAAACTTCAGAAGAATTCCATGAGAAAGAAAAAAGAATTGTGAAAAACGAATCCATTCAAATGTGATGGGTGATTAGCAAAAGCCACCACAAGTGAGAGCACTTGATCTAAACTAATTCAAATTACTGTACCATTCTTTTTACAATGATGCTTCTTCCAAGGCCATCTCCAACATAACTGATTTAAAATTATAGTAGCTCCCCTGAAACTTCACCCAGGTCTCAGGACACTCTACTTCATAGGAGAAAGTAAGCACAAATCACAAAGAATGATTCAACATAAAACATTTATTTTTTTAAATTAATTAGGGCTGGGAAACACGTTAATTTCTTCGATTAATAGTTGTCTCTTTTATACATAAAAAAAAAAGACAAATAATGCAATTAATTCAGTATCCGTTTTGAGATTTTAAACTTCAGCAAAATTAAACTTCAACATTCAGTTAGTTTTATATCTGTATTTATAGCATCTTATGATGCATTGTCAATGTACTCTTAAGTTTATCTTGCTAATAAAGCTTGATTTAAATTTAATCTGCCCATCTGATTCTATAATTAGAGCCCAATTTTTTATTACATCAATATTTATACTTGTAACTGAATATTTTAATATGTACATATTTAAATAATTAAGATAAATGATTAATAAGTAATTTTTTTTGCAAGTACTTTGAGACAAAGTATAAAGAAAATATATCTATGATTATATTTTAATGTTTGTTTTAATATACCATGTACCATGGTTATTCGTGATTAATCACAGAAAAAGCTGAAATTCATTTGTTTGCGATTAATAAGTTAAAACATTTTAATTGGTTCACAGCCCTTATATATATATATATATATATATATATATATATATATATATATATATATATATATATATATATATATATATACATACATACAAATATTTAAATTAAAATGAAATTTAATAAATACTTCTCGTTAAAAATTTATTAAAATCTTAAATAGGAAACAAGGCATAAATAAAAAAGAAATGGACTCACATGAGGGAGGAATATAGCATATTACTCCTGATAACGGCAGGCAACATTCCATTTACATCCATGTACACACAAACTATTTTATCACATTGGCCCCTCTGGGAAATAATTAGACACCTCCCAGTGAGTGAACAAGCCCTCAGTGCCATCTGACCACTGGTAAGATATACCATCCTGTGGAGATAGAGGGCAGTATTGTTTAATAAACATAAGAGCTAAGTTCAGAAAAGCATACTAACACACTACTCTTACTATTGCTACAGTATCTACTGTAGTATGTATACTGTGCACAGTATGCAAATGTTCTGTATCAATAGAATACATTTGTAAATAACAGCTTATTGCGTGAAATACTGTACAGCCGTGGCCAAAAGTATTGGCAGTGATATAAATTTTGTGTTTTGCAAAGTTTGCTGCTTCAGTATTTGTAGATTATTTTTTCACATGTCATTTCACAATGATAAGTATTTCATAAGTTTTAAAGACATTTATTGGCAAAAACATTCAATATATGCAAAGTCTCAATATTTACAGTGTTGACCCTTGTTCTTCATAACCTCTGCAATTCGCTCTGGCATGCTGGATATCAGCTTCTGGGTCAAATCCTGACTGATGGCGATCCATTCTTGCTTTATTAGTGCTCGGAGTTGATCACAATTTGTGGGCTTCTGCTTGCCCACTTTTCTTTTGAAGATTGACAACAGGTTCTCTATGGGATTAAGATTCAGGGAGTTGCCTGGCCACGGATCAAAAATGTCAATGTAATGATCTCTGAGCCACTTCAGTATCACTCTTGCATTGTGACATGGAGCTCCATCATGCTGAAAAATGCAAAGGTCATCACCAAATTGCTCCTGGATTGTTTGGAGAAGTTGCTCTTGCACAAAGTTTTGATACTATTCTTTATTCGTGGCAGTGTTTTTGGGCCGAATTTTGAGAGAGCCCACTCCCATGGATGAAAAGGAACCCAAGTCATGGATGGTCTCAGGATGCTTCACTGTTGGCACGACACAGAACTTATGGTAGCATTCACCTTTTCTTCTCTGGCTATCGATTTTCCAGACGTCCCAAACAGTCGGAAGGGGGATTCATCAGAGAAAATATCTTTGCACCAGTCTTCTGCTGTCCAATCCTTGTACTTGTATCCTTGTACAGAATTGCAGTCTGTCCTTTATGTTTTTATTGGAGAGAAGTGGCTTCTTTGCTGCCCTTCTTTACACCAGGCCATTGTCCAAAAGCATTCGCCTCTCTGTGCGTGCAGATGCACTCACACCAACCTGCTGCCAATATTGAGCAAGCTATACACTGATGGTGACACGATTCTGTATTTGACTCCTCAGGAGGAGACAGTCCTGGCACTTGCTGGACACTCTAAGATTTCCTGAAGCCTTCTTCACTGCAGTTGAACCTCTCTCCTTGAAGTTCTTGATGATCCGGTAAATGGTCCTTTCAGGTGCAATATTCTTTGCAGCAATTTCCTTGCATGTGAGGCCATTTTGATGCAAAGTGATGATGGCTGCACGTCTTTCTTTAGAGGTAACCATTGCTAACAAGAACACAATGATTGGAAGCACTTCTTCCCTCCTTTTACATAAATCAGTCTGTTCTTATAATCAGAATGATAGAATGATTTCACCTGACTAGTACTCGTTCACACTTTCCCAGGTGTTACTGATATGATTAGTGAAATTATGTTGGCTAGTCATTTTGTGCCACAACCATAAAACAGTAAAATTTGGGTTTTTGTGACAAAGTACATTTTTTTGACCAATGAAGCTTTTTGCATATATTTAAAATGCCTCTGATCAACACCACAACAACTGATGCAGAAAAATGTGCAAAACACAACATTTATTTTTCTGCCAATATTTTTGGACACAGCTGTAGACTTGGCCTTTCATTTCAGTCTGATGAATGAACTGGATGTAATATCAGAAAAAACTGGAATAAAAATGCAAAAGATCTGTGTTACTAGGAGGAGGGCAGGGCCAGGCCGTGACTACACATGCCCAGTCCCCAATTGGGCTAATCAGCCGAGGAAAGGGATAAGTGCAGCAGAATGCGGCAGTTCGGGAGAGAAAGAGCCACACGCAGCTGCAGTGTGTGCGTTTGTGTTCTATGTCTTTTTGTTTAAGTTTTCATTAAACCATTATTTTTGATGGTTCAGCCAGTTCCCGCCTCCTCCTTTCCCATATCAACCTTGTTACATTGGTGCTGAAACCCGGGACTCGCAACTACCATCCAACCCAAAGGAGCAACCGCGGCTATCCGCCGGGGACGCAGTAGTCGCGTGTGTATGTGGTGGAACGGCCGCCGTCCACGAGGGGCGGAGGGGCTCCCAACCGGCAGCCAAAATGTGAGGAGGGGCGTTCCATCCACAGGGGTAAGAGGAATTGCTCCGGTCTGCATGGGGAGGAACGGCTGTCGTCCACCAGAGTTTGGGGAGTATCTGGGCGCCGACGAACCAGATTATTCTCACTCTCTCTCAAACTCCCGCATTCCACTGCACTTATCCCTCTCCTCGGCTGATTAGGCCGATTGGGGGCGAGCCGTGACTACACAGCCCTTCTCCTCGTCACAATCTGATGATAATTGGACGCTGCTTGCTGAATGAAACATGCAACGTAATCATGTGACAACAACGTAGCATACTCCTGTTTGAAATATTTTTGTGGAATAAAAACCACAAGGGCCTGGGTAGCTCAGTGGTAGAGATGGTAAAGAGTCACATGGAGTAAACTCCTCGTGGTCGCTATAATGTGTTTCGTTCTCGGTGGGGCGCATGGTGAGTTGAGCGTGGATGCCGCAGTGGATGGCGTGAAGCCTTCACACGTGCTATGTCTCCTTGGCAACGCGCTCAACATGCCACGTGACAAGATGCGTGGGTTGACGGTCTCAGATGTGGAGGCAGCTGGGATTCGTCCTCTGCCACCCGGATTGCGGTGAATCAATACGTGACCACGCGGACTTAAAAAAACCCTTGGGAATTGGACATGCAAAATTGAGAGAAAAAGGGGAAAAAATCCACACAAAAAAAAAATATTACAGATACTTTATAAAATTGTGTTAGAATACCAGTTGGTATCCAGTTATAATCTCCAAAATATGGTTCATTTATATTTCGTATCCAATTTTGGGTCAAAATCTTTGTCAGTCCATTCAAATAATGGGTTAAGAAGAAGATTAAAATACAAAAATAGTTTTACATTTTAGAGAGAGTATTTAGTATTCAGCCCAGAATACTTTCTTTAAGTATTCTGCCCAGCCCTGGTAGTAAGCTAGTATTCCATTCTGAACATAGCCAAGAACACAAGTCATATAGCATAGTACATGTCATGTGCAGATCCTCTTACATTTGTACTGTAGAGGCTGATCCAGTATGAAGCTCCCAACAAGTGCTGCCCCTTCTCTGAACAGTCCCTCTGAGCTGTGCACCATCTCAAGTTGCCATGGATGATCATGTATTGTGGTTCTTATACTCAGATGAATCCAAAGAGGCAGAGGTATAATGGGGTGGGTGGGACGTTTGGTGGGGTCTGAGAGAAAGAGAAGGAGAAAGAGAGGATTAAATAAATCATTCCTAAGGCTATAGAAGCCAGATAGCTTGGGAGACCTAAAAGTTATAACACAGTGTCTGCACTGAAAGCAATGGAGGTCTTGAGATGACTACTACACTGCAATTGTTGAGCGTGAACCTAAGAACTTAGTGTCGTACTTTATTGTCAATGTAAATCTATTAATAAAAACAGACTTTCTGTGAACTGAAGTCTATACACATTTCGGTAACACTTTAGAATACCGTATCTTACTTAATGCATAACTAATAAGGAATTACTGCAGAACTAATAGGTCATTCTTCATTCACGCTTAAGTCACTACAATTAACTACTAAGGAAGATGTGTTAACTAATCAGTATGTAATAGCATTTTATAGTAAAACTTAGCTAATCAATAACTATTGAATTCAGTCATGCCTCCTGATGAACTACTTTTAATTATCTAATTCAGCTTCAGGAGAAATAACTATTGAGTAACTACTAATGAACAGTCGATTAATTACAATTAAATTAATATCATAATTAGCAATTACAATATTCAGGTTGTGGCCCTTTCTTCTTCCTTACTTCTAATGTTATTATTACTATGGAAATGCAATACGCATTTTGTGGAATTACTACACTTCCAAAATGAGTCACAGCGAATTTAGTAGTTTTGGCCTGTATGATCAATTGCTTTGTGAGTGTGGTCTGTAACCAGAAATCAACAACGGAATGGAACCCCATGCCCACTATAAGTGACTAGCCAACTTATCTCAGGTAGGTTTATGATTTATATACAGTATAGTGTGTGTGTCTCTTGTTTTCCTCAGCACATATCACATTACATTTGGGTAAATTATTCCTGTATGTAAGGCAATGACTGAGGGGAAGGGAACATACAGGGAACCCCTGAGTAATTAATAAAGAATTACCACATAATTATGAGGGAAATACTTACAACCTGGAACAGTATTCTAAAGTGAAAATACAGGGAACCCCATTAATGAATGATTATCTGGTAATTCTGTATTAAATAATCATGGGTTCCCTGTATTTTCACATTAGAATACTGAATACTTTAGCAGTTGACCATACAGGCCAAAACTACTAAATTCGCTATAATTACTCATTTCGGGAGTGTAGTAATTCCACGAAATCCGTATTGCATTTCCATAGCAATAATAACATTAGAAATAAGGAAGAATGGGCCACAACTTGAATATTGTAATGGCTAATTGTTATGATATTACTGTAATTGTAATTAATCGACAATGGGGAAATAAACCAAAAACACGGAAGACATTCGAAGCGTTAACAGGCAGGATAAACATACAAAGACCACGGAAACAGGCATCCACAAACATCAACGATCGACAAGGGCATGGAGAACAAACAGGGTTTATATACACTGGAGACATGATGATGACAAATGACAATCAGGTGAGCACAATGACACAGGGCTGGCAGTGATGAGGGCTGGGGATCATGGGAAGTGTAGTTTTAGACAAATTAACAAGTGAAACACAGGGCAGACAACAAGGAAATCATGACAGATATAATGATTGAACATTGATATTATTATTTGTATTGTATTTTTTACATTTTGGTGTGTAGAAGGCGATCTAACAATGCTAAATGAATGGTAGCATTAAAGTTATAGCTTAGTTATATCATGAATTGGTATATAGAAAAAAATACTTGAATGTCACCCTTTTCAATAAATGAAAACAATTGCTTCATAGATATTAGTTATTGAATTATCTTCCTGAAAATCAAAATGAAAATACATTGTGAACATTCATAAGTTTATTTGTTAGCCCTACTGTAAGAAACATCAACACATTTAATTAAAGGCGTTAACCCATGTTATAATTGCCCCGGCTAGTCGATAATAGACTAAAATAGACTGATTCAACTGAAACCCCACTCATAAGCATAATTATATATATATATATATATATATATATATATATATATATATATATATATGCTTATTTTGTTTTTATTACATGTGATATGCCTTCAAAGTTACAAAGGATGGTGTGGAGTAGACAAAAGCTCAATTTCTTTGATTAAACTTAAGTGGACTGATATCTTAGGGTTAGTGTGCTTAGTTCTCATGCAAAAGGTCACTGGAAGGAAACTCGCTTTACTTATCTTAATGTTTTTTTATATATGTGGAAAGTAAAATGCAACCATCAGACGAATGATATACCTTTATTTCATAAATACACATTTGATCATATACAGTATAATAACATTTTATATTGCTGAAGTGATTTTACCTTCTTGTTTTTGGCAGACAAAGCCGTATACATTTTCGGTACAGAACTCATCTTGCCATACCCCCGTCACATGGAAGTTGTGACTGTTGGACAGGTATGTACAGGAAGGTTCTTCATGAATTTAATTGGGTGATGTCTGTAGACACATAACCACACATTGAAAATATTTAAAAACAGTGGGGAAATCAAATTAAATTTCATTAAAGAGAATGGTGAAGAGGCTTTCAATTCCACATAATTTGTGATCCACAGAAGAAATAAAGTCATAATGGTTTGCACCAACCAGAGGGTTAGTAAATAATTATAGAATTTACATTTTTGGGCAAACAATTCCTTTACATCCTGAGTCATTATACCTCCCAGTTACTATAGATGAGGGGCTTCCCATTGGTCCATTTGTGAGATAAGACACCCCGTGTCCCAATCCAAACCCCTGCTGATTGGCCGTGAAGCAGCGTGACGATGTAGGCTTCAGTTAACAGACAAAAACAACCTACAGTCACTACGAAATAACAAAGGCAGATGAAACCATCTAAAATCACTGTGATTTCATTCTCTATAGAAACTAGAGTGGCCTGTTGGGATGAGCACATGGACAGGCGGGCTGGGAGATGCAGAAACAGACACTTGAAACCTGTCAGTTTTTGAGAGACTGTAAGGTCACATACTCTTGTGTTACTATGATGGTAGCAAACATCAGTACTCAAGGGAGCGATAGAGTTGCCTGCAAATGACTGTGCAATTAAATCAGTAGCTGACTATTAACATGTCCACATTCTAACTTCCTCAGCAAGATGTTTAACTTTGGGAGTCATCCCCTACTGGTAGAAGCCATAACTACACGTGCCATACCTCAGCAAATGCAAGTAGGTAATGTTACAGATTGGAAATCTCCAAAGGGCGGGGCAGAATCTCCAAAAGGAAGCAGGGTTATTCCAAAAGGGGATTGCGCCAACTCCAAAAGGGTGCATCACTTCGACACATGGTTAGGGTTAGGCAAATGGTTAGGTTAGGGTCTCTGTGTATCTATGTGACGGTTTGGAGCTCCCGCCCCTTTTTGGAGCTCTGCCTGCAGATATATCCTTTTTAGCAAATGAGCCATGCCATTGTGATGAATGGCAATGCAAACAGATAGTTCTCTCCAGGTACTCTATATTAGACACATTTCATAACATGAAGATAATGCAAATACGCAAAAAAGAGAATATAAAAGCAGAGACAATGCTTCTGTGTTCATGTCCAAACCTTGTTTCCATAGTAAAACCAGTTCTCTGGGCTGCTGGCGATATAATGAGGCTCACGTGGGACCTCCACTACAGCCACTGCCCTGCACTTACACACGTAACCATGGAGATCTGTACAGCTTCCTGCCTTCCACTCACTTGGATAGCATTATTGACAAGAAGTGTTGGAGTATATAATCATTCTTTTGTGTGTTTAGGTGATTGTGTGTACATATTATGTTTACAGTCACAGAAGACATCTGTATGCAATTTTTGCCAGGCATTTGGTAAACTCCATTTTCTCAGTTCTCGTAATCAAAAGCTGATCCATCAGTCCAACTGCAAAATGCACACAAACACACAAATTCCAATATGAAGTCTGTGTCATATGCTCTTTTCTCCTCTTTCTTTCTTAAAGGAGAAGTGTAATTTTTGTTGCACTTGTGGCACTAAATGACACTGCAAAACTAGATTTTTACATTATCTGAAGAAAATTTCAGTGGTGCTTGCCCATGCAAAACTTGCCACCATGATGTAAGGATGTTGTGGATGATATGCAGTTTCTTGGGTGTTCTGGGTGGAAGCTAGGGTGTTTTGGTGATTACTTACTGGCCCGTCAAAAGATCCCACCCCAAAGCCTCACCCCAAAACACCACCTTTGACATTGAACACACCTTGTCAGGCCCAAGGGTAATCAGCGTGCCAAAGGCCATTGGCCCCGAGAAAGTCCAGAGGAGGCACGATGAAGTCCCTTAAGTGACATTGAGAATGCAACTGGCCCTGGCATGCACTAGCACACCCTCATTTTGCCAAATAGTGGAAACGCAGCTAGTGACATTCTCGTCCCTATATATGGCTAGAGTTTGTTCTATGTCTATGGGGTTTTTAAACCAGTTTTATCATCCACCAAGTCAAAATAGTGAGTTCAACTGAATAGAAAATTAACAGCACACCTCCCCTTAACAAGCTGCAAAATCTAATATTTAGGGTTAGTGGTTGGTTTAAATCCCTATAACAGTGCAGCTTGCCTTATTAAAATAATTTTACTTAATTCTACTGTAAGAGACTTAATTATGCTTATAAATTAAAGGCACCTGAAGGCATTTTGTCCACTGTTAGCAGACAACCCAGTCCACCAATATTCAGAGCCCTGCAGAACCAAAGAAACAAAAAGACATGTGTCCTGTTCAGTGCCTGCTCTAAATGAGTCACTAAATCTAGAAAATGCTCCATATATGTATGAGGCTTTAAATCTGTGTGTGAAATTGCATGTGATTCTCTAATAAAATCTTAACAATCAACGCATCCCTGGACCAAAGCACATCAGTTGTATGTAGACCAGTGTTGGGGAAGCTACTTTAAATCCAAGCTACAAGCTACTCATTATTTAAAGCAGTTAAACTACAGTGAAGCTGCCCTTTTTATAAAGTACTTGCACTACATGCTACAAACAAAAAATAGATAACTACCTTGTTCTATAAGAGGGCATTACCTTTTAAATTATATTTATGTAATTATATTTAAAAGGTAATTCATAATTTATAATTTAGAGGGATAGTTCCCCAAAAATGAAAATTCTCTATAAATTCTCCTCCCTGCCCACAAAGTGGCGATATGCAAAAAGAATGCAAATTGCCAAAAACAAAAGAAGAATGTGAAAGTGTAGATTTATAGTAAAAAAAGACTTAAATATTGATCTGTTTCTCACCCACACCTATCATAATGCTTCTGAAGACATGGATTTAAACACTGGAGTCATATAGATTATTTTTATGCTCTCTTTATGTGCTTTTTGAACCTTTAAAGTTCTGGCCACCAGCTTTGCAATAATATCCTTTCACTGGATCTTCAAATGTCTGCTCCTGATCTGTAATTTTATCCAGCTGACTTTCCTCCTCCAACCCTGTACACACAAACTCATAGATTGTTCACTGTACACTATAAACAGTAAATAATCATGAAACTGACACTGTACCGCATCATTTGATAAATATTGATGCATTTAATGATGATGGTAAAAATGTCTAATCATTAAAGGAACAGTTCACCCAAACATGAAAATTCTCTCATCATTTACTCACTCTCATGCCATCCCAGATGTGTATGACTATCTGTCTTCTGCTGAATACAAACGAAGATTTACAATTGAAGTGAATGGTAGCCAGAACTTTGAAGGTAAAAAAAGCACATAAAGGCAGCATAAAAGCAATCCAAATGACTCCAGATCTTAAATCCATATCATCGGAAGCGACATGATAGGTGTGAATGAGAAACAGATTAAAATTTAAGTCCCTTTTTTCTTTTATATATATATATATATATATACCACAGTTAGTTCCGGTCCTCATATATGATTGGACGTGCATGAGCACTGATGGTGTGACTGCATCAACACTGGGACGCTTCACTGTGTGTATCACTCCGCTTGTGTTTGTGTTGATTTAAACTAAAGTGTAAACGTAGTGCATATGTCAATATTTTTTAAATTACATGTGTTAGACAGCAGGTGGTGGCAAAAGATCATTTTTGTGTGTAATATGAGACAGTTGGTGAATAAAGTGAATACCTTAGTCATTGTTTACATAGAACATTGTGAGTTACCACATTGGATACATACTGTTTAAAATGGCGGAGGACATCAATGTTTCTATAGTGAATGACATTTGCGCACCGGCTACCCGGAAATAGAGAGGAATACACCGCTTGGACATCTATATTCCAATGAGAAATCTGACCTTCAGAAAGCTGTAAGCATCTCTGATTGGGTGTGGCAAGAAGTGATGCACATGCTCCATCTCTCTCTCTCTCTCTCTCTCTCTCTCTCTCACACACACACACACACACACACACACACACACACACACACACACACACACACACACACACACACACACATCCATCCATCTATCCTGTTTATCCAATAACTTGTTAGAAACAGCACAAGCCATGATACTATTTCTGAAGTGAACATTTTGAATTACTAACAGAGGCTTGGACGCATCATTTGTTTTGAACCAGCAACGGCAGATTCTGATTGGTCGCGTAATAAAGTAGTTCCATGCACAAATGCGTTTTTATGACCGTACTCAGTTTTCCCTAATTTTTTTAAATGTACTTGTTCATTGAACTGTTGTATATAAGCAATATCACACTCGCAATCGTGCTATATGGCCCTACATCAGCACTGCTGTAATCACAGCAGTGCTGATGTAGAGCCATATCGCACTCTTGCTCAGTGTGATATTGCTTAAATATATATATATATATATATATATATATATATATATATATATATATATTAGGGCTGTCAATTTAACAGATTCATTTAGTGCGATAATAAGATAATAAGGAGGATTCCTGAGAAATGCAAGCTTGTAATACCATCTGTTTTCTCCAGAAGGCAGTAAGTGAAACTTCAGCTGTATGGGCAACGTACAGTTTATACAGTGAAGAAAACAACCCTTCAGCAGCAGAACAACACAAACATGCGTTACGTTCTTACCTTCAAAAGACTTGATGGAGCGCAAATTCGAACTAAGGGATCTCAAGATGTGTTCTAAGTATTAAACGATATTTAACTTGACACAGTGACCTAAAAATTTTATGCATTTAAATTTTATGAATATTTTTTATTGTATATACTGTATATATATATTGTATATTGTATATGCTATTAACTGCGATTAATCGCTATTAATTAATCGGGACACCATGTAATTATTTTGATTAAAAATGTTATTCGATTGACAGCCCTAATATATATATATATATATAGGTTCACTGGTGTTGTAAGGATTACTATTATGTTGCCTTTATGTGCTTTTCTGACCTTCAAAGTTCTGACTACCATTTACTTGCATTGTATGGACCTACAGAGCTGAGATATTCTTCGAAAAAATTTATTTTGTGTTCAGCAGAAGAAAGAAAGTCATACACATCTGAGATATCATGAGGGTTAGTAAATTGGGTAAGAATCTTTTTTGGGGTGAACTATCACCCCATTGTATTAGGATTAGGGGATAGAATATATCGTTTGTACAGTATAAAAAACATTATGTCTGAAAGTCACCATAAAACAAGGAAACCCATGAATGTGTGTGTGTGTGTGTGTGTGTTTAAATATGCACTCACCTCTGTACAGCCATCATACCATTCACCTGCAGGATGTTAAGGAACAAGACCTGACGTCTTACACACTGCTGCATGCTGCTCATCACACACCTCAAAATGCCAGCAGCCTTTCTAACACACACACACACACACACACACACACACACACACACACACACACACACACAAACACACAAACTCATTTAACAAGTACAATAGATAATTGGATCAGAACTGTCACATGCCCTGTTAGATGCCCAGACTTCTACTTTATGGAAATTACTGCTGTGACTCAATGGTGACTGTACAGAGTAAAGCATTCAGACAGTGACTGACTCAGATCTTGCTGCTTATTGACTGGCACAGAGCTTCTGTCTGATTTATGGGGTAATTCTGGAAACATGCTTCCTTTCTGACCACATACTGTTTGCTCAGTTTATGACTGAAGTACTGTGCCCTTAATCGGACCTCTGACCTTTGAAATCCAATCTCACCTTCCAGTCTGCTGTCACGTAGATCCATTTGTTGCCATGACCATGGGAAGGCTCCTGAGAGTACTAGGATGTGAATGTGACGGAAGAATTGTCTGACCATTGGACTGCTTGATTTTTGGCTTCCTTGAACAAACCGATTCACAACTTAGAGTTGGAGCCTGACACAATAAACACACACATACGCACATTTACAAACCTCCCACCATATTATGAGGACACAACCCTTGGAATTGGACAAAACACTTGGAATCTGTTAATGTCAACATAAAATGGCGACAGCCTGTTTGACTTCCGTTTAGTGACATATTTTTCAGTGAAATAGGATATTGCAATGTTGGATAGCATTGATTTAATCCATCACGAATTGATTGAAAAAGTACCAGAAGGGATTCAGACCTGAATGCAAGTTTGCAGTGGATTGTGGAGCACTACTCCACTTTTGATGAGGCTTTTTGGCAAAGATGTAGAGGTTAAAGGTCAAGTTAATGCTCAAGGACATTTTGACAATATCCCATATATATTGATTATTATATAATTGAGTATTATATTTTGGTGACAAAGAAAAACATTATTTAGCTTTTTAATAACGTGGTGACCACATTAGCACCAGAAACATGTTCTGTATTAAAGAAATAGTTCACCCAAAAATTCTCTCATCATTTACGAACCCTGCTCTACACAAATGAAGATTTTTGGTACAATATCTCAGCTCTATAGTTTCAAACAAGGCAAGTGAATGATGGCCAAATTTTGAAGCTCCAAAAAGCACATAAAGGCACATAAAAGTAATCCATATGACTCCAGTGGTTAAATCCATGTCTTCAGAAGCAATGTAATAGGTGTGGGTGAGAAAAAAAAATCTATATTTAAGTCCTTTTTTTACTACATAAATCTACATTTTCACCAGTCCTCCTATGCACATTAATGAAAGGACTGAGTTCTTCTTCTTCTGTTTATTTGCAATTCTTATTTTTCGTCACCTACTGGGCAGGGAGGAGAAAGAGAGAAAAAAAATATTTGCAACAGGCCAGAATAGAAGAATGTGAATCAACAACAACAAAAATAAATAAATAGGAGGGCTGGTGAATGTGTGGATTTATACTAAAAAAGGACTTAAATATTGATCTGTTTCTCACCCACATCTCTTAAATCACTTCTGAAGGCATGGATTTAACCTCTGAAGTCATATGGATTACTTCTATGCTGCCTATATGTGCTTTTTGGAGCTTCAAAGTTCTGACCACCATTTACTTGGATTTTGTGGACCTACGGACCTTAATTTGTATTCTCCGTAAGACTAATTCTAGGTTGGAATAAGGTTGAGTAAATTATTATTTTTTGGGTGAAATATTCCTTTAAGAAAGTTAATACAGTCTATTTTGATTTAATGTTGACATTTCCATAACTTACACTACAAAGTAAAAATTATTTAAATTTTACATAGGTAAGATACCCAGCTAACCATTTGAGAGCAGTTTCAGCAGCAGTTCTTGTTGGGAGAGTAAGTGGATGCTGACCAGCTCTGCATCGAGAGACTTGCATGCACTGGAGGATTTGTACTAGCTTGCCTTTTCATCCAGGTACAGGTAACAATAGCCATTATGGTCCAACCAACCTTATCTTAGAAAACAACAAAGAGAGAGTGTAGAAAGTAGAAATAAAATGAAAAATGACGAGGGGTGAGAGAGAGGAAACGTGAAGAAAATTATGTAAGCCTGGATCGCACATGCGCACCTCAGCTCATTGTGTTGGAGCACTTGCGCTAGCCCACAGCTCCAACATAGCATGCGATTTGTAATTAAAAAATTTGTTGAAATGAAATGGTGCTGAGGATATTTATCCGATGACCTCAACTGTTTCTATATTTACATACACACTGTGAGAATGTATTTGATAACCAGGATCAAGAGTTCAGTCTCTAGTTGGTCCACAGCTGTTGAACCCAAGAACAAAACTAAAAACACGTCCATATTCTTCTCTTCTAACCACAATCTGATGTGAGTATCATGGAAACACAGTCAGTAGCCTGAGAGAAGGCCATTTTCCCTAATAGCACTGGAAAATGTCACACATTTATGAATTGTACTGGGACTGAAGCTGAAACTTAAAGGGGTCATGACATGTTTCTTGAGGTTCACTTATAATATTAGTCATATATTAGCCATATATTTGTAAAACATGATGATTTTTCACCCTCATTCTGACCCAGTGTCAGAAACGCTCAGTTTTGGTGCTGCTTCTCCTTTAAGACTTGAAAGTAAACACCCACTGTTATAATTTTCTCTCTGCTCTTGATTGACCTGCACTTTCTACTTGCCATCTCACTGCTCAATGCTGCTAAGTCAGGCTACGTAAGTGATAAGGTAAAGTAGGCATTGATGGGTTGTTGTGGAGGCAGCCAGATGCAAATGTATACCACAGTGTGACGTCACAATGTGGCGGGAGTAGAGAACGACATGTTTTGGTCACTGGGTTTCAACAAAGGCACTTTTTGCAGTGAGGAGGAAGTTTTGAGTTCTGAAACTTACAGTATTCTTTTTTATATGTAGTACAATGAAATTTTATACCTCATGTCATGACACCTAAAGAAAACCAAGTGTATGAAGAGTTTGACAAAGCGAAGGCATGCACATTAAAGGGAAAGACAAAGAACTATCATAAATGGATGGATGGTTAAAAGCTTGATAAATAAATAGAAGGACTACCAGAATGACCTACCAGATCGGTCATCTATCAAGCGGCTCTGCTTCCCGGCAATAGCTGTTGGTTTTCTTGCAGATGTAGCGTAAAGCTCACTCACGGAACAGACTCTTCTAGGAACCCCGAGTAGAGTTAAACACCCCACACTGCTGGTTCTGCTGCACTGGTGTATAGGTCAGATCTGGACAGGAAGAGAGAAACAAATATTGAATAGTCCATTTAATTGTGCTCATGAAGAAGCACAGCAACTCGCTTTAGCCATTGAACTAGTAATATTGAACCTTTGGAGCCTTCTTACAAAAAAAGCTAATTGTATCACTCTAACCTGAGGTAAAACTGACAAGAGCCAAAGGAGATACATCAGACCACTGCCATCCACCATGGTGAATGAGATGGTTTAATCCAATCCAGACCCATAACTGAAAGCCTTTCTGGTACACAATGGGAACAGTGATGCAACAGTAAAAGGGAAAGTTCAGCCAATAATTGTAATTCTGATATTATTTCCTCACTCTTATATTGTTCCAAAGCCATGAATTTCTCTTCTGAACAAAAAAGGAGATACTCTGAAGAATGTTTATGCTGCTCTTTTCCATGCGTAGAAAAATCATAGTGACAAACACAGATAATGAAACAAGGGCAGTACCATAAAAACAAATAATGAACCATAAAACTAAAAAGAACTGTAAAGTACCAGAGATGTTATAAGGATGAGACCTATCCAAATGAAAAGGAGAAATAGAAACGCTAAATATAGTGACTTTTAGAAACATTTAAAAAAGCAAATCACCTTTTTTTTATATACATCACTTGTCAGTTTATTCGAGAACACACACATGTACATTAGTTGGGCCAATCTGAAAAACATTTATTTTGTGTTTTTTTTTTTTATTTGAGCTAAAGAAGCATAATTTGTGACCATTACTGTCAGATTTTATTGCTAATTAGAAATAGGTTATTTGAACTTTATCTTGACCAACTGTTTTGCAGATTACAGTCTTTCCCCATTCAAGTTAATAGGAGCTGTACTTCTGTTCCTAGGAAATAGCTGCACAAAGGCATTATGAACATGACTACCTGACCTGACTTGCCTTAAAGGAACATTCCGGGTTCAAAACAAGCTAAGCTCAATACACAGTGTTTATGAGCACAAAAATACATTTTGATTTGCCCCTCTTTTCATAAAAAAAAAGCAAAAATCTGGGTTACGGTGAGGCACTTAAAATGGAAGTGAATGGGGCCAATCCATTCAAAAGTTAAAATACTCACTGTATAAAAAGTATAGCCAAAAATAATAAAGAATATGTGTTAATATTTTAGTGAGATAAAATTGCTTACTATCTTTTTCTGTGTAAAGTTATAGCCAACTTTACAACTCCGTTGCTATGACAATGTAATGTCAACAAACCAGAAAACATTAGAATAACTGTAAAAAAATACTTTTTAAACAACTTTACAGCTCAAATAACACATGAGTTCTTACAGAAGAATTAATATTTTAAGAATTAAAGTGCTTTTATAAAATTATAAACTTCACATTACTGTTTAAACTCTCCAAAAATTGGCCCCATTCACTTCCATTGTAAGTGCCTCACTGTAATCTCTATTATTATTTTTTTAAGAAAAGGGAAAAGCAGAAATGCTTGACAGCCCCTGGTCACATTGTTTACTTTCATTGCACAGAAAAAAGCATTGAAATTCTTCAGAATTTCTCCTTTTGTGTTCTGTGGAAGAATGAAAGTCATACGGGTTTGGAGCGACTTTAGGGTGAGTAAGTGACATTTACATAAATAATATTTAATATAAATTTTAAAAAGTCTAAATAATTTGAGTGTACAGACATGAGATTTGATCATGCATGTGTGTGTGCAAATACCTCTGATATAGATCTGTTCACTGGACTGTGTGATGGAGAGCAGGCTCGTACCCTGTGATTGAAAGGAAGAAAGAGCTCAGCTCCAGGTGAGAACTGAGTACAAGTTAAGTTAGCTCAGGATGGCTCTCCCAGAATTCACAGCCTGTCACTGGGCAAAAAACACACACATACTGTACACAGGTTCTGACTGGTTCCTTTAGTTAGTTTCATGCTTGCTGTAGAAATTACATGTATTTTTAGAAGAATATCTCAGCTCTGTAGGTCCATACAATGCAAGTGAATGGGTACCAAATGTTTGAAGCTCCAAAAAGCATATAAAGGCAGCATAAAAGTAATCCAGTGGTTAAATTCATATCTTCTAAAGCAACATGATAGGCGAGTAAGAAACAGATCAATATTTAAATAATTTTAAAATTAAAATTATTCTCCCTGCCCAGTAGGTGTCGATATGCAAGATTAATGTGAATCACCAAAAACAAAAGAAGAATGTGAAAGTTTAAGTGTAGATTTATAGTAAACAAAATACTTTAAAGTAGTTTCTTAACCAAACTGATCATATTGCTTCCAAAGACATGGATTTATCCATTGGAGTTGTATGAATTACTTGTATGCTGCCTTTATATGCTTTTGGAGCTTCAAAATGTTACTACCCATTTAATTGCATTGTGAGGAACAACAAATTAGAAATATTCTTCTAAAAATCCTTGTTTGTGCTCAGAAAAAGACAGTAAATTATGAATTTTCATTTTGGGGAGAACTGTCCTTTTAATGAACTGACTGGCAAAATGCCTTCTGAGATTCTTAAATGAACAGACATTTTGAAGAACACAGCATTAATTTAAATAGAAATAGTCATTTGTAACATTATACATTTATTTACCATAATTCTTGATCAATTTAAAGCTTGTTTGAGCATCCTGACCAGCCCGACAAAGCAATATATTGGCTCAACCAATGGCGTGAGTTTGCAGACCATTGAAAAGTCATTATTTTTTCAGTTTACACACTTCAGCTTTACAATAGCCATATTTTGATTGATTAAATGAGCTATTACTACATTAATACCACACCAACCATGTGAGTTTACATTTAGTATAAAAGTGATCTGTATGCAGATATCTTACCTTTCTATGGGTAAGTGCAGGGGCCTTCACCGGAGCCACCATAAATCCTCCGCTTATGCAAAATGGCTCTCTTCAACACTAACCTGGAGTCCACCACTGCCTGATTATTATTCACCTCTCCAGCTCTATACAACATCCTCTCCCCACAGCACCACCACATGATAGGGATAGAAACATCACACTCATTATCCCTAGGCATCTGCAGGTGCCCAGATTGAAGAGACAATACCGGGACACCCATTTCCGAGCAGTGCAGCAGATGGGGATTCACAGCTGACCAGAGACATACCGGACAAATTTGCAGAGAGGCACTGCTTCTGTGATATACTCTCCAAACGGAACATGCATTTCCCTGAGTCACACAAACACACAGATTTCACCGATGGAGTGTTTAGAAACAGCCTCCAATATTTAATAGGCTGGGTTTTGAATTGATCAAGCTTGGTTAAGCTAAACCACATGAAATAAATGTTTTACTTCTAGCAACCTTGGGAGATGTGAGGCCTTAAGGGTTTTTTAGTGGGAAAATCCTTTCTTTAGAAGTATTAAATAGCCATTTACATGCAGGGCAATGTTAGACCAAAAAGGCATGTGATATTGGAGATTCAAAGCCATTCAGAGGCACTGAGGTATCAGACAGGGCTGATTATCCAACGAACAGATAGAAAGATAGAGCTCCTTTCTCCAATTTCCCCTCAACAAAATGGGGCTTAATATTTCAGAGTTCTCAAAGCCGAAAGAAGCTGAGAGTCTTTTGTGGACTTTGACACGAAAGAGTAATTGAAGATACATGCCAAAGTCAAAGATATTCTCCAAAACGTCGAACACACACAGAGTATGTTACGTCAAAGGGAAGCTATGTATTATTCTCACCATATGTCTGAGAGCAAGAATTTGCTGTGGTTTTGATTTAGTTTGCGTAGGGAATTTTTAGATATGTAGGCGTATACATGCAAAATAAACCCCAACAGGTTAAGCAGGACCCTGATGTGAAGCAGAGAGGTCTTGTGTCATCTTGAAGAGGTTTACTTTGCAATAATGTCTGTCTGGCTGTCCATTATTCCACTGATTACTGGTCTACTCAGAAATGAATAAATCAGTGGACACAGCGTTATGTCATCATGCCAACACAATTGTATATGACTTTACACAGAAAAAGTTTGGGAATTTGTCATTTTCTTACTCCTCTTTCTTTGTAAATAAATAATTATTCCTGACTTACTATGAAAGTACACCTGGCTTGTTGTAATTAGTGAATTGTCTACTTAAAATTTGTGTGTTTTGGGACATGCTTGGATTCAAAGGACAATGAGAAAATCAGTCAACAAATCCTAAACGACTGAAAAAATATGATTTAAACAACTTTACAGCTCAAATAACACATGAGTTTCAACAGATGAATTAATGAAAGTGTTTTTATAAAATTATGTGTCACATTTCTGTCTTTAAACCCTCCAAAAATTGGCCCCATTCACTTCCATTGTAAGTTCCTCACTGTAACCTCTATTTAAAAAAAAAAAAAAAAAGGATGGATGGATGGACAAATCGAAATTATTATAATTTTTTCGTAATCAGCATTATGCCAAAAAATTTACTCGGAAAATTCCTTTAAATTGGAGTGGTGGTGCCGTAGCGGACTAAAGCACATAACTGTTAATCAGAAGGTCGCTGGTTCGACCCCCACATCCACCACCATTGTGTCCTTGAGCAAGACACTTAATCCAAGTTGCTCGGGGGGATTGTCCCTGTAATAAGTGCACTGTAAGTCACTTTGGATAAAAGCGTCTGCCAAATGCATAAATGTAAATGAAATTGCGCCTAATGCATTATATAGCACATTAAAAATGAGTGTTACAGCTGTTCAGGGAACGTGTTACGACAGTTGTAATAAATGCGCTCCTTGTATTCACACTTTAATTGTGGAAAACAGGAACAGTTAAGTTTTTTGACATTTATATTGTCGGTATGTATCTAACAATACATATATAAAATAAAATAAGAATAAGAATTATAAAAAATTGCATACTCTTTTAAGTAGGCTATTTGTCCAGTATGGCAAAAAGTGTTATAACTGTACTCTGTTTATTGTCTATTCAATAAATGTTTGACTTTCTATAAAAAAGGCAAGAAGGGAAATGTATTTTTCTGAATTGGAAAAACATCATAAATGTAAACTGATTTATGTATGTTGTACGAGTATGAACACAGCCTATACATCTTATTTAGAAGTTAAAGTATATTTCAAGTTTAGCCCTCTTTGTCAGTAGCCGCCTATAGATTTGTTTATGAGCAGAAACTTTCAGTAAAACACGCCTAATGGGAAACGGTCGTGTAACTCTATAAAACATATTACAAAACTGTATAAGACTGAAATAGCGGTCTGTGTAGAAGGATCTGGCAATGTCACATTACCATCCGTCTTTTAAACAGGTGAGTTGGACACTGTGCGCTCAACTAATGCAATCTGCAGACCACAGCACAATGTAAACTACACGACAAATATTTTCGGTTTAATCAAGAGGATATCATTTGATCAATTAATCACGATACATCTGAAAACAAGTTCTTCCATTGAGTTGAGATGAGTGCAGTTTGCGTTGTTATAACTAACCAAGGAAACCGAAGCGTGTAACCATACTACTTCTTAAGTCTTACCTTTGTTTTTAAATCAGAATTGATTTTTCATACCTTAAATACTTTGCTAATTCACTAATACTGTTGTCATAATGTTGGTTATTAGTAAGGAAATAACTCTAAATATTTAACCTCTGTTTGTTCCATAAACTTTAAACACAAAGTATTTTTATATGGTGTTAAATGTTCTAATTTGCATTAAATTGACAGATTTCTTCAGTAGCTTTACTGTCCAGTTATACAAAACTTTGTGAACAATAAACAATTTAGCAAATTATGGTTTCCTTCTTTAATGAGTTTTATGTATCAATGTTGAGGTTTGTAAATTCGAATTCTTCGTTAAAACATTGTACAATATTGCAGGATTTCTGCAGGAGTATTATCTACTAGTTATGTAAGCACATTTCAGATGATAAAACAAAATAACCTTGCAGTTGTTACAGTAATGCCCTGATCACATCTCTTAAATGCATGTATAAGTTCACATCTTGATATGGGTCTCTTGGAAGATTCAATTGAGACTCAGAAATTATAACGTAGCACAGCTCATTTACATCTGGATCACATGGTATGGGGCGTCGGAAAGTGCATTCATTCTTGCACAATTGAACACTTTCAGTGTCAGCTGAGGTGAGGAAGTTTCTGGTGAGGTAGAGTTCAGGCAGTCCATACATCACACTGGCCGTCCACTGGGGTTGCTGATGTTCTTTGATGGCCTAATGGTGTGTGCATTCCAAACCTGCAGTGTCATCCAGCTCCTCCTGCGAAACGTAACAATAAAATTACGCAAAACTTTTAAGAAATTCAAAGGAATAGTTTACTTAAAAATGAAATCCTGATCCAAACATCCTGAACTCTCTCCCTCTCTCTACACACGCAAACAGCAAACATAATTTCAGACGAACTCACTTGGATGAGTCCCATGCAGCAGAATTGGAGCAGTTTTTGTCCAAGAATCCGCCATCGAAGAATCCGTTGTCCTTGAGGTCAGCAAACAGGGAAATCCAAAATTCCATGCATTCCTTGCGCAGAAACCCCCACCAGTATTCTATCCTTTGGTTGGCTGTACTTGCACCTCCAAATAGCTGCCAAGGCTTTCATCTGCGTGATGTATGTGAAGAAAACGCTGAAAGTCTCTAACATGACCATTTTCAGTTCCAAGATCCCCCCTAACAACTCTAGGGCATCCCCCCAAACGCTGCACTGCTTCAATATAGTAACTTCCTATCCGCTTCGGATCGCTATTAGTTGTGTAGGCATTAAGCCAGATCATTTTCCTCGCAAAGCCATCAATACAACCATTAATACAAATAGGCCTACCATATGGTTTTAAGTTATCGTACGAGTCCAAGTGCCAAATAAAGTTGGGTCCTTTAGCAAAGTAGTTACGCCGTCAGAGACGTCTGGTTCTCCTCACGAAAACTCCTCTTGGGTCCAATTCCTTCAGCACCAAGCGCACATCCTCTTTTCTCACACGCAGACCCTTTTCTCTACATTTGGCGTACATCCATCGGTACCCATTAAGCTGTCCAGAGTACTGCAGCTGATTACGGATGAACTCAACAAGGTCCACTAAATCCGAGTAATTTTTCCGTCGACATAATCCTCTATCGCGTAATATCCTTTTTAGGTGTCTTTCACTTAAGTCAAAACCATGCCTTGAACTTAGCACTGACCTTATTTCTATTAGTCCAAGCTCAAAGTAAAAGTCTATGAACCGCTCCATCGTGAACGTGTGATCTCTGAACCACTGCTCGGCTGCCAGCGCGAAATTAAACTGGAAGTACTGTTTTCTGAATTCACAACAGGTTTTGCCTGAGAACGCAAATATCTTTGCGAGAGAACGCAAAGTTTCTCGGGGGAACGCAAAAGTTTTACGAGAGAACGCAAAAGATTTGAAAAATATTTTTCTTTCCGTCTCATAATTTTTGAACCACCATGTCCCTTTAGGGGCTCCGTAAAGGGCTCCGTACAGACACAGATGAGAAGTAAATTTGATCCAGCAAAATCATATTTAATCATTAATATGAATAATCTAATTACACACAGTTCAAGGCTCAGCCTCGACTAACCAATGACAAATGTCTGTCATTAATAACTACAAAACAGATCTGTTTTTGAAAAACAAATAAAAGAAATAGCTGTAACAACCACAACCAAGAACAATAAGATCCAGTGTTGCCCATTTTAACAGTACCTTTAGGAGTTTTGTAATATTCAAACTAGCAGCAAAACACACTGTTCATTTATATTTGTATTTTTTTTTTTTTTTTTTGTAAATATATTCACTGCCAGTTATAAAGATGTAAACATCCTTGACAGTTAATCCTCTTAGAGGTTTCAAAATTCTTGCATGCACACAAAATGTAAACACATGTTTACCTACGTAGCTATCAAAATTGGGACGTACATTTACTTCTATTGTTTATATATATATATTAAAATGACAAAAACATTTGATTCTTTTTTCCAATTGAGGACTCTCCCAGGTGTCCCTAAACTACAGCTATGTGAACCCACTCAAACACACACAAATACACACAAAGTGTCTCACTTGTACAATACAAAATTAAATAAAAATACAAAAAAGTGATTGCTCTTAGTAAAAAGAAAACTATGTTCTGTGTTTTTAACAGTATTGTTCAGTAGTAGTCCTAAGAAATTTCACCCTTCTGCTGCCCTGCACTTTTGTAGGTCACATTTCTATACGTTGATGTCGAGCTCCTGAAAAGAGGATTTGTGCCCTGGGGAGAAAATGGTGGAGAAAAGGACACAATTAATCAAAGAAATTTAAAAATGGTGTTTTAGACATGTTAAAGTGAATGGTACAAGTTAAAACTTATCACTTTGTAATACATTAGCCAGCATCTTTTCCAGGATAGAATAATGCAACAAACTTTGAAATTGACCAGTGTGATACTGTCACTAAACAGTCTCGAATCAACATCATACCGATTGCCATTTTGCTTTAGCCTTCTCTGCCTCAAACTTGGCAACCTCTTTTCTATCATGGACAGAAACAAGAAACTTCCAAATCACCAGGAGCGCAATGCCAAAGATGAGGACCGACATGCACACGCCCAGCGCGATCAGTGGTGCGTTTGGAGGCTCAGGACAGTCTGAAGGCAAGTACACAAGCAAAAACACATTAAGTACAATTTTAAATGTTTATGTAAATGTAATGTCATCTATAATGTCAACCAAGAAACTGTAACTACGTTTCAAGGGTAGTTGACATGAAATACTTGCGGTGTGACGCTATACTACATCTAAAACTATTCTGAACAGCATTTTATACACTGGCATAAATTCTAGCCTAAAATCTCTCACCGTAAAACAAATGCTTACCGTAAAATTTGGGGTTGTAGATGGTGCTGCCATGATCGCTGTCCACAAGGCTGAAAGACAGCATGCAGCTATCCTCACTCTGCAATGTGCACAGTGCTGCCCGGCTCTCCTCAAAATCTGACAAAACAAAACAGAGCTTAAAGGAATATTCCAGGTTCAATATAAGTTAGGCTCAACTGACAGCATTTGTGGCATAATGTTTACCACAAAAAATAATTTTGCCACATTCATCCTTTTCGAAGTTACAGTGAGGGACTTACAATAGAAGTGAATGGGGCCAATTTCTGGAGAGTTTAAAGGCAGAAATTTGAAGCTTATAATTTTATAAAAGCACATACATTAAATCCCTACGACCCTGTACACAGGATAAGCGGTTGACAATGGATGGATGGATACATTAAATCTTCTGTTGAAATGTATGTATTATTTGAGCTGGTAAGTTGTTTATATTGTCCTTTTTACAGCCTTTTTGGGTTGTTTGACATTACAACATCATGGCAAAGAAGTTGTAACATTGAATATAACTTAACACAGAAAAGGTTAGCAGTCTTGTGGCTATACTTTTGAAACAGTGAATATTTTAATGTTTAAGGATTGGCTCAATTCACTTCCATTGTAAGTGTTTTTAAAGAAAAGGAGAGGCAAATCAAAATGTATTTGTCTGGTAATCAATATTTTTCCACAAACAGGGCTGGACCGGTAATCTGCCCCCCCCCCAAATATATAGTATGTTAAAGCCTTCTCTGACCTTTCTATGACCTTTGCAATCATCCACCACAATTCTCAATTACAGCTCTTCATCGCTCAAATATTTAACAAATAATACTCCATGCGTTACATCATGTTATAAGTAACACCACACAAATACCTCTCTGCTGTCTCAGTTTTAGTTCTACTCATGTCTTTATCAAAAGCAGTCAGTGTTTTGTGTCATTGCATTGTTCCCTGTGTAGAGACTGTATAGAGACCAAAAAGTGTAAAGACACTTGAGAGTCTTGAAACCAATGGGCCTCAACAATAGATTCTCAGCACAAGCTATAAGTGGCATGTTCTCCTTTGTTGCATGTCAAAAGGGCTGATCTAAAGGGTGGTGGCTTGGTTTGTGTATATGTGTGTGTGTGTGTGTGTGTGTGTGTGTGTGTGTGTGTGTGTGTGTGTGTGTGTGTGAAAGACAGAGGACATTATTTAGTTATTTACCATATAATAACTTTGTGTAAGGAACAGTCTGAAATGTACAATTAATTGAAAGGCTTGCTTTCTGCCATATCTCTCAATCCTCATTTGCACACATATTTGGTGAGTCAAGACACGTTCAGCAAACTTTCATGTCTCATAACACTGTCTCTTTTTGTCCATTTTTCGAACTTGATAACCACTGGTTACTATCTGTTTTCATATTATGGAAAAGAGCTGTGTGAACAATCTTCAACACATATTTTATGCCTTTAATACATAACCAACTAAACTACTGGTAAATAAATATTTTGGGTGATAAATATTTACGTAAGCTTTACTTTGTTTTGTTTTTACAATAACTACCCCATTGACCATGTGACCACTCATAAATTGAAGCTGCAGATAACAAAACAATGTGGACTCTCACCTGTGGAATTGCTGACAGTGGCATGAAGGGAATTACATTTTAAGGCACACTCGTCTGATGGATCCTTAGCTTTGAGGTAACACTCCACACAAGACCTGTGGGACACATACATACTTTGTATAAGCACAAACCTGTCAACCCCTCAGAGAGTTTATCTCAAGATAAAGCTCAGTATTGTGTTCTTTGTGTGGAAACATGGAGTGTTTTTCCCAGAGCAGAGATCTCTCTTTTTTCTGTCTCATTCTCTCTATATCTCTATATCACAGAGTCAAATAACACACAGGGTGGACAGGACCTTTAGAGAAAAGGAAAGGTGATACTGCAGACCAACCACATGCCTTTTGGTGCTCATATATGCCTTCTGAAAATGAGTGGACAAGAGGAAGACTTGTAAACACACACACACACACACACACACACACACACACACACACACACACACACACACACACACACACACACACACACACACACACACACAGCTGCCTACCTAACCGCACACTCACACACACACACACACAAACACACATTGTAATGAGAAATACAGAGGAAATTCTTAATGAGATGAAGATATGGTGCTGCGGTTTCAATGTCAATGGTCAAATAAAGAAATGTTCTAATGAACTAAAAACTTACTGTTAGCATTTATTAGGCTACATTCCTTTAGATAAAAGTGTCTACTAAAAGGCATATACTAAATGATTACATTTAAATATAAATTACATAGAATTGTGTTACATTGTTTCATTACTTTTATACCATTACTATTTTAGTATTGACAGTGGCAACTGGGTTAATGGTTAGCTAACTAATTTCTTTAAATATCTTTTTTATTTAAAGGGATAGTTCACCCAAAATTTGCTTCCTTCTGCTGAACACAAACAAAGATTTTTAGAAGAATATCTCAGCTCTGTAGGTCCTCACAATGCAAGTGAATGGTGGCCAGAACTTTGAACCTCAAAAAAGCATATAAAGGCAGCATAAAAGTAATCCATATGACTCCACAGTTTAAATCCATGACTTCAGAAGTGATATGATAGGTATGGTTGAGAAACAGATAAATAATTAAGGTCTTTTTCTTGCACATCTGGTATGGCATGAGGGTGAGTAAATAATGAGAGAATAACATTTTTTGGATGAATTATCCCTTTAAGTTTTATGTAAAGAGACAAGCATCGGGGTTCCCACACTTTTTGACTAATGAATTTCCAGGACTTTTCCTTGACCATTCCAGTTGTTTGTGATTACTGGATAACGGTTTTTAAAAACCGTTTGGATTCAGACCTTTAATTTACACAGACCACAATATTTAGCCAATTGAATATTTTAGAGCAGAGCACAACTAGAAAAATTTATATTAACTATAAAAAGTTCCATAACTTTTAATATTTTATGACTTTTCCAGGTTTGGAATACGTCATTTTTAAATGCATATTTCCATGAGAACCTGGAAGTAAGCCAATCATTGGTTAACTTCTTGTTTGTTTGAATGGTACGATATGTAAACTTCTAGCTCAACCAATAGTGGGATTTGGGTTAGACCTACCTGTTTGGATTCATTATTAATAAATTGGTGCAGAAATTACACACGTTACCTTTAATTAAAATAAAAATGTCATGATAATTTCTTGATGAAATACTGATGCCATTTAAAAATCAGACAACCAAAAATGATTCAGTACAGAGCAAACCAGATTCCAGGTTGTAGTCAAAACAAATGCCCTTTAAATGCTGCATATTCATTATTATTCTACTATTCTACTACTTATTCATAAGTGAGTTTCCATCATGTCTTTTAGTCATAGATACACGTGTCTGTGTGTTTGAGCATGTCTTTACCTGGGTAAAATGCAGATGTCTCCACAGGTAGGGCACCTTTCACATTGTTCACCTGAAGCTCCAGGAATGGCACACTCGCACTTTCCACACACACACTTCCCCCGTCCACTGCAGATGGATCCATCTGCAGACTTGCACGAGTTGCTGCTGGTGCTACAGTTACAGGACTCCCCCATCCAACCGGAGTGACACACGCACTCACCGCAGTCACACTCCCCGTGACCTAACACACAAATACACATATAAACACACATAAAGGAGATTTATAGGTAGTTCACTGGCTCATGAAAATGTAATGAACAATAATAAACAGTACATTATATTTTGTGCTATTAATCTATTAACATTTTTAATTCAAAACATGACATACAAATTATTTAATTAAATGAACTGCATATAAATATTTGCAAAAAAAGCCCTCAAATAAAAATTATTAAATAATAAATTAAATAAACATAAATATATAATAATTCAGATAATTCAAAGACATTACAATATTGTGATAAACGAGTAAAGCATTGACAATACAAAACCTGGTTTTATTTCCATATAATTGATATTTCCATTTCATTGATATCTGGCCTGAGTCTGTCAATCTGTCCGAGGTAGATGCGGCTGTTCTAACCAGATGTGTTTTTGCATTTTGCTTGTGTTATTTTCATTGGTCTATGTACACAAGCGTCAGACGGACACTTTTGGTGCATCTCAATCTGGATCTCACTAGCGTTTCACTGCTTTTCAGCATCTTCTGCATAAAGGCTGCGTTTTTATGATGCGATGTAATGTTCAGGTGTGTGTTGCCTGTACAGCTGGAGCTGCGCTGCCTGCCCCCTGCTGATTACAACTTGCAAAATCAAGAAGATGGTAATAAACAGGTCCATTGATAGGAAAATTCCTAATTGCGGAATTGCATGATTAATTGCTTAAATTCTTTAATGTGTTTTTTTTTTACTGAATTAATGTGTTAAATCGACAGACTTATTGTATTATATAATATTTTTAATGTATTATATTATATTATGTAAGACATCAAACATGTAACTGCATCTTCTGTTTTAGGGTAGTTCACATAAAAAAAAATTAAATTGTTTGAAAAGTTGCAATGTTCTGGGGTGTGCAATACATTTTTTGTGTTATATATTATTTTATAAAAATTATACTTGCAGTTTTCTAGCTTCATATTAGTCGAGAGATTACAGTACATGAAATGAAACAGAGTGTACTTTAAAAAATTAATCAGATTCATCCATACTGCAGGACCCTTAAAAATGAACTAGTGCAAAATGCCACTTATGAGTCTGTAGGTGAAAAACATACTGTAAATAAATGGTGACCAGTTACAGGACCTAAGCTATCCACTTTCCCTTATACTTTAACATACATTATACCCTAAAATCTAAATGTTGATTAAGATTGGATATGTCATGTATCAACTATCCATATAAATATAAAAAGAGGAACACAAATATTCCACTTATATACAGTATATATATATATATATATATATATATATATATATATATATATATATACAGAGTAAATAGCAAAAGACAAAAACAGCAACACACCCACATTCACATGTAAATATATATAAACACAGAATGGCCACATTAAACCCCTCCCCCATATGCTCCAGACTTCATAAACTGTTCTGGTAATTATCAGTGTGTTATTCTTTCATTAACATTCCACAGTTCCAGAGAAGACCAAATATCCCTCCCACTGTGTCAGCACTTTCTTTACCACCACTCCAGTCTTTCAACTGTCAAAAAATTACTTTTTTTATTAAGGGGAAATATTTGTCCCCTGAAATTGCTTTTCAGGAGCATTTTTACATATACCAGGCAGGGCGGGGTTTTGTTACAGATTTTCCCTATTCGATTCAATTCCAATTCACAAGCTCTCGATTTGATTCTGATTTCTATTCGATTTGAAATCGATCATATGGGTTTATTTTTACATGTTTCTGTAAAGAGCATCTGTAGATGAGCACATGTTAATGAGAGAGGACTCTAATTGCTATAATCTCATCTGTGCCATGCATGATTAAAATTAAATGTTTATTTTTTGTTGTTTTTGATCAACAACTGAATGTAAGGAACAGAAAGGGAATTAAAGAGGCATTATTCAATGACAAATGGGTTGTTTAGGTCTCGTCTTTGGACACGCATTACACAAAACAACTTTTACTCTCAACACACAGTGAAAGATCTAGCTGCTGAATATTCCACTAATATACGACGCAATAGATGGTGAGTGAAATGTAAACATTTACCAGCCAGTTGCCAAATATATACTTTATATATTTTAGTTGCATAGTGCAAAATTTTGTTTCAAATGCGAGTGATTTTCTCTTATTGTAGCAGAGGGTTGCGCATAGAGTAAAAGTTCAATCTTAGGATTAAAGAATCGATATCGAAGATGCATCGGAAAATCAATATATTTACCCCATCCCTTTTATTTTCTAACCATATAACAAAATGTTTTGTCAATTTATGTCAAATATCAATTAATTAAAATAAATGAACAATGCACAATGCACAAGATATTTTAACACAAAAAACACTCTACATTTCAAATAATTGACTCGTTCCCCTGTTAAATAATACAGCTCTCTACTCTCTACCATCATAGTAGACTAGATTGTTAAAAAAAAAAAAGAAATATTTTGGTGGGGTTTGTGCCTCGTGCCCTGGCTAATTTCTAACCCTTGTGGGTACTGACCTCCACAAAGCTCTCCTCTGAATCGGAGACAGGAAAAGTCATCGCACTCACAGTAAGGGCCATACACATGTCCAAAACTGGACGGGTGACACACACACTGTCTGCAGAAACACTCGCCCAGGCCACTGCACATCTCAGCACCTTCACGTGCTCTGCAACGCACGCACACACACACACACACACACACACACACACACACACACACACACACACACACACACACACACACACACACACACACACACACAGACTTATGTTAAAATATCTTAGCATGCCTCCTAATCACTGTAAATCTGTTACTCAATGTCACCTACTTGTTCTCCATTTCTCACCTGCAGTCACTAATTTGTTCTTGGTCTTCTGTGCACTCACACTTCGGCCCCACAAAACCTGGATTACACACACAGTCTCCACACTCAAGCGCTCCATGACCCTGACTGCAGTAAGTGCTGTTGGGTTCAGGGTTTTGATGGCAGTCACATGCACATTGAGAATCCAGCTCGATCTCCAGGGCATCTTGGAAGCCCACCGGCCGCAAGGAAAACCGCCGTGGACCAGCAAGGCAACCCCTTAACTCGATCGTAACGTTAAAGGATACCTGAGGGAAAGAGATCTCTCTTGTTTTAATTTCTGTTGGTTTTCCTAGTTTTCTTTGTCAAAATGTACACAGTGAAAGTCATTTCAACAGCACATTACTCAGAAAAAACAACACATCCTTCTCAAAACGTTTGAGCCAATATTTTCTAAACGTGTCCAACTTGCTCAGCCAGGTTTGTTTCTAACTGTCAAGCTGTTTATGTTGCTTAAATAAATAATGCTGTTAGTACAGCAATACAAAAAGATATTGTTTGTGTGCCAGTTCTCTTGCACTCCAAGCAAAGACCTTTATAAATGTGTAATATATGTAATATTACATTTATGGTAATATATTACACATAAGCATGACACATTTGTTATTTAATAAATTAAGTAGGGATTGAGATTATGTATCTGGTTTAGTTCTTATGCTGATATACTGTGGAAGTGTTCCTTTAAGGAATAACAGAACTGACCACATCACCAGCTTTGACATTGGAGCAGTTTTTCTGCCCTGGGATTATGGTCCCGTCCTGACAGAGTGCTGTGAAGGAAATCTGAAGACCCTCGGTGTCGCCAAGAACCTCCAGATCAATCTCTGACCTCAGTTCCTGCCAATCAAACAGCAGACACATAAATCCCTACTGTACTGTGACCTCATGCACAGTATGCCTGAATACATTTAAGCTTAATGATGCATCTGTTATTGTAATTAAACCTGTCAGGCCAATATGAAACTGACAGAAATATGCATAGACATGGATTACTTGTCTTTATATTGAGAGGTGTTACATGTAAATAAAATTTGATGACAGACTGTGGAATTGTTAAAAATTCATGCGTAATATCTGTGTGTGCTTGAAATAATCGTCAATAATTCAAACACTGGGAGTCAATTATTCCACTTATACCACGGTTTATTACTTATACTTGACTTTATCTCAAGATATATTTCAGGTGTTTTTTTGCCCTTATATCAAAGGTCTTCTTAATAGAAAAAAAAATAAATATGATCTAACGTGAATTTCCTAGATGAAAAATATGATTGTGCCTGGTAATATGCATGTAAAATGGCTAGAACTAGCATTTTAGCTAAGCGTAAAGCTGACAATTTACATAAGTACATTCTATTTCTTCTGCTCCAAATTTACTTATCTGTCTGCTCGTATGAATATAACACATCATAAGAAAGTGTTTCATAACTGTTCAAATGCACTCAATCGCATCATTTATATGTATAAATGTTTTCCATCTGAAAGGATTAAATATTAAATGAAACAAATGACAAAAAAATGCAAAGTAATCTCTTCAGTAATCAAATACCTTTTGAATGTAACTATAGTCTAATTCTAATATCAATGATTTAAATTGTAACTGTAGTGGAATACAGTTACTTATATTATGTATTTTAAATACATAATCATGTTATGTATTCCATTACTCTCCAAAAATGATCCTAACTGACCTAAGACAGGCAATGTTTTCAACGATTAAATTTCAGCACTTGTGAAAAATGTGGTTTATATGTGGTTAAGGTTTATGTAAACTTCTGACTTCAACTGTATATCTCAGGGTGTAAATAAGGAAGCTCTGAAAAACGGCTTTTAGTTTGTTTTTGTTAAAAAATAATTTATTTTAGTGTCCAAAAGACACTATTTTAGTGTCCAAAAAGCCTCTACAAACATAACAATTGTACATAAGAACAAATTACACATGCAAATACAATAATGATTAAAGGTATGTGCTCTTTCCAAAGCATGCAAGCATGAGTAACAAGATCTCTTCCAGTTCCATTCTGTGTCATTTAAGCCATCACTGAGTGGCTTATGTGGTGGCCATATATAATTAGAAAGAACGATCCTCTCTGCCCATATTTGGATGACTTCCACCTCTGGTTGCCGTGATCTGAATCCTTATACGATTGGTTAAGCAATGATTCTGGACAACGTACTGCATCATTTCTGATAAAGTAATTTCATCTAACTTGTTTTTAGCCATATAACACATTATTTGCTGTGTGCTTATTGTGCTTTGTGCTGAATATCTAATGATCTATTCATCCAATTATATTGTGTGTGGGCTCGTATTAACAAAAATAACTTGTCCTTTTCTTGTATCTTTGTACATATTATGTGAACGTTACTGGGCTTATAGGCTGTACATGGTCATGACAGGAGTTGAGTGATTGTAAATAACTTTGCAAAGACATGGTTATTAAGTGTTTCGGTCACACTTTCAACCTATGAGACTAATGTAGTTCAAAATGTTAATAATTCATAAAGAACATGGTAAAATTATATGCAACTATAAACCCAAGGTTTACTTCAGTTATTACATACATGCAAGCATATGAGTGGTGTAAATTTCATTATCAGCATAGTATGTAAGCAGCACGATTTTTCTAATCACTCATACTCTGTTTGTAAAGTCTGTGCGTGCAATTATTTGCACTAATTAGTGGGACCACACAGTGGCAACACTCACCATTTGGCTGTTGCTTTCACAAAGTAGTGCAAGAAGTCAACGTAAAACCGGTAAACAAGTCGGTAGAAAGGTGGAAACAACAACAGAGAATGTGCACATCAAAAGCGCATGTATGAGGAGGTCAGGAGATATTTGCATTTGTATAACTTGAGTTTGAAAGACTAAAGATATCTTTGTGGGTCTAAACACCTGCGTAGACCTCCTGTGTATGGGTGCATGGTAAAAAGGAGTATACTTTGAAAGGCTAGAGTGTTCGTAAAGTATACTTTGGGCTTAAATGCAGCCAACAAACCTGTAATTATCTCATAGTTGTGTTTTTATAGAAAATGAATCAACTTTCATGGAAGTCAAGCAATAAGATTCAAGAATTAAAAAGTGCCAGCCGTGGTATTACCTGGAGAACCTGACATGCTTTTGATAGAGGGCTACTCACATGGTAAATCAGCAATACTATCGCTCCAGGCGTGAACGCATCCAGGGCGTCCACTTAAATTCAAATATGTACCCCATTTGCTGCCGTTTTCACATACTTTACACTTCAATGATACACCACAGTGGTACACCTTTGTCAGTTAATGTTTGACATGCAGCACCCAGGTAGTTTCTGGCGGGTCTTAATGTAGACAGCTATTAGAGTATGAGCAGAGAAAAGAGAGATAGTGGGGGCAGGAGAAACAAAGGAAACAACAGCAAAAAAGCGAGTGCTGACATGCTCTGTGAACACAGCAATCTGTAAGAAAGCAAGCTGAGGAGTGTAACAGGAGGGGAAATTGGGAACAGATAAGACTCAGGTCACCAAGAAAAAACATTCTCTTAAACTTAAAGGGATAGTTCATAAAAAAATGAAAATTCTCTCATCATTTACTCACCCTCATGCCATTCCAGATGCGTAAGACTTTCTTTCTTCTTCTAAACACAAACTAAGATTTTTAGAAGAATATCTCATGCAACGCAAGTGAATGGTGAACAAATTTTTAAGCACCAAAAAGCACATAAAGGTAGCATAAAGGTTATCCATCTGACTTAAATGGTTTAATCCATGTCTTCTGAAGTCATCCAAACAGTATTGGGTGAGAACAGACCAAAATATAACACCTTTTTCACTCAACAGTCATCAAAAGTCTCCTTGGAGATCATGATTTCAAGCTTGATTACACTTCCTAGCACCATCTCTGTGCATTTGTCAAGCACTAGGAAGTATAATCGAGCTTGAAATCATGATCATGCTAAGAGACTCCAATGACAAGAGGTATTGTGAAAAAGGAATTACATTTTAGTCTGTTTTCACCCAAAACTGTTTTGGTCTGTTCCAGGGGTAACCCCCCCACACCCAGTAATCAAAACAAGCATGTGCAACCCCCCCTCCCAATATTTACACCATTATCAATAGTAAATCTATGCACTTGGTTCCGCTGAAGAAAGAATGTCATAAACATCTGGATGGCATGAGGGTTAGTTAATGATGAGAGAATTTTCATTTTTGGGTGAACTATACCTTTAACTACCATTGAGCGATTTACAGTATGCACCTTATTCAAAAATAATTTGATTTCGGCTGTTTTCTCAATGACGAGAGACATAGACTATTATAATAACTATTTTTGCATTTAAAACACTCACTACCATAAACACAAATACTGTATGTTGCATTATTGTACCTTATATGCTGTCATGATAATTTCCAGAATGTTCCTTGAATCAGTTGCCAACACTCCCACAGTAGCACCAGGAATAAGACTTGCATAATTCTGTTAGAAATGCAGAAGCGTTTAAACATCAACTTAAAATGGTTGGACAGTAGCCACAGAATTTGAGATGTTGGAGATAGATCAGAAGAAAGGTAGGGAGGGAGGGAGGAACACAAAAAAAATTGACCTAAGAAAACATAAAAAATATTTGCCATGAGAGTTGGTCTAGGTGATGTGATGAAGACTGTGTTTGAACATGTTGTAAGGAAAACTGAATACACTTGTGATTCATGGAATCCATCTACACACTGATAGATCTTCCTTCAGAGGTGCTCTCAGGTTCCCATACATATGGAAAAACACATGTCTTTTTGTTTGGCTCATTGTGCTTTAAAATGAATAAACATCAGTAAGAAAGTCCCAATGGGAGTTTTTTCTCACCTCATAGTTCTGTCTCTGTTTGTCAGTCACAGCAAATATTAGGAGGATATTGTTTTCAACCAGCTTGTCTATTAGCTGCCCTAACGTTGGATACTCCTAAATAAAAACAAACAAAGACAAAAAATTACATTCATTATTCAAATTCCTTATGCTTTGATGATATTAGAGACATAATAACAAGTGTTTCCCCTAGGATTTTTTTCAGCAGCGGTGCTGTTGTGCACTCGTCCACAAGCCCGAAACATCGAACCCGTATTAACGTGTGTTGATCAAAGAATAGATTAAAACAGGGGTGTCAAACTAAATTTCAGCCTGAGCCACATAAGGGTTTATTTGTGCTCTCAAAGGGCCCTTTGAAAATGTGACACTAGCACCTGCTTTGGTAGCACCCATGAAAATAATATTACATGTTATGTGCACTGAAATGCACATTTGACAATACATCATTGATTTTGAGGTTGGGATACAGATGACAATTATGATATTAACAACAATAACATCTGTTGAAAAAAATTAACACATAATTTTTATATGGTTAAATTGAAATATTCTGACAGTGTGACTAAGTTTGATCTTCTTTATAAAGTAATTTCATCAGGCTCCTACTAATTAAACTACAGTCATGTCTTGGAATTTGGAAAAGGCAAACAAAACTTACATATACCTACAATCAGAGAGCATTACCAGAGTACAGATTTTACAAAGATGGAAAACTGATAGCTTGGTCTATAAATGTGAAAATGCACCATAGTTCTTCCATAGTTTTAACAATTATATTTGTAATAGTTCATGGTAACCATAAGTAAAACCATGCATGGTTCCTCACTACCACGGTTAGTAACTATGGTTTCTATATAAAGAACTATGGAATTTTTGTATTGAACAAAACAGCAGTCTAAATACATTTAGAAATCTTTTTTGCCAGTACAGTTAGTGTTACTACAGTAAATCCATGGTATATTTGTAAGTGTTGTGATTTGAGAATTGAAAAGCCTTCTAATTTATGTTCCCTATCGAGTCACTTCACTCAACATTGCTGTAAGCACTATGGGAAGTGTCCTTACACGACCTTGTTGAAACACTTATACAATCATGACAATCCTCTGATTGGCTATGGTGTCTGATCCCAGCCCCTTTAGGAGTGCATTAAACCTATATAATCGGGCGGTCAGTCACCATTTCTTCATAATTTTCTTCCTTCAAGACTACGAACTTCGTATTTGTCTTGGAACCATTTCTGCTTCGTCTTTGATATACATTTACAGCGGCCGGAACTCCTCAGCAAGACACGGACAGGACAATGTGCTCAGTAATTGCACAGAGAGGCTTTCCGCTCACCTGTGTGTTCCAGGAAAAGAGTTATATGTGCAAAGGATATGTGCATTCCTACAAGGACTTATTTAACATACAACAACAACAAACCACGGTTTACAACAAAGCTCAGACAGCTTCGTCAACCCTGCTCCTGCCCTCTCCTGCTACTCAAACTGCACTTAGGATCTGTGAAAAGGATGTGTGCAGAGTCTTCCGGAAAAAGAAGACAAGGGAAACACAGGGCCCAGATGGTGTTTCATCCACATGTCTAAACTCCTGTACTGACCAGTTGGCCCCCATCTTCAACACATCATTGGAGCACTGTGAAGTTCCCAGATGCCTCAAATGCTCCACCATTATCCCCGTCCCAAAGAAACACAAAATCACAGGACTTAATGACAACAGACACTTTGTTCTGACATCTGTGGTCAAGAAGTAATTTGTGAGACTGGTGTTGGCCCACTTTAAGGACATCACTGAACACTTTCTGGATCCCCTGCAGTTTGCTTATTGAGATAAAAGGTCTGCTGTGGATGATGCAGTCAATATGGGACTGCATTACATACTTCAACATCTAGACCACAGGTTTTCAAATCTTTTTTTTAACCTCATGCAGTGCTCAGAACATTATCACATGTCGCTGACATTGTGACATTTTCTTTATCCCACTGAGATGATGCAAAGGCTTCACTAGTGTGAATTTACTAGCCAGTCTTTAATTTCTTTTATGCTGAACTTGAGCAGGCCAAAAAGTACCATTTATTTATTTTTTCACAAGAAAAAGTGGGCCTGAGATCGAGACCCCTTCAAATGAAGCAGCAGAAAACGCGGTCAGCTTTCCAATCCTGCTGCACAAAGCAGAGATCAGCAGAAATGTTTGTGAAGGCAATGCATGTGAAAAGCATAGCAGTATCAGTACTGATACTTCTTGCCCAGCAAATAAAAAGCAGAAATGTGGAGTAAGCCATATAAAGATGATTTTCTTGAAGTTTGGGTTTTATCAGCTGTTCTGATGCAGGTCATGCTGAAATACCAATGTGCATAGTATGCAGGGGAAAAGTTGGCAAATGAAAGTTTGAAACCAGCGAAGTTGGAAAGACATTTAAGTACACGTCATGCTGATCTGGCAGACAAACCATAATCTTTTTTTCAGAGGAAGGCTCAAGAAATTCAGTCATCAGCTCAGGTACACAGCAGAAGGATAACACACACATCACAAATTGTACTTGGCATCTTATAAAGATTCATATCTTGATGCCAAAGAATAACCCCCCTCGAACCCCTCGAATTGGGGATATTGCCCAGAATGTGGAAGAACAGCTCATAGTGAGACTGAAGTCAGCAACGTATTTTGCTATTCAGCTGGACGAGAGCACTGACATTGCATCAAGCGATACGTTATTGGTTTATGCTCGGTACGTTTGGCAAGGTGCATTTGTTGAAGATCTTCTGTGTTGCCTAACATTGCTTTCCAGCATGTCAGGAAAACATATTTTTGAAGAGTTAAATGCTTTCATGACAAAATGCGGTCTGTATTGGGCCAATTGCAAAGGCATTACCAGAAACAGGGCTGCCAACATCACTGGCAAAAATAGCTCTGTTGTCAGAAGGATTAAGGATGCAGCAGGACAGAACATTGTTTGGAATCATTGTTTTATTCATCGTGAAGCTTTGGCATCAAAAGGAATCCCACCTGAGCTTGAAGTAGTGATGAGCGACATTGTTTAAGTTGTGAACTACATTAAAGGTAGTGCTCTTATTAGCCGACTTTTCGAGGCCCTGTGTACTGAAATGATGTGAGATGGCTGTCGAAGGGCAGGGTGGTCAGCCGCGTGTACGAATTGAGGGATGAAATACATGCTTTCCTAACTGAGAAACTGTCTCCTCTCGCAAGCTCATTCATTGATAAGAAATGGCTTTTAACCCTGTTTTATCATGTTGACATATTTTCTGTTCTAAACTAACTGAATCTAAAATTACAAGGAATGGAGGACAATTATTATTTTACAATTATTTTCAGACATTGCGAACAAATTCAGGCTTTCACTCGAACTTTGGCAGCTGTGACTCAAAACATTAAGATACTATATGCTCCCGACAAAGATGACAGACATTGAAGAAAATGGTGTTAAAGAAATCGATCGCTGGCCTGACTGACCTCATTCAGTCACATCTGGATTCAATTCATTTTCAATTAAAGTTCAATTAATTAAAAGACAAGCAATGGATGAAAAATCCCTTTGAAACCCCAGATACAATTGCTGAACTGAATTTAACTCCTTCTGAAGAATCAGAAATGCTGCAACTAACCTGTGATGGCACATTGAAAACTTGTTACAAAACAGAAAACTTGTCTTCGTTCTGGATTGGCCTCTCCAACGAGTATCCCATGCTGAGCAAAGTAAGCATTTCATTGCTTCTGTCCTTCACAACTACCTATATGTGTGAAACTGGATTCTCAGTTTTAACCAAAATAAAGATGAACATTGACTGACCTCAGGGCACCTGAGAGGAGATGGCGGAAATCTAAAGATCCAGCAACTCTAGGTAAGTATCAGCTTCTGCTTGCAACTTTCTCAAATAATGTTAAAGCTGCAAAAACCTCCTATTACCAGAAAACAATCACACATAATTAACACGTCTCTACTTACAGGCACTTTTCCCACTACATTTAAGCAGGCTTGAGTAACCCCGCTGCTGAAAAACCTGCACTTAACCCCACACAGATAGAACACTACAGACCAGTTTCTCTCATCCCATTCATGGAAAAAACACTTGAAAGGTTAGTTTTCAATCAAATCTCTGCCTATCTCTCACAGAACAAGCTGCTGGATGACAATCAGTCAGGCTTCAAAAGTGGACACTCCACCGAGACTGCCCTGCTGTCTGTCACTGAGACAGGTGAAAGCTGAAACCAGATCATCCATTCTGATTCTGCTGGACCTTTCTGCAGCCTTTGACACAGTCAGCCATCAGATCATACTCTCCCCCTCTCTACTCTAGGCATCACAGGAACTGTGCTTGACTGGTTTAACTCCTTTCTCTCAGGTAGGTCCTTCAAGGTAGCCTGGAGAGGTGAGGTATCCAAGCTACATCAGTTACTTAATGGGGTACCTCAGGAATCAGTGCTTGGGCCACTTTTCTTCTCTATATACACAACATCACTGGGACCAATCATTCAGTCACATGGTTTCTCTTACCACTGCTAAGCTGATGACACACAACTCTACTTGTCTTTCCAGCCCAACGACACCACAGTGACTGCTCGAATCACTGCCTGCCTGGCAGACATCTCAACTTGAATGAAGGAACACTACCTGCAACTCAACCCAGCCAAGACCGAACTCGTCTTTCCAGCCAACCCTGCTGTTGAACACAGCATCACAGTGCAGCTGGTTAAAACTACAGTATCACCTTCCAAAACGTTCAGAAATCTAGGGGTAACCATTGTTAACAAGCTACATTTCACAGACCGCATCTCAAAGACTGCAAGATCATGTAGATTTACACTCTACAATATCAGGAAGATAAGACCCTACCTCTCTGAACATGCCACACAACTGCATGTTCAGTTACTTGTCATAACTAGACTGGACTACTGTAACTCTCTCATTGCAGGCCTCCCTGCTTGTGCAATTAAACCTCTGCAAATGATCCAGAATGCAGCAGCACGTCTGGTCTTCAATGAACCAAAGAGAGCACTCTCCACTGGCTGCCTTTTGATGCACGTATTAAATTCAAAGCTCTGATGCTGGCATACAAAACAGTCACTGGGTCTGCTCAAGCATACCTAAAATAATTTCTGCAGAACTACACGCCCACCAGTAGCCTGTGGTCGGCTAAGGAACATTGCCTTGTCGTACCAACACAAAGAGGCACCAAAACACTTTCCTGGACTTTCAGTTTCATCATACCACGTTGGTGGAATGACCTTCCCAACTCCATCTGTGAAGCTGACACAGTCTCTAAAAAACGACTTAAAACACATCTTTTCCATGAGCACTTAACCAGTCACTAAAAAAAATAAAAAATTCTTGATGCACTTTAATCTGATTTGAATACTATTCTGATGCTAGTGAAACTTTGTAGTATGGCACTTTTCATACCACTGTCTCCTTAAGATTATTTGCTAATGTTTTCCTCTTTTGTAAGTCGCTTTGGATAAAAGCATCTGCCAAATGAATAAATGTAAATGTAAACAGGTTTTGCTATTCCCTTTGCGCATCTTACTGGTTACACAGGGTCATTTATATTCAAGAGGAAAGCGCTAACTGGTTGTTAAGTGAAACGTTGCGATCCCCTGCCATCCTACGTTTCAGAAATGCGCTTGCGGGCTATTTGTGTGTGTGGTGGGGTCCCTTTCACAGTGTACAAAGCACACAGCTGAGCGGGGCTGGCAAGCATTATGTTGCGTCAGGAATATTAAAATAACCATGTGGAATACCAACGGCGGCACTCATAATTCAGCAGTGGCATAGCGCCGCTGCAAAATGAATATAGGGGAAACACTGAATAACTCTATAAACATCTGATACTGTTTTGCATTTTGGAATATTCTGGGTTAAATACAACTTGGGTCAGAAGTGCTTGTGTGAATAATCCAATCTTATATATCAGATGTTCAGAACAAAATATGCAGTCTACCAGGATAAGCATGCTGAACAAATCATCTGAACAATTAAAAGTTATAGACTATTGGTGATAAAAATTGTATATATCATTGCAAAGGGGAGGATCTCAGCTTTTTAATGACTTGTAACTGTAGATTGAGCTTCTAGTCCACTCAGAGGCCGAGATATTCAAAGAAACAATTGGGGTTGTGCATAAACTGAAAATGAGACTGAATGTCTATTGATGAGTACATCTGTGAGGGCTGAAATGCGTTAGAGCGCTACCTACATTTCAGCTTTGCATTTATTGTGATGGAAGGTGATAGAAGAAAAAAAATATTTTATTGTACTTGCTGTCATCTAGTGGAATAAAATAAGACTTTACTGAACCAGAATTACATGTTTACAAATTGAGGACCAGAATTACATTCTTACAAAGTGAAACTTTTTTTTAACATTTTCTTCCTCATAAGACTGTAAACATATACTATAATGGAGTGAAAGGTGAGCTTTTAAATTTGAGTGCGAAAAACTGCAGAAGACAGCCCAAAAATACACCAGAGTGTAAGAGGTTAAGTCCTACAGACAGCATCTTTACTACACTAAATAATTACAAATCTTCTCTCAGTTTTAAGAACTGAAGAATTCAAGTAAGGGCTATACAGTTCTGCTTTAAGCCTCTAGTTAATTTTCCTAGGCTTACATCACAAGTCATTAATGTAATAAAAATGGATCATTTGAATTTAAAATTATTTTGGACAAGAGAAAGAGCTTTATCTGTATTTAACCCAGAATATGGTGCAAAAAGTGGTCCAAATGTCCTGATTACTCAGGAATTGGAGCTGCAGACTTCACCTTACCAGGTGGGCAGTCATGGAATACTCATTATTGCTATCCAGATGACACTCCCCATCATTAGGAACAACAATGCCGGACATTTTGCTGTCCATCCCAAAATGAGAGTCTGCATCGCTCACGAATACCAGCAACTTCATGGAATCATTTCGCCAGCCAATCCTGTCCTGAGGTGGAAGGGACATTTCCAGGAATTTGGAACTTAAAAGATACAAAATGGCATCTCTCCATAAAAGCAAGAACCAAGTTGCATGTTGATACATAGGTTTACAAGAGAGTCTGTGGAAACTGACTCACCCCACACACTGCTGCCTGCATGATGGCGTCAAAACCACACTCTGGCACATCAATGTTGGCTGATACTTGCTGTTTTGAGATAATCTCATTAAACTTGTCTGTACTGCTGGTTAACGATAGCATATGTCTGTATCCAAATGTTGGCAGACATTCAAAATCAACACTCCTGTAGAAGAGAAAAGTGATGAAAAGATATCACTTATATGTTTGCCTATTGTCTAAAACTGTTCCAACTCATCTCATAGTTCTCTGCTAAATGGAAGATGATGTCATGTGATGTATTTCATTGAACTCATTGGCCATAAACATGATCATCCCCTGTTGGTGTTTCACAGGCTGTTGTAATCTTATTTGTTGGGTTGATACACTGAAAAAATTGTTTTTACCTAAAAATGACCTTCATGTGATAACAATTAAAGTAACTGTTTTTTTTAAGTAAAAAAATATTATCAATGATCTTTATATTAAAACTGATTAACTAATAAATAATTGATCAGTTGTTCACTACTGAATCAACCTGAATACTGTACATTAGATTACACCAACAAAACTAAAGATTTTAAAGGTTAAGTCAGGTAGAAATAGCTCCTCAAAGGAGCTCATCATTTACTCACCCTCATGCCATCCCAGATGTATATAACTTTCGGTCTTTTGCTGAACACAAAAGAAGATTTTTAGAAGAATATCTCAGCTCTGTAGGTCCATACAAAGCAAGTGTGTGTGGTGGCCACACACTTTTTAATATAAATTGTCCTCCCTTCCAGTAGGTGGTGATATGCACAAAGAATGTGAATCACCAAAAACAAAAGAAGAATGTGAAAGTGAAAATGGAGCTATTAGTAAAAAAAGACTACAATATTGATCTATTTCTCATCCACACATATCATATCACTTCTGAAGACATGGATTTAACTGCTGAGTCATATGGATTACTTTTATGCTGCCTTAATATGCTTTTTGGACCTTTAAAGTTCTGGCAACCATTCACTTGCATTGTGAGGACCTACAGAGCAGATATATTTTTCTAAAAATCTTTGTATGTGTTCTGCAGAAGAAAGAAAGTAGTGAGTAACGATGATGATGAGAACATTTTCATTTTGGCTGAACAATCCCTTTAAGGTAACAATTGCAGGTTACCCCTTTTTACTGAGCACTGGCAGGCTCTTTAGATCAGGCTCTTGTTATGTTTTGCAAGAATCACCTGCAGGGATTGGCCAACTCCTCAGGTGTTATCTTGATGAAAGGCAGGACTGGTTTCTCCACAAAGGAGCCGAATCCTAGTCTGAATTTGCTGGTAAGACTAGCCATCTCTTTAGACAGAGATGAGCCCAAGTCTTTGATCATTTTGAGATCATCATACATAGAGGCTGACAGGTCCATCAGATAATAAATGTCCACCGGATGGTCCTCTGGTTGTTGCACTTGAATCTGAAAGCTCAGCTGACTTCCTGCGGAAGGCAAATGACAAATAAAGTTACAATTGCAGATTTCAAGTTTCCAGTGTGGACCTGGTTTTCCAGGTCAGTGTCTAAATCAGAACAATCTTCAGCCCCCACTATAACTAGTAGACATTATGTAGATCATTTATAGTCTCTAAATGACTACATGTTTCTAATCTTACCCTAAGCGGGAAGTACCTCACTTGTGGTGGAACAGCTGTGGTTAGAGTGACATTTCTTGATTTTCAAATCTGTGACACCCGTTTTTTATTTATTTTTACCTGGTCTAAGCTGGAGGTGCATCTTCTGTGGCATTATGTATGAAACGTTGGTGTGGCCAGCACCCTTTCCTAACCCTTGGTTCTTCAGCACCTTGACATTTGTGATGGGGAACTCCACAAACTCGCCGGAGCATCCCTTCTGAAGAAGAGCCTCAGGTGTGTCGCATCTCCCATCGATTGAGAAAAAATCTGTAAAATTCTGGATAAACAATCATTTTAATTATTTGTAAAACTTGACATACAGTGTTGCATGTTAATATACTGTAGCTAATTTTTCCAATAGAAATACCAATGATTAAATGCAGCTCCACAAAATAACTGCATAGTAATAGGCCTAACGCTCATTAGTACATAGTAGCATACTTATTACGATGTAATAGCACAATAACATGAACCATGTCATGTAAAGTGTGACCTGTCATCATTTACTCGTCACCTGTTCCAAATCAGTCTAGTTATGGCAGATTTGGCATCAATGACTATCAGTCACAAATGATGTTTACGTCTTTGACGTAAAAAAAAACAACAACAAAAAAACAAGTGAAATGCGACTTAAAGCGTCATACGATTTGAGAGAAACTGCAAATCAAGATTTAAATTTTGGGTTTGTTCCTCACACAAATTTATCGTATGACTTAAGAAGAAATTTTATATCACGCTACTCTGAAAATGGTTAATGAGCTTTTATGATGTTTTATGTTGTTGTTTTTCTCGCGGAAGAAGTCGGTAGGCCTATTTGAACGAGGTCGAGTAAATGATGACAGAACTACTCTTTCAAGAAAGAGTCACTTTTCGAGCTGTACACTAAACACTCTGGTCTCGAGTTTGAAACTAGCCCAAAAGGAATTACGACGGTAGACCTGCTTTACCTGCAGTGTGCACCAGGCGCACTGCGGCCCCAGCTGCAGACACTCGTCACAGGAGAGAGCGCCGAATTCAGAACACGTCCCTGCACACAACACAACACAATGCGGTTAGTAGAACGGTTCGCTTTTCTCAATGCAATACATGTTTCTCATGCTATCAGTAAAGTAACTGAAATCATATAGGCAGCCTACTTGTATATTTGTTTCATTTTAATAATTGTTCTAAATAATGAATTATTGAAATAGTATTAATAATTTTGAGTAAAGACGGAATTAAGAGCAGAATGATGGGAAAAAAAAAAAAAAAAAAAACCCGCACGCATGTAGCCTATGTGAAAAGTAGCCTTAATCAATGTTTTCAGCAATGTTCAGTCTTACCTTTGACAGTGCTAAGCCAGAAGTGAAGGACAAGGCAGAGTGAAACAATCCCCATTAGTCCTCACGGTTTCTGATCACAGGAGAGAAAAATAAAGTTCACATTCTCACACAAACGCGGAATGCGTTCACGTAGCGCGAGCTGAAGCACTGATCTCACCTGGACAGACAGACTCAGCGCGTGCGTTTACCTGCCCAACTTTTATATGCACTTCCGTACAGGTGAGAACACAACAGGTAACTCGCTCTCAAAGAAAAATACACGAAAGACAGGGAAGTGCATCACTTATCTAACGCACCTGGCTTTGGATCGCATTTCTGATATAAAAAAGAAATACATTAACTTTTATGAACTCAATAACTGTTATTTTACACATCTATTTATCAGATCTATACAATGCAAATGGAATATAGCCTGTTGGCTATATCTGAAATTAAAACTACCCAAATATATTGACATATTTGAAAATATTCTAACGAATTTCCTCACCAATATAAGCAACATTCAGTCATATCACGATCTCTTATCACTTGTATTAGCTGTTAACAGATTTAAAGTTCACTTTTTTACGCTTTAAAAAATAAAATAGTCGAGCATGTTTAATGTAATGATTTTGTTATTTCTGGATGTCTAGCACTTTATGGTAATGCATTTTTCAGCTCGGAAGAATTGTCTCCACATTAGTCTGTCTCACTTCTGCAAATAATCTTATGTGGTGGATCTTGCGACATTGAAAGTGAGAGTATTGCCTCGAAAATTTGGAAATGGGTAAAGCATAATTCGAAATGTTAATCTAGAGCAGAGAAGAATTGTGGCACATAAGCCACACTTAAAATGTATAAATGCATTGCATTGTAGAAAAAACATCAAACCAAGACACTTTTAATTTAAAGAAAGACATCACAATCACTTTTCAAGCAAAAAAACCCAAATGTTTTCAGCTTTTAAATGACAAATAAATAGATGGGCAAAATTAAGGCAAAAAGTATTCCGGGTTGTCAAACTTTGTGGAACATGCATTAATGCGATGCACTACATCTGAGGTTACTCTGTTTGAACACCTGTACAAACTGAGAAGGGAAATGACTTCATACATCTGCTAAAAATAATAGTGGGAACAATTGATAAAGAATAATTGCAAAATCGCTTTGAAATGTTTGTTCCAAGAGAAGTTTTAACATCATTAATTTGTAGATGCCACATCATTAAAATGTAGATGGCATACATACATTTATGTTTGTGGCTGATAAGAATAGTTTACCCAAAAATGAAAATTCTGTCATCATCTACTCACCCTTGTGTTGTTCCAAACCCATATGACTTTCTTTGTGGAGCACAAAAGGAGCTGTTAGGCTGAATGACAGCCTCAGTCACCGTGCACTTTAATTGTATGTAAAAGATGCAATAAAAGTGAATAGTGAGTGACACTATAACATAATGCATATAAGATCTCCTTCTGTGTTCCACACAACAATGAAATACAGATTTGGAACAGAATGAGGGTGAGTAATGATGACATAATAAGTGTCCAAATACATTCTGTGGCCACTGCATATATATATATGTATATATATATATATATATATATATATATATATATATATATATATATATATATATATATATATATATATATATATATATATGTATATATATATATATATATGTATATATGTATATATATATATATATATATATATATATATATATATATAGTATATATGTATATATATATATATATATGTATATATGTATATATATATATATATATATATATGTATATATATATATATATATATATATATATATATATATTATATTTGTTGTTATGTACAAGTACATTTTCAGTTGTGGAGTTTAAAGTATATTGTGTTTATCTCATTATGGCACTCTATCAGTTGTAATTAGGGCTGACAACAAGCCTTTAGCAAACATAGAGGTTAACCTAAGGCTACAACCCCACAATGAATCATGCCTTATCAACTCATTACTATAGATATCAAACATCTGCTCACTCCCATCAATATGATCAAAACAATCCTAAACACAAAGGAAAAAAACTTAGAATGTAAAAGCAATTTTAAATATCTGACTGTCACAAACACGTCTTGGGAATTATTTAGTCAAGATCTTCTGCATTGTGCACTCAATGGCTGAGCTTTTGAAATAGTATTTAAATCATTTTGGAAATCATATTTATCTATCTCTCTCCATCCATATAAGGAACATTCGGATGCTCCCATAAAGCCTGTGGGAATCCCCATGACCTTGAGTAATATGAATATTCACTGAGTGTGGTTGCATGTGACACATTCCTCTCTATATGGCTGAAAACAGGTGTGTGAGAATCAGTGAGCCACGCCTGGCTGCAAAGAGCATGTGACTCAGCCTCTGTCTGAGACTACAAAGAGCACAGACATGTATTGATAAAACCATGTCAATGTTTAACCTGATAAATTCCTACAAAATGAGAGTAGATAATTTTTTCCATAATTCAAAAGAATGACAGTATGTAATGATTAACAGTTGAATGAACAGGTGTAATTTACGGGTGGGACATATCCCTTCCACTTTTTGCCTTTGCCAGTTTTGGCCAGCTTTCGTCAGGTAAGTGTCTAATGCAGAAGAAACATTGCCTGTTCAGAACTGCCTTGAGCAGGAGTTTCCATTTCGTTCATGTTTGTTATAATATATGTTATAAAGTGTCGATCCAGCGCTGAAGTTTTGTCATTTTTATATTAGAATGAGTGCCCGTTGCAGATTCTCTCTTGTGCATCCAGACTTGCGCTCTACTCACACTCATTTCAAGTTAAATTGCAAAGCAAAATGTAAACAGATGCACTCATGACATACATCCACTAACACTGGATGTCCCCACCACTTATTTTAACAAACTGACATCCTTGGTTAAACACACAATATAGGAGTGGCTGACAGCATTAGTAGGTGACATGAGACAGAAAGATTTGACTGTTACTGTAACTGTAATAATAGATGGAATAATGGCCAGAGGAAAATTATTTTATTTTCATAACACAGATCAATGAGTGCTCAGATGAAAAGTTTGTTGCTTAGAGGTTGAGCAATGTTCAATAAAAATACAGACAAATAACAGAGACAATTGTTGACATACAGAAAAAGTATAGAGCTATACAATTATTGTGGATATCATATCATTAATCACACAAATTTGAAATATTGGAATATATTTTAGAAATTTTTGTCTTCGAGAGATGAGCTCTGTAAAGCGTTTTAAATTGTACAAAGCTAAGTCTAGCACACGAAGTGGTGGTACGTACCTTCTCTAATACTCTACTCCAGTAGTCATCCTCAGACTCTTAAATCAAATTCCTCTTCTCAAGCCCTATTAGTTTTAATACTGTGAGAATTATCCTTTGACAAGATAACTGCATACATTTTTTAGATAATCCCATCCATATGAGGATTCAGTTTAAATGCCTCTTCCCATGTAGACTTTGTAGGCAGAGAGGGAAACCCGGAGAACAGATAGGAGGCACAGTGCCTAATTTGAAAATAACGAAATAGGTGAAAGGGAAGCAGAATAAATGATGAGTATAATTCAGAAAAACTTGCAAACTCATTATTAATGAAAAGATCTTTAAAGCATTTGGTTAAACTTTTTGGGATTCCCAGATCTCAGTTCTTTAGATATTTACAGCTGCGAAAACCTGCTCTGTACTATTTTTGGGAGTAGCATACACCCCCCTAAAGCAGCAGATACTCTGGGAGTGGTGATTATTGGAAAAGGTCATGAGGCATCAGTGTATTACTCCATGTTAATTCAGAGTCTTGGTGACAGAGCTTCAATTTCTATAATCAAAAAAGAGATTATGGGAGAAAGATTTAAACTTGGTATTGGAGGAGGGAGTGTAGGCTAGGATTAAAAAAAAAAAGTCAAGTCTGTATCTAGAGATGCAAAGGGGAGCCTTATGCAATTTAAGATTTTACATCGATTCTATTGGACCCCCTCTAGATTGTATAGGCTTGGTCTTAAAGACACACCCACCTGGTGATGCCAATCAGAGGATGGAGACATATCCCATGTCTTTTAGGGATGTGTTATGGAGTCCAGGAGTTTTGGTTGAAGGTTCAGAGTTTTGTGATGTATTGGGCACTCGGCTTTCATTTTGCCCCAGACTCTGTATTTTGGGCGATGGGCCATCGATGTTGAGAATATACACATAAAGAGTTGGGTCCTAACTAGCGTCATGCTCACCAGACAGGTTCTTTTAAGCAGTTGGAGGTCAGTTGGAGCGGCCTCATTTCATGAGTGGTGCGCAGTGATGGGGAGAGTGGTGGCCTTTGAAGAAGGGTCATTTAGAAGACTAGGAAAATTAAATTTTTTTTATGGCGAAATGGGGCGGATACCTGACATTGCTGGACGTGTAATTATTATTTAATTTATATTATTTAATTAATTATTTTATTTTTTATCTTTTTATTTTTATGTTATGTTTTGGTTAGCTCTTGTATATATGTTTTGTAGCAATCAATAAAAAATATGAATTACAAAAATAAATAAATACAATTGTTCATTTTTAGTTCATGTTAGTTCATAGTGCATTAACTAATGTTAACAAACACAACTTTTAATAAAAAAAAACAAATTCACATTAACTAATATTAATACATGCTGTAAAAGTATTGTTAATTGTTAGTTCATGTTAACTTATGTTGTTAATGCTAACAAATGGAACCTTATTGCAATGTATTATCATGTTATTATACCAGGCAAAGACAATGGAAAATTACTGCTTCACAACATCATCCCCCCTGAAGGCCTTGAACTGGAGACAACTCCTTATCTCTAACTTGAGAAGACAGTACAGCACACAGCTTAAGTCTAAACAGAAATAGAAAAGCATAGCAAGAACAATACAAAAAGCAAAGTAATGAATATAAATGAATATATACGATAAATGTAAAGAAACTTATAAATATATATACGCTCATTGTGGATAACACTTCTGAAGCTTTAATGGAGTCACATTCGATTACTGGGATCTTTTTTTAAGGAGAAAGAAACTGAGGAGCTGCAGATTTCATTTCCTGTCATTGCCGGTGCTCTCTACTCTATTTCTCTATTAATCTATTTCTACCTTATCTAACCCTTAAAATTTGTTTTGTGGTGGAACCTAATGTAGTCAGATTGATTCAATAATGTAAAACATTTGACTTGATTTGACTTGAATCAAACAAGTTTATTTAGATGCTACCAAATGTTTTGCTAATTCTTTTGTAGGAGAAAAATTAAATACATCTCATTTGTGATTTTTCTTTTCTCTGGGTGTGTATCTGTGTGAGGAAATAAGATCTGCAAGAATGAGACAGAGCCATGGAGGGATGGAGATAGAAGATAGACAGCTGGCAGTATACCAGACAACTGCAATCAAGACTATGAATCAAGTCCTTACTTTGAGTATGATCATTTCTGAAAACTTTGTTTGCCTGTGTGTTTGATAGAAATTACATTCATCTTCACTAGTTGTCTGAAGGGATAGTGCACCCAAAAAAATCCCATATGACTTTCTGTCATCCTTGGAACATAAAAGGAAATGCTTAGCAGAAAGTTAAAGACTGACAACCTCAGCAATGTGAAAAATGTCTCCTCTTGTGTTCCACGAAAGAAAGCATATGGGTTTATATTTCATATGGGTTTGGAACAACATGAGGGTGAGAAAATCATGTCAGAATTTTCATTTTCAAATGAACTATCCCTTTAAGATCTACCTGTTCAAGAATCATTAGCACCATTATCAGACCTTACACTCTCTCTTCTCATTACATCAGATTGAATACAGACACCCAGGACACTTTGTTTAAAACAGATTTTGGCTGTATCACACTTGTACCAGAATAGAGTAACTCACCCCTGTAGGCCTTGTAAGCTAGCATGCTGTACTCTCTCAAACCAAAACCACAGCAGCACTCAGAATATTGCGATTCTGGAGTGTATGAACATCAGTCCGGCTGGCAGTGTGTGTCGGAAGCAACAGTACACTCAAACTATCACAGCCCGGCTTTATAGAGCATGACGCCTGTGCTCCCTTTCTCACCCACCCATTCACCCACTTTTCTGCATGAATGATGGCAGCAACTGCAGGGTTACACACAGCCTGAAGTATCTTCATTAGCGAGAGAGAGAGAGAGAGAGAGAGAGAGAGAGAGAGAGAGAGAGAGAGAGAGAGAGGCAGACAGGCCAAATTGGTATGTGTGACTGTGGATTTATTTTTTGCGTATATGTGTCTGTGTGTATTGCATGTTGGTCAGTTGGTTTCTGTTGTCGGTCAGAGAACGAAATTTATGCTGTGCTGAGTAAAATCCGTCATCAGTGTCAGGTGCTTTTGTTTTACTATAGACGGGTCTTAGCAATGTCCAGTATGCACGTGTGTAAGTGTATGAGTGTTTGTGTGTGTGGTGGAGGGTGGCATTCACTACTCACCGGAAATGAATGGCACTGAATTACTCCTCATTCTTCCTCAATGATGTGTGAATAGAACACAAAGAAAGTGGGAGAAACATAGACAAAGAGAAGACAGAGACTGAGAGAGAAATTGAGAGATGGCAAGTGTCTCTTTTATAAATAGTCAAAGGGAAAACAATGTGGGCAGTGAGAGCATTGTGGTTATACTATTTCAGACAAACACACACATTTACCTAGATACCAAAATGAGAACATACCATAGACTTCTAATGTTTCAAATGAAGCTAAATATAATTACTGCAGACTAGCCCCACCCTTAAAAGACAAATTTTCTTTTTTTTTTAAATAAATTTACTTTTGGAATAATTTTGACCTTTGAGGATGTCCCCGTTGACTTCACACACACACCTTTACTTAGCTATTTAAATTAGGACAAACCATGAACTTGTTTTCATATAAAGATAATCATAATTTCTAATTTAATTAAAAAAAATGCATTTCACAACTTTAATGGTTCATACAGCCCTGGAGAGCATTAAAGTGATAGTTCACACAAAAATGCCAATTCTCTTATATTTTATTCACACTCATGCCATCCCAGATGTGTGTGACTTTCTTTCTTCTGCTGAATACAAACTAAGATGTTTAGAAGAATATTTAAGCTCTGTAAGTCCATACAATACAATAAGTGAACAGTGGCTTGAATTTTGAAGGTCCAAAAATCACACAAAGGCAGCATAAAAGTAAGTGGTAAAAGTGGTTAAATCCGTATCTTCAGAAGCGATATGACAGGTGTGGGTGAGAAACAGATTATTTCAAGTTATTTTTCACTATAAATTCTTCTCCCTTCCCAGCAGGTGGTGATATGCATTTAGAATGTGAACAACCAAAATCAAGAGAAGAAAAATGTGGATGTAAAAGTGGAGGTTTATAGGAACAAAGGATTTAAATATTGATCAACATGTGTTTTTTGATTGACAAGTTGATGTGATGGGGTGATGCTTGAAAAGGTTAGACACAGACTTCCCTTCTACATAACATCCCGCACACACACACACACACATACACACACACATGCACACACATTCAAGCACAGACATGTACATATACACATACATGCACCTAACCTTCACACTCCTGTTTGTTCTATCAGCTGTTGGGAGGAGGGGAAAGAGACAGGTGTACATGCTATAAAATATGAATTTGTAATTAATATAGGTCAAGAAGCCAACATGTGACGGAAACTGTAGGAAACAAGACAGGGAGAAAAAGAAACAAAGAAAGAGGGGTGTCTATATACATACACAATCTTTTTAAATGACTTGAGTCTGGAATGGAAAAACACACACACACACACACACACACACACACACACACGAGAGAGAGAGAGAGAGAGAGAGAGAGAGAGAGAGAGAGAGACATGCAAGGTGCCTGTGAGTCTTAGACATAATCTCCTGGATTTATGATAAAACCCTGCAGGCTGATATTACAAAAGGTTCATCGGTGGGGCCCCTCTCAGCTAAAGAGGTGCGAAATAACTTTCTAAAGAGCTTATAGCAAAAATGTTATTTTCTAAACATAGATATAAATGTGCTTTCGACATCAGTAAAGTTAAAAATCAGAGCAAAATACAAAAGTTCTGAAGATATGGGCGTTTGTATGAGGGGAGTTCTATACAGTTTTTGTTGCCTAGACCATACCGCCATCTACTGGTCAATGACAGAATTTGAAAACCTATCATTTAGAATCTATCATTTGAACAGTGATTGTTAAAGAGATGGTTACATCAATGAAAATTTTGTTATTCTTTTCATCCTCATTCCCTTCCAAACCCAAATTACATTTTTTTCTTAAGCGGAACACTAAAGGAGAAGTTTATCAGAATGTCTGAGCATTGTATCATTGATACATTGAAAGTAGATGGGGAACAGAGCCTGTCAAGCTCCAAAAAGGCCAAAAGGGCCATAAAAGCATTATAAGCATTATATACAAACTTGGGTGCTATTTTCTAAATCTTCTAAAGCAATCTAATGTGCTTTGTGTGAGCAAGAGGCTGAAATTTAAATAATTATTTACTGAAATTGTTGGCATTGGACATTTTTCTTAGCAGCCGTGGTCACCATTCACTTTCGTTGTAAGTTAATAAGAAACAGCTTGGACATTCTGCTTTAAATAACTTATGTTGTGGTCCACAGAAGAAAGAGTGTGGTATGGGTTTCGAGAGACATAAGAATGAGTAAATGATGACAGAATGATGATTTTTGGGTGAACTACTCCTTTAATAATCTGAACTATGCAAATTGTAAAATCTTTAATAATAAATATAACTGCCTTTGAAAATATAATTGAAGATGATAAAGAGAAGAAGAAGAATGGTGTAGACTGTGTAGCATGATTTAGCTTTCAAGACAGTCAAGGTGCCCGCAAGTCTTTAGCATAAGCTCTTGGCTTTAAGGATAAAACCCTGCTGGCTGGAATTAGCAAGACCCCATAAGCATGGTCCCTCTCCACTAAATAACTCTGTACTAAACTATTCAATAATAAATAAGATTATTGAAAAACCTAAGATGCATCCCATATTGCACACTTCTGCTATATTCTAAGTTATTTTAAAGTGTTAGTGGTGCGAGTAGTATGTTAACACTGAAAGAAATGTACTATCTATGATATACGGATGATAAAATTCTTCAATCGTTTAAACGATGTGTGGAATGTTGGACACTTCCTGTACTCAGTGCTTCTGTCTTGTCGTACGCTGCTGATCTTACAAAATAATTGTAAATAATGGAGAATGTAGCAACTAGCTAAAATTCAGTGAAGATAGCACCTTATAAATGTAAATTGAATGATTTACCATCACCCCACGCTGTGTAAATATGTACGTTGTTTGAGATACAAGTGTTTAACTGAGGTTGGCTAATGTGCTAAAGCTAGTGGTATCACATCGCATTTATTTGTAACGCATCAGTCAGCTGTTAAATGGTAAATGCTTTAGTGTACAGTAGTAAAAAAAGTGTTACTTTTTCCATTTCAGGCAATAAGGGATATAAACCTGAGGGCACCGAAGTGTGCCGGGGGACAAATGACCATCATTCAGAAGATGGAGGAGGATGTCAGATACCTGTGACTAAAACATCAGGCCTTCATGAGTTTAGAGGGGACGCAGGCCTTTGATTTCATTGCAATTGACTGGAAGTGCTGGATACAAGGAAAGAGAGCATCAAGAATCCACGTGTGTAGAGGGGAAACAGGCCTTCAGTTTCAGTGAAATACTGAAGCTAGGCAAAAAAGATCAAGACCCAACTCCATTACATTTTGAGGTAAAACCCCTGCCACTTTCTCTGTTTCAAAGTGCCTCTCAACACCCGACTCTACCAGTTGTGGGGTCAAACCCCTTGCTAGTTCTCCCTTCCAAACATCCTCAGTGGCCTCTCAACATCCGACTCCACAATGTTACATTTACTTGAGTAACATTTTGGGGAAAATGTTACTTTTAGAGTACATTTGTAATGTTTTTTTTTTTATTTATTTTTTACTTTTACTTCTTTGCAATGTGTGGCGTTACTGTCCTTACATTACTGGTTTAATTTTAATTAATGTGTCATTTATTGAGAGATTATTGAATGGGACTTTTACGAGAGCGGAAGTTCACAGTTGCACACGCTGAGTCGGTGTTACAGACTGTCACTCAAGTCATCAGTGCAGCAGCATCAAACTCTTCAAAGTGAAACACTTTCTTCGCACCACACAGTGAAAAAAAGAATAGATTCGTCATGCAATGACTTAATTTAACACCAAAACAAGCGGATATTTCAAGATTAAAGTTACAGCTCCAACATCAAACAGCACGCTGAGGTAAATTTAGGCTCTAATTCTAATGTGGGCTATTCTGTGTAATGAGATGGTCATTTTAGGGTGATTCTGTAACTGGGCTCTTATGACATCAGATTTTAAGTGTACATTTTTAAATTAGTGCTGCAATATATCAATGCGCTTTGTCCCTACGGCGTTATATATGTGCCTCATTCCTGAGCGAGTAATTGTAAGTTTTGAGCACAGAGAACTATATTTTGCAAGCACATTGCATTATATTTTGAACAGAAATTAACAATCGCAAATAAAAAAATCGTTTGAGCAAAGAAAAAACGATTCCGTGCTCAATAAATGTATTTGCTATTATCCATATTAACGTGCAATAATAACCCTCTCACGCAGTTTACTCAGGTGCTCTCACAAGTCCCTCTATCTCTCTCTCTCGCTCAATCTCTTAATTCTGTGCGCGCTCAACTCTTGACACACACACGCGCGCTCAACTCTTGACACATGCGCGCTCAACTCTTGACACACGCGCGCTCAACTCTTGACACACACGCGCGCTCAACTCTTGACACACACACGCGCGCTCAACTCTTGACACACGCGGACACACAGCGCTCAACTCTTCAAACACACGCGCTCAACTCTTCAAACACACGCGGCTCAACTCTTCAAACACCGCAGCGCTCAACTCTTGACACACACGGCTCAACTCTTGACACACGCGCGCTCAACTCTTGACACACGCGCGCTCAACTCTTGACACACGCGCGCTCAACTCTTGACACACGCGCGCTCAACTCTTTACACACACGCTCGCTCAACTTGCAACAGCGTTACAAGTGTGCCACAAAATCAACCAATCGGAAAAGTAAAGGTCAATTGTGATTGGCTGTTGGTCTCCAATCACCACGCAGCACAAAGATGACGAAAAATTTATTTTATGGATAGATGTCTTCTCTAGCCACCATCAAACATGACAGAGTCAAATGGTGAAAACTGCAACAATATGCCACAGCGTCAGGTGAGTTAGTAATTTCTAGTTTTATGATGTTATGGTTTTCTATGCCTTTGATGAAACCCTGCTATTATCTACGGAGGCGTATTGCATTCACTTGAGAAAAAAAATGTACTCTGTTTTTCTGAATTAACGACTTAATTATCTCAGAATTACGAGATAATTTTTCATGGAAAAAAAGTTTTTGCTCTGTTTTTCTGAATTAATGAGATCCCTCAAAATCCTGCCAGGAGCTCTATTTTAGCTGGATCGCATGAATTTATAGAGATATATTTTAAACTTGGCCTTCAATACAAAGACATTACTGTCTATGACATTTGTAATACTGTCATGGCTGAGACACGCTTTGATCTTCCAAAGGACACTAATTACACGAGAACTACCGAATTCTAGAACTACTAGAATGGCCATAGTGGTCATTCTGACCGTTCATACTAGACTGTACCAAATGTCATGTCATATTTACATTCGAAACTTCTATTGAGGTTTTAGAATGAAGCTTCTAATGTCTGTCGTCATATTTTATATCGTCATCACCCTAAAAATGTATTGAATAAAATAGAATAATATGGATCAAATGGAGCGTAAGCGAGCATAGATAGTCCTACATTATACTGATCTTTTTTGTAATATATAATAGTGCTAGACTATATAAATACATAGGCCTATATATATTATATATTAGCTGCTAGACTGCCCGGAAGGTGCGTGCCTCGCTTTGTGTACAGCAAGTTTTTCACCACAGTGAAAATGTTTTCGAAAGTCTAAGCGCCAACAAACATGGATTGAGGCGGAATATTTCGTTAGATAAAAACATGTTGTGAATTTTGGAAATTATTACATCTATCCTTTTTCAAAACATGTTGACTTTTGGACTTTACAACGCTCTGGAGTTATTGGAAATTGGAAACAATCCTATGCAGCCACCACTGGAATCAAAATCCATGAATAAATGAATCTGTTATATTAATAATAAACACCAGGACACGAAATTTTTATTCTAATGAATGTGAAAATGTATTAGTTCATCGACAACCACAGAAGTTGCTATTGTAGCTAATTACAGATACAAATTTGATTATTTATATTAAAATATTCTCCTAAAAGGGGGCCCCCTTTTTTGTTCAAGTGAGCCACTTTTAGGAGAATTCGTTCATAATGATTTTACAGCATACTATTTTCATTGTAGTTTTACAGAATTATATTTTTGCTCACAGTAAAACAAATATTGCTTTCTAAATCAGTTTTCCCACAGTTTAGCGAATGTTCATATTCTTTATTAACCGCTTTGGCCATTTTGGGTTAGGCCTATATGTGTTTCATACATGTCTAAGGTTTTTACTATGCATTGAAATACACTTTGGTGATGTTTTTATAAGCTATTGTATTGATTTGTTTTTATGTTACAAAGAGAATAATTTAATATAAATAATCAAATTTGTATCTGTAATTAGCTACAATAGCAAGTTCTGTGGTTGTCGATGAACTAATACATTTTCACATTCATTAGAATTAAAATTTTGTGTCCTGGTGTTTATTATTAATATAACAGATTCATTTATTCATGGATTTTGATTCCAGTGGTGGCTGCATAGGATTGTTTCCAATTTCCAATAACTCCAGAGTTGTAAAGTCCAAAAGTCAACATGTTTTGAAAAAGGATAGCTGTAATAATTTCCAAAATTCACAACATGTTTTTATCTAACGAAATATTCCGCCTCAATCCATGTTTGTTGGCGTTTAGACTTTCAAAACATTTTCACTGTGGTGGAAAAACTTGCTGTACACAAAGCGAGGCACGCACCTTCGGGGCAGTCTAGCAGCTAATATATAATATATATAGGCCTATGTATTTATATAGTCTAGCACTATTATATATTACAAAAAAGATCGTATTATGTAGGACTATCTGCGTTAAGCTTGGCTCCATTTGATCCATATTATTCTATTTTATTCAATACATTTTTAGGGTGATGACGATATAAAATATGACGACAGACATTAGAGGCTTCATTCTAAAACCTCAATAGAAGTTTCGAATGTAAATATGACATGACATTTGGTACAGTCTAGTATGAACGGTCAGAATGACCACTATGGCCATTCTAGTAGTTCTAGAATTCCGGTAGTTCTAGTGTAATTAGTGTCCTTTGGAAGATCAAAGCGTGTCTCAGCCATGACAGTATTACAAATGTCATAGACAGTAATGTCTTTGTATTGAAGGCCAAGTTTAAAATATATCTCTATAAATTCATGCGCATCCAGCTAAAATAGAGCTCCTGGCAGGATTTTGAGGGATCTCATTAATTCAGAAAAACAGAGCAAAAACTTTTTTTTCCATGAAAAATTATCTCGTAATTCTGAGATAATTAAGTCGTTAATTCAGAAAAACAGAGTACATTTTTTTTTTCTCAAGTGAATGCAATACGCTTCCGTAGATAATAGCAGGGTTTCATCAAAGGCATAGAAAACCATAACATCATAAAACTAGAAATTACTAACTCACCTGACGTTGTGGCATATTGTTGCAGTTTTCACCATTTGACTCTGTCATGTTTGATGGTGGCTAGAGAAGACATCTGTCCATAAAATAAATTTTTCGTCATCTTTGTGCTGCGTGGTGATTGGAGACCAACAGCCAATCACAATTGACCTTTACTTTTCCGATTGGTTGATTTTGTGGCACACTCCTAACGCTGTTGCAAGTTGAGCGAGCGTGTGTGTCAAGAGTTGAGCGCGCGTGTGTTTGAAGAGTTGAGCGCGCGTGTGTTTGAAGAGTTGAGCGCGCGTGTGTTTGAAGAGTTGAGCGCGCGTGTGTCAAGAGTTGAGCGCGCGTGTGTCAAGAGTTGAGCGCGCGCGTGTGTGTCAAGAGTTGAGCGCGCACAGAATTAAGAGGTTGAGCGAGAGAGAGAGAGAGGGACTTGACAGAGCGCAGAGAATAAATTTGTGAGAGCACCTGAGTAAACTGCGTGAGAGGGTTATTATTGCACGTTAATATGGATAATAGCAAATACATTTATTGAGCATGGAATCGTTTTTTCTTTGCTCAAACGATTTTTTTATTTGCGATTGTTAATTTCTGTACAAAATATAATGCAATGTGCTTGCAAAATATAGTTCTCTGTGCTCAAAACTTACAATTACTCGCTCAGGAATGAGGCACATATATAACGCCATACAGCAAGGTGGGCGGGGCACGCGTGTGTGACTGTGCGACGAGAGTGGCTGTGGCTGCAATCGTTCTCTCATTCACTATTTCCTATATAGTGAATGGCAGTTCGTGCACTATATCTCAGCAGGGAGTGAACCAAATGAGTGAATTCGGACGAGAGTGTTGGAGCTCTGGGGCTGGTGGAGAAACGTCACATATGACATTTTAAAATATTTGGGTCTTATTTGTTATTCTTATTAAATAATATATTAATACAATACATCTTCATTCTGTTAGTCATTTTTAATATATACTGTGGGTTAATATAAAGCGTAAACACATTTGATTATTTGATTTTAAAATGTATCTGTATGTTTTGTCTCTATATGTTATTTTAATCCATTAATGATTTGTCAAAAATACATTTACTACATTCAGCATGAAATAAAGCATTGCAGGAGTGAAGGAATCGGCAAACACCCAGCTCGTACTTCTTCCCCGTGGTGGACTGTGGGAAATTAACCGTCATCGAGTGTACTTGAAATGTACACTTGAGATTAGAGTGCATTGTGGGTAAGAATGAGTGAACAAAAATATGGAATGAGTAGCTCACTCAGAATTCAGACACTCCTACAAAATAGTGTAAACTCAAAATAGTGCACTATATAGTGGATAGGGGGCGGTTGTTGGTGCCCTACATAGGATTTAGAGAGCGGTGGTACTGCTGTACAGAACTAATGATCTAAATGTGACACTGAAAACGACTCGGTTGTAACCTCGGTTCCCTGAGAGGAGGGAACGAGTATTGCGTAAGTAGCTTACGCTATGGGAAAACTCAGTTTCTCGAGAAATATTGAAGTCTTTATGTAAAGCGCATTGCAGCTGCACGGCAGACAGCAATGGCGAGGCAGCTTCGGTCATTGGCTGTGCTGCAGCAACTTGCTTCGAACCAATGGCGAGGCGACTCTGAGCAGCGCAACCAATGGCGCGCTTGCGCTCGCAGCGCTCAGAGCCCGCCAAGATGGGCGTGGCTAAGGCTATATATTAGAGCCCGTCATGAGAGTTCTTTAGGTTCAATCGACTGAAGCGACTGACCAAGCACAAGCACGGCAGCTTACGCAATACTCATTCCCTCCTCTCAGGGAACCGAGGTTACGTTAGTAACCGAGTCGTTCCCTCTCGAGAGGTCTCTCCTATTGCGTAAGTAGCTTACGCTATGGGAACACCATGCAAAGCGCCGTGCGTGCTGACTTCAGCTCTATAAAGCCAGAGGCAGATGCCTGAGCCTTAAAGCAAAGTGATTATTCAGCGAGCCGACCAGCGGCGAGCTATATAATGGGATAATACAGACGCCTTTGCCCCAAGGTGGCCCATGGTGGAGGCTCATTGTAAAAACACAAGCACATATCTTATGTACTGATTTTTCTATTTACTGATATGCATAAAAAATCCTCTAAGTCAGTCAGAGGCCGGACCTTATAAGGGAGGAGATAATGCTCAGCATATACGTACTCCAGTCCATACTACAGTCAGGCTGATAGAATGTTGGAATGCAATGAGGGGACCTGTAGGTTATAAAACCTGATAAATGTCGAGCGAGGCCCAGCCTGCCGCCGCTGCAAATATCCTCAATGGGTATCCCACTCGACCACGCCCATGAGGAGGCCATGCTCCTCGTAGAGTGAGCTCTGGCGCCTAAGGGGCATTGAAGGCCCTTGGCTTCATAAGCCAGCGCTATAGCATCTACTATCCAGCGCGATATTCTTTGCTTTGAAACTGCTGAGACCTTTAGTCGCGGCGCCAAAGCATCACGAATAATTGTTCCGTCTGTCTGAGCGAGGCAGAGCGTTCCAAGTATACTCTGAGCGCCCTGACTGGGCAGAGTAAATTAGTGTCACTTTAGGTCTGCTGGAGGCGATAGGCTGCCAGAGATATCACCTGTACTCTGAAGGGTGTGGAGAGCACTTTAGGAATATACCCGTGCTTTGGCCTAAGGACAACTCTGCAGTCGTTAGGTCCAAATTCCAAGCAAGCAGCTTGATGACAGCGCGTGCAGGTACGCCCACTCTCTTGACTGAGGCGAGTGCCAGCAAGAGCGCAGTTTTGGCGAGAGCTGTTTAAGGTGCACGGTTCGAAGAGGTTCGAGCGGGGCACTCTTGAGTGCGTCCAGGACCGTGGCCAGGTCCCAGATCGGTACCGAGGGGGCGAGGAGGGTTCATCCTCCTAGCGCCTCTTAGGAAGCGAATGATTAGGTCGTTTTTCCTAATGAGCGTTCTTTATCAGGATTGTGTGGCGCTGCTATGGCAGCCACATAGACTTTGGCGTGGAGGGTGTGCGGCCCGCCTCCAGCAGCTCTTGCAAAAAGCGAGTACACTTGGTATCTCGCATACGATTTGGGGTTCAAGCTCTTGGTATCACACCAGTCACTGAACACTTTCCACTTTTGGGCATATAAGCGCCTCGTAGAGGCTCGCGCCTCAGTGATGGTTCTCAACACTCCGCTGGGGAGGTTCTCTGGAACCCGTTGAGGGGCCATGCATGAAGGGCCCACAGATTGGGGCGGGGATGAAGAATCATCCCGTTGGCCTGCCTGAGGAGGTCCAGCCTCAGCGGAATCGGCCATGGGGCAGATTGCATCATCTGCATTAGTTCTGGAAACCACGTCTGGTTCTTCCAGAGTGGGGCTACCAGGAGCACTGCACATTTCACCTCCCTGATCCGACTGATGACCTGAGGTAGCATCGCGATCGGGGAAAAGCATACAAAGGGCGGCTCAGCCAGACTTGGGCGGCGTGTCCGTGCTCTTTGAGAAGAAAAGAGGGCAGTGCGCATTTTCCTGGAGGCGAAGAGGTCGACCTCTGCCTCGCCAAATGTTTGCCATAACCACTGAACCGTCAGGGGTGGAGAGACCATTCTCCTGGGAGAACTTTGTCTCTGGACAGCATGTCCGCTCCCTGGTTCAGGGCGCCTGGCACATGCGCTGCTCTCAGCGGCGCAGGTTGTGCTGTGACCATAAGATGAGCTCCCTGGCCATAGAGTGCAGGGAGCTCGACCTGAGTCCACCCTGGCGATTTATATACGATACTACCGTCATGTTGTCCGTTCGGACCAGGGCGTGTTAGTTTTCAGGTACGGAAGCAGGGCTCTGAGAGCCAAGGCGACCGCTTTCATTTCCAGACAGTTTATATGTAGGCGCTTTTCGGGTTTGACCAAAAACCGGAGACAGGCCTGCCCTCGTAAAGGAGCCCCCATCCTATTTTGGAGGCATCTGTCGTGATCATTTTTCTCCGTGTGTTCACGCCCAGACTCATGCCGGTTTGATACCAGTCGGCGGCCTTCCAGGGCGTCAGGGCTTTATACAGCCGTGATTCGCTCTGATTAAAAAGTGGCCCGAGCGCCACGCATGAGTGGGGACACGGCTCTTGAGCCAGCGTTGGAGAGGGCGCATGTGCAGCAATCCTAGCTGGAGTACAGCTGATGCGAGGCCATGAGACCGAGCATCCTTTGAAAACGTTTGACGAGCGCGCGCCACTCTGAATGATGTTGCAAGGCGCGAATAGCGGCGGCGCTCTGATGAGAGGCGCCCGTCATCTGCACTGAGTCTAGCACTATTCCCAGAAAAGAGATATTCTGGCTGGGGGATAGCACGCTCTTTGCAAAATTGATTCTCAGACCCAGGCATTCTAGATGGCTTTTGCGAGACACGCACTCTCTCTTTTTCTTCCTATGGCTAGGAAGACTTACGAGGCTCCGGGTTCAGCACGATCTTGGGCCGAGGTCCCCGTCGCTCAGGCGGCTGCTTTCGGTTAGCGGAACGCGAGCGGCGTCGAGCGTCCGTTTCAGGTCTGGGCTGGGAGACGGGAGGCGCCGCCCTGGCTCGCTGCTGCAGCTGAGGCGGTCTCTGGCGGCTCTGTGACGAGCTGGAGCGCTTGGGCAGGAAGTGATGCATAGCCTGCGAATTCTTCTGGGCTTCAGTGAAGCGTTCAGCGAACTCTCTTACCGCCGGTCCGAACAGGCCGCTTGGAGCGATAGGCGCGTCGAGGAATGGCGCCTTATCCGCGTCCTTCATTTCTGTTAGCGTCAGCCACAGATGGCGCTCAAGGACAGTCAGGTTAGCCATGGCCCGGCCGATGGATTGGGCGGTGGCCTTTGTGGCTCGCAGGGCTACATCAGTGGCGCTGCGCAGGTCCTTGAAAGCCTCAGGTTCAGGTCCAGACTCGTCCATGGTGCGGAGAAGTTTGGCCTGATAGACTTGCAGCACAGCCATGGAATGAAGCGCTGACGCAGCTTGGCCGGTGGCGGCATATGCGCGACCGGCGAGAGCTGAGGTAGATCGGCAGGGCTTCGAGGGATGAGAAGCATTGGCTTTCCATCCAGCGGTGGAGGGTGGGCACAGATGGTTGGCCATAGACTCCTCGAGGGGCGGGGTTCCCTCGTAGCCTCTTTCTCTTGCGCTGTCCACCGAGGAGAGCGAGGAAGAGAAAGAAGGCTTCAGGCGAGCAGAGTGCGGGGCTTTCCACGACTTTGTGAGTTCGTCGTGAACTTCGGGGAAGAAAGGGGAGGGTCTCTGTCGAGGGGCCTGCTGGCGCCCTTGCAGGAACCACTCGTCCAGCCGGCTGCGGGCGGGTTCTTCCGGAGAAGACCAGTCGAGCCCGAGGTCTTCCACGGCTTTGGACAGGATGCGGACGATCTCTGAGTCCATGCTGGTGCCCCTGCTCGTGTCCGCTAATGTCGACGGCGCGGGGTCGAAGGCCGAGCCCGGCCAGTCGTCGGATGCAGCGTCAATGGAAAGGCTGTCATCCTTTTCACCGTCGTCCCCTGACGCGCCGAACGAGACGAGACCCACCGCTCCGGAGGGGTGCTGGTCTGCCTGCGTGAATTGAACTGGCGGCAGGGATTCCTCGGGTGGTGGTGAAGCACGCGGGAACTGGCCCGGCGTGACGTCACTGAAGTCCGCGTGCTCTGGCGGCCTCCGTGAGCGGCGCTTTTTCTTGCGCGGCTCGAACAGAGGGGATGGCAGCACGGTGGTAGCAGGCTCGTTCGCGGCAAAGGCGGCAAAGTGAGCGCGCAGCTCGGTGAGGCCCAGGGAGTCACATTCGGGGCATCCGCCTCGAGTGAGAGCAGCTTCTGCGTGGTCAGGTCCCAGGCAGCGAGCGCAGAAAATGTGACGGTCCCCGTCAGGAAGAGGGCCTCTGCACGAGGCGCAGGTCGAAGGCATTTGAAACAACGCCTCGAATTTGCTCTTTTACTAAATGACAAAAAAGTGTCGCAGAGGCGAACACTTGCAAAGTAGCTTAGTAAAAGGATATCAAGGTGATGCACGCCGGATGGCGTAGCAGAAGGCTTTGAAGGCGGCTGAAGGCGCCGGCGTCCTCGTAGCAGTCCTGCTGTAGGCTTGTCGACGGCGGGCGAAAAGACTCCAATAATCTGGAGGATCCAGCGAAGAGAAGGTCTTTGCTGAACTCTCATGACGGGGCTCCTAATATATAGCCTTAGCCACGCCCATCTTGGCGGGCTCTGGGCGCGCGAGCGCGAAGCGCGCTCATTGGTTGCGCGTTCAGAGTCGCCCCGTCATTGGTTCGAGCAAGTTGCTGCAGCACAGCCAATGACCGAGCTGCCTCGCTCATTGCTGTCTGCTGTGCAGCTGCAATGCGTTTTACATAAAGACTTAAATATTTCTCGAGAAACTGAGTTTTCCCATAGCGTAAGCTACTTACGCAATAGGAGAGACCTCTCGAGAGGGAACTGTAACTATGCTGAAATAAGAATCCACACAGGATATTTCAGCATTATATAAATCCATGGACATTTTCACTGTAATAATTACTAGAAATGTTTCCAAACCTCTCTTCTTATTGACAAATACATCCAGATCTGACAAGAGCCCTTAAAGGGATAGTTCACCCCAAAATTACAATTCTCATTATTTACTCACCCTCATGCAACCTCAGATGTGTATGACCTTACTTTTTCTGCTGAACTTAAATTAAGATTTTTAGAACAATTTCTCTGCTCTGTAGGTCTACACAATGCAAGTGAATGGGTGGCAACATTTTAAAGCTAAACAAAGAAACACAAGTCAGCATAAAAATAATCCATAAGACTCTAGTGGTTAAATCAGTATCTTCAGAAGTGATGTGATATGTATAGATGAGAACAGAGAAACAGATCACTTTCACATTCTTGTGTTTGATTCACATTCTTCTTTGCATATCGCCCCCTGCTGTCCAGCAAAAAATGACATATATTGATGTTTCTCAACCACATCTATCATATTACTTCTGAAGACATGGATTAAACCACTGGAGTCTTATGGATTACTTTTATACTGCCTTTATGTGCTATTTTGAGCATCAAGATTTGGCCTACAGAGCTAAAATATTCTTTTAAAAATCTGAATTTGTGTTCTGCAGAAGAAAGGAAGTCATACACATATGGGATGGCATGAGGGTGAGTAAATGATGAGAGAATTTTCATTTTTGGGTAAACTATCTCTTTAAAGTGATTGCTCAGCCATAATTTAATATTCTGTCATAATTTCTCTACCCACATGTTGTTCCAAACCAGTGTGAGGCTTTGTATTGTGTGGAACTCAACATATGTTAGACAGAATGTTAGGGTCTGACAGTCTCCGTCACCATTCACTTTCTATATATATACATTAACTGAAAGTAAATAGTGACTCAGGCAAACATTCTGTCTAATATCTCCTTATTGTGTTGCATGGAAGAAAGAAAGTCATACGGGTTTGGAACAACATGATGGTGAATGATGACAGAATGTCCATTAATAATAATTCTGTAGTACATGTTAAATGTGTATTATGTAATGGAATATAGGGGAGTAAACGTCTATTATGTCATTTGTGAAAGTAACGAGTTACTCACTACTTGAGTACTCTTTTAATTGGATACTTTCTTACTCAAGTAATTATTTATGTTAGTACTTTTACTTCTACTTGAGTAATTATGTTTAAGTAATTGTACTTTTACTTGAGTACAGTTTTTGGCTACTTTACCCACCTCTGCTTAGAAATGTCCTTGTTTTTGAAAGAAAAGCTTCCACTGGATAGAGGAAGATTGGAAAAAAGCGTTATGGACATCTAAGTTTGAGATGTTTGGATTACAAAGGACATCCGTGAGATGCAGTACAAATGAAAAGATGCTGGAGGAGTGCTTGACACCATTTGTCAAGTATGGTGGTGGAAATGTGATGGTCTGGGGGTGCTTTGGTGGTGGTATAATCAAGGCTGTAGCAGGAATTCTGGGCCCCTTTCATTTAAAAAAATATATAAAAAATTTGTTGTGGGCCCCCCTTGACCTGTGGGCCCCTATAATTGTTACCACCTTTCACCCCATTAGCCACGGCCCTGGGTATCATGGGAGATTTGTACAGGGTAAAAGGGATCCATGTTGCAAAGCCATGCCATACCCTGTGGATGGTGCTAGAATGGAGCAATTTCCTCCTACAACAGGACAATGACCAAAAGCACAGCTCCAAACTATGCAAGAACTATTTAGGGAAGAAGCAATCAGCTGGTATTCTGTCTATAATATAGTGGCCAGCAGTCTGACCGGATCTCAACCCTATTGAGCTGTTGTGGGAGCAGCTTGATCGTATGGTACATAAGAAGTGCCCATCAAGCCAATCCAACTTGTGGGAGGTGCTTCACGAAGCATGGGGTGAAATTTCTTTACATTACCTCAACAAATTGGCAAATAGAATGCCAAAGGTCTGCAAGGCTGTAATTGCTGCAAATGGAGGATTCTTTGATAAAAGAAAAGTTTGAAGGACAGAATTATTTAAAGTAAAAATCATAATTTCTAACCTTGTCAACGTTTTGACTATATTTCCTATTCATTTAACAACTCATTTGATGTATGTTTTCATGGAAAACTTGACATTTCTCAGTGACCCCAAACTTTTGAATGTCAGTGTACACAGTATATATAAGTAGACAAACCTGCAGGACTCCTTTAGGAATGTACCGTCCTGTAGGACTTCTGTTCCGTCCTGCATGATCCCTGCACAGGGAACTACAATCCTTCAGGATTCCTGCAGAACTTTAATGTAGGGGTATCATGAACCCCACCTGTGCTTGTAGCAATTTAAATTGCTGCCTTTTGCGGTTTAATAATCGCACCAGGATTCCTAATAGAGTGCAATGGTGTCCTTCCATTTTTCAGCCGTCTGGATTCAGGTATTTTCCCCATTCATTTCTTCCATAGATTTTTTATCAAAATCCTTCATAAAACAGTTTACAAACCAAAAAGACTCTGAGGTGATTCACAACATCACAAACTTAGTTTTGAGGCGAAAAAATCTTTATTCAAACATAAAGACAAAGCAACAAGGATGTGTACTTACCGTCTTTTATGAGGGCACAAACTACAATCTCATGAAGCATTGTGAATGATGTAATTGAATTAAAAATGATGGGAATATATAAGACTATTGGTATTAGGTTGATTATAAGTATAGAAACAATATATTTTTACATTTATTGCAAAATATTCCAATATGTACAAATATATAAGTAGCTTAAGAGTGAAGGGAGACCGACTCAGTTACGTCATTCACAGTGCGTAATAGGAGTAGGCGGTCACTCCGAGGCAGGTTTCACGGGTTTCGTTGGCCGAGGTTCTCTCATTAGTGGATTTTTTTCTCTGCTGTACCATGGGTAATGTAGTTGTTTACCATGAATTACGCCATCAAACATGATTTTTATACAATTAAGTTGATATAACTCAAATGGATGGCTTCAACAGAAGCATATACCATCATAACCTTGAAGCTTACGGTATGTCTTTCTTTAAAGGTTTATAAGTTATCGCTGAAAATAAATTTGTCTATGGGAAAAATGAATGGGATTTTTACTTCCGGAACCAGACTGACGTGCTCTTTTGTGCAACCCTTACATGGAAGCAAAACACTCTTGAAATCAAGTGATTACAAACCAAACCCACAAACACAACTTTGAGCTCTTTTATTTCAAAAGGTTTTTTTTTCCATAACAGAAAAAAATATATATATAGAAATAAAAACCAAAACAATTAAATATAAAATTTGAGAAAAAAATAAAAAAGGAGCACAATATCATTATTATTATTATTATTCAGGACGTGCTGGTGGCAAGTGTTCAATTAAAAAAAATTCAGCATTTTATCAACAGTCCTGTACTGATACAATGAGTGAAACTTTGCTGTTCTGAAACTTTTTTTGACAGCAGAAATAAAGAAACCATATCTGTCCAATTAAATTATGATGTGCTCCTCTTTGACCCACAATAGTCACCATGATAAAATTACACTTTGGTTGCTTAGATCAGACCTCTAAATGTGAAGAAGCTACTGCAAACTGAGAAATTTCCAGAGAAGGTAGTTCTTGTGGATTATTGGAAAAAACTCAACACAAAATGCAGGATGAAAAAAATACACAAGCCTCTCTTTTGCGGGAAGATCTATCAGGAAGAAACTGAACAAAAACATGAAGAAATTCTCCACACAGTCAAGCTCAAAACATCACAATGCAATGAAAGAAACAATGCAAAAATCAACAGAAAGACATACCGATACAAAAACTAAGATGTTTTCTAGGAGTAAGACAAATAAAAGCATGAAATGAATTTCTGTATGAAACCAGCTCCAGAGCTGGCATTCTTACACCTGACTGGACAGGATAGACCTGCAACCTGACCAATCAGACAACAGATACAACTCCGAGGTAGTTCAAAGGCCAGGCTGACCTGGACATCTAAAAACACAATCACACATAGACACACAGAATTCTGCTTAACTAACTGTATTACAGATGAAAGGCTTGCTTAGAAACATGTTATGAACCTGTGATCAAATAATCCGTCCTTCTGCTAGAAGATGTTCCTGTGTCCACATTTCTGACAACTAGATTAAAGCTGAGAGCCAAGAGTTAAAAAAAAAAAAAAAAAAAAGAAGCAAATTTCCAAAACAACCATTTATTTTGACCAATTCCCCTGTCATTGCAGTAGTCCAAACTATTGGGTAGTCTTCAACTGTAGGCAGAAAAGGTCTTTGGTGAAAAGTGTCATAGTTGAAATTGTATGTTGTTAGTTTTGTCAAATTTAATTAAAGTGACCAAATACATTGTTTAGTCAGAAATGTGGTGTCTCTTTTATGAAACATTTCTTCTAAATGTATCTGTTAATTTGCATTTAATTCACATAATGCATGCTGTAACCAATATTTTAGGAATTTACAGAGAGCTGAAAATGTAGATATTTAAAAACTGACTTGCAAAGTATAAAAAGTTACAAATTTTCTATTAGTTTGGGCATTTATTTCTTTCTACATAAAAGAAACATTGCACTTCTGCCTTGCTTGGAAAAATCCTGAAGTGTTGTAAAAAAATAAAAAAAAATGGTAAAGAAAAAAAATAAAATCACAATCAGTGTGTGAACAGCTTTCCCAAAATCCACGACATTCCTTTTATTAGCCCCTCCCAGATCCACCCACACATACCTCAGTTAGTCTGACCCCACCCACTTCAACAAAACAGTCATCATGCCCCACCTCCCACTAAGCCCTGCCTACCCAAATCTTCATTTACTCCTATATCTACCAAAAGACTTTACATATATATTCAATAGAAAGACTCGTTCACAAAAGACACGCAGTCCCTGAAACAAAACATCTTTGATTCAGAGCAAAATTAGAAAAAAGAAAATCTTTGTTTTTAGAGTCAGGTGTAAGGATCAATAGCCATCAAGCATTGCATCAGTCAATCTAAACCCCACCCTAAAAGGTAAAACATTTTACTTCTAAAAAGGCAAAGAGTGGAAGACCAAAAGCAAACAGAAACCTCTTAATTTTGACTGCAACGGCAAAAAATATTTTCTTGTCTGTTTGAGAAACAGTCCATAAAAACTTAATAAAAACCATACAAAAAAAAAACACCATCATGCATCGAAAGGTGTCCTCACCATCACTCACTACAATATTCACAGACATGGTCTGTGTAAATAGTCCTTGGTAAAAAATAAGCATTTTTCATCATCTCATTTGTTTTTTCTTCTTTTTTCTTTTTTTTTAGCAAAATAAATCTCTGCCCCCTTCTTTGTCCACAGATGGTGTAAAGGTTTCCTGTCTATTGCTCATATCAGTCAATTGAATCATGGACACATTTTCTGGGACCTGTGCATGAGCATCACTTCCTCTCTGATGTCACTTCCTCTAAGAGAAAGAAAAAGCTGTTACCACAGTAACCATTTGCAGATTGTGTCTGGCTCAGACCTCAGACAATTAACCTGTAACAAGAAAAAAACAAATCAGTCATATTTTACCCTAAAATTAAGTAACATTTTATTTTGTATAAATAAAATGAAGCCTATTGTTATCAATGATTTTCAATAGATTGCCATTACTGAAATACAGCAGTAAGAATTCTTATTTTACAGACTGCATTTTTTTTTAATATATGAAATATAATTTCTAATTTTGTCTTTAGATTTTGGGGTGAAATATGACTGTATTCTTGACAGAATTTACCCATGGACACTTATTTGATTCAACATAAGTTTTGTCCTAGGATTTAACCTAATCTAGGTTTGGTTAATTGAAAATTGAGAATCAATTAACAATGTTAAAGGGATCGTTCACCCAAAAATGAACATTCTCTCACCATTCACTCATCCTCATGCCATCCCAGATGTGTATGACTTTCTTTCTTCTGCTGAACACTAAAAGATTTTTAGAAAAACATCTCAGCTCTGCAAGTCCATACAATGCAGGTGAATTTTGGCCAGATCTTTGAAGGTCCAAAAAGCACATAAAGGCAGCATAAAAGTAATCCTTAAGACTCCAGTGGTTAAGTTAATGTCTTCAGAAGCGATTGTATGGACCTACGGAGCTGAGATATTCTTCTGAAAATCTTTGTTTGTGTTAAGCAGAAGAAAGAAAGTCATACACATCTGGAATGGCATGAGGGTAAGTAAATGATGAGAGAATTTACATTTTTGGGTGAACTGTCCCTTTAACTAAATGCTCAGAAATGCAAGAATAGTAAGTGAACTGGTATTACAAAAAAAAATTATGGCTTTGCTCAGATTTTAAAAAACAATAACTGATAATCAAATACCTTTTTATTGCTTGTTGGGTTGGAAAGGGTATGATGAAGGATCAGAAGAGGACACATCTTGTGGCTGTACACCATTTTCCTGCTGAGAGGACCACAGGCAGAAATTATAAATCAGAATGAATGACTTCCAAATTCAAATGATTGACCAAATGCACAAAAAAATTATAGAATTAGTATATAAAAGACAATAGCAGGTTTTTATATAAATTCCATTGAGTGTGCCACTGACCTCAGGAGGGATGGCAGCAGATTGGATGTGGGTGTACTGAGGGATGTAAGCTCCAGGCATTGCAGTGTTGGCAGGAATAAACTGCAGAACAGCAGAAATGGATTTATTAAAACAGGTGTTAATATTAAATATTAATTAGCATAGAAGCTTATGCCATATTAGTGCAAGCTGCAAAAGAGGATCGTACAGTGGCAGTGCCGCCTAGAGAGAGATGGCCCATCTGCTGCATGAGGGGCTGCAGTGACATAGGATGCTCCATAGAGGGCGACAGAACTGCTCCCTGGAGTCAAGAAACAAACAAAAAACAAATAGAATTTCAGAGATTAAGATATAATTCTAAGAGAATTCAGAGGGGAGAATTAATTTAACAGTTGAGCCTTCTTTGCGTGCAATTTTTCAGTGCAAAAACCTGCGTCTTATGCATTAACCACTAGCAATCATGTTTTAACTGGCATTTAAATGCACTGAAATAGCACTGCGCAATCAGTATGTAAGCATTAGGGCTGTCAATCAATGAAAGTTTTTAATCGAGTTAATTATATGATGTTGTTAAATTTATTTAATCACATATAAATATTTGCTTTGAAAGGCCATTAAATAACAATATTTCAATAATTATTAAATAATTATAATATAGTTAAATAATTATATATATTTTATAAATATAATAATTTAGATAATTATATGCATTACATTATTGTGGCAGACGAGTAAAACATTGATAAGACAATACAAAAAGTATCTTTAGAAGGCAATATTTTGTTTATTTCCATATTATTAAACCTAAGCCTAAAGATGCATCAATGTACACCAGCGTCCGTCGGACACTTTAAGTGTCTCACTTTGGTTGCGTTGCGTAATAAATACCATGTTTTCAGGTCACAGTCAAGTTAAACGTAGTTCGAAACTCTTATTTAGCTGTGTTTGAACGCAAGAACACATTCTTGACTTTGCTGTTGCTAGTGCCTTGCAAGCCTGAGTGTAGTTTGTTGTCTGTAGAGCTGGAGTTTTGCTTACTGCCCCCTGCTGCAATTAGGTGGTACTTCAAGATTGAATTGCTCAGATGGTAAGGATATTCCTTTTTGCGAATTGCATTAATTAGCCAAAAACGTTATTTTTTTCATATAATTAATCGGACTGATTTAATGTGTTAAATCGAAAGCCCTAGTTAAGTATGTTCCTTCAGTGAATTGGGTGCTAAAACAACACAGCACTTGCAAATAACCGCTATAATCGGGTGCAATACTTTCGTTGTAATTTCTTCCTACATAGGGGCAAAAGAAGGACATACTGCTGGTAATTCACTCACACACATGCTCTCAATGACTCATGTGTATATGCTATTGTGTGTGAGTCATCTGTTTGGTAATAGAGGTGAAGAAGACATGGAAAAGTCAACAAAGAAATAAATGCGAGAAAGAGGCAGAATATTTTGGCCTTACCGGGTGCTGCATGATGTAAGGCTGATGTGGCATCCATGAGGGATTCTGTGCCAGGAGAAATACACACAGACAGATGTTAGATCAGGGAGCAGGTGCTAATCAAAAGCACTCACATCAACATAGCCTAAGCGTTAAGATGAGGGAGTTGAGGTAGATCAGTACCTGGTAAGAAGAGATGGGAGAGATGTATGGAGACACTCCTGGTTGAGCCATTAGCCGGTTACCCATATGGTAAGGAGTAGCATAGTACCTGTGAAACGGATTCATTAAGGTACAATATTTTTGATACAACATTTAAATATCAGCTATTCAATGGTAACTGCACAACAGACAGCATCTGAGCAGCCCAGAGCATATGGGCAAATGATCAGTACAAGTCAAGGCAGTGATTACTTTATTAGTACAAAACATTAAGGAGAGAGTCTCTTGTTGTGTCATTAGCTCAGTTAACCCCCAAATAAAAAAAACTGCCATCCTTTATTCACCATCATGTCATTCTAAACCTGCAGAAGTTTCTCTCTTTTGTGGAAAACAATAGGAGTTTAGCACAATCTCCGAGCTGCTTCTTTCCATACAATGAAAATGCTGTCAATCTCAGGGTGAGTAAATGACAGAATTTTCATTTTTGGGGTGAACTGTTCCATTATTTGGAGCAAAAAAAAAGAAAATACTCTCCTTTATGTGCCATTACGTTCATTTGCCTTTATAATGTAGACTACGTTTATGTGGGTTTGTCTTTATTTTAGAGCACTGCGTGTGGGGTGAAGAAACTATGGATTATAGGGTATAAAACATTATGTCAGTGAAGATTAAAGAACTATTTTTTAGAAGTAGATCTGGCGCAACTTTACCCGGTGCATGGACAGAAACAACAGGATTGGCACGGAGGAATCCAGCAACACTTGCAGTGAAAACCTTTATTAGACTTAAAATGAATAACATTAACCCATGCTTTTTAGCATTTAGGCCTTCAGCAGGGTCCTTATGAAGACCTACGTGCAAAAGCATGTTGTTATTCATTTTAAGTCTAATAAAGGTTTTCACTGCAAGTGTTGCTGGATTCCTCTGAGCAATTTAAGACACATTAAATCTGTTTTCTTACCCATTCTGAAGGGCAGTATTAGGGTCATAGGTCAAGGTCATCCCGCTCTAAAGGAAAAGGGAAAAAAGGAGAGTTATTTTTTTTTACAGAGTTATAAACATTCATACACATCATAATGGTAGTTTTGCTTTTTATACTTAACAGTTCAAATTTGTTAATAATGAATTATGTTTAATTATGAAGAATGGAAGCCAAACAGAGCGTGAAGTATTATGTCATATATATTTAACATGAACAGCTCATTACGCTTCCGGGCACAAACACAAACTCTTGCACCTCTTGTCAGAGACATACATAAACACACAGGTGGAAACGGGACTTACTAGTCTCACCTCTGCATCTCGTGTCCAGGTTCTGCCATTGGGGATGTATTTCACCTGACTCTGTCTTTTCTTCTGCCCACCGTCAGCAAACTTACACAGCAGTGGCTCTGATGCACCTGTCAAACACACACACACACACACACACTTAGTAGCCAATAGCCTATATATAGACCCTATAAATGAGACAGACAGACAGATAGATAGATAAGAAAGAATATGGTGGATATTTACCCAGCATTCCAGAAGAAGACTTAATGAACTTCCCGTTAAAGTGAGAGATCACAGCATCACACTTCTCTGTAGAGTCCATCCTAAAAATAGAGGTACATTTCATATCACATCCACATAGAGGAACAGTATATAGCCTATATGACACCATTTCACACATAAACATCCAGAAGCTGCATACATACAAAAAATCAGTACTCAGAACATGCCGTGAATTCTCACTAACCTGGCAAAACCCACTCCCCGACTCACTCCGTTAGTGTCGCGGAGGATGCGGGTGGAGACAACCTGTCCAAAGGGTTTGAGGAGGTTCTCCAGCTCCTGCTCATCCATAGACACAGGAAGGTTGGACAGGTACAGGTTAGTCGGGTCCTGCTCCTGTTGCTGAAAACATAAAACACACAGCACAAACTTTAATTTAATTTAATAATTGCTAGTCAGTTGCAGGTGGTATTAGAGGGAGGGACATACTCATTCATTTAATTGGACAAAACTCTGTAGAGCAAAATGAGTCATCAACTATTATTTTTCAGTTTTCTGAGACAAAAAAAAGACTACACTAGCATGTCAGCTTCAAAGCTAGTAGACTTGGACCTTTTTTAATTTCATATGATCTTTAACATAGTGCATGAAAGTTGAGAAACAAATTTCATCAGCATTGGTATACAAAGACCTGGGCCAAAACGGAGTAAGACAATCCATTTATTCCTTTTTCCAACTCCTGGAATCGTGCATCCAGTCTCTCAAGGCTGAGACCTTAAGGCGCTGGAGGGAGTTTTCATCTTCTGCCTATGTTGCGATTTAGAATTTGCCACAGTAAAATTCTATAGTTGCCCCTCAGCTAGCAGGGACTTGTGTATTTAAATATGACATTTGATTGGCTGTAGGCAAAATCTTAGTTAGCTATTCTAGATGTATCTTCTGAAACAAGGGAGGGCAAGGATGAGACGTCAGCATTCCTCAACATATATGCGTCAAACTTGTTTACATAGTACACACACACACAAACACGCACGCAGGTACACACACACCTAACATGGAAGTGGGAGAGTAATATGCTGACAGCGGGGAGGAAGAGGAAAAACAGGGCAGATTAAAAATGTAAGATACAGGCAGAAACGCTCAGCAGAAGCTGGGAGAAGGTCACTGCAGGATTTTTTACACGCATACTTTTTTGTCACACTAAAGATACACTGGAAATCTGTGCATTTGCATGTGTGTACTTTGGACAAATTACCCCCCGAAGAGAGCAAAATCGGACAAAACCTCCCTTTGTAAAAATGATTCATAAATAATGGGTTTTTTTATTTTAATTATATCACATTTTGCCCTTTATGTGCAAAAATATTGCAAAATTAACCAACGGTTAATTTCCAAAAATGTCATGACAATTGTCATTTATTTCCACATTTTCAAAGAACTATTATAAGGTTACTTAGTTACTTTATCCACTATATCACTATCAGTATCACAATAATATAAAACACTACTTTAAAAAGGAATAATTATATTACTTAATAAATAGAACTCGTTTCACCAGACTTGCCCATGCCAGCTGTCCATGATTTAAGTTTTTGAAATCTTTAACTTGCAGCCTAAGTCAGACAGTCATTGTAATTTTAAACACTGAGACTGGAAAAATTATGTTTAAGTGAATTAACATAGTGAAAGCATGAATTAAGTATCCTATGTGTTAGCTGGGTTTCTTAAAGGAATACAAACTAAACTAAAACAAATGAATATTTTTGAAAGAATATTTCAGCTCTGTAGGTCCATATAATGCAAGTGAATGGTGGCCAGAACTTTGAAGCTTCAAAAAGCACAAAGGCAGCATAAAAGTAATCGATAAGACTCGAGTGGTTAAATACATGTCTTCTGAAGTGATATGATAGGTGTAAGTGAGAAAAATATCAATATTTAAGTAAGTTTTTACTATAAATTATCCTCCCTGCCTAGTAGGTTGCGATAAGCACGAAGAATGCGAATTGCCAAAAACAAAAGTAGAAGAATGTGGAAGTAAAAATTGACATTTGTTGTAAAAAAAGGACCTAAATATTGATCTGTTTCTCACCCACACCTATTTTATAGCTTCAGAAGATATGGCTTAAACCACTGGTGGCCACCATTAACTTGGTATGGATCTACAGAGCTGAAATTGTCTTCTAAAAATAAGTAAATGATGAACATTTTTAAATTTTTGGGAGAACTATTTCTATAAGGTAAGCTACACTTACCACTGGTCAATGTCATTTTTAATGATTGAAAATGGTAATATTTGCTATATTTCAGTGTAGAATGGCATACTCACACAAACACATAAAACGACAGTACTTGTATCATACTCCGTATCGGCCACTGCTCTAAAACGATGTACTTGGTACTTGTATCAGCCTTCAAGCCTTCAGGTATCGGCACATCACCTAGTACTTAAAATTAGCTTGATATATAAACAGTAGGCATTTATGATATAACCTAATTAATGAATTTCCTGAATCACACTTACAGACAAGGCATGAACTAGATACCCAGGAAAAGAAAGCGTTGTCATGAATGGTTGAATGACTCACCTTGGCCATCTGAGCCTGAACTCCGCTGGTCTTTAGCGCTGCAACGGCTTTTTGCGCTGACACAGGACTGTCAAAATCCACAAACCCATAGCCTACAAAGAGGACACACTGTATTAGCACACATCACCTCATCTAAAATCAACCACTACAACAAATATTCATGTATACACTATGTGTCAATTAAAAATACAATTCATTTTGAGGTCACACAATCACATGACTGAGGTCACTATTTATATGTGGTCTTTAAAATGATATCATGACTAGAGGTCGACTGATTGTGGATTTTGTTGATACCAACAACTAAGGCTGTGAAAAAGGTCAATAACCGATTTATCAGCCGATAAATATTTTTCAACTTGATTTATAGAATGTAAAAAAAACTTTCTTAGCTTTTCTGTACTATGACCAATAGTCCGAAATGGATAAAATCCCAAATGCAGTTTACTGTGGAACCAAAATCCCAATAATGACTACAAAAAAAGATTTGGAGCATAACGCTGGATTATGAACAAGCCGGAAATACACATACTTATTCCGGGACTCTTATTTTGAAATGTCAGAGACTTGGCTCGGATGTAATTCTCTATATTAAACTGTTTACCAAATTAAGTTTTTTTTATAGCCTTCACCAGGTTAAGGACTTTGTATATACTGCATGTATATATATATATACATATATACATATATATATATACATATATATATATATATATATATACATATATATATATATATATATACATACATATATATATATATACATATATATATATATATATATATATATATATATATATCAATCACCAGATTAGTTTTTTTATCATTATTTATAAGATATGAAGTTAGAGACACGATGTATGTGCTGACGGGGCATGTTTCCATTTGATAAATGTTTTCTTTTATGCCCTCGCTCAATTTAAGAACACTTGATTAACTAATCAAAATAACTAAATCTGCATTTAAGTGATGATAAAAATACGGATGAATATTGTCTGTCAGTGATTGTTTTTATTTCATCTTTAAAGGCCACAGAGGAGCATGAAGGAATAAAAAAATATATAAACAACTGTCTGCATAGATTTTTGCCAAAAATGATTTGGTTTGTATATCTTTGTTTTGTTTTGAATATTATGGCAGCAGTAGTCAGCCTATCCTTCTTATATTGCGATATACTCCATGTATTACTGGACAGTAACTACAAAAGCCAAGTTTTAATCACATTTGGCACTTTGCGGGTGTTCATTTCGGACCCTGGTTACACATATAGACAAGAAAGAACAAAATTGCAATACGAACCTTTGCATTGGTTTGTAGTCTTGTCAAGAATGGCTTTGGTGGACACGATTTTACCATATCTGCTTACAGAGAGAGCAGAGAGAGAGAGAGAGGACAATGAGAACCAAAATGAAACACAAGATCTGCAATAATCCTTGAGCCACGAAAAAATAACACTACCCAAAAGAGCTCTCCTAGTCTATTTTAAACACATTTATTTCAGAAACAAAGAGCTGCTTGTGACAGAGTCATCCACAGACACTTGATGCCATCAGTCCAGGAGCTGCTGTGTGACAGATGAGGACTGAGCCGCTTTAATGGAGTGTCCATGAGAAACCTGTTATTACAGCACACAAATCACCACAGTTCAAAGAAAACACTTGTCTTATCCTGCGCTAGTGTATGAAGAGACTCTTTGCTAATAGTACAGGGAACAGGGGATAAATACTTAAGTGCTCTGCATAAAATGATGATCGTTTACGGTCAGCTGACGGTAAACGATCTCTCTCTATCCTTGCACCACCTTCCACAGTCAGCCTTTATCCCTCTGGGAGGCTTAATTAGCCTGATAAGGGACCGGGTGTGTATAATCACGACCCGACCCGCCCTCAGCCCTGTCACATTCGGTTTAATAATAATAATAATTTATTAATGAAATTAAATCAGACATGCCATTTGACATTAGAATTATATTCCCCCAAATTGTTTTATACTTAATATTCAGCATTATATATTGTAGATTAATATGAAACTATCATTAAACCTCTCTAAACTTTCATTTTCTTTTGCTCAGTCAACTCTCCTGCTTCAAACCAACATTCGATCCCTTGCACTAAAAAGGCTCTTTCTCTCCCGCTCCTGGTTTAATTTTCATTTTCCGCAGTTTCAGCTGAACTTATCATACAACACTTGTGGCTGATAGTCTGCAATCGTATTTTAGAGCTCCTTGTGTGCAGTGAATCGATTTCCATTTGTATGCCCATGATATGTAGGCTTAGGCCATTGAGCGTATTGGATAGAACAAAAAACGCCCCATATCCACGATGTGCTTTGTCTCATTTTTAAACCATCGCACCACTAACTCCCACACTAGCAACACAGTTCAACATGTCTGATGCACATAAGCTACCGTTACACCACAGCTCTGATGTGACGGATTCTCAACTCAAGTGCTAGTGAAGTGAAAAATGTATTTATTCACATTTCTGAAGGATTAGATCTATTGACGTCTCATGAAGGCTGCACAGTAAAGAGCCATGACAGCAGAAAGGGACTAGGAAAGGGCTATTTTTTATCCACCTTCACCGAGTGCTGATATTTCAAAGCAGAAATTTAAATACTGTCATATATAAAGCATTTTGCATTAAAATTCTCATCTTAAGGAATGAATAAATTAATATTCATGTACTGCAAAAGAAAACACAAAACATAATTTTGGAGCATGTCCTGTGTAATGATACAAGGGAGGGAAAAGAAGAGCAAATCACATTTCACACACCGATTACAAGACTCCACGAACCAGCGGACCACACAACCTTGGCCTTGACCTATGCGCTCCAGCAGGGAGGACCCGTTTCCTGCCCCAACCAGCAGAATTCCGATAGCAGATCCCAAAGCGATGCTGTATTTCAGCCTGATGCGAATCAAGGCAAATCAATCTGCCGCTCTAGCCTATACGTTCACTCACTGTGATTAAAACAGCTGTGAGGTATATCACTGCAATACCTCAGAGCTGAATAGATGCATTCCTTATAGTGGTTAACCAAAATATAGGGCTGGTTTTAATAAACATGAAGTCAGTGGTATTGTGCCCACAGTCTGAATGTACATATGACCTTAATTTCACTTTTAACCAGGACACAAGCCAAGAGGATTATAGGCCACCCCCCCAATTGACTCTTTACAATCAATCTGGGGATTACCAGACTGATGGCTGGTCTCCCAGAGGCAGTGAGGGGTAAATGGGGAATGTTTGGAAGGAATACACATCAGAACGAGGGGAGGGGATCAGAACGCTTACACACAAACAAGCACATATTTACAGTATGTCTATTGACAAGATATCATACTTATGGGTGAAGGGTTACGTAATAACATTGCTGGTACCAATACTAAGTATTCCATTCTGTGTAGTAGTGCAAAATTAGTAACAGCAGACACAGCACATTTTAGGGGAACTAAGCATCATGTATTTGGAAACTAAACCCAAATGATGTCTGCAGAACTGATCAACAAGCGACTTTTCCTGTTCTAACTGCTGAATCATGACTTTTAGCCCAGTACTGCAGGCAGTGATCACACCAGAGCTGACAAAAACATATGCTGTTGATGTGTTTGATGAGCTTCAGAGGGTGACACGTGAAGAACTTGTGTAGCATAACCACAGACTAAGAAAGAGAGGGTTAGACTCCCTTTTAAACCTTGTATTAAGATGCCTCTGGGGTGATCCTATCACATGTGGCCAGGCGAGACACATTGCTGTTTACACCTGGTAACTTAAATGCGTCTACTTTGACCACTTGTGTACGGATTTCTAGGGGAGGGTCTCTTGTTTCATTATAAACATACATCAATCACTATGGGAGTAACCTACTGCATGATAATAAACCACAAAAAAGTCAGAAAAGACAAAGAAAGTGTGAATTAAACTGGTGCGCTGCTTCTCCGAGTTCAATCTAAGCACAAATGCAACATTTCAAACAGAATTCTCCATTGTTTTAGTGGAATTCCTGTATTAACCTGAGCTTCAGATTTGTGCTTGTCATATGTGTCCCTGCATGTTGATATCAGACACACTGATCTATGAAGTTCTCTTGCTTGTGTATGTTTAGACAAGTTTAAACACTTGTTTTACAAAATGGCATAGAATAGTGCAGAAGTATGAGATGTTGTTTCTCACAGTAAAAAAAAATCTGATGGTCCTCATTACAGATTCGAGTGAAAACATTTCAATTATTTATGGTGTTTGCAGAATAGCGTATCAGTAATATCATGCCGCGTTTGGAAGCCTATTTCTGACATATCAACCTTGGCTTTCACCATCTCTTGACTTAAGATATATCAGAGATTATTTAGCAGAGATGGGCCACTTCTATAAAAATGAATGGGAGAATTTGGAATGCCCAACCAAGGAGCTCTGAGCACCCAACAGTCAAGGATGTAGAAAGGAAGTCCCACCTTATAAAAAAAAAATAATAATATGTATAAAATGTATAAAAATGTAAAAACAACCATGATGAACAATGAACAATCTGAGTTGATTGCAGGACACCACTTGCTGTAATAAGACAGTAATCCCAATGGGAATGGGCAATTAAGTCTTTCGCCTGATAGACTTCCAATGGCAAACAAATTTCACTATGCGAACTTCACATGAGGTTACATTTTGGTTAACTTTGAATCACAAATTCACAGCGTTGACCAATAGGAAGTTGCTTGGTTTGGCAGTGGCCTCTGTGGGTGATGCTTCATACATAGCTACACTGAATATTCAAAATGGATGAGGAAATCATTTTAGTGGTGAGTTGCTGTATAACTTCACTCTCCTGGAAAAACAATTATCTTCTTTGCAAGTAGTTTTTACGAGTTTCACACTCCCTTAACATCTGCCCATGCCTTCTTTGCCTGCAGAATATCGCCTTACAAAGGTATATGTTGAAGCCTTTAAGCATGCAACGTCATGAGGTCATGTGACAACATGGCAAAATACAGTTTGAATTTTTTATTTGGATACAGCACACAGTTTCAAATAGTATTTTGGAAAAAACTGAAGTAGGCACAAAACAGTGAATGTTTTGCAATTTTCAGTAAGCAGTATCTAGTATTCCATTTCAAACACAGCCAGTGTGACTGGCTTAGATATCATCACAATGGGTGGTGTGGTTTAAACTGGTTATTAGTAGTGTAGTCTTGAAAAGAGCTGAAACATTGATGTTTGCAGTGTACACAAGGGCTCGTGAGGGTTTATGCTATAACCTGGTCTAATTCTGACAATCTCACACATTCAAGCTGTTAACTGACACCTGGTCTGATGTGCTACAAAATCTCATATTTAAGGTAAAATAGAAAAATAACTGAAAATATATTTGCCATAGAAAAGTTTTAATGCACATCAATGATACCGACTGATAACCAAGCTGATTTTGTCATAACAGTAACCACTGCTTTAAAAAATACTCACGGCTGGCAAAGTTTGACCAGGTCATGATCAGTGGTTCCAGGTGGTAACCCGCGGATATAGAGGTTTGTTTTGCTGAGTTGCTCCCAGCCAGTTGTGCTGCTGCTGCTGCTGTTGTTAGTGCTGCTGTTGGTGCTCGGACTGGACGGAGCCATGGGGAGAGTGGGCGGAGCAACAGGAGGCTGTCATGGAACAAAGATTTAATTTATTTGACAGAAATAATTTTTGGCACTAAAACTTTTTACCCTGCAACTTAAATAGAGTTTAGTCATGACAACTCACGGAAAGATTTAGCAAGTTAATGTGTATATGAGACATCGATAGGATATTGGACTTGGATATTAGATGTCCCTCAAGTGTCAAAAGCTTGATCTCATTATATATATATATATATATATATATATATATATATATATATATATATATATATATATGGTATGGGACTTTTAATTATAAAGAAGCCCGAAATTCACAGGGGAAGTTCACAGTGAGCTCACTGACGACTGATTAGCTGAGAAAGCTCCTGAGTTCAAACACTCAGTTCTTTTCGGGTGATTCATGAAAAAGATCCAGTTCAAAAGAGTCATTTGGTCATGACTCTCATGCGCTGGGTTTGTTGTTGTGTGGTACAGCGAGCTCATCAGAAACAGAATGGGTGAAAAATGGCGTGAGTGTCGACTGTTGCCATTGGCGACTAGATTTTAAATTATAGTTGCAATACATTATTTGTGGTCACATTTGCGACCATTTTAGTCACAGTCTGGAGCCATGCACCATGTAGAGTTTCATGCCTGAACTTAGTCATTTCTCATATTTATACAGTTGCAGACATTTTTCTGTAATGTTGTCCTGTTAACTCTCTTTTGCTTCTACAGCACCAAACCTAGGTCAATATGAAATCAAAATTGACCACAAACCATTCATTGATGTTCTTTAAGCCAAGTGCACACTACATGACTTGCAGTTGTCATCGTGCAACTTGATTTCATTCATGCTGGTGCGTGCTCAACACAACTGATCGCAGACTGGGTGTATCAACTACATGACTATGCGTATCCAACTAAAGTCCTGTGTACCCTGGTATACAAGATATCACAAGCGAGACACGAGACACATAAACGTTACACCTGGTCGTCAATTTTGTCCACTTGTGTTCGGATTTATTGGGGAGAGTCTCTGATTTCATGAGGACACTTCAATTATGTCTGTGCATTACTGAATTATAATAAAGCTCAAATTTTTTTTAAGAAGAAATAGAAAGCACTAAAACTCAGCGAACAGTTTCTCTTATTAGACTTGCATTTAATAGGGCAAACGTGACATTTAGAGTTATTTTAAAGCAGTAACTGTAACTGAGCTTTTTATGTGCGTGCTTCTCATATCTGTCCCTATTGTGCATGTTCATGCATTCACTTTTTAAATTTCCGATCGTAGGCTTATTTCCCTTTAAATCCACACATAAAAGGTGTTACAGCTGTCTTTAGCATTGTCCCATTTCAAATGGATCACCCAAAACGAAATTCATTCACAAACTCCTTCAGTTTATTCTTGATAACATTAACAAACATGAAAGAACAGCTCACGCCCCTTTTTAGCGTTTATTTGAACTTGAAAATAAGAAAAAAATCAGATGAAAATAAAAAAGGAAGATGTGGGTGAGGATTTCTTTTTATTTTCAAAAAAATGTTTGTCTCCTGCTTCCCAATATCTTGCTCTCCTCTTGCACCCTCTCTATATTTAATTGGCTGTTGCTCATTTACGGTCTCTCACTCATCAGGACAGTGCACACACCTGACGACAAGATGTCTAGATATCAAGCTGGTTTGAAATCCGTTGTTGTGTTTGCGACTTGTCGGAGATTGTCCCAGGAGTGTACACTCTACAAGACAGATGGTCAGGAGATCTGAGGCTTCTCGTCGCAGACCAGTTGCCAGCTTAAACATTAAAGGAGACAAGCTTGAGTCATGTAAGGTACTATAGGCTTTAGTCCTAAGGAATAATCTCTAAAAACTTGCACTGCCTCTGAAACGTCTGCGCTTTTTGGAAACCAAGAGTTACCAAGCCCTCATATTTTTCAACCCCTCCCCTCCTGTCCTCTCCATCAGTCTTAAAATGACCACTTTTCGCGATCCAATCACTTTCCGATGATGAATAAAAATCTTTAATTACTGATATATCACAAGACAATGGAGCGAAAAGAAAATACCCCCGCCTCACTCTCCCCTCAAACTCACTGCGGCAGGGCAACTCTATTCGTCATGATGATATCTTCAACTTTATCAGTAGTGAACTGATGTTGTTATTAAACAGTCAGTCATCACCATTATGTCTACCCACATCCATGGCTTCCTACTGTCTAATTCACATTAAAGCAAAGCACAAATAGGCCTAGAGGCACCAACAACCCTTCAACTTTCATATCAGTCCAATCTACGTATTCTTCCAAAACTGAATGTGTTGGGATTTCACTGGACAAACCCCCATTTAACTCTGCAGAAATTCATAATGCAGCACCTATTCCTTTCAATACATGTCACATGATTGTGTGCAATGATTAAGATGTGTTTAAAAGGTCATGCAACCTGAAAAACATGACAAGTGATCAGAGCATTTAGTGAGATATATGAAAATGTAGTTTTGTTCCCCTTTCTGTACCAGTTGTTCTCATTAATATTTGGTCTGGGGTTAAAAATAGATGAGTTCGACTCATTAACAAACTACAGTACCAAACTCATATGTTCTTTCATACTTTAAGCGGTGCATGTCTTGATTTCCTCAAAACTCTGCTGTAGTAGAGAGGAAGGAATGTTTTCAGAGAAATATCACATGCCGCACGCAGGAGAGCTCTGGGATACAGGATGTGTGGGCCTCTCGCCCACCCCGAGCAGTGGCCACCACAGCCCACATTACTGACTCACTTCCTGTTTCTTAGTCATTCACTAAAACGGCTCCATTTCTCGCAGCTGTCACAAAATGGCATCCTGTTAAATATCAGCGGCAATTGATCACAGAACAAAATCACCACAAAAGTGACGGCTAAACCTAGAGGCACGGTTCAAACTCATGTAATTCATACAATAAAATATGACAGATATTATGAATGCAGTGCATTTGTAGGAGCTTATCCACTCGTATATGTGTATGGGGTTTACTAAGCTAACGTTTGGGGACAAAATTGTAGAAAATCTGGGGATGCCGTCAATTGGTAATGATCCATGAGTAAATAACAAAGCTGTCAAAATTAACGCGTTAACACATGCAATTAATTTAAATGATTGAATGCGTTCATTTTTCTTAACAGCAATTATTGCATCTACCATTAATACAGCATAAACCAGCCTAAACACTTATAAAAAGAGCAGAACCTTTGCAATGTGTCCGCCCGGATTCATTACACTGACACACACTTCACAATACACAACACAACAGTGATTCAGTGTCAGTGATAAAATGATGGAGAAAGAGCTCTTAAAGCTATTTGTAGAACAAAACAAACACAGATGGGACTTCTGATAGAAATCAAGTATTTTTCAGCCAAAGTAAGGTGCATTTTAATTATCGCATAAGCATGTCAAATCTTAACTATCATATAAATGCAGAATGAGACATTTTTGTCTGCAAGTGCTTTTCATGTTCAAAGTTCAAAGCTGTGCTGACGCTCTGACGCAAATCATGAATGTAGCTTCACGATTAGTTTAACAAAGCAGATAGCCACAGTCTACCAGCAGATTAATATTGTGGAGCATGCAACCTTTGTGGGGACTAGTTTTTCAATTAGTCAAACTCCCAATTAGATTATGGGAAATGTTTAAATTTGACTTGATTTGGTGCTATGTTAGTGCATTCCTTATCTTTATACTGTGGAAGGCTTTTTTGAAAAAGAAAAAAAAAAGTATTTTGTTGCGATTAAAATTTGTATTGCACTAATAAATAAATAATGTTTTTATTCTAAGAATGCAAAAGGTTTTCTTTTAGGGGTTGGGTATGTATTACTTATAATTAATGTTATGTAAAAACAATAGAAGTTTATGATATGTCCCTATTAAGATAAAAGCTAAGTAAGTTTTTTGTGTGTTCCCACTACATAAAAGGCCACCTGACTGTAACTATTGGGGATAGTGGGAGTTTCTTGTGTTTTTGACACACTGACCCATTTCCGCATGAGCAACCCAAACTTGTGCACTCAGGTGAAATTGGACGTGGCCCCATAAGCTTGTTAGTGCTTGATAATTAATGAGGCAAGACATCAAGCCACTTTTCCATCCATAAGGTGCACAAGTGCGTGAAAATCACGTGCTGATAGAGAGGGATACTTAGAAGGTACATATAGCAGAAATGAAGGGATGTCTTTAAGGAACTAATTAACCTCAAATTAAAATGAGAAAGGTGAAAAGGATGGACAGATGGAGATAATGTCCCAGTTACCGCTGCAATCTGTCAGGTGACTATTATTCCTTCTTTCATTTTCCTTTCAAGATTAAAATCGATAGATTTCAACTGTATTAAAACTATTCTGAGATTGCCTAGGGAACATGTCCAGCTTTATCGATAAAAAAGTAATTTAGCAAAGTCATGGGAAGGGTAACCAAGACAGAATAGCCTAAGCATTGGGTGAATGAGAGGCAGGAGATCACATTCAATATCCAAGCCACTCTCATACATCTCTGTGTCCCTTGGGTCCTGAGCTATGTGCTGTAGTCTTTCTAGACCATATGGTTCCTATAAACTGTGAAATTCTGAAGCTAATTAACTTATGTTGCCTCTTATCACAGCCATCACTGAGCTCTGCCACATGAGCTCCTATGCAAATGCATGTGAAAATTTGATTTCATGCAGTGTGCTTGTGTATATGTGTCATCCATAAATTATCACATTTACAGAACTGTAATGTATATGACAAGCAATGTTTAAATATAATCTCGTAAACCACGCCCACTGCCGGCCCACTAACTTCTGGAACACATCAGATTTGCTCATGAATATTCATTAGACAGAGATTTTTCAGAACACACCCGGCAATCTCCTAACACAAGCTGGCATGAGAGACTTTCATCACTTTCTCACATCCTCACCATCAACACCAGCTTTAAAATTCTTATCATAATGAGATATACCACACGTAGTGACCTTCAGACAACATAACAAGACAGAAGAGATTTATTTAATCATATAGACTTCCCTTACTACATTTACATAACACATAAAATACCACTTTAGTATAGTCTCGTTTTTATTTATGGACTGTTTGTGATATCCCAAAGTAGAAAATAAATAAATAAATAAAAGACTGGTGTCCGGAATTGACTTCCAGGTCCGTCAATAGACTTCTATAAATATTACATTGTGCGATTGTACAGTAAATAGTGTTTTATATTCAACAAAATAGCATGAATTGGTGACATATTTATGTAATTAGACGTGAAGGCCTAATTACAAAAGCAGAATCGTTAGTTAACCCGCCTCAAAATAACGAAAATAGAGTACTGATGTGGATGTGTCTCAAAACCTAGTGCGCTGCCAACATAGACAGCACTTTTGGGTATCATATGTGCGTGCAGCATTTTTGCCATTTTAAACGTTTCTTTTTACCACAAAAATTTTGCACTTGCTTTAATGTTCAGAAATGCTATTTAGGTATTCAGCTGGTAGGTTTTGATACACAGCCATTGTAGCCTACGTGTGTGTGCGTGCAAGAGTAAGAGGGGTTAAATAAATTCTGTCCCAGGTAAAGGATCCACTTACCTACTGTAAATCCATCCCATTACCCGATATTTTTATCATTAATAGCTTTGCAACGTATCCCACTTTACATACCTGCTTTCGATACGGAGTTCTTAATGGATTGGCCGTATTTGCGAAGATCATCCTGTATTCCGTTGCGTTTTCTGACCCAACGATGTTTAAAAAAATAAAAAAAATCCCAAAATCAGATCCGAGTCGATGTTATGTTACAGTATAACTGCAAATTTTCCACATCGCACACTTTTAATGCTGGTAATCCGTTCTCGAGCAGAGGAGATTAATACTGAATAAAAAAAACTATTTTTTGATCGCCGTTCACCGATGGTTTATTCCCACGTTGAGTAGTCCGACCAGTTTCGGTAAATCACCCGGTTCATTGATCTCGATTCTATTGCCCGCAGCGAAGACCCACCTACCGAGGAACGATCTACCTTGCAGTCAAACTGCAGGGTGATGTTGAATCTAATCAACATCAGTGACGCGTATTTGTCCTCACAATAATGCAAATTATACACGTGCTGGAAAAATGTAATTGTGTAAAACACGTTTTCTAAAATTATAATGACAAAAAAAATAAGAAGACACAAACAGTGTAATATTTAATTAGCTTCTAAAGTCCCCCCCCAGATGCGGTTTGGTTCAATCCCACATGCAAGCAGCGCATTCCACAACCTCGCCATCAGATCCCATCTACAATACACAGCTACACAGAAACAGCACACTGCAGGACTGTGACTCCAGCATACAGGTTCAACCTAATTAACGGTTTTCGTTATATCTGAATGCTATGCATACTTTATTACATTGGGACAGACAACCATGAGGGAGACAAAAGAAGTAAAATGTCAGAGGGGCGTGAACTAGTTCCCACTTGCAACAGTAATAACAAGTCAGAAATGAGATGACACCTCGGGTTGCCCGGGGCCTATCTTATCTACTTTTTTGTCATGGTAATGTTTCTCTGTAATCACATTTCACAGCTTATACACCAATCAACCACAATATTAAAACCACCTGCCTAATATTGTGTAGGTCCCACTCGTGCCGCCAAAATATCGGCAACCTGCATCTCAGAATGCTATTCTTCTCACCACAATTGTACAGAGTGGTTATCTGAGTTACCATAGACTTTGTCAGTTTGAATAAATCTGGCCATTCTCGGTTGACCTCTCTCATCAACAATGCATTTCCGTCCACAGAACTGCCGCTCACTTAATGTTTTTTTGTTTATGGCAAAATACGGAGTCAATTCTAGAGACTGTTGTGCGTGAAAATCCCAGGAGATAAGCAGTTACAGAAATACGCCCATCTGGCACCAACAACCATGCCACGGTCCAAATAATTGAGATCACATTAGGCCTATTTCACCATTGAATGTTGTGAAGTGAACATTAACTGAAGCTCCTGTCTCTTATCTGCATGATTTTATGCACTGCAGCCACACGATTGGCTAATTAGGTAATCACATGGATGATTGTTGGGGTCAGACGGGCTGGTTTGAGTATTTCTGTAACTGCTGAGCTCCTGGGATTTTCAAACACAACAGTCTGTAGAGTTTTCTCCGAATGGTGGAAAAACAAAAACATTCAGTGAGTGGCAGTTTTGTGGATGGAAACGCCTTGTTCATGAGAGAGGACAACAGAGAATGGCCAGATTTATTCAAACTGACAAAGTCTATGGTAACTCAGATAACTGCTCTTTACAATTGTGCTGAGAAGACTCTAATCTCAGAACGCTATTCTGAGATGTTTGTTGGCACTGTTTTGGCAGCACAAGGGGGACCTACACAATATTAGGCATGTGGTTAAAATGTTGTGGCTGATCTGTGTATACTAACTGTAAAAACACCTAGTGTTATAAGGCAGTTTGCAATTTGGTACATTAAATTAATATTAATTTACAAATTAACTGAAATGCAACAAAGGCGTTTGAAATGGAACGAGACTGTAGGGTCCTCATTAAATAATTTTGCCTGAAGTTTGAAGTTAAGTTTACATCTATATTTAAACCTGTACATATAACTGGGTATGTTTCTCATGTCTCTGTGATTTGAAAATTGGATGTGTCAAAATCAGTATACTGTATATATTTTCCCCTTAGGTGTCATGTTACACTTTAGCATGTTTACTGTCTAACTAAAGCTGTTGGTCAGATTATTTTTATGTGAGTGATGTTACCAGTTCCGCTCGCAGTGTGACGAGGGAGAGTTTAGTGGGGCAGAAAACCAGGGTGAACTGGAGTATTGGCCACAGAGCTTAGACTGATAATATGCATGCATGTGAAGAGTAGAACCAGAAGATCAAAAATACATTTTCCAGATCATACCCTTTTCACATATGCTTTCTCTTTCAATTTAATTAAAATCAAAATAATTTATGTTAAGCAACAAAATTGGTCTCTCTCTCTCTCTCTCTCTCATTTCAGTATTTCAGAGTTCTTGTGGCTTGTGATTTGTTACTGAAAAGTCAGGTAACATAAAAATGTGATTAATGTTGTAATATCTAAATTAACCATAATAAGTGTTTTATTCATGTTTTTAAAATTCTTTTTTACAGAGATGTTTAAGATAAAGATTATTATTTATCTTATTATGATTATAATATTAATTGCATTATTAATATTAAGTAATCTATTATTAAGTATACAGTATGATAATCTAAGACATGCTCACCTAGCCTGAAAAAAAAAAAAGATTTTGTGGTGAAGTAAATATAGCAGAAATGATAAAGTGCCTATTACATTGAATAAGTGAATTTAAGCGTGAACTTATATATATATATATATATATATATATATATATATATATATATATTCTATTTTTTTTCTCTCCAATTTGCATAGCCAAATTCCCAATGCGCTCTAAGTCCTCATGGTGGCGTAGTGACTCAATCCGGGTGCTGGAGGATGGATCTCAGTTGCCTCCGCATCTGAGACGTCAATCCACGCATCTTATCATGTGGCTTGTTGAGCGCGTGACAGCGGAGAGGTAGCGCGTGTGGAGGCTTCACGCTATTCTCCACAGCAGCCACGCACAACACACCACACGCCCCACCGAGAGCGAGAACCACATTATAGCGACCACGAGAAGGTTACCCCATGTGACTCTACCCTCCCTAGCAACCGAGCCAATTTGGTTGCTTAGGAGACCTGTCTGGAGTCACTCAGCACACCCTGGATTCGAACTCGTGACTCCAGGTGTGAACTTGAAAATATTAAGTAAATTCTACATTTGTAACATGAATACTCTAGCTTATATACATTTTATTCATAATTGTTTGTTATCTTTACAATGTGCCATCATATATCAGTCCTAAAGTAGAAAACCTTGTCATATTTATTCACTAATTTGAGGACATTTCACAGGTAAATAAAGTACATTTTATGTAACTTTTCATAGCCAGCATTCCCAGCATGCATCTTAAAACATCAATGAGATTACCACTGTTTCTAAGTTTAATTACATATTTTTATTGTTGATTTTGTAGTTACTTTTGGTAAATTCTTGTTTGTTTAAAGTTAATTTTCTACTTAAATTGACCTATTTATTATAAAAAATAAAAAATTTGATAATTGTTACCGCCGTAGTGTTTTGTGCACCAAGTGTTGAGGTCTGCATGCACAGTTAATTTAAGTTCCATGTGCATCAGATTTGTGGGGAAGTTACTGTATTAACTAAAAAATTTTAAGTAAAAATTTTAAATGAACTAAAAGTTACATTTGCTCTCCTTTAATAAATGTTTTTTTAATGAAGTAGATTTTCCTTAATGCCATACCATTATGATTTACTTTGAAAAACTGTGCAAAAACATGCAAAAATAAAATGCAACCAACAACCACATCCACCCTGACAATCCCGGCTGTGTCTGTAAAGGACTTCAATGGAAAGGAGGAGGCGAGAACCGGCTTGACAATATAAATAATAGGTTAATGAACAAATAAACAAAAAGACACAAACACACACATAGGACAGACCGCTGCCCGTAAACGCACTCACTCTGTCGCACCAACGTCCGCAGTCGGCCTTTATCCCTCTCGGAGGCTTCATTAGCATGATAAGGGGCCGGGTGTGTAAAATCATGACCCGTGATGCCCCGTCTGCAGGCAGGTCATCCCCACCTTCCTGAATCTGGGAGGGGACAGGGGGAAGGAAACAATAATATAAAATAGGGGGGTACTCCCTGTAACAGTGCAGTACCCTCCAACAAAAAAAAAGTACAATTATAATAGAGGGAAAAGGCCAATGCGGAGCGGCAGTGGGAGTGAGACAGGAGAGAGAGAAAGAAAAAAAAACACTTACTCGCCGGTTCTCCGATACACTGTAGCTTGGTCCTCGGCCACTCCTCCACCCTCTAACGGACGACAGCCACGCCGCCCCAGGTGGATCAGAGGCATTCCTCCAGCCCCTGGAGGACAGAATGTCCCGCCGCTTTCTCGGGGAACAGAAGGGGTCTCCCCCGCCCCTGGCAGCGGTTCTCCCATTCCAGGCGGTCGGCAGTGATCCCCACCCCGCTCGTGGTCGGTGGTCTCAGACACCGGTGCATTTCAGCAGCTGGTAGGGGTCTCCTCTGCCCCTGACAGCTCCAGACGGTCGGTTAGGAGCCCCTTCTCCCCTCGTGGTCGGCAGCCGTTCCTCCTTCCCCCGGCAGATGGCCACGGCTGCTCCGTGGGGGTGGATGGTTGTGGCGAGAACTCCCCTACGGCGTATCCCTCCTCCTTCCCGGGTTTCAGCACCAGTGTAAAGGAGTTCAATGGAAAGGAGGAGGCGAGAACCAGCTTGACAATATAAATAATAGTTTAATGAACAAATAAACAAAAAGACACAAACACACACACCGCTGCCCGTAAAGTACTCTCTTTTTCGCACCACCGTCTGCAGTCGGTCTTTATCCCTCTCGGAGGCTTAAATAGCCTGATAGGGGGCCGGGTGATTAAAATCATGACCCGGCCCCGCCCTCCGCCCGGTCACATTGTCACTGCTTAAATATCTAGAAAAGACAGGCCCTGTGTCCGAAATAGCTGACTGTTATAATATGTACTGTGTTTGAAGAAGGATGCACTTCTTTGTTTTATTAATACTGAGGTTTCGGGCATACTACTCCATTAGCATACTGTTTTTGGCATACTATATAGTAGGGAAGTATAGATCCTGGGATGTAGGGTGGGACAAAGTTTCAGCTTACCCCTAGTATGAATGGGATATTTAGACAAATATATACTCTCAGGGAGTGACTAAAAACTGACAATTACATATTACTTACATCTCATCAATCTTTGCTAGTTTTGTGTCATTATTGTCTGTTGGAACAGTGCATGTGCTTTGAGCTGCATTAAAACAAGGTTTAATATTGACTCTGAAAAGCTGAGCTTTGCTGAATGTTTTACAATGAGCTTAAACAGTATACACACATGCTGTGTACCAGTCTAACCACTATCTACACCAGTGGCAAATTCTTAGAGCCAACTAAATAATTATTTTTCTTCCTTTCACTCTCAATCACCTTTTTTGCCTAATGCATTTTTAATAGTTTTCCACTCTTAATTAATCTACAAACAAATAGATAAAAATGACAATTTTATCCAGTCAGAATTTATTCTTTGATTCTTACAAGCAAAGCGTGACAACTGTTTCACAAATCGGATGCCCAAACCGAGCTTGTTAGAAACAGAATCCCTCAACAGTGCAAATGAATGAGCAACTAAATTCAGACTGTCAGATTCATCAGCCAATAAGATTGATTTATTTGTTCTTGGTGGGTGTGGTCTTTAGGATATGTCCCGGTCGAGGCCTTCTAGCTGGCGTTGAGTGACGCAATCACACTTTAAGTGATGTACATAATTTGAAAGTGAAGAGCGTGAGATCTTGATGAGGTTATTGCCATTGAGAATGAGATTCTTATGGATTTAAAAACATGAGATGTTCTGCATGATCGTGCAAATGCTTAATTTATTAAACAGGAAAGAAGGACTGATTTTCACTTCAAGCTAAATAGTAAGTGCTTTTTGCATTGTTATAGCAACATCAGGAGTTTTGTAAATTGTGTCAGATCAATTTTGAAAAGTAGTGCTGCGTTCCATTCAACTCGGAAAGTTGGATTTTACAACTTCTTACTAGGAAAAGTGCAATGGAATCCATCTTTAATCAGAATTACAACTTGTAGGCTCGTGCAGAAATTCTCAACTCTGATTTCGCCGAGATGCAGGGGCATGATGTCACACAAACATGTCAACACTCAGGGAGATATACAAAGTAATTGATAAACATTTACTTTATTAAGTAATATCGATGAATAAGTTCAAAACAGGTGTATAAAACATGGTAAATTATAATCTCTTTTGATAATCGTACACCTGAAGCACAAATGCTAGTGCTGCAGCATTGTTTATCAATTGGGTTTCTAGGAGACATATCTAATGAGAGCTAACGGGAGCTTTGCAGTTTTGTTTCCTTAAACGTCATCTTCTGAATATCGGGGAATGGAATGCATTTATGGTCGGAGATTTCAAGTATGAATATCCCACATCCAACTTGAATGGAACGCAGCATAACTGTTCATTTCACAAAGAGTCATTCTGCAGTTAAAATTAGGCTTGAGCATTAAGTGTCGTTTCAAGTTCTGGCTTTCGTGGACGTGCTTTTAAAATGTCAATTGGTATGTATGATACCCAAATGCATACAGTGTCTTATTCATTGTGAAACTGTCACACTGAAGGCCTAGATTTTAAATGCACTGCCCGCCACTGATCTACACTCATATCATAAAACCACTAACATGTGATCTTGAATAGGCTCTCATTTTCTGTCTAAACAAGAATAATTCCCACTGTAATTAGTGTCATCTCTTAGGGCATGAATTATGAGACTAAATCAAGCAATTGGCATTTCTTTTCACTCACATGTCAATTGGAGCACTTGATGTAGACAAGCTCTTTTAAAGTGCTGAAAAGCAACCTATGTTCTGTATTCTCTGCAGTGAGTTTCAGAGCACAGTTTAGAGAGTTGTCTTTTGTTTGGCACAGTCAGGTCTCTATTGGGTGGATGAAGGGAAATTCAGCCCAGGCTTTGAATCTCTCCTGGGGTGAGTGCCTACAAAACACAGGGTCATTCACTGAACACCAGAGGTCAAACAGAATGAAGCCCAGCAGTCCATGAGGCAGTAGAGGGAAATTCAATAGGTCAACAGGGATGGGAAAGGAGATGGAGAGCAATTGAGAAGTAGAAAGCTCCGAATCAGCATTGTGGGAGGTCATTGATGAGAGTCAGGTAGAACAGCAGATTGTGCCTGGAATAGACTATTCCAAGTGTCACATTGTCAGGTAAGCCTTTGACTCTACATTGGGCCTTAAACATTTGGGTCTTATTTAATAATAAGCCAATATACTGTATGCATTTTAGATACATAATTTTTGATGTATCTTTATGAAGTTACAATTATTATCTTGTGCCAATCTTCAAATGCCACTAGCGACACCAAACATTTCACATTATGGTGGGCAATAGGTTCTGTTGTTTCAATCTCCGACCAGGTAAGGGGAGCTTGGTCGTTTCGCCAACCGAAAGGAGTTGGGGGCATCAAAAGTTTCTAGGAGGCACAAGAAATAGTTTATTTTACTAACCCCAAGTATGGCAATCAATAGTAATAGTGATGCTTGTCTTAGCACACAGCTTGCCTAGCCACAGTGTTTACACTTTCTTTAGGAAGTCAGCCTGCAAATGGGTTAGTTAGGCCACGTCCACACATTGAAAAATTATTAATTAAGCTAAGTTTAGAGCTCTCATTCACACTGGCACTGAATGGCACTGAAAAAAGAGACTTTTTGCTCTCCATAAACATATACTTTGGAAAACAACGTTATGAAACTGAAAATGAATGAAATTTTATTTTTATGTATTATCAAGATAATTACACACTTTACCTTTAAAGTTATGCTTTATCACTAATAATGAAGAACGATTGAATATACAACCACCAGAAACCAGCCTTTATATACACAAACACACGAATACAATAATGTCAGTGTTCAGTCATTTTCTGTCCAAAAGTCATGGGTTTTAACATGCATTCCTCTCCCATTACACACACACACACACACACACACACACACACACACACACACACACACACACACACAGACACTTTTCCCCACAGTTACAAATGCTGCAAAACAAAGCAATAGTGGCCCTTAGTGACTGGGCTGATGCCGTTGCCGTGCAACCATCCAAACTGAGCATGTAAACACTGTGTTGATTCTGTGTGCAGTGAGAGTTTGGCTCCCATGCTTGTGCAATCCCCCTGTTGCGTTCATGTCCTTTTCCATAAATTTGTAGACACAAACAATAAGTGCATTATGCCAACAGAGTTAAATAAAGGGACAGCTCACACACAAATTCAAATTCTCTCATTATTTGCTCACCCTGATGTTTATTTTTGATTAAACTTTTCCATTAACTCACAGGTAAAGTAACACATTAAATATACAAACATAAAGACTCACATACATCCAGAGAGATTATTCACAATGGTCTATTTTAAAGGACCAGTGGCCCCTCTCAAGGCCACGGTGTAGAGAGTCAGAGCGCTTGGCTGTATGCCCAGACACAACTAGAGCAGTTCACTGAGCACGTGCTCTCTCTCTCTCGCTTTCTATAACAACATAATCTCCCTTGACACACTCTTGAAAGGCAATGGGGGGAAAGGTCAAGTCAACAGTATAGACATACAAGCGTTACCTTGCACATTTGAACAACATTTAGATTTTAATTTAGTGCACATTTTCCATTACACTGGGCAACATTCTTTACCAAATCATGTTTTCAGAGAAGAACCAAACATCTCTAAGAGGCAGATCTCTTTTGAATTTACAATTCTGACATCTCTGAGCCCATTTTCATGCACACCAATATGCTGATTACGATGATATACGCTGGTTTATTTTTAAAGGGATAGTTCACTCAAAAATTTAAATTCTCTACTCATTTATTCACCCTCATGCCATCCCAGTTTTATCACTTTATTCCTTCTGCTGATTTTTAGATAAATGTTAGAAAAATATCTCAGCTCTGTAGATCCATACAATGCAAATGATTTATATTACTATAAATCTCCACTTTCTCATTCACTTTCAGAATGTGATAGTGAAAGTAGAGATTTATACTACAAAAGGACATAAATATTGACCTGTTTCTCACCCACACCTATCATATCGCTTCTGAAGACATTGATTTAACTACAGTAGTCGTATGGATTACTTTTATGCTGCCTTTTGTGATTCTTAGAGCATAAAAGGTCTGGTCACCATTCACTTGTATTGCATGGATCAACAGAGCCGAAATATTAAGCATTATATGACCTTAGAGTGATAATGGAAAGCTGCTTACTATGACCACACACACACGTTGTCGGCTTATAAAGAATAATCAGTGTAAGAAAGTGCATGTAAACACACTCAATTACTCATATGACTTTCTTTCTTCCATGCAACACAAAATGAGATGTTAGGCAAAATGTCCACGCTGCCAGGGGGCTGTTAATCTCCAAATATTACAAAAAAACCACCATATAAATGATAGAAGTCACCATAAAAGTAGTCAAATTTTTTTTCTCTGTTTTCCAGGTTGTCTAAAGCCAAACGATAGCTTTTATGTTAGGAATGGATCGGAACTTAAGTTGTTTTTCACTGCAAATCTGTCAACATTGTAAAGTAAATGTATTAGGGATTATGAATACCTAACAATGAATAATATTTTCAACCACATTTATTAATCATGATAAATGTTAAAATGTAAAAATACAATTAGTCATTGTTACTTAATGTTAGTTCATAATGCATTAATTAATGTTAACATATACAACTTTTTTATTTAAAAAATGTATTATATCATGTTGAAATTAAGAAAGGATAAGCCGCTTTTTTGGCACTTTGTTTTTGTTATTATATTTTATTGTGCTTTATTTTCATGCAGAAACATATTGACCTAATGATTGTATTCAGAAATGAAATCAGCGACCCTCTGCTCATAATCCGAATACAATTAGTCAAAAGAGACCCATATTAAAATGTTGATGGCGCCTGTTAAAGGGATAGTCTACCCAAAAATGAAAATTCTCTTATGATTAACTTACCTTTAAGCCATCCCAGATGTGTTATTACTTTCCCTATTCAGCAGAACCATAGTGAAGATTTTTATAAGCTTTTCAGCTCTGTTTGTCCATATGATGCAAATTAATCTGCTGGCAATTTGTCAAAGTCATATTTAGGCAGAATAAAAATAATTCACACGATTCCAGTCGATCATTATATGTCTTCTGAAGCAAATGCTAATTCAAATGTTTTTTTTTTTACTTTAAACTGATGCTTCCACCCAGTGCTGGATTGTTGTTTGAATTGATCTGGATTGTTCGTTCCTCTGTTGTAAGAAAAGTGCATGCTTCTGACCTCTCATGTGAAGCCAAGCGCCATTGCGCTTACGTCACGCGACAGCTCCGTGATGCATCGACTGCTATTATATTTTTAAAGTTCATAAAATTTGAATTCTCGAATTACTTTTTACACAAACCTATTGATTTGCTTCTGAAGACATTCTGAAGAGTCCTGTGGATTACTTTTATGCTGCCTAAATATGCCATTTTGACCAACAGACTGATGGCACCCATTCACTTGCACTTGGACAAGAGCTGAAATGTGCTCATAAAAATCTTCACTTCAGTTCTGCTGAAGAAGGAAAGTCATACATATCTGGGATGGCTTAAAGGTAAGTAAATCATGAGAGGATTATAATTTTTGGGTGAACTAATCCTTTAATTTGCATCTTAGTACCTGGGAATAAACAGGGCACACACACACAGAGAGTGGGAGAGAAAGAGTGAAGTCCAAACTGATGCACTTGGTTAAAAATATTTTCTCATTTCTTAAATCTGTAAATGATGAAGAATCTTTGGTTAAGGCAATACCTGATTCATGTTGTGTTAAGTGATTGTGCCCAACCAGAAATAATGAGCCTAAGATGCCACTTCTGCAGAGGCCAATATTTTCAGTCACTACATTTACACCCACTTTAAAAGTTTGATTTCAGTCAGCCTAAGACAATAACTTGTCACAGTAAAATCAGTAAACATTTCCTGAAGTACATCATGTGTATTTACAGATATCAACATGCTTGAGAGTGTCTTTACTTTTATGTGCCATATACCGTGCATATAGTAGGTGCTAGATTTGGGGTACTCAAGTTCGGACTCGGACTCGAGTACAAGTCACAAGTTCAATTTGAATGGATTTGGACATGTCACAGACTCGCATGTATTTTTACTCATACTCTAGCATTTCTGATTTTTTATTTTCGAGTCCAGCCGAATCCATGGCATTTGTGATGCATTGAAAAACAAAAAAATAACATAACATAGGGTGACAATACGCCCTCTTTTCCCAGCAGGGATTTCAAAATTGCCTCTAAATGTCTGGGATTTGGCTTTGTCTTCATATTAATATGCTCTCTACATTTAGTACTATCATACATGGTGTGTATTTGATACTGCGCATCAGTATTCAACCGTATATGTCCTTTTGTGTGATTATTTTGGCTGAGAGGCGCAGGAAAGAGTATGTGCAGGAAAGAGATGGCAAGACGTGCTCTTTCACTCTCATTCAGAAATATCAATAATGTAAAAATACTTTTAAAAGTACATTCCCAAACTCATTATTAAACAAATTATTAAATAGAACACATTTTATCAGACTCAATTTACTACACAAAGTATAGAGACAAAATCAAATTTACTACATATCAGGAATATTTCAATTAATATGATGGATGAAATAGACCATGATGGAAATTGTACTACAAGTCTGTCACATATTTGTAGTGCAAACTCTGTGTGTTACCTGTAAACTGTTGCTTTGCAATGGCAAACAAATCTGAAAATACTATTATGACAAGAAAGGAGGGTGTGGCCGGGCGGTGATGGAATCAGCTGATCAGCAGGAGAGCGAGAAAAGGGGGAACCAGAGATGCTTGCTCGAGAAATAGAGACGTACGTGGCCGCGCAGCATGTGTGTGTGTTTATGTTTGTTTTATGTTGAGTTTTATCATTAAAAATGGTTCCTGCCTCCTCCTTGCCCATCCTTTACCTGTTTGCCGAAACCTGGGAGGGAGGAGGGAGGCGCTGCACAGCGTGTCTGGGGACCGGCGAGCAAGTTTTCTCTCTATCTCTCCTCTCTTTTCTCTCTCTCTCTGTGTAACCTGCTTGCCCTTTCCCTCTCCCCACGCCTCCCCTTGTCTCCCCCGCAGGTTCCCAGGAGGCGGGGTGGACCACCAGCAGACAGAACGGCCATAAGGTCAGCGTCTCCCCTCCAGAGATGAATGGGGGGGAAGTAAGTCAGACCGGTAGTGCCCCGGCCTGAATCGGGTGGGGGAGGAGTGTGATGAGGAGAAGGGTGTGGCAGGGCCGGGATGGAATACGGCCGGCACTGATCAGCAGGAGAGCGAGATAAAGGGGAGCCGGAGACACCAGTTAGAGAGAGAGACGCACACGGCCGCGCTGCAAGTGTGTCTGTTTATGCTTGTTTTTTGTTGAGTTTTATCATTAAACTTTATGTTTACTGTTCAGCCTGTTCCTGCCTCCTCCTTGCCCATCCTTTACCTGTTACAACTATGAAGGACAAAAGTGAGGGGAGAAGTATCTGTTCATCTATTATCCATACTAAATATAATGTGAAAAGAACAAAACGTCAAAATGATCTTAACTTTAGTGAAGTAGGCTACACCTGGACACAGCAGGAGGACTGAAAAGTGTGAAGTGTAGTAGTATAAAAATACATTTTGAATGGTACCAGATTCTTTCTGTTTTTATTTTATGTTGTTGCATTTAATTTTATGGCCATTATTATATGTGTTAATATTACCATTTATTCAATGTATTTAATTAGTTACATTTAATGTGTTTCACCCATAATTTTTGATAAAAAAATTTAAATGAGGTAGAAATAAAAACAAAATTAAATAAATAATAACTCTGGTTGTAATTACTAATGCGGATTTCACTTTCTTTAGTCTATGTTTGAGGGAAAAGAAACAAATAATTGAAATTGTCAACAAACACAACAAGAAGTGTGTTGAAGGACATTTTTGTCTTCATTCACCTAAAGCATATGCTTTCATTCTGAAACCAATTTGAAGTTTGTTCAGCAGGATACTAATCATAAAATGTATATATGAAATTCAAACAGAGGTGCTTTTGGTGCAGATTCATGAACAAATTCATTCAGACTTGACTCAGGCTCTATCTGTTATGGACTCGGTCTTGAGTCCGACTCTGACCCTTTTGGAATCGAACTTGACTGGGACTTGATTGTTTAAAAACTCAGACTTGAGTCGTACTCGATTAAGGTGGACTCGAACCAAACACTAATAGATGCAACAAAAGTCTCAAGGATGTTTTATCTTTACACTTAAAAAAGTGGCAACATGCAATTGTTACCTCAATTATTTTTTTGTACTTGATCTAACTCAGCCATAAACATTACTTTTGTTTCTGTAAACTTTGTCCTAATTTGTCAGATAAAAATCTTTTTAATTGAATTAAACAAGTTCATTTAGAAGATGTCACCACATGAAGCAAAGTTTTTAGGCTACCTCACAAAACCTTTTTACAGTGACTGATTCACACTACGTACTCTATTTTTAAATGCACGGTGTACAGTGAGAGTTGCAAAGAGAGTCTAGCTGAATTTAGATTTATCTCCGATCATTGATTTGAGTGGTGGTACTCCATGTCTGATGGGTTGGATCATTTTTCATGAGGGTGTGTGGGGGGTTGGAGGTTCTTACATTGCCTCTCTTTAATTATTCAGTGACAAAATTATCCATTTGCCCTGTTAAATCCTGAAACATGCAAACAACTACACATTGGACATTTATAGGGATTGTTCACCCAAAAATGTAACTTCTCACTTTTTTCCCAAACCAGAATTCATTACTTTTTCTGTGACACACTAATGGAGATTTTAGGCAATGTGAATACAATGTGAATGGTGACTGAGGCTAGCATTCTACCTAACATCTCCCTTTGTGTTCCACAGAAGAAAGAATAACATAAGGGTGAGTGAATGATGACATAACATTATTTTTGGATGAACTCTGTTTAAGGCACATAATGTATTTGATGTCTCATCTTCAAGCACAATGCCAGGAAATGTTACATCTACTTCTCTTTTTGTATTTGAAACTCTGTGGTTTGCTTGATTTTCTCAGAAAATGATTGATTAAAAGCAATTCTGCTGCATTAAACATGCATGAATCTTAATGACAGATCTGCGCCAGGCTAGTGTTTAACATTAAAGCCTGTTTAGGCATTTCGAGCCAAGAGAACTGAATGCTTTTACAACCACCATGTTAAAATAGTTATGAAGGAAACAGTTGTGCTCAACTGAAAGCAATTTAACTCACATTATAGGACTGAGTCATTTGTTTCTCATAAATTAGTAATGAACTTAAAATATCTCTTGAAAATAATAGTGATTATGTTTTATATATTTTTTAGGGCTGGATTGTTAAAGGCACCAATCATAGCAGAACGTTTTTAGGCATGGCTCCATCAGCACATGTTTTTGTTAAACACACTATTGCACAGAAATAAATCTGTAGTTTAATCTATGTTAAAATAGATTCTTCTATTCTAGCTTAATAGTGAAAAAAAACTATCAAAACATTGCTCTGTTTTTTTGAGTATCCTGACCAGCCTGACATAGCAACATTAGCTCAACCAATGGTGCGAGTTTGGGGCAGGACTTTTTTTTTCTTTAACCAATGGCAGATGGAGTCTTCGGGAAACCTGTTTGAAAATAATCATTATTTTTGCCGTCCCATTTGGTGATCTTAGTGGCATGAAAATTACACACTTCAGCATTAAATTTTGTGTAAAACAAACCAAAGAACAGCATTCGTCTTCAACAGCAATAGAAGGAACTTCTCAAATAAAACCTCTCACATAGAGCATTCAATTGTTTCATTCTTTATTGTCTGATGCACCCTTCTGTATTCTTTTCTATAATTTTTTTACATCCCCAACCAGCAAAACCTTGGCTGCATCTATTTTAAGAGCAGAATAGCAGGGTATATTTCACTGTAAGCTCTGGGCCCACGTCATCTCGAACCCCATTGCTGAATAATAGATGGGATGTTCTATTCTCTTGTTCCCTGAGGAGTTCCTCTACCCCTGAGGCCTACTGCGATCACCTACTGGGAGGCTTCCAAACACGGTTCATTTATTGGCCAAATGGATCTCAGTCACACACTGATATCCCTTTTACAGCTCCAAAAACCTGGTCAGACCACATAAAACCACACCACTAATAGTTGGTTGGAAGAAATGAGGAATTTGGTCTGTTTTTCAAAACCCCTAACCCTAACTATTACACTTTGGCATGTAACCTATCCCACACCATTTGTGCTATGGAAAGGAATGCTATTTTTCTTAGTTATCAAATTTACAGTTTTCACCTGGTGGACGAACTTGTGAAAAATCCCATAGATTAACATTTTTTAAAAACTTTAAAGTCTAGTTTTACTTTAAATAAAAGACATATCATGAATTTTAATGGCTTTTTGCTGGCTGAAAATCAGGAGGCAGTTTGATGCCTGTTTCCTGTCAGTGTTTCTTTTTTCCCAGTGGTTTCCTTCCTGTAATCTGATCCATGAACTTTTACTCTCAGCATTGCAGGAATGACACCCCCACCACCACCAAAACACACAATCCTTCTCCGCAAGCCTCCAACGAAATTCTCCACATACTGTATTGACTACATGACTCACATTCCAATACAACACCGTAACCATATTTTCTTCAAGAATCCTAATGCTGCTCTTTGCCATACAAAAACATATTGTGGAAGTATTGAAAAGTTTCTTATTGAAAAAGTTACAGCATATTGTTATGAACAACACAAGGGTGAGTAAATGAGTGAGTAATGGTAAATTCACCATTTACATTTCTCCTTTATCTGGTGGCGAATTATTTGTGCACAGACCTGACAAGGACAAAATAAATTATCTTTTAAAAGTAAACTCTTAGGAGATGATGTACACATTTTAGAATGAATTAAAGACATAAAGACATTATTTAGAAAAACATAAACTGATTTTAAAATATTACCTAATAATATTTGCATTAAAAATATATGACACTGTCTCTACCACAACCTAAAAACTCAATAGAAGCCACAAGTCACAGGTCTTACCATTTTTTAGTTATGATCTGGCCATATCTGATTACTTATACTCAATTTATATTGTGGTTAATGCACTGTTCCAATCACTTTCACATTTGTTAACTATGCAGTTAATGCCACACATTCTAAACAGTTCCTAAAGTACGGCCATTAGTATGGAGCTGCAGTGTTAATGGTACTGCCTACACTCTACATCCTGGACATTATGAGTTTTTACCACTCGAGAGGCCCAGGCTCTAATGCAGAAACATTAAACGTAATGTAGGACCACAGAACATAGAGCTCACTCGCAGACCTGACTGGACATATTGAGTGAGTTTTGTGGCAATCTGAAATCTCTAGCCTTAAGTCTTATCTCCAGCTGGCCAGAGGGAATAGCTTGTAACGGGATCCTGTCCTGCAGGAGAGGGGTGGGTGGTCGGAGAGGGGCTGGAGGCATTTATGACCGAGGGGGCCAAGGGGTTTGGAGACTGAGATTCCACGGAATGAGCCCCCTTGAGTGGATTGGGGGGGGGCACAAATGTGAAGAGAAAGGGAGTTTATTTGTGTGAGTGTGTATGTAGGGGTGTTCATAATGCATTACTGACATACCAGAGAAGAGGTCTGGTTTTCACAACCTTTCCTATCCTCTCTCTTTTACACACACTCGCACAAATTCTAAATTTACTATGGGGACATTCTATAGAATTGCATTGTTTTTATATGAAGCTAATTATGACCAGTGGTGTGTAGATTACTTTTGAAATGTAATCTTGTATGGATTAAAAATTACATGACTAAAATTGTAGTCAGTAACATACTCTCTTGGATTACATTTTAAAGTATCTAATCTGACTGCTTTTGGATTACTTCTTAGCTAATTCTTGTTAATTTAATATCACATGCATTCAAGTAGGATAAACTTGTACCATTTTTACATAATGCTGCACAGGTAAATGCATCAAAAGAAAACATTCTTAATTGATACTTTATTTATGATTTTTTGTCTTTGTTTTACTTGCTACTCTGACAATTTAGGCATTACAAACACCATCCATGTGTGTTAACAGATTAGACCAGTTATATTTGTAAATCAATGTCATTAAAAAAACAGTCTCAAAAACTGTTGCAAAATCACATTCATGTACATTTCTGAAGGGGAGTACAAAAGCAATTCACAAAACTATAGCTAACTTTACTGCACTAATGCAGTCGGTCCTGCATTTATGTGTGGATTAAAACTCCATCTTCAGTGTCATTTTGACTGGTGGTTAGTATCAGGTCTACAGTATGTCTGCAATTCTACCCCAATTTGAAAACACTTAGACTTCCTGAGCATGTAGGCTGATTTTGAATGAAGAATCAGATGGATCAATAAATTAAAGGTGCACTTAGGAACTAGTGTCATCTAGGACTGGCAGTGACACCTTGTGGCATGGGTGCTGTATCATTCAAAATCAATAGTTTTCAGTCACAGATGCCATGATGCTTCACTATTCACAGTCAGCCATGATTAATTGAATCCAAGAGTGAAAGTGTGCAATACCAAGCTGGTTGCTGAGATTAAGTGAGTAGTATTTGACTGGTCATGTGATCTCAACATGGCAGCCCCAATGATGGTACCCTCTTCATGTAGAATAAAACAGCCAAAATTACAATTCATTTCTTTACGAGTAAAACTTTTTTAATGAGGAAAAAACGACTAAGCGCACTTTTAATATGTAATCATGTAATAAATAAAAAATTATCTGTAATCAGATTACGAGTCTAAATGCAATGTAATTAAAATGCAATTTAATCTAATTACAAGTGCTTGGTTTTTATTATCTAATTACATAATCCAGATTACATGTAAACTGTTACTACTCAGCACTAATTCTATTGACTAACCCTTTCCTGAGAGTGCACCGGTTTCCAACACAAATCCAAAAACATGAGGTTAAGTGAATTGCAGACTGTAAATAGCCCTGTAGGTATGAGTGAGAGTCCCCCAGCCACTGAGAGTAGTGTCAGGAAGGGCATCCGGTGTAAAACCTGTTGCCAAATCAATTATGCATATGATCCACTGTGGTGACCCCTATTGGGAGCAGCCGAAAGAAGAAGAATTCTATAGACTAACCTCAACGCTACAAAAAAACGTACTTGCAAAAATTATCTTTTCTTTATATATTAATTCTATTTTCCACTTGAGTACATCCCTGATCTATGGCGAAGTACGGACACGTATACCCTCCCCCTTTATTCCAGTCAAACTCTTGTATGATATTGTATCTACCATATCCCCCCCCCCCCCAAACCCCTCCCACCCACCCACCAGGGGGTTATGTTTGCTTTTAGCACATTCTTTGCCTGTGGTAATGTAGGATCAGTTTCACATAGAGTCATAATCTCCATTTGTAACAGAGATGACCCCGTTGGGTAAATGACTAACACACATGATGGAGTCTGTGGTTATGAAAGCATTACGTTTCTCACGTTTAGCAGTACAGCTTGATGTCCTGAAGCTGTATCATATAACTGCTTGGGTGCAGAAAGACAGACAGAGGAATGGAGGAGAGGATCCATTGAGGAACGCTGTTCTATGTGAGGGGTCAGCCTTCTTAGATTATAAAATAAGTGTTTATATCTGCTCAATTCTCAGTGCATGCTATACGTATCCCACATAAGATCTCTCTCTCCGCTAGTGTAGGGCGACCATACGTCCCCGTTTTCCGGTGACAGTCCCAGTTTTTGGTGGTCTGTCCTCGGAAATGTCCACGTTTTCCCTGAGTGTTCAAAACAGCCCGCATACTAGTGAAATATCGAAGTACTTCTCGCTGCAGACTGCAGCGCGATGACGTAGCAGATCTAATCCCATAAGTTAGATTTTAGTGACGTAGTGGATGTTTTAATACGCATGCGTATTCACATTTTAATGTTTTGCTTTATTACTGTAGTGTACTTAACGGTCATTATTACAGTATATATTTATATACTGTATTTATATATACTGTATTAACACACACACACACACACACACACACACACACATTTATATATTAGGGCTGCACAATTAATTAAATTAAAATTGCGGTATGACATTTTGCGATTATTTCACCGCAAAGGGCTATGACAATTTAATGAAATGAATAGATAAATCAAGCTGTTTGCTTCAAAGTCCATGCACGCTGCTCTGTCCTGTCTGTATTGTGTATAAGCATTATTACAGTGTATTCAGTTCTCCATCTCGTGCTCAGAGTAACAGATGTGCTCCATTCGGTTCCATGTGCTGAACGCGTCGTTTTTAAAGCACTCCAGATTCACTTTAATTTAACTTTTGCATACTTCCAAGTATGTTTGACCACTACATGTTAATATACAAATAAGTATAATTCACCCCATGGCATTTATGTACAGCGGATGAGATGTTAAAAATGAGGAGCACATTATAGTGAGTAGTATAGGCCTATTCCAATTTCTTTTCTGTGGTGAAGAGGAAAAACAAGGAAAATTAATTTAAGAAATCCATGGTTCTAACAATTTTTATAAGCTAAGCTATATTAAACAAATGTCTCAGTGTAATACTTTAATACTAATACTAATAATAATTTAATAATTTAATGTACTCAGTGTAACGCATAAAAACCAAAACATCCACTATGTTACCAAAATCCACTACACAGAGGATTAGAACCACTATTTCATTGAAGTGAGGACCCTTTCGAAATAGTCCAAATATAGCTGCGTTCACACTGCCAGCTACTTTGTCGCTGCATGTCACCAGTGGCTGGTGGTTAGTCGCTAGTGGTGTGTATGGAGAGTCTAAACAGCACTGTTTCTTTACTATATATTATTATTCGTCGCTCTTCATTTGCATAAAGTTAAACATTTCTCAACGTTGTCGCGTATCTGGACACGCCCACATCTGGTTGCCAATGGTCGCCGTCACTCGTGTTGCCGGTAGTCGCCAGCTCTCATTGAAAATGAATGAGATGATGTCGTTTTGCCACTGCCTGTCGCTGGCAGAGTGAACACAGCTTATCCCTGGCTGCAGTGTGCAGAACGGGGCGGGGCAACCCATTGAGGCGTGGTTACAGGTGTCACCCCGCCCATAACTTAATCTCATTGGCTCTTTTAAGAGATGCATTTTAAAATAGTGTTTTAATTATAGTACTGTGGCTCCTAAGTGTGTTGTACCTCAGTTCATTACAAACAGATTCAGTAGGAGTCTGACTGAGCAGCCTGTTGTTGTTTCAGTCATATCGAAAGCTGAGGGCAAAATTACTAATCCTATTATGGCAAAGATTCAACTCTAATGCGGTCGTAGTCAGTGTTGAAATAATTAGGATAGATCTATGTGATCAAATTCACGTAAAGATAATTTTGATTTTAGTGCTATGACTTGTGACTTTATTGTACCTCATGTGTAATTTCAAACAAATGTAGTAGGACTGAGTCGCATGGACTGGTGAACAAATTGTGTTGATGGACACATCTTTGCTGTCATTCAAATCTGTAAATCCAAAAGTTGTACAATTTCACATAGCCTTTATCATAATGCATGGTTAGAGATTATAAAATGTTAATTAATTTATATCGCCATAGAGTGAAAATGAAAAAAGTGTATCATATGTAATATTTTTACCGTACTAAATCATAAAATGACCATAATATGTCATTAGAGAATTAGGAAACATGCTAAATTGAAATACTGGCTTCTCCGATAACAATGTTACAGCCAGTATATTCTACTTTCAAGTTTCCATTCCAGGCCGGAATTTCTGTTTATGTTCTGACCTGTGTGATCCCGCCCACTGCCACTGACCACTGACCAATAGTATTTCGACACCGCCGGGTTGCCAGATTTGATCATGTTTGCAGGCAATCAACACTGCGTGCTGCAGCCATGGAAGCCAGCAAATGAACTGGATCACAAAAAAATCCACACAAGCTGGTTAATAATTTGCAAACAATTAAAACATTGCAAACGTATACATTAGCTGATCAACTTACAGTGTAAAGCTTGTTGCTTGACATTTTCAGTTTTGGTCGTTGTTGTTGCGTGTCCTCATTCTGGTAACCCGCATGAGCTTAGAGTCTGGGGTGGGGCAGACAACTCTCCAATATTTTGAATTTGGACTGCAGCACCCATTTCAAATGCTTGTTGTCAATCTTACATATAACACCTTTAATTTATATCCCATCATATGATACTGTATATAAACTGTAAATTACACTCCATTTCTCACAAAAGTTATGAAGATGTAATAAAAACTTATTTTTTAAGGACACAGCATGTTGCACACTCACTCAAAGGGTGTAGATTTGGCTTGAACATTGGGGTGGGGGGTTGCAATGTGAAGCATTTACATGTTTCCATTGATCATAAATATTGGCGGTTGTACTTTCTTTTTTTGATTATTGGGTAGGTTACCTCCTCCCCATCCCCTCTGGAAACTATGCCCCATGCTCACTCACTCACATATTTAAAAGGCACCTCACCTTTTCATGTCCCGCAACGTTTCCATGCCACTTATGATGCAAATGTATGTGTTTGTTTTTGTGCAACTGATGATGTCATCATGATTAAATCGGCAAAAACGTATGCGCAACTCATTTTACTTCCTGAACAAGTGCAGACCCGAGTAAAGGTTGCTTTCTCATCCATGCGAACCATGCCAAAGTCCCAGTGCAACCGAACTCAGACCACCTCCTACAGGTAGTCTTTGGTTCGGTACCATGGTGTGGTTCCCAATCTGCATGACAGCTTTCCCATTACCAATGTTTCGGACTAAACTGCCAGTGTGAAAGCACCTGGTTTCTGCCATAACAGCTCATCATCATGAGTGATTATTTTCATGATTAATAATAGATTCTTTCATTGACCAGGTTTTAAAAATATGTGCTCAGGAGGACTGGGTAGATCGGTGAGTAAAGACGCTGACAACCACCCCTGGAGTCGCGAGTTCGAATCCAGGGTGTGCTGAGTGATTCCAGCCAGGTCTCCAAAGCAACAAAAATGGCCCAGTTGCTAGGGAGGGTAGAGTCACATGGGGTAACCTCCTCGTGGTCACTATAATGTGGTTCGCTCTCAGTGGGATGCGTGGTGAGTTTTACATGGATGCCGAGGAGAATAGCATGAAGCCTCCACATGAGCCTCCTTTGTCTCATGTTAACGTGCCCAACAAGTCACGTGCGTGGATTGACAGTCTTAGATGCGTAAGCAACTGAGATTCGTCCTCCACCACCCGGATTGAAGCGAGTCACTACACCACCACGAGGACCTAGAGCGCATTGGGAATTGGGCATTTCAAATTGGGCAGAAAAGGGGAGAAAATCCCCCTCCCCCACAAAAAAAAAAAGGAAACCAACGGCAGTCAATATATAGTCTGTTGCAGCAGAAAATAAGGAATATTGCATGAGGTATACAGGCTATGACTGTTTATACTGTACTGATGTACCAGTGCATGAGCACCAAATACAAAAACACACACATGCTTTTAAGTTGGCATTTGTTTAAGAACATTTTCACATCAGTTTCAGCCTTTATAAATCCCGATTTGTTCCTTACTTTTAACGTAGGATTGAATATCACATACAAGTAATCCAATGGTTTGGCTCAACTATTCAGTATCTCTCAAACAATGATAACACCAGCAAAGATGACTACATCTCCTATCATGTATGTCTATGAAAGATACTAATGAACCAATGAGACTATGTTTTAGACATATTTGTTGTATACAATAGTATTATATTCCTGTCTTTTATACTTTGCTTTCACCTGAAGCCAGGGGCGGATTATGACTAGTGAGGGCCCAGTGGCCAATTTTCTTTTGTAATGAAGGGCAAACATGCAGATATAGCATGTTTAAAGAACACCCTGGGATTTTCAGTGATACCAAATATTAGTCTTGCCATAATAAATTCCTCTCCTTTCTCTATAGATATGTATGACTTCAAAGGGTTTGGGTATTGTCGATATGGCATCGAGATATTAAATTATATTCTTCCGTCCAGGTGTTGTTAAATTTACATACAGTCAGGTCCATAAATATTGGGACATCGACACAATTCTAATCTTTTTGGCCCTATACACCACCACAATGGATTTGAAATGAAACGAACAAGATGTGCTTTAACTGCAGACTTTCAGCTTTAATTTGAGGGTATTTACATCCAAATCAGGTCAATGGTGTAGGAATTACAACAGTTTGTATATGTGCCTCCCACACCAAAAGACCCGGAATACCACGGAAAACAACTGTGGTGGATGACCGAAGAATTCTTTCCCTGGTGAAGAAAACACCCTTCACAACAGTTGGCCAGATCAAGAACACTAGGTAGGTGTATGTGTGTCAAAGTCAACAATCAAGAGAAGACTTCACCAGAGTGAATACAGAGGGTTCACCACAAGATGTAAACCATTGGTGAGCCTCAAAAACAGGAAGGCCAGATTAGAGTTTGCCAAACAACATCTAAAAAAGCCTTCACAGTTCTGGAACAACATCCTATGGACAGATGAGCTTGTACCAGAGTGATGGGAAGAGAAGAGTATGGAGAAGGAAAGGAACTGCTCATGATCCAAAGCATACAACCTCATCAGTGAAGCATGGTGGTGGTAGTGTCATGGCGTGGGCATGTATGGCTGCCAATGGAACTGGTTCTCTTGTATTTATTGATGTTGTGACTGCTGACAAAAGCAGCAGGATGAATTCTGAAGTGTTTCGGGCAATATTATCTGCTCCTATTCAGCCAAATGCTTCAGAACTCATTGGACGGCGCTTCACAGTACAGATGGACAATGACCCGAAGCATACTGTGAAAGCAACCAAAGAGTTTTTTAAGGGAAAGAAGTGGAATGTTATGCAATGGCCAAGTCAATCTGACCTGAATCCGATTGAGCATGCATTTCACTTGCAGAAGACAAAACTGAAGGGAAAATGCCCCAAGAACAAGCAGGAACTGAAGACAGTTGCAGTAGAGGCCTGGCAGGGCATCACCAGGGATGAAACCCAGCGTCTGGTGATGTCTATGCGTTCCAGACTTCAGGCTGTAATTGACTGCAAAGGATTTGCAACCAAGTATTAAAAAGTGAAAGTTTGATGTATGATTGTTAATCTGTCCCATTACTTTTGGTCCCTTAAAAAGTGGGAGGCACATACACAAACTGTTGTAATTCCTACACCGTTCACCTGATTTGGATGTAAATACCCTCAAATTAAAACTGAAAGTCTGCAGTTAAAGACCATCTTGCTCGTTTCATTTCAAATCCATTGTGGTGGTGTATAGAGCCAAAAAGATTAGAATTGTGTCGATGTCCCAATATTTATGGACCTGACTGTATATGTATATTTTTCTTTTGTCGGAGCACCAACTGAGTATTCTCCCATCTACCAGTGATGCTTCATTCAACTTCCCGCATCTACTACCTGTGCAGATATCAACAGCGCAACTTGGTCGTAGGTTGCGGTCACAAATTGGTTGAAATTTGTATGATGTGTCGATTGTGTGAGTATAGGGTGCGTTTCAAACAAGATCTGGCAACTGGAAAACCTTGGAATAATATATTGATGTGATTATTCATGTAACAAGGTTTGGGCCATACAAATTATGGGAGTTTCCCGGGAGAAATAACAAAACGGGAGGGGGGCGGGAGATCGGTGTGAAATACGGGAGACTCCGGGAAAAACGGGAGTGTTGACAGGTATGTGTATTTTATACACCAAACACTATATTGACTTTTGCTGTCTCAGCAGGTTATAGTAAAATGTCATCATAATAGCAATATAAATCCATGAGACATTTATAATGACAGAGAAAGCTGCGTAAATAACTAGCTGTTCACGCTTATATCTTAGAAACTTTTGTCAGTATTTTCAAAGCTTGTTTTTTATTGTTGTGGTTATGGATGTAATGTAATGGTGATTAAGTGATATACCTCAAAACCTGGTTGTAACCCATTTTAATAATGTACAAAGTTAGCACATGTCGCTTAAATTAAGTAAATACTCAATTTGAAATATCAGTAACAATATAAACATTATTGTAACTTTTACTCTATCAAAATCAGAAAAGATTTCACATCAAAAAGAGTAGTGCATCACAACACGAAGGAAGCCATTCTGGAAATAAATTACAAGGTCTTCTACTTCCAGAAGAGCATGAAAAATTTCACCAGGAGTCAGTAGTTAATTGCATACAACAGGTTTTCCAGCAAAGGTTTGATCATGATGATGATGTAGAGGTTTTAGAAAGTCATGCATCAAATATGATATGAGTGCTGTTAAAAAGTGGCTCAAATGTTTTTACTTAGAAACAGGGAGGCAAAGGGGCCCTGTAAGATGGCTGAGGGCCCTATTGAAGGGGCCTTGTCTAGGCTTTGGGGTCCACATTTTTAAGCATATATATCCAGTATATAACGCTGCAGTAAAGTCATTTTTGAAACCTGAAGTTCAAAACAGTTTTTGAAAATGTGCTGGTCACTGCGTGATACACTGAAATAACAGTGAGATGCCGTGAAGCAGTCAATGATGTTCGTCCAGTGCGTTTACATAGGAAAACAATGAAAAGACTGAGCAGACACACGCAAAAACACAATTAGTGTGAATGGCCCCTAACTCATCCGTTCGTGTGTATCTGAGTGTGTGAGTGAAACAAACCTTCTCGGTGTCCGGTGCCCTACGCAATTGCGTGGTATTATTTTAAGGCGACCATGTTACTTTCTTTTTTAACTTAAACCAAATAATGTCTTACAGCTGTCGTCCGTTAGAGGTTGAAGGAGTGGCCGAGGACCAAGCTACGGTGTATCAGAGAACTGGCGAGTAAGTGTTTTTTTTGTTTTTTCTATCTCTCTCTCTCTCCTCTCTCTCTCTCTCTCACTGCCGCTCCGCGTTGGACTTTTCCCTCTCTTTTAAATTTTACAATGTTTATTTTGGGGGGTACTACACTATTACAGGAAGTACCCCCCCTATTTTAATTATTTCTGTTTCCCTCCCCTTGTCCCCTCCCTCATCCAGGTAGACTGGGATGACCTGCTGACGGGGCGGAAGGCACGCCCTTCCCCAGCGAAAGAGGGGGGAATGTGACAGGGCGGAGGGCGGGGTCAGGTCGTGATTATACACACCCGGTCCCTTATCAGGCTAATTAAGTCTCCGAGAGGGATAAAGGCTGACTGCGGAAGGTGGTGCGACCAGAGAGAGATTGTTTACGGTCAGCTGACCGTCATGTGTGTTTGTGTCTTTTGTTTAAGTTTTCCATTAAACTATTATTTATATTTTCAAGCCGGTTCTCGCCTCCTCCTTTCCCTTATATTCCCTTTACAAAGCGTAACATACTTATTAATATTATGCCCTTACCCAAACCCCTTATCTAAACCTCACCAATCAGTAAAGTGTGTAAACATGATACAAAGCTGTTGTGTGTGAAATGAAGAAAGTAATTGTTACGTATTAGATGGAAACGATGTCCAGCGACGTCATTGACTGTAGTGAAAGTCGCAGGAATTAATTGAAAAAAGAAGATAAAATTAAAATGTAAAACTATATTAACACTATTAAATATACACTCACCTAAAGGATTATTAGGAACACCATACTAATACTGTGTTTGACCCCCTTTCGCCTTCAGAACTGCCTTAATTCTACGTGGCATTGATTCAACAAGGTGCTGAAAGCATTCTTTAGAAATGTTGGCCCATATTGATAGGATAGCATCTTGCAGTTGATGGAGATTTGTGGGATGCACATCCAGGGCACGAAGCTCCCGTTCCACCACATCCCAAAGATGCTCTATTGGGTTGAGATCTGGTGACTGTGGGGGCCATTTTAGTACAGTGAACTCATTGTCATGTTCAAGAGACCAATTTGAAATGATTCGAGCTTTGTGACATGGTCCATTATCCTGCTGGAAGTAGCCATCAGAGGATGGGTACATGGTGGCCATAAAGGGATGGACATGGTCAGAAACAATGCTCAGGTAGGCCGTGGCATTTAAACGATGCCCAATTGGCACAAAGGGGCCTAAAGTGTGCCAAGAAAACATCCCCACACCATTACACCACCACCACCAGCCTGCACAGTGGTAACAAGGCATGATGGATCCATGTTCTCATTCTGTTTACACCAAATTCTGACTCTACCGTCTGAATGTCTCAACAGAAATCGAGACTCATCAAACCAGGCAACATTTTTCCAGTCTTCAACTGTCCAATTTTGGTGAGCTCTTGCAAATTGTAGCCTCTTTTTCCTATTTGTAGTGGAGATGAGTGGTACCGGTGGGGTCTTCTGCTGTTGTAGCCCATCCGCCTCAAGGTTGTGCGTGTTGTGGCTTCACAAATGCTTTGCTGCATACCTCGGTTGTAACGAGTGGTTATTTCAGGCAAAGTTGCTCTTCTATCAGCTTGAATCAGTCGGCCCATTCTCCTCTGACCTCTAGCATCAACAAGGCATTTTCGCCCACAGGACTGCCTCATACTGGATGTTTTTCCCTTTTCACACCATTCTTTGTAAACCCTAGAAATGGTTGTGCGTGAAAATCCCAGTAACTGAGCAGATTGTGAAATAAAAGTTAACAAACAAAAAGAGAAGCTAGGTAGAATGTTAGCCTTAGTCACAATTCTCTATTTTCCCATACAGTAAAGTGAATGGTGACTGAGTCCATCAGTCCCTATCATTCTGCCTAACATCTCCTTTTCGTGTTCCATGGAAGTCAATTGGGTTTGAAACAACATGAAGGTTTTTTTTAAGTTCATTTTTAGATGAACTGTAACATTAAGTTGTTGCTTATTACGATGGACTGCTTGTAAAATTGAATTCTGAACTGGGTGTTGTTTCTGGGCCATGCACTGTATCTCTCAACAGGAGTTGGTTTCTGTGGGTGAGAGGGATACTGCGACCCTCTGGAGAACATTTCATTTTAATCGGGACATGAGGTTTTCTTTTGAACTTTGCCCTCGGGTCATGCCTGACTCTCATCAGCACTGGTGTCCTGTGGGGATAATTACTAGAACAGCCATGATTGGTGGAAGGGCTCCTTTTTTATATCAGTTGTTTACTGAACTCTGACCTTTAGGATATTTATAATAGAGTATTTCATGGCGTAATACTGAAGTTGTTATAAATGTTATTGTGGCATGGGGGGCGTGGTCGTGTGTCGGTCTGCGGGCGAGAGAGAGAGCGGTAAGGCTTGTACACAACAGGGCACAGGTCTCCACTCTCTGGCTGTCGTGTTTCACGCGTTCAGTCTCTCCCTCTCTCGACATTTGGCGTTCCTTAAATGTCTCTCTCCGTATCACTATAACAAGACACAGGTGTTAGAGGTAATTAAACTCCAGGTGACAAGCCTTACTGCTCTCTCTCTCGCCCGCAGACCGACACACGACCACGCCCCCCATGCCACAGTGATCTTTTAATTGATTTTTGAAACATGCTAAGAATTGTTGTGATGCATCAAATAAATATTGGTCATTCTGCAATTTCAGAGGTAATGAGAACCAGTAACACAACTGACAAATTTCATGAATATGTGTAATGAATGTCTTCTCAAACATGTTGAGAATTACTGTAATGCACCAAATAAACAGAAGATTTGCAATGTCTAATGTTATCATAAACATTTTTTAAATGTTGTTTTGTGGTATTTTATGTGCATTTCACAATGTCTTTAAAAAAACAGTTCACCCCAAAATGAAAATATCCTCATCATTTACTCACCCTCATGACATCCCAGATGTGTATGACTTTTTTCTTCTGCAAAACACAAAGATTTTTAGAAGAATATCTCAGCTCTGTTGGTCCTTACAATGCAAGTTAATGGTGACCAGACTTTGAATCTCTAAAAATCACATAAAGGCAAGATGAAAGTAATCCAAAAAACTCCAGTGGTTAAATCCAAGCCATATGATAAGTGTGGGTGAGAAACAGATCAATATTGAAGTCCTGTTTTAGTATAAATCTTTTACATTTTGAAAGTGAAAGTGACGATTTATGGTTAAAAATGGCTTAGACATTCTCACCTACACTTATATCATTCCTGAAGGTATGGATTTAAACACTGGGTTCGCATGGATTACTTTGATGATGCCTTTATGTGATTTTTAGAGTTTGAAAGGTCTGGTCACCATTCACTTGCATTGTAAGGACCAACAGAGCTGAGATTTTCTTCTAAAAGTCTTTGTGTTCACATCTGGGATGGCATGAGGGTGATTAAATGATAAAAAAAAAGTTATCCCTTTAACTGGTTAGTATGAATTTGGGTAGATGCCCAATCCTAGCTCAAGTCTTCCATCTAGTGGTTGTTATCACTTACATAATTTAAAATGGGGTTGCTTTCCAATCAATCAGTATATCTATCTACAGTTGAAGTCAGAAGTTTATACACACCTTAGCCAACAAAATTAAAATACATTTAAACTCAGTTTTTCACAATTTCTGACATTTAATTTGTAGAAAACATTCCCTGTCTTAGGCCCGTTAGGATCACTACTTTTAAAAATGTGAAATGGCAGAATAATAGTAGAGAGAATGATTTATTTTAGTTTTATTCATTTCATATTCCCAGTGGGTAAGAAGTTTACATACACTTTGTTAGTATTTGGTAGCATTACCTTCAAATTGTTTAACTTAGGTCAAAAGCTTTTTTTTATGGTTATGTTGATATAGGACTTGTTTTACAGTGGATATAGATACTTGTCTACCCGTTTCCTCCAGCATCTTCACAAGGTCCTTTGTTGTTCTGGGACTGATTTGCACTTTTCGTACCAAACTGCGTTCATCTTTAGGAGACAGAAAGTGTCTCCTTCCTGAGTGGTATGATGGCTGCATGGTCATTTGGTGTTTATACTTGAGTACTATTGTTTGTATAGATGAACGTGGTACCTTCAGGCATTTGGATGAACCAGACTTGTGGAGGTCCATAATTTTTTTTCCTGAAGTCTTTTGATTTTCTCATGATGTCAAGCAAAGAGGCACTGAGTTTGAAGGTACTGAATTGAACCATTTACCACATCAGCTACTGTCAAAGTGAAACAACAAACAATTTCTACAAGCTACAAATGATCTCCATAGACAAATAAATGTGTAAATTGGAGGTAGGTTGATCATGAACAGATGCTTCTCTGTTATCACAGCTCATTCTCAGCTAAATTGATCACGTGATTTATCTGACCTGGTGGGATGAGAGAGGCTGGATTGGGTATTATAGGGGCTGGCAGGAGGCTGCGTTTGCCTGTGAGATTAGTAGTTGACACAGTAGGTGTCAAAATTGCTTAGAGGGAAAATAAATTGTATGTGTCTTCTAAATTAATAAATTTAATGTAAATTTAAGAAAAAAAGAGAGAAAAATCTGGAAAAACAAATGAAAACAGTGTAAAGAATAGCTTATTATTCATCTGTAAAGGGATTAATGGAAAGGAGGAGACGAGAACCAGCTTGACAATATCAATTATATTTAGATAAGAACTTAAACCAAACGACACAAAAGTGTTGGACAGCTGCCCGTAAACACTCTCTCTCTGTCACACCACCATCCGCAGACGGCCTTTATCCCTCTCAGAGGCTTGATTAGCCTGATAAGGGACCGGGTGTGTAGAATCACAACCCGGCCCCGCCCTCCGCTCTGTCACACCATCATATTTGTAGTGTGAGTGAGTGTGTGTGTGTGTGTGTGTGTGTGTGTGTGTGTGAGTGAGTGAGTGAGTGAGTGAGTGAGTGTGTGTGTTTGCGTGTGAGTGAGTGAGTGAGAGAGAGAGAGATTTTTTAATTTTAGAAAACCTTTATTAATAAAACACACTAGTGAATACATTATCAATAAATTACACAATAAATATAGATCGGTTTTCTTATCTTAATTCTTCCACAAAACAAAGACTATTTTTAGATACAGTACAGATTTTTTTTTTTTTTAGCATATTCCCAAGTCTTACTAAACTCATCAAGATTGTCCATTAGCCTAAAGTATAAAACAGTGTTCCACTTTACTCCTTGCTTGCTTGAACCAATCCTTTAAAAAAAATGGTCAAATATTACTCCATTACAAGTGAAAGTTGTAAAGACAGAAGTACTTGGTTTTAAAAATACTTAAGTATCAAAAGTAAATTTCCTATTTTATGTCAAAGCATTGTTTTATTATTGTTGCATTGTTGTATGTAATACTTACAATTCCTTATGCCTCTGAAGCAACCTACTGAATACACTGACCAGCTTGTAGTATCTGTGGAATAAAGAGCTTTTAAAATGTAACAAAACCTATAGAAATGAAACAACTGAATTGACAAAAAAGACACTCCTACACACCCCCACAAAAGCAGCATGTTAGTGTTCTCACACAGCTCTGGCAGTGTGCACACATCTATGTGTATAGCCTACATTCATCCACATTTGAATCAAGCGGACCACGTGCTTTGGCGATCAGTCCAGGACTAGAAAAGACGGTTTATGAAGCTGTTTCATACCCATACATTATAACTGCTTTCTCTGGCTCAGCGACAGCACCGACACAGTATTTAATGCTCCGGTATGATTTTTGTCAAAGGTTTAATAGACAGGCGAATCAATATCATTTAGAAAAGAGATTGTGTGAGTATTTGAATCGAGATCGCAATCTTTTTATGATTTAATCGTGCAGCTCTACAACTATGCAAGGTAACAACAACAACAACAACAACAAAAACGATATAAGTTACAAGATTTTAACTTATTTAACTCTTAAGATTATTTACATTTGAATTCACACTTTTGCATGCTAACTAATGTCATTGTCGGACCTTACATATGCGTTAGCGGTGTATCCACAAGGCTATGGCAACTTGGTGGGCAAATCCATAAAAAATAATTTCAAAGGCCATACTTCATAATGAATCTTTAACTCTAATTACAGATAATTTCAAGCTTTAACAAGAAATTAAAAGTTCACATCAATATGCTTCTGCAGTTTGGACGGAGAGTTTTGAAGGCTGTGATATGGTTCGGTTTAGGCAAACAAAGCAAACATTTAAAACAAAACAATTATTATATATTATCAAGATTATTGATAGGCTGTCTGTCACCTGCAAAAACCAATCATGTTTTAGAGAAGAAGAAAAAAATAAATCTAGGCCTACTGATTTTCAAAGCTGCTACATAGTAACGACTTTCGAGGACCTTGATAGAAATGCAGTGGAGTGAAAAGTACGATATTTGTTTTTCGATATTGAAGTTAAATTCACAAGTTTCCAGAAAAATAATACTCAATTAAAGTACAGATACTCAAAAAGTGTACTTAAGTACTCAAGTAAATGTATTTCGTAACTGTCCACCTCTGGTAAAAACCTCCCCAAAAGAATCAAACAACAATTTCAAAAAGTCCAATAAAAATGTCAAAAGTGTAGAATAATAAAAAAAAAAACAATGAAAAATTGTTTACCTGCACTCACAAAAAAAGAGCATTTATTTGTCACATCAGGACTCAGAACAGCATTTGTGGCTAATGCCAAGCAAGATTCTCCACTGCACATCCCACATCCTTTTTGTCAATGGTTGTTTGTACAATGAGGCCAAACTAAATTTTGTTTCCCCTGTAAAACCTAAAAAGGTTCTCTGAATTGTGTCTAAACTGTCTTTTAATTTTTCTTTAAGACTTTGAAACAACATTCATATATTGTTTTCCCCCCAACAGAACTAAACACTGTATAGTGAAAATAATCTTTGAACAATAAAAAAGAAGACACCCCATTCAGTCTTGGTCTAATAGCCATTTTGGGAACAGTATTTAGGATCAGGAATTTCAATGCCATCAGACCAGATTTTCAGTAGTCTTTTTTCATCTTCAGACAAAACATTGCAGATTCGTTTCAAAGCTTGTCCCACTATCCATTTAGAATGTAAATTTAGTCTTTCTGCCACAACAGTCACATTATTGTATGTTGCCCCAGCCAGTTCAGCAAGATGTTTTACTGTGATAACATGTGCTTTAATTAAAGTTTCAGTCATCCTCGGGGGACCCTGCATGAACTGTCCAGTCTTGCCACATTGTTATGATTCTCTGTTGTTTTACCTTGTGTTTAACCTCAGTCTTTTATTTCCCTGGACTACATTCCCCATAATTCACTGCCCTCATAACTACCAGCTGTTCACAATTGTTTTCACCTGTCTTCCACTACCTCATTTATCCTTGTGTATTTAAAACCCTGATGTCTGCTCTGTCTTGGTCAGTTGTTGTGTTTTTCTTCAGTTCATGTTGATAGCTTGTTTGTAGATGTTTGTTTTTGTTTCCCAGTCTTACTCTGTTCCAGCTTTATCCTGTTTTTGTATTTATCATAAAAATTTGCTGCACTTTGATCCTGCTCTCGTGACATCCTTTAAACATTGCAGAACAACTGACCATCAGCTATCTTTATTAAACTGAGGTGGGTGGATTTACCCATCAAAGAATAATTCCATCTTCCAGCTACACAGGATTTGCTGAACTCCATTTATCAGATTGAACTCCCAGCTCACCGGTGGAGGGAATTGCCTGGAAGATTAACCTCACTTGGATGGAATAGGTGAGGCTAACCCTTGAAACTCTAGCATCAGAGGATCCTCCTCTCCCTACCCCGATCCTGTCTTCCGAACCTTCCACGCCTGGGTCTGCGCCACGCCCCCATCACAGCCACGTCACCGCCATGCCTGGGTCTGCGCCCCGTCACAGCCATACCCTTGTCTCGATGTTTAATGATCTGCCACTGGTGTCAGCAAATTGTCCCATGCTTGCCACGGCCAACGAGCTGGAAGCCTTGTCCGTCCCAGAGCCAACGATGCCAGCCTCGTCCGTCCCAGAGTGAGTTTTTCCAACTGCAGCCATCCGGAGGAGGAGGCCTAGATTATCATTGATATTCTGTGCTATCTGCCTTTGAAATCCATTGATACGTCTGCAATAGTATCTTTGATGGGTTGTCTTAAAGATATTAAAAGATGGATGGCGGCTTGTTTTCACCATGTAAATGATTCTAAGATAGAAGTTTAACTTTTATTTTGGCAAAACTGATCCTTTTAATAATTTGAGTAAACATTTATGGCCTTTGGCCTCTAATCTTCATCAGAGGTGAGCAACCTTGGTGTCATTTTGACCCATTTAAAATGTGATAAACAAATAAAGACTGTGGTTGGAGGTGGTTTTGTCCAACTATGGCAAATTTCAAAATGTAAAAAAAAAAATTGTCTTTAAAGATCTATAGATCGTAATCCATACTTCTATCTCTTCTAGACTTGATTATTGTATTGCACTGTATTTGGGTGTATCTCAAGCATCACTATCTCATCTTCAGACTTTACAAAATGCGGCTGCAAGGCTCGTGACTGGAACTAGGAAATATGACCGTAGTCCTGGCTTCTCTGCACTGGTTACCTGTCTCATACAGGATTCAGTTTAAGATTTTATTGTGTATATATATATATATATATATGGGCCTCCTTGGGCTTGCACCACTTTATATTTCTGAACTTCTCCATCAATATCAGACTTTAAGATTGTCTCAGAGTCTTCTGTTGTGTGTTCCAAGGACTCGTCTTAACTATGGGTGATTGTTCTTTTTCTGTCATTGCATGGGCCCACACTTGTGGAATGCTTTGCCAGTATTGATTAAATCTTGTCCAACCTAAAATCTATTGAAGTCTAATCTAAAGACCCACCTGTTCTCGCTTGCTTATGAGTCATTGTAACATATTATGCAGTATCACCTTATGGTGTTATTTTATTTATACTACATATGTTGGTCAGTTTTGTACAGCAGTTTGGTCAACGTTTGTTGTTTTTAAGTGTGGTATAGAAATAAACTTTGTAGACATATGTTTTTGTTTCCCAGTCTTTCCCTTTTCCTGTGTTTTATCCTGTTTTTATCATTAAAGATTGCTGCACCTAGATCCTGCTCTCGTGACATCCTTCAAATGTTACACCCATATACAGGGTTTGGGAGTAACTGGATTACATATTTAAAATACAAAATATAACTGCATTCCAATACAGTAACAATCGAAATAATTTGTAATTAATTACATTCAAAAATTATTTTGATTACTGAAGAGATTACTTTGCATTTTATTGTCATTTGTTTCATTTATTATTTGGTCTTTTCATATTGAAGATATTTAAACATAACTGATGCGATCCATAGTGCATTTGAACAGCGGTGAAACACTTATGTTACATTCATACAAGCAGAAAGAGAAGTAAGTTTGGAGCACAAGAAATATAATTTTTTTTTTTTTGTGAGACCTTTTGATATTAGGGCAAAGATCATAGTCTTCATTTTTGTATTGTTTTCCTGTAAAAAAATATCTAAAAATCCTTAAAACAAGATCGGTTTGATGTATTTTGTTTTACAAAGAACACTGCATAATATATTTAGGTTTTTCAGAGAATGTATTTTTAACACTTGTATTTTGTCATACTGTACTGAGGTTTTTAGTCAAAAAAAAAAAAAAAAAATCTACTAGTGCTGAAGAAGGAATCCAAAGTATTTAGAATGTGTTACTGACCTTGAGTAATCTAACAGAATACATTTCAAATTAAATTTTACAGCATGTATTCTGTAAACTGTAGTGGAATACATTTCAAAAGTAACCCTCCCAACCCTGCTTATAGACAATAGGTTCCTCCAAAAACCAATACAAATGATTTATGCATATCATTTTCACACTATCTATGAAATCCCAAATTTTAAAAACACTTCTGTAAAACGAGGGAAAAAACTTCAACTCTTAAAAAAAAAAATACTGTCACCTAACAATCTCCATGAAGCATTTACTTTCCATAAAGCAACTTTTAATTGTATACGGAAAGCAGCTTTCCTGCAGGCTAGGTGGATTATCTTTGTCTCCCTTCATCCTTTGTAAAAAATGAAACAATCGGTGGTATCCAATTAAGCTTATCCCCCCAGAAAATCTACAAACATTGCTTGTGCCTTCATTAAAATATCTACTGGATTATAAGACTGCCAAGTTATGCCATAATATAGAAAAAATTTGTTTATTTATAATGAATGTTCTTCGTCTATAAGTCATACAGGGCAAGACCCACTTCTACTTGCTTTAATCTGCCTTTCATTACCTCTTCTTTTTAACAGTGAAATCATTGCCTAAAAACATTCCTAGATACTTTAGACATCCACTCTCCCATGTTAGACCACTAGGTAGTATTGGACCTCCATCTTTCCACTCTCCTATTAAAAAATCTGAACTTTTATTCCAATTTGCTCTAGCTCTAGAAAGTTTTCAAAAATTTTCTCCAACTCACTCATTTTATAAACACCATCTTGCCCTTTAACAATAACTAACATCATCAGCGGCTGCTAAATGAACCAGTGTTCAAACTTCCATAACTTTAAGCCCTGTTAACTCTACTCAAAATGGTTTAACAAAGGTTCAATAGTAATAGAATATAACATAACGGATAATGAACAACCCTGCCTTATATACCTATTTTCACCTTAAAAGAAGCACTTAAGCAACCGTTGACCTTCAGTAAGCTTTCAATACTTCCATACAAAATGTTTATCATTTCAGTTAAATTTGGAGCAAAACAAAAAGCTTCAAGTATATTCCACAAATATCGGTGTTCAACCCAATCAAAGGCTTTTTCTTGGTCCATTGAAATAAGACCACATTTAAGACCAAATCTACTAGAAAAGTCTAGAAGATCTTTGAAGAAGGAGATATAGACCAACCTGGGGCACAGTATGACTGATCATGTATTCCATAACTTTTTTTAACTGATTTGAAAGAGCTATAGATATAGCTTTATAATCAGCACAGAGCAATGCAGCTAAATGGCAGTTGTCCTTCAGTTAGAATCTCATTGACTACTGCTAAAAGGTCTGCCCCTAACACTTCCCAAAAGGACTTATAAAAATCAATGGGGATCCCATCAATTCCTGGAGCTCGACCATTTGCCATGCTTCGCACAGCTGAGCAGAGTTCCTGCACTATCAATGGCCTTTTTCTGTTCAGTTTAGTTCTGCTGGTACCTGTGGCAGGCCTTCATAAAACCTCAGTGCCATTTCAACCTCATGATTATATTCACCCCGCGACCCTGTACACAGGATAAGCGGTTGACGATGGATGGATGGATGGATTATATTCACAAGCATACAGTTCAGAGTAAAACTCTACAGCTTTTTTTTTTCATATCAGAAGGGTCTGTTAATTCTTTACCATCCTCAGTGCATGTAGTCAAGACAAGTGTTTTTTATTGCCATTCAAACATATACAGTTAGTACAGCACATAGTGAAACTAGACAATGTTCCTCCAGGACCATGGTGCTACATAAAACAACATTGGACAAACACAGAACCACATGAGACTACAGACTAAATAACATTCTTACATAAACTGCACGTGCAACGTGTGCAAAATGTATACTATTTTTACTGTACTATTTATAAGTCTTCCCTGCCCATTTTTCTTTCCAAACTAAAAAGAAAACCTAGATGGGGCATCCATTTCATTTAAATTTTGAAAGCGTGATCTCACTAAAGGGCCCTGCCTCAAATTAATCTGCTAATTATTATTTTTTAACTGTCTGATTTGGGCAATGAACACCTGTTGAATTACTTAAAACTTAAAGTTCCATGATTTCAATAGTTCTATTTATGTACTTGGAGGTATGGTGTTTATTTCAGTTCTATCTAGTCTGGCCATGGAGATTAGATTTCCATGGTCTATTTACACCATGTCTTTTATGCCACACATCAACCAGATCATGAGTCTCAACAATGCATTTCAGTTTGTTCTCTGATGTCATATGAGGTTCTATGTGATTCCTATCTAAATTGCTAATTGTGCAATTAAAATCTCCAGGCAAAAACAAATAATCTGTAGAGTAACAGGTCTGAAGTGTACCTGTACATCCTTTCATTAGCATTTACAGGTGCATATACATTTATCAGAGCTATAGTAATTTTTTCATATTTGGCTATGAATTTATGAAATTTTCAAATTCACATTAAAAGACAAAGGTAAGAATTTGTCTGAAAACAAAATGGCAATCCCAGAACTATTGCTCTTATGGTTGAGGACAACAGTACCATCCCAATCCCTCTGCCAATCAACTTCATTATCATTCTGTGAATGTGATTCTTGTGCAAAAGCAATGTCAAAATGTTTTCCTTTTAAAGCATCTCTTGCTCCATTTCAATATCAAGAGGATAATCTAAAATCACCCGTAGAAGAAATGGACAAAATCCAAGAATCACAATACTAGCCACAAGTTAACACTCATATATTTACATTTACATTTATGCATTTGGCAGACGCTTTTATCCAAAGCGACTTACAGAGCCTTTATTACAGGGACAATCCCCCTGGAGCAACCTAGAGTTAAGTGCCTTGCTCAAGGACACAATGGTGGTGGCTGTGGGGCTTGAACCAGCATCCTTCTGATTACCAGATTACCAGTTATGGTGCTTAGACCACTACACCACCACCACTCACAATATATTCTTGTGAATCATCAAGAACATTTTGTACATTTGACATTCGGACCTTTTGGACAAATTTCCTTAAACAATAAACTTCTGTTTCACTAAGGCTTTCCTCTCCAGTGTTTCTCATTAACCTCTTTGCAGAATCAACAAACAAAGCTTGGTTTGGAAAGAAATCATCAACAATATCATTCCTTTTTCCTTTGGTAACTTGCAAAAAACTACACATTTTCAACTATAGTGCACTGCTCTCTTTCATCCATTAATGTCTTTTCTGATGAGTCTTTTCCCTGTCGCTGCCTGACATGTAATCCATTTCAATACAAGATTAATTTCCCTTACTGATGATTTCCTCTGAATTTATATTCTTTTTTGACAAGCCCTCTCTTTGATTTTTTTTCCACTCTTAGAATTAATCGCTTTTCTCTTAGTTGTAGGGACCTTAAATGAAGATTCATCAAATGCCATAACCTCCTCTTCCTCAAGAACAGATTCGGCCAAATCTCTTGCTCTTTCTTCCCCTACCTGCTTTGTACCATTTACCTGCTCATTAGCATTATTATCCTCACCATTTTCTTCATGTTCCTTTATTTCAGTTTCTTCAGCATCCTCTCTGTCTAGTGTGCCCTTATGCTGCATTCCATTCAACATGGATGTTGGATTTTCCAACTTCCTACTAGGAAACGTGCAATGGAACAACACTTGAAGACAAAATTCCAACTTGGCAAGTCGTGTGGAAATTTTAAACATCACACAAACATGTCGGCACCCAGGGTGATATACAAATTAAGTGATAAACATGAACTTTTATTAAGTAATGTTGATAAATGAGTTTAAGTTTCCACATTACATGAAATTAAAGCTTGTTTAACAAACACCTGCTGAAACAAGTGTATAAAACATGTTAAATTAAACTCTCTTTTGACGGTCATACACCTATAGCACAAATGTTAGTAATGCAGAATTGTTATCTGTTAGGTTGCTAGGAGACTTCTCTGGTAACAGTCGAACCTCTGCTAAGCTAATGGGAGTGGTAAAGTTTTGTTTCCTTAAAGTCATCTTCCAAATATCAGGCAATGGAATACAATTATGGTAGGACATTCAGAGATATCAAGTAGAAATATCCCGGTAGATGGAATGCAGAATTAATCTCACTTTTTCCAGGGACTGCTTATTGGAGTGAGGTTTACACATACCGCACAGCTATCACATACCAGCTGGCTTCTGTTACAATATTGTAAATGCTAACAATCAGAAAGAGTGGGGCCTGGGTAGCTCAGTGAGTACTTACTCTGACTGGAGTCATGAGTTCGAATCCAGGGTGTGCTGAGTGACTTCAGCCAGGTCTTCTAAGCAAACAAATTGGCCTTGTTGCTAGGGAAGGTAGAGTCACATAGGGGTAATCTCCTCGTGGTCGCAATTAGTGGTTCTCGCTCTCAGTTAAGTTGTCCATGGATCGCGGAGAATAGCATGAGCCTCCACATGCTGTGAGTCTCTGTGGTGTCCTGCACAGCGAGCCACGTGATAACCATGTCCTCTGCCACCTGGAGGGCCTAGTAAGTAGTGGGAATTGGGCAAGCCAAAATGGGGAGAAAATGAGGATACAGTTAAACCAACAACAGCAACAAAAACAATCAGAAAGAAAGAAAAAAGACCAATAAAGAGAGAAAACAACATCATTAGATGCTTGTAAATGTATAAATGCCAACTCATGTTTTGAACATATATTATACTACACTAAATAATATATTTAAATCATAATATAATAATATATTCTAAACACTGACAATAATATTTAATCAATTGCATTAACGATGTGCATAATGTACGACAATTCACGCTTAGAGACCTTTATTTTGAAAAGCGGATCTCCCATCTTGAGTAACCCTGTTGTGGTACTTTTCATGGTGGTGGTAATTCTGGCTGATTCATTGTCGCCGGCCTGACACACTCAGCAGGCTCTTTGTCTTTAACTTTTTCTCATTACTCAGGTAAACAAACAACGTATATTAAGCATGGATATAATGTTTAATTACATATTTTACTCTATGGCACGCTGTTTGTGTCATTATAAACTCAGTATGCTGCTGTTTAGGGATGAATGTAGCCTCTCTAGCATCATTAGCATTTCATGCAGCTGTTCAGTGAGGATGAGTAACAAGTTCTATGTTAATAACATCTAAATTGTTCTGTAATAAGTCTACACATTGTCGTTCTGATGTTTATCAGAATTGGAATCTTCATTTGACTGCGTGTAATGAACTCTATGCTAACTAGCCTAGCACATAGCTGTCTGATCTCTGGCAGTGTGTTACAAATTTCAGAGAACTGTGTCTGATCTGTGAATACCATAAAGATAGAGATACTCTTACTTCTATTCATTTTGGGGGTTGGCAGGTTGAAATGTGTCTAATTAGTTACAATTTGAGAAAAGTCCATCAATATGAGCTCAGAAATTAGTAGTCATGTATCATGAAATGACATTCGTTGAACTAACCCAACTGCAAACCCTGTGAACTAAACAATCTATGCTTGTTTATGTTTGTCACTAGCTCAGAAATGGACCGGCTCTTAAGGCTTGGAGGGGGAATGCCAGGACTCAGCCAGGTAAACTGCCACATTATTTAGATCTTGGGAGATATTTGGTGAACCAGATACATTTGTTTGTTCATGTCACAGCACCTGACCTGGAGTCATTGGATCAGGCAGAATGTGAAAGATTACAACAACACAGATATGTTTACCATACCTGCCATCAGACAAAACATGAGACATTTGGAAAAAGGAACTGGCTGAATAATAACAGACTTGGTCTGAACAATATGTTAGTATATTTGACCCTGTTGAAAGTAGGGATCAAATCCTACAATTGCTGTTCTTGAGATTTTATAAGGCAAGCAGAAGCACAGATAGGAAACTTTTTTGGGGGTAGTGCTGTTGGGGGAGGGTAGGGGGCAGTACTGTCAGAGTGTTCTCACAAGATTTGTCTCAGGGCTTGTGCGTGATGGGGAGGGAGACAATTCTCAGTTCTCTCTGCCAATTAACACCTTCAGTAACAAGCCGTCTCCCTCTAATTCACACCACACTCTGCCAATAGTCGAGAAATTGCACGTGAGGTGGGGGTGCTCATGATAAACTGCCTGCAATTATTTTCCATCTTTCTGGTTTTATTCTAATTTCCTTATTTGTGGCTGCACACGTTTAATCTTTAAAACTGCATTTAAGAATATATGATGGTATATTGATTGGCCTAACAGTGTGCCTGGAAATGCCTTGAGCGGCTTTCAGTTTCATGTTCAGTTTTCCACACATAGTAAGCTCTGATTGGCTCTTTGATATTCACACATCCATATGGCCTTGTATTGTGTGTGTGACTGGTGGTCGTTTCTTGCCCAGTAACCTTTGTAAACGTGTACATTACAATTACTTAAGGATCACAAAACCTCTAAAAACAAATTTTTCAAGGTGACTGATAGATATCACAATGGATCTCTTCATCCCTCTGTGTTTATCAAGCATCACGCTGGCATCTATCTTACACTTCTCTGAACCTTTTTTTACAATCTGAAGGGATTGTTCACCCAAAAAGGAAAATTATCTGATAATTTACTCTCCCTCATGCCATCACAGATGAATTTGACTTACTTTCTTCACCTGAACACAAACAAAGATTATTAGCAGAAATTCTCAGCTCTGTAGGTTCATACAATGCAAGTGAATGTGCCCAGAACTTTGAAGGTCCAAAAAGCATATGAAGGTATCTTCTAAGTAATCCATTTATCTCCAGTGGTTAAATCCATATCTTAAGACGCAATAACGGTAGGTTTGGGTAAGTCCTTTTTTACTATAAATTCTCCTCCCTGTCCAGTAAATATTGATCTGTTTCACACCCACACCTATCATATCGCTTTTGAAGATATAGATTTAACAAATGGGGCATATGGATTATTTTTATGCTGCCTTTATATGCTTTTTGGACCTTCAAAGTTCTGGATACCATTCACTTGCATTGTAAGGATCTACAGAGTTGAGATATTCTTTTAAAAATCTTCTTTTGAATTCAGCAGAAGAAAGTAAGTCATACACATCCGGGATGGAATGAAGCTAAATACTAGTTTATTTCAAAGATAAATTGGAAACACGGCTCGGGACAGGCCAAAAAGCATCCTAATAAAGAAATATGATGAAAAATTCATACAGTCACAAAAGTTGGCATCAGCTATACATTGTTAAAGTCATTGTTTACATGTATGTTAATGAGGAACTCAAAAGGCATTTATTTTGCAGAATGACCCAAATTAAGTTTTAGATCTCTGATGTGGATTTTGTTGTGGGGAGGATCTATTTTTTTGGGGATCTACATACATCACTTAGTATGTCAGTGTGTCACTACATGTTGATGCCACACATTATAAAGTAACAAGTAACTGTGTTTTCTGCAGGGTCCTCCCACAGATGCCCCCGCTGTGGACACAGCTGAACAGGTGTACATTTCCTCTCTCGCCCTGCTAAAGGTCAGTATTCACACAGTTACTCTTTTTTTTTTCTCTCTCATGCTATATAAAATATTAAGCATTCTATAGCAAAAGATCTATGGTAATTTATCTTTTATCTGTCTCTCTGTCTGTGTGCGTGTGTAGATGCTGAAACACGGGCGTGCTGGTGTGCCCATGGAAGTCATGGGTCTTATGTTAGGAGAGTTTGTGGACGATTACACTGTTCGCGTAATTGACGTGTTTGCCATGCCACAGTCAGGAACGGTGAGAAACTTAAACGACAATTAACATCCTGATTACTGAAGCTGTTTTCACCCATATTTCAAACTTCATCTAGTGCCATTTAAAATGTCTGGTGAGAACATTGTGCAACACAAGCTATTACACAAGTTTGCACTGCGGCAGAGAACATTGTGCATCTTTCATTTCAGAGGGGATGGTGCTTTGCAAGGACATAGAAGAAAAAAATGCAAAGATTTTATCAATGCGATGCTCCATCATGTGACCAAAAGTTGGAGGAAAAATATTTAATAATTCATGTTTGCTCTCTTGACAGGGTGTAAGTGTAGAAGCCGTGGACCCTGTTTTTCAAGCCAAGATGTTGGACATGTTAAAGCAGACAGGAAGGTGAGGGAATCTGAGCAGTGACATTCTCCTGAGCTTTTATAGAAATACACAAATTCCTTGAGAATTCAACATGTGGCTGAGCGTCATGCTATCAAGGTTTGTGTGTCTCTGTGTTATAGGCCTGAGATGGTGGTGGGCTGGTACCACAGTCACCCCGGTTTTGGCTGCTGGTTGTCGGGTGTGGACATTAACACACAGCAGAGTTTTGAGGCTCTGTCAGAACGTGCTGTTGCCGTTGTGGTCGACCCCATCCAGAGTGTCAAGGGAAAGGTAATGGTCCATGTACACGCTCATACTCAAGACACACACTTACAGATGTTACCACTCAACAGTCTTCAGACATTCAGAGAACTGTCTTGTCTCGTCTTCATTTATGCATCTTTTTTGGATCTGTGTGTATGCGAACGTGTGTTCACACTTTCTCTCAGTGTGCGGGAACTGGGATTTCTGTGATATATGTAGTTTTTTTCATGTCTATTTTCTGCTGTGCACTCTATTAGCACCCGCTGAACCATGTGACATCCCATCTCTCCCATCATTCCTAGTTAGGGGATGGGGATTGGGGACAGGTAGAAAATATGGTATACTTGGAAGAGTAAGTAGCATGTGTAGTACCTAAACCCAACTGCATGTACTGATATATTTATTAAAGGACTTTACATAAAAATAAGCTCACAATTACACACAAATATAAAAAGTTTCCCAATATAAAAATCCTAGATCTTCCCCATAACGCATAACATTAAGTTCTAGGGTTGTAAATTTAAAAATATCCGTGAGCGACAATCGTTAACGCTAATGAACGAAAGTTGATAAATGAAGCTTAGATGCTGGACTTTGCAAAAATCTTAACCAATTGCTTTTTAAATTTGCTTATAAATTAGAAGTGTTTCATTCTCATAACTTCTAAAATATAACTTGTGCACCAGTGGTTCTCAACTGTTTTTGCTTTGGGACCTAGATTTTACATTGGACATCAAGTGGCGAAACAAAATAGTAAAAAAAAAACGTAACCTGTATTTAATGTATCTTTGGTCACATTTTCTTTTATCTTTCATTATTTTGTTTATTGTTGGGGTTAGGTTAGGATTGGTATACGGCCATGTTCCAAGTGCCATTTATTTTTTTGTTGTTGATGTCAACAACATGGCTGCTGAATGGCTGTAGATGGCTCCTCATTTCTGTGCTTTGGTCAATGTAACTAGTCTTTCTAAATAATAATAATGCATTCTAGTATTTTTCTTTATAAAAAAAAATTGTAGGCTAAACACATTTAAAAACCTTAACTACAAATGTCACAGTTGTAATCATAATGGTCTAAATAATTCTACTGTATTGATTATTTAATATGAACCTAACATGTTTGTCAAAATATCACAGTTAATGTTACTTCTGTAAAATCGTGATACATTTTGTAAGGGTGATACATTTGAAAACATCTTTATTGTGGTGCATAACAGTGTTTTTCCTTTTGACAGTGATGTTTAGCCTCCATCAGTGTTATTATTGTTAACTAAAACTAAAATAAAAGCAAACTAATCCCCTTTTCGTAAAATAAAATAAAATAAAAACTGAAATTATATGAAAAAACTAAGACTAAACTAAAATACATTTTCAAACTCAAATTCAGGTTTAGTTTCGTTTTAGTTTTTGTTTTGGGCAAAGTAGGACACTTTGGGAAATGTTACTTTTCTTGGCATATTTTTTTAAAACATTTCTCCCAATTTGAAATGCCCAATTTCCACTACTTGGTAGGTCCTCGTGGTGGCGCGGTTACTCACCTCAATCCGTGTGGTGGAGGACAAGTCTCAGTTGCCTCTGCTTCTGAGATGTCAATCCACGCATCTTATCACGTGGCTCACTGTGAATGACACCGCAGAGACTCACAGCATGTGCAGGATCATGCTACTCTCCGCGATCCACGCACAACTTACCACGTGCCCCATTGAGAGCGAGAACCACTAATCGTGACCACGAGGATGCAACTCCATGTGAATCTGCCCTCCCCAGCAACCGGGCAAATTTGGTTACTTAGGAGACCTGGCTGGCGTCACTCAGCACGCCCTGGATTTGAACTCTTGACTCCAGGGGTGGTAGTCAGCATCAATGCTTGCTGAGCTACCCAGCCCCCTTATTTCTTGGCACTTTTAATTATGATCCAAACACACACAACCTGACATTATACCTTGGAATAAGGTCTTCTACCTTAGTCCAGAGCAAAAAATTAAGAAATTCTAAATACTGAGAAGTAGAATCTTTGAAGACTCTCTTTTGACCAAATCCAAGAGGACAAATGATTCTCTAGAAAAATATCTACAAAGTATTTAGTATAAATGTTTTAGATTTTGTAATCCTTTTACGTCACAAGTCATGATATAACATTTACAAACATTTCACCTCAAATTTCTGTTATTTTATTTACCATTGCTTTTCCTACTGGTGGTCATGAAGTGAGCTTTGCCACACATCCCAATATAAAAATCATCAATTTAAAACCTCAATAAGGTAAAAAAAAAAAAAAAAGAGAGATTTTGCCTGACAAGCTGTGAAAACTAAAACTAATTTGTAATGACAGATTTATATAAAATAGAAATAAAACCTAATTAAAAATCCAAAACTATAATAACTCTGGCCTCCATAGTGCTTTAAACTAGAACTTTTTCCACTGGAATTCAAATGGGTCACATTAGTTTTGTGGTCTGCTCTGCAATATCGAGGGAAGTCCTTTTGAAGTGCATGAGCTCCAGAGATACAGTAGGTTAGAGCAGAGCAGATTATTGGTGCTAGTAGTTCTATGATGGCTCGCATCACACTTGCATGAAAACCAGGCCTCATTCGAACCGTGAAAACACTGCGCTGCAGATGAGAAGTGTACTTAATGCGTATGAAGCACTGAATGAGAGGGATCATGAATTTTGCCTCTGAAAATTTTCAAGTGGAGGGAGAACCATGGCATTGTTTTTTACCTTGACCGCGACCCTATTCGAACAGACCTGGAACCCACTTTTGGATCGCTAACCCCTGTCAAACAAAGTCAAAACATAAGCATAAAACTTAGTTGGAAAGGATCACAACAAATAGACTACAACAAGCATCTTGTTTCACTCACGGACTAAATATTGAGTGAAAGTCATAATTTGTGTGAAAAAGCACACAGACATTCATAAGATTTATAAACAAATGTGGCTTTTGTCATGTTTTTTCGTGAGTCCAGAAACAATGTGACACTATATCTTGAGTTAATCTTCATGGAGTTACTTGATATTCTAAGAGGCTTAAGGGAAGTCGGCTACACCTGGGTCTTCATGTATATCGTATACATTTGTGTCACTAGTTAAATCAGCATGGCAGATGCTGATTTAGCTCTTTTCTCGTTTAATTACTATTCTTGATTCTTCGATTAAATTATTAACTGCAATTAATCGACCATTGATTAATCGTTAAAACCCTCTTGACTAAACTAAGGAAACTAATGTTTTCCATTCCAATTCTTTATATTTTATTTATCTGTCCATAGACCATCAACAATATCTGTGGACTCTAATGGTTCTGTGAACATAAATATAGAATGTACAGATACTTTTTTTTTTAAAACCCTGGATTTAAAGGAGGTACAGCACCAACACCTTCAGAGTTCCATCATATTTTGTGAACTTGAGATGGATATGAGATGGTGTAGAGTGTGGTGAGGACTTCGTGGCGTCAGCACATCTTGGTCCTCTGTCTTTCTCCTGTGCCTGATAATTCACCCTCCAAACATCCCACACCCAGATCAACACATCACGACAGACTGGCACTGCAGGATTTTACACCAGTTGGTTTAGTCAGGATTTAACAAGCCCCCTGGGTTCAGGAGGTGTTACTTTGTGTGAATGTGCGTGTGTTTGGTGTGATGTGTGATCTGTGCTCTTCTAGCACCCAGTCTGCTTCCTTCCATATTTAAAACTCTTCTGTTTTGGAGACTAAGATAGATCCCCTCAGTGTGATTTTGCTGGTGGTCATTAGATTTCTAGAAATCAAATTCAGTAAAAATAAAAGTGAGCAATATTTTGAGACAGGATTTTATATTGATTCATGTGTACAGATTAAATATCTTTATTTGGTGAGCAACCCAGATGTAAATTCTAAAATAAACTAGATTTTTACTAGAGTGGTGCTTACCTGTGCAAAAGTTGCTGCTTTGACACTAGGGTGTTCTGGGTGTTTGCTAGGGTGTTGCTTTGTGGTTACTTACTGGCCCAAGTCACAAGTGACCACTCCAAGACTGTGATATTATGGTTCCTAGATATGGATTGCTATCCCTCCTGCAATGTAAATCATTGTGCCTTAAGGGGGCAGCCATGTTAGCATCACATGACCAGCTGAATACTACTGGCTTAATCTCAGTAACCGCCCTGTTATTGGATGCTTTCATGGATTAAATGAATCCTGGTTTACTGTGCATAGCGAATTTCTACAATGTCATTGGCAACTGAAAACTACTGTTTGAATGATGCTGCATCCAGGCCACTAGGTGTCAGTGTAAGCCACTTCGACATACTTCGAAAATACTGAGTGCAACTTTAAAGTCTTTCATTTCTTTCTTTCCTTTTTTCTTTTTGGCTTTATTATTCTAAATCTTTCATTTGCTCTGAATTTGTCTCTTCCACCTTTCTCTTTATATGCCTCCATGTTGGCACTGCCTGCCTCTCTGTTCTGCTATGTGTAGGTGTGTCTACATGGCTGTGATGTGTCTGGGTGTGACTGTTGCTCTGCTCTACATACTGTTCATGTGGGCAGGCTTGACCTGTGTGTGAGCTTAGGTGTACTGTCACTGCTTATGTGATGTGACAGCCCACAGCATTAGCTATTGTTTCAAAGCCTGTCTTCTCACTGCAAACTCTCTTTATCTTGCTTTCTTCCATCTAGTCTCTTTTTATTCTTTTGGATAAGATCAGATTTTATATGCTAGTGCCCTCACAGTCTAGAAAGAGAGTGAGTTTACTTGAGTGCCTATAGAGCTTACAATGCATTAAAACTAATAATTCATGTTATAATGAATGATTAGTTGCATGAATGGCCAACACATTGATAAAAGTGTGTTATCTGATTCAACTCTTCTTTTATTCCCAGGTTGTAATTGACGCTTTTAGGCTAATAAATGCCAATATGATGGTTCTGGGTCACGAGCCGCGGCAGACAACCTCTAACCTGGGACACCTCAACAAACCCTCTATTCAGGTTATGATGTGTTTTTTTTTTGTTTTTTTTACCAGGCTCCCACCAATTTTTTTTGAAAGTCCTGAAAGAAGAGAATAATGAAAGGTTGTTTTTCTTATGCAGGCTCTGATTCATGGCCTCAACAGACATTATTACTCCATTACCATCAACTACAGGAAGAATGAATTGGAGCAGAAGGTATGGACATATGGATGGACAGAATTTAAAGATGCTTTTTGTTGTTCCCTGTACCAAGATTTTTTTTTCACATTGTGTGTTTTAGATGTTACTGAACCTCAATAAGAAAAGCTGGATGGAGGGTCTGACCCTGCAGGACTACAGTGAACACTGCAAACTGAACGAGACCATAGTCAAGGAAATGCTCGAATTGGCCAAGAACTACAATAAGGTGAGCAACCACACAGGGACAATGAATACCTTTTTATATTAAAATTAACCTATAACATGTCAATCATCAAAAGTTGTGCCAGAAAGCTTTTTTGTAGGGAGGATTTTGTTATTCATTTTAGCCTATGGCAGATTTCTTGGTGAAATATGGGGCATTTGTTTTAAATGTTATGCCTTTGTCCATTCAGGCGGTAGAGGAAGAGGATAAAATGACCCCTGAACAACTGGCTATTAAGAACGTTGGAAAACAGGTGATTAGTCCATGTTTTTTTTTTTTTTTTCTCTTTGCAGTACAGGTGGATGATCTATAGAGCATTTGGCATTCTATTGTCCTAAAGGACAACAGGTCTTTATAAATAACCAATCTACTCTCTCTTTATGCAGGATCCCAAGCGGCATTTGGAAGAACATGTGGATGTTCTTATGACATCCAATATTGTGCAGTGCCTCGCAGCAATGTTGGACACGGTTGTGTTCCAGTGATTTCTTTCTCCACATCTTTGTCTGTGCATAAGTGTTCATATTCCACAAATGTTCTGTCTTTTTAAGAAATAAACATAAAAATCCAGTATTACATTTGTCTGTCCTCCACACATGTATTCAGAGAATGCAGATTATGAACATTCTGCATTAGAAAACAACTGGCCAAACTCTAGAAATGGCAACAAGATACAGTAGATGCATGCCATTCATCTTTGTTTACTACAGCAAATGAAAGAAGATTCAACCTAAAGGAGTTGTCCTCGGTGTGCCAGGCTCTGGGGGGAAATTTCAGAGAACAACACTGTAATGCACCTTATTTAATAGGACATCACTTAAGGTCTATGCCTAAAAGTGGGCATCAGTGAAATATTTATTTGTGGAGCTCCCTAAACATGGTTGTTCAGGTCTTGGAGCTTTCACTTGATTTAATGAGTATTTTGGAGTCACACGTTTTTAAATCTGTTAGTTTTTAAATCTGTTACTACACATACAATTCAATCAGTTTCAGTCACATAGAAACATGCATACTTTTATATTTTAATTTGTTTGTGCTTGTTTGGTGTGCAAGATTGGAATTCGGTGTCAGTCTAGAAGTATAAAATTAATTAAAGTTAAAGATGCATAAAAGCCTTGATATTCATCTAAATGTATGCCAACTCGGTATGTTATTCTCAAGTATGAAGCGATGTCTGTTTCCTGTATTACGCTCAGAGTGAACGCTTAACAGCCTGGCACATGCAGCAGAGGGCATGAACACCCAGTCAAAGCAGCATGTATGAGGTGTGAACCCAGATTGAGCTCCAAGAAGTGATGCACCTGCAACAACTCCCCTCATCGTCTGCACTGGCCAAGAAAACGATGAGTGTGGACAATGATTTTACGCTCATCAAAGAACAGGGGGATAGCCGCGTCTCCACCACCCTGAAGAACGAGCCACCGCTGAAAAAACTCTTCGCAGGGCTGAGAAACCCATCAAACACTTTCTCTTCAGAGGACAAGAGTGGCGTTCAGGACTTCCTGAGGGATGACGGTGAAAGCGAGGACAGGAATTTGCCTGAATCAAGTCACGCGCGGACCGATTTCGCCTCGTCTTCTTCTATGTTCTCGTATTCAGGTCAACATGTTACGCCCGCGCTCCCGGCTTTTTCCAGTCACAACATGGCACCTCACCCGGTCATCTCTAACGGGTTGTATATGAGATACGCGTACTCGCAATCGTATGGACAAACCTTCCCAAACAGTGCCGTCTATCCGTTCCCCTCGGTGCCCGGTAAAGCTCAGGTTTATCTGTGTAACCGGGCGCTTTGGTTTAAATTTAACAGACACCAAACAGAAATGATCGTTACTAAACAAGGGCGGTAAGTTTTTTCTTTTCTTTTTTTTTTTCTTTGCCTATGCTCTAAAAACAGTTTAAACAGTTTAAAGATAATTACTATTTTTCTTAAATTGATAAAAGTTTTACATCATTACTATTAATAGTAATAAATAAAGTATAACAAAGCATCATAACCTTATTTTACAGTGCCAGTGTTGCTTGTTCATTAAGATTATCTATATTTATAACTATTAACTAGTAGACTAATTACTATAATATACTATATTAATCCATTAACTCGTGTGTGTGTGTGTGTGTGTGTGTGTGTGTGTGTGTGTGTTTTTTTTTTTTTAATTCTTATAAGAATATTCCAGGTTCAATTCAAATTAAGCTCAATCGACAGCATTTGTGGCATAATATTTCAAACGTTCATTTTGACTTGCCCCTCGTAAAAAAAAAAATAATAATAATAATATAAATCTGCGTTATGGAAGTGAATGGGGCCAAAATGTAAATGTTAAAATACTGTGTCAAAAGAATAGCCACAAGAAAAAAACAATATGCGTGTTAACCACTGATCTTTATATAGAGATATCAGTGGTGTTAACACGATTTTAGTGTGATAAAATCGCTTACTAACCTTTCCTGTGCAAAGTTATAACTTCGTTGCCATAATGTAATCAAACCCTAAAATGACTGTAAAAAACCCAGATGATTTAAACATTATTACATCTCAAATAATACATTAGTTTTAACATAATTAATGCAAGTGCTTTTATAAAATTATAAGCTACAACTTTTTGCCTTTCAACCCTCCAAAAATTGGCCCCATTCACTTCCATTGTAAGTGCCTCACTGTAATCTCGATTATATATCTTTATATATGAGGACAGCCGAATTATCAGTTGTGGTAAACTATTGTATGCCACAATGCTGTCGATTAACTTAACTCAGAATATTCCTTTAACTTCTACAATATATTCTTATTAAGGATATCATCTAATTTGAATCCACTAAAATTAAGCTTAATAATTAAAGCATAGGCTATACTGTACCAGTGTTACACAAAAATATATATGTAAGCAACTCTACAAAATAATTACACTGTAGGTAAGCCTATATGTAGTTAGTTGGTAGGCTATTAGGTCAATTTACATATATAATTACATACACAGGCTAATAGGAACACTGTAAAAGCAAGAGTGACCAAAACTTTCCAACATGATTATGGAGAGTTTTCTTTTTTTTAATCTGTTCTTTTTTTCTGCAGGCGGCTGTTCCCATTTCTGAGTGTTAGTATTGCTGGTCTTGACCCGACATGTCATTACAATGTGATTGTGGACGTGATTCTGGCGGATCCGAACCGCTGGCGGTTCCAGGGCGGAAAGTGGGTTCCGTGTGGCAAAGCGGACACTAATGTTACAGGTGAATTGTGTAATATATATATAACCGCTAATCAACACAATGGAAAACATTTACCAGCATTTGCATTGTGCAGATAAAAACAAATAAACGTTGGAATCAGAAGTGTGGTGAATGTCCTTCATCTAGACCAGTGGTTCTCAACCTTTTTTGAACAAACGCCCCCCTGACCTCTTCATGATCCTCTTAACACCCCCTAAAAAAAAACAAAAACACTTCAGAAATACTATTACAGCCAAACAATTGCAACACTGATACCTGAAGCCTGAGTTTTTGGTAAAAAAAAAAAAAACTGAAACAGAAGTTTCTTATTGTATAAACTACATGTAAAAGCCTCAAGTTGCGTAATATTGTGTTTTGAAAAAAATGCAAAAACACATGGATTGTTTGAAAGGTATTGCAAATGTATTTATAAATTCAAACAAATTCAGGCTCACACACAAATTTTTTTAAGATGAACCAATCACGTGAACAATAACGTAACTAACCTAAATGGCCAATGAAAAAGCAGCGGTCGTTCGTGCACTCAATTAGGCAATATATACTAGGCTTCAAATTTGAATAGCCTACAAACGGTCATTTGATTTCAAATGACGAACAAAGACGACAACAGCTCGGCCACCTGAACTGAACCGAAGAAAATAATTACGGTCATTAGTGTGAGCCCTGAGCACTAATTATGCGCCTAATTATGTATTCCGCGTTATGTACAGAAAAAGCCGGTGAAAGCGCGCCTTTATTTTGCGCTGAAAATTCTCCGCCTCTTAAAAGCATGTGTAACTTAGGAAGCGGCTCTCCTGGCATATCCTCCTGGTGAAGTGGCAGCAGTAATCCAAGCAAGACGAAGACATAGGCTAAGGAGAAGTGCTGAAAAGATTTTTGCGCAGGCCGCCTGTTGAGTACCTCTGAGTAACGCCCCCATTTGTGCCTGAGCGCCCCCCTCTCTGCTGCCTCGTTCACACCGCCCCCCAACACTGTCCAAACGCCCCCTAGGGGGCGGTACCGCCCCTGTTGAGAAACGCTGATCTAGACGCTTTATATCCGCAAGTAGCCAGATGCGGTCTGGAGCAAAATGATAGCTATAGTAGGCTACTCAATAATAATAATACAGTATTAATTATACATTGTTAAAATGTATGTTAATGCAATTAAATGGCTACAGTATCAAATGTTTCACTTGTTTGTTTGTGTTTGAAAGGAAACAGAGTATACATGCACCCGGATTCTCCAAACACCGGTGCGCACTGGATGCGTCAGGAAATCTCTTTCGGAAAACTGAAGCTGACAAACAACAACAGCGCTACCAGCAACTCTTCTCAGGTGAGTTCTAATTTCATTTGCTCAATATACAGGTGAAACTCGAAAAATTAGAATATCGTGCAAAAGTTCATTAATTTCAGTAATTCAACTTAAAAGGTGAAACTAATATATTATAGAGACTCATTACAAGCAAAGTAAGATATTTCAAGCCTTTCTTTGATATAATTTTGATGATTATGGCTTACAGCTTATGAAAACCCCAAATTCAGAATCTCAGAAAATTAGAATATTGTGAAAAGGTTCAGTATTGTAGGCTCAAAGTGTCACACTCTAATCAGCTAAACACCTGCAAAGGGTTCCTGAGCCTTTAAATGGTCTCTCAGTCTGGTTCAGTTGAATTCACAATCATGGGGAAGACTGCTGACCTGACAGTTGTGCAGAAAACCATCATTGACACCCTCCACAAGGAGGGAAAGCCTCAAAAGGTAATTGCAAAAGAAGTTGGATGTTCTCAAAGTGCTGTATCAAAGCACATTAATAGAAAGTTAAGTGGAAGGGAAAAGTGTGGAAGAAAAAGGTGCACAAGCAGCAGGGATGACCGTAGCCTGGAGAGGATTGTCAGGAAAAGGCCATTCAAATGTGTGGGGAGCTTCACAAGGAGTGGACTGAGGCTGGAGTTACTGCATCAAGAGCCACCACACACAGACGGGTCCTGGACATGGGCTTCAAATGTCAAACGTCTTACCTGGGCTAAAGAAAAAAAGAACTGGTCTGTTGCTCAGTGGTCCAAAGTCCTCTTTTCTGATGAGAGCAAATTTTGCATCTCATTTGGAAACCAAGGTCCAAGAGTCTGGAGGAAGAATGGAGAGGCACACAATCCAAGATGCTTGAAGTCCAGTGTGAAGTTTCCACAGTCTGTGTTGGTTTGGGGAGCCATGTCATCGGCTGGTGTTGGTCCACTGTGCTTTATTAAGTCCAGAGTCAACGCAGCCGTCTACCGGGACATTTTAGAGCACTTCATGCTTCCTTCAGCAGACAAGCTTTATGGAGATGCTGACTTCATTTTCCAGCAGGACTTGGCACCTGCCCACACTGCCAAAAGTACCAAAACCTGGTTCAATGACCATGGTATTACTGTGCTTGATTGGCCAGCAAACTCGCTTGACCTGAACCCCATAGAGAATCTATGGGGCATTGCTAAGAGAAAGATGAGAGACATGAGACCAAACAATGCAGAAGAGCTGAAGGCCGCTATTGAAGCATCTTGGTCTTCCATAACACCTCAGCAGTGCCACAGGCTGATAGCATCCATGCCACGCCGCATTGAGGCAGTAATTAATGCAAAAGGGGCCCAAACCAAGTACTGAGTACATATGCATGATTATACTTTTCAGAGGGCCGACATTTCTGTATTTAAAATCCTTTTTTTTTATTGATTTCATGTAATATTCTAATTTTCTGAGATTCTGAATTTGGGGTTTTCATAAGCTGTAAGCCATAATCATCAAAATTATATCAAAGAAAGGCTTGAAATATCTTACTTTGCTTGTAATGAGTCTCTATAATATATTAGTTTCACCTTTTAAGTTGAATTACTGAAATTAATGAACTTTTGCACGATATTCTAATTTTTCGAGTTTCACCTGTAATAATAATACAGGATAATACATTTTTGTTTGAATATGATTTTGAATAGCATTATGGAATGTATTTGAATATAAATGTGCTATATATATATATATATATATATATATACACTCACCTAAAGGTTTATTAGGAACACCATACTAATACTGTGTTTGACCCCCTTCCGCCTTCAGAACTGCCTTAATTCTACGTGGCATTGATTCAACAAGGTGCTGAAAGCATTCTTTAGAAATGTTGGCCCATATTGATAGGATAGCATCTTGCAGTTGATGGAGATTTGTAAGATGCACATCCAGGCCACGAAGCTCCCGTTCCACCACATCCCAAAGATGCTCTATTGGGTTGAGATCTGGTGACTGTGGGGGCCATTTTAGTACAGTGAACTCATTGTCATGTTCAAGAAACCAATTTGAAATGATTCGAGCTTTGTGACATGGTGCATTATCCTGCTGGAAGTAGCCATCAGAGGATGGGTACATGGTGGCCATAAAGGGATGGACATGGTCAGAAACAATGCTCAGGTAGGCCGTGGCATTTAAACGATGCCCAATTGGCACTAAGGGGCCTAAAGTGTGCCAAGAAAATATCCCCCACACCATTACACCACCACCACCAGCCTGCACAGTGGTAACAAGGCATGATGGATCCATGTTCTCATTCTGTTTACGCCAAATTCTGACTCTACCATCTGAATGTCTTCAACTTTCCAGTCTTCAACTGTCCAATTTTGGTGAGCTCTTGCAAATTGTAGCCTCTTTTTCCTATTTGTAGTGGAGATGAGTGGTATCCGGTGGGGTCTTCTGCTGTTGTAGCCCATCCGCCTCAAGGTTGTGCGTGTCGTGGCTTCACAAATGCTTTGCTGCATACCTCGGTTGTAACGAGTGGTTATTTCAGGCAAAGTTGCTCTTCTATCAGCTTGAATCAGTCGGCCCATTCTCCTCTGACCTCTAGGCATCAACAAGGCATTTTCGCCCACAGGACTGCCGCATACTGGATGTTTTTCCCTTTTCACACCATTCTTTGTAAACCCTAGAAATGGTTGTGCGTGAAAATCCCAGTAACTGAGCAGATTGTGAAATACTCAGACCGGCCCGTCTGGCACCAACAACCATGCCACGCTCAAAATTGCTTAAATCACCTTTCTTTCCCATTCTGACATTCAGTTTGGAGTTCAGGAGATTGTCTTGACCAGGACCACACCCCTAAATGCATTGAAGCAACTGCCATGTGATTGGTTGATTAGATAATTGCATTAATGAGAAATTGAACAGGTGTTCCTAATAATCCTTTAGCACACTGTATATGCTATAGCGTTATTTATTATCCTTCACCATGTTTTCGTGGACTTAAAATGTCCACTCTTGCTTCTCACAGTGGGTGAAATGCAAAAAACAAATATTATTTAGGTTGTTTTAAGAACACTATTTTTCTTTGTCCTTCGAGTTGATTGTCCTGCAGTCTCTTCACAAGTACCAGCCGAGAGTGCACGTGATCGAAATAGATGAGAATGGAGCCGAAGATACAAGTCATTCTGATCGAGTACAAACCTTTACCTTCCCAGAGACACAATTTATAGCTGTCACAGCTTACCAGAACACCCATGTAAGATCTTGTACACCATTGCCTTCATTCATATGATGTTATAGACTACAGCTAATATGAACCGATGTAGTGAAAATGTGTTTTTTTTTTCTTCAGATAATTCAGCTAAAAATTGATCACAATCCATTTGCTAAAGGATTTCGAGACAATTGTGATACGTAAGTGTATTGCAAGCAAATGAATAAATTGACAATTGTTTCTTTTGCATGTGTTCAGATCTAAATTCTAATTTTGACTTGATTACAGAAGTGTACAATATGGTTTATTTTAAATGTAATCAAGTATAGGCAAATACTCTTAGGAGTAATGTAAATGTTATAACCATTATAACAACAACAGTCTATGTCTGATTATTTTGATTTCAATTATTTGCTAATCAATTAAGTGTTCAAATTCTTCATTTCATAAATAAGAATATTTCAGCTGCATGAATTGTAACAGCAAAACATTAATTTGTTGCAACACATTTTCAGGCCATTAAATATTGTGAGATTTTTCATGTTTTACTGATTTGATCAACATTAAACGAAACATTAATCAACATTAAAAATAAAGGTGTTGGAAATGGATATCTTATTCATGCATGCAACAGCATTTGTGGCATAATGCGATTACCACAAAAAATTATTTAGACTTGTCCCTCATTCCTTTCAAAAAAGCAAAAATCTAAGTTACAGCAAGGCACATACAATGGAAGTGAATGAGGCCAATCTGTAAAAAATAAAACACTCACCGTTTCAAAAATATAGCCACAAGACGTAAACAATATGCATATTAAAATTATTTTAAAACCACTTACTAACCCTGTTAATTTAGATCCAATTTTCCAACTTTGTTGCCATGACGACATAACACTGTAAACCATAAAACAATCATAAACAATGTTTTAAACAACTGCTCAAATACTACACAAGTTTAAGCAGAAAAATTAATGCAAGTGCTTTTATAAAATTATAAACTTAAATTAAACCCTCCAAGAAATTAGCCCCATTGCTTAACTTGTATTGAACACAGAATATACCTTTTAATCTTCAAATAGTAGTTTACACTAAATATTAGAAACACTTTCCACTTCAGTGTCCATGTTACAGATAGGATAACACATTTAAACAATTACAGAATTAAAAACAGAAGCAATAACACTAACAAAGTGTTTTGAAAATCATTTTGCTCTGTAGTGTTTCTCTGTATTTACTAATATGATTACTCCGTATTATGGACACTGATTGTAAAGTGTGCCTGATATCCTCCTGGTTTTGTTTCTTTGTGTATCCAGAATTGACACCAGCTGCAACACCAAGCAACTGACCCCTACACCCGGTGACTGTCCTCGCTCTCAACTGCCGCCGGGCTCAAGGTACGCAATGGCAAGTGCATTATTCCAGGACGAGTTTGCCAAAAGTGCACTAAATCCAGTTTTACAACCCTTTCCACTAACCCTAGTACTAGTGACCGTGCAGTTCCGTTTACAAACAGCCTTGTGACCTCAACGCAAAATCAAGAGAGAACCATGACTTCCGAGCAGCACTGGTTTGTTTCTCCTCCAGCTGCTTCATCATGTGAAACTGATATTAATACAGCAGCTCTGCTCTCTTACACCATGTTGGGGGTCAAAGGTCTGCCTCTTCCTGATATTGGTGGCACTGGTGGAGTTTCGGAATACTACTCCAGCCCGCCCGGATGTTATTCCCAGGGTTCGACAGAGAACAGCAATAACATCTCAAATCAGCATGGTTGGGTCCTAGATGGAACTCCTGAAGGATTGAACCAACCAAATTATCTATCAGAGGATGATATATTATAAGATATGTTGGGAATATACAGATCGAATTTGGGGGTACCTGAGACCCTCGAAGGTCAAGATATTGTGGATTCAAAGTGGACCGAGACTCCATCTTCCATCAAATCAGTTGATTCCAGTGATTTAAAGATTTTAATAGAGGCACAATAGAAGAATACATCTCCCTTCATCACTCCTGTGTCAGAAGTTCATAATACATTGAAAACAGACATGCAGGTCTCACAGAACAATAAAAGAAAAGGAGTCAAAGAATCAGACATTATTCATTTCAACTATCAGATGACAACCTGTGTGGACTAAGTGTGCAATTAAAATGTTGTTGTAACATTTTAATGATGATTATCCAACTGTATGAACTCGATGTATTTGACAGCTTGTGCCATTATACTTTTTGTTGTTGTGTTGGTCATTTAAAAAAAAAATAATAGGCTGACATATTCTTTAGTAATTGTTCAAATCTACAACCCCAATATAATAAATCGGGATAAGTTTGTTTCTCTACAAAAATTATTTAAGTGATCACGGCAGTGTTTAATATGGATATTTAAATTATCTGACCAATCAAAACAGTACCTTGATTATGAAAAGGGTTCTTTAGATTAGATGTAAATGTCATTAAATGATGTCATTCTGCTGGTGTCAGAATGTTTAAGTTAATTGCCCAAAGAAACTGTCCAATGTTGAGTATTTTCAACGTATATTAAATTCAGACTACTTCATTTTAAAAGGCGGCTGATAATGTATTTGTTTGTCGAATTATAACGTTGCACGTTGTGAGTTTTAAAATAACTTGCGACACTGCCACCTGCCGGCGAATGCAAGATATGACATTCGAACGCGCCTATGATACGTAGGAAGCAGTGGAGGGACCCAGCCTGTGTCCTTGACCTGGAGGAAAGAGGGATTTAATTGTCAAATAAGTAACAAGCTTAAACAGACCATCAGAAATCTAACACGACATACCGCTACAGACTCTCTTAGTGCATATTACAGACAAGGGATCAAGAGAAGATTGTTTCTCTTTCAGCTGCTGTAGAACCCGAAATAACCAAAGAAGTGCCTTCATAAAGCAACCCTGCTGACCAAATCATGTTCCTGACATGTTCTGTATGTAGTACATCAAGGTAAAATCTAGAAAAACCCAATGAAAGTGATAGAACACCTAAACTTTAAAATCTCTCATAATTTACTCACCCGTATGCCATCCCAAATGAGTATGACTTTCTACAGAAGAAAACAAATGAAGACTTTTAGAAGAATTTCTCAGCTCTTTTGGTCCATACAATGCAAGTGAATGGGTGCCAAAATTTTGAAGCTCCAAAAATCACATAGATCAGCATAAAAGTAGTCCATATGACTCCAGTGGTTAAATCAACCTAAGAAATTATTTGATAGGTGTGAGTGAGAAACAGATCACCATTTTAGACCATTTTTACTATAAATTCTCATCCCAGCTTAGTCAATCTCAATTTTAACTTTCACATTCTTTTTCTTTTATTTTTGGTGATTCACATTCTTTATGCATACACCCCCTAGTGGGCATTGAGAATAATTTATGAAAATAAATATTGATCTGTTTCTCACCCACACACAGGACTGGACTGGTAAACTGGAATTACGGGCATTTTCCCAGTGGGCCGACACACTTTTGGGCCGATCAGGGGCGGAATGTCGGTGGTTCTGCCGCAAAACGTGCCGAATGTGCCGCGATAAGAAACAATGATCCCCCATGTTATGCAGAAACGGACAGCGAACACCCGGGCCGATTTCTCTTTTTTGCAGTCCAGCACTGCCCACACATATATCACTTCTGAATATATAGATTTATCCACTGGAGTCACATTGATTACGTTTTTGCTGCCTTTACGTACTTTTTGGAGTGGCAAAATGTTGGCACCCATTCACTTCATTGCATGAAACTACAGAGCTGAAATATTCTTCTAACAATCTTAATTTGTGTTATGCAGATTAAAGAAAGTCATACACATCTGGGATGGCGCAAATGATGAGTGAAGTTTCATTTTTGGGTGAACAATTTTTGTTCAGTCATTTTTAGAAAAAGTCCACAAGGTGGCGCCACAGTTTCATGCAAGACACCTGCTGGCAATTCAGTCGTTAAAGGGTAACTAAACACCTGCTCAGAGTCTGACTCCACCCACTAGAAATATTTGAAAATGCAGGAAAAGTGGGCAGACCCCGGCGGGGATAGAGGGAACGAACCGAGTGCGGGGCTGAGCGGGCATAGAGTCTAATTGACAGCTGTTGTCAGACTCTATGTTATTATTGTTGCTCACACGGTCGCAAGACGACATGTACATGAATCTGGCGTGGTGAGCTGGAACCTGCTTACGTCAACTGTCACCGCTTACGTCACGAAGTACCGCAACAGCCAATAGGAAAATTCAACTGCAGTAGCCACCGTTCAACCTGAAGAGGGCAGCACTCAGACGTTTTTACACCATATATTGTAGAATTAAAACACTTTATACACAAACGTCAAAAAAATTACTTGAATCAATGACCAGTACTAATAAAGCCCCATGCTTACAGATCATTAACTAAAAAAAGTTGGTTACCCTTTAAAGAAAAATGGTAGATGGTATTTTGTGTAGGTTTGTACAGTTCATTATGCGACTGTAAATCTAATGTCCACTGATCTCAAAAGGTAGTATAATGTGTATATATGTAGGCCTAATGTGTGTGTGTATGTATATGTGTGTGTATATATATATATATATATATATATATATATATATATATATATATATATATATATATATATATATATATATATATATATATATATATAAGCTAATTATTCTATTTAGTATATTAATTAAACCTAATTAGGGGCCAATTCGGTTTAGTACTTTAATACGCTAAATAAAAACGCTAAACACAGAGCAATGAGTACTATAACATAACGCAGGTGTCTCGAGACATGATTTTGTAAAGGAAAATTCTCTCATTTACTCATCATCATGCCAACCCAGATGCGTTTGACTTTCTTTCTTCTGCAGAACACAAATGATGATTTTTAGGAAACTCTAGTCCATACAATGCAAGTGAATGGTGGCCAGAAAATTGAAGGTCCAAAAAGCAGAAAAAGGCAGCATGAGACTCCACTATAAATCTCCCCTTTCTCTTTCACTTCCACATTGTTCTTTTAAGTTTGGTGATTCACACTATTCGTGCATACTGCCACCAACAGAGCAGGGAGGAATGTTTATTCTTAAAATGATTGATCTGTTTCTCGTCCATGCCTATTACATATATCACTTCTGAAGATGGATTAACCCACTGGAGTCATATTGATTAGGCCTACTTTTATGCTGCCTTTATATGCTTTTTGGACCTTCAAAATTCTAGTCACCATTCACTTACATTGTTTGGACTTACAGAGCTGATATATTCTAAAATCTATTTTTGTGTTCAGCAGAAGACAGTCAATCATAGACATCTGAGATGGCATGAGTATGAGTAAGAGAATTTTCAGTGAATTTTTCGGTGAATAAACGACGGTTTATGTTTCGTTTATGTTTCATGTTTACAAAGACAAACAATAAAATAAAAAAAGAAGAAGATAAAAAAGAAAGAAAACGGGGCAGACGAACGAAGAACAAGTTCGATGTGAACGGCCCCTAACACTTGTTTAAAGGAAAGTACAGTTGTTTCAGCAGCTGTTTCTTCCTGACTTGGTTTATGTTGGTGTATCATAATGTATTCCGCTTTATGTAGAATAGTCATATAAAAAAATTTACTTTAATAAATTAAGTTAATTTACATGTTACCTCCTGAAACACATTTTTTAAGTTAACTAAACATTTTACTTTGTAGAACAAAAAGTAAGTTAGTTATTTGTGGATCCGAGCGAACTCTAAACGCGTTGATTATATTCTAGTTGCCAGAACCCGGTGTTCCTTCCATCCATCCATCCATCACGTCGTCCCGGTGGTTTCTGTTTTAACTCCAGTGCTGCGGGTCGGAGCTGCGTCACGCGAGCGCAAATGACACGCACGGACGCGCGCGAGTGAAGAAAGAGTGCTCGCTCTTCTTTCAAGAAAAACAAAATCAACGCTTAAAACCGTAATTACACCGCATAACCACATCAACATACATGACACTTTATTTCCACGTTCCCAACAGCTTACATAAATCGCCAATAGAGAAACAGGGATGGATATGAAAGATCATGGAGCGCAGATGGAGCCGCTGCTTCCTGCGGTAAGAACCTGTTTCATCTTTGATGTGTGGTCCGTGAATGGAGGAACAATGGCATGAGGCTGTTAAGTGTTGCGCAAAAGCGCTGTGCAAAAAAACGTTTGGTTAAAGCTGCATTTGTTTAACAGTGCGCTTTTGGACCCATTATGGCCATCATTCACCCACCACCAATGAAAGATATCGTGCTTTAATTATTAATTTCACCCTTGATAAATTACAGACTCTCATTTACCTTGAAATTGGCTTCATGTTACATGGATACGGCATTTTTAATGAGACTGAAGGTTTAAAGTATGGGGTGGATTATACGTTTAATTAGCCACGTCGTGTAATGTTATAATGGCATAGAGTTTAGAACGGAGATGGTAGGGATGATGTGTGTTCAGCAAAAGACTATCTCTGTTTTATGGGTTGGTTGCATGCATCAAATTTCTCCTGCGTTACACATGGACTGTTTGAGGAGGCTGTCACATGTGATTCTGGTTGACATATGAGTAGAGGTGTATTGTGGCTTCTGCTAGTGGCCACAAGTGAGTGATCGAGATACAATGTGTTAATTATAATGCAGATGCAAGTGTAACAATGGCCAGCTAATAGATAGCTGTGCAATGTGTATAAACCTCACTCTCGTGACCTCAAGAGGTGCACTAGCGACTGATGCTATGGGCTGGAGCCTTTAGCCTCCTGGTTAGCGCAACCACCTCCCATGCCGGAGACACCGCTTCGAGTCCCGTACGGAGCGGGTAGAACTGGAGCGTCACAATGGTGCCGTGACCCGGATGGGAGTGAAATTTATGCCTCCTACACGCTACAAGACTTTCAAAGACGTTGGATCGTGGTACCGTTCTTATTACACAACTGTCTGTCTTGTCATGGAAGTCGTAGTGTTTTCAAATTATACGACGAATCTGCGACGGGTAAACACATTACAAAACATTTCACTATTGACGAATACCCAACGCCTCTGCCTGGACTCCAAATTACTTTTCACAACAGAGTACACGTGAGAAGTGACACGAAAACAAATGCATGATCATATGTTATGCATTTCAGAATATGATGTGTATGTTTTTAATCACCTAAAGGCATCATATATTTTATTGGTTGCAATATGAAAAAGTACCTCCTACTGAAAAATCTACCTATTTGCTTACCAGAATGTCCATGAGAATTGGCAATTTCGCTCCAACTCTTCTCTTTCTCCACCTGGTTGTGGTACAGTTCAGATGAAGCATCAAATAGCCGCTGGTGCTCGTGCCAATGTTCCACTAATTCTTTCTCCATTTCTTCAGTCCAATGAGACTTTATTGATGCTGCAGCCATGCTAGTTGATGTTCTGTTGCAGGTACATCAGGACTCCTCCCACTGAAATTTCCTGTGCCCTTTTTCTTGCTCTCTCATTGGCTGTAGGTCAACGCTGCAGTTGTATTCAGTCAACATATTTCACATTGCACGATTTGGAATCGCAGACAGGTCCAGATATTTAACATTCTAGATATCTCACTGACATTGGCGACGCGTCAGCGCTTCTCTCAAATCGCGTCTTTGATAGTTCATACATTGCGTTCGTCGCTTATGGGAGTGAGCTCCGATTTGCCTATGATTTCAGGCTGTTGTCGGTGATCTCACAAAAGCAAAAATCGGGCTTAAAATAGTATAGTGTAAACTCGGCATTAGGGGGGTGAGTGCAATGGGAGCCAGCTGATAGATAGCTATGCATAAACCTCACTCTCCTGACCTCAAGAGGTGCACTAGCGACTGACACTAGGGGCTAACGCAACTGTCTCCCATGCCGGAGATACCGGTTCGAGTCCCGTACGGAGTGGGTAGAACAGGAGCATCACAAATGCAGTATGTGTTAATTCACTACTTCACCCCTCAATCCCCTGTTACCACAGTCACCCATCTCTGGAAATGCATATTACCATTGAGTTTACTGGGTCATTGACAAATAAAGTTGTCCACTGTGAGAAAAAAATAAATCTTCATTTATTGAAATGTAATCTTTGTGTCCTGTTACATCCCTCCCCGTCTAGGATTGGGGAGGGGGTAACAAGGTAATAATGAGGATGGAAAATTTTTTTTTTTGAAAAAAAATAAAATAACTAACAGGCAGCTAAAGAGTGTCCTCTTCTGTCCCAGCTCTGTCAGAAAGATCACTCCAATATTAATTCAATCAAAGAATCATATTTATTAACAAGATAAAATATGTGTAAAGATATGTAAAGAATACATACTTTGACAGTACACCATTTTTGGACGCAGGGTAAGGTTTGGTGGACAGAAGTTTTTCAAATATTTATTATATTTTAAAACAATATTGGTTAACTGCAACATTTTTTTTTTTAAATGAATAATAATAAAAGATTATTCTGCATTACTCTGCGCCCCCTCAAACCTCTTACTATAATTACTCTCCATCCATGTGCTGAGTAAAATGAAGGACTGTATCTCACAGACAGAGCAGCAGCCATCATATTGTTGGCTTAGGGACAGAGATAGGCTCTCAGCTCCTTCCTCAGTGACAGTTTGGTCTTTGTTAGAGTTGAGAAGAGTTCACTCACATCCTGTGGATTCTGCTATCCTTGAATTCTTGAGCAAAGATACATACTTGCCTCCAAAACATATTCACAGATACACACAATCTGTTTGTGGTGCATTTCTTTTATTGTCCCTTACTTATAATGTAATTATATTCCTAAGAGTGTCCTACACTTAAAAAAACTCCATAAATAAATGTCTGCATTTATGCACTAGTTTGTAGCTAGCAGTAGTTTATTTAACACTTTTTTAATCAGCTGCTCACTCTCAAACTTTTTCATCTATTAAATGCATTCTTCAGAAAATCATACTTTTAATGAGTACAGTGTATTTGAAGACAAAAAGCAGATAATTACTTTGATTGGGTACGTCAATCACATATACTTATCTGCATCTTTTCACCATTTCTGTCATACAAGTTTGATTGAGGGATTCGGTGTATGTTTTATAGACATCTTGTTTTGTTTTTCAGCTTTTAGTTTACATTAGTTTTTTTTTATTTAGTTTTTTATCCCCTTTTCTCCCAATTTGGAATGGCCAGTTCCCATTACTTAGTAGGTCCACATGGTGGTACGGTTACTCACCTCAATCCGGGTTGTGGAGTACAAGTCTCAGTTGCCTCCACCTCTGAGACCATCAATCCGCACATTTTTCCACGTGGCTCATCATGTATGACACCACCGCAGACTCCGAATGTGGAGGCTCATGCTACTCTCTGCGATCCATGCACAACTTTCCACACACCCCACTGAGAGCGAGAACCACTAATCACAACCACGAGGAGGTTACTCCATGTGACTCTACCCTTCCTAGCAACTGGGCCAATTTGGTTGCTTAGGAGACCCGGGTGGAGTCACTCAGCACACCCTGGATTCAAACTCACGACTCCAGGGGTGGTAGTCAGCGTCAGTATTCGTTTAGTTCACATTAGTACTAACATTGTACTATAGGTGTTATAAATGGGAAATAAACTGAGAATTCCCTGTCTGCTTATGTATTGGGGTTTTGTTGTCTGCTGGCAGAGGTGAGGGACAGATTGAACCAAATGTATTTGGCAGAGGTCCAGCATTAGGTTGAATTGTCTCTGGTGCGCAGGTTGACTCCTCAGTGGCTGGTACATATATCTGTAGCTCTCTGTGTGAGCTGAACTGATGTCCGAGATCTGTGTCCCAGAGGGCCTTTTCTGACCACCGTAAGTCACTGTTCGCTCAGCTGCAGCTGGTGCCCTAAATGCTGATGGATGTGTGTAATAAAACAGATAAAAGCAGAGTGACTAAATCTGTGTTTCTCATCATTAGTCCCTTTTTGTTTGTTTTGCTAAAATGGTCAAAAATCTTTTAAAGAAAAATCGTTATCAGATTTTCAGAATCATGTCAACACCCCATGAAATCAAAAGGCAAGTACACTAAATATTTGCTGTGAAAGCCCCTCAAATAAAAATAATTCAATGAATAATGTTTAAATTATTATAAGTAGTTATATTTAAATAATAACAAATGTAATATATACCCAATTATAAAAACATTGGAGCATCTCACGTCTCGAGATCTCTGCATTTGGAATTTTGCTCCGTCCAGCTGTGTTTGAAGGAAATAACGTGTTTTCATTCTGTGCCGTCCCTTGCAGATCACACCAGTTTGATCGTACACATCTGAGCCTAATGTAATCGCACTGATTTGAACGTATGTGCGGAAGAGTTAATTGCATTATTTTTTAAATATAATTAATCACACTGAATTAATGTGTTAAATCATCAGCTCTACTTTTAGTAGAAATACGCATTTACAATTAACGGTCTCTCTTTTGTTTTTGAAAAATAGTCTAGAAATATTGATTATGCATTTTGCACATCCATTTTTTTCCAATCAAAAGAGAATGTCCTATGCCCCTAATATCACCTGTCACTGATTAGCAATAGCAAGTACCAAATCATGGTTCACAGCTGTGACAAACTAAAGTTTTCTTTTTTTTTTTTTTTAAAGGGATGATATGTCGCACCCCAACTTCCTGTTTCAATAGGAACTACATCATCTCAGGAGAGAAACTTAAAGAGCACATATTATGGTTTTTAAACTTGTCTAATTTTGTTTTAAAGGTCTCATACAATAGATTTACATGCATCTAAGGTAAAAAAAAAATACTTTAATTTGCTCATAATTTAAATTGCAGCATTACCTTTTTTCCCCAGTGTCAAAAACGGCTTATTCAATGATCCGTTCTAAACTCCTTTCAGAAAGCCTACTCTGCTCTGATTGGTCAGATGTCCCAGTCTGTTGTGATTATTCTACCGCTTAGTGTAGTGTATGAGATGGGTTTTTTGTTGCCAAATTACATAGGTTAGTACAGGAAGTAAGTCTGAAATTACTAACGACTCATTTCAGTTGTTCAGAATCGGTTCTTTCTTTTGTGAATCAATAACTCCATTTGTCGTGCACTTTGATTTTTGAAACTTTGCAGACTTTTTATATTCACAAAGAGAAATTTATATTCACAAAAGCAAGTGACACTACATGAAAGATAATATTTGAAAAACCATAATAGGTGCTCTTTAATATATCAAGAAATTTAATTGGGTCTTTTCTTGGGGTCTGCCCTAGAAACATCTCCCAGATCCTTTCACGTAAACACGAAAGAAGAACTTTCAGAAAAACACTGTATGTAGGTGTAAACAACTCCTTAGCTCTTTTTGACTGTAATGATGTGTGCGCATTGTAATTGTTCAGTGGTGTGAGAGTGATTTTATTGCCTCTTTGCTCCTCTGCAGGTTCAGAGTCCTGCTAGAGATAATGGGGTGAGTCCAAATTCTTTTTTTCCCCTATTCTTTGCTTGTCTCAGTGTGCACAATGCAATGGGCTCATTTGATAAATTTTTTATTGCAATTTTGTGTGTTTGTGTTTGTGTGTGAGTGTGTGTGAGAGAGAGAGCGAGAGAGAGAGAGAGAAAGAGAGAGAATGAGTGTGTCAATGAGTGATCTTAAAAACCCATCCAAATGATGTGATTCGTTTTGACTGATTGTAAGTAAATTTTTGATGTGTCCTCGAGAGACTGATTGTGCTTGACTAGATATCTGTGGACACGCTCTGAAACTTGTCAGTTGCTGTTAGTTCAAAGCTCCGTTCATGAGCTCATGGTGTGCGTCACAGTTTAAAAGTGAAACAGCAAGATATTGAGATGTTTTAGGCACTGATCTTTGTTTAGGCTAGAGCAATCAGATATATGTCAGAATTGTGGAAGAGAGAGACTTTATTGACTTTATTCAGAAAGGCTGCAAAAATATACAGGTGAAACTCGAAAAATTAGAATATTGTGCAAAAGTTCATTAATTTCAGTAATTCAACTTAAAAGGTGAAACTAATATATTATATAGACTCATTACAAGCAAAGTAAGATATTTCAAGCCTTTCTTTGATATAATTTTGATGATTATGGCTTACAGCTTATGAAAACCCCAAATTCAGAATCCCAGAAAATTAGAATATTGTGAAAAGGTTCAGTATTGTAGGCTCAAAGTGTCACACTCTAATCAGCTAAACACCTGCAAAGGGTTCCTGAGCCTTTAAATGGTCTCTCAGTCTGGTTCAGTTGAATTCACAATCATGGGGAAGACTGCTGACCTGACAGTTGTGCAGAAAACCATCATTGACACCCTCCACAAGGAGGGAAAGCCTCAAAAGGTAATTGCAAAAGAAGTTGGATGTTCTCAAAGTGCTGTATCAAAGCACATTAATAGAAAGTTAAGTGGAAGGGAAAAGTGTGGAAGAAAAAGGTGCACAAGCAGCAGGGATGACCGTAGCCTGGAGAGGATTGTCAGGAAAAGGCCATTCAAATGTGTGGGGAGCTTCACTTGGAGTGGACTGAGGCTGGAGTTACTGCATCAAGAGCCACCACACACAGATGGGTCCTGGACATGGGCTTCAAATGTCAAACGTCTTACCTGGGTTAAAGAAAAAAGAACTGGTCTGTTGCTCAGTGGTCCAAAGTCCTCTTTTCTGATGAGAGCAAATTTTGCATCTCATTTGGAAACCAAGGTCCCAGAGTCTGGAGGAAGAATGGAGAGGCACACAATCCAAGATGCTTGAAGTCCAGTGTGAAGTTTCCACAGTCTGTGTTGGTTTGGGGAGCCATGTCATCGGCTGGTGTTGGTCCACTGTGCTTTATTAAGTCCAGAGTCAACGCAGCCGTCTACCGGACATTTTAGAGCACTTCATGCTTCCTTCAGCAGACAAGCTTTATGGAGATGCTGACTTCATTTTCCAGCAGGACTTGGCACCTGCCCACACTGCCAAAAGTACCAAACCTGGTTCAGTGACCATGGTATTACTGTGCTTGATTGGCCAGCAAACTCGCTTGACCTGAACCCCATAGAGAATCTATGGGGCATTGCCAAGAGAAAGATGAGAGACATGAGACCAAACAATGCAGAAGAGCTGAAGGCCGCTATTGAAGCATCTTGGTCTTCCATAACACCTCAGCAGTGCCACAGGCTGATAGCATCCATGCCACGCCGCATTGAGGCAGTAATTAATGCAAAAGGGGCCCAAACCAAGTACTGAGTACATATGCATGATTATACTTTTCAGAGGGCCGACATTTCTGTATTTAAAATCCTTTTTTTTATTGATTTCATGTAATATTCTAATTTTCTGAGATTCTGAATTTGGGGTTTTCATAAGCTGTAAGCCATAATCATCAAAATTATATCAAAGAAAGGCTTGAAATATCTTACTTTGCTTGTAATGAGTCTATATAATATATTAGTTTCACCTTTTAAGTTGAATTACTGAAATTAATGAACTTTTGCACGATATTCTAATTTTTCGAGTTTCACCTGTATATGTTTTTTGGCATATTTTACTCAAATATGTTTAGTTGTTTGTAGTTCGAATAGTAATGCCTCTGACACTTATGTTGTCTGATTCAGTAACACAAGCAGAGGCTAAATGTTATATCCGTGTTTCCATATATAAAATGCTATAGCTTTAGCCTAGGTAGATATACAGGATATTGACTACTACACTGAACAAACAGATCAGTAAAATCAGATTTGAAAAACAAATCGGATTTTGGCCTATTTGAGGTGTGAACAAACTCATAGTAAGTTTGAAATAGAGCAAGCTTGTAGTATCATAGAAAGTAGGAGAGCTTGTAGTATTGATAGTCAGATAGTGAGCTGGAGAGGTGCCAGTATGAGCAGACGGTGTGACCGGTGGAAACATGTTGTTCTGGAAGACATGGGGCTCTGAGAGCTGTGGGGAACCTCAGCCTGCTACATCTCTCTATAAGCACACAAAGATTTACACAAATGCATGCAGGATTCATCACCGTAATAACAAAACATATCCTCCCTTAAAAGCCCACTAGCTCATGGGAATGTGATCCAAGACTTTGGTTTGTCAAGTGATGTGCCTGAGAGGTTTTGCTGAAAGTGTTGACTCTTAGTCTGGTGTTTTAGCTGTCAAATATGGCCAAATATGATTTATATGGTTTTAATTTAATCATATGATTATCAGAACTGGAAAGATTACGTTTGACATCTTATTTTGGCTGGAGTACTGTATATTGGTTCACGGATCAGGAAATTTGAGGCTGATACCAATCTCCAATATTTTTTAACCAAGATCGGCCGTTACTGATTTTTTCAAATGTTCCCTTTGCCACACTTATACAAGTTATATTGTGCAGCTATATGTTTATGCCCCACACAGTAAAATTACAGTAACACTTTAAAAAAAGTTTCTATTTGTTAACATTATTTAACAGCATTACTGTTGTTAACATGAACTAATGAACTTAATGTTAGTTACAACATATACTATTACATTTTTAAAATCAAAATTTGTATTAATTAACATTAGTTAATGGACTTTAAACTAACAATGAACAATTGTAATTGTATTAATTAACATTACAATTAATAAAGACACACTTCTGTTTTGTTTTAAAACAAAGTCATTCTATCACTGGGTAGAACTCATAAGATGACAAGCTGATCAAAAAATGTTTTAATCACACTCAGCTGCATATTATTACAAACGCTGATTACTGATCCATAGTGATTCTATATAATGCAAAAGCAACTAATAATGGATAAAATAACCTTGACGGACATTAGTTTGTACAGTTTTGGTGAATTTTAAAATATAACCTCTAACAGGGCTGCTGAAGGCAGGGATCAAACCCGGGTCTGTGGTGCTCTAGTGTTTGGTGTTCTGGTGTTATAGTAGAGATAATCAAAGTACAATGTCTTGGTTGACTCTCTCAGTCTGGCCATTGGACTGATTGAGGATCCGATGAGTCGGCCAAACGCCTTCCAGAACTGTGATGTTAACTGTGGGCCTCGGTCAGAAACCATATCCTGCGGGAACCCGTGGATCCTGAAGACATGCCTCATTAATAGTTCAGCAGTTTGGTTTGCAGTGGGGAGCTTAGGCAAAGGTAAGAGGCGACAAGTTTTAGAAAATCTGTCTACCACCACCAGAATTACCATATTTCATTGGGATCAAGGTAGGTCAGTGACGAAATCCAAGGAAATGTGGGATCAAGGGTGTCTCTTTACGGGTAGTGGGAGCAGTAGACTATGAGGGTGGGTCAAGCAGCGATGAAGGTCCGGACATCGCCCTGAAGCTTGGGCCACCAGAACCTCCTCTGGACAAGCTTGCAAGTCCTGGTAGTTCCTGGGTGTCCAGAAGGGAGGGAGGCATGAGCCCACTGCAAAACCTCAGAGTGGAGACGGTTAGGAACACAGAGGCACCCAGGAGGGCCATTACCTGGTCCTGGTTGCTGCAATTGGGCCCTATTGACAGCCGTCTCAAGGTCCCACTGGATGGGGCAATCACCCGGGAGGCAGGGAGAATGGGTTCTGGACAGGACTCCCCCTCTGGTGGATCAAACTGCCTTGAGAGTGCATCAGGTTTGAGGTTTTTGGAACCGGGGCAATAGGAGAGAGTAAAATTGAAACGTTTAAAAAAGAGGGCCCAACGGGCTTGTCTGGAGTTCAACCTCTTTGCCTCCTGGATGTAGGTGAGGTTCCTGTGGTCCGTCCAAATGAGGAAAGGGTGTTTGTCCCCCTCCAGCCAATGCCTCCACTCCTCCAATGCCATTTTAACGGCCAGCAGTTCCTTTGCGTTGGGGTAAGCCGATGAGAAATAAAGGCGCACAGGTGAAGCTTATTATAATTCTTACCCCTCTGTGACAGAACAGCTCCAACTCCCACATCTGGGGGCATCCACCTCCACTACATAGGGTATCTCTAGATCAGGGAGGATAAGTATGGGGGCAGATATGAAGAGTCGCTTTAGCATGTTGAAGGCTTGGTCTGCTCTGCTGGTCCACGTAAACTGTCTGGTTGATTTCTTGGTGAGTGAGGAGAGAGGCTCTGCAACAGAACTGAAGTGTCTGATAAATCTTCTGTAAAAATTGGAGAAGCCAAGAAAGCGCTGTACCTGTTTCACAGAAGCTGGACAGGGCCAATCCAAGACTGCTTGAATCTTGCCAGGATCCATCTGGAGGCAGCCCTTGGACACGCAGAAGCCAAGGAATGAGACTGAAGGGACGTGAAATTCACTCTTCTCCAACTTCATGAAGAGTTTATGCTTAAGTAGCCACTTAAGGACCTGCCGAACATGCTGAACGTGTTCTTGGGAGTTGTGGGAGAAAATGAGACTGTTGTCCAGATAGACAAACACGAATTTGTAGAGCATCTCTCTGTGGGTGTCATTAATGAAGGCCTGGAAGACAGCTGGGGCATTCACCAGGCCGAATGGCATTACCTGGTACTCGTAGCGGCCAGTCGGGGTGTTGAATGTGCTCTTCCACTCATCTCCCTCCCGGATTCTAACAAGGTGGTAAGCATTCCGGAGGTCTAGCTTGGTGAAGATGGTGGCACCCTGCAGGATCTCAAATTCTGTGGACATGAGGGGAAGAGGGTAGCGGATCTTGACAGTTATCCGGTTTAGACCTCGGTAGTCAATGCAGGGTCAAAGGCCGCCATCCTTCTTTTCCACAAAGAAGAAACTGGCGGATGAACCAACTATCCAGAGACTCCTTGAGATACTTCTCCATGGCTAATCTCTCAGGACCAGAGAGGGAATCGAGTCTACCACGGGGTGGGCAGGTACTGGGAAGCAGCTCGATAGTGCAATCATAAGGTCTATGAGGGGGAGAGAGGCAGCTCTGTCCTTAATGAAAACTTTGAGGAGGTCTGCATACTCCGGGGTTACTCGGGATAACTCGGGAAGAGGGGTTACAGACCTGGGTTTGTCCGACCCATCTCGAGAAGAGACAAGACGTCCGTGGACAGGGTCTCGGGAGCAGAGGTATAGTTCCGCCTGGAGATATCTGGAGAGGGTCTTGGGAATGCTCCCAGTGGATCTGGGACACAGCAGAAGGTGGAATCAGAGACACGGCAGTTGGTTCCCCATGTTCTAACAACCCCTCAGGACCAGTTAATGTGAGGATTGTGCACTTTCAGCCATGGGAAGCCGAGAATTAGAGGAAGCTTAGGAGAGTGAATCAAAAGGAACTGAATCGGTTCCTGGTGTTGCCCCACCCTTAGCTGGAGAGGCGGGGTACATTGACCAACCTGTCCGGAACCCAGAGGGCTGCCATCCACTGCCGTAATAAGAGGTCTAGGTAGGGTAACAGACTGTATAGAGAGGCTCCTGGCCAACTCGAAATCCATTAAGTTTCCGGCGGCCCCAGAATCTACAAAGGCACTAAACTGATGATACAGAGTGCCGTGGGTAAGGGTGGCGTGGAAGGTCAAACCAGCGGTCGCCGAGCAGGGGATGGTTCCTACTCTCATCCTGGCTCCCCTCCTCCTGGACGAGAGTTGGCTTTTCCCAACAATTCAGGGCATGCAGAGCGAAAATGGCCTGACCTGCCACAATAGAGACAGCATTTAATGGGGTTAAAAGACTCCCTCTTGAAGGCGATGGTCTACCCAAATGGCCAGATCAATCTCGGAAAGCCAGCTCGTCCTTAAGCTCAGGAGACAAAGCATGGTGAAAGGTGGCTCTCAGGGCTTGTTGGTTCCATCCACACTCCGTGGCAAGGGTGTGGAACTCGATGGCGAACTCCGCTACACTCTGGGTACCTTGAGCGAGGTGAAGCAGGCGAAGATCCACATCTCCCTTACTAGCGGTGTGAAGGAAAACTCTCCTCATCTCAGAAATGAAATATGAAGGCGATGGTCTACCCAAATGGCCAGATCAATCTCGGAAAGCCAGCTCGTCATTAAGCTCAGGAGACAAAGCATGGTGAAAGGTGGCTCTCAGGGCTTGGGTGTTCCATCCACACTCTGTGGCAAGAGTGCGGAACTCGATGGTGAACTCCGCTACACTCTGGATACCTTGAGCGAGGTGAAGCAGGCGAAGATCCACATCTCCCTTACTAGCGGGGTGAAGGAAAACTCTCCTCATCTCAGAAATGAAATCTTGACAATTGGTAGTAAGTGGAGATCCCTGGTCCCATAGGGCTGAGGCCCAGTCCAATGCCTTGCCTGTGAGAAGGGTTATGATGTAGGCCACTTTACTACTTGGGGTGGGGAAGCTGCAGGGCTGAAAGGCCACTGAGTGATGAACCCTCTACACCTCTTTCGAATCTAATCGTTCAGGGTATGGTAAAGAAGGTGTAGGTCTTGGGGAAGCATCAGTAGAGTGGTCTCAGGATGAAGTGACTCAGAAGGTGAAGGATCTCTGAAAAGGCCTGGCCATGCCTCTGAATGGTCGCAGCTTGGCTTGAGAGGGCTGACAGAATCCGTTCGAGGCTAGATGAAGACGCTTCCACTGGGCTCACTTCCATTGTTCAGTCTTGCTGTAGGCGGGGATTCCAGTGGAATCATGAAGAAAATGCAACATCGTAACTATATTGGCATCTGTTTCAGAACAATCAAGCAAGCTACAGGTAGGCAATTCCACAAAAATGTCAACCATACCATAGAAAAACTGCGATTAATTTAATTCATCATGCAGACTTGATGGGTATTATAACATAATATAATATATCTCAGGTGTCGAAGTCTGCACATTTCAAAGTGTTTTGGATGGTTTCCCCTCATGATGTAAGTGCTGCTTTCACAAGTGTCACATCCGTAACAAAGAGATGTCACATCCTTAATGCCGGTTTTTCCCCATTTATGTAAAAACGACAATGAATAAAAAATAAATATTACATGTTCTTTGGAGTGCCAACCTTCCTACATTATTGGGCTATTATTATTTCTGGATTGTGCATTTCAATTCACAGAGTTTTGGCAAAGTGTGTGTGTGGTCTCCCAAAAACTCATGTCCGTTTTTGTCACATCCATAACGCAAGTTAATTTCCCATTCAAACTTGTCCAGACTAAATCGTTTCTGATGTCTGTACTCTATCTGTATGGTTCTCTGATTATACATAAAATTGCTTGATAAACTGGTAATTGTATATGCACTTGTGCACTTGTATATGAAGTTAAATTGTGATAATGTCAAATCCATAATGCTAGAATTACCCAGGTCTAAAAATGCCACAAATCACTCTATTGCAATTCCAATTTTACTAATTTTGTTATTTTGTCAGAGAGAAAGAATTGCGCTGCCATTATGTGTGTCACCCCTCCACCTTTTTTCATCGCCAAGTGTGTCATACCTCTGACTGAAGACAGCGAAATCTCAGCAAAACGAGTTGTGTAGAGCCAGTTTAATGCAGTTTTGTTTCCTTATGAGTCATCTTCCAAGCATCTGGCATTGGAATGCCTTTATGGTTGGAGATTGGAGATATCAAGTAGGAATATCCCACATCTGACTCAATACAAACTCAGCAGTAGACTAGTGCACATTTGAGCTGCAGTTTCCAGGTGAAATGCCCACAGAGGGGTGCCAAAAGCAAGTTGTAAAACAAGTTTTTTTTGGCTGTAAATAATGTAGTACAGCGAAAAGGCATATTTTATTAACTCTACACCCAAACACCAATCCTAAACCTAACCATTAATAGAGTAAAATTATAATCTTTTGAAAATGGAGCTTCTTAATCCCAGTTGTTACTCATTATGTGAAAGCGATTGCGTCCTGGTTTCAATGCAAGACACAAACCTGGGCCTCACACACTGCTGATGCAACGCACTTCAGGTCACACGAGGAGAAGGTAAACACATTTGAATCGATGCAAAAATGCCTGATAGGAGATGGCACTTTTTAGTAACTTGGCTTGATGTGGCAGATGGCAGAATACTGGAACATTCGACAACATGACAACATGGAAACAAAGATGATGTCAAAACTCCATAAAAGGAAGCAAGTAAAGCCTGTCATAATCCAAATGCAACTACCATATTTGGTTAATAAAATGTTTAATGGATCTATTATTGATTTATTAACAAGAATACTCTGACTCATATAAATTATGCTCACTGGACAAATAAACATGCAAGTGGTCACAATTGAAACAGGTGGGAAAATGCAGAGCCTCGTTTTCGAATAGGGAACTGATTGAGACCATTATAAAATTGGAGATTTCAAAATATTGTTACAATTAATTAAAAAAGTACAACTAAAAAGAAATATTCAATTATTATTGGTTTATCATTTCCTTTGTCCACAAAATTCCTTTTTGTTTTTTTTTTTTTATTAAAAGAAATTATGCCACTTTATAGTTTGCAATTTTCAAATGGGTCTTATTAAGAACTGAGCAAAATTTTACTTTGTATCTTCAAATTGACTCTTATCTTCTAGCTGGAACACACAGAGGAGGGAGCTCAGAGCTCAGAACTGCCTACAGCACCCACAGACTGCACACATCAGCCAAACCACACACACACACACACACACACACGCACACACACACACACACACACACACACACACAGAGCGTGCATCACAGAGCACACATGCTTATACACCCAGAGCTTAGATACCAGTCCACATAGTCACTGATGTCAGCACGCTAATCTCTTTCCTGATTGGTGGATGGGCAGCTGTCAAAAACACAGGCAGCACATCTGGTTCTCAACAGTTGGAAAACACAGCTCTGGCGACAAGGTTGCAGCCGTGTCAGAAGGGTTATCTTGGCGATAGGTACACCGAGGAACATCAGCTGCGCTCTGGCGCACCTCTCAACTAATTTCCTCTCCTTGGGATAAGACACGGTCATCTGCAACGCTGCAGGCAGCATGCAGCACAGATCCTCGGAGAATACAAGCTTTAACTGTCAGGTAGGATGGAGGGATGTTTGGGGTCCGGCAGGCTGGAGCATTAGCCTTCAAGCTCTGCCGTGTCCTTGAAAGGGATGCTGTGTTTTTATGTGCCTGTGGAGACTGTCTTGCTACGTGCTGAATTATTGTTATATAAAGAGACAGAACGCACTGTGCTTGTATCATTCCTTTGATACTGTTGTTTAAAGACAACAGTACATTTGATGTGTTTTTCCTTCTACCCTTTCTCTCTCTGCCTTCCTGTTTTGTTCTCCTTAGAGCTATTTTTGTCTCCTCCTTCCCATGTCCTCTGCTCTGCATCATATCTCTTTCTCTCCTTGTGTACCTTACATGTTTCTCTGTATTTCTGTGAGGGAAATAAATTATATCCGGTTGTCGGAGGGGGTGTTGAGTTCCAGCCTCCTTTCAGACTGGAGAGATGAATACTTCAATGAGCTTTAGATAGAATGAAGGTGCAAGTGATGTATGTGTGTGGGGATTGTGATTATTATTACTGAGGGCATAAATAGAATAGAAAAAGAGAAATTGGGGATGACAAGTTAAGAGTAAGAATACAAATAATCGTTCTTGTCTTGGATGGGACAGTCGAAAATATTTGGACCGTTCGTGAAAGAATCCATAAATATGCGATTTAATTATGCTGATGAGTCAGTGGCTTTGTGCTTGCGCATGGTTGTGTGAGTGTCATGGTAGTTCACTCTGTTTTTGGCTCTCTGGAAGGATGCTGATGCTGATCCTTCCATTGCCATGGTAACCACAGCCATTTGAAGGGATCAGTCCCACTGTTCTCAACCAATAGAACGTCTCAGATCCCATTCATCCCCCCAGCTTCTTCAACAACCTCAATAATCCCTTTCACCGCTCATGGTGGTTACTGCATGATCAGGCGGTTTAGAAGCACAATACACACACACAAATGTAGGGAAATCTGTGGGACATATTAGTACAGTGGGTAAATAACGTGACCTATATGTGGCTGGTGTCCTATATATTATGGTCTGCCTGTTCGTAACACCACAGAGTAAACATGTTCTGTCAGGTAACAAAAAAACTAAAATAAATATTTGACATGACTGAATCAATCTAACTTCATAAGTTTACACCAACAAAAGCCATTTTAAGGGTTAGAACAAGTAAGGTAACAACTGCATGTATTCACTTTTTACTGTCCATATTTATTGGCCACCCACCTTACCCGTCTTGAAACACGGACCATGGAGTCCAACGCACACTTGAATCAGAGGGCAGCCGAGAGTGCCCACGGCGCAATGAAGATGAAGGCGGGGGGGTGAACCATCGAAACTCCGGTGGAGGTCCGCAGCGGTCCTGACGGGCACATCGGTCATCCGACCTGCGTATAGGGGCGAAAGACTAATCAAAACAAATAGTAGCATGTTCCCTCCAAAGTTTTCCTCAGGATAGCTGCCGCTCGTTCGCAGTTCCGGTAAAGCAAATGACTAGAGGCCTTCTATCTTTTATGGAAACGAATGCTTCATGCTGCAGTTTAAGTTTATAATTTAATAAAGCTAGTAAGAATTCAGCCATATAGGGAGAACTGGGCCACAAAGTACCACATCCCAGAAACCTGCAAAGAGCTTTGTCTTGTGAAGAAGATTAACAGCAAGTGACTGTTTACACAAAATTCTATACAATTCAATTACACAAAACTATAAACTGATTCCTGAACCAAATATTTTTGTTCCAAATTAGTCTGCAGACTATGTCTTATGGTGAATTTTGGCCATTCTCTGAAAAATATTCAGATAACTGATTTTTTCCCCCTACATTAAACCAGTAAAATAAAATCTCTGTTTCCTTAGAATAAAAATTGTGGATCATTGCAGTATCAATAGAGGATCTTATTGCAATATCGTTATATTGATAGACACAAGTGAGAAAGAGGATAGAAATATGAGGGGAATGAGATGGGAACATATCCCAGTCCGGTTTCGAAACCAGGTCTTCCACCAACATGATCACACGTTAAGTTGGCATGTTGTTTCTGAAAATTAAACTCACTAGCAAGTGGCTTCTCCCATCAGACTTGTTTGCATCGGCACAACAGCGTTTACCTTCTTTAGTTGTGCGACCGAATGCATATTGCGTTAGCAATGTGTGGGACCTTGGTTCCTCTCCCGCGTCAAAACCAGGAAGTAATTACGTTCGTATAATCAGTGACGAGTGGTTAAAAATATTGATTTCCCGATGCACTGCGATCTGCATTTGAACGAGCTCGAAATCGATTCTTAATCCCAAGATCGACCTTTTACTCTGTGCGCAATCTCTTCTACAATGAAAGGAAATCACTCGAATTTGAAACTAAATTCCACGCTATGTGACTAAAAATGTATATTTGGCTACTGGTTGGTAAAAGTTTAGATTACACTCACAAGTAGTTGTGTAGTATTGCAGTGGAGTATTCAATGCGTGTTGAGAGTAAAAGTTGTTATGTGTTATGTGTGCCCAGACGAGATCCACCCATTTGTCATTGAATCATGTATTTTTTAATACCCTTTCTGTTCTTTACAGTGAGTTGTTGATCCAAATAATCAAAAAATAAACATTTAATTACGCATAGCACAGATGAGATAAAGCCATTCAAGTTTTTTAATTAACATGTACTCATCTACAGAAGCTATGTACAGAAATGCCAGTTTCCTTAAAGAGACAGTACCAGTTTTAGTACGTGTTCAACAAATCAATGTAAATACTTGTAGATAGTAAAATTATGCAATTCAACAATAAACAGATAGCAAATATGCAATATAATATCATGCTTATTGATTGAATAGATTGATTTATATATTTTTAAAAAGCTAAAATGTGACCAAATTATAAAAAAAAAAAAATGCAATTATTAATATGAATATTTTCATAATGTACCTAGTTTGAAGTCCCCTGTATAATTACAGCATTAGCTGGGAAATAATGTCTTTCCTATTTAAGCAAAAGGGACATTATAATTGAAACATACCCTTATGAATCAAGATCAAATTGAAGTGATATCCGAATCGAATGGAGAGACTTTGTGAAATTGAATCGAATCGGGAAATCTGTATCATCCCTAAATCAGCTCTAATGACGAGTGTGATTCGGGGGCTGCATTTTTCCCTCTAACATTACATTTTGACTCCACTAATGGCTACATTTAGGTTTGGGGTGGGGTACAGTTAAAATATGCATTTCTTCACTGTATTATGTCCTATACAGCTGAAAACTCCCTTTGGCACCATCCCCCCTCCCCCTTGGACATTTCACCCACAAGATGGAGCTCACATGTGCCCAACAACACTTACCGCTTTGGCCTCTGGGGGCAGTGTTTTGAATGTCAGTTAGTATAGAAAAAGTCAACCGACTTCTGATTCTTCTTCCACATGTGCATTCCAACTCAATGTCAGAGCACTCGCACTGACCACAAGGCCAAGGTTCCAACATTGGAATGATAAGACTTGAAATTAAGTAGTTTATAGAGATGCATTATTTTGTTTTAAAATCTTAGTGCATGTTTTTTTCTGCCAAGTATTCAGAATATGCATGAACATGAATATCTGTGCGTGCTTTTAAACCGCTCTGAAACTGCCTTGATCTATTTGTGCTATTCTATTGAGAGAATCTTGCCTGAAAGACACTCAATGCTCTCAATGGATTTCAGCTACAGTTGACTGGGTGTCCCTTATCAAAGGCTGCTCTGTCTGGTTTTATTTTAGAAGTCAGGTTCACAGCTGTTAGTCCAAGATGGTCTTCTTCAGTTCTTGCAGACCATTCTAGAGTTTTGTTGTGATGATGTCTCAGTGTTATACAAACCCCTCGCACAGAACTGCTTGCTCTAGTTTGTTGATTACTCTTTGCATTAAGCTGCCTTAATAACCCTCAGCAACGGATCCAGCGCCAATCTCTTAAAGTCCCTCATTACAGACTGGCTCATTCACTCAGTGAGGAGCAGAAAATTAACATCCATGGTATGCTATATACAAATTACATTTTGATCCACTCTTAACTTTTTCCATAAGGCCACTTCTCTATGATCTTCGCTATGCAGCATTTATTGACGGATTATATGTCCTCACATCTTCATAAAATGCATTTTTGTCTCAACACTGTTGAAGTCTTGTGATTGAGGTCTCCTTAGATGCAGAGAGAACAGTTTAAGAATGCGACCAAGGCTGAAGAATAGAGGTTGAGCAGAGATGTCTGTGGTTAAATTCAGACTGTAATTCTTACCGGAGCAGAGCGGAAGGAACAAATGGTCCTTTCACTACAGGAACTTTATACTATTCAGTCTAATGCCTCACGAGATCTATTGCTGTTCAGGAATGTAGTGTGAATATACATGTCCATGCACTACTTCAGAGTTAATGTATGCTGTTTGGAGAATGCTCATAATTCTGTCTCTGGAATTTCTTAAAGTTGGTAATGCTGCCAGAAGATTTTTTTACCCTAAAGCTACAGGAATAAAATATATGGAAGTGTAATGCATTCACAACCACATCCGTCTTCTGTTAATGTTGATTAGTATTGTCTTATTTGAAGAGAGAAGCAAAGAGACTTTGTACTTCCTTGTTTAATGACTGTGTGTATGTATAGGTGGTACTGTATATATCACAGCACCCATGTCTCAAAATGTACCATCTCCATCACTTTTGCCCTCCTTTGGCCACTCCTCCTCTTCTTTTAACAGTGGGCTTCTTTGTTGTCGTTAAATGGGGCATGGAGTGGACAGAGTACAGCAAGTAGTAGAGATACTATTTGACTTCTGGTGTAAGACATGGGAGTAGATGGTTTTCAGGAAGATGATTCTTTTGAAACTGTTCTGATTAGCCTAACTTTATCTTGTAGGTGTTTGTTCCACAATAGCATTTAACCCAAACAGGTATTTTCAATGGTTCAGCGTTTACTGATATCTTGAGAAAGGGTGATTGATGACAGATACAGTTATATGTGATATAATACAATTCACTACATTCTGCAACCTGAAAATGTGCACTCTGAAGTTCAGATTTCAGTCTTTTAATTGGCCAAATGGACAAATTTATTTTGATATCAGCCAATAAATCAGCCCTTATAGCCTAGATGCCCCTTAGGACTTCTAATCAACCAAAACATTTTCAATTGTCAATTGCTTTTGACAGTGCAATGTAGATTAAGACTAGGTCCTTTACACACTGTATTCTGTAAGCAATTTCAGACATTTTGGTAACTTTTGCCATTTTGCTAACTTCAACCACACATTCTCTCTCCAAAATCCTGCCCTCCAAATACAAGTCAGCTGACCAGATATCAGCAAAAAAAAAAAAAAAGGCATAGAGTGTTTCTGATCATCTAGTTTTCTTATTGGCTAAAAAGCATGGGCCACTCCACTGACAATTTTGCAGTTTACAGAGCCTAGACCTTACAATATTTAATTGATATCTGTCAGGAAGTTGGGACATGTTATGGGTGGTATTCCAAAAATATCACTTGCAGCACCTTTATTTGCTCAAGAAATGGACGGTAAAGGGTTAAAAGAAAGTTCTGGCTCTTTTTAATAAGGTCATAATGAGAGACTTTCTAAAGGTCAGTGGTGTAATAATATCCTGAACATAATTTTCTTCCATCGGTTAAGCTAAAGTCTCTGAACATTCACAATTCTTAGTGCTTTATATCAGTAGACAATAACATTTCGATCAATATAGCTTTTTCATGAGCGATTCTTCAAATCTTGAATATTTGATTACATCCGGTGAATATGAGTGATAAACAGTATAAAATTAAGAAACATTCCTGACTACAAACCCATGGAATAGCTGTTTGTTTTTGTTTGTGTTTGGGAGATATGGAATAAGCAATCACAAGCCATTTTGAGTTTAAAATGAGGTCAGGACTGACTTCTAAATATTTAATGGAAAAACTGCAGTGGGATTCATTGTTGTATAGTGCACTGAGCAGCACTACTATCTGACAAACATTCACTATTTGCAAAATCAGAATGCTTATCTTTTGTGTTTTTTTCTCTCAAAAAAATCAGCTATGCACTGCTCTATGCAGTGAGCCTGTTCCCTCCCCCACACCTGTGTGTGTGTATGTAAATGTGTGTCCTCATGTGCATATCTGCTCCATCATTATTCACCACTAGCAGTCATAGTCATGTGATGCTATGCACCGTGTGCTGCTAAGGCTGAAGGGGACAAGAGGGGAAAAGGACAGAAAAATTGGGAAATTGTATTAAGTATAAAGAAAAATGTTATACTTCAGTGAATATTCTTCAGGGTAGGTTAATTTTAGCTATTGAACATTTTCACCACTCATGCCCGGGAAAAAATAAAACAGTTTATTGAACACATGTTGACCTTTTGTGACAACATGAACATACTGACCTTTATGAGCACACATTGACCTTTTGTGACAACATATTGTCACACTATATGGGGCAAATTGTTGGCTTAATTTAAAAAGTAATTTAAGTAAAAAGTAATTTAAAAACAACTATGTAGCACAAAATTATTAATTAAACAACAAAAATTGAATATGTAACATACAAAAATATCAAAACATTGTTTTGGCAAACAAATATTGTAATTAATAAATTGTATATTTTGATGTCATTTAAAACATACGTGACAACCTGCCCTGATAAAAATGTCGCACCATGAATTTAATGAAAAATACCTTTGTCCTAAAAACACATTTAAACCATTCGGTAAAAATTTGCCTTCATAATATAGTTGAGCCTTGACATAATATATGTGGTTTGATTATGTTCACCAGTTTACCCAAGAGCTATAACAGAAATATAATGACTAATTCTTCTCATTTAAGAGGGTTTTGAACTAGGTGTTTGAAACCAACGTACAATACCTCTGCTGGAGAAAAAAATTAATTTGCGCATTGGACTTTTAACTCCAGATCTTATCGTTACTGAGATATAGCCTTTGTGACAGCTTCCATGTGTGACAACATTGTAGTCTCCCCTACAATGCAGGGCTCAACCATAAGGATACCCCAATGGCCATTGCTAGATAATTTTAGACATTTGACAGAACACTCATTTGTCCTGTTGGGCTAGTTCTTTGCTGAATGTTACATGCTTTGAACCATGCACATTTGACATGTGCATGACTTCAACATAGCTGGTTAATCGCAATAAAATAAAAATCGCGATATGACTCAGTGCCAATATTTTACCCTGAAGGCTGTGATTTAATTAATACATGTAAACAGGGTCAGTGTATACTCAACTCAATTTTATTTATAGAGCACTTTCAAAAACCACACTGGGTACCAAAGTGCTGTACATGGAGTTACAAAAAATAAATAAAATCACATTACATACAGCTTAAGAATGCAACAAGCATTTAAAACCAATAAAAACAGGATAAGATAAAAATTGACCTAGTACAATTTATAATGCAATTAATTAAAAGCTAGGGAAAATAAATCTGTTTTCAAGGCCCCCTGGAAAGAGAATGGAGACGGAGATGATTTTATGACCAATGGAAGCTCATTCCAAAGTCTAGGGGCTGCCACAGCAAAAGCTCCATCACCTTGAGTTTTTAGGCGAGATCGATGAACTGACAGACACAGCTGATCACCAGAGCGGAGAGACCTTGAAGGTTGATGCAAACTTATTAAAGCAGAGATGTACTCTGGTGCAAGACCATGAAGAGCCTTAAATACATACAGCAACACTTTGTACTTGATTCTGTATTGGATCGGTAACCAATGTAGTGAAATCAATACTGGGGTAATATGCTCTAGTTTCCTTGTTCCAGTTAAAAGCCTAGCAGCTGAATTCTGGACCAGCTGCAGGCAAGAGAGAGAGGCCTGACTCACACCCAGATACAAAGCATTACAATAGTCCAGTCGAGAAGACACAAAGGCATGCACAACCTTCTCCAAATCATCAAATGAAAGGATGGACTTAAACTTTGCTATAGATCTAAGATGGAATTTTTTTTGTCTCAGAGTCAAAAATAACACCCAGGTTTTTTTACATAGGGAAGTTTTTTCCCTGGAAGCAGTGACAAATTGCTATCTAAATTTACCTCACATCCCCTTTGACCAAAAACAATAAACTCTGACTTATTCTCATTTAATTGAAGAAAGTTGTTTGCAAGCCAATACTTCACAATTATGCAGAGACTCAAAAGAGGGGTGCTTCCCATGTTTAATAGGAAAGCAAATTTGAGCATCATCAGCATACAGTAGTGTATGCCATGCTTATCAAAGATCTTTCCTAACGGAAGCATGTAGAGGGAGAATAAAACGAGTCCCAAAATGGAGCCCTGAGGGACCCCACATGTCAAAAGAACAAAGAACAGTTCTCTAAACAGACAGAAATTTCTCTACCCTTCAGATATGAAGAGACCCAATCCAAGGCTAACCCCTGAAGACCAACCTGGTCTCTTAGGCGATCGATAAGAATGTCATGATCGACCGCATCGAAAGCGGCACTGAGATCCAGCAGCAGAAGACCAAAAGGACTACCAGAATCCAATAATGAAATATAATTTAAAACTCTCAACTGAGCTGACTCTGTAATATGACCAGCTCTGAAACCTGACTGAAATTTATCAAGCAAATTATTGATAGCTAAAAAATAATTTTATTGTGCAAGCACCGTCTTCTCTAATATTTTTGACATAAAGGATAATTTTGATATAGTTTGAAAGCTGATCATATCAGATGAATCAAGGTTTGCTTTCTTAAGAAGAGGCTGAATAACAGCATGCTTGAAGCAGCTGGGAACAATACCAGTAGTCAGGCTACTGTTGACAATTGATAACACGCTTGGACCAATTGAGTCCACCACCTCCTTAAACAAAGTGGATGGAATAACATCACACGTAGAACCAGTAGGCTTCATATGTGCAATTATATGTTTGAGTTGAGACAGGGACACAGGAACAAAACAGGTCAACAGATTTTGTGGAACTGAATAGGTAACAGGATCATTACTATCAGGTAAGATCTGTGAGCGTATACAAGCAATTTTAACAGTAAAAAATTTACTATAGCACATGTATTTTCAGTGGTTTCAGAGTGAGTCTGTTCTCGATACACACAAACTCTTTATCTATCTAATCTCCTGACTGACAGATGTGGTCAGTTCGGTGTACTGAGAGCACTATATTTAAAGTTATCCACATTTTCTTTAATTGGGCATTTGCATTATTTCACATGTTTGGCACATACAATTTACTATACAAATCTAAAATAACCCCTTGACACATTGTTTCTGTGGAAAGAGAGGGAGATTAAATGGCTGTTGTCAACTCAACTTCAAACAACAAAAACTCCCATTCCTTCAGAGTTCCGCCAAAATAAAGGTTTAAGGGTTTAACTGGACTTCATACCAATGCTAAAAGAAAGTTAAGAATTTATAAAATAAATCAATTACTATTGAATAATTATGATAATTATTATTATTAATATACAGTATTTCCAGTTGGCAGTAGAGCATGGGCAAAACATGGTTTAAATTTGGTTAAAAGGAATCACACAATGTTTTTTATGTTTATTATTTACACTACCATTCAAATGTTAGTCACTTTCTCGTTCTTTTTTTTCTTCACATTTTAGAATAATAGTAAAGTCATCACAATTATGGAATAATAGAAATGGAGATATGGGAATTATGTTGTGACTAAAAAAAAATCCAAAACCAACTTCTTGAGGTATCACCCTGGGATGCTTTTTAAACAGCATTGAACATCTATATGCTGGGCACTTATTGGCTGCTTTTCTTAATTATTTGGTTCAAGTCATCCATTTCTAACACTTTTTTTTTTAAATACAATTTTAGTTTTGTAATTAAATACATTAATATGGTGGCACAATTATATTTTTGTCTACACAACTAATTTCAAACATTTAAGCATACGCCTTCAGATCAAAAGGTTTTTAAGATCACGAGAAACATTTCAGGCAAGTGACCCCAAACATTTGAACAGTAGTGTATATCACAGTTCAAATTGCAATCACAATATTTTTCAAAATAGAGATTTTGTCCAAATTGTTTATCCTTTCTTAAACATTTGGTTTGCTGTACAATTGTTGCTTTGAATTCTACTGATTGAAATATGTCAGCAGAGTAACATTGTCTAGCTGGCCATCATAGGTTGAAAAATTATCATATCCCACACAAAATCTAGTTCAATCAACTCTTAGAAAGATTTAGCATGTTCATGCAGGTATGACATATTGATAGGATATTGGTCTTGGCAGACTGTTGTAGAGCAAGTATGGAAACTTGCTACTGCTAGAACATACACAGACATACTGAGTTAAGCATGTGGACATGCTGCTGCACAATTAGACATAAATAAAATCCCCATGTAGCAGATCTAGACAGTTGCAGCTGGGGAGGAGGAGGGTTTCAGAGAAAACGCTCACAGTGCGCTGCAGTGAAACCGGCTTACTTGCTGACTGAGCAAATTTAAATACTTGGCAAAGAGTTGTTTGGCTACCAGATTACTTGTCAAAGGACCTGCCATGTGAGCAGATTGGCTTGACATATCACATGTGAGCAAACTGACTGGCTTACAGATAGTAAGTTCAAAGAACCTATCAGCTTGCATCCTTCAGAGTTTTATGCCTGAACTAAGTCATTTCACCCAAAATCATATTGCTTTGCCCAAAAAATAGTTCACACAAAAATGTATTGTATTGCTTCAGAAGACATGGATTAAATCACATGAGTCGTATGGATTACCTTTATGCTGACTTTATGTCCTAAATATCTTTGTCTGTGTTACGCAAAAGAAAGAAAGTCAAATGAGTTTTAAATGGCATAAAGGTGAGTAAATGATGAGAGAATTATAATTTTTGGGTGAACTGTTCATGTAAGGAATATTTGCCCAGTAGTTCATCATTTTCCAGCAACGGTGTGTTTATGAATTAATTTACAGCGATTATTCCAAATGTATTATCTAAAAAATGATTTATTATCCCTGTTTTTGTAAAGAAAACTTAAATATTTTTTATATTTTTCTTACATATTTATCTTTTCATACATTTATCTTTTTTTGAAGTGGTATCAGTAAAAGTATTGGTAGAGCAAGTGAAAATCTGACTGTGCCAACATTAAAAATCCATACAGCCCTGCAAAGTATTGCACCAAAAGTGTATTTCAAATGGTTTCTTAGGGAGCTTTTCTTTGCCACTTTCACCTTTTGCTTGCTCACTGTGGGGGTCTTTGTAAAGCTGATTTGGAACAACATGTATTGTGAAAAACGATATACAAAAATCAAATAAATGGAATTGAATTCAATTGAAAGGTAAGATAAGAGGGGGCCTAGGTAGCTCAGCAAGTAAAGATGCTGACTGCCACACCTGGAGTTGCAAGTTCAAATCCAGGGTGTGCCGAGTACCCTCCCTACCAATTGGTTGCTTAGTCAGCCAGACTGGAGTCAGCGTCACATTGGAGTAACCTACTCGTTGTCGCAATAATGTGGTTCTCGCTCTCGGTGGAAACTGAGATTCATCCTCCGCCACCCAGATTGAGTCATTACGCAACCACGAGGACCTAGAGCAGATTGGGAATTGGGCATTCCAAATTAGGGAGAAAATAGTGGAGAGGAAAAAAAGAAAGAAGATGGGAAATGAATAATGGAGAAAGGAAGTTTAAATGATTAGGACTGAAGGAGTGAAATCCAGGGGGGAGGAAGGAATGGACAAGGGGGATCTCTGATATAATGTCACATCTCAGCTGCATACAGGAAGCACGTTATTAATATAAAAAGAATCAGATCTTTGGAGCACACTGTTACCAGTGAGAGTGGAACACATAAGAGGACTCGATCATGTGTGTGTGAGTGTGCATGTGTGTGTTTTCATTTGTTTACACAGGTGTTATTCCGGTCAAACCGTGTCAACAGTTTTTTTTTTTCTGTGTCTATATGCCCCTTCACATGCTGTAAACAATATAGGATGTGGTCAGTAGATGTGTTAAAGGGTAATCAGACTATCTGTTTCATGTGTGTCCTTCATCTAACCTCCAAGAGCAAGATTGAGAGATTATGTCTCATTTTGATGACGTCACAGGCAGACTGGAAGTGAGTTCCAGGGAGACTGCTGAGCTGTGTTGCCATGGAAATCTATATAGTTCACCCTGGATTTCCATTTATGGCTTTGCAGGCATGACTGCTCTGCCACCACCTCAAACCGTGCACACACATACATCACAGCGAAAGAACATGACTCATCAGCAGTGATGGTCTATGAATGTGCCTTTTTTAGTGCTTATAATGCAAGCATCACTATTACTATTGCTGTATTTCATTTTGGAATCTGACCCCTTACTAGGGCTGCACGATTTGGACAAATAGTCATATTGTGAAAATTTTGAAAACTATGGTGATTTCGACAAACTGGAATGGGAGTGTAGCAACATGAACATGAAACAAGCCTTCAATAAAGTAAAAATACTCACTGGACATGAATCAATACAAGATCACTCCTCAGTAGCAGACCAAAACCACCTTTGCTGACTCCCTGAACAGTATTTTTTAAACGGTTTGACACCAACAAACACAACCACTCTGCTGCTTGTGAAGATCTGCTGAGATACCTCCCATTTCAGGAACCCACACCCTCCCTTCACACTGGACAATGTCCGACAGCAGCTGGGCAGGTGTAAACCTGGCAAGGCACAAAGACCAGATGGTCATTCACATATCAAACACATCCCACCCTGGACTGAACTACACCTTTATCCATGGACAGCCAGTTGAACAGATCAGCACTTTCAAATATCTTGGACTCATCATAGATAATATACTAAGTTTCGATGAACATATCACTGCCATCCAAAAACGTTCACAGCAAAGACTCTACATAATACGCAAACGCAGAGCTCTGTCTGTTGCCCCACGCCTTCTGCTGCTGCTTTATAAAGCACAATTCAATCCATCTTGATGCACTGCTCCCCTTGTTTCTTCACAATGTTAACCATTTCCAACAAAAACAAACTCACTAAGATAACACATATTGCCTGCAAAATCATCAGTATCCCTACTTCCAGCCTTTCAGATATGAATGACAGGGCCACCACACGTCTTGCAAAAGGAATAGCAAATTACACTGATCATCCCCTAAATAATTTTTTACACTGCTACTTTCTGGTCATAGATACAGGCTTTAATATGGAAATGAACTTACTTTGGCAGAAATTTTGTCCCATCAGCCATTGCTGCTCTGAACAAATTAACTCAATAGCGTCACAATCCCCTGTTGTCTGCCCTGTGTTTCTCACTTGTCATTCCGAACTACACTTCCCATAATTCCCTGCCCTCATCACTGCCAGCAGTCATTCATTGTTCTCACCTGTGTGTCGTTTATTCATTATCCTTGTCTGTTCAACTGGCTGTCCTTGTGTCATTAAACCCTGTTGTTTCACCATTCGTAGTCCTTTGTTAAGTGTAAATGTAATGTTAATGTCTTGTAGATTCTTGAGCCCTTTGTGGATGTTTCCTCTTGTTTATATCTTTTGTTTCCCCTCGTGGATGTTTTGTTTGTTCCAGTCTTGTTTGTCTTGTTATTTTCAATAAAGCTGCACGTAGATCTTCACTCCTCGTCTGTCTCGTAACAATAGCACTGATCATTTGTAATTAAAAAGAATGTCACCTTATAGTTCACAGCAGATGCACTGGTGGAGAGATTAAATATTATCAAACATAGATGTTTATAATGATTGATTATGATAGATAAGATGCGAACGTGATTGCCGGCAGTGCAGGACAACATATTGTTTGCATTGCAATGCAGCATGGGATTCTGAGTTCATCAAGCATGGAATATTATAAAAACCTAGCCCTTACACTTGTTGCACCAGAAGTGGTGAGATTAAGTAATGAACGGAATAGGAAAAGGCTCAAGTGTACTAACTATTTTATACATTCTTTGTTTAACTTAAGAAAACATGGCCGCATCGCTGCATCAAAACAGTCAGCTGTTATGGCAATGGTTTTAAACTTTCATTTTGTGATTATTTGAATGTTTGTAACATAAAAGATATTGTGATGTTGAAAATATTATTTGAACAGCTGAGTCATTATGACAAATGCTTCAGTCCTCTTTGCTGGTAACCAAAAGCATAAATGCAGATAAACACCGGTTTTATCGTACTCCTCTGAGCCCATTCTAGTGTAATCACACCTGTTTGATCGTATGTGTGAAAGGGTTAAAGGAGGGACCATATCTAGGGACCATACTATCTTAATTCCCCATTTACACATTTACATCCCCATTTACACCTTGAATTAACATTCCTTTTCAGTGATCGGATCGCTATCAGGTAGCACTTTGTCACATTAAATGACACGTGTTCATGCATCCAAGACGCATTCTGAACGGATCGTGATTGGATCACTGAAAGCACATTTGGAGGTGATCAGTGACATATTCTGACATAATTTAAAGAAGTTGTTAATACAAATGTGTTTAACAGTGTAAGTAAATAATTATATCATGAGGTTACATTCATCCATTGTTAAAGTGCTGTGTTGTGCGGTTTCTTGCCCTTTTCTGCTTATTGTCCAATGCAATGTGATGAGCACAACAAACACCACCATCCATCTTGGAATATTGTCACCCAGACAATGAACAGTATCCTATGAATTATTTCATTTGAATATATTTGGAATATCCCAGCTGTCTCGGGCGAAGGCAGGTAAACACCCTGGACAGGTGGCCAGTCCATCACAGCACCTAGAAACCATTAGGTTACACATACAAAAGTAATTTTTAAATGTAAGATTAGGTAGAAACAGCTCCTTAAGGTAACAACTGCACATTCAAACTTTGCATAGCAGTTTCCTGGCAACCATCCACAATATCTTAGCATTGTGGTAGCGTGTTTTGCATGGACAAGCATCACTCATATTTTCTTCAGAAAATATAATATAAAATAGTTGGATCTCATGTCTGAATGAAACAATAACACATTCATCTAGAAAACGGAAAGCGTGATCCTGCATTATCCCTACCTCATTTCCGCTTATGCCTGATATTGCGGTTGAACCAGCCAACTGCTCCCATGATCCTATTGTCTCTCTCACGTTGACAGTCATGTGAATGTGTGAGATGTTCCCACACTCAGTGTTAATCTCCTCCCATGTGGACCACTGTCTACATCTTCCCTGTTTAAAATGCTGTGAGTGCTTCTAGAGATCTGTGTTTAACCTTCAACGGCTCTTGTCTTTAGCCCTGTCAACATCTCATCCCTCTCTTGGTAGGGCTCTTAATATCATCCAGCCATAATACCATCATTCATTCTGTCCAGATACAAGCGGATCATCTCTTAGTCATCTAACCCTTTAAAAAGAATTGCTTTCGTTCTGCTCTAGTCCGAAGCCAGATGTTACTCAAAAGATTTTTAACATCTGGCTTCGGATTGTGTGCAAGAAACTGTTTACTCTAAAACAGAGTATGAAAGAATATTCAATCCTGAATGTTCCCTCCATGAGCCGCTTGAGGCCGCTAGTCTATATATCATTGGTCAATAGACGGATGACATGAGCTCCACTGACTTCACTCCCATTGGCAGTTGCTTCTGAATGTCACTCCTCAATTTCATAAAGTTAACTTTTTCTCAACTTTGTAGTGTTGCTGGACTCGCCCACATCCTCTCTCCAATGGTTGCTGTCATGGGAAGTCAGCACCCTTTAAATTAATGCAATCAGGTTGATTTGTTGTTGTGAGTCACTGGCAGTGTGAGCATGGCTTAACGGGGGTCTGGACTGTGTCCCATGTGATTTTTTCCCCCTAAATTCTGATCCGCCAGGCTTGTGAGTCTTTGGCTTTGCCGGGAAAACGTGACTAAAACAATGTCATCTGTGTTCTGGGGATAACTAGCGGCAGGTCACATTAGTTGTCATGGAAACTGTCTGCTAAGGTTAGGCTCAGGCAGTCTGCTGCTTATTTTGGGATGTCATCTACTGGCGATGTGAGAGAGAAAGAGGGTCTGTCTTAGTGTTGACAGATGTTGCGAGGCAAAGTTGCAAATGCTGAAATACGGGACGATAGCAGAAACATTTATTAATTATGATGATATTATTTAGAGTGCAGCTCAAACTGTAGGTGGAAAGATTTGATAGCTGCGATCAATAGTTGGTCACAATATATTGTACAGTTGGGTCTAACAAGCCCCTAAATGCAACAGTTTTCTGGATATAGCCTCTAATGATCCATCACTAAAAAGAGCTTCTTATCCTGTAATTTTCCTATCAGAATGGAAATTCAGGTACATGTACAGGCTGTGATGCTGTGATTACTTTGATCAGGGAGTATAATCATCCAATAATGATACTAGTGTAAATAGCTACTCAGATAGATGAGGTGTTACTTAAGAGTAAATGCAACAATCCTGAATACAGACTTTGGTGTTTGTTGATGGGAAGTCATTAAAAGTGTGTCTGAAGTGTTTGTCTGGAGACAAGTAAGTGTTGTGTCAGTACACCGAAGATAATTGTGTGACATGGTTCTGAATGGTCTAAGGGTTGCCTTGGTATAGTCACTCTTTAAAAGAAAATAGATTAGAGAAATAGCAAGAATGAAAATACTTTCCATTTATCCCACTGCGCTTGTGCTGTCCTCTTTTAAACCACTTATAAGAGACCACACCTCCCTCCTAAGTGCCCTTGAGCATCAGTCTAGCTCTATCAATAGCATTTGTGGCATGCTGTTGATTACCATAGAAAATAATTTCAACTTGTCCATCAATTTGTTAAAACAAGCACAAAAACAAAACAAATTACAATAGAATTCTATGGGGGCAATGTGATTGGAATAAACATTAGAATAATCGTTCAAATAAACAAAGTTTAAAAAATATAGCCTTAAGACTTATGGCTAAGTCCCATGAGGGTATGCTGGTCCTAGCAGGAGGTCTCAGTCGCATGGCTCCACGAACGAAGCGAGCGAGCAGATGATGTATCCCCAACGGCAACCCGTCAATCAAGGCGTGGCAAGCCGATAGAGCGGCCACATAAACCCTGAGAGTGGTGGTGCATGTGCCTGTTTACAATTTTTCCTGCAGAAAGTCCAGAACTGAAGCAATCTGGCAGTTAACTGGATCAGTGCAGATTATGTGCACTGTACCATCTTTCAAAGATTTTTATTGGTGTAACTTCTAGTAGAGGGAGCCCTAGCACTTAGAATGGTCTCGATAACTTCAGGTGAAAGTCCAGTGTCCATCAGTTGGTACCCTTCAGGGGCCAAAGACGAAGGATCCACAGCTCGGGCCGGGGATGAAATATTGTCCCCTGCGCCTGGGACAGAAGGTCCCTCCTGTCCGGAATCGCCCAAGGCGAGCCGTCCAATGATGTCACCAGCAGAGGCTATAAATTCTGGCCAATTTCATTGACGTGTTGCACACTTATTCACAGCTGGTCACACCTAAAGTTGTTCCCAAAGCACTAAATCAGCACAGCATCAAAGTGTAGCTTTTTGACAAGGAAATGCTGTCAAGATGTGCAGTGAAAAAGGAGTAACATTTTGGTCTGTTCTTACCCCAAAACCAACTGAATCACTTCAGAAGACATAAGAGAACATGCATTTTTGTGTGAGTGTGTGTAATCTCTGATCAGTGTATTTTGATTTGCAGAGGCATGATGAGGAAGCTGTGCTGGATAGGGGTGGGACTCGATCCATGCTCAACACCAATTTTGAGAAAGAGGAACTAGAAGGTAATATAACCTCTGAAAACACGCACTATTGCAGTGGTTGTCAACTGGTTTTGCTTCAGGACACAGATTTTACATTTCACACTAAGTGCCGACCTGACACATTACCAAAAATGCCCTGAAAATCAAACATTGAAATTTAGTAAAAAGACCATGAAATTCATATGCCCAACAATCCAGCCTGATCTCATAAAATGTACGTGGCTGTCGTGAAATTTATGCAAAATTAAGGGCTAAAGCGCTGAGCTGGTTATCAGAAGGTCTCTGGTTCGATCCCCACAGCCACCACCATTGTGTCCTTGAGCAAGGCACTTAACTCCAGGTTGCTCCGGGGGGATTTTCCCTGTAATAAGTGCACTGTAAGTCGCTTTGGATAAAAGTGTCTGCTAAATGCATAAATGTAAATGTAAATGCATCACAGTAGTTCCAAGGTAAAATATCCAATGTGTAGTGATAAAAGCAAGTTGCCAAACAGATTATGTTTTTGGGTTAATGCTCTTTTAGAGATTTCACGTTTTAAATCAACAAATCCTTCCTCACTACCCTAAACCTTAAACCTAAACCTCACCAGTAGTGTCATAAATAGCAAATGTAAGCTGAAACAGATGAGGTTTTTAAGGTTCATGGTCTGTCGAGCTTTAAATCAACAAAAAAGTGTTGATAGCAAATGTAAGATGAAAAATGCAATTGCTGAAGCAACTGGACTGTCATTTTGGAGTTATTCCTAGACACTTTTGGCTCACATGCCGACTTACATGCTGTTCTGGACTCGTACCCTGGTCAAGTTGAGATACATTAAATAAATGTATAATCTGCTGTTTTACTCATGATTTGTCTAAAGTGAATAAAAGTCACTGTTGTTGTAGCGCTTCTAGTTTTCATTTCACCAGAAACTTCCACGATACCTACGAGGCACGTAAAAAGCATTTTGCAAAAATGTAGGTATAGTAATGATTTAATAAGACCAGGTTGAACAATCTGAAAGAGTTAATTATTTTTTTAAATGCACATAAAACAGCAGAAGTGTGATTTATCTACCTGACACATGGAACAATATTCTTTTTTTTTTTTTTTGCCTGATCAGAATAGACCTGCAATACTTTTTTGCTAAAAACCACTGCTCCAAACAAACCCAATACAGATGCCTTGTGCACATTTTAAACACAGATATACGAAAACAACAACTTGAACACAAAGCTTTCACTTGATCTCAGCCTTATTGCACATTCATGCCCTAATTTTTAGAGAGCAGAAAAGTAGAGAGGAAATGAATCCACTGTTTAGACATTAGCTCTGCTTAGTGCTGAGGAAATATTCCATTTAGAGAAACATCTCATTCCAGCTCACACACACACACACTTGGAGCTTGAGAGTGTCTGTCCTTGAAGAACCTCTCTCTTTCTGAAATGCATCCTTACTTAAAGGAATAGTTCACCCAAATAAAAATTCTCTCATCATTTACTCACCCTCATGCCATCCCAGATGTACATGCCTTTCTTTCTTCTGCTGAGCACAAACAAATAGTTTTAGAAGAATATTTCAATTCTGTAGGTCCATACAATTCAAGTGAAAATTTCAAATATTTTCAAAATTTTGAAGCTCAAAGCATATATATATATATATATATATATATATATATATATATATATATATATATATATATATATATGCAGCATAAATGTAATCCATTCAATTTCAAAATCTATATCTTCAGAAGTGATATGATGCATATGTGTAGGTGAGAAACAGATCAATATTTGAGTTTGTTTTTACTATCAATCTCCAATTTATTATTTTGATTTTGCTGATTTGCATTCTTCTGCATATCGACTTGGCAGGGAGTAGAATTTATTGTAAAAAGGACTTAAATATTGATCTGTTTCTCACCCACACCTATCGCTCACAAACACCTATCGCTTCTAAAGACATGGATTTAACCACTGGAGTCATGTGGAATTTTTTATGCTGCCTTTATGGGCTTTTTGGACCTTCATTTACATTTACATTTATGCATTTGGCAGATGCTTTAATCCAAAGCGATTTACATGCCCTTATTACAGGGACAACCCCCCCGGAGCAACCTGGATATAAGTGCCTTGCTCAAGGACACATTGGTGGTGACTGTGGGGATCAAACCAACAACCTTCTGCTTACTAGCTCAGTCACTTAGCCCACTACGCCGCCACCTTCAAAGTTCTTGCTACCATTAAAAAAATCTAGAAATATTTTTTGTGAGAAGTTTTTGAAATAAAGTTGTGACGTAAAGGGCTGTTTTTGAATATGGTTTAAAATGCATGTGACTAGACCGCATTTGAGGTCTAAACGCTAATCCGTCCTGTATGTGTCCTGGCAGCAGTGAAGCACCACCCCTCACCTGCCAATCAACCTCTACTCTAAAACAAAAGTTTAAAGTTTGTAGAGCGGCTTTAAAAGGAAATAACCATATGATCGGATAATCTTAAAAAGCAGACACATACACAATCACAAAAGCTTTACGGATCTTCTTTAGTGTCTGATATCATCATTGATGACAATCACGAACACATGAAGCTCCTTTAATACAGGTAACCTACTAAAATAAAAGATTATTCTGCTTGTCATTTTGCATTTGTGCTTTGAATTAAGTTTTTTTTCATGCTTTCTTTGACTTTTCTGAATTTATTGCACTTAATGATCATGCAGTAACATGCAGTGATTAATGTATGTCATCATGAAACAGAGACCCTCCCATACAAATCCAAACACATGTGTTCACAGGAGACACATTCATGTGACCAGGTGTAAACATTGATGTGTCTCACCTGACCACATGTGATCGCATCACCCGAGACACATCGTAATACCAGGTATAAACGGTGCCAGAGAGCTGGAGGATGGGGGCCTGGAGGGAGAAAGAGAGATTTAAAACTATATGTGACAGAGCGTAGGGTGGGGCCGACACCTTTGTGTGTTTGTCTTTTTGTTTAGTTCTTCATTAAACTATTATTTATATAGTCAAGCCGGTTCTCGCCTCCTCCTTTCCCATTAATCCCTTTACACTGGTGCCGAAACCCAGAAACGAGGAGGCGAGAACCAGCTTGATGATATAAATAATAGTTTAATGAAGAACTAAACAAAAAGACAAACACACAAAGGTGTCGGACAGCTGCCCGTAAATCTCTCTCTGTCTCTGTCCCACTGCAGTCTCCAGTTGGCTTTTATCCCTCTCTGAGGCTTGATTAGCCTGATTAGGGGCCGGGTGTGTAGCGTCACAACCCGGCCCCGCCCTCCGCCCTCTGCCCTGTCACATTATAGTTTAATCTTGGATGGTAAGAAAAGAAACACATAGTACATTCAGATGAATGCATCCGCTAGACACTTTTAAGATGATTTTAAAAGAATAGATTTTTTTCCGTACACTGTAAACATACAGTGAGCAGGGGATGTCAAGCTCCAATAAGGACAAAAACGCAAAATGAAAGCACCATAAAAATAGTTTGTATGACTTGTGCTCTATATTCTAAGTCTTCTGAAGCAATTCAAGCTTTGTGTCGGACACAATCCAAAACGTATATTGATTTTCACTGACAATCTTCCTAACTGCTTGAGTTGTCAAATCCCATTAGTGCTTATGCATATTCACACTTGATGCATCAACACATTGTATCAGGTTTGATGTCAATGACACTAAACGCCATTGGTACTCATGTGTTTCTCAATCAAGTAAGTTTATACAAAATAAAATGAATGAAAGAAAGTAATTTGGAACGACATGAGTAAGTAAATGACACATTTTCACGGTAGGGTGAGCTTGGCCTTTAATTACTTTAGATTTGATGTTTAGATATTTTGTGAAGGATGTTTTATATTTTTGTGGTAATTGCACTCTACGGTTTGTCCCTGGTAGGCCACCGTACCCTCTACATTGGGGTGCATGTACCTCTGGGTCGGAGGTCACACAGAAGGCATCGTCACCACGGCCACCGCCACAGGAAGAGGTCACGGGAGAGAGACTCTGGAACCGAAGATGGCAGGGAATCTCCATCTTTCAGTAAGTTTTGAGTGTGTAAAATAGGACATGTTAGAGAGAATGCCTTGTACTGAAAACCCTGATCTCTGTCTAGCGGACACACCATCTCAGCGTGTGCAGTTCCTGTTGGGTATGGAGGATGACGAGGAGCACATTCCTCACGCGCTCTTTACCGAGCTGGATGAGATCAGCCTGAAAGAGGGAGAGGATGCGGAGTGGAAAGAGACGGCCAGGTAGAGGCACACCACCATGTACAAAAGCTTGCATACACAAGGCCCTGTCCCAAATGCCATCTTCAGCCCTTTTAGTACTCCTTTGAGTGCACAATTTAGTGGTGTAACATTAGGTAGACACTGTAGACTGTTGGGTAGTAGTCTGCACCAGTGCAACTCTACAAAAGGGCACATTGCAGGTGAACAGATGTTGCAGAGAATGAAAACTGTGAGAGGCTGAGCAGTCAGGGAGCAGTCATAACAGGGCTGTATTTCTTGACCAAATCACAAAATATGAAGACATTTGGGAAAAATTACTTTCCATCTTCCTTGATTTCCAGAATTATAGGAACAAAGACAAACCGCCCCTCCTATTGGAAGAGAATGAGGAATGTTAGATAGTGGCAACCAAATATGTTTTTCAGTTGATATTGACAATCTCATTGAACTGAATAGAATAGAATTTAATAGAATTGATTTTAAGATTGAAAATCATAAAGGTTTGCTCACAATTGTCACTCTATGGTTTCCTGGTATTGCTCTCTTTTTGTGACCTTCATACAAGAGTGAAGTTCACAAGACCACAAGTCCACATCAAGTGTGTTATTTGGTACAGGACTAAAAAGGGGAAATACGGGGGTACACTGTATTTGACCCAAAAGCAGACTGAGTGAAAATAAAGTGAAATTACATTCTCAGTCTCTCTTTTCCACTCTGTCTGTTTCTCTCTATCTTCTTTTCACTCATTTCTAGATGGTTGAAGTTTGAAGAGGATGTAGAGGATGGAGGGGAGAGGTGGAGTAAGCCATATGTTGCTACTCTCTCCCTGCACAGCCTGTTTGAGCTGCGGAGCTGTATACTCAATGGCAACGTCATGCTGGACATGAGGGCTAGCTCACTGGAGGAGATCGCAGGTATGATCTCTTATTCAGTTAACCTGTTGATACACAATTTCACCGCACTAGGGAGTGACGTCACTCTGCTTACATTTACAATATCATTTATCATCTATAAATGTAATTAATGTTAACAAATTATACATCTTTTCAAATGTCTAAGGGTTCAACATTGATATCCTATGTCCATTTCACGATAGCAATACTCCAGAAACAGCAATTTAGTTATTTGCCAGGAGTACAAATGAAAACATGCAATATCAAAACGGGACTTCATACCTTTGTTATGAAATCACGAAAAGCCAGATGAATCCAGTTTGCCACACTTGGGTCAAATGTCCAGGACAAGCGTACATTCAAAAACATCCAATAGCACTTTTTGTCCATAAAAGTGATAAATCTGAGAAATATTGATATATTCTCCATTGTGTACATGAGAGCTCACCTGAAAGATTTACTCTTCCTCATCGTTCTTCAAAAAACTATGCAATCTGAGCAGCATTCATGTTGTAAAACTGTATATTATCTTATATATTAGAGTCCTTTAAACAAAATGAGCCGGTCTCCAAAGTCTATTTTTAAAAATGCAGCATAGTTTTATTCATAATAGCCAGGAAGTGCAGTCAAATTTTGTGCCGTCTTGAAAGGCACAAAATAAAGGGAAGCTGAAGGCACCAGTTTGAGAGAGAGAGAGATAGAGATAGAGAGACGCACACAGCCCACGTTGCATGTGTGTTTGTGTTTGTTTATGTTTACATTTGTTTTAAGTGAAGTTTGACATTCAAACTTTGTTTACTGTTCACTTGGGTCCTGCCTCCTCCTTGCCCATCCTTAAACTGTTACAGACACCAGTTGTAAAAGACCTCGAGTTTAGGTTAAGATTCTAATTGATATTGGTCATTCTTTGAGATTCTATCAGCCAGAGGTAAATTACTAATACTATTCAGCGAGGTTGCTCCCTGCTTACCTTTATCTGAATAGTAGTTTAACTTTGTACCCCTAGATCTACATACACTTAATTAAAGCAAAATTATCCTCAGCCAGAGGGAATGACTAATACTATTTGAATGTTGAATAGTCCCTATAGTTTCCCATATATCCTTAACTGGAATAACATTAATAGTAATCATTTGTATTGACTAACACTGTTTAGACGGCTCCATCATTTATTAATTTGGCATCAGCATTACATTGTTCTAAATAATGATAATATTTAGTCCCAGAGTGTAGGTACACATAGTTAATGCCAAACAGTTAGTCAGAAAGCTAAGGTCCCAGATGATGTGCTTGATGCTCCATTAATGTTTGACCAATTTGCCAGGATTTTCTCAAATATCCAGACCAGAGTGATTATTGCACCAAATGGAGACAATAAATTACTCACTTGTAATTTGGAATTGAATGGGCTCCAGTGACTCTGAAAGTAACACCTTCCTGAGCACTGGTGATCATTTCAATTAACCAACCCAGGAAGACACACCCCAACAGCAGAGACATCATTTATCTTAATTCTAAAATCTTTGCTATGACTATGTCTACTGCTGTGGAAATGAGACAATGCACCAATTACACTGAGACCATTTAAATGATACCAAACCTGACTGTTAAAAAATCTTTGCATTCAAAAGAACATTATTTTTAAATACAGTCATTCTAAGTGATTAAAGAGAATGAAGAGTAGGAGAAGGAAGTGGGGGAGAAGATACAAATGTTGAGACAGAACAGATGAATAAGGAACTTTCCACTCATTCACTCAATGGGGTGTGGAGAAAAATGTCTGTATGTTAATTTACTGTTTGAGTATTGTTGGTCTCTAAGGAGACCAACATTTCTTAGGTTCCTCCATCCTTGCAGTGTCATGGAAGGTTTGTTATTTTACGGTGCCTGCAGCTGCAATACTGCAGATAACCTGATAAAGCAGAAACCATGACTTGTATTTCTAAAAGCTACATGAATTCATATGCTCTCCTTTATTGTTTTAATTTTAAGATATGGTTCTGGACCAACACGAGATGTCAGGTGTTTTGGGAGAGGAGGTGAGGAAAAAGATCCGAAATGCTCTTCTTAAACAGCACCACCATCAGAACCAGAAGAAACTGGCCAACCGGATCCCCATCGTTCGCTCTTTTGCAGATATCGGCAAGAAGCAGTCTGAGCCGCACTCCATGGACAAGAATGGTACTGTTCCACACACTCCAGTAGACATATTCACCTGCATTTGCCATGCATCTGTCTTATCATCCCTTTTGTTGGTGTGTGTGTTTGTGTGTGTATCAGTTATTGTCATGACCCATCCACTTCCCAGTCCCTGCTCCTTTCTCTGGTCTAGGTTCAGACGAATTGCGAGAGACAGTCAGGTGCTCTTATGCCCAGCCTGGTCCCACTGCTGTCCCAAGTGTGTGTCCACTCACAAGAAATCTCATCCATGCCCTTCTGCCCCCCCTGCCCCAGACAACTCACACTTCCGCCCCTCAAAAGCCCACATCCCCTTCAGCAAGAGGCTCAGCCTGCCTTATGGCTATCACGAGATCCCCAACCTTGACCCTGAAGAAGAGCCACCCTCAGGCAATATGATTATAGATTAGCAGTTAACCTGTACTCTAACTCATAGTTACTCTATATTCTAACCAACAATACACATTTAGCGTTTGACCACAGACGAAGTAGTTCTTGTTATACAGTGTGATTAATTTAGTACATGTAGTAGATGTAGGATAGTACTGTAGAATATTCACCCTCTTCTGATAGTTTCTTTGCTGCCTCCAGTTTCAGTTTTAAAATAGATTAATTTATTAATATCCAGGTAAGTTCCCATAGATCCTAATGTCCTTAATGATCTTGACTTTCCTCCAATCGACCAAGGCTGTTTTTTCATGATGTTCTCATTTATACAGTATTTCCTCTGTGTTTAAAATGGCTTGTGGACTGTTCCCAGGTCAGATGGTGTCCCCTCAAGCTCAGCCCGCCAGTACAGAAGGACGTGGGGAAGGCAGTCGTGAGAACAGTGCTGTTGACTTCAGCAAGGTACAAATCCCATTCAAGACAGTACATCTTACTTCATAGAATCTTAAAAAGGTTAATGAGGGATTGATCTGGTCTGTGCTAAAACTTTGATCTGGATTTGATATTGTCTCTGGGTTTCAGATGATTTTAAGACCTCAAAATACCCTGAGGATTGTGCACTCTTTACAATGAGAATAAACCAACACCACATAAATTTATCTTGTTTTCCTGTTCTTGTTGTTCCTCAATCTTTCCTTCAGTAAACTATGCTTGTTTACATCAGGTGTCATCACTAATGGTCAGTCATCTCTCAGAGAGTGTACCTGCTTTATCTCATTCATTGTTTGGGGCAATTCAACATTCAACTCTACAGAGATTAGATTCAACACTGCTTCAATGTTAGTTTTTAACACCAGCGGGTGAGACCCAAATGAACACCAGGAGTGTAGATTTAACACTGGGGATTCTGCTGTGTGTCTTGCTACAGTGTTTTTATTAACAACATGCTTGTTTGTGTGCTCCGGCAGATAGACCTCCATTTCATGAAGAAGATCCCACCGGGGGCCGAGGCTTCCAACATCCTGGTGGGTGAGCTGGAGTTTCTGGAGAAACCTGTGGTGGCCTTCATCCGTCTGTCCCCTGCTGTGCTGCTCAACGGACTGGCAGAGGTTCCTATCACAACCAGGCAAGAGCAGAGTTTTCTGCATACAAATCCCATACCAGTTATTAATGTCTCAGACATTCCAGTTCATTTTGCCTAAGTGGTGTCTTAGGGTTCACTCAGTGGTCCCATGTAATTGTGCAGGTTTCTCTTTATTCTGTTGGGGCCGATGGGGAAGGGCCCTCAGTACCACGAGATCGGACGCTCCATCGCCACGCTCATGACAGATGAGGTCAGTACTATGAGAAATACTCAGGGTGGAAAGATTACTGAAAAATAATACTCAAGTAAAAGTACTGTTACGTCTTAAAAAATGTTGTTTGAGTAGAGTAAAAGTACCTGTCCTAAAAACTACTCAAATAAGAGTAAAAAGGTAGCTCATTTAAAAGTACTTATGAGTAGTGAGTATTGTGTATTGAGTTGTGAAAGATATGCCCCTTTATAATAAAAACTCTATGCTGCAATTCAAAAATGTAGAACACATACCATAATTTACATTCCCTTTTATGGCTGTTTGCCAGACAGAATAAAAAATATAGGTATTTTATTGGTGTTTGTGATTGACATCTTTTAAAATACATCACTTATCTATGATAATGTAAACAATACATGAATCTGATTTAAAATATAAAAGGGTGACATAATTAAAGAAATGAAAATATGTTATTTTCAATATCATAATGTGTGAAACAATTACATTAAAATCAGTTTATGTGTAGGGTAAACATTTTCCTTAATGCCGACTGAGAGAGTTATTGTTGCACATAAAACATATTCAAAACAATGCAAGGAATGCAAAAAAAAAACCCACTAAAAAGCAGGGTTATTTGGCGCATCATGTCCCACACAATAGAGGCAGTAAAGCAGTTTTTTGGTTTGGTACAGGGGCCACATTAGGAATGATTAACACAAAAATGTTAATTCTCTCATCATTTACTCACCCTCATGCCATCCGTGATGTGTATGACTTTCTTTCTTCAGCAGAACACAAATTAAGATTTTTTGAAGAATATCTCAGCTCTTTTTTTCCATACAAGGCAAGTGAATGGGTTCCAAAATTTTGAAGCTCCAAAAATCACATTATCTATCAGTGCCGTTACTTTCATGTGAACACTAGGAAGGACAAGTCAACCCATTGCTAAACTCCTACCAGGGGTGGACTGGGAAGAGAAATCGGCCCGGGATTTTACTGGCCCAAAAGTTGGGGTCGCTGTCGTTCAATGCACTAATTAAAATCACGTTATGTCCAACTTAGATTATTTAACCGCAAAATCTACAATTTAATGAGATAAATATATAGTTTGCATGTGGTGTGTGCTTCAAATTTGAGCATTTGTAAATGTGTGGATCCAGAGTTGTGCTGACATAAAAACATGAAGTTCTCATACCTTTTAGAGATCGTTGACTCAACACACGGAGAACACCACCATGAGCAGTGCATGCTTTGTTTGTAGAAGATGACAGCGAGCAGAGCGCTAATGAACTTTGTTGCGTGAGGAACAGAAGACTTCATATTTATTTAATGAAATAGCTGCCTTTTTGTGGTTTAATAATCACTTTGAGTCACATAGCAACTGGCTTTTCCAGATTGAAAAGCTACCGTCGTTGCAGCACCGAAACATTTCAAAATAAAAGCTCGATTTAAATGGAAAAAATGATGACAAAACTGGATCACTACTGTATAATTACATTATATTTAAGCAATCACATTTTATGACCAATCAATGCAGAAAGCCATCAAATTCTTCACATACTTTTTCTTGCCACTGTTATTTTGTTTATTCAAGTTTTAACAAATTCACTTATTTAAACAGCATTTTAATGGTAAAATTTACGAGTGCCAAAAAGGAAATATCGGTACATGAACTCGTTCTCAAAAACATGATATCGTGTCATCCCTAGTGTTTGTGATTTTACTTGAACATCTTTCCTCCAGGTGTTCCATGACGTGGCTTATAAAGCAAAGGATCGCATTGATCTTGTGGCGGGAATCGATGAGTTTTTGGACCAGGTGACTGTGCTGCCCCCGGGCGAGTGGGATCCTACTATCAGAATAGAGCCGCCCAAAAATGTGCCCTCTCAGGTGACACACATTCTTAAACAGTCCAACAACTCACTAATGCTGGGATAGAGATTCCTGACTCTTTTTCTTTATGTTTTTAAACAACTGAGACCAATTGTAATGGTGTTCTATCTCCATCTTGCAGGAGAAGCGTAAGGTTCCTCCTCTGGCCAATGGAGGGGCAGATTTGGGGGAAGCCGAGGAGCATGGTGGTCATGGAGGACCAGAGCTACAGCGCACAGGGATGTAAGTGATCGAGTTGTACATTTGTATGTGTGTAATGTTTATGTGAATGAATATTTCCTTTCTGAAAAGACTAGCCTAACCGGAATGCAGTTCCCATGCTGCCCTAGGCTTTATGCTGGTTAGTATTGGTTTGGAATGGGACCAGCATAGCCATATTGTTAACCAGCAAAACTTAGCTAATGAAGCTGATTGATCAGTATGGCTTTGCTGGTAATGCTGGTTACCCAAGGAAGTCTTGCTGGTTAAGCCATTCAGAAAGCCTTGTTGGGACACTTGCTCACCAGCATCAGGTGTTGTGGGCCTGCATTCAAGACTATCACTATCAAGAAGTGACACAAAGACTGATCTTAAAAAAAATGTGTATACTTAGTACAGATATATTAGTATAATATATCAGCAATGTAGATTTTGTAAATTTTTTTTTTGATCTTCAGGTTATTTGGTGGGCTTTGGTGGGACATTAAGCGTAAGGCTCCTCACTACCTGTCAGATTATACAGATGCCATAAGTCTGCAGTGTCTGGCCTCTTTCCTCTTTCTCTACTGCGCCTGTATGTCTCCTGTTATCACCTTTGGAGGCCTGCTAGGAGAAGCTACAGAAGGACGCATAGTAAGAAAATGCTTGTGTTTGTTCATTTTGCTGGGTTGGTTATGCTCTGTGATATATAATTCTTCCCTCTCTCTTTCTGTCTTAGAGTGCGATAGAGTCTCTGTTTGGAGCATCTATGACAGGAATAGCGTATTCTTTGTTTTCTGGGCAGCCCCTAACAATTCTGGGCAGCACAGGGCCAGTCTTGGTCTTTGAGAAAATCCTCTACAAATTTTGCAAGTGAGGTTCTTTCAATTGATTTGCACTTAGAATTTTGAGTCTCATTAAGATAATTTTGTGTTTTAGTGACATAAGTGTCATTGTAACTGTGGGGCACTAACCTAAAGGGATAGTTCACCCAAAACTGAAAATGATTTTGTCATTTACTCACCCTCATGATGTTCAACACTCGTATGACTTTGTCTACCGTGAAACGTAAACGGAGATGTTAGGCAGAATGTTAGCTGAATGTTAATTTGCCTGACATCTACTTTGGTGTTCCACAGTAGAAAGAAAGTCATATGGGCTTGTAACAACATAAGGATGAGAAAATTATTACAGAATTTTCATTATTGGGTGAACTATACCTTTAGGTGTAAACTCAAGTCATTTTTTTACTATAGCTATAATATATAATATTTTATTATAGTATCAATTGAGCGTTTGTGTGTGTGTGTGTGTGTGTGTGTGTGTGTGTGTGTGTGTGTGTGTGTGTGTGTGTCTTTGTGTTTCCTTAGAGAGTATGGTTTGTCCTACCTCTCCTTGCGTGTGTGCATCGGTCTGTGGACTGCCTTTTTGTGTCTGTTGCTTGTTGCCACAGACGCAAGTTCGCTGGTGTGTTACATAACCAGATTCACAGAGGAAGCCTTTGCTTCTCTCATCTGCATCATATTCATCTATGAAGCTCTGGAGAAACTCATCCATCTGGGAGAGACGTACCCTTTCAACACACACAACGACCTCAACAAATTAACTCAGTACTCGTAAGAACTGAAACATACATACTCACATGCAGTAATCACATCCATATGAGTAATTCAGCTGTAAACATGTTGACAAAGATAATGCGGTGTGTTTTGTTGTGTGTGTTTTGTAGGTGTGTGTGCACAATGCCCGAAGAACCCAGCAATGCAACACTGCGGTACTGGGAGGACAATAACATCAGCGCATCTCAGATCGACTGGTTGAGCTTAGATGTCAAGGTGAGTATGGCTGAATTTGGAATTGAATATTTCGATACTATTTCTGCCATAGCCATATTTAGCAGAAATAGTAAGTGAAGTAAGGTTTAAAAGTTTTTTTTTTATATACTGTTTCACTTACTATTGTTTTTTAATACTAGTATGCATTATACTGTGTATACTGCACAGTATACAGCAATTGGTAAGCTATTATTCCATTCCGAACTCAGCCATGTTTGGAAAGGAATATTAGCATACTACATACTGTGTACTGCACAGCATATACTGAATATTGCCTTTTGTGTTCTTGTGTTTTGTGAAATAGAATGCATTATGCACTGATGAACGTTTCAAACTGTAGTGTGCTACATTGTTTTCACATGACCTCATCACATTGCAGGTTTAATCAGCAAGTGGCATCCAACTATTGTCATTTATTTTTAGAATATCCCTGACGAGCCCCCAAATTATTTGATTTATTTAAACCAAAACTTGTGACTAATATTATGTGTGGTTCATTTGTCACGTTCAAAATGTAAAGTAAAGCTCACTGTGGGATACAGTATTTTTGTTGCTGTGCACACACACTGCATACTAGTTTTTTCAATAACAGATGGTAGTATTTCAACAGACTCTGTATAAGTGTATGAGGTTGTCGTTTCTTTGGCTCAGATATGGTTCAATAAATTACAGAGACTCAGAGTTTAATAGAGCAAATCCTCTGCTGGTTTGCCTCAGTTTGCCTCTCTCTGCTTTATATTTAAGCTCCTACACACACACACGCACGCACGCACGCACATACACACAAACAAGATCCACTATAAACAAATCCCTTTGATATTTTCAACAGTTACACATGATTTTATAGAGTTTTACCCTTTTTTTATTTATTTTTGTGAGGGATGTTTAGCTGTGCCACTTAAGCGGAAAATAATTGAATGTTAGACTGACTGACTGATTGGTTGATTGACTGATGTTTTGTCTCAGGGCTGTTTAGAGAACAAGGGTGAGTTTGTAGGCAGTGCATGTGGTCATCACGGTCCGTACATCCCTGACGTTCTCTTCTGGTCTGTCGTGCTCTTCTTCTCAACGGTTGCAATGTCCTCCTTCCTCAAGGAGTTCAAAACCAGCCACTACTTCCCCACTAAGGCAAGGCATTTATGTGTGTTTTGATGTTGAAAAACAAACGCAACTTCTTAAGTATGTTCCTGCTAATCTGTATTAGAGTGTGTGTATGCGTGTTTATGTACAGATGCTGTTCTTGATTTCCCATTGGGCGACAAATGTTGTCAGGTAATGAGACACAATTGGTTCCGGACCAGAAAACTCAATCCTCCATTGGGCCGCATTCTGGATAGATGTTTTTAAGGATGTCTTTTGTCTTATTGGAGACATTTGTACTCTCTAAAGTAAATTCTGAAATAAAATAAATATTAAAAACATTATACATATCCAGAAATCATTGATCCATCCTGACCAGCATGGAGAAAAGTAATAGATATCATTTGACAACACCGTCTAATTGTCACTTTAGCAGCAATCTAGACAATAATTTATACTACAAATAAAACTGAGAAACTTTAATAGCCATTTTAACAGACCATTTGAGACAACATGTGGGACATTAAGCCCTGTCCCTTTATAAGGACCCTCCCTATTCATGCTAATTGCCATTCTAGATTTTATCCTACCTGTGTTTTCTCTACAGGTGAGGGCAGTGATAAGTGATTTTGCGGTTTTCATCACCATCATGACAATGGTTTTGATTGACTATGCCCTTGGAATCCCCTCCCCCAAACTACAGGTTCCTAACGAATTTAAAGTGAGTCATTAAGAGTTGGAGAGATATCTCCATACCAACATGCATTATTCACACTATTGTGGTTTTGTCAGTTATTTGTACTCATAAAATGGATAGTTCAGACTCTAAATTCTTCTTGGATGAGCTGGTCAAAGCTGTAATAAACCACTGAAAACCCCATTTAAGTGATCACAAATCTGTATATTAGGAGTGCACATCAACGTCTGTGGTGGTTACAGCCTTGATTCTCCAGGATATAAATATAAATGTAATTGATTACCTGGTCTCTTACAGCCAACCAGAGATGACCGTGGCTGGTTCATCAGCCCTCTGGGGCCAAACCCATGGTGGACCATTATTGTGACCTTCATCCCAGCTCTCCTGTGCACCATACTCATCTTCATGGACCAGCAGATTACTGCCGTCATCATTAACAGGAAGGAACACAAGCTGAAGGTACCAAGACAAGATTTGTCTCTAATAACCAATGCAACTGCATTCAAACGTCCTTCACATTCTACTGCTTCATGCTTTTTGTTTTTAGATTTCTTTTGTTTGAAATCAGTTTGAAATCTGTCATAGAGTCTACAGTTTGAGGCATTTTGCAGATTTAAACATCACATCAAATGGTCATGAGCTTCAGTGTTGTAGAACATGCTATTTTGTAATTGTTGTGTACGTATGTGTACGCGTGTGAAATGTCTTTGTCGCTTGAGTCACATTTTGCTGTTTCAGCGTCTCGCATGTCAAGTTACACTTTTGAAAAACGTGTTGCGCTCCATCTAGCTTTATTTTCATTAAAAAAACGTGTCCTTTGTGTACACCCTCTTACATGTTTGCGATTGTGTGCATCTACAGAAAGGCTGTGGGTACCATTTGGATCTGTTTGTGGTGGCTGTGATGTTGGGCGTGTGCTCTTTGATGGGCCTGCCGTGGTTTGTGGCCGCAACGGTTCTTTCGATCTCTCACGTGAACAGCCTAAAGCTGGAGTCTGAATGCTCAGCCCCTGGTGAACAGCCCAAGTTCTTGGGCATCAGAGAACAGCGTTTCACTGGTCTCATGATATTCCTGCTTATGGGCTGCTCGGTATTCATGACCTCCGTACTAAAGGTCAGTGATCTTTGGCTTATGGAGTCAGAAAGACAGCCAAGTTTGATCAACATATAATAGTCACAGACTATAAATGTAGCATTTTGAGATGTTTTCCCTTTGTTACTGTTTATATATTAAAATTGTTTTCTTCTCAGAACATCCCGATGCCTGTGTTGTATGGAGTTTTCCTCTACATGGGTGCGTCATCTCTCAGGGGCATACAGGTACTGCAATGATTAAAGCAATTATTTAATTATCTAATAAAATGTGTCCAACAGTTCAACTCAGTATTAAATGCTAAAAGGATTCAGTCATTTTTCTAAGGCCATACACACTACGGCTAATTGTATCTAGTTCTAGTAATATTCAAATTTTTATTAAATCCACCTTGTAGTCACAGAACTGAACCAAAGTCTTTTTTAGTAAGTCAGTTTACTCAGTGGGCATCTTTGAAATGCTCTCAGCTATTTTGACTATGTAAACAAGCAGCATACATCTCTTATCTACTTGAATGGGAAAAGACCAAAATCTCCAAAACTTTTGGCCAGATTATGATCAAAAACATATTTCAAATCAGCAGTAAAATCTGACAACACTGGTATCATATATTGTGCTTCTTTACCTCCGATTACATGAAGTAATGCAATTTTTATAGCTTGTCTAGCTAATATGCATGCACATTCTCAAGATAATCAATGATGTCTGTATCTAAAAGGCGATTGGCTTTTGGCCTGTCAGGTGGGACTTCCTTATCTACATCTGTTAGGCATTCCAATTTCTCCCATTCATTTTATTAGAAGTGGCCCGTCTCTGCTAATTAGTCTCTTACCAAACAGAGCTACTAGTTGCTAATACAGTTGACTCACCAATGGGGTTACATTTTTGGCATCCATGTTTCTTATTAACAGCCGTCAGACATCCAAACTTTACTGTGATTATCGCTATGAGAAGCGTAGTGATAATTTTGGGTTGTGCGACAGTGGATGCTCAATACAGTTTTCATTCACTGAAAATATTTGCTTGTTAGAGGACTACAGTGCTTCAAAATTGATTCTAATGAACAAATTTAGCGATTTTAACCCAAATAATAAAAAAAAACCACATGACGTTTTGTTACCATCGTTGAAGTTGAAGTCTTCTACAAAGTCTCAACTCAAGCCCCTTTCAGCCCTCAACTGAAGCCCACACTGGCTCAGCTGACAGTTATTTTCCATGGCAACATAGAATGTAAACAAAGGTTAGCCTAGGGGTGTGCTGTCTTACATTTCGGTCTTAAATTAGACTTCAATAAGTTTTATTAGTTTTATACGAAAAAATGAAGACCAACATTTTAGACGACTAACTAGTAAGACTAGTCTAAAACAGTTTTATCTAGTCCAAAACAGTTTTACCCCTGAAGGTGCCCTTCTGGTCGTCCAGAAAAAAGTAGAAATTTCAATTTACAAAAATAAAATCTCATTATAATCTCAAATAACAGTAATAATGTGATATTATGAGGTTTCTTTGTAAATGGGCGTATTGAAGAAAATGAAGCATTGGTGCCTTTACCAGCGTGCGCTATAGCAGATCGGGGGTGGAATCTAATCCCAAGTGCTCCTCCCTATACCCTACTCCCTCCGAGTTGCAGAGCCCTTGAAGTGGGTTCTCTGAAGGGAACACAGAATTACTGTAGGAATGTGTATGAATATCTCACTTTCGTTTGGAATGAGCTTTCGAGTGGCATCCCCTCCCACAGCAGTGCCCTTCGAGGGAGCACAGATGTTGTTTTGAATTCGCCCCAGAGCATCGAAGCGGTGTCACGGAGCATCAGCTGTTTTTTTTTTATTCTGTTTGTGTTTCATGAAGTTAAAAGCAAAAGATGACAGAAGATATCTGTTTACAGCATGTCCACTCTAAAAGCTTTTATCTCCAGGCCATTACTTGATATTAATTTAATATATGAGTGAAATAATGTGGTGTTTTCCATTTGCAAACTTTCCGATCGGCACTATGATTTGACCATACGTTTGACAGTTTTTGTGGAGTAAATAATCATATTTCACAAGTTATGCAATGGTTATATTGCCTGTATGCATTGCAAATTCTTTAAAACGACACCAGTTCTGTGTTATTGAGGCGAGTGGTTATTAATTATTTTGATGATTTCTTTATCGGCACGGAATATCAAAAGTATGCCAAAACATGTTTATACATTATTATTTAAGCGACTCAAGAGCAAGCATACAGAAATTTCCTCATTTATTTTCTGCAGGCAACATGAATAATAAATAATATGTAACTAAACATGTTTACATGAACTAATTTTTGATGCTACAATAATGCAATAAATACTTGAGAATCCATAAATTACATTGATTACATTGCTTTTGTTTATTTATGAATCATAGTTAGCATTTTGGCTGTGTACTCACAGAATGACACAGACACACCAGCGCAGAACTATAAATGAAAACCAACACAGGTCAGAGAAAATATCCACTCTATGTATTGTGTTGTAATTTCATCAACAGATTAATACTCGATTGCTACTGCATTTCCGACATCACATGGCACATCTGCAGTTTAGAGAGCTTTATTAACAATAATGGGAGTATAGAAATGTTATACTTGTTTTATAGAATACTGCCATTAACTGAAGGACTGTCTGATTCAGACAAAGCCAGTTTGTTTTTTGTTGAAACTAATAGAAATGAATAGAAAAATACTGTGGTATTACAATTTTGTGAGGGTGCACAGATGAGTAAAGTGAAAAGAGTGATGAGACAAGAAAAAGATTAGAGCACTATAACAAAACAAAAAAAGAAGCTGTGTTGTTACCATGGTAATACCGTGATACTGAATGATTATAATCATATTTCATGATACTGTCTCCAAGATACATAGCTATTGTGACAGCTATCGGGTCGTGATTAAACACACCCGGTCCCTTATCAGGCTAATTAAGCCTCCGAGAGATATAAGTCCGGCTGCGGAAGGTGGTGCAACGAGAGAGAGATCGTTTATATGTGTGTTTGTGTCGTTTGTTTAAGTTTTTCATTAAACTATTATTTATATTGTCAAGCCGGTTTTCGCCTCCTACTTGCCCGTCTGAACTCTTTTACACTGGTGCCGAAACCCGGGAAGGAGGAGGCGAGAACCGGCTCAGTTAATTGGAAAGAATTATGTTTATAAAACAAGACAAATGCTATAATACTCAAAAAGCAAAGAGTTTGTTAAGTATATATATAAGTGCTACTCTTTAATGTTTTTTTTTAATAACTAAACACATTAAAAAAATATCAGTGACCTTTTTCATCCTTTCGCCCCTGTCCCTGCAGAAGTCTGGTAGGAGTGACACCTGTATTACATAAAACACAGAATAAAAACTTGGGGGATTCAATCACACATTTAAATGTGGTTGTCACTCCCAAAACATTAGTGTGTACTTGACGATAGTCATCTTAAACAACTCCCAAGTTAAAGTTTGGTGTAATCAAACTATCAAATAGTGATCATGTAATTTATAAAGTTCAGAATTATAATGGCTGTTCAATCAACTTCAGCTGGTATTTACAATCACTGACATCTCATTCTTGCATTGTCTTTAGATTTGTGTTGCATATTTTGTGCATTTCTGATCTGGATATGTGTGTTTTTGTTTACCATTCAGTTCTTTGATCGTCTGAAGCTGTTCGGGATGCCAACAAAACACCAGCCAGATTTTATCTATCTGAGACATGTCCCCCTGAGAAAGGTCCATATGTTCACCACCATCCAGTTCACTTGCCTGGTGCTTCTTTGGGTCATCAAAACTTCCAGAGCCGCCATTGTCTTTCCTATGATGGTATGGCATTTGTGCATATTTGTACTGTATTTGTTAGGGAGCTGTGTGTCTTAGGGAGTAAAGTGCCAATGTTTATGTTCATCACGTTCTGATTTGATGTTTGGGTGTTTTCATGCAGGTTTTAGCACTGGTATTCATTCGTAAGCTGCTGGACTTTGTGTTTTCGAAGCGAGACCTCAGCTGGCTTGATGACCTCATGCCTGAGAGCAAGAAGAAAAAAATGGAAGATGCAGAGCAAGAGGTAAAAGGTGTCAAAAAAGGTTGACAACCTCTGGTTTAAAAGGACAGTTCAGTGATTGGTTGATTAAAGGTGTTTTTTTCTCTTCCTCTTTCAGGAGAATCAGTGCGTCTTAGTGGAGGATGAAGGGATTGTACAAGTGCCCCTAGAAGGGCATTACAAGTAAGTGGGGAGAAAAATCTGTCTGATTCAAGGATGAGATAACATTAATATAAAAATTTTACCATTAAATGAAGGTGAAAAACATAAACAATTGAGCCATACATTTTCAAATAATTTTTGAAAACATGACACCAAAACAATTGAAACCAACATGTTTGTGTTGATTAAGGGATGACCCATCCACCGTCAACATTTCAGATGAAGTGACAAAGGCGTCTTTTGGAAATGTCTGGAACAGCCTCACCACTGACAGCGGCAAAAAAGATCAAAGCTCAAAAAGGTTTGAACAAAATTCATCGTTTTTTGTATTTGGAACGTGCATGGCAATTTTCAAACACTTCACCTTAATATTGCCACACACCTGTAAACACTGCATTAGGATATATCAAATAGAGGACATAGTATTTTAATTCACTGTGGGAGAGTTCCTGGTTTTGGATTTAGTAACGTTTTTTAGAGTTGATTTATACAATTTAAAAGCTTAAAGAGTGGTGCATGGGAGTTTGGTCACATCTGAGCCTTTTCATGAAATCACCTTGAGCCCTAAAAACATCCTTAAGCAATGTATAGGATTGTTAATAGAATTTCTATTATCATTTAGAACCAACCCTAAGAAACCCAATGGGGATCAATCAAGAATCTGTTAAAAATCAAGTAACATACTATTGGTAGGATCTTGTTTGGATTTTAGAGGATTGTAACAAAAAAAAATTAAATAGCTCTTTGGCTAACCCAGATAGCAAACCAACATATAATCAACATAGAATCGATGTCTCTTACGGCATTGAAACAACTTTGAACATCTCAGGTTTTTAAATCCATTAGGATCTCTTTCTCAACGGTGATGCGGCAGTAATGACAGCCGACTCATCAGCAAGATCTCACGCTCTTCACTTTCAAATTATGTACATCACTTAAAGCATGATTGCGTCACTCAAGGCCAGCTAGAAGGCCTCGGCCGGGACATATCCTAAAGACCACACCCACCAAGAACAAATCAATCAATCTGATTGGCTGATGAGTCTGACAATCTGACTTTAGATGCCTATTCATTGCAGTGTTGAGGGATTCTGCAGAAATTCTGAAGGCCTGACGGGGTGGAGCTCAGACTCACACGCTTTGGGAGCTCGGCTTTGGGCATGCGATTTGTGAAACAGTTGTCACTTTGCTTTAAGCATTAAAAAATAATTTTTAATTCTGATTGTTTTTTGCTATTCATTTGTAGATTTATTAGGAGATGAAAGCGATTGAAAATACATAGGCAAAAAGGTCTATTAGAATGAAATATTTATTTATTAGGCATGTTACAACAGCAGATAAGGATTTGCTGGCCCTGAGAAATTACCACTGATCAAACATTATCTTGAGATATTTGGCATTATAATACCAAAAAATACCACTCTCCTGTATTTGAGCCTCTTTTGGGGTGGATTTACACTCACAGTACATGTGCTGAGAGAAGGATCTAAATGCATGAAGGCAGAATAGAGCATTTAATTAAATAAACGAATAAAAGGCAAACTACAAAATAAATCTAAACTCATGAGGGAGAAGAATAAACAAACAAAAACTAGACCAACTGGTGATGAGCTGGGTTTAGAAACAATCAGTCATCCTGGCAACAGAGCTGTGGTTCTCCACGTGGCACCTGCAAAACACAAGAGGTATAGAGAGGGACATGCACACGTACCTGGCAGAAGGGACTTTCCAGCTCAGACTGTGACAGTACCTCCCCCCACGGATGCCATGGCATCCAAACTGGACAGGATGGAATGACCAAGGGCGGAAGCACTAGGAAGGTGACCAGGGCAGACTTTTAGGGAGTCAGGATAGGTCAGGTGGTCGGCCAGGGAAATAGGGCAGACAGGGTGTACAATTGAGGAGCCAAGATAGGTCAGGAGGATGGCCAGAGAAACTGGAAAGACTTGGTGAGAGAATGGGAACTGATAAAGGAGCAGACCCAGGGATGAGAAAGGGACCAGAAAGGAGTTTGGTGCTGGATGGAACTAGAATGGCGCTTAGGTCAGGGAAAGTGTCAAGGCAAGTGGGAACTTGAGGGTAGTAATGATGGCAGGATGAGCCTGGGTGGTAACTGGGTAGCGGTAGCTATCAGTGATGGCTGCTGGGTAGAGGGAAAGGTCTGTGCAGAGGGTTAGGTCAGACATGGCAGCAGAACAGAGGGTGAGGTCAAACATGGCTGCTGGACAGGGGTCTGGCCAGACATGGGTGGCCGTGGGACTGGGGTCTGGCCGGACGTGTGCGGCCGCTGGACTTGGGTCAGATTGAGCAACAGATTGGTAACTGGTGTCTGATGGGTGATGGTTACTGGGCTGAGCAACAGACTGGTGGCTGGTGTCTGATGGGTGCTGGCTACTGGGCTGAGCAACAGACTGTTAGTGTCTGACAGGTGCTGGATACTGGGATGAGCAACAGACTGGTAGTTAGTGTCTGACTGGTGCTGGTTACTAGGCTAAACAATAGACTGGTGGTTTGTCCAGGGGCGGACTGGGAAGAGAAATTATTCCATGGGGTTTGGCCTTCGGCTGCTTCCTCCACCTCCTTTATGGAAAGGAATGCATTACATTGCTTTTGCATTACTCACTGCCTTTTTCTCAATTTCTCTTCTGCTATGCTATGCATTCCATACAAATAAGCCATGCACTGCATACTGTATAACAGACATTACAGGTCATGCTAGCTACTGTACAACACTCATGTAAAAACAGCATAGTAAACAAACAGATATTTAGAAAGTCGCTCTTCATGTCATATTTATAATAAAGAATCAATAACCTAAATATGTATGATTTGTTTTTCCGACAATGTCAGTCAACTTAAGATGTTTTTTAGAAGTCAACATAAAGTTCACTGGGAATGCCAGCCTAACATGTTCAAGGAATGTGTCTGATAATAAAATAATATTTTTTACTCAAGTCATCTCAGTGAACGCTTGTTTTGAGTTGTTTTAGTGCGTACAGATGCCACTGGTTGATCGCATGAAACTTCAAAGGTGCATGTTGATACTACTTGAATGGAATCATTTTTAATGCAACCAAAATGCCATGAATCAAACTACTTGTTTATTATAAAATACAAATTTAGAATCTTTTAAGAAACAAAGACATTTTCTCTGCGTACACAATTGATGTAGAACGTTGCTCTTTGCCACTGATCCAGAGTCAGCTTTTCTCATCCCATTCTCCCAGTTATTGGGATCTGTAACACAGAGCAGTTCAGCTGTATAAGTAAGTGAATTGAGCGAGTATTTCACCCTGTGTATCATGTCATGGCCAGTGGAAGACTAGTTTTATAATCCCAATTTTCCATGCAGTGTGTATTAACACATGAATCAATCATGTTTCACTCAACTGAATTTTGACCTCATATTACGCTAAAACATGTAATTTTCTTGGCTTGTATAGCTAATGCTCATGCACATTAGCAAGTTGATTCACAGGCGATGTCTGTATCTAAAAGGTGATTGGCACTTTTACCTGCAAGGCCGGACTTCCTTTCTACATCCATTGACTGTTGGGTGCTAGAGCATCTTGGTTGGGCATTCCAATTTCTCCCATTCATTTAAATAGAAGTGACACATCTCTGCTAAATAGTCTCTGGCCTCACACTCTATAGAATACAATGCCCATCATGCACTACTTCTCCTCCCTGAAGTTTGCAAATTTTTACTCCTGATTTCTCACTTTATTTAAAAAGTAACTCTGATATTATGGTCTAAAATAAAATAAAAAATAATGCGTTGCTTTACTCATTACTCAAAAAAGTCATCTGATTTCGTAACACACATTACTTGTAGCATGTTACCCCCAACACTGATAATGTCAATTGTGTATAATTTACACAGTATGGTGCATGCAGTGCCACTGCAGGGTTGCATTCTTGAATCGTCATCTCCTTACTATCTGGGAAGCTTGATTCAATCATGGACAGTGGTTCACATGTTTGAAATTAGTTTTTTAAACTTAAAATTACTATGTAATCGCAACACAAACACTTTGTGTAGAAATAACCTAGTTGAATTGGGTAAACCCAACAAAATTAGACATGTCAATTAGTGATGGGTCGTTCAATTTGAACAAATCTTTTATGTGACTCAGTAGAATGAGTAGTCTCAGAGAGTGATTCATTCATTTTGTGTTGGCAGTGCAAGCGCTTTGCGCAACCTCCATTCATTTGTTACGTGAAAACCACATAGTCGCTGTACAGGAAACAGAAATGATTAGTTCACCTTTCAACTCTTTAGAGGTGAACTAATAATTTCTGTTTCCTGTGTAAGCAATGCACAGTGTATATGGCTGTCACGTGACTAATGAATGAACTAATCTATCTGTTTCTCATAATTTGTCCTTGGTTACATTATACTTTTTTCCTTATTAGGACTATAATCAAAGTTTGCTTAAGTTTGCCAATGTTTCAGTTTCATCGATGCTACATTAACACCACAAAAAGTATTCATGTAGTCCCAACTCAAAATGATTAATTAAACTTTCATTTTACAAATTTAAATAGATAGAATGCAATGATTTCAAATTATGACAAAATGTTCTAGAACTGTGTATCATTTTAATTAAGTAAATTAATTAAACAAGCAGCAAAAATCCTTTTTGAGTGGTGTAATCCCATTAGGATCCAATTCATGATAGAAATTCCATTAGCAATACCATTCTGAATCTTTAGTTAAATCCTCAAACATGCTGTTCTGTATACAATGGAAATGTGAATCAGGCTCACATCATGACTGAATTTTTCATCCCCTGTCACTCATAAGCTCCCTCTCCTAATGTCTCAGATGCTGATCTCCAAAGGTAAGGTGCAACCCAAACGTTCTTTGCACGATCAATGTACTGTATATACATTAGTGCTGTGGGCGTCTGGCGTCAAACTTTTGTTGCAAATGGTTCATTTTTTTCTCAATGTTTAAACTTAACCTTCTCTACTTCTTGAAAAACTACCCTCACTTTGCGTCTCCCTTGATAGAGTGTTATACTACGTACAGTGGCAAGAAAGAGTATGTGATCCCTTTGGAATTACCTGCATTAATATATAAATTTGTCTTAAAATCTGGTTTGATCTTCATCTATGATACAGAAATCGAGAAACACAATCAGTTTTAACTAATATAAAACTAATTATTGTATTGTTCTTTACATATTAAAAACATAATTTCAACATTTACAGTCTAGGTTGGAAAAAGTATGTGAACCTCAAGTCTAATGACATCAACAAAAGCTAATTAGAGTCAATTAGAGGCAACTTTGACTTATAAAAAGCACTCAAACATTTTGAGTTTGTTATTCACAAGAAGCATCTGCTGAAGTGGACCATGCCTCGCAAAAAAGAGATCTTTGAAGACCTACGCTCAAGAATTGTTGCAGAATGCTTGAGGTAAAAAAATAACCCTAGAAGGACAGCTAAAGTTTTAAAGGAGTCACTGGAACTGGTTAACATCTTTGTTCATGAGTCTACTATACAGAAAACATAAAAGAGGCATGGCATCCATGGCAGCACACCACAAATGAAATGCTTTCCAATTAAAACATTTTGGCATGCCTGAAATTTGCCAAAGACCACCTTGACACTCCACAGCACTACTTGGAAATTGTTTTGTGGAGTGATGAAACTAAGGTTGAATTGTTTGGGAAGAATACGCAGCACTATATATGGTGTAAAAAGGCCACGGCATACCAACATAAAACATCATCCCAACACTGAAGAATGGTGGAGGGAGCATCATGATTTGGGATTGCTTTTAGGCATTGGACCGCTTGCCATCATCAAGTGGAAAATGAATTCCGAAGTTTATAAAGATATCCTACAGGATAATGTCAGGGTGGCTATGCGCCAGCTGAAGCTCAGTAGAAGTTGGGAGACCCAGCAGGATAATGACCCTAAATATCAAAATTCACTACAGAATGGCTTCAAAAAAAGAAAATCCACCTTTTGGAGTGGCCCCATAAGATCTCTGACCTTAACCTAATAGAGATGCTGTGGAATGACCTCAAGAGAGCTGTTCACACCAGATATCCTAAGAATATGACTGAACTGAAGAAGTTCTGTAAGGAAAAATGGTCCAAAATTCCTTCTGAAAGTTGTGCACTTCTAATCCATAGCCACCAAAGGATGCTTGGCTGAGGTTATAACTGTCAAAGGAGGATCATCCAGTTATTAAATCCAAGGGGTCAAATACTTTTTCCACAGCACTTTATATGGTTAATGGGATGTGTTCAATAAAGATGTGAAATATTATAATTGTTTGTGTGTTGTTAGCCTAAGCACATTCTAAAGATGTGATCACATTTTATGATTAATTAATGCAGAAAATCTGCTAATTCCAAAGGGTTCACATATTTTCCTTTCCACCATGTATTAAGGAAGTTTCTGTCTTACAAAACTAGCATCACCTTAGGCTTATGAGGAATCGATTCAAGCTTTTTGTTCCTTTGCATGTTTGTGTGTATTTGTTGAGGATAATATATGCATGGGAAAGCATGATTTTTGGAAAGGTCAAGCTCACTGGGGCCTGATAATCCAACAATAATGTATTAATCATAAAACACGCTCTATTGCTTTCACTTTTGATCATAAAGTATGAGCTCACACAAAATATTTTTTATTATTTTGCTTCAAGAACAAACTCTTGTTGCTGTTTTTGTCTGATTGTCGACTGTCAAAATTCTTCTTTTTCTATGACAATCTTAATTGTCTCTTTCTCTATCGCATTCTGCAGCTCAAATGTTGAAGGTGCCATGAAACATGAGCAAGATGACGAAGAGAAGACAGATTTGGATAGAGAGACGAGTTTGTGAGTTCACATTTAAAAAACACTCTGTATTGTGCCACACTTAAAGCACCAGTGTACGCATCTGTTCTTTAGATTGTGTGTGCCAGTCTGTGCTAAGGCAACATTACATGTTGTGTGTGTGTGTGTGTGTGTGTGTGTGTGTGTGTGTGTGTGTGTGTGTGTGTGTGTGTGTGTGTGTGTGTGTGCATGCGTGCGTGCGTGTCCGTATCTGAATTTTCTGCCCACAAGGAGCTGTGGGATTTTGTCTGTTTTCTAGTTTAATGGTCCAATGTAGTTTCACCTATAGACATAAAAAAGGGTTACTTTTGTTTTAACACAGTAGAGTGTATTTTGTATGTTTTATATTTTTTGACAGTAGATCCTATTGAAAATCTTTGTCTTATAGCCTGATTATAATGTTTATTATATAAAATTCATTCTTTTTTATTATGCATCAATGATAAATATTCATTTTCAGGTATAGTAAAAATATCATAATACTCATTAAAAAGCTATTTCTAATGGAAGATACAAACATACGGAAGCGTATTGCATTCACTTGAGAAAAAAAAATCTACTCTGTTTTTCTGAATTAACGACTTAATTATCTCAGAATTACTAGATCATTTTTCATGGAAAAAAGTTTTTGCTCTGTTTTTCTGAATTAACGACTTAATTATCTCAAAATTACGAGATCATTTTTCATGGAAAAAAGTTTTTGCTCTGTTTTTCTGAATTAACGACTTAATTATCTCAGAATTACGAGATAATTTTTCATGGAAAAAAAAGTTTTTGCTCTGTTTTTCTGAATTAACGACTTCATTATCTCAGAATTATGAGATAATTTTTCATTAAAAAAAATATTTTGTTCTGTTTTTCTGAATTAATGAGATCCCTCAAAATCCTGCCAGGGAGCTCTATTTTAGCTGGATTGCATGGAAGTAAACATGTCCCGCCTTTCAAGTTTAATCCGGTTTTATTTTACTTTGGGTCTGAGACAATATATAGAGATATATTTTAAACTTGGCCTTCAATACAAAGACATTACTGTCTATGACATTTGTAATACTGTCATGGCTGAGACATGCTTTGATCTTCCAAAGGACACTAATTACACGAGAACTACCGGAATTCTAGAACTACTAGAATGGCCATAGTGGTCATTCTGACCGTTCAAACTAGACTGTACCAAATGTCATGTCATATTTACATTCGAAACGTCTATTGAGGTTTTAGAATGAAGCTTCTAATGTCTGTCGTCATATTAACTGTTATCTATCGTCATAAACAGAGCAAAAACTTTTTTTTCCATGAAAAATGATCTCGTAATTCTGAGATAATTAAGTCGTTAATTCAGAAAAACAGAGTAGATTTTTTTTCTCAAGTGAATGCAATACGCTTCCGTACAAACCTAATTATATCAAACAGAACTTATCACATCACGTTTGTTAAATGTCTTTGTAATTGTCAAAATGTTCTCCACATCACTTCATAAGGTTCTTGATGTTAACATTTCCTACTTGCAAACTGTGACTAATATTTATAATGTACTTTTATGAACAATTTTTTTTATTTTGTGAATTTTATTGTAATATTTCACTAAAACAAATATATGAGCCAGGACTGTGCTCATTTTAGCCTACAAAACATTCTCTTGTACTTCTTCTCTAATAATTATTATTATTTTTGTTGTTGAAAATGATTTCTAAAAAGCTTTATCTCATGTTTGAATCATTCTGTGTAGCACTTAACCATGCAAATAATAGTAAATATATATTTTGTTAAAATGCTTCAAACTGTATAGTGCTGTTTTCACTATGTTTCTGAGTGACAGGGCATCTGTCTCCTCTACAAGACTCTTTTCCAAGCTGAGAACAGACCTCATGACCCAAATGAAATGGTTATATAACTGCTGATAATACAAAATTCATACAAGAAATGCAATAATAATCCTTTTCATAAGAGGGGCATTATACCATGTACTTACCAGAAACAAATCTGACGTTTATCATCAACACACGTACATGCGATTATGTATCTTGTCTATGTGTATAATATTAAATAACAAAGTTATTTAATGTATGGATAGATTTAAATATGTATAGAGTGGGTGGATGGGTGGGTGGGATTAATGTTTTCATGTTAATTAATGTCAGTGTTATTACAGTGTTTGTTGACAAAATTATACTTGCATTTGACAGACACACATCTGATATGTATGCAGTCTGAAGTTTTGTTAATACCACTGTAAAATAAGCATCATTTCCTGAAAAAAACTTCTGTTGTTTATTAAATTATTCATTAAAATGAACATGTATCGTTACAACTGTGAGACATTTTTATCAGAATAAATGTGACTGCAAATAAACTGAAAATGAAGGTGTATTTTTTTTTTTGTGCAAGTTTTTATAACTTAATTATTTATACAGTGGATTTGATAATAAAGGAATACATATTTTATCAATGCCTAAAATGGCATTAAAGTATACAGAATGATAAGTTCAAATCATCAGATAGTTGTCATAGTAAGTATGCATGTGTATGTGTAATGCATTCTGAATTAATGAACATTCAGAGTATTTGGCTAAAGCGCTTTTGAGTGGCTGTTCCATGCAAGAAATCTTTAAATGAGGAGTTTCTAATTTCATTTTCATTTGAGGTTTGATGGCAAAATTAGTTCCTCTTATTTTAGCCCATGTCCGACTGACCTTAAAGGGTTCAAAAAATACATTTTTGAATTCTTTCATCATTTATTCACCTTCATGCCATCACAGATGTGTATGACTTTCTTTCTTCTGCAGAACACAAACAAAGATTTTTAGAAGATAATTTCAGCTCTGTTGGTCCATACAGTGCAAGTGAATGGTGGCCAGAACTTTGAATGTCCAAAAAGCATATAAAGGCAGCATAAAAGTAATCCATATGACTCCAGTGGTTAATCCATATCTTCAGAAGCGATATGATAGGTGTGGATGAGAAAACGTTCAATATTTAAAGGTGCACTCAGTCATTTTTACCACCTTTTAAAAAAAAAATCATTATAATTGTAATCATTGTAAATCATTGTAATTTTGAGACACATGTATAAAATCACAAGATCTCACGTGTGATGAAGATACCGTCATATCAGTAACCTTTTAAAAGCTGTTTTATTCTACCTGAAGAGGGTCCCCCTCATGGGGCTGCCATTTTAGAATCACATTACCAGCCAAATACTACTCGCCTAATCTCAGTAACCTGCCCTGTTATTATACACGTTCACTCAGGGATTAAATAAATTCAGGCTGACAGTGAATTGCGATACCTGAAAACAATTGCATTTGAATGATGCTGCATCCATGCTGCTGGGTGTCAGTGTGAGTCTAAGATGACATATAAAAAAAAATTACTGCAGTAATAAGAAGTCCTTATTTACTACCAAATATTCTCCCTGCCCAGTATGTGGCAATATGCAAAAGGAATGCAAATTGCCAAAAATAGAAGAAGAAGAAAATTATAGTGAAAGTTGAGATTTATAATAAAAATATTAATACCGTCACTGAGGCCAGAAGCTATAACTATCACTATTGGAAATTGAGATCATGTAGTACTGATAAGCAGTTTCACAATGAAGTCCTCATCTTAATGTTAGGGGCACCCCCATATGAATCCCAGTCAAAGACATTCATCTGAGAAAACTAAAGTATATTCCATGAAATAGGCAAATGCCTATGATGAATATACTGTATACATATTAAGGCATGCATATTTTTTTATTAAATGGATGTTATAACAGCAATCACATGATTTTAAGATTCCCTGCATCCAAAATCTCAATTTAACCCCTGCATTCAAGAGAAAATATTTTATTATAATTTTTAGCAACTCAATATTAGGCTACAGCAAGCAAATATGTACAATTTGTTTTATTGGCATAACAGCAAATAAAATAATAGGTAGTAAGCACTTTTTGCTAACACAGCAAAATATATATTTTTTTTAAACTGAACCGTTTGGACCTGCATACACCGTTAAAAGTGGTCACACACCTATATATCATGCAGTTGAATTAAAGTTTTGGAAGTTAGTATAAAATCCAGTGGAGAGAGTCTTCTTCACAAGCTCAAGGAACCACGATTACTTTATTTTCAGTCATCTCCATGCTGGATCTTTCGAGTTTGATTGGATGCTTATTGATGTAAACATGAGTGGATGCAATTAAAAAAGGAATGTTACAAATGCGGATACACTCGTTTTAATGCTACCATAATATAAATACAAATATGTATTCATGTAAGAGTTGCACTACTTTATAATATATTTGTTTTAAAATTTTGAATGTAAGATCAATTTGGCCATATCCACTGATCAAGAGTCAGCTTTCCCTTTATGCTAGTAGGCCTAATTAAAGTTTGTATATGAGGTGTGCCAACCGAGCCTTATACTGGTGCAGCTACGAGCAGTGTTATCCCGGGCGGCACAAGGGATTTCCGATCAATACCTAATAAGCATTAATACAACTTTGTGCCAGTGGTCAGGGGAAGGCTAAGCCTTACCTAGCCTCACACACTCCGCCTATGATTGCAGAGCTTCCCAGCTGCCCTCTCTAACACAGGGAAAACAGCAATAACCCTCTCAGAACGTGGCTGCTATTAGGCAACATTAATAGTGTGGGGAAACACTTAAAACACTGATCTTGATCTATATATATATATATATCACAAACCACAAGGCATCGGTAGTTTGGGTCAAAGGGTTTACTTTGTGACATTCAGTAAATCCAATAGATTGCGCTCTTGCTGTACGAATATCGTGCTGATGGTGTCCAGCAGGAGGCGCTGTAGTACAGGAATGCATTTGCTGGTCGTGAATGAAATGGACCTGCATCTCCATCTGCTGGTGAAACATTAGTAGGTCAACATTTTGTAATGACCTAAGACCCAAGTTATTTTTAGTAGCATTTTCTCTTGAAACTATCTCATTCTGTACTTGAGCCAACTTTTCAATTTAAAATTGTCTGGTTTAATCTAATTATTGAAATAGTTATCGGTAGTATAAAAATGTTGCAGATATGTTGATTTTACGTGACTGTGTTAGATAAAATAAATTTAAGTCATGGTAAAAACATAATCAACACTTAGCCATAATTAATATGTAAAAATGTATAATACATTTACATTAGACGTTATGGCCAGATATCTTCACCTACATAACAACCACCGCGTTTTTACCACAGGAGAGCGCTTAACAGTCAACTAACTATTACGACAGTAAGTCACCGTTTGCGGATACCATACAAATGAATTGGGGAAAGCCGTAAACTGACACATACCTGTCGCAAAATTGTCCGTGACTTCTCTGCAATTTTATTGTAGCAAGCTCCACACAAAGTTCACTCCAAAAGGATTGTTTAGTGTAAAACATGTTGAAGATTAGCGGACAGGTGGTCAGTTAATTAAATGATGAACTATGTTTCCTCACAAAAGCAGTTTATTTGGCGTACTGAAGCATCTTCTCCATATACGTCCATTAAAAAACGGCCTCTTGTCTCCTCGCAAGTGTACCGCCAATAGAATGTATGTGGGACGCCGCGTTATATACATTTATTCATTTCGCTGATGCTTTTATCCAAAGCGACTTACAAAAAAGGAGTACAAAAGAAGCACAAGTAGAGTGGAAGGTGAGAGCCGGTGAACAAGAATAAATTTAGAAAAATTTGATTGAAAGACAGACAGACAGACACTGGCAGCCAAAATTTTGAAATAATGTACAGATTGAGCTGTTTCGGAAGGAAATTGGTAATTGAATTTACCAAAGTGGCATTCAACTCATCATGAAGTATACTAAAGACATTGTTCATGTAAAAACAGCACCATCACTATTTGAAAAAAAGCACATTTTGATCAAATCTAGACTTTCCAGCACCCATCACTCCAACACCTTATCATTGAGGAATCATGCTAAATTACTATTTTGGTACAAAAAAAAAATCACTTGCCATTATATCAAACACAGCTGAAAGCTATTTGATTTGTTAAATGAAGCTTAACATTGTCTTTGTGTTTGTTTTTGAGTTGCCACAGTATGTAATAGACTGGCATGTCTTCAGGTCAATATTAGGTCAAAAATGGCAAAAAAGAAACGGCTTTTTCTAGAAACTCGTCAGCCAATCATTGTTTTGAGGAATGAAGGCTATACAATGCTTGAAATTGCAAAAAAACTGAAGATTTCATACAAATGTGTACGCTACAGTCTTCCAAGGCAAATGACAACTGGCTCTAACAAGGACAGAAAGAGATGTGGAAGGCCAGATGTACAACTAAACAAGAGGATAGACTTGAATAGAACAGACGCCTCACATGTCCTCAGCTGACAGCTTCATTGAATTCTACCCACTCAACACCAGTTACATGTACAACAGTAAAGAGAATACTCAGGGGTACAGGCCTTTTGGGACGAATTGCCAAGAAAAAACAGCCACATCTATGGCAAGTGCTACAAGAAGCGTGGGGTGAAATGTCACCTGAGTATCTGGAAAAACTGACAGCTAGAATGCCAAGGATCTGCGAAGCTGTCATTGCTGCACGTGGAGGAATTTTTAGTAGTAGTAGTTTTAAAAGTAGTTTTAATTATTTTATTTTTTTTCAAATAGTAATAGAAATTTTTCACTTTTTTAATGTCCAGACTATACATTGTGGTCAGTTGAATGCCACTATGGTGAATAAAAGTACCAATTTCTTTCCATAAGAGCAAAATCTGTACATTATTTCAGTATATATATATATATATATATATATATATATATATACACACACACATAGCATTATGCTATTTCATGCTAAGCTTGTAGGCTCAGAAGAAGTAGTTTGTAAAAGGGCTCTGTTATGGCCGAAACACAGATGGCTGATCACTGAGCGTTTCCAAGGAGATGATCTGGTTCCCAAGGGCAATGTCGTCAAGTAAGACAGCATCCCATCAGCTGAAATCAAAATGTGGAAAATAACCTCGGCGGAATGCCAAAGCTGTCATTTAAAGAAACTATAGGGAATTTTATTGGCTAATTATATGTATTATTATTTAGGATATATTATTATAGAATTTGATTTTACTTGCACAATCCAAATAAAAATTTGAATTCCAATTGTAAATGAAAGGATATTACATTTTCATTTTCTTTTGATAAATAAACCATCAAATAATAAAATAATACTACATAAAGTAAAATAAATATTGTTAAAAAATGTATAATTAATATTTTTACATTGTTTTAATGATTATGAAAGTAATATTTTACTAATAAATATTATAATTATTGAATAATATTTTAAATGTTACATTTTTTGGTTCTGCTTGAGTATTACAATATAGGCTGTATGCATATGGCTCCATTCCATTGAATCCATTGTTCCAGGTTTTGTGAGAAAGGAGCTCTACATCCCTCTGAAGGCAGGTAGCCTCCCTCTGATACGCTTCCTGGTGCTTGACACAGTCTTTAGATAGCACATAGAGTCTGGTAAAGTCTACCTAGCATCACTCAGATGCACAGATTCATAATGAATGATTAACATCACAAAAACCTCCCTGCACTTCCACTCTGTAGAACAAAGGAGCCAGGTTTCATCTTCCAGTTGGATCTGTTCTCTTTTGTGTCTTCCATCGGAGGTCCCCATCAGGGGCTGGGAGTGGCTGTTGGAAGTGAGGAAGCCCTCAGTTGAGGGGAGAAGGGAGGAGAGGAGAGGCCAATTTTCACACCCTGAGATGCTCTGCAGGCTTGAGGAAGAAGAGGAGATGTCTCTACTGGAGCTGCAGCAGAGGGTGGACTGTGTCATCACCCATGTTGGTGAGTGGGTTATTCACTTATGGGGCTGAGGATGATGGGGTCTCTGGGCTGGAAGGAAAAGGGGTGTGTGTGTGTGTGAAGGGGGCATGGGACTGCACTGATAGATAGAGCTTTCTTCTACTGAGTACTTAGATACTGTATGTATGTTGCCATCAAAAGTTATGATTAAAATTAGAGTCTCTTAGACTCCTGTGACAGAAGAGTTTGGCTCAATAATTTGTAAGAAAACGGAGTGTGAAAAATGCATTAACTACAAAATCCACACTAAAACCAAGGTCGTTCTAGTGCAGTATGGTTCTTATAGAATTATTCATAATTTTAATCCATCTCCTGAGCAACCTCTCCTCTCTGAAATAGTGTTTATTCCAAGCCATTATATTTATCATCTTCCTGTCGCCATAAAAAGCTCAGAAATATCCAGGTGCTTCCCCGTGCATGAGAGTGAAGTAGGTTAATGTGCCATGCTGCTGCTATACTCTGCCCTGCATTAGAGGCACTGCTGCTGCCTCTGTTGACACCCTCAGGGGACATAAAAGCATGTTACTATGGAAACTGAGATGGCCCATTGCAGCTCGCCACATTGATTATTGGAGACACTCCATGCTATAATGACAGAGTCGCTGCCTCTTAAATTCATTATCCGCATTATAACACTCTGCTGCTTCAGCTATCTCAACCAACTAAAATCTCAGTCTTAAGATGTAGGCTTCTCTATAGGCAATGATTTAACTGTTTGTTTCTTTTTCACTTCTTTTTAGTGGACTTTGCATTTTGTGCAAATACATTATAAAAGGCTGTATTAAATGTTGAACTTATTGGAAGTCCCCTCAAGCATGCCTTAGGTTTTGGGTGAACAAAAGCAGAATAAAAAAAAGAAGAGTTGATGCTGTTGTATTTTTCTCTGCTCAGCAATCAAAGCATCACTCTCTCTGAGTGAGTCACATATGTTACCATCCAGGCCTATAATATAGTGAGATGACTCAACACTGATTGATTGGCAAACATGACATCATTCACTTGTAAATTTCAAAGCATATGTGCGTATTGCACATTTCTGGATATAAAGATCATGAATATTTAGCAAGACAGCTTAACAGTTAAGCATTAAATATAATAACAGCATCTTAGCCTAGCAGATTGTATATTTTCATAATCTGGCTAATAGCAGTTATATTTATATGCAATATTTTACCTTTTTTATTGAACTCCAATATTACTAGAAAACAAAAACCATAAGGGGACATTATAACAACGTCATAACATTGCAGTAAATTTATGAAAATATGTATTCATTATGTTTTTATTATGCATTTTTACAGGATATTGTACTTATGCTAGATGTCCTGATCATTTGTTTTGCTTTTTAAACATACACTTCACCAATGAGTCTATGCTTTTTATCAGACATCAAATCTGACTTCATTGTTGTTTAAAAAAACAACTATTCAATCATCCTAAACTAATCAGGATAAAGGGATTAACACAAACAGGCTACATACTGGACACTGGCACTGGCACAGGCATAATACACACAAACACAGTCTCAGACTTAGACCAAGTATTTCTTTTTTTTCATACTATGGAAGTCAATGGTGCCCCACAACATTCTTCAAAATATCTTCCTTTGTGTTTAGCAGAACAAAGAAATTTGAACATGGTTGGATCATCTTGAGGGGGAGTAAATGATGACATAATTTTCATTTTTGGGTGAACTATCCCTTTAATCATCTTGGCTTAAAGGGGTAGTTCACCCAAAAATAAAATTCTTTCATCATTTACTCACCCTCATGCCATCTCAGAGTTGTATGACTTTCTTTCCTATGCTGAACACAAATTAAGATTTATAGAATAATATTTCAGCTCTGTAGGTCCATACTATGCAAGTGAATGGTGGCCAGAACTTTTAAGGTCCAAAAAGCTCATTAAGGCAGCATAAAATTAATCAATATGACTCCAGTGGTTAAATCCATGTCTTCAGAAGTGATATGATAGAAACATATAAGATAGAAACATGGCAAGATAAGGGAGCAACAGATCATTAGTCCTTTTTACTATAAATTCTCATCCCTGCACAGTAAGTGGCGATATGCTCAAAGAATGTGAATCACCACAAACAAAAGAAGAACAATGTGAAAGTGGATATTTATAGTTGTTACGAATGAGGCAGCGAGGAGAGAGGATCTAAATGCAGGACTTCTTTATTAAATGAACAAACAAATAAACAAAGGAAAAACCCTCAATGGGGAAATAAACATAAACAGAGAACTAGGGTAAGGAACACAGACCAGGCTTGAACTACATTCAACGAACGACAAGGAGTGAACAAAAAGCAGGGCTTAAATAACCAGGGAGTGATGACTGAATTAGACACAGGTGAGAACAATGAACAAAATGGCAGTGGTGATGGCAGGTGGATTCTGGGAAGTGTAGTACATTTAACAATGACAAGTGAAACCCAGGGCAGACAACAAGGGAATGGTGACAATAGTAAAACAAGGACTTAAACATTTACCTGTTTCTCACCCACACCTATCATATCGCTTCTGAAGATATAGATTAAACCCACTGAAGTCATATGGATTACTTTTATGCTGCCTTTATGTGCTTTTTGGAGCTTCAAAATGTTGGTACCCATTCACTTGCATTGTATGGATCTACAAAACTGAAATATTTTTAAAAAAATCTTCATTTGTGTTCAGCAGAAGAAAGAAAGTCACACACATCTGGGATGGCATGAGAGTGCGTAAATGATTAGAGAATTGTAATTTTTGGGTAAACTATTCTTTTAATGTTTAAGTCATGTTCGGAATTTCATATTATGTTTAAAAGCGTTAATCATTGCGTAAAATGATCTGTTTCACATATTACTAAAAAGTAGGTAGGTACAGTAGGCAGTATACATACTGTGTGCAGTATTCAGTAAATGGGGAACAAGTATTGTAATGCTTTTGAAGAAATTTTTAAAGTAATTGTAAAAAAGAACAGCAATTATTTATTACATTTTGGTCTGTTTGATGTTTTATGGGATGAGTTCTGGCCTTCATGTTTGTATGCAAAAAAGATACATGTATATCTTTACTCAGTCCCAGACTGCGTTGGGGATTGTGACATAAATGCTAAAACATTCTATAAACAGAGCCAAATCTTGGAAACAGGATTCATTCCAAATCACTATTTACATGACTGTATCTCCAAAGACTTGGACTCTCAATAAAACAGCAGCAGTGAGCAGTGACGCTCCACAGTAAATTCAAAATGGTGAACAATTGGAAGGTCATTGTACTTCCTTCCCTGTCTCCACACTAACACCACCCCCACCCCCCATCACCGCCCTTGCCTCCAGCAGGTTTTGTGAGCTCATCTGTATAAAATCTTTGTTATAGTGTTATATCTTCCTAAAAGCTTCCGTGCTGACCTTTTATGTCAATCAATACTCTGTAATTCTGGTTATTAACTAGACTGTTGTCTTGGCTAAACTAATGTACAGAGGTCATGAAAGTCTTTGTTCTGCCTGCCATAGTTTTATAGATTTTATTCCAAGACAGAGGAAGTTCTCTTTCCAATCTAAAAACAAAACAGATGTCTTTATTAATTTCTTTTTTCCTTTTTGGACGTGTCCACTGCACGCAAACTGATGTCAGAGGTCGCCCTAGTTTCCAGAGTTCCCTTTAGTGATTTCACATAGTCACTAAATAGGATAGATAGGAAGTTGTGTAAAAGAGGTAACTTTGCTATTCAGACTATGAAGTGTTCAGTACGTAAGTAAGGGTTAAAATATTTTTGTCTGTTGTTATTCATTTTTCTCTCATTACTGCTAAAACAGAGGCTTAAGAAATATGTTGTAACATGGGCTCAGTATGAGATTTATTTTTTAGTGATTTGAGTAACACAGCTGCTATATGTTAGCTGTATGCGCAGTTAATGCGTTTTCTCAGCTAATGGATTCCATTAAATTTTCATGTAGCAAACCTTTTGAAACTCTCTCACTTTATGAAATTATCCCTCTTATCCTTCCTGCACTGTAGTGAAGAGTGTTTTGCAAGCTTTCTCACAGACACTGGCTCCAGGAAAGTGAGGAAGAGGATGATTTAAAGGAATAGTTCACCCAAAAATGAAAATTATATCATAATTTACTCACCCTCATGAAGAATTAATATCAAACATATGTTGTTGATAAATTATTTATTTTTATTAATAATTTAATAAAAAAAATTAATAATAATTTATTAATTATTTATCTAATCCAGTAATCCAGTATGTTGGGGATTTCCCCACTTGAGCTGCGTGAACAGAAAGATCTGAAAACTATTGAATGAACCACTTTAAAAATGGGTAAATTTCCTCACTCAAACACATCCTAATTATACAGTAATTGAGATTAATCACTATATCAACAACATATATTTTATATTACAACTTACATCTGCCCTGACAATAAACCGAATGAACAGGTGAACTAATTACGTGCTAGTCAGAATGCATAAAACATAAACATTTATAAGAGTCTCTAAAGCATAAAGGATGCAGAACTTCTAAAAAATAGCTATTACATCAGTGTTCTTTATATAATATTATTTCAGGAACTCAGGTTTTAACAAGGACAGTTTTTACATTTTATTTTGTTGTATCTTATATATGTTTGATACATTTTTTAATTAATGAGTATACATTTTGATTTTGAGTATACAAAATGTTTGAATATTTGATTAAAGTTTGGTCTCATATTTGATTGTAGTTTGACATATGTTTTTGTAACTATGCACATTATCTTCAAGTTTCATTGACTTAAGTTATATGTCAGTTTTGTCAGAGAAAAACGTAATAAAAAAAAATGAAATGACATGATGAAATATTGAACACATTTAAAGGACATTTCCAACAAAAGACTACGACTAATACAAAAATTTTTATAAAAATTAACACTACCCTCAAGTCATTCCAAACTTGTAAGACTTACTTTCTTTATACCTGAGACATAAAAGTAAAATTTTTAATGAGGTTTCCGGTTTGTCGTTTCATAGTAGTTGATAATTCAAAGTAGTCCATGTGACTCATGCATTATATCCCAATTCTTTTGAAGGCATACTACAGGTGTTGTTGAGAATTAACCTGAAATGTAAATAATATTTCTGTGAAAATCTTGAAGTCATTGTTGTGTATGAGCTTCTCTCATAGCGCTCATAAATGCACAACTAATGTCAAGATTTTCACAAAAAAATTACTTACATTTTGTGATGTTTCTTACCAAAGCCTGTTGTATGCTTTCAGAAGACTTAGAATAGGACACATGGACTACTTATTAAATTGAAAACTTAGTGACTACCATCCCTGGAGTCGTGAGTTTGAATCCAGGGTGTGCTGAGTGACTCCAACCAGGTCTCCTAAGCAGCCAAATTGGCTCAGTTGCTAGGGAGGGTAGAGTCACATGGGGTAACCTCCTCGTGGTCACGATTAGGGGTTCGAGCTCTCAATGGGCTATGTGGTAAGTTGTGTGTGGATCATTGAGAGTAGCATGAGCCTCCACATGCTGCGAGTCTCCGTGGTGTCATGCACAGCGAGCCACGTGATAAGATGCGTGGATTGACTGTCTCAGAAGTGGAGGCAACTGAGACCTGTCCTCCGCCACCCGGATTGAGGTGAGTAACCACGCCACCATGAGGACCTACTAAGCAGTGGATATTGGGCATTCCAAATTGTGGAGAAAAGGGGATACATAAATAAATAAAAATGAAAACATCGAAAATATTATATTTATAAAATAAATAAAAAAAATACAAAATTAAGATTACAGCATGTAAACTGACATCATATTTCTCTCTGGTGAAAATGTACTGTACAAATGTTGTCTCGGTCAATGGGTCAAAAAAAGGTAATAACCACTGATCTAAACAAGTATCAACCAAGCATTAACCAGTATGGGAATTGGTTAAACTGGCCTTTTCAGCAGGTTATAATGTACAGTATATGAGTGTGATAGTAGGGTAACATCCATAGCAGGTATACAACACACTGAGATCCTCCTAAAATAGATTCCAGTAATGAGATTACAACACATGCTGTTTTTATCACCCAGAGATTATACCCCAGTGTAATGAATATTCTAAAACCCTCAAAGACACGCATGCTCTCTTAAGACACTATCCACTATTTATCCATCTGTTTAGTCTGATAAGTAATAATGGACTTAGCTTAATATTTTATGCTCAGGTGAAACAACTAAAATTGTGCTTTTTGAATGCCAGTGGTGCTTGCCCATGCAGAAGTCACTGCCATGTTGCTAAGGTACTCTGAGTGTTTTTTAGCATGTTGCTATGTGGTTGCTAGGACAATCCCAAGTCAAAAGAGCCCACCCCCGAGGCACTATGATAGACAGGTGTGTAGATTTGGCTCAGGTCTCCCCTTTAAAGTTTGTGGGATTTTTTGCCAGCTTTATATCTCGCCAGGTAAAAATCACTTTGAAAAGTAAGATTTGAGGCATCCTTAATAACATACTGTAACTCAAAAGAGTTGAAGTTTAATACTTTGGGTTAGGGGATTGCTCAAATCCCTAACCTTACGTATGAGCATTATTCATACTGATGCTTGCTCTTGTTACATTAGCAAGCACCAGTAATGAGAGTTTTCAGGCAGTTAGCATACTGAACCTTTGCTTGAATGGAAATTTCTACCTTTTTAGAAAACTTACATTTCTAGTCTCAATTAAGGGATACTCTTTGAATTTATGTGTACCAACATGAGGGCTGTTGTTGAGCTACTGTAGTGTGTGAGCCTGGCTGTGATTTGAATCCAGAGAGTAAAAACATTGCCCTGTTTTACAAGCACAAAGGTTTCCAGCCACAGGAATTTCTGAATTTATGGATGTTAAGCTGGATCCACCGTGAAATATCCTACCTAAATTCTTCCACTTTACAGTGTTTATACATCCATGAAATCACTGTTTGGGTTATGTTCCCTCTTCTTTAAAGAGTACTCTTTTTACCTATTAATTCAATATATTGCATTTGTTTTCCACTTTTAAAGTGTCCTCAGGTTTAGATTTAACAGTCTGTGCCACACGATGCTGTCTCATGTGTGACATTTATGGGGAGGGGTTTGTGTGTGTGTGAAAGAGAGACGCGAGGCTTTGTTTTGGGGTGGAGAGGGGGAAAAGGAATCAGTGTGTTTTGTGAAGTTCTTCCTGGCATATACGGAGTGCTGCGCAGTGGTGAATGTCTCGCTGGGAGAGAAGTTAAGGAAGCTACCGGTGTTTCTGGCATTCTTAAAGATATTTGTAGAAACCATGTAAATATATTACCAGTGTTTCAGAGGCACTGGTTCCTCTGTCAACATCTGATTAGTTTAAAAATAGTGAGACAACCTGAAGGAGACACACAGAGTGAGAGAAAGAGGGAGTTTGTGGGTCACTGGTGCTCTTGGAACCATTTGCATGGTGCAGGACCGTCGCCACAATGGGTTCAGTTATGTGTAAGTCAGCCTTCTTTTCTTTAAAGCTGATTTTAAAAAGCAGTGCTGCCAGAGGATGGACTTTATTAATATGCTCATGCTTTTGTGTTTCTCTTGCACTCTATTCTAAGAACAATATATGGAGACATTTCTGAGAGCACTGTAGCTCTTGATTTTGGTTGGGTGGTGTGAGGGGGTTTCTCTAAAAGAAAAAGGGGTTTATGGGATTAAAAATGCTTAAGACACACAGCAGTGTGACCTGAAACATTTGCCAAAAATGCAGAACTGTTTTATTCGTAACCTGCTCTGCAGTTTCAGTAGCTCAGTCACTGATTAAAAAAAGGTTCCACTTACTGTCTTTATAAAACAGGGACTAGGTTGACTGAGGGAAAGGAAGTGTACTGTATGTCAGAAGTTTAAAGGTTCCTGTCATGCGGAATTACATTTTCCATGATATTTTGTCATTGTACTATAAAAACAAACAGCAAGTTTCAGAACTCAAAACTTCCTCTCCAGTCTAAAAGTGCTTTAATTGTTTCCGCCTTGCAATCAGCCCCATAGTGACGTAGGAATGGGGTGTTCTCGTGAATATCTCCACCTCCACAACAGACATAATCTTCACGGTGAACTGATAGCGAGAGCGGCTAAGGCAGGGTGTGAATTACGGGGGATTTGTGACCCATCTAATTAAGGCTTGATCCCCCTGAAGAACATCAAAATAAGATGTTTGGGGGGGGTAATTGTAAAGGTAATCATAGGAAGCTTGTATTCTAAATATGAAGATACATTTCTATAGCTATGTTGTGTTTTTGACCACCCTTAAAATGGGTTTTACCAAAAAAAAAAAAAAAAAAAAACTTGCAGTTAAGGATGCGCATTCATTCAGTGCGGGATCAGAACACTGAATATAGCTCAACCCTGCTGTTGAGCACAAAGTCACCATTCAGCTGGGTTCATCTACCATAACACCATCCAAAATGGTCAGAAATCTAGGGGTAACCACCAACAACCAACCCAATTTCACTGACCACATCTCTGTAGATTTGCACTCTACTACATTAGGAAGACTCCTTCTTTCTGAACATGCCACAGAACTCCTTGTTCAGTCTGTTGTCATATTTAGACTGGATTACTGTAATGCTTCCATAGCCAGCCTTCCTGTATGCGCAATTAGGCCTCTACAAATTTTCCAAAATGCAGCAGCACGTCTGGTCTTCAATACCAAAACCCAAGAGAGCGCATGTTACACCCCTCCTTGTTTCTCTAAACTGGCTGCTGGGTGCTGCACGTAGCAAGTTCAGTTACTAGTTCTGCGGCAGTTTACCTAAAAACATTCCTGCAGAGCTACGTTCCCACCAGAAGGCTGCTGTCTGCAAATGAGCAGCGACTTGTGGTACCAACACAAATAGGCACCAAATCACTTTCCCAGAATTTCGGTTGCTCTGTACCTTGATGGTTGAACAAACTTCCCAACTCCATCCATGAAGAAGACTCCTTCTCTGTCTTCAAAAATAGGATAAATACACAAAATAAAGTTTTCATGAGAACTTGACCCTACACTAAAAACATTTATTTTAACAAAAATTCAAAGAAATGTTGCACTCTAATCTTTGTCTTGGCTCATACATTTTTAATACAATTTGTAATGTAGACTCCCTAACTGGCAAACATCACATATTTCAAATATCATGGGATGAGTATTGAAGCGACCATGCAACAGAGGCAAACACCTGGGTTGACCGTACGTTACAGCTGGATGCAGATTTATTTATGTATCCTTCACATTTGCAGCTTGTGTTAGTCTGGACTATTTTCACTGTTCTCAGCTTAATGTAACATTATTGCATCAACAAATCTTGTATGCCTAATAATATAAGTACTCAGAAGCAACAGTATGCTGACTTTGTTTAGTTTTCAATTGTATTTTTCAGAAGGAACAACTGTAGTAGTTTGATTGTATCCTTCACATAAATTGGGACATATAGCCATGAATGATTGCCTGGACTGAGTGCTTTCAGGGGATTTTGTAAATCTCTTGTACATTTTCATTCTTAGAAAAAACAGCCCTACCAGAAAGAGCCAGAGGCAAGGCTGAATTTAACATATTTATTTACAATAAATTAATGTCCTTTGGTATAAGTCCCCATCTGACGGTCCGATGATAGGAAGATGAACGACCATTAGATCCTGCCAAAGAAAGACGGCAAGGGTGAAGAGCCTACCCCCAACAGTGGCAAGGGACCTAACTGATGGGGGTAGTGCAGTGAAGGTCACATGCAATGTCATAACACAGGGAGATCAATACGATATTAAAATAGGGCCTGTATGATTGGATGTCATAAATTAATGAATAAGTGACATAACCAGCTTACTACAGCAAGTCTTCATGATAGAACTATCAATTTTAGGCTTTCTTTTCTATGAGTGCTTTGGCCGGGGGTGTTTGCATTGCAAAATGTTAGATAATCATAACACAGTGGGAATATATAGATGTCTTAAGGGGGACAGTACAGAAAACTGAGCATTTCAGACAGAGGGCCAAAGACAGGGTGGAAAAGGGTCATTTAATTATTTGGACAGATTTTTGTGCTAAAACCTTTACTAACATTAGTTACTAACTAATAAGTGAAAAATAATGAAGTAAAAAAAATGCATAAATCCTTTAAGACGTTTTGCCAGTCTGTGGGCTCTCAAAGGATAAAAAACCACACACACACGCACGCACGCACGCACGCACGCATTGGTGCAGCTATACTTATGAGGACTCTCCATAGACTCTCCAATGATTTTATACTGTACAAACTATAGATTCTATCCCCTAACACGACCCCTAAACCTAACCCTCACAAAAAATATTTTGCATTTTTACATTTTCAAAAAAAACATAGTTTAGCATGTTTTTTTAAGCGGTTTGAATTATGGGGACACTAGAGATGTCCTCATAAACCACATTTATAGCATAAAACCCTTGTTATTACCAGTTTGTAACCTAAAAAAATGTCCTTGTAAGCCACCACCACACACACATAAGCAAGAGTATGCTGCAGATAGTCTCTTGGGGCAGTATGAGTCATTAAGATGCAGAGGATACTGGAGGATGCTATGTGTGTGTCTGTGTGTGTGTGTGTGTGTGTGTGTGTTAGCTATACTTTTTGTAATCACTTGTTTGTCAACATACACATAGAAAAGAAAAATCACAAACAGAATATCTCAATTACTTGTCCTAGACAGCAAGAATATTACTGTAAATACTGCAGATTTCTCTTGTGATAAAAAAAAAGTAATGTTTACCAGTAAAAATATCTAAACATCCTTAAAATAAGATCAAATAAATTTAATAGCAAAACTGTGTAAGAAAATAAGACTTTTTTTTAGAGAATATACCTTGAATACATTTTTTTCTTACTCTATTTGCAAATTGCTTTTTCTTGTATTAAGCATAAACAATTTGTTTACAAATATACAATAAAAAAAAGAGAAAGTAAAAGGAAAATACAAAAATACAGATAATAATATCACGTTGCTGTCTCACACACCAGAGACAGCAACACTTCTGTCCACCTATTCTGATCTTCCCTTCCTTTTCTGTGACCTTAATATTCACACAGCTTATGCAGGAGCCCCACACTCACTGTCTCATCCAGTGAGCTATAGTGAGACAGGTATAGCATGAGCAGGGTTATTCTAGGTTTGTGCTGCAATATGGAAAGCTCTCCGCTCTATCAGACCATCCCGTACCGATGCTCTGTATGTGGGCAGCTCTCGCAGATAATGTCTTTTTCCTTGGTCCGCATCTCGGCTGGGGAAATGGAGTCTTACCATCGCTTCCAGGGAGTGTGTCTGGAGACCAAATTAGCCATTAGAAGTATTCCATCTTCCTCTTTCACTGTGGTTTTGTGGGAATCTTTGTGTTTCTAATGCAACTTTGACTTAAAAAATACTTAAGCAATGGTGCCGTGTGTTCCAGAGATTTGTGAAGTTTTGTGGTGATGTGTGGTTGTTGTTTTAATTGTATAATTGGCTGAACAGTTCTGCAGAATTGTGTGTGTGTAAGCAGCAGTGTTAACAGTTAGGCTCTCTTAAAGAGGATTAAATGGCTAAGTCAGATAGGCAGCTTCATTCATCGCAGTGGCTATTGTCATGAGAACAGCAATGTCTGAGCAAAAGTTTGACGTTTTCCTATTATATTCAGACATTGTGGTACAGTAGTTTTTGTTTTTTAATTTTTGGGACATGCAGCTGTACTTTGGTTCATTGAACTGTGAAAAAAGGGACTGCATTAACTGTAAATAATGTGGCCTTTAGCAGTCAGACCGTGTTTTCATAGCTCGGGTGACTTAAAGGAATAGTTCACCAAAAATGATTTCATCATTTTAGCACCCTGATGCCATCCCAGATGTGTATGGCTGTCTTTCTTCTGCAGAACACAAATATTTTTAGAAGAATATCTAAACTCTGTTGGTCCATACAATGCAAGTTAATGGTGGCCAATACTTCGAAGGTCAAAAAAGCACATATAGGCAGTATAAAAGTAATTCATAAGACTCCAGTGGTTAAATCTATGACTTCTGAAGCTATATGATAAGTTTGGCTGAGAAAAAGACCAGTATTTATGTCCTGATTTACTATAGATTGATACAGATTTATTTGTATTTTTTTTACCCACACCTATCATATAGCTTCAGAAGACATGGATTTAACCACTGCGTCTTATGGATTACTTTTAACCTGCCTATATTTGCTTTTTGGACCTTCAAAGTTCTGGTTGCCATTCACTTGCATTGTATGGACCAACAGAGCTGAGATATTCTTCTAAAAATCGTAATTTCTGTTCAGCAGAAGAGAGAAAGTCATACACATTTGGGGTGGCATGATGGTGAGTAAATGATGAAAGAATTGAAATGTATAGGTGAACTATCCCTTTGGTGGAGTTCTCAATATCAACTGTGTCAGATCTTTCTCCTAAAATTTCTTAGGAGAAATAAAATTATACACAAATGAGAACATTGTTTGACATGCAGTACGAGTAAAGAGCCATAACATTAACATGGATAGTACTGTATATACTAGATATTTTGGTCTGAGAATGTTTGACTTCGTAGTAGAATCTCTGACTTTGGATAGCAGACTTTTTAAGTTTATAGCACAGTTTGTGACATTGTTAAGATGCATTCTGAAACTCTAAGACATGTACGACTACTGGGGTCTGTTTTATTGTAGGACAAGAATCTGACAGTCCAACAGCAAGTCTGCTTTGGCTCTACATTTAATCTCATTACTGTGAGAAACAAATGAGACATTAAAGAGATATCATATGTTATTTTCCTTTCCCATGGGTATAAAACAATATAGCCAGTTAATGTTTATGAGCTATTGTACAGATGCCTTACATCCTGTCAGAGGTTGCCATGTTTTTTCATGTGCCACTCGGGAACAAAATGTTTCAATGTCAGTTTTAGACTGGCAAAAACATGCTTTGTACTTCAAATATTGGACATAAAACTAAGCATTTGTGTCCAGAAATGTTTTCCCATTTGGAAAGATAATTTTTTGTCTTTTGAGACTAATCCCATCATGAGGGATGTATGACACATATGCAGTCGATTCAGAGGCCAGGGTCTTCAAAGACAAGCAGACTCCCATGAGACCCTCTTTAAAGTACTCCAACATAATTAAACCAACCTGCAGAGACTGGTTCAGGTAGCTCACATCTGGACATCATATTCAAACACATATTTTTGAATGTGGGTCTTGTGGAAGTAGTCTACAGTTTTGCATAAACAATTCTGAATTAGGCCAATTAGCTTGCTCAAGGCTATTATTTTATACACACATTGGTTCTGATATACTGACTATAAAAAAAAAAAATTTCACTTCTTGTCATATAATGAAGGGGTTTGCCTGTTTGTTGCTTGTCCTGCATTGTTGGGTGGGGTCTTGATTGTTCCAAGGGATAGGGCCAGTGCTATTTATCATTACAAGGGAGTTTTTCTACTGGGCAGTTACAGGACATTCATGCTACTTCCTTTTCCGCAGGGATGTGGATTAAGAGGGAATTTAAATCGACTCATTGGATAATAAGTGATCATGCTTATCACCTATTTGTCTGAATTTTCACATTGTACTTTCATTTTGGATCGAAGGCTTTCATAACATTTAAATATTTTGTGGTAAACAACATCATGTGGACATGCAGTCTGATAAATCCTCTTCAAATTTACAAAGGATTCAAATATAGAGTAGATAATAATAATAAAACAAATCTATATCTAAGCTGTATTGCTGTGAAATAAATGCCCGCACTCATGTAAATGTGTTTATGTTTGAGTCTATGTGCGCAGTGCAGTTCTTTCCACCCACTTTCAATTATTTTTTAGGGATGATGAATCAGGGGTCTGGCCAACTTATGGCTCAATGCTTGAATAAAATGCTGAGATCACATTTGTGAACAGAAGAGCCTTTGATAAATGCTTTACTACAACCATTCATCTTCTCGTCAAACATTATTAAGATCACAAGGCTTTAAGTATTATTGTATTATTTCGCTGCCTGACACTGCACTCTATTGTCCACCATCTTCTTGAAATTCCTTTTCTGCCACATAGCAGCAGTAATTTATGAAGATAAGAGGGAAGCTGAACAAGACAATAGACTGGATGTCCTGTTGACCCCGCTATTGGGATTCAGAGAGGCAATGGTGTGAGGCTTTTGTCTTTATTGCTTTATAGTCACTCTATATGCTTGGGGAAGCATGTGCAACCACTGTTTACGGTAAAACGTCTGTTATAGTGTGCACTGTAGATATCAATGTTCAGAAGGGAGCCACACTGAGCCCCCCACGGAAGGTGATCAAGTTCCATACTGGATTTGTTTACCCAGTATTATGCAACAGTGTCTGAAACCCTTAAAACATTGGCTCCAAATGAAACCTGTGGTTCTGCTTTAGGAAGATGACATATTTCTGTGGTCCCTCTGAAATTTGTGGTTTCTCTTATAGTGTTTGAGGACTGAATCCATTCAAATAAGCTTGTCTTCAGTCAACACTTAAGGGCGCTCTCTTCACCTTGGTCGGTTAGGAGCCCCTTCTCCCTTCATGGTCAGCGGCCATTCGTCCGCTCTCATGCAGCTGGGCTCCACCTTAAATACATGGCATGGGAGAACAAGACAAATAAGTTAACCAATGAAAAGACATGACTGATAAACAAGATAACAATACTAATAAACCAATGACAAACTAGAACTGATAATGAGTAACAAGACAATAAACCAATGAACACAAGACACATGAACATGGAGGGAAACAGGAATCACTGACTAGGAACAGGTACTAACCTTTTCAAAATATATGACATGAAATACATGAACACACACATTAAACATTACATCAGCAATGTAAAAAAAACTAACCAGGCAGATAAATGTACAGTGACAATAATTTTAGCAACAATAAACAATTACTATATGTACTGTAGTTCCAAATGTAAATTCGGGAGGAGCTTGTTCATATAAGCCTTCCAATCAAATCCCAAGGATATACACTCACTGAGAACGCCTGTACACCTACTTATTCATGCGATTATCTAATCAGCCAATCGTGTAGCAACAGTGCATTGCATAAAATAATGCAGATACAGGGGTCAGGAGCTTCAGTTAATAATTACAGAATGGGGAAAAAAATGTATCTCAGTGATTTCGACTGTGGCATATCAACATAACCTGAAAGGCTGCTCAGCAAGGAAGAAGCCACTGCTCCAAAACTGCCATTATAAAGCCAGACTACAGTTTGCAAGTGCACATAGGGACAAAGATCTTACTTTTTGGATAAATGTCCTCTGGCCTGATGAAACAAAAATGTAACTTTTTGGCCTTAATGACCATCATTATGTTTGAAGAAAAAAGGTTGAGGCTTGCAAGCCGAAGAACACCATCTCAACCGTGAAACATGGGGGTTGCAGCATCATGTTGTGGTGGTGCTTTGCTGCAGTAGGGACTGGTGCACTTCAAAATTATATAAATATATTGAAGCAAATCTCAAGACATCAGCCATGAAGTTAAAACTTGATCTCAAATGGGTCTTCCAAATGGACAATGACCCCAAGCATACCTCCAAAGTTGTGGCAAAATGGCTTAAGGACAACAAAGTCAAGATATTGGAGCCATCACAAAGTCCTGACCTCAATCCGAACTGAAAAAGGGTGCGTGAGCAAGGAGGCCTACAAACCTGACTCCAGTCGTGTCTGGAGAAATGGGCCAAAATTCCAGCAACTTATTGTGAGAAGCTTTTGGAAGTCTACCCAAAAAGTTTGACCCACGTTATACAATTTAAAGGCAATGCTACCAAATACAAACAAAGTGTATGTAAACTTCTGACCCACTGGGTGTAACTGAGGACCCCGGTCAGAGACAATGTCTTCAGGAAGACTATAGTAGCGGGACACATAATGGAAGGGGTGTTCTGCGGTTTCAAAGGCTGTTGGAAGCTTAGCCAGGGGTATGAGACAACATGCCTTCGAGAACCGATCTGTGACTGTTAGTGTGGTGGTGTGACCCTGAGAGATAGGTAGATCAGTGACAAAATCGATGACGATGTGAGACCATGGTCGTAGGGGTAAAGGAAGAGGTTGCAGCAGTCCTGCCAGAGGTTGCCTGGGAGTTTTCGCCATGGCGCAGGTGTGACAAGCATTCACGAAAGCAACAGTGTCTGCCTGTAAAGTCTCCCATCAGAATCGATTCCTTAATAGTCGTATTGTGGAGGTAATACCTGGATGGCCAGAGCTTTTGGAGGAGTGTACCCAATGATTTATCTTTTCGCGAAGGTTTGGTGGTACAAACGTTCTGTTGGGCAGGCATTCAGGTGGAGGTGGATCTTGAGCATTGGTCTGGGAGATTTCAGCCATGATGTCCCACTGGACCGGAGCTAAAATCAGCGCTGGTGAGATAATGGGTTCTGAGATGAGATTCTGAGGAGTGGGGTCATATTGGCGAGAAAGTGAGTCGGCCTTGACGTTATTTGATCCAGGAAGATAGGTAATTGAGAAGTTGAATTGAGTGAAGAACAGCGCCCATCTGGCCAGCCTGGGATTTAGTCTTTTGGCTGAGTGCAGATATTCCAGGTTATGTCAATATTCCATAGTCTGTCAATACCAGGAATGGATGTCTGGCCCCCTCCAGCCAATGTCGCCATTCTTCAAATGCTGCTTTCATGGCTAACAGTTCACAGTTGCCCACATCATAATTCCGTTCAGCAGAGGAAAGATTGTGTGAGAAGTTAGCACATGGGAAAAGTTTAGGGGATTACCTTGGCGTTGAGAGAGGATAGCGCCAATAACGGTGTTAGATGCATCGACTTCTACCATGAAAGGTGTGTTGGGGTCAGGATGTGAGCCGAGGTGAAGCGATTCTTTAATTCAAGTTTCTAATGAATCTTCGATAAAAGTTAGCAAATCCTAAGAATCGTTGGAGTTCATTTACAGTAGCGGGTTGAGGCCAGTTTTGAACTGCTCGTACCTTGCCCTCATACATGGTCACCCCTTCTGGACTGATGATGTAACCGAAGAAGGTGACTGATGTCTGATGAAATTCACACTTCTCTGCTTTGGCGTATAGCTGGTGTTCCATGAGTCGATTCAAAACTGCGCAGACCTGTTTGACGTGTTCTTCCAGTGTGTCTGAATAAATCAAAATGTCGTCGATATAAACTATTAGGCACTGGTTCAACATATCTCTGAACACGTCGTTGATGAAGGACTGGAACACAGATGGGCTATTGGACAAGCCGAACGGCATAACGAGATATTCGTAGTGCCCACTGGTAGTGGAGAAAGCTGTTTTCCACTCATCCCCCTCTCGAATGCGGATTAGGTTGTAAGTGCAGCGCAGGTCAAGTTTGGTGTAGATCTTCGCAGATCGCAACTGTTCCAAGGCTGCAGGAACCAGTGGTAACGGATATCGGAACTTGACTGTTCAGGCCACGATTATCAATACAGGGACGAAGACCTCCATCCTTCTTACCCACAAAGAAGAAGCCCGCTGCTGCCGGTGAAGTGAATGGACGAATGAATCCCTTCGCTAGTTCTTCGTCGATATATTGTTTCATGGCTTTCGACTCAGGTTCCGACAGGGGAAAGATTCTGCCTCTAGGTGGTGAGGTATCAGGTAACAGATCAATGGCGCAATAACAAGATAGATGTGGCGGTAGTTGTGAGGCTTTGATCTTGCTGAATGCTTCAATCAGGTCTGCATATTCAGAAGGTATATGTTAGTCTCTGTAGTTACCTTGGCGGTTCTCACAGGAATAGGGGTTATGGACTTGAGACACTTAGTTGAGCAGTTTGATCCCCATCGTATGATTTGTTTGTCTCGCCAGGAAATTTGCGGATTATGGTCTTGTAGCCAGGGTAGACTGAGGATGACTGGGTTGCAGGGAGAGTGAATGACAAAGAAATGAGTGATTTCGGTGTGTAAACTTACTCTTACTTGTACCTAACTTGTAACGTAAGATTGGTTGTGGTGTAAAGCACCTGGCCGGTTCCCAGGGGACGCCCATCTAGCACTGTCACTGTCAAAGGAGGGTTACATGGATTCAGTGGGATCTTATGCTGTCGAGCTAAAGCTTCATCAATAAAATTATCTGCAGCCCCTGAATCCAACAAAGCTTTAGTGATGATGTAATCAGATGAGCAGGTTAATTTTACGGGCACCTCAAAACAAGTAGTGGTTTGTATTGAGGAAATCAGCAAACTCCCCCCGTGCCTGTGTGTTTGAGAGGGTCGAGTTGGGCAGTTAGCTCTCAGGTGTCCCACTTGACCACAATATAGACAATATTATTGACGCATCAATATTATTGATGCGTCATTCCCGCTTCTCCTTGGAGAGATGAGTTCGAGCAACTTGCATGGGTTCAACGTCCTCACTGGATTGATGCATAGGGCTGAGAGGTTTGGGCCATCAGTCTGGTCTCCTGGAGCGAATTTTCGATGCGAATGGCAAGGTTAATGAATTGGTCCAGGGTGGTGCCTTCATCACGGCAGGCCAGCTCGGACTGTACATCTATGTTCAATCCTTGACTGAAAATTAGTTTCAAGGTATCCTCCACCCAAACGGTTTGTGTCGCAAGAGTGCGAAAAGCGTGAAATCAGCTGCTGTATTACTTCCCTGACGAAGTGTGAGCAGTTGTTCCCCTGTGCTCCTTCCTCCCTCAGAATGTTCAAAGACCTCTCTCAGACGCTGAATGAAATCATTGAAAGTGGTTCGGTTCAAACCCTGACTGGCCCAGACAGCGGTTGCCCAATCAAGTGCTCTTCCCATGAGCAGAGAGCACACCAGGGAGATCTTACTCTCGTCAGAAGGATAGAACGTGGGTTGTTGATTCAGGAACATTGAGCACTGCATTAAGGAACCCTTACATTTGGTGGGAGTTCCGTAAAATTTTTCAGGAAAGGCTAGACGTGGGCTGGTGGTTGCAGTATTGTGAGGCATTGAGATGGGTTTCTGGTTAGCTTGAGGCGCTGAGGGTACGGGTTCAGGTGCGAGTTGATGGAGACTCTGCATGGATCTCACCAACTCCTCCGTCAGCGAAGTTGACCAAGCTGATGTTGGTGCGATGCCAGTAGGTTTGCTTGGGCGGAGAGTTCGTCAGACACACGCATGGGGACCGCTGGATCGGTAAGTGGCGAAGTCTTCTGTAACGCAGACTCAGGTTGAGATGGATCCATATGCGGTTTATTAAACAGGCAGGCAAATGTTGAATACACAGGGCAATCAAACAATATCAAAGGCAGAGCAGAAGCAGTGTAAACAGGCAGAGGTTCGGGGCAGGCGGCACCTCAGCAGTAGTAGAGTTCCAGGCAGAGTAATCAAAAGACAGGCAGCAAACGATCGTAACGTGGTAAACCGGGCAAGGTCAAGACACAGGGAAGACAATACAATGGATAGACAAACGCTCATAAATGTAGCCAGGGCAAACAAGACTTCGCAATGAGGAAACAAACAGACAGAGCTTAAATAGAGAGATAAATGAGGAACAGCTGAGGGGTAATCAACCAGGTAAGCGGTCATGGGAAATGTAGCCCAGAGCTAATATTCGGGTGAGTGAGACCTCCGGTGGCCGATTGGGGAATCTTCACCGGCATTCGTGACACTGGGAATGTGATGAACTAAATAAAATCTTAAATAAATAATTCTCTGTACTATTATTCTGACATTTCACATTCTTAAAATAAAGAAGTGATCATAACAGTTTTCTCCGATTAAATGTCAGGAATTGTTTAAATATATTTGGCTAATGTGGATGTAAACTTCTGACTTCAACTGTATATTTTTAATCTTTAAAACTGATATTGTGAAGAGAGGCTGATGAGATTTAGAATGTGTAAGGGTTTTCTTGAAGAATCCCAAATTGCTCGACCATTAATGTCCACCTTTAGGCTCCTTGAGGCCACATGTATGAAGTTAAAAATGTAGCAAAACTACATCCCAGCTTGTTATTTGAATTTGAGAACTTAACTACAATAAATATTTTTACTTGTTGTGACATCACAAAATTTATGAATATTAATTATGTTATGCACATCATTTCAAATAATCTTTTACTGGTTTGATAAATAGCCATTCTTGATGCCAAATCCAAGCACTCCAATATATATTTAATTTGATAACTTTATCCCTATATCTGCAATTGTTTGTCCTGGGATTTTGTAAGTCTGTGGATAAATACATGGATCAGCAAATGTTTACATATGGTGACTGATTGGTCTCGTGGTAAACTTTTTGCCTCTGCTACAAGGAGTTTTCGGTTCTAATCCACCCTAATATAACGTTTTTATCTGTACATCACTGTATGTATTTCATGAGTACAGACACAGAGTAATTTTTTATATTTAGCCTGTTTGGCAAAGTTATACACACAACTAACTGAATCACAGTCATTAAAAATATTTATTACAATTTTGTTTTTACTGTACAAGTTCTCAAATTAAAATTGTGGCAGCGGGGGCATGGTCAAGCATCCGCCTGGAGAGAGAGAAAGTGGTAAGGGCGCTTGCAGATTATGTCTAACACCTGTCTCTAATTCCAGTGAGCATGGGGTGAGTGGCATATAAGCATTTACATTTACGCATTTGGCAGATGCTTTTATCCAAAGCGACTTACAGTGCAATTATTACAGGGACAATTCCCCCAGAGCAACCTGGAGGTAAGTGCCTTGCTCAAGGACACAATTGTGGTGGCTGTGGGAATCGAACCAGCAACCTTCTGATTACAAGTTATGTGCTTTAGCCCATTTCGCCACCACCTCTCAAGTAAGCAGCCATGCCACCACCAGAGACAGAGAGAGAGATTGGATCCAGAAGTCTGTTTGTAAAGCTGATGAATTTATTGTGAATCTGATGAGTTATTGTGAAGCTGTAAACCAGAAAAGTTGCCATCTACAATCTCTCGAGTTTTGCTACTTTTATACTTTCATACGTTTGTGCTTATCAGCTTATTTTGGTTACTATATTCTCCACTAGACATTCATTTCTAACCCTTAGGTCACTCTCATTAGTGTTATGTCAAATGTGAGAGTTCACAAGGGTCTGCAGTGCTTTAGCGAGTTTAGCAATTGCTGATTATTTACAGTGAGTTTATCATATTGATTTTGATGTCCTACATTGTCTGGTGGGGAGACCACAGGTGATTGACAACTGGTCATCTGACTATAGAACTGCTGCTGACGAGCTGAGTGATTAACGAGCCCTGTAATTACCCAGCCAGGATATATGAAGACCAATTCATCACCCCTTGGTAACCAGACACTTGGAGTGGGTTTGGCCTTATGCAAACAAGCATGAACAATTAACAAAATACACTAGATCTTATCAACCTCATGACCATCAAATTATCAAAATGGTCATGATGCATTCTATTTTGAAACAAAGACTTTATGTAATTTTGGGTGTGTCCTGCTCATTATGTAAACATGAAGTCAAAAAAGACAAGGGATCCAATATTCCATTGAAAGCTGTAGTTTTGTAAACTGGTGTACAATGGGAAGGAAAGGCATAGAATGACCACACAATGGCTGTGCTGAAACCACTGATTTTCAGGGAAATGCTTCTTTCTCTGTACAAAAATAGAGTTGTTCTTTCAGGCAGTTCATGTTTAGTATTTCAGCTGGACACCATGTTTTTGCTGCAGCAAAGCACATGTTTTTTTAACATAGGATTTGCTGCATGGAATAGATCTTACTCTAAACTTTCCTTTCATCTATACCGAAGAGCATCTCTTCCCCCCACCAGATGCTTACTTGAGTCTTTCTGGACCTCCCTTCCTCCTCCCTATACCAGAGTCCCTCCTACATCCTAAACCTCTAATAGTCCTGTTGAAAAGACCAGCATAACTGGTCACCAGCATACATTTTGTTTTGGATGCTCACCTCCACCAGCCTTTGCAACTACCTTAAACAGCAAGACTTCTTTGGTCAACCAGCTTCACCAGAAAGACTATGTTGGTCCATCTAGGCCAGCACCAAACCTGCACTAACCAGCATAAATCAGCCTAGCCCAGCATGAAAATGCTGGTCTAAACTGGTCTTTTCAAAAGAGAAGTGCAGTAGCAGTGCCCAGTCTCACACTGCAGCCATGGAGAAAATTCTGCTTTATGACTGAAAGAGAGTCACGAGGCGGGAAAAATTGAGTGAGGATGTACAGAGGCTTCCTATGAATATGCATCTCCCTCCCTAGTCAACATGATTGAGAAGATTCAATAGTAAATTGTGGACATTTCTATCTAATTTCATTACATACAATTTTACCGTACAAGCTAAACCAGTCAAAGGTACAGTAAGAGATTCACTTCCCTTTGATTTTTTGATGTCCAGAGTAAAGTCATTTATTCACAAAAAGTCTCCATACATAATCCTAATATTTTGCACTTCTTTAGTCCTCTCATTCCATGCACACCTTACTTTGTATACTTCTAGTTTCCTATTAAGGATAGTGGGTTAGAGGCTGTTTGTGTAGGCTTGACTGCTAGAAAGAACATATTGAATTTTTCATGTTGGTTCAGGCTAGTTTATGCTGGTTTCTGTAGGCTACACCATGAGGTTTCTGTGTTTGTTTGTTTTTTGTTGGTGGGATTGGTCCATTACGATCCGGTCACTGTGACTTCAGGAAAATATTCTGCTTCTTACATACATTTAGTGGTTGTGACTCCACGGCAGATAACATCTTCCTTTCACATGCTTCTTGACGCACATTGTTCTTCCTTTAGAACACACTCCAGGAGGATATGAATGTGTGTGTGCGTGTGCGTGTGTGTGTTTAAAAAGTGCTTGAAACATGGTTATTTATGCTTGTCAAACATTTTGAGTAGTGGTTTCAGGAAGTTAACTTCAATCCATTGCCATGTGTGTTGTAAAAAAGGACTTCCTAACATATCAGTGTAATCTAAATATATTCCAAAATCTTGATTTGATTTCAGTTTACATGTGCCATAAGCAATGTTAGCAGTTGTTTGCTATTCACATAAATTAGTGATATCACAGAGACACGGATGAGATTTCAGTATATAAATCAGTGAAATATGTCAGGCAATAGGGGCATTTTCTGTGAGCTATTCCATAAAAAATAGCTTACAGCACCTTTAAGTAACTCAGCCACATTGTTTATAGCCTCCAGCAAGTTTCCTCACAAGACATAGCAGGGTCTAAAAAAGAATAGCCCATGTTAATGCAGTCTTTTGTGTACGTGTACAGTGGTGGTTTTGTTCAACTACAGACTTCATTGGGCTTTAGGGTGACCCTCAGTGGATTAGCAGAGAACAGTGGTGTTCCAGCGGTCTTTTGTGAAGTCAAGGGCATGAAAGAATGGTTTGTTTGAAGGACTGCTTCCCTGAAGAACGGATACAAGCCAAAAGCTGTGCTGATGGCTAAAGGTCGTCTCTAATGAAGCAGCTGTACAGGAAAAACTCCTTCCAGAGTAGACGATCACACTGTTCTGATTCTGATTCTGACGTATACTGTGGATTACTATATTAATCTTTATAACAAAGCTCTCTACAATACTTGATTTTGATTGGTCAATCACGGCATTCTGCGGTCAAATATTTGTGTATAATGCCTGCTAAACTGTATATTTGACCATTGTCCCTAGTAACTCAAGTAAATAATTTTAACTCAAATCAAAAAGTCATGTCCATTTAATCACTTATTTGTGAATTTGCCATAAAATTAGCACAATAATGATGGGGGTGGGGTATGACCTGTTTACTGTCAGTTATCTCTTGCATCTTTATTTCTGCTGTGCACAAACTGCATTTCCGTTGCTATAAATGATAATCTGATCAGCACTATTCTGTATTAATGAGGCTAAAAATGCATTATGCTTTCATTTTCATGTTGCGGTGATATCTAACGATCTATCTTTCTTCCTTTCTTTCTTTCTGTCACAGATGAGATTATGCAGCAGGAGATCAGGCCATTGCTGGCTGTTGACATAATTGAACAACTTCATAGACAGTTTGCTCTTCTTTCAGGTGAGAAATGAATATTCATTACATATTAAAAAAAAAAACAAAGAAAAAAGCTTGGGTTTCATTTGTTTTTTCAAAGGCTGCCCACTTTCCTCCCCAGAATTGGTGATGCTTTGAATCCTGTTTCTGGTTCCTGTGGTGGCGGTTAATTGCTGTTAATGCTCACGAATTACAAACACTCTCCCTTCTCAGAAAATAGCGTCCAATTACCAACCCTCCATTTCCTAATTTGCTCAATAGCACAGAGCATAAATTATTATTTTCTTATTCTCTTTGCTCAGTGTGCTTCTAAAATGTATCATGTTCACATAATTAAAGGTGCTCTCTGTATTTGCCCCTCTTTTAAAAGGTTTTAAAGACATTTGCAACTTGTGTATAAAACCTCTCACATGATATGAAGACTGTTGTGTGAAAACTATTGTGTTTGAATGATGCTGAACCCATGCCCCTAGGTATCAGTGTAATCTTTTTGTATGATCAAGTATGAGAGGATGTGTTTTAATGTAAATATAGTCACAACTCAAGGATTATGTTAGGTACCTAAAAAGGGGTTTGAGCTAAGGATTCATGCGGATGCCATACAATTGCCAAGAATTAAGTAAATATAACATTTTTTAAATGTATAATAATTAAAAAAATATTTTTAAAAGTGTAATAAGAAAAATAACAGGGAAATATTGTAAGATTGTAACAAAATAGTGTAAAAATCATTAGATTTTGAAAGGTAAACAAACAGCAGCCTACTTAAAAGAAACAGGACATACTTCAAGCAAATGGTTTAGGTCATAATTGTTTAATTGACAAAACTAACACCAAAAAATTAATTGTTTTTCCAATATAGCTCCTTAAGTTTTACAACCTTAAGTTTAAGTAAACCCACAACTTTTTGGTTACCAGCCCTGATCTTTAACCAATGGACTATGCCTTTATCCTACTCAATATGTCACAGATATTAGAAAATTATATGTTTACTTAAAGAATCACAGATATACACTGTGACAGCTTTTTGCAACACCCAAGTGAATTTAGCAACAGTACTAGGTCAAAAGTTCTGCTGCTAAAATGTATCTGTGCTTCCTGAAAATTCAATCACTGCCCCCAGTGGCTAAATATGGAAGTGTTGTTCAACGTATTGGCATGTGTGAAATGTCCATAGAGTGGCGCCAAAAGGAAGGTACATTTTTAGTTTTACTCATATTTTATTAACTCTATTCCCTTACCCAAACCACAACCCCAAAACCCAACCGTCAGTGGAGTATAAATATAATACAAATATTATTTAATAACAAAAAATGCAACTTCCGAATTGTGCTCACCATTGTATATGTAAATGTGTTACGGAGGTTGCTCGCATGAGGGATGCCATTATTCCTCCTTTGAAACGTAAAAATTCAAGCCAGTGGGCCTGTGACCAAGATAGTTTGGTGTATGGAATTTGGGAGGAAAACAGATGAAAATACACCTCTCTTCATTTGCAGCTTTGACCGTAGACAGGTTTGTGTACATGACAGTTTGTTGAAGGGGTGGGGTTAAAACTGACTAAAAAACATTTGACTATTGCCTGCGGTCCCACATATGTCAGCAGAAAAGAGTCAGTCATGTCAGGTTGGAGCATGCTGGCATTTTTAAACTTTAAATAACTGAAGTGTCACATATATAACTCAGCAAAAAAGGAAATGTACCTTTTTCAGGACACTGTATTTTGAAGATAATTTTGTAAAAATACAAATAACTTTTCTGATATTTATTGTAAAGTTTTTAAACAATGTTTTCCATGCTTGTTCAATGAGCCATAAACTATTAATGAACCATGCACCTGTGGAACAGTCGTTAAGATACTAACAGCTTATAGATGTAGGCAATTAAGGTCACAGTTACAAAAACTTAGGACACTAAAGTGACCTTTCTACTGACTCTGAAAAACACCAAAAGAAAGATGGCCAGCATCCCTGCTCATCTGCGTGAACGTGCTTTATGCATGCTGCATGGAGGCATAAGGACTGCAGATGTGGCAAGGGCAATAAATTGCAATGTTCATACTGTGAGACACCTATGCCAGCACTACAGGGAGACAAGAAGGACAGCTGATCATCCTTGCAGTGGCAGACCACATGTAACAACACTTGCACAGGATTGGTACATCCGAATATCACACCTGCGGGACAGGTACATGATGGCAACAACAACTGCCCGAGTTAAACCAGGAATGCACAATCCCTCCATCAGTGCTCAGACTGTCCGCAATAGACTGAGAGATGCTGGACTGAGGAATTGTAGGTCTGTTGTCTGGAGCAGCATCGATTTGGATGTGGAGGGTTCTTCATGGTCCGGGGCGGTGTGTCACAGCATCATCGGACTGAGCTTGTTGTCATTGCAGGCAATCTCAATGCTGTGCATTACAGGGAAGACATCCTCCTCCTTCAAGTGGTACCCTCCTGACATGACCCTCCAGCATGACAATGCCACCAGCCATACTGCTCGTTCTGTGTGTGATTTCCTGCAAGACAGGAATGTCAGTGTTTTGCCATGGCCAGCGAAGAGACCGGATGTCAATCCCATTGAGCATGTCTGGGACCTGTTGGATCGGAGGGTGAGGGCTAGGGCCATTCCCCCCCAGAAATGTCCGGGAACTTGCAAGTGCTTTGGTGGAAGTGTGGGGTAACATCTCACAGGTAGAACTGGCAAATCTGGTGCAGTCCATGAGGAGGAGATGCACTGCAGTACTTAATGAAGCTGGTGGTTTGATTTTGACCACCCCTTTGTTCAGGGACACATTTTTCCATTTCTGTTAGTCACAGGTCTGTGAAAGTTGTGCAGTTTATTTGTCTTATTTGTTGAATCTTTTTATGTTCATACAAATATTTACACTGGTTAGTTTTCCTAAAAATAGAAGCAGTTGAATGTGAGAGGACATTTTTTTTTATTTAGAGTTTATAATAATTTAACAGCGTTTAACTGTAAGTGGGAGGGACAATTACAACTAAAGACTCACTGCTCCTTGGAGAGCTTTACCATTTCTTCCCACTCAAGCCATCAGATCTCCTAAAGGCCTGGTCTGCCTCATCACCCATCAAGCAGCCTGCACCAGCCATCAAAACTGCAACTGTTATGTAATATTATGGTGAAAAACAATCCCGGCCTACATTGTCAAATCTATTTAGCTGGCTTCTTCTGTCTGAAGTGCTGCTTTCAGCTGAGAAGCACTGTGCAGTTCATTAGTTCTTAGTAAATCACAGGGATGTATTCCAGCATTGATTACGGCTAGTTAGGCCTTTCAGTTTTTGACAGTTTATTAGCAGGCAGCCACAGACAATTGATCCAAACTGTACTAATTTAAAAGAATCCCCTTCAAATGTGTTTCCTTCACTAGAGAGTAAGAATGCTAGTAGTCAGAAGTGATAAAGGCACCAGTGGGATTTCCAGATATTTTTTGACTGGGTGAAGTGTATGGGGTGGCATGAAGCCTAACACAACATACCTGATAATAAAAATAATTTTAATAATAATTAGATATGTACAGTTTCAGGTATTTCTATAGTCGACTGTTATTTAGTTAAATAATTGATTGTTATAAAATGTTGACTTGGCAAAACACAGACAAAACTGCAGCCTCAAAAACAAGTTTTCAGCTAATGACCCTGCATCAGTGTGGAGAGTCCTAAAAAATTTACTAACTTCAAGACACCATCCCCCTACACGACTTGAATGTGTTTTACTGTAGATTTGAAAGGCCCTGTCTCACTTCACACCCACTATAACCCTCACTTCACACAAACATCAACACTTCCTGCAACCCCCCTTCTACCCCCTCCTCCTACTCAACCTGCACTTAAGATCTGTCTACTGGAAACAAAAGATAAGGAAAGCACAGGGCCCAGATGGTTTATCACCCACTTGTCTAAAATGCTGTGCTGGCCCACATCTTCACACAGATCTTCAAGAGATATTCAGTTTTTGTCTAGTTGGGATGGAATAGAGTACTGGCCTGTTTAATTTAAGCACTGGTGATGGGACAGATGATCATTGTTTTTTTGTCATGTTGTACGGTATTTAGTGAATGGAACCATTGTTTATAGTAAAATGGTCCCTCACCTGATTTTGTCAAGCCTGCTTCACAGGTGCGCTTCAGTGTCTTGCAGATGTGACACGCAGTGTAATCTACTGTGCATGTTCAAACCATAATACATTTCGGTTGACTGTTTCCCCCTAGGCCACTCGATTAAGTTACTGTGTCCGAAATCGCTCCCTATCAACTATATAGTGCACTATTTCTGGTGTCTGACATTTTGTAGTAGCGTACAAATTCTGAGAATTCAGAAATGTATTTGTTCCCTACCGTTGTTCACTCAATCTTACCTGCAATACACTCTGATTTTGAGTGTACATCGATGTGGACGGGGTGGACTGATGTGCTGGTGTCATGAGAAATCAAATCCCCCTCGAAAATCGGGTCTCCCTCTGACGTCACATCAATCCAATTTTCTGAGGGACTTATTAATGGGTACTATATGCACTGCCTGAGTAGAAATCATTTAAAATAGTTTTATGATGTATCTCGATATTACTTTGTAAATATGACATTTAATGACTTTTAAACCATAATTTATAACTGAAGTTATAGATAGTTAAATTAAAGATTTTTCATTGTTTGTGTTTTTATGTAGTTAAAGATCTCCATTGTTGTACTTGTAATAAGTGGTGTTTTATAAAAAATTAATAAACTGAATGGTTAGTTTTTTTTATTTAAAAATTAACAAATAAAGAATTTGTTTTAATGACATCTCGAGCATATTCCTTGAAAACAAATAAAAATGTGCTTGAAAAGTCCTTGAATGTCCTTGAATTTAACTCTGAAACTCTGAGAGTGGTTTATGAATTCTAAAAATGTATTAACGTGACCTCAGAGCAGAGCTACTTCATTACTGCAAACAAGCATATCTTTCTCCAGAATTCCCTTTTGGAAAGAGCGCAGTGTAGAAGGATACAGGTTTACTTACAAAGGAGACATTTACATCTTCAGGCTGACAGGGGCAGCAGGGGACATTTGAATGAAAATGAATATTTTTGCTAAATTCATTGATTTATTGGAATGCCAGCTGTATATTATATTCAGTTATTTGTGGATCTGCAAATAATTAGGTTCTACCTAAGTGTTTTAATTTTTAAAAGTGAGGTTGTTTATTGACACTTTCAGATGAAAATGGCGATTCCACTGTTGCCCCCTTGTGGTTTATTATTATTTTTGTATTTATATTTTTTGCAATTATTTCCGAAGCTTTGGAAATGTCCACTTTACTCCCAAAAGATAATTTTTATATTTATAATATAAATAACATTTTTATAAATATTAAACAAAAGGTAATAGAATTGTACAATGTATGTGTAATGAATAGCCTACAGTCATTTTTAACAGTATTTGTGTGTGTGTGTGTGCGTGTGTGTGCGTGTGTGTGTGTGTGCCTGTGTGTGTGTGTGCCTGTGTGTGTGCCTGTGTGTGTGTGTGTGTGTGTGTGTGTGAGTTTGAAAATGCTTGTTGTGATGTAATGGTGAAAAATATTGCATGACATTTCTGCAGGAGGAAGAGGAAGTGATGGAGCGCCCATCATTACATTCCCAGAGTTCTCAGGCTTTAATGAGGTGTCAGATGAGGATTTTGTTAATGTTGTTACATATCTGACCAGCATACCAAGGTGATCCCTTAAGCATATTATATACAGTTTAAACATATAAAAGTAGACATAAACACAGAGAATACTGTCAAAAAATATCTAGTAAAGCCAACATTGACCTCACCTTCCCTAAACAGTTATTTATTTCTATCATTCCTTCTTTAGTATGGATGCTGCCAGCATCGGCTTTATCATCATCTTGGACCGTAGGAAGGAAAAATGGAACTCAGCATTCGCTTCTCTAGCTCGAATAGCAGTTTGTACAGGCTCTTTGTAAAGCTTGAGTTTAAGAGCAATTTTTTAAAAACATCATGTTGTATAATGGGGTTGTACAAAAGGTCACATTTCTTTGCATCCATTGAAGCTACACAATTTTCTTTGAGGCATTCTCAAATCATGCTGGGATAACATTTGCCATTGCTATGCTGAAAACAGAAAATAATACAAAACAGAAGTATTTCCCTTAATTGTTTGAAATCAATTGATCTCACAAAAACAAACATTTAGTGAGTGAGTTATTTTTCACTTTTATTTTTATCTGTTTTTGGAATAAAGAGTATGCTAAATGTGTCAAACCTTCTTCTCAGTTAGAAGTGTCAGTTCAGAGAATAAAGGAAGTGTAAGAACCACAGCAGCCTATTTAATTTCACTTGTTATTTTAATTTTTTTTTAAAATCTATTTGAAAAGATTCAAAGAAGATGCAGAATGCGAGTTGGGTTTCTTTCTGGTTTGACAACACCATATATGTAATCTAAATTTTGAATGAATCTTAATTGATATCGAAGAGCCTTTAGTCTGCCAATTTTTATATATATTTGTATCTCATGACTTAAAAGGGGTCCTTCCCAGGAAATCTACAACTTGTGCTGGTTCTTAAACCTTCACGTCTCCTCCAGAGGACCATTGCTGATGTCAGTATGCGGTTACATCGGGACGACTTTAAATTGAAGGTACTGGTAAGCATGCTCAATGTCTGCTTGAACCCTCAACATGTCCAGTCAATCACCATATGATATGCATGCCTCAACTATGTCTGTAACCATGATCACTCATCCACTAAATTATTGACATGTAGCCGGTCACCATGTTGTATTATGCATGTCTAAAAGGGTGTTAATGAACTGTTTGCAAATTATTTCTTGCCTGCCCTCTGCCTTTGATAGCACCTTAGAATGTAGAGAGTATGGTGTTACAAAGACATTATTGAGACTTCTACACTGTGCAAAGCATGAAGTCGTTGTTTATTGTGGCTACAGCTCATGGTGGTAAAATGCAATGTGTGAACATAGTTTGTTTCCCACAACCACATGCACTGTTCATATCAGTATCTATGCTGCTGTAATTACAATCTCCTTACTTGACTAAAAGAAAAGAAAATTTTTTGTTGGGGACACCTTATAAAGACACCATATCAGGGTGTTTTTATAACTATGGGAACTGTGTACTTTTAGAAAATAAACTCCCTTAAAACACTTTTTACACTCTCACATTTGTATTATTTGTCTACTAACAATGTCCAACTGTACATGCATCACAAGATAATTATATTGTTTTTGTCATTTTTATAAACTAAAAGATGTTATTTCCACCAACATTTTAATTGGAAGTTTAATTTCATAGCATTTTGTGTATCATAAATACACACAATTAAATATTTCAACTTTGTTGTGCATAATTTGATAACATTAAAGCTTAATTAAATTTATGCTCAAAAATATTCTGTTCACGTGATAATTGTGATAATTGTAGTGATAATTATCTTGATCATTTCTTTATTTTCTTATTTCTTCATACATCTCAAGCATGCTCTTCACTGACACATTATCTCCATGGTAAACAAATACACAAACCTTTGAGGAAAAAAAAAAAAAACTTTATTAGTGAATATTGAAGTGGCTTATGTAGGCTTATATTTCACTCTTTGTCAAAATTATTATAGTTTTATACTGTAACAATTAATTCATAGTGGATTTTCATATTTAATAATTGAAAGTCTGAGACTGGGACAAGGGACAAAGACAATACAAATTTGAAATACAAAATTGCACGTTAGAGTGATTATTTGGGCTGGTTGAGGTTGTACACAGCTCAACAGACCCAGATAACAATAGGGTGACTATTGTCTGAACATCAATGTAATGGCAGGCAGTTTAGATCTGTATCCAGAAAGCTACGGAGAATCCTGATAGACAGTAAAACTATTTACATACATTATAGATCATTTTCATTATTTTCTTTTGCCTTGTAGGTTGTTATGCTAAATTCCCTGTCAGACTTGTATGGCTACATCGATAAAGGCCAGCTAACCTGCGATCTGGGTGGAACCCTGGAATATTGCCACAGTCAGTGGATCCATCATCGTACAGTGAGAAAAGACCCTCACACAATTGCTGTTTACTACCCTGCTGAGAACACCAGCTTAAACAAGCATACATTTAATGGTTTATGTTGGCGTACCTTGAAGCTAGTCAACCATCATGGTCTTTCTGATGATGACTTTAGCAGGATGACCTTGGAAGTCGTGCTGGTTTGCTAATATTAATTCTGTAGAATGGTTAAAAAAAATTGTTTTAATAACTTCAATCTAAGTGTATGTAAACTTCTGATTTCAACTGTACATACTATGTATTCAGATTGTGTCAAACCTTTGTGCCCTAGGCCATTGAGAACTTTGCATTAACAGTGAAGAGCACAGCACAGATGCTACAACAGTTTGGAACTGATCTGGCAGAAACTGAACTTCCCAATGATGTGCAGTGCACCAAAGATTTGCTCATCACACACACAGAAAAACACAACAAGCTTAAGGTAGTGTGTCACATTTATGAAACAGAAGATAAACTAGTGGATACATTTGTTCTTTAATGACAATTTGCTTAAAGGTATTGTTCCTCCAAAACTTCCTGAACATTCTGTCATAATTTACACATACTGTATCTTGAACACAAAAGAAGAATTTTTGAAGCCGCTCTTTTACTTATAATACAGGTGAATAGGGAATGGGAGTGTCAAGCTCCAAAAACGACAACACCATAAAAGTAGTCCATACAACTTGTGAGCTGTATTCCATGTCTTCTGAAGTAGTACAATAGCTTAGTTAAAACTAAATTGAAGTTATTTTGTTATTTTGATGATGAATATAATCAAATTGCTTTGATATGCCATATTTGGAGTCCAAATGGCTTTTGTTATCCATTGAATAACATCTTAAATTTAGTTTTTTTCTTTATACAAAGCTTCAGAAACCTTGGAATACAGTGCACAAATCTCATGAACTACTTTATGATGTCTTTTTGGTGCTTTTTTGTGTTTTCTTGGAGCATGACAGACCCAGTCACCATTCAAAGAATAGAATTAAAAAAAAATTGTTGAAATGTTCTTTTAATGCAAAATAATAATGCATAATAATTTTATTTATTAAAATTTTAAACCTGCTTTATTTAGACATTCAAATTCATCAGTTGTTCAGGAAGTGATCTTATTTTATTTATTTTTTTCATTCATTATTTCACATACTGTACCAAACAAATAATATAATTTCTTCTTCACAGGACGAATTAAAGTTGGCTGTGAAACAAGGAAAAACTCTGCTGTCTTGTATAAAAGATCGGGCCAACAAAACCGAGAACCACATTCTGAACCCGGATGAAACAGATAATCAAACAACCGTTGAGAGGTGTGTAACATACTGTATAATTCCAGGAGCCAATGACTGCCACAGAGAAAAACATTTTATATAACAGATATCTATAAAATGTCTGGTCCAGGTCCAAGAAAGATTTTTATATGAAATATCGGCAATAATGTTTGTACCTTCCCTGACACACTGTGTCTTAAAGGTTTTTGTTTGTTTGTGTCAGGTTGCTAGCACAGCTTGATGAGACAGAGAATGCATTTGAACAGTTTTGGTCAAGGCATCACCTCAAGTTAGAGCAGTGCCTACAGTTACGCCATTTTGAGCAGGACTTCAGAGAGGTACAGTACAGTAATTTACATTTAAAGGAAATTCATAAAGAATAAATGATGTTCGCTGATAGAGTTGTTTATTTGCACATGCTAACTGTGTTGTTCTAACACCCGATTCACTAAAGGAATTATGGAAATCAGATAACAGCATAAGCTCATAAAATCTGTGCTGAATGCAATTTGCACAGAATAATACACAATTTTCAGTTTTGTTCTGAATACTAGGTTGTGGAGGATGCAACAAAATACCACAACCTGTCATAGTTTTCTGGTACTGTGCCTGAATCGGCTCTTTAAAATGCCAAAAATGAATTTGACTACACCACGTGTCTAGATGCACGGATGGATAGAAGATGGATGAAGATGGCGCCACAGCTCTCCAGTTCTTTTGATGTTTTTATTTGTTTGTCCTTTGTTTAGTATTTTCTTCCAATCAGTTGTACCAGGGATGAACTGCTGAACATTCGGTATCACATGCCAGACAATCCTTTCCCTGTTTTTGAATATTCTGACATTTTGAAGCGAGCCGACACACTGGTCAATCTCTGATAGCACGGCTTTTGAACATCACCGTAGAGTATTAATCTAGTGAATCTCCACTCTCTCCTTAACAAAACTGACGAACCACATCCTCACCCCTACAAGCATATACTTCTCAAACTCTGCTGCCATGTGCTTCACAGAAACCTGGCTGAGTGAAGCCATTCTGGGCAGCGCATTACATCTGCCAGCTTTCAGCTGTTCAGAGTGAATCACATTGCAGAGTTAATGGGGAAAAGGTGGTGGAACGTGCTTTTACATTAATGAAAGTTAGTGTACAGATGTAACAATGTTAAAGGAGATGTGCTCTCCTAATTTGGAAGTGCACTTTATCAACTGTAAAACTTTCTATTTGCTACAGGAGTTTTCCATGTTTATTCTGGTAAGTGTTTATTTTCCTCCACATGTGTTTGTGAATGCAGCGCTGCAACAGCTGGCTGATCAGCTCACAGACACGGAGCAACAATACTCTGACTCACTTATTATTATTCTTGGCGATTTTAACAAAGCCAACCTCACCCGTGAACTGCCAAAATACATACAGCACATTACATGAAATATACTGGACCACTGCTACACAACATTAAAAGATGCATATCGATATTTCCCTAGATCAGCTTTGGGACACACTGATCACTGCCTGTTTCATCTTCTTCCAAACTACAGGCAGAAAATAAAATCAACTAAACCTCTAGTAAAGACTGTAAAGAGATGGACCAATGAAGCAGAGCTGGAACTACAAACCTGCTTTGAATGCACTGATTTGAGTGTTTTTGAAGCTGCAGACACCGATCTGGATGAGCTCTCATATACTGTGACATAATAAATCCGTTTATATGAGAATATGTGCATTCCTACTAGGACTTATTTAACATTCAACAATGACAAACCATGGTTTGCAGGAAAACTCATATAGCGTCGCCATGCCAAAGAGGATGCTTACACAAGCGGGGATAAAATCTTGTATAATCAGGACAAAAGCACACTAAGGAAATTAAAGTGTGAAATAAAACTGCTCTGTGAAGCTGAAAAACAAGCTTTCAGCTAATGACCCTGCATCAAGTGTGGAGAGGCCTGAAAGACATTACTAACTTCAAGACCACATCCCCCAACACAGTAGGGAATCAACAACTGGCTGACGACTCGAATGTTTTTACTATAGATTTGAAAAGCCCAGTTTCACACCCCATAACCGTTCTGATTTTCACTTCACACAAACACCAACACCTCCTGTAAGGACATATGCAAGGATACTTTTTGTGGACTTCAGTTCGGCTTTCAACACCATCATTCCAGCTCTCCTATGGAATAAATTATCCCAGCTCTCTGTTCCCATGTCTGTCTGCCAGTGGACTAGCACTAGCTTTCTGACAGACAGGCAGCAGCTAGTGAGACTGGGAAAATTAACTTCCAGCTAATTTACAATCAGCACTGGTGTCCGCCAGGAATGTGTGCTCTCCCCACTACTCTTCTCCTTGAATACCAACAACTGCACTGCCAAGGACCCCACTGTCAAGCTTCAGAGGTTTGTAGACGACACCACTGTCATCGTCCTCCTCAAAGATGACGATGAGTCTGCATACAGAAGGGAGGTTGAACGGCTGTCTGTCTGGTGCAGTCATAACAATCTGGAGCTCAACACGCTCAAAACAGTGGAGATGATTGTGGACTTTAGGAGGAACAACCCAACAATGACCTGCTCACCATTCTAAACAGCACTGTGGCAGCAGTGGAGTCATTCAGGTTCCTGGGCACTACCATCTCACAGGACCTGAAGTGGGAGACCCACATTGACTCCATGGTGAAAAAGGCCCAGCAGAGGTTGTACTTCCTTCACCAGTTGATGACGTTCAACCTGCCACAGGCACTGCTAATCCAGTTCTACTCAGCAGTCATTGAGTCTGTCCTCTGCACTTCAATAACTGTCTGGTTTGGCTCAGCTATGAAATCGGATATCAGAAGACTACAAAGGCAGTTCGGACAGCTGAGCAGATTATTGGTTGCCCCTTGCCCTCCCTTCAAGAACTGTACACTTCCAGAGTGAGGAAAAGGGCTGTTAAAGTCACTCTGGACCCCACTCACCCTGCCCACAACCTTTTTTATCTATTGGCTTCTGGCCAATGCTACAGAGCACAGAGCACCAGAACAGTTTTTTTCCCCTCAGTTCATCTCATGAACAGTTAAAACTATACTATAATTATGTGCAATATACATAATCCTTCCTCTTCTGTATTACATTTCCTTGCACTGTATATAACTGATATGTATTTGTACATACTATAGGAACATCTTCTCACTTTCCACTGCTTTTTCTTTCAGCAAACTTAACATGTGTAAATATTTGAACATAAAAATATTCAACAACTAAGACATAAACTGAACAAGTTTCACAGACATGTGACTATCCGGGCTCTTCGCTGGCCATGGCAAAACACTGACATTCCTGTCTTGCAGGAAATCACGCACAGAACGAGCAATATGGCTGGTGGCATTGTCATGCTGGAGGGTCATTTCAGGATGAGCCTGCAGGATGGGTACCACACGAGGGAGGAGGATGTTTTCCCTGTATCGCACAGCATTGAGATTGCCTGCATGACAACAAGCTCAGTCCGATGATGCTGTGACACACCGCCCCAGACCATGACGGACCCTCCACCTCCAGAACGATCCCACTTCAGGGTATAGGCCTTTGTGTAACACTCCTCAGTGAAGAGCACTTTTGCCAGTCCTGTCTGGTCTAGCGAAGGTGGGTTTGTGACCATAGGTGACATTGTTGCAGGTGATGTCTGGTAAGGACCTGCCTTACAACAGGCCTACAAGCTCTCAGTCCAGCCTCTCTCAGCCTATTGCGGACAGTCTGATGGCAGGATTGTGTGTTCCTGGTGTAACTTTGGCAGTTGTTGTGCCATCCTGTACCTGTCCCACAGGTGTGATATTCGGATGTACTGATCCTGTGCAGGTTATGCTGCACATGCTCTGCCACTGCAAGGATAATCAGCTGTCCTTCCTGTCTTCACAGAACGGACATTGCAATTTATTGCCCTGGCCACATCTGCAGTCCTCATGCCTCCATGCAGCATGCTTAAAGCACATTCACGCAGATGAGCAGGGACCCTGGGAATCTTTCTTTTGGTGTTTTTCAGAGTCAGTAGAAAGTGTCATAATTTTTATAACTGTGTCCTTATTTGCTTTCCGTCAGTAAGCTGTTAGTGTCTTAATGACTGTTCCACAGGTGCGTGTTCATTAATTGTTTATGGTTCATTGAACAAGCATGAAAAACATTGTTTAAACCCTTTACAATAAAGACCTGTACATTTATTTATATTTTTACACAATTATCTTTAAAATAAAGTGTCCTTAAACAGGGACATTACTTTTTTTTGCTGATTTTATATATTTTTGTCATATTGTGTATTTCTATATATACTTACATTTCTATTCACCTTTTATTTTTATTATCTCTGTCTTGTTGTTGTACTGTTGTGCACTGGAAGATTCTGTCACCAAGAAAAATTCCTTGTATGTGGAAGCATACTTGACAATAAAGCTCATTCTGATTCTGGATATAAATCTCTTCTCTGTTTTCTGGTAACAGCGCATTGTTAATGCACCAGACAAATAATGCTGACTTTAGTGAAGAAAGCACATACGAAGAAAGGAAGTGTTTTGCACTGAAAAATATTACAGTGAATTAATTTAAATATAGAAAATGCTCGGTTTAACTACTGTAGATTTTGGGTGGCTATTGAATAAGACACAGAATAAGACTGTTCAGTGAATTTCCCTCTATGTGCTCTGAAAAATTGATGGTTATTGTATCTGTCATTTTTTCAGTTAATCACAAGTTGAAATTGGGTTATTGCATTTGTTTATTGTACCTGTGTAGGTGAAAGTGTCTCTGGATGGCCTGATGGAGGCCCTACTGGAGCTTTCAGATACTGGAGACTGTGTAGGTCGGATGGAACACCTACTGGGGGATCTGAAAACCCTGGAGTACAAAACTCAGGTCACAATGCAAACATTTTGAATCTAAAACAAGGCAGGATATTCATTTTTGGAGCCCATTGAGATTAACAGAATTCTATAGGTCAGCTCTGAGATTTAACTTCAATACCCGAAAAGAGGCAGTGGAATTACACTGTTAAACAGCTAACATTCAGATTATTTATCTTGGTTTGTGATCAAACTGATAAAAAATTCAGATATTGTGGAGATATTGTGTGATTGCATGTAGTAACTAAAGCTAAACTTCAGGAGCCTGTTTACCTAACATTGTAAGTTGCTTTGGATAAAAATCTCTTCCAAATGTGTAAATGTACATGTGAGATATTAAGATTAATTTAACTTTGTTCACTAATTGTTTGTTGGGATTTTTTGTGTTGATCTGTACAGGAGTCCTTGGAGAAAGCTCAGCTTCATGCCCAGCATGGCGATCAGCTGATTCAGAGTAATCACTACGCCGTGGACTCCATCCGCCCCAAGTGTGTCGAACTGCGTCGGATCTGTGATAACTTCAGCAATGAGGCCAAAAAGAAACGGGACATTCTTACTAAATCGCTTGATATCCATAAGCGAATAGATGAGGTCAGTGAAACAATCCTGTCAAACTTCCACACAAGCAGAGGAATAATTCATCCAAATATGAACATTCTGTCATAATTTTCTTACCCTCATGTCATTCAAAACCTGAATTTCTTTTATGTGCAACACAAAAGAATAATTTTTAAATAACATAAGAGGTTTTGTTGAGAAACAACTAGAAAATATAGCTGCAAGCAGCGATGGCGGGCCCAAGCCGGTGGCACCGCCACCCCCGTGCCTTTAGGGTTGCTGTGCACGATGGGCAATAACGTAACCTCGATTTGACTGTCGAGAAGATGTGTGCTGTAGACCTTGCATCAGTGTGGGCTCTGCAAAAGTGCGCATCGAGGGCACATATCAACCACAAAGTATGCGTGAGCACCCTTCTGATACCTAAAATGAAAAATGAGACACCCTACGGTCTCATGGAGTTAATGGACACATGAAATAAGTACACAAGACTGAAAATTCATATGAAGTGTGCCATTTGGGACAGGGCCTATGACCGTGAACCACAATAGTCACATCTATGAGGTAATTCAAATGTAGAATAATTTTTAATGTCATAGGATGTCATAGGCCAATATCTTTTGCAGCACTTAAATGTGTTAATCCAGTAGGCCAGTATTTATCTGGAGGTCTTTGTACAGGTTTATTAATGTAATTATAATTTACGCTTATGTGTTCCTATGATATGCAATGGAAGTACATTTTTATGTTTAACATGGGTGTATTCACAATACATAGCATACGATATCATATTTTACGATTATTTATCATTATGTTAAGTAGATCATTAAAGTTAAGATAGTAAATGTATTTATATATTTTGTAGTAGCTAATATAACAAGCAAGTACACTGTGGGAATTATGAATTATACCAATGGAGTCGTATGGATTGCTTTTATGCTCCCATTATTATGCTGTCCTTTTTATTCATAAATTAATTTCTCGCCACGGCCAAAACGTTGGAGATATCAAAAATCCATCCGCAATGTAGCATCCTCAATGTCTTGACTTCATGCTGACAGAGTTTGGTGGCGATTGGATTAATTCTCTAGGAGGAATATATATAATTCCAGAGCATGTGTTTCCAAACAACCTATAATAGCCGACTTCCTGTTGGGCTGGCGTAAAACTTAGAGCACGAAAGTTGTTCGGCCCGATGAGATCTAGAAGTGTTCCAAGTTTCATATTATTACATGCAAGCATGTTTGATATATGGACCAAGTTTTCAGACCACGTTCAAGGGGCGCTGTCGAGCCCCCTGCCACGCCCGGTACCAGCTTCAGCCCGGCCCCGATGGCCGCGGGTTCTGACCCGTGTGCAAAGTTTCAAGAGTTTTTGAGCACGTTAAGGGCCCCAAAAGTCCCGGAAACCTTGAAAAACAATATCTTAATGCAAATCTCACCCAACAGAGAAAACCCCTCTCCCTCCCCTCCCCTCCCTCCCTCCCTCCCTCCACACACACACACACACACACACACACACACACACACACACACACACACACACACACACACAATCGCAGGTCTGTCTGTCAGAGAGAGAAAAATTCAGAGAAATCCACATTCAAACCACAATATCTGACTTTCTGTTGGTCGGAGCTAATGACTGTAAATTAGAAAGTTGTTCAGCTCGACGAGAACAATATACACGCCGAGTTTTGTAACTGTAGATAGAACTAACTAAGTTATAACACACTTCATGTGTCCTTTTTAGTCCTAAATCAATTTCCTCGCCACGGCCAAACCGTTCGAGATATCAAAACTCCGTCCGGAATGTAGCATCTTCATGCCGACCGAGTTTGGTGGCGATTGGATTCATTCTCTAGGAGAAATATATATAATTCCAGAGCATGTGTTTCCAAACAACCCATAATAGCCGACTTCCTGTTGGGCTGGCGTAAAACTTAGAGCACGAAAGTTGTTCGGCCCGATGTGATCTACAAGTGTACCGAGTTTCATATTATTACATGCAAGCATGTTTGATATACTGGACAAGTGTTTGAATCCCATTCCAGGGGCGCTGTCGAGCCCCCTGCCACGCCCGGGTACCATCTTCGGCCCGGCCCTGATGGCCGCGGGTTCCGACCCGTGTGCAAAGTTTCAAGAGTTTTTGAGCACGTTAAGGGCCCCAAAACCTTGAAAAACAAAAATAAAAGCATTTCACTCATCAGCAAAATCAGCCCCCTCCCCCAGACACAGAGAGACGTAGGGTCAGTGGGAGAGGCAGAGAAAATTCTCCAAAAATCCACATTCAAACCAAAATATCTGACTTTCTGTTGGTCTGAGCTAATGACTGTAAATTAGAGAGTTGTCCGGCTCGATGAGAACAATATAATTACTGAGTTTTGTGACTGTGGGTTAAAGTATAAAACCAACCCCTCACTTTTGTCAAAAGGTGGCGCTACTGAGCCCCTGCACCACGCCCGTTTCTGGAACTTTGCACATGTCTACTGGCTAATAAATGTGATGTGTCTGTTGAGTTTCATGCAATTTCAAGTATGCTAAGAGTCTAAAAAGCATCAAAAAAGAATATTCGAGTTTGAAGCATTGCCGCTGCAACAGTATCCAAGATATCAATAATCCTTTCACATGTCTACATCTGCCGTGTGTTTACATTACACACCAAAAGTTTTAAGTAAATCGAGTAAAAATAAGAGGGTGATTTCAAAGCATTTTGAAAGTGACACACTTCCTTTTGCCAGTTGGTGGCGCTATATCTTTGACTCACAATAGTCACATCCATGCGATCGGGCTCTTACAGCGAACAAACTGCTGAAGTTTCATCGAGATCAATTAATGTATGCAGAAGTTATAACACACTTCCTGTTTCTCTTTTCGCGCCATCATTTCGTTTCTCGCCACGGCCAAACCGTTCGAGATATCAAAAATCCGCCGGCAATTTTTCATCCTCAATGTCTTGACTTCATGCTGACCAAGTTTCGTGGCGATTGGTGGAATTCTCTAGGAGGAGTATTTCAAATTCCATTGCATGCCTTTTCCAAACAACCCTAAATAGATGATTTCCTGTTGGGCTGAGGTAAAAAGTAAAAGTATGAAGGATATATGAAACGATGAGATCTATATGTGTACCGAGTTTCATATTATTACATGCAAGCGTGTTTGATTTATGGACCAAGTTTTCGGACCCCGTTCCAGGGGGCGCCGTCGAGCCCCCCTGCCACGCCCCGGTACCAGCTTCAGCCCGGCCCTAATGGCCGCGGGTTCTGACCCGTGTGCAAAGTTTCAAGAGTTTTCGAGCACGTTAAGAGCCCCAAAAGTGCCCCAATAGTCGTAAAAAAAATAATAATCATAGTCATCCTAACGAAAACAATAGGGCCTTGCCTTTTCAAGGCTTGGGCCCTAATTAAAAGTCATTTTTCAGTGAAAATCTTGAAATCTGTTGCACGTTAATGAATGCAAGAATGCAAGGTTACTTTATCAAGGAGATCCCACTCTATGATTAGTTTGAAAATGAGACTGAAACTATGTTGTAAAATCCAGAATTCAGTGTTTCCTTGAAATTGTTTTTTTAGAGTTTGTGTAACCAGTTCAAATCAGGCTGTCAAAACTGCTGATATATTTATTTGTAACTCCTCCATCAGTTCAGTTGAGATAGAAACATTTTATCCTTTTATATAACCTGCAGTTAATCACTGGGATTTTTGTTTTAGACAAATGGATGGTGTACATTGATACTAAGATGCATCTGTGTTTGTGTGTTGCAGGTAAGCCAGTGGTGTGAATCTGGAGTATATCTAATGGCCTCTCAGGCTGTTGACAGATGCCAGACCCAGGAAGGTGCAGAAGCAGCACTGCAGGACATCCAGAAGTACATGGAATCAGCCAAAGAGCAGCAGCTGAGTCACCTTAAAGACCTCAGCAACCAGTATGAGACTGTGCTCTCAGACCTGCTCAAGGTACATTGACATTGGTTTGATTACTACCGTACATTCAGTTTTCACAGCTGTAAGAATGACTTTAACCTACTTCTGATATACCACTGAAACTTGTACACTACATGGCAAAAAGTATATGGACACCAAAAGACCACACACAAATTTGCTTATGGACATTTTAATTTTGAAACTGTTGGAATTAAAAAGTTAGAATGAGATATCCACATACTTTTAGTCATGTAGTGTATTTTATTTTTCATTTTTATTAAAGTATTACTCTTTTCTTTAATCTTCATATTCGGTTCTCTTTTATCTCTTTCCATGCAGAGCAAAGTTCAGCAGGCTCTGAAAAGGCTGAATGATGTTCAAGAGATGTTTGAAAAAAGACATGCGAGTCTGAAAAAGCTCTCTGCTAAGCAAACCAGGCCAGTGCAACCTGTTGCACCTCGACCAGAGTCTTTGCCAAAGCGGCCCCCAGCTAAAACACCACATTGCACCATGCCAGGTATCCATGTTCAGAGTCCACCAGAGATTTGTGGTATGTGTGTTTGATTTTACCGCTTAATATTTTTTCCAGAAGCATGTCCTCATTTCGGTTTGCAATCTGAGAGAGTTTCACTAAAGACCCTTGTGTACTCACATTTACTGTATTTACAGCAAGGCAGTCCATTTCCAGGTTGTTTAATTCATCTTTAACTCTACAGCATCAAATCGCAAAGGTACAGATAACTTCAGCACCAATAAGCCGCCCAGTGAAGCAGAACTGGCAAAGCGAAAAAATATTCGGAAAGCCAAAGGTGGCATCAAGGTAAATCAGATCTCATCAGTAAAATAAAATGTAAAGAATATCCAAAAGGCATCTGCATGAATAAAACAGTGTAAACCTAGGATTAGTTTTTGGATTTTATATTTTAATGAATAAAAAATTACTTTTAAAGTTGGCTGCAAACAGTGGTTTGTCTTCTGATGTTCTCACAGATTGAGGTCATGCATGAAGGAGGTCAAGGGGGCTCAAGTCATGTTCTCATGTACAATGAAACGGAGGAGACCCTTTCAAACAGACGGAGGTAAGACCCAAAAACACGGGTCCATGTCTTTTGAGGAAAAGGGGAAATATGTAAAGCAGTGTCAGAAATTACCTCTTTTGTTATTATTAAGGGGCCATATTTATCCTCTGAAACTGATTTTCTGGGCCATTTGTACCATAATGAGTTCATAATTTTTTATAACACATAAAACACATATGCTGTCCATTTCTGTCAAAGTCAATTGAATTAATTAAAATGAATGAATGAACAATCTGAACAATAATGGCTGTACAGTAATCTTTAAAATCAAAAACCACTCACACATATTATCTACACTTTCAACAAAACTTATTTTGAGAAAGCCAATACAGATATCTGATAACTACAGGTCTGAAGAGACAATAAACCCATAACCAGCAATGTGAAACATTTATTTAGTGGTCATAACTTAAAATGTAGATTTAGAATAACTTCCCTGGATTGATTTTGTTGAGAACTCAATTACCCAAGTTATAAAAAAATATTCAGTAAGTCCCCGCCAGTATTCGGATTCCCAGCATGTACTGCTGCATGAATAAATTGTGCAAATTGCAGTGTTGTTTTAATTTACTTTATTTTTTACTGTTTCCAGCTTTTATTTATGCTGTTGGTTGTTGTTTTTGTTGTCACTTTCAGTTATTTGTCATGTAGCAATAGTTAAAGCTCATCTTTTTACTTAATAATGTGATTTGCATATAAAGTGTTGAGACCCTTACGTGTCTCCTTGACAAACTTGTGCCTGACTGTTATAGAGGGATAAGACATTGGATTCTGAACATCAGACTTTTTACCATTAAATGGCAGTTTATTTTAACTCCAACAATGAGATAGCCCTCACTACTTCTATGGTTATCATTTCAGTTATGTGAAATTATAATTTAAGTATTTGAACTTCTATATTGAATTTGCATTGACTTAGAATTAAATGGTTTAAACTGAGAAAGTCAAGTTTACTTAAAAGACATTAAGCTCATTTAACAAGTTATATTGATTTAAGTCAGCTTTATGTTCTGTTTAAACAACTTTCCCTATTAAGTTGACAACTTAAAAATTAAAAGGAGGCATGAACACTTAATTTTTTTTTAAGTAAAAACAATATTTTTATTATTTTTACAGTGTGGAATAGAACATTAGCAGATAAAAAGGTTGAAGAAATTCACCACAGGGGCATTTTTGCCTATAGCCCTTGTTAATATCTGACTCTAATGTGAAGTATTCTAGCTACTCCCATCAATTAGCCTAATAAGAGGTAATGCCTTAACTTTACCCAATAGCAGGCTTTTCTGTCATTATCATTCTATTATAAGCATTCCAAAACAAAGTGGTGAATCATGCAAATCAAATCAGTCATTAGAACTGATAGTTTCTAATGACAATACATTTATAATAATAATAATAATAATAATAATTTTTTTATCCATTGTACACAAATTTCCCTCACATACAGGATTAACTTGTTTGTCAACATTTACTGTTCAGCACCTAGTAAGCGCGCATCGCTGACATGACTGGTTTAGGTTTGTATTTCACAACACTATATTGTTTGATCACTCAAAACAGGTTAAAATATTTGAAATATTGCTATGCCATACTATATTAGTGACAGATCTTTTTCGCATTCTACGCTGCCATGACTACAGTTTCTAATTCCACAACACACTGAAAGTGATTACCCTTACTTTATTGACTGAGGAATTTTTTTAATGAAATTCATTGTTCCCCGTCTGTCGTTCTCTCGACGTTGTGTCGGAGGAGCGACACTAGGGGTCTCTCGAGTGCCGAATATGCCTCTGATCTATGAAAAAATGCCAATGAGAAGTTGGCAGATAGTATTTGCATACCCCGCCCCCGGACATATGGGTATAAAGGCAAGGACATACTAGGAGTTCATTCAGAAATTTTCTTCGGAGCCGATGGTAGTGCATGCAGTCTGCTGCGAGTCACACACCAGTCCCTGCTTTTCCTCTGACGCGCTGCATGCTGTTGGATTGACGGCGCATAACAGCGGCTTTCTCCTTCTCTGCACGTCAGTGCAGCTTTGCCCCTGGGCACTTCGACAGCACAGACAATAACTCTTCATTGAGTTTATTTAAAGAGCGATTTCCCTTTTTGTGTAAAAGAGTATTTCTTCTAAAAGAGCAAAACACAGCGGCGTTGAATGTTCTTTTCAGGACGTGTCTTTTTAAAGATGCCTTTCCGTCCCAGCATTGTTCCTGGATATGGTAGAGTGCTCTCCGCTTCAGTCGGCCACAGGCGTTGTCTCGTGTGTCTGGGCAGCGATCACACCAAGGCTGCGATTGTGGATGGCTCATGCTCTCACTGCGAGAGCATGACCATGGCAACTTTCACGGCTTGTTTCAATAGAAAGCAAGCCACTTCAGCCGCCCCCCGCATTGCTCCTTCCCACGGGATTGAGGACGATGCGGCTGGCGCTGAAAGTGATCCGGGGATGGCAGCAGGTGCAGCTCCGCTGGGTATGCCCCCTCGGACCACCCGCCCCCTGGCACGCTCGTTGACTCCCGTCCGTGCTCGAGGTAACAGCGGCTCGCCTCACAGCCAGTCTGCCTATCCTCTTGAGCTCAAAGTGGATGAGCTCACCACTGCATCAGAGAGCGCGGTACCCTCACAGCCGGGCTGCGGTACCCACATTCTCAATAACAGAGCTATTTCCTATGTCTCTGGGTCACCTGGTCCGCAAATGCCATTCTCACGGCACTTTGCTTCCAGATATCAACAGTCCCGGTTCCCTGAACGCGGTACCTCCGCCCTCAGCCCCACGACTGTTCCCCGGCCAGCCAGTTCAGACAAGTCCAGAGAACGGCGACATCGGACCTCCTCCTCAGTCACGAACCCTCCCCCTGCCGGGTGTGCAGAGCAAGGTAAGTGCTTTGAGTTTTTTCTCATCCTTATATATGTTATATATGTTCCTTACGACTCAGGTCAACCTCAATGTGATAGCGGATGCGCTGTCATGACAACGCTTGCCCAGCGGAGAGTGGAGGCTTCACCCCCAGTCGGTCCAGCTGATTTGGGAACGATTCGGCAAGGCCCAGGTAGACCTGTTTGCCTTCCGAGAAACATTTTCCCCTTGAAAGAATAGGAAACTGGGTAAGACCCCCTTCCCTTGATGCATGTAAGGGCCCCGGTCGTTTATTGTATCGTATCTATGCGAGAAACATAGAGAGAAAACCGCTCCCAGGTTGGCAAGCGTCGCCTTGTTCCCCTGTCTAGGGTAACCAGAAGGATTCCGACGACTTTGAGGCATTGGGGAAGGGTACGTGCAGTCTGACACAGCTGGTCGCCTGTGCATGTAAAATACCTGCCCGCTCCTGTGTCAGCAGAACACGTACACGGCTCAGCGCATGGCGTGATTTAAATTGGACCCCTAGTGTCGCTTCTCCGACACAACGTCGAGAGAGCGACAGACGGGGAACGTCTAGGTTGCGGATGTAACCTCCGTTCCCTGATGGAGGGAACGAGACGTTGTGTCCTCCCGGCTACGTCGTTGAGCCGAGCCACTGTAGTGGCCGGACCATTTACAGCTTCTCAGAAAAATCCTGAATGAACTCCTAGTATTTCCTCACCTTTATACCCGTATGTCCGGGGGCGGGGTATGCAAATACTATCTGCCAACTTCTCATTGGCCTTTTTTCATAGATCAGAGGCATATTCGGCGCTCAAGAGACCCCCCTAGTGTCGCTTCTCCAACACAACGTCTCGTTCCCTCCATCAGGTTACATTTGTCAATCTCAATTTAATTTTTATTCAATGAATTTTCTTATGTTGGCCTAACTTTATTTATTTTTGTAATCATTAGTATCTGCCAGGTGAGCAAGTGTAAGTTGAACAGTGAAACTGTTGCACTGTCAGTTTCATTTCAACTGCTTAAAGAGCTAGCACTTAAATCAATTATCGTCTTAAATTGTACTGTGTATGTCCATCCTCACCCTAAGCAAAAGCTCCATTCTTCACCACAATGGTAACCCCCAAAACTCATAACAGACATTTTTTTTTAAATACCAATATGACAGAACATTAAACAATAACAAATATCCTTACATTCTCAAAAATGCATAAAATAACTCTTCATTTCAACCCTATCCCATGCAAAGAAAACTGGGAAATAGAAATCATCTGCCCAGTTTTATTAATGCTACTTTAACACCACAAAAAGTGTTCATGTATTCCCAACACAAATGGGTAAATTAAACTTCTATTTTACAAATTCAAATGGAAAGAACACAAAATCAAGTTGTGACAAAACGTTTTTGGAATGGTGTCGCTTTAGTTCAGTTTAAATCAACTGACCAAGCAGCAAAAAAAATCTTTTGTGTGTTGCGTCTTTTTAATTTTTTTTATGTTCAAATTCAAATTCACATTTTTGGTTGTGGACAAATTATATTTATAATGTCTATTTCTTTGTTCTTTTAGCTAATTTTTTAACGGACTCAATGATTTTTTTTTTTTTTAAATGCCAAATGGCAGAAAAATGTGTGGAAAAATAATGTGGTAGGTGGTGAAAGAGAGAAAAGTGACAAATAGTGAAGGAGAGAGAGAGAGAGAGAGTTTTCAAACTTAATTTGAAAAAATGAACTCCAATAAACACTTTCAATGATTGTAATTCAGATTGATAATGGGGTCATACAAACAGATATTGCAACATACGTTTTTTAACAAGATTTCTCCGAGGTCTTAGAAGCATACATTTTGTGAGGAATAAGCATGGTCATAATCTCTATATTGCCCATTCATTTCACCATACGATACAGTAAAACAACAGATTCATGTTTAGCACGATGTTGTATTATCAGTTCAGTAAAATGCCCTTTTTGATCATGCAAGCAAAAGAAGGAAAATTCTCTAATTTACTCACCCTCATGCCATCCCAGATGTGTATGATTTTCTTTCTTCTGCATAACACAAATAAAGATTTTTAGAAGAATATCTCTGCTCTGTAGGGCCATACAATGCAAGTGGTGACTAAAAATGTGATGCTCTAAAAAGCACATAAACGCAGCTTAAAAGTAATCCATAAGACTCCAGAGGTTTAATCTGTGTCTTCTGAAGCGATCCAATGGGTTTTGGGTGATAACAGACCAAAATGTAAATCCTTTTTCAATGTAAATCTTGTCATTGCGGTCTCTGGGCACGATCATGATTTCAAGCTTGATTACTCTTATTAAAGCTTGACGCATGCATAGAGCAGTAGATGACACTAGGAAGTGTAGTCGGTCTTGAAGTTGCATGTGTGAAGATTTGAAAGGTTTTGTGCAATTCGCACATCTCAGTTTGCAATTAAATGCTGTTGGTCTTATCAGTTGCATCTCACTTAAATGCAGAAGTGGACAGAGCCATGGTACAGGCAAGGAGACTGCATGTGTGAAGATTTGTAGTAAAAAAGTTATGTTAGAGTTACATTTTGGTCTGTTCTCACCCAAAACTGATTGGATTCCTTCAGAAGACATAGATTAAACCACTGGAGTCTTATGAATTACTTTTATGCAGTGTTTATGTGCCTTTTGCAGCTTCAAAGTTTTGGTCACCATTCACTTGCACTGTATTGAACTACAGAGCCGATATATTTTTCTAAAAATCTTTGTTTGTGTTCTGCAGATGAAAAAAAGTCATACACACCTGGGATTGCATGAGGGTAAGTAAATGATCAGAGAAGTTTTTTACTTTACAACACTTCTCTACTAATATTTAACAAAGAAGGTGTGCACTATTGTGATGATGCATTATATGAAAATTTTAACTAACAGTATAAAAGAACAATAAAAAAAAAAACCCACACACACACTTATTTAAACAGAGCATGATGGATCTTACAAAAACTCCCAGATCACATTTCACAACAAAACACAGAAAAAAATACTTAATTACAATTTTTTTATATAATACTATACAGTACTTGTAAGTAACAAAATAATGATTATTTCGTAACACTATACAATAAGATTATATTTGTTAACATTGGTAAGGTATCATAAACTAACAATGAACATTATAATTTTTTACAGTATTTATTAATCTTGGTCAACGTAAAATGCTGTTGATTGTTAACTAATGTAGTTAACTAACGTTAATGAAAACAACCTTTTTGTGGTCTTACTGATTATTTATTAGCTTAAATGAAAAGACAGAACAATAAGTACTACCATTTTGTTAAAATTAAACCAAACTCTAAAATATTTAAAGTAATGAGAATTATATTTTTCCATTTTCTTTGTTATTAAGGTAAAAGGTATTGGGGTTATTAAAATAATAATTTATCGAAGTTTATCGAAGGAGGAATGAGTGTTACACCAAGGCCTGTACTCTGGAGTGGGATCATTTTGGAGGTGGAGGGTCCATCATGGTCTGGGGCGGTGTGTCACTGCAGCATCGGACTGAGCTTGTTGTCATTGTAGGTGATCTAAATGCGGTGTTACAAGGAAGACATCCTCCTCCCTCATGTGATACCCTTTCTGAAGGCTCATCCTGAAATGACCCTCCAGCATGACAATGCCACCAGCCATACTGCTCATTCTGTGCATGATTTCCTGCAAGAATGTCAGTGTTCTGCCATGGCCAGCGAAGAGCCCGGATCACAATCCCATTGAGCACACCTGTGACCTATTGGATCGGAGGGTGAGGGCTAGGGCCATTCCCCCCAGAAATTTCTGGGAACTTGCAAGTGCCTTGGTGGAACATTGGGGTAAAATCTCACAGCAAGAACTGGCAAATCTGGTGCAGTCCATGAGGAGGAGATGCACTGCAGTACTTAATGCAGCTGGTGGCCACACCACAAACTGACTGTTACTTTTGATCCTGACTGTTATTTCTGTTAGTCACATGTCTGTGAAACTTGTTCAGTTTATGTCTTAGTTGATGAATCTTTTTATGTTCATACAGATATTTACACTTGTTAAATTTGCTGAAAATAAAAGCAGTTGAAAGTGAAAGGATGTTTCTTTTTTATATATTAAACTTACAAATGCCCAAAAATAATGAAAACATTAAAAAAGCAGCAGCAGTAAACAAATGCTTAGGTGCATAGCTTTTATCTTTATTGAAAAATTACACAATATTTAACATTGAAAGCAAAAGGAAACAAATTATGAAATACTGTTTGGACTCACAGTGCATTATGTAAAAGCTGCCATGCACGAATAGGTGTTAGAATTGTACGGCTTACAAAGAAGCATTATTTTCACAGCTGTGCAATACAGATTCCCCAATAATCCAGAGGATATCTCTTGTACCTGTGGGGCAGTTGCAACCTTCCACAGATACCTGACATCATCCGCATGTCCATGAGAGGTGATCATTTTTTCATAGATGCATGGGTGATAGGGTGTTTTCGCCTCACCCGAGAAGTAAACATGTTCCTGGGGTGAGACACCTGCTAAAATGGCACAGATACCCATGAAGACATCATCAATGTACATAGAGGCATTAAGAGACAGGGTGGCCTGATAGATTTTGGCAGCCACATCTCCCGAGACAACATACCCAGCCCCAGCAGTGTAATCTGGATAGGAGCTCCACTGGTACATCTCAAAGGACATGTAGTATTTACTGTTCTTTTGGCGAATGGGAGGTGCTCCCCGGTGCACATGGCCGATCCAGAGGTCACGCACATTCTGTCTGCCAAGGTCCTGAATGTGGTGTACCAAATTAGGTAAATGGATAAATACATCATCATCAGCAGTCATGAGGAACCGGGCATGGGCGCAGTTCTCGTGCGTCCAGCGAAACTGAAGTAGAAGTTTAACAGTGAGGTTGTGAAAGGTGTCGAGAAAGTCCTGCTGAATCAGGTCACCGTGGTTCATGTGTTCCTTGTGCAATGTCTTCTGTATGATAATCTTAGAAGGTATATCTGGGTGAACACCCATTGCAAACACTACCTTCACGATAACACCCAGCTCATTTTTTATGTAGGACTCGTTGCCCCAAGTGGAGCGAATGGCCCGTCTTCTTTTGAAGTTTCCTGGAGAGGATTTCACAAAAAGAAGCAGCAACACATCCTGGTCTTTACAAATGTTCTCGTTGTTGAGCAGAAATGGGAAACTGCCAAACTGGGCAGCTTCCTTTGGGCTGACACTTAGGCTTTTGTTGATGAAGTCGTAGCTGCTGATCAGATAGCGGTAGGAGTATGACTTTACATGGCTCACAACATGGTGATCCACTTGGTCCCAACAAACCATGAGCACTGACAAGATACAGCACATTGAGACAAGCTGTAGAAAAGTCGATTTTCGAACTCGTCTGCAATTCTTGAACATTCTGGGAAATTTACAATTCACTAAAACCCGCTCTGTCTTGTCAAGTCCAATAATGCAATACTGATTTACTGCCGTCAATGGTTTTCCAAGTATGGACTTGCCCGAGTTCCATCTTTGTTATATCAGTGCAGGTGTGTTGGTTTAATAGAAGCAAAGATGTGAAACATTTTCCTCTTTTTTTCGTTCTTTATCTCACAATCTACAAAAAAGGTGAATCCTTACTTGCACTTGTGATGAAGACAATCCACTTTACTCCATAACACAGTATTTGTAATCTGTAAAGGAATAAGTATGTTCATTTCAAAACGTACAAGCATAGCCATATAACCTTTCAGACAACACATTAAAAAGAAATTCCAACAGTTGTTGGTTTATGTTCCACAAGTTATCCAATTGCATTGGTTTCTTTAAAAATGTAACTTGATAGATGATACAAAATATGTCCATGGACTTTTTTTAATCAACATCAAGATTTTAGGTTCAAATCCAAAAGATTGTTTAAGGAAAAGTGCGTACATTAGAATGTGACTGGTCACCATTTTTAGTTTTTTAATCACCTTTTAAATGGTCTGCAGTGTTACAAATAATAAGGGCAATCTTTTTAATAGAGCTGTAAATAATTATTTTAATAAATATTATTTTACTATTTTTAAATTCACATCAGTCACATACTCCAGCTATTTGCTTTTAAAACAACATTCCTCTTCAACGAATGGCCCACGTGTTTACACTATTTGTTGAGAGAGCTCATTCAAAACCTTAACCATGTGGTGAGACTCCCCGATTTGATTTTGCGGACGAAAGCAAATCGCCAACTCAGCATTACGTTGGATAAAGGCAGGCTTTAAACAACAAAACTTGCTTATCTGCTGAGTGCTGTACAAAACATTCACAACCACCAAAAAGAACATTACAGCAGCAAATCTACTCAAAGGCACTGCACATAACAATAAAAGTCATGGGATCACCCACACACCCTAAACTGCTCTGTGACAGGGCCAACAGCGATCATCTTTCAAACTGGATCACCTGCTCAGAGTCTGTCAGAGCCAGTTATTTGGTTTGAATAATCTAGATGACCGTCCTTCCCAAGTTTTATATATTTTTTCTCCATTTAATACTAAAGAAGTGAAAGGTGACTGAGGCAGATATTCTGCCTAATAAATCCATGTGTGTTCCATGGGAGAAAGAGTTTTCACTTTTTGTGAACAATCACTTTAAGGTGCATACAAAGAGAAATAGAATGTTCAGTAGTTATTTGGTTTGTGTATCTTTCTGTAAAGCAAATACATTTTTTTTCTCCCCACACAGTTCAGGCACTGGCATGTAGCATTCTCTATTTTTAAATACATTTGCAAAGTTTCCTTATGCTGGCATAACCTGCATTAACTTCTTTCAGAATTGAAAAACCGTTTCTTTCTTAGGTGGTATTAAAAAGTACATTTCATTTGTATAATCTGTTTCAAAACAAGACCCTATACATCTTAATTGAAAGACATTTATATAAATAGTCACAAAGGATACTTGTAGAATCTTGTCAGAATATATTTATCAAACATAGCATCAGCATTTCTTACATTTTTCTTATTGTTACGGAACAAAAGTCTTGGATTAATGTCAGCGAATGATAACGTAATCTAATACTTATTACTGCCTGCTGCGATTAAACACATCAAGCAATGGTACAAATTTAAATGCAGATAATCATATAACACATTGTCAAGTGTTAAACAGCATTTTTTGAAGAACTGGCCGGTTTCAGGTCAAATAACTCAGTCAACTGTGGAATAGAAAACAGCAGTACTAAGACTATACACATTCTATGACTCCACATTTGCTCAGTAAATTTAGCAGAAGCTCTTCAAGGCTTGACAAACCAATGAAGAGACATTTTGTGTTTGGCTTACTGAAGTTACATTCCCTGCCTGCCTCAACAAAAACTCTGGTCAAACTCTCTTCAGTCAAATATTGAATTATGTGACTTACCAGTAAGTCTGTGTAATGTGGAAACTTTTGTAGCAGCAGTGTTGGTAGCAGAAGTTAGCAGAGCTTCTATTTCAGAGGGAGTGGTTCATAATGGGTGGGGGGAAAGGAACTTCCTTTTCATGCAAACAACTTTAGTCTTTACCATATGAACAAACAGCTGTGGAAAGAGAGTAATCTCAGACAGTGGAGCAAGGAATCTAGGTCAGCTGATTCACATAAGCAGGCAGCACTTCCACAAAATAAAAGTAATTAATCAGTCTTGCCCTGCAATAGAGGAGTTAGTTAATTAAAGATTAAATAAAATATAAATCAATGAATGGGTCATTTAAGGTGTTACAGTTACTCACTGTTACAGAAGTCTATTGAGAGTCCCCATAATGATATAAAAAACCTGTGTGTGTGTGTGTGTGTGTGTGTGTGAGCGTGTATTTATCACTTTGTGGGGACCAAATGTCCCCATAAGGATAGTAAAACCCGAAATGTTTGACCTTGTGGGGACATTTTGTCGGTCCCCATGAGGAAAACAGCTTATAAATCATACTAAATTATGTTTTTTGAAAATGTAAAAATGCAGAAAGTTTTCTGTGAGGGTTGGGTTTAGGGGTAGGGTTAGGTTTAGGGGATAGAATATAAAGTTTGTACAGTATAAAAACCATTATGTCTATGGAAAGTCCCCATAAAACATGGAAACACAACATGTGTGTGTGTGTGTGTGTGTGTGTGTGTGTGTGTGTGTGTGTGTGTGTGTGTGTGTGTGTGTTCATCAAGGTAAGAGGAAGCAAAATAAGGATCTTTGTACTGGACTGCACCAGCTTTTGGTGAAACCAAAACTGTCCTTTTATTTACTAGGGGATGATCAGTGCTCCAAATTTACAAAATACCTCAATTCCTCAGCATCTGTTAAAATAATAAAAGCATTATTTTACCAACCATCTCCACATAGCGTGATGATTTAATGTTAATTTGATTAACTCCTATTAAAGACAATGTCTCACCACACCAACATTCTGACATGTCTGATCGCTGACTTACAGTTTTTTCTGTCTTTCTCCTCAGTCACATAATGAATGAGTTGATAGAGACGGAGAGGCTGTACGTGGAAGAGCTACAGAGCATCATAGAGGTACATGAAGCATAACATATTTTCAGATTAGACAGGAAACAGGAAATGATGATCTTTGTTGGCTTTTGGAGCTGGGTTAGCTGTATTATAACCTGTATGAAATATAATTTTACTCTAAAAATGTTTAAACATACTGGGAATGTCATTTAACCTTGATTTAGTTCACAGAATTATAGGGTAATGTTTACCCAATTGAAGTTTGTGTAACGAAAAGGCAACGATATACAAAATGTTTGTTTTCATTTGGTAATTTTTTAATGGACTTAATTTTATTTTATCTAGAAAATTTAATAATACAAAATAATAATTTAATATTGCCTTTTTTTTTATATAGATTCAGGGGAATTTGGGGGCACCAATAGGAATGCTGTCATAATATTTGTGATTGGTCAAGTTAATAAGAAAGCATTCACAAAATATAGGAAGTGTACAAATAAATGGATATGTCATCAATCAAAACTAGTACATTAGTTTAAAAAAAAAAATAAAAGAAGAATTTTCTTAGTGTTATGGCCTTAATCTGGTATTTGCCAATAAAGTGTGACAAATTTGATGATAGAATTTTCATTTTTGGGTGAATTTATTAAAGGTTAAGAGATCCTGCTAGTTTGTTGACAATGACTATTTCTATTTTTGTGACCGCAACAATACAGGGTTATGCCGCAACACTGGATGATCCTGAATTGATCTATTTGATCCCACCATCTCTGAAAAACAAGAAGGATGTTCTATTTGGCAATCTGCCTGAAATCTACGAGTTTCACCAGAAGTAAGAAAAGTGATGAAGTCACTTTAAATTTTTAACACAGAAACCCAAGTGCCAGACCCTCCCACAGCATGCCCACGTATACCACAACTGGTTTGGCTAGTTTTATTTTTCTTCTTCTTCTTTTTTTCTACTTCTTTTTTCCCCATAACAAAACACATAACACTAGGAAAATAGTTATCATGTTGCACAATAATTAGTAATGGTATGTTTGAATCACTAAGTATTTTTAAATCAGTAAAAGATTTTTAACTCATGATTTTAAGTAAACAAAATCAGTAGCTCATTATTTTTGTCTTGTTTGCCAGTGAGGTATGAAAAATAAGCTTAATTCAAATTATATTTATTCTCTCTATATTGTTATTTCTCTTAAAACAAGACTTATTATTTTATGTAATTTTGCTTCTCAAGTAAATGTATCTTGTTTGACCAAAAATACTGAGTAGGTAGTTTTGTGTCTATAGTCTGTGTTGCTAACCGATAGGGCTTATCAGGCCCATTGTTTTGCTGACCTCATGCTAGCGATTATTGCTCTGAAGTTCATTGTCTCCAATGAGGGGTCAAGTTACAGGAAAGTCCATGGATTTGACAAGAGCGGAATCTATAGCAACCCCCAGAGCTGTGTTCAGTGCCTATCCCCCACAAGCCATTTCCTAGCACCTGTTTTATAGACTGTCAATCAGTCACAGATAAACAACACGACAGCATTCCCTGTCACTCCTAGCTTTAGCCTTGTTTTTGTGCTCTTACAATCCTTGAAACATAAGCCTTTCATCAGATCAGTAATGAAAGGCCTGAAAAGGCTTTTGTGTTTGTTATGCTGAGATGAAAGATTTTACAGTTAAGCTTCAGTTATGTGGATTTCATTGAAATTATATCAACAGTTATGTTTTCCATTACTGTAAACTTCAACTTTCAGATATTACGTAACCAACACCTCTCTCTCTCTCATTATTCGGCTGTCCTGTTTTTTTAATTCTGCCCCTCCCGCTCTTTTTCGCCCTTTTTTTTACCTCTCATACACTGGCCCCTGAAAGTATGTAGACAGGTAAATCACACTTTAAAATATGTGAATGTCTTTGCATTATATAACAAAAATGAGACCAAATGGCATTTATTTAGATAGGTTTTCAATTATTAAATTATAACATTTTGTCACTTTGTGGAACATGTCCATAGTTAATGTGATAAACTACAGTTGTGTTTAATCTGCGAAGGCACCTGTGTGAACCTGAGGGTAACTGATTTCAAACATCTCTTAAAATTTTTTTTAGGCAGACAGTTTTATCAAAAGCAATTTACAGTGCATTCAAGGTTGTATCAGGTTAAAGTTGGTTAAAAGTCTGTTGTTTAAAAAATATGGCTAAGTTATGTGCAAATGCCACTTGCCTCTATTTTCTATTGAGGTGACATTTAGACATTTTTAGTGTGAGGAAGAGTTGGCACGGTTAGTTCATTTACAAAACATTTTAAATTTTTAGATGCTTTTATCCAAAGCACTTACAAATGAGGAATGTCACAAGCAAACTTACTGTATGTTCCTATAGCTCAGCTGGTAGGACATGGCACTAGCAATGCCAAGATCATGGGTTTGACTCCCAGGGAACTGAAATAATTTACAGTATATCTGGATGCACTGTCACTGTCATATCAAGATGCTTGTACCGTTGGCTTGTTTTTTATGAATGATGCCTTTGTTCTTTTCTAATTTCTACCCCACTCTTTGTGCAGAACATTTCTCAAAGAGTTGGAAAACTGTGCAGAAAAGCCTGAGTTGGTGGGGACGTGTTTTTTAAAGCGGGTGAGTGACATAATGGATTGAGATTGATGTTGCAGTATGTGAGACGGATTCTAAACACTGTCACCATCTGGTGTCTTACAGAAAGAAGAGTTGCAGATCTATGAGAAATATTGTCAGAATAAGCCACGCTCTGAGGCGTTGTGGCGGCAATGTGGGGACAGCTTGTTCTTTCAGGTGAGGCATTTAGCCCTGTTTATGTTAGTTTCATAACTTCCATATGTAATGGTTTTACTTCCCTAGTAAACACAATACCAGCTCTCTTTTAAATGTATACACAAATACTTTTTTCAACCTAAAGTGGATTTTGATGCAGGAGTGCCAGAAAAGGCTGCATCACAAGCTTTCGTTAGATGCATACCTGTTAAAGCCTGTGCAGAGAATCACCAAATACCAGCTGTTGTTAAAGGCAAGTCCTTCAATCTTATACTGCTTTGTTACACATGTAGATATTATGGGGACCTACATTATTATTTTCTAAGCTTATAGACTCCTTTTTAGAAAGTTTTTTAACTTTTTCCCTTTCTACATATGAAGTCAAGCATTATTTAGTCCTTCAGTGAAGCTGTTTTCCTTGTAGGAACTAAAACGTGTTGGATTTGGTCCTCACAAAGTTGGATTTGGTCTACACTAATATGGTCCCCTCAAAGATAGCAACACCTGTCACACACAGACTTTTTGAGTGTATGCACTAGATTTAAAAAGGAAATTCTCAGCTTTCTATTTATATAATTATTATGTTGGTGTGACATAACCTACATACTTTTATTTTACAGACATGGTTTAGGGTTTTTTCAAAATCCCTAAACCAAGACTGAAATTATCAACAGTAACTCCTAGACCTTTCAAGTTGCATCCACCAAACTCAGCATAGACCTTCAGACTGTTCTGACGGTATATCTCATTCGAAATCAAAGAACGAGTGTGACGTCGTTTCGAACAAAAGCTTGCCATCCCGAAGGTGTTTTTGAGTTCATTTCGATGGTTCATAACAGCTCACAAAATTTGAAGGAAACTTTGTAGCAGCTGCTAAACGCATTTATACTGCCATTGATCCAAATCATTGGTAGGTGTGACCTTGAGCTCCACATACTTTGAGACCGACAACTAATTCCTATAATGTTGTTGAGTCAGTTAAGACCAGTCAACATAACCACACAGGCGTGCAGATTTATTACCGAGCTGGGGCAAACTTACCTACATCTGTATGATTGTTCGTGTAAAGACATTTTCCAAGAAAACTTTATGTGATTTTTTGTTTAATTAGTCTACAAAAGGAGTCAAATCTACTAAAATATTCCCATTTACTCTGAATTCTGTACTCTCCCCATCAACATTTTTACACACCCATCTTTGCAGCAGAATCAGTTTCTTCAAAATTACAACAACAGTGTAACCATTGCATACTAGCGTGTAGTGTGTTAGCACATTAGCACCATGGATGTAGAATTACACATTATCTCCTGCATATGTATTACTTTAAATCATCATCAAGTGGTTAGAAAAGGTTTTTTATGATCTCATGTGAATTCTGCTCTTAGACAGCATTATTAAGGCAGCTCATTAGGTTTTGGAATAGACCCTTTGTGTGCTATATCTTTTATAAGTGATCAGAATGACAGTTTTCAAACAGTGGATGATAAAAATCAATCCATTCAGCCATCCAACCAACCATCCATCCATCCATCAGTGTGTCTGACCATTTATCTGATGGTCTGTCTTACTATCTATCTAGCTGGTTGTTTCTCTTATTGACATTTATGTATAACCATCAAACTTGTTTAGACAATCTAGTTTAAACTTTCAGACAAGGCTTTTTTTAAACCAACATCAAAGTTTCTTGTCCAAACTCTTGCTTTAATTATTATATTTTAAATCTTGGCTGAGACTTTTCCTTTTTACTTTTAATGCATAAAACTCAGAATGTTTTTCTGGGTCTCAAGGGACTCAAAATGTATGGATGAAGGAGGTTACATTGGAGGTTTTGTATCATGGTGTGGGCTTTCTATTGACTTTTTTATAGTAAGCTAATGATATTTTCTATTCCCTAATCTCAACCATAAACTTAATCTACAGAAGCATGTTTGCTTTTATATTTCCATTATTAAAGATATAACATTTTCTCATGGGAACTGTTGGGTGATCCCCACAATGTACACATTTTCTAACCAAATGCTCCCACAATGTAGGCAAAACCTAAACCACCACCCTCATACACACATTTACTTAGCTATTTAAGTGAAGCTTATTGTAATTACTATAAACTAACTCAAACTTTAACCCTACCCCCAAAAGGAATAGAAAACACTTATTATTTTTGTATTATTTATGAGTTAATAAATAATTCTTCCAAATGAGGACATCAACAAATTGCCATTCTTTGCTAACTTCTGGGAACAATTTTGGTCCCAACCTTAAGTGTGCACACAACCTATAGTTAAGAAAAGAGACACACTTACACACACAAACACACACACATGTTTTTAATATACTATGCATTTTACAGGAGATGCTGAAATTCAGTAAGAACTCAGAAGGCACAGCCGAGTTGGAGGAAGCTTTGGCTACCATGCTGGACATCATCAAATCAGTCAATGACTCCATGCATCAGATCGCTATCACTGGCTTTGAGGTTTCTGCACTTAAATAATTTTTAGATATGAAAATGATTTCCAGGTTCAAGCAGAAATGTGACAAGAAATGACAAGGAACAAGAAAATTACTTGAATGTTTTCCACAAAGTACAAAGGTATTCACTGACTTGTCAGGTCCTTATTTAACATAAATTGATCAATGCAATGCATCTGAAAATAAGACATGTTAAGATAAGATTTTGTGTGTACATAGGTTGTTATGTGCTTTTTGGAATCTGCTTTTGTACGTGTGCTAACATTATATATGGAGGGGGGAGAGGAGTGTTTGGAAGGGAGTGAATTGTCCACTAATCTTGTCTTTTTTTATAAATCAACATTAATAAGAATTTGGTACTTAATGCCAGTAAATTAGGCATTGGCCCCATTTTTGATGTGATGTCGAACCTTTAACCTCTTTAACTCATTTTTTGGAATGTTGCCTGCAATTTTTCAGTCTCAAAAAAAACTAAAGTTGGTCTAATTTTTCCGGAGACCGACCCCCCTTTGTTTAGCATGCTTTTCCTGTTGGACCGCATATGTGAACATTTAATTATTCACACAGGCAACACAAGTAAAAAATGGTAAATATTTTTGAAAACTGTAAATGTACAAGCAGATATAAAGTTTTTAGCTATTTCGGATTACAGCAGCAGTGATTGGCACATAATAGAGACGTTTGTATTTTATGTCTTACAAATATCATATTTCACTTTGTCACTTTGATTCTATTGAAAATCTTTCAAACAGTTGTAGTAGGGCAACAAAATAAACTATAGAGCCACATTTCTGAAAATGAGCGCTTTCATTTGATATATGATTTGTCTATTGAAGTGAAATTTGAAAGACTTTCATAGTCATATTAATATTTCTACCACTTGACCTTTAGGTGGTACTGATTTGCGTTGCGAATGATTTCAGGCCTTATTTTGTTATTTTATGTAACATAAATTCAGAAGTGTTGGTTACTTATAAAAGTTTAGATTCTAAGCTTTCAAACAATACCCCATATGTCTGACCTACATATTTGGAGACTTGAACATTTAAAGTGTAAACTTTTTTTTTGCGACATAGCACCCACAGTGTTGAAGAGTTAATGACTTCTCATCAGTGTGTTAATAGTGGACAAGTTGCAAAGTTACCAAAATTAGGACAGAATATACATGAAATCAATAACATTGAATTACAGCACGTAAATAAATACCAGACTGAATAGTAGCATATAGATATCCAGTTTGTATATTTACAAACACTTATTTTATTATATTATATATATTATGTTTACTTATTTGTGTTATTTATAAATACTTATAAAGTGTGAGTTACGAGGAAATATCAACCTTACTGAAATTAACATTTCAAGTTATAACACAATAAATCCAGAGTACTAAAATGTACTTGAAATTCAAGAAAAACTTTCTTTCATAAACCTTATATATATATATATATATATATATATATATATATATATATATATATATATATATAAACACAGAGTTATCTAACATAAATTAATCTGAATCTCTTGTTCAACTACGTGACTGGCTAATATATAAAAAATCATATTTGTGTGTGATTTTGTTTGTCTTTCAGGGCAATATTAATGATTTGGGCAAGCTGCTCATGCAGGGATCCTTCAATATTTGGACAGACCATAAGAAGGGTCACAGTAAAGTGAAGGACTTGGCCCGCTTTAAACCCATGCAGAGGCACCTATTTCTCTACAACAAAATGATTTTGTTCTGCAAGAGACGCGAGGAGACATCTGATGGTCATGAGAAATCCCCCTCCTACAGCTTCAAGCACTCATTAAAGGTGCTACAGAAGTCATCACAGCATACATTTGTGGCAGAAAAGGTTGAAGGTAGCACAATAGTTAACCTGGTTGAACAGCATAAGTTTCATATTTACACAATTCTGAAGATGTTATCAGCCTTTGAACAAGCAACTTACTATTTGCCTTAGGGTGTTCTCTCTCTAAAGCAAATATTTAACAAATTATTCTGCTATTTTATTGACTGAAAATGATGTATGTGTACCTGCAACAACAAAAATAAATCTCTCTAGAGATGGCCTATCATTTCTATTTAAAGCAGCAATGTGTTTAGAATACTAAGCACTGAAAATGGGGGAGCAACCCAAAACAATTGAACTTTTTAACTACATGTATTTTAATAAATATTTTGTATATTATGTTTAATCAGGTAACAACAGACAACTGATTATTGGTGTATTTCATTATAGATGAGCTCGGTGGGAATCACAGAAAATGTAAAGGGAGACATCAAGAAGTTTGAAATCTGGTACAATGGCAGAGAGGAAGTGTACATCATTCAGGTAAGTCTCAATGCCACAAGAAGACTTACAATGAATTGGATGTCACAATTTTATTATAATAAAGCACTACATATTTTTTTTAAATGTTATCCCCCTTTTCTCCCAATTTGGAATGCCCTATTCCCACTACTTAGAAGGTGGTTGAGGATTACTCACGGTTACTCACCTCAATCCGGGTGGTGGAGGACAAGTCTCAGTTGCCTCTGCTTCTTAGACTGTCAATCTGCGCATCTTATCACATGGCTCGCTGTGCATGACACCACAGAGACTCACAGCATGTGGAGGCTCATGCTACTCTTCGTGAACTACACACAGGGGCAGGACATGTCGAACGACTTGTCCCATTTTTAAAAACAGCCAATAGGCTTTAGGTTACAGCCACACACACACACACATATACCCTTTTCCACCATGCTGTTCATGTTAGAGCCACTTACCAGTGAAGCGATATCAATACCGGCCAGCTTTCCAAAGATTTGAGAACTGAACGATGATCTAACTAACAACATGAATCCATATCGATTCAGAAGTGAACATCCCTATGCCCTATTCCCTTCGAAGACAATTACCCTCCACTGTGAGTGATTTAGATGGAAATTGGAAATTCTGTTTGGAATGACACCGCAGCATGAATTGTGCTTCCTTCAAAGTGCCCTGCAAAGGCATGTTAGAACACAGTCAGATGCGCTGAACAGTTGTACAGGGTGGATAGGTTCTCGTTCTAAAAATAATTTGATTGGACAAGGTTCCTCAACTTCTATGTGACATCATGGATGTTCAGTGGGGTCTTTTTAGCCAGAAGAGAGAGACTGCAGATTTTAAAGGTGCACTCAGTAATTTTTTCTTCATTAAAAACATTTTACTCCTAAAGAAATTAATTGTCTAATCTCAGTAACCACCTGTATAATGGACACTTTTACACTTGGATTTAATTAATTATGGCTGATTGTGAATGGTGAATTTCTACAAAGGCATCTGTAACTAAAACCTATTGATTTTGAATGATGCTGCATCCACGGTGCTAGGTGTCACTTTAAGTCCAAGATGACACTAACAAAAAAGTTACTGAGTGCACCTTTAAATTCGTATATCTTTTGAAAACAAATTTGTCAATGTTTAGGAGTACACAAGTACTGTATATAGATGGCCTTAAATGTAATGGATATGGACTAAAAGCAGCAAAACTTAAATTTTGATGTCACTGGGTGGGTGTGTTAAGGATAATACACTACAGTATATACTGAATATTCACATAAGCCATATATTAGAATGAAAAACTACAGTGCACACAAACAACATATTTTGATGTTAGATTGCTGTACTTATTGGACCGTCACTATAAGGTTATGTTGTTCTTTAATTGAAAAAGTATTTCATTTATGTGTTTGCTTTTTTTGTACTTGAGTTCAATGAACACTTCTTGTATTCTGTCGACCTTTATGTTTTACCTAATGTGTATCACTTTCTGAAATCTTCTTTTTGTTACGTATATCTCTCATCTATGCGAGGGAACTATTGTCCCATATTGGAAAGACTGAGTCATTGTTGCATATGTCTGACTCAGTTATCTTTTTCAGGCCCCCTCTATGGATGTAAAGAACACGTGGGTGTCAGAGATCCGTAAAGTCTTAACGAGCCAACTGGAGGCTTGCCGAGGTATTTCTAAGGGCAATTTCCAGCTTCCACATCCTGTAACTCCAACATGAACAACACAATCTAACTTTACACAACCTAGCCTTGAAAACCGCACTACAACATCACAATGGAAAAAAAAATTCCCCCCAAAACAAGCTAATTTAACATATTAAAGGTGCACTCAGTAAATTTTGTCTTTGTGTCATCTTGGATTTACACTGACACCTAGCGACTTGGATGCTGCATCATTTAAAATCAGTAGTTTTCATTGTAGAAATTAAGTATTCACATCCATGATTACTTTAACCAATGAGTGAAAGTGTCAAATAACAGGGGGGTTACTGAAATGATGCAGGTAGTATTCGGCCAGTCATATGATTCTAACATGGCAGCACCCATGTGCAGAGTTTCTCTATGTAGAATAAAACAGTTTTTATAATGTTATTGATATGACTGGAGTCCTCATTTTAATGTGAGTGGTCATGATTTCCTACATATATTGCAAAATTACAATTCATGTCTTTAGGAGATAAACTTTTGTTAATGAGGAAAAAATTATAATACAGATACAGAATGCACCTTTAACTAATACATATCCTTGCTTTGTAAAGGGTAAAATAAAATCGTACACAATATCTCCCTATATAATTATCCCAAACTTGTAGAACATCACCCTCTAAATTTACAATCCCAAATTTACACATCACCTTGTACATTTATCATCATCCTCTTAATCCCAAACTTATGTCACCCTCTTATAGAACAATTTAAAACGTACACAACCTCAACCTGTAAACTTAAGGCTCGGTGGCATTTACATTTGCATGATGGAAATTTGCATGCAAAGGAAGCATGTGCAGATGTGAAACCAATGTGAAACCAACAAAGACGACCTGTCAAACAGCCCCCTTTTTATGCTACACTTCATAATCTGGTAGAGTAAAGGTTATCATCCATAACTTACACAACATCACCCTCTGAACTAATTTATCATCCCAAACTCGTACAATTTCACTCTGAAAACCCACAATCCTAACTTCAATGCACCGTAAAACCTCACTTAAACACGAGTACTCATGCAGGTTCTTCCGTTCACAGTTCTTATCAGTACATAAAAGGTTGAATGTATAAACATTGAACAACCTCTGAAAACCCCCCCCTCCCTTTCTTCTTATTCACACAGAAGCCAGTCAGCTCCATCAGAAGATTACAGAAAATATTTACCATGCTCCCATGAGGTAGGCTACTTAGTGTATGCATGTGTGAGCATTACCAGTTAAAATCCACGATCCCGGATCCGGGATTTAAAATTACGTGGACATTAAATGTATGCAGAGGAGTTATGAGCTCATATCTTGTACCATTTGAAAGCTTAGAATGTCTAATTTCTTGAGATATGCATCACTTTGGCATTTGTTTTACACTAAGTAACTTATTTACAATAAATTACATAGTTCCACCCATCAAAAGTCGTGTCATAATTATGTGCGTTTTTGAATACATATATGTCTCATATCAGCTCAAATATGGCCTTACATGTACAAACCATGTATCAAATGAAAGCTCTCATTGCCAGTAAGAAGTTCTAATAAGTCTTTTTATTGAGGTATAATCACATATCTAATAGACTTCGAATGAATCATGAGGTATACAATCAACATTTGTAAACATACAAGTGAAATTATTGAATATTTGCCGTGCTACTCGCACTAGACAGCACAGTTAGCCACAAATGCTACATAATCCTTTACCTTAGGTTATTCTCTGCAAAATGAGCCGTTTTTCAGTGTTTTCTGTGGTTGTGTGCCCAAGTAATCACTCGATATGTCACGCGTGTGCAGAAACACCACAAAGTAATGTTATATGATATTCAACAATCCAGGAAAATATGTAAACATCCGATCCGGATAAAACATATATTGCCGTAAAACTTAGACCCTCCGCTTTCCGGCAATGTCTCTCAAGATCAAATAGACCAATCAGGGGCTGTGATATTGCATCCTGACTGTGAAGTGATCACTAGGTAGGTTACGTGCATAAAACACACAGGCAGCGTCTCACCAGACACCTGAGCGCATATTTACCACTTTCAACAGTGTTTTATGTAATGACAAAGAGTTTTCTGTAAAATTACACTGGGATTTTGCATTTATAGCACTGTATATGGGTATGGGGAGACTTTAGATTTGGGTAGGCGGAAAGTACACCAAAAAAAGGTAATATTCCTCCCTTCAGATACATTTGAATAGATATTAAATAAAACATGATACAGACAAAATTCCTTTTTCAGGTATTTGCTGACATCTAGTGGAAACAGCCAAAACATTCTGCATGCTGCTATGGCAAACAGGGCTTGAGTTATACACTTTCAAAAATGAATTTATATAAAAAAAATCAAAAAGCGCCTCTTTTTTTAGGAGGGTTATTACTGTTCAGACAACATATATTTAATTTTTTTACATTTTTAGCAGTGTTTTATGCAACTTCAAAGGGTTTCCTGTAAAATGACACCAAAACTGTGTATTTAGGCCAAAGTATGTGGGAATGGGAAGCTTTTTAATTTGGGTAGGCCAAATCCAGGCGGAAATCCCCAAAAATGGCAAGGATCTTAAGCTAATGCATACATGTGCATTTTATAATTTTTTTCACCATTTTGTGAACATTTTAATGTTCGCTTTGTGTTCTTCTCTGACAGAAATATGCGCAAAACGGCTCTTCGACAGTCTGACTCTTCCAGTCCTGAAACGGGATACAGGCGGGCAGACACAGGCCCAAATCTTCGGCAGAAACGAGGTGAGAGCCCTTTAAAATCCCAAATAGAGATTTCACACTTAAACATCTCACTGCAAAGTGCTATCTACCCTTTCTCTAACCAACCATTCATGGTTATTAATCTTTTAGATTCACAGCAGTCAAAAAGTGCTCTGGATTTCTGGTCATTTTGAGTGAAAAAATATTTGGATGCTGTCTTTCTTCCTCTCCTGCTTGCTTTTTAAGGCTTTTTAAGGTATTATCATTAATTAGGACATTATCTCTTATCTTGGTGGTAATGGCTGTACAACAAACAATGGGTAATTGGTTACTGGAAGGCACTTTAATGCTTCTTCCACTTTGCAAGGTATTTTGAGCGAAAGCCGGGCTATAATGCTGTTAACATCTGCCCAAGCATAATGACTCATCATTATTCCAGAAAGAAGTAAGTCTGACCTGAATTTCTCCCATGCCCCTCTGGATATCAAATGGATATCAAGTTAGCCTGATGTGCCTCAAACTAAATTCTGAATATCTTTCAAAGATTTGAGGGCACTAACTTGACAAACTCCAGTGATTCTTCCTAAAAAGCACTCATTGAACCACCTGGTTCTTTGTAAACACAACTTTGTTTCCAGGAAGACCCTAAATCTGGGAAGTTGGGTAAAGCCAGCCAGTCAGATTAGTGCTTGCCATTTTTGTGTGCAATTTGCATCAAATTGTCAGTGAATGGGCTGTGGGTGGTCCATGCGATCTGAGGCTGAGACTAGTGTGTGTGTTGTTGTCAGATTGAAGAGGAGAGGTGATTTAGCGTGAAGGTTGTTGGGCGATATAGGGATTTTGGTGCTCTGTAAAGTTGCATGTTCTGAGTGTGTAATGGATTCTGACAGATGTTTAGTTTCTCTGAGGAAAGACGTGCTGATCCAACGCCACTGATGAACCCACTCTGAAGATAGTGCTGTGTTAAACTACAGCAGAACATTATGAGTTTCTGACCTTAGGTGGCGATGTTTAACAGTCCTATACGTCTCACCTCACTCTGACCTCAAACTACAAGGCCTCCAAAACTTGTCACAATTTGTGTTTTTTCTTCAATGACCGATGCGGACTGATGTCTAGAGAGCAGGGTGGGTAATGACAGTTAATGCCGATGTATACATGATACAGTTTTAATGACAGCAATTGTGATGTACAGAAAATTGCATGTTTAATTCAGCAAGTGGCATTTAGTTCTCATCTTTTAAATAAAAATTATAATTTTTCTTTTTTAATAAAATTTTGTGTCATTTGAGTCAGAAAGATATTCATTTATCACACTGGAAGTGGAAGGTTAAGTCAAGTGTATCCCTTTATGAGATACATTATATCACAATCAGATTGTTTCTGTGTGTTCCCTGCTAAAGTTAAACCTATGTTCCCCTTCTGTCACTCACTTGAAGTCTTTTTTAAAGATGCCTTTCCATCTCTGTTTAGATCCTGGGTGCGGTCATTACCTCTCCGCCTCTGATGGTCACGATCGCTGCCTTACGTGTCTGGGCAGTAATCACGTTGAGGAAGTGTTTCTGGATGGTTCATGTTCTTACTGGGAGAACATGACCATGGCAAAGTTTAGGGGAAAGCCACTTCAGCTGTCCCCTCCGCTGGTCCTACTACCTACGGGTATGAGACCTCCCCGGTTGATGCTGAAGGCGATTCAGGGGCTTCTGTGGGTACGGTTCCGCCGTGTAATCCCCCGTGGACCGCTCATTCCCCGATATGCTCATTTGCTCCCGTCCAGTTCTGGGATGAGACAGGCAGCTCATCTCAGTGCCACCCTAATGTCTCTTTCGGAGTTCGCAGTTTGGATGAGACGTCGATCAAGCACCTTGGTGATGTCAGACAACGAGGAAGGGCTGTCCCCTTCGGGTGTGCCAGCTCGACGCGGGCGACTGGTTCTTTCGGGTCGGCGCGCAGCTTGCAGCCGTGTCCCCTCCAGTCCCTTTCTTCCCGGAGGTGCATGACGAGTTCGTGGAAGGCATCTTTCACTGCCCAAACCTGATCCTTCAGCTCGCCCGCTCTCACTACCCTCGACGGCAGAGCGGTCCAACTGTGCCCACTGAGTCGCCCGGCACACCCTTCCCGAGCCTGTAGGACTACGTTGTCTCTTCCGACCAAAGTCTATAGCGCAGCCGGTCAGGCCACCTCCGCCCTGCACGCCATGGCCCTCTTACAGGTCCATCAGGCAACCTCACCCTCTGTGCGATGAAGGACACTCAGGCAGAAAATGTCCACTCTTGTGGTCCAGGAGCGCCACCTGTGAATGAAGTTTGTTGAGATGAGGGACGCAGACATGGCACGTTTCCTGAATGTGCCCATCTCCCTGGTTGGCCTTTCTGGCGACACCATCGAGGACTTTGCCCAGCAGTTTTCGACGGTGAAGCAACAGACCGAGGCCATCCAGCACATCTTGCCCCAGCGCAGTTCAAGAGTGCGCACCCCATCTGTTCGCCGAGGCCATCCCCCTGCGGCAACACAAGTTCAAGCGGCACTGCCCCAGCCTGAACCATGCTCTCGGCCCCGGCGTAGGGCCCCCCCAGGAGAGTGATGCCTCTCGACCCACCGCTAAAACCTGAGAATCCTCCCACTGCCCGCTTCCACTGGTGTGCCCTGACGGGAGCTCCCCTCAGAACAGACGTGCTGGCACCCAGCTGGCCCCGAGGGCTGCACAAATGCATGTTCCCCCCAGTGAGCCTACTTGCACATACCTTGTGCAAGGTTGGGGAGGATGAGGAACAAGTGCCGTATTGGCCCACCCAGACTTGGTTCTCGGACCTCATGCTCATCACGACAGCACCTCCCTGGCAAATTCTCCTGAGGAAGGATCTTCTTTCTCAGGGACGGGGCACCATCTGGCACCCACACCCAGACTTCTGGAATTTCCATGTCTGGTCCCTGGACCAAGTGACTTAAGTGGTCTAACGCCCGCAGTGGTAACCACAATCGCTCAGGCTCCTTCTACACGGCAGCTGTATACCCTGAAGTGGTTATCATTGCTTTGTCCGGTGCGTGCTTTGCGCATATTTTTGGATTGCATTCAGAGCTCCAGATGCTCTGAGTAGCTCTTTGCCTGCTTTGGCGGACAACAGAAAGGGAACGCTGTCCTCAAACAGAGGCTTGCCCACTAGGTAATGAACGTCATCGTGTTGGCTTACCAGGCCCAGGCCTTGCCCGCCCCTTCAGGTAATACTTAGGTAATACAAGAAAACTCTACAAGGAGTCTGGCATCCTCATGAGCACTGGCCAATGGCTCCTATCCAGCAGAGTACTGGACAACACCCAATACCTTCAAGATTTTACAATCTCCAGGTTGAGCCAATTTCATCCTGTGTTCTTTCAGCAAACAGGTACGTTTCATAATACGGGATAGCTGGCCGGGTGTACTGCTTGCGCATAGCACCATTCCCCTCTACGAGGTGAAGCCATGCACTCTTCTGTCCTATGCGTGTTGTCTGGCAACCCTGGATGTCCTTCCTCCTAAATTCAGCGGCAGAATTCCGTGATGTGCTAACATGCCCTGTACTGGGGTACATTTACATTTATGCATTTGGCAGACACTTTTATCCGACTTACAGTGCAATTATTACAGGGACAATCCCCCCGGAACAACCTGGAGTTAAGTGCCTTGCTCAAGGACACAATGGTGGTGGCTGTGGGGTTAGAACCTGTGACCTTCTGATTAACCGCCCTGTGCTTTAGCCACTACGCCACCACCACTCCAATAAATGTGCATAGGTCCATAGGCGTCACCCTTGGGCAGAGCCCTCTCTGCCCCGGTTGCTGTGCTTGCAGAGCTCCTCCCCTTCGAAGGGCAGGACTTACCGCCGCGCCTCTTCCATGTGCGGCCTTGAGCCCATATGACGTATTTGCCACGTTTACCACCCCCCTTTGGGGCAGGATGTGGTCTCCGTGGGGCCTTTTCCCCCAGAATGAATAGGAAAGGAAAAGAACACCTTCCCCTGTGCATTTTATGAGCATTTAAAGGCCCCAGCCGAATCTATTACTCTGTGGAGAGAAAACTTAGAGAGAAAAGGTTGCGGCTGGCGCCCATACTAGATATGTCTCACCCCCAGAGATGTGGGAAACTACACAAACATTTTTGGGGCATCTGGGGAGGCTACGTGAAGTCCGAGTACTTCTGTTAATATGCTCGCAGTAGATTGCTTACACCTGCAAAGGCAGTGCATGTAACACAGTTCAGCCATTGTGGTGTTTCTACATCAACACAACGTTGAGTGAGTGACAGAAGGGGAACGTCTCGGTTACTGTCGTAACCTCCCTGATGGAGGGAATGAGACCTTGTGTCCCTCTTGCCACAGGCTGTACTACACCACTGTAATGTCCGGGAACTTGTCTCGGCTCCTCAGTACGAAACCTGAATGAACTCTGCATTCCAGCTCCCTTTTATACCGTATGTCTAGGGGATTGGCATGCAAATTCTACTCACCAATTCTCATTGGCCTTTTCTCAAATATTTAAAGGTGTTTTGGGGCTCCCACGAGCGACCACTAGTGTCACTGGATCGACACAACGTCTTGTTACCTCCATCAGGGAATGTAGCTTACGACAGTAACCGAGACGTTTTTGTTATAGCTAGTGCCATGCTTTACCAGTTGTGTAACAGGAAAACATTTGTATTGATATATAGTTAATTACTACAAGAAACACAGAATAATTAAACAAGGGCTGTCAATGATAAAAATATTTTATTGAATTAAATACATGAGATAATAACGAATATCTATATTTACAGAAAAGGTCCATAAATAAAAGTAATTAAATATATAATGAATAAATAATTATAAGAATATTTAATATACAGAATATACAGTATATAGATTAGTGCTGTCAGTCAGTTAAAAATTGTAATCATGATTAATATCATAATTTCTTTGTAGTTAATCATGATTAATCACAGATTTTTAAGTGCTACAAATTTACACATACTTCTTTTCCTGTCACAATGCATTAATTTACATCCAGAAATCAAAACAATATGTAAAAATACTGTATAATGCTTTATGAACATTTTTAAAACATAACCTTCCACGGCCCCAGAGGGACCTAAAAAAGCTAAATTCAATTAGCATTAAACATTTCCAAAATCTAATTGGGAGGTTGACTAATTGAAATAACTAGTCCCCCCATAGATTGTATTTTTATTGCAGTAGGTATTAAATCTCTTAAACTCTCATCCTCCACAATATCAATCAGCCGGCAGACTATGGCTCTCCACTTTGCTACAGCAATCGTGCAGCTGCGTTCATGATTCGCTTTTGGGCGTCAATGCCAGCTTTGAACTCCACATGAAAAGCACTTGCAGACAAAAAGTCTCAATCTGCGTTTTGTTGATAGTTAAGACTAGGGATGCACCGAAATGAAAATTCTGGGCCGAAACCGAAAATCCAGGATGCACTTGGCCGAAAACCGAAACCGAAATTTTTACCTATTTAAAAAAAAAGAAGAAATGTTGTGTATAATTGTATTAATTTTATACTTTTTCATTAATTTCATGAATTTAATTAATCTGAATTGAAAAACTACAAACCAATAAAATAAATCACACTTTTATTGAAAGTAGCACACCAAAATTGGACAAAAAATATATTAAAACTATATTAAATATTATTCTTCTTTCAGTTCTGTAAAAATCTAATTTTACAGATTTTATTAACAATTATCCAAATAATGTAAAGTTTTAGAAAACTATTATATGCAAAAGAAGAGTCAAGAAATGAACTTAGCTAACATCTTTCAAAACGTTTAAATATGCAACAGTAATTTTAATTAAAACAACTGGCAGAACACAGAATGGCAGAGGGCCTCTATTCCACTGATCTATATATATATATATCTATAATATATATATATATATATATATATATATATATATATATATATATATATATATATATATATATATATATATATATATATATAGATCAGTGCTCTATTCTGTTTATGTAAACGTATGTACACTTTAAGTGAAAATGATTGTGCAAAACAACAGTGCAAAACAGCAGTAATTGAACTAAATCCAACCTCAACTGTAAACGGTCGACAGATGTATCCTGAAGTGAAGAACAAGTGTAATGTAATTGCTATACACATAAATTTGGACCGCTTTCTATTTAAGTACAAGTGACAGGTTTCTCTTCAAGAACAAAAGTTACTAAACGTTCTGACAGTCTCTCCTGTCAGAAAGCTCATCAAGAACATGAGATGCTGCACTGAACAGTTTCTCAATCTCTGTGCTGGTGCTTGGGCAGATAAATACCTGTGCGCAATCCGCGCAAGCAAAGGAATGCGGTGTTTGTTTATGCGACCGTAGTCAAGGAGATTGTCGCTTCTGGCGTAGTTCAGCTATACGTCTCAAGTTGTGTTGTAGCTGCGCTAGTTGTGACATTTTCCTGTAGAATCTCTTGCTGTATTCTGTATATATATATATATGTATCTTGAAAGTTCTGCTGAATAAACACTGCAGATCGCAAATTTGATGTCCTTATCAGAAACTTTGAAGAATTTCCACACCGCTGACATGTTCGGCCTTTGTTTGGTAGCGCTGTGATAAGGGCTAGATCGATCGAGATTGAAATCTGAGCACTGAGGGGCGGGGCGAGGAGGTATATATTTTCGGCTCATATTTTCGGCCTTTTTTCTCTTTCGGCCGAAAACCGAAAGTGCTGAAAGTGCCATTTTCGGCCGAAATTTCGGTGCATCCCTAGTTAAGACTTGACGTGCTTCTGTGGTAATTAAAATGTGCCTTACATAGGCTATAAAATACGTAATTTTTATCACAAGTCCCATCTGGGCTTGTTTTGTACATCAAAGAGCATTAAGAGGTCATTTCTCCTTCATTTTATCACTGAGACAGAAGGACTTTTGTTTTGTGTGTTGTGAAGTGTACGTCAGTGTAATGACTCTAGGACAGACACATCACAAAGGTTCCACCCTTCCAACAAGTGTATATGCTGGTTTATGATGTGTTAACGGTAAATGCGTTAATTGCGATTTTGACACATATATAATTCAGATAATTAAAATATATTAGATGAGGCAATACAGGCAATACAAATTGTTTATTCCCATTTTATTTAAGTCTATCATTGGCATACATTCCACAGTAATCCATTTTGCAATTGAATCCATCGAGTCTTTCCGAGGTAGATGTATTATTAGTGCTTTTCACATATGTGTCAGATGGATGCTTTTGGAGCGTCTCACTTTGGTTATGATGCAACATCAATGCAGCATTCCCTCTATTTACCTGACTCTCTTTACGCTTTTCTACCTGCCGGTTTAACCACAGTCCTCTCCTCCTCTCCTCTTATAGCTGACGCTTCAGCCAGCCTTGGCTCAGAGTGCTTTGCTCTTTCTAGAAAGCGCTTCACCTTACAGGGCCTGTCAAACCGCAGGTCTCTCCCCGCAGGTAAAGGCACATCATCACAGCTCATCTCTGTTTGGAATCATCCAAATGCTCATCCTGATGTGTGGCTGTTTTCCCTGTGTTCAAGTTCATTGTCATCACTCTCTGTCAGTCTCACAGATCACTTATGTTGTTTGTTCCGATGTGTGCGACTTCTGGAAGAAATGTAGGAACCTCAAACACACTGTCATTGAAGAACTTTTAAATTCTCTAAGGAATTTGAATATATGCAAAGCAGGCTAGCTTCAGCATCTACACAGAAGACAGTGAAAGAGCTAAGATTCTTCAAGCAAAGCAAATGCCATAATGTAGTGTTTCAGAGAGCTTACACAATGCTCTTGACATTTTCAAAATGGTAATAACATTTATAAGGATGATGTTCTTAAATATTGTTTGCCATTTATTTGTATTGCCTAGAGAGGGCCTACAGATGTCCTCTGTTAAAGTTCCAAAGTTACCGTTAAAGAAAAAGTTCCTTTTGACCTGTGCATGCAATGCCCCTTGGTAGAAGATATCTATGTACAGTAGATTATGATCATGATGCCACCTTGGGACAAAATTGACAAAAAAAATTTTTTCTGCAGTTTAGTGCAGAAACCCTGCTTCATTCATTCCCTGAAAAAATGTCAGTATGAAGAGCTACGGGAAAATCTGTCTAACATAATTACTACCCATGTCAGCCTGGTGAGAGAACATATGATTTTAAAGTTAAATGGTCTGCACTTATATAGTGGCTTTTTAACCTTAACGGTATTCAAAGCACTTTACACTGTGACTCAATCACCCATTCATACACAAATTCATACACATGCAAGGCGCTAGCCTGCCATTGGAAGCAACTTGGGGTTCAGTGTCTTGCCCAAGTACACTCCGGCATGTGGAGTCGTGTGGGCCAGGATTCATACCACCAATCCTGCGATTAATGTCCAACCCGCTCTACCAACTGAGCCACAGCTGTCCCTGAGTTTAGATTTTTATACATTTAATATCATAAGGAAAGTTATTTTGATGCAGGGTCATGAGGACAGCCATTTTTCTCTTAAGCCATCCATTGTGGGTCTGTGTCACAGGAGAATTAAACAGATTTTTTATTTATTTATTTTGTTTTGCTTTTGTGAAATGTAACTGAAATCTCCTTTAAAAGTTTTTGATCTCCTTCTAACTGGTTACCATTTGGAAAAGAGGCCACGGAAGGATGGAGTGAAAATGCAGTTTCTGCCCAGAACAAACCAAAATGAAAACATTTCGTTTGCAAGACCTGCTGTCACCCTGTGTTCATAAGATTAACTTTTAAAGGGATAATTTATTTTCTCATAATTTACTCACCCTCATGCCATCCCAGATGTGTATAACTTTCTTTCTTCTGCTGAACACAAATTAAGAATTTTAGAAGAATGTTTCAGCTCTGTAAGTCCTCACAATGCAAGTTAATGATTACCAACTTTTTGAAGCTCCAAAACCATATAAAGGCAGCATAAAATTAATCCATAAGACTCCAGAGGGTAAATCCATATCTTTAGAAGCAATATAATAGGTGTGGGTGAGAAACAGATGAATATTTAAGTCCTATTTTACTTTAAATCTCCATTTTCAATTAAAAACTTTTGGTGATTCCCATTCTTCGTGCATATCATGACCTACTGACCAGGGAGGAGAAATTATAGGCCTTCAGAGCTGAAATATTCTTCTATAAATGTCTGTTTGTGTTTAGCAGAAGAAAGACTTACACATCTGGGATAGCATGTACTGCCTGACCTTGTTTTTAGTTTATAGGATGAGAATTGGTGTCAGGTAATGAAATGAAACTAGAACTTGCATCAACCACATTAGTAATGTGTTGGAACATGTGCACTAACTACAAAGCCCCAGCTTTAACTGTGAAGTCAAAGGATAGGAGTCCCGAGGTTGAGACATGGAAACAAATAGAATAATATTAGCTTAGATGCCATTCAATTTTTTTGAGAGTTATAGATGATGGTCAATGTTTCAGGTTCTGGCAGACCTAAGTAAAGCAGCCTAAATGTGTGGTGAAAAATAAATGTCAAACTTAAGTTCCCTCTGCTACTAATAGAGAATGCGCACCTAAAAAGAGAAATAAAAGTTCAGGCGTAAGACAGCCTTTTGATAATGTAATCCACCGTAAATGAGTTTTCTTCCCATGTCTCCTCAGTCTCTCATACCAACACTTCATCCTGTTTTTCTCTAACATTAGGCTAACTACTAACCCCTTCCTGCTTCTCACTTCAGAATCTGCGCCAAAGGAGACAGATATAACACGGCGCTTTTCTTTAGCTTCATCTGTCAGCTCGGCCTCTGCTCAGCGCACTAAAGGTACCAAAACTGCTTGTGGTTTTGCCTGCCTACACGGTCACCTATAAGCACCTTTATTGAGCTATGTTTAGCAGGCGAGAAGTTCTTATATTACTGATGAGATCTATCCATTAGCATCCCTTATTCATCTCAATAGCGGTGCTTAAAGGAGCACTCAGTAAGTTTTTGTTCATGTTTTCATAGATTTACACTGTAAGTGGCCTGGATGCAGCATCATTCAAACGCAATCATTTTCAGATAAAGATGCCAATGTAAAAATTCACAGTCAGCCATAATTAATTTGATCCACAAGTGAGTCCTTTAACAGGGCAGGTTGCTGAGATTAAGCGAGTAGTATTCTGCTGGTCATGTGATTCTAACATGGCAGCCCCCATGAATGGAACCTCTCCATGTTGAATAAAACAGGTTTTTATTAAGTTACTGATGTGACCGGAGTCTTCATCTCATGTGAGTGGTCATGATTTTATGCATATGTTTCAAAATTACAATTCATTACTTAAGGAGTACAGATTTTTTTAATAAGGAAAAACATACTGAGTGCACCTTTAACTTTGCAGTTTCGTCACTGTTGTTTTTGATTGGTCGTCAATGGGTAAAAAGGCTTTTTGTCTCTATTTGGTGTAGTTCCGTTATTTACCAGTAGGGGATAACGGGTACATGCTAGCCAGCCGATTCCTGGCCCATTGTTAGCAAGTACAAATGAGTTGCATCTTGTCTACGTTTCAAGCAATGCAACAACAAATTAGAATGCTTGCAATGTAATTATAATCAACACAGCTGCCAAAATTGCAAGCATGTAATGTTGCAAGCTAGTTTGCATTCTAGTTAGCATAGCTAGTTAGCATTCTATAATGTATTGCTCGCTTGCAGTGCCCTGCTGAAAAATAAAACAGCTAAAACCAACCTAAGCTGGTTTGCTGGTCTTGACAGCTCTCCTAGCATGGTCAGGCCGGTCTGTTTGCCCTTTTTAAAGGGATTTTGGGTACTTATTCGCTGGCCAGGCTTGGAAACCAGCTTAGACCAACAAATTATCTTAGGCTAGTTTAAGACAAACAGAGTGCAGAAACAGTGTTTATTAAATTACTTTGCTTCCTTCCCTTCCAAAATAATTGAGCTATGTTTTGAAGGGAAAGGAGAGAAGAGGAAGATTGAAATCATCTTGATAAGACTCAAGATGAAAATCAAACCTTGTACTACACATCAAATTAATCACCCAAAAAACAAAGGGACTGACATATTGAAAAATAAATATTGACTCTTGATAAGCTGATATTTGGTATGTGGCATGACATTTAGCAGTGTATCCCCACTGTGCAGTTTTGGGAATGTGAATGAGAATCTAGATTCACATGAGCCTTTTGTTTCTGGTAGCCCCATTATTCCCTTTTATGGTGACAAAGCATCACAACTGCAGGGAAATAATGAAAGATTAGTTGGAAATAATATTAGATGAACTAGAATTATATATATAAAAAAAATGTGTTTTGTGTTCAGTTCCTGTCTCCTCTAGCCTTAAGAGCAAGAGGCATCAAATCAAGAGTGACCCCACACCATTTGGTTATGAAGGTACCACATGGGCGGCATGGCATGCTGCATGCTGAACACTGTAATGTAGTCGTTGTTGGTTTGTTTTTGTAATCATTTACTGTTTATACCAAATGGTTTTTATTCAAAGGAACAGTACACTAATTGCAGGGACTGTTTTCCTGGAACAAAGTGCCTCACACAAGAGCGCTGTGGATAGAGAGCAAAAATGTGGTCTCAAAAACATAGGACGTTTCTTAGTTGCCTCTACTAGACCTGAAATGGCAACATTTTTGTTTGCATCCATAAATCTATACCACTCTGATGGGGTTGGAAAACAGCTGAAAGGGATAGTTCACCCAAAAATGAAAATACTCTCATCATTTACTCACCCTCATGCCATCCCATATGTGCATGACTTTCTTTCTTCTACAGAACACAAATTAATTTTAGTAGAATATTTCAGCTCTGTAAGTCCCTCCCTACGTGGCAAGTTAATAGGTGCCAAAATGTTGATGCTATAAAAGCACATATAGGTAGCATAAATGTAATCCATAAGACTCCAGTGGTTAAATCCAAATCTTCAGAAGTGATGTGTTATGTGTGGGTGAGTAACAGATCAATATTTAAGCCTAGTCTTGCTAGAAATTATTCCCCTGCCCAGTAGGGGGCATATGCTTTAAGAATGTGAATAACCAAAAACAAAAGAAGAACTATTAAAGTTGCAAAGAATTGGAATTGAAGGAAGATTTTATAATTGGGTTTTAAGTTTCTTATTTGGACGTTCGATTCAAGTCAAGGTAGGCAATACATTATCTCAGATGGTGAATGTAGAAAATGGAACACCACAGGGAAGTGCCATAAGTCCTGTATTATTTAACATAATGATCAATGATATATTTGAAGGAATTCATCCAGGACTTAAAACAACATTATATGCAGATGATGGAGCAATGTAGAAGAGGGGAAGACATTTTAAATATATAGTGAAAAAAATACAAGAAGCAATTGAGAATGTAGAGAAATGGTCAATGGAATGGGGATTTAGATTCTCTGTTTCCAAAAGTATGCTACAAAGGTTAGATTTTATTCAAGCACGAGCTTTGAGATGTATCACAGGAGCAATTAAAACAACTCCAGTCTCAGCAATGCAAGCGGAAACAGGAGAGTCCCCATTAGAAATAAGACGTCAAAAATTATCTGTTGCTTACTGGATCAATTTACTAGGGCATAAACAGGATCATTTTACAAAAGCAATAATAGAGGGGAGTTGGGAAACAATAAACTTAACAGGAACAGGATTTGCATGGAATGCAAAGGAATGGGCAACAGAAATGTTGCTAAATAATATATTATTTTCATTAACGACTACCATTTCTCAAATCCCCCCCTGGTTTTTTTATCCAACCTGAAGTTGATTTACAAATTCATGAGAGTGTTAAAAAAGGACAAATTGATATTAAGAGCTATACAATTGAGTATATCAGAACAGTTTATTATGCATTTCTTCCAATATACACAGATGGATCAAGAAATCCAGAGATAGGTCATACTGGATCAGAATTTTATGTTCCAGAATTTAAAATAGGAAAATATGGGAGATTAACAGATGGGAATTCAGTGTATACAGCAGAATTGGTGGAAATTCAGATGGCTCTTAGTTGGGTGGAAGAAGTGATGCCAAATAAAGTTGTGATATGTTCAGATTCAATGGCATCACTTATAAGCCTACAAACATATCAAACAGTTAGATATGATATCTATATAGAAATATTGAATATTTTGTATAGATTAAGGCAAGCTGGAACAATAATACAATTTGTTTGGGTACCAGCACATGCTGATATACCAGGAAATGAAAGATCTGATAAAATGGCTAAAGAGTCACTTAAACTAAACATCCCTACTATTACATTTGCATTAAGAAGGATGGAAGGAAAAAGTATCATTAAAGAAGCTTGCAACCAGAAATGGAAAAGAAATTGGAATGAATGTAAAACAGGAAGACCTTAAAGTTGGTATGCAACCCACCAATAAATCCATAGAAGAAGAACACAAGACGAAGAATGTAAAGGTTAAATTTAAAGTGGAGATTGACTGAGCAGGGAGGAGAATTTATTGTAAAAAATGAATAAATTATTGATCTGTTTCTCACCCACTCCTATCATGGCATGGATTTAACCACTGGAGTCAAATGGATTACTTTCATGCTGACCTATGTGATTTTTGGAGCTTCTAAATATTGGCACCCATTCACTTGCATTGTATTGACCTACAGAGCTAAGAAATACTTCTAAAAATATTTATTTGTGTTCTGCTGAAGAAAGAAAGTCATACAAGTCTGGGATGGCATGAGGGTTAGTAAATGATGAGAGAATTTTCAGTTTTGGGTGAACTATTGCTTTAAACCAGCCTGAAGTGGATGGCTGGTACTCACCTTCATACTGTTTTAAACCCATATGACTTTCTTTCTTACTTCTTTAGAAAACAAAATAATTTGTTAGGAAGAATGTCAGTCACCATTCACTTTTATTGCATCTTTTTTTTTTCTCCATAAAATTAAAGTGAATGTTGACCGAGGCTGTCATTCTGCTTAACATCTAATTTTGTGATCTCTGGAAGCAAAGTGCTCACATTTTTGCATGAACTAACCATTAAGACCAGCAAACCACCTTAGGCTGGTTTAAGATGTTTTTATTTTTGCAGTTGACTACATTTTTGGTGTTTATTTTAATTGTGTTTACCGTTTTAGATTTTATTTAAAGTGTTTATGCATGTTTTGTGGTGTTGCGGTGGCTTTTAATTTTATTTAATATATATACGTTTGTGTCACCCACCAAATGTAATATTTTCTCCCCCCCTGCCATCTGAGTACTAGTTGTTTTATCATGCTGTTGGTAGAATAATTGTCTTTTAGTGTGCATGACTAAGAGTCATCTCGTGAGGTTTCTTCTTGGATTTGACAGTTGATGGTGGTTGATTCTTGCATGCTGCTATGTGGTTTCCATGCAACGTTACCATTAAAGAGATTATTTTAAAAAGACAGTGAATTTCCTCACAGACACCATGCGAGGTACACTGCCTGCTGAGAGCAAAAGTAAAGGTACTGCTGGTACCAAGCCTGCTGTGCCGAGGTCCGCTTCTCAACCAGGTAATCATGTGAAAGATGATGAATGCCACTCATTTTTTGCCACTCTGGGTTTTCTCTGGTGTTTTGTCAAATTTCTGTTCTTCATTCAATGTCGAATGCTGACAGAATCAGTACAATTACTTTCATTGAGTGTGTCTACAACTTTACTCCCTTTAACAGAAAACTGCTGGCAAACTCAAGTGCTAGACTATTCCCTCACTATCTCTGCTCATCTCTCATAAGGTTTGAACTGAATAATGTTAACTATTATGTTGTTTATTATTTTCTAGGATGGAGTCAACGGCGTTTGCCCTCCATGGACGCTGAGGACTTTGAGACAATTCCATCCAGTGCTGAGGAGCTCTCAATTTCCTCAGATGGAGAGGATGATGGCCATAACAAAAATGTATGTCCAAAGAACTACATTGTATCTCCACGTACTGTATATTTGACTTATTCTGTTTAATCCCTCACATTTTTGTTTACCATGATCCTTAAAACTTTTGATGTTAAGGTTTTTCATAAACCGTGGATGGACTCACGGGTCAAATTTAACACTGATTTACATCAGCTTAACTCTTAAGTGTTTGGTCTGAAACTTCATGACATCCTCCACATTTTTAAATTGCATGTATTTATAGACACATCTATAAAAAAAAGTACCTACTTTGTACCTCCGGGTCATTTTGACCCAGTTCATATAAAGACTTACTAATACTCATAATTGCACGCACACACACCCCTCCACATATGCACACACATAAATAAATGCATACTGTACGTGCAAACATACCTACATTCATATATACAAACACACACTCATTGACAACCGACACAAATGCAAACACAAGATGTATTTGTTCAAAAGTTAGTTTCCTGTTAATTCAGTGTTTATTCAAATATGTTTGACATGTTCAAATGAGATATAATGAACAATTGATCACCTGTTTTTAAAATATAGAATAAATGCACATTACAGTGATTAGTTCTTAAATTATTTTGTTCCAATAATCAAAAGAATTTCAGTAAAAAAAAAAAGAGTCTCATGTCTGCTCCAATCACTGCTTCTGTAAACCCCAAGTTGCCACAAACGTAATATCTTCTCCTACTTTAGGTTGTTTTCTACAAATGGAGTCTATTTCTACTTGTCTTTCAGCTTGCCTGGGTAAATAACATACTGCTATGTCTCCAATGTGCAGAGAAAAAAAATGCAGTGCAGCAAAAAATATTATAAACAAATCATTGTTTGAAAATTTACATCATTGCAAAGCTGAGGTTCTTAGCTTTCAAATGACACCAAGGTCACATTTGTAGTCCTTCCAGAGATATTTCACAAAACATGGGGAAGAGGCGGGGCTAACCAAAAAAGACTGTCTGTCAATGGGCACAGTCACAAAGCATGTTGGGGCACCATCTGCCTTTCAGATCTGTATATTGTGATAGAAGGGCGATAGAGAGAAAAAAAAGTTTTTGAAGTGTTTGCTGGCATCTAGTGGAATGTTTTAAGATCAAAGTAAAGAGATACCTACAGAAATGTTATTACAAGCTTTTGAAATTAAAGATTAAAAATGGGCCAATTTGACCCAGCAGGTTCAAATTAGTGACTTGATCATTAAGACCATCCATGGGTTAAATGCTTAAAATTTGAAGACACAATACATTTTACATACATATGAAGATAGGAACATTTTTAACTTCCTGAGACCCGAGCATGACTGTTGTGTGCATTTTCCATTTCTCTTTTTGATGTTAAAATAAAATTATACATTATAAATTCTGAATCTAAATATTGATTTCTATCCAAACATTTTGAGTGGTCCAAACATCATCTGCAGCCTGAAACGGAACGTTTGTTAGGAAGTTTGGTTTGAATGTATTTAGAGAGCTAAAGGATGCTCCCTGCTTAGTGAATGACTTAGCTGTCTGTCTGCACTGGTCTCAGAACAGTTGAAAATGCACCATATTTTCATCTTAACTCCATATAAAGCCTCTGAAACAACATTTGATTCTTAATGTGATAATGCACAGTAAATATAGAATTTCTAAGGAAAAGATGTGCTAAAGAACACATTAGAATACATTGTGTTTATCAGCGTTTGCGATAAATCATACAAATGTTTAAAATGGCACATTGGATGAAAATAGAGACTCTAATATTCTGACTTAAAAAGCTTTCGATGTAAAAACTAAAACTCCGCTTTGGTCGGCGCCATGTTGTTTTGTCACATGACTCCGTGAGTGGAAAGTATAACTATTTACTGACAGCACAGAGTTTCCTGAACTGAGATCAGTTGGTTTAAATGAATATAAATTATGCATTGTTTAAAGCAAATCCAAAATACAACATCCATGCATGTGTATGCAGTGTCACATTAGGTGAATAGATGAGTTGGACTGGATAGTAAAGGAAAAGCTGCCAACATGTGCCCAGCATACATGAGAACTCCTATACGGTTTAAAAAGCCTCCCAATGGATACCTCATGAAGTTTTTTGAGCGAATGCTCAGAATGTGCAGAAATGTAATCAAAGCAACGGGTGCCTCTTTCGAAGAAACTAGAATGTACAATTGTTTTAAACTGTTTAACTTTTGTTCCCCTGTCTGATGTATTAGTAGGGGAAGACCTGCTTTAGGAGGCTTAATCATACTTATGCAGCAGTCAGAACATCTTAAAAATCGGCCAGAGGGAATTAAACCTCATATACTCAGTCCTTATCACCAGAGGGCGCCCTTGAATAATCAAGAGATAATATGTATTGGTTTAGCCCAACTACTGGTGCTGTGGTCCTGAACTAAACCATGCCCTTCCTCTCTGTCTCTCTTAAGGGGGGACATGATCACTATCAGGTACAGCTGATGTATGAATCAGGTACCGCACAGGATCTGTCTGTGGAGGCTGGCGATTTGGTGCAATTCCTGGAAGAATCAGAGAATGGCCATTGGTGAGTAATAAAGTCGTAAGATGCAGCAGGTACACTCGAACACCTTTCATTCTAGAGCACTTCACTAAAGACCTGACAGTCACTAATGAAACTCATCTGTTAAAGGTGGTTCTTTTATTAGTTATTCATTTAAAGTAGTTACATGGCTCTCTGGAATTCTTGATTCTTATTGGTCAATCGCAGCGTTCTTTTGTCGAATGTTTTAGTATAAAATTGACCTCTAAACTCTATAATTGACCTTTGTCCCAGGCAACCAATTTCCAACATAGCTGTGCTAGTTTCAAGCCTCTTATGCTCTGTGGTCTCTTTCTTCTTACATAATAAATGGATTTTAACTTAAATCAATATTTAATGTCCATTCATTTACTTATTTGGTAAATAGCCCTGTAATAAACAAGATAACTTACATTCTGCCATCATCAGTCATCAAAAAATAATATCTTCACTTCGGAGTGGTGGTGGTGTAGTGGGCTAAAGCACATAACTGTAAATCAGAAGGTCGCTGGTTCGATCCCCACGACCACCACCATTGTGTCCTTGAGCAAGTCACTTAACTCCAGGTTGCTCCGGGGGGATTGTCCCTGTAATAATTGCAATGTAAGTTGCTTTGGATAAAAGCATCTGCCAAATGCATAAATGTAAATGTCCTGATTATCTTTTATAACATAATAACATAAAACCATATCCTCAATTCGTTCTGTGGTCAGAGTGCAGGGCCAACCAAGAGTTTCTTGTTTTTGCTATCTGTCGAAATTACGAATATCATTTAGAATTTTTCGTAAATGTTTTAAACATTCAGTAAATGCCATACAATTTCAGGTTAAGGCAACCTCTGGTATTCAGCTTCCTTGAGCTCCAGGTTTTTGGGCACATTCCTAAATGTAAGTACTGCCGTTGAAGATGAACGTTCTCTCTCATGTTCTAGGCTAGTCAAGAACCTTAGAACTCAGAAGACAGGTCTGGTTCCACCCACTGTCCTGCAATCCACAGCAGAGGGAGTAGACCTTAACAGTAACTCTGGTACAACACACCAATCCCAGGAAGAGCAGCAGAAGGGCATGACTGACATCATCATGACCATATGGAGCCCAGTCCAAACTGATGGTCTCCATAAAATTCATTCGTAGTTACCTGACACATGCAGTACATGTACAAGCTACTATAGGTGGATTACATACATATCACTTTCATGGAGATGCATTAAATCAGTGGTTTTCAACTGGTGGGTTGCAAACCCAAAAAAATTGTTTAAAGGTCTGATCTGATAGGGTCAGACAGCAGTGGGAAAAAAAAAAATTGTTATTTGCAACATGCTAATTAATATTTTTTTTTTTTAATTAACTATTGTCAATATAGCTTAATTATTTATTGTTAGGAGAGCCAAATAATTTAAAAGAAACAATAAACAGGTCTGATGAAGGTCCATGAGGCTTGAAATTTTATGTGGAATTATATCAAATTATATATAATACAAATTCCTTGGAGGTGTGGTGGACCGACTTTTTTAACTTTTAAGAAATTGGTAACACTTTACAAAAAGGTTCTATTTGTTGACAAACAGTGATTATAAATATTTGTTAATGTTAGTTAATAAAAATACAACTGTTCATTAGTTCTTAAAAATGTGTTACTATATGTTGAAAATAGCATTAACCAAGATTAGTAAATGCTGTAAATGTGTTGTTCATTGCTATTTCATGTTAACAAATGTTGTTAAATAATGTTAACAAATGGAACCTTATTGTATTGTTTTTCCATTTTTGGTCAAGCGTCTACAACTTATTTTGTGTTTGGATGTGCATGCTTTTGTCTACTATTTTTGAGTTAGGAGAGCAAAACAAATAGTGCTACCAATTATAAAATAGAGGAGAAAATGTATCCTATATCTTTTGTTGTTGACATCAAAGGCTGTGCATTCAAATAAGCTCTACGGTATTTTGGCACAAATTCATCTGTCACTTGGTAGATGCTTGCCAAAATTAAGTTGGTGCCAACATGGACAGGTTTCATGAATTTAATTCCTTTTAATCCATTCATCCTGGAACACCATGAACAAATCTACACAAGACAAAAGAAAAACAACCCAGGCAACATTAAATGTTCACTTACAATGTTGATTCATGGTTGTGCTGACCACAATGTGTTTTGTACAGTGAATTACTGGCTGCCGAGAGCATGAAACCATGAAAACTTAAACTAAACAATGCTGCCAGAATGTGAACCAGCCATGTTTCTACGTGTGTGTGTGTGTGTGTGTGTGTGTGTGTGTGTGTGTGTTTTAACTGAGCCTGGCTAATCAGCTGAGGACCCCCTGTCGCCTGGAGGGTCCCCAGTGAGCACAGAGACATGACTTACAGTAACACACACACACACACACAGACTTCCAAACACAAGATATGCATGCATGACACCGTACACACACGCAGCGCTGAGATCTCATTACTCGACTCATTTGCAACGCTGTATGCAGCATAAGGCCGTAGCAGTAGGAGAATCCGCTCTGTATTTCCGGCTGTCTGCTGAATCGGACAGATAAAACAATTCTGGGAAAAATCAGGTCAACTTATAGAAATCTATAAGGTCAGATGAATATCTGACGAAGCAGCTACAACAAAAATGTCTAGAAAAGGTCACTGTCTCAACACTGTTACAAACAAATTACTTTGTGCATGTGTTTGTGGGAATATGGTCTCTAGGTCGAGATTTTAGGTAAAAATTTATATTAATATATAGGAAGAAGTGGATATTTTATGTCCTGAAACTGGTCACTAAGTTTTTCACCTTTTCTGAACACCTTTAAGCAGCAACAATAAGGGTGGCCTACTGGGTTACACTTGAGAGTTACAGTCTGAGAAGCATCAGTAAGAATGAGTTCAAATTTAAACCAATCAGTAATGTTTTGTAGCAAAGGTTTCCCAGCACTAGTGTGTTTAAAAACAGTTTGTAAAGAAAACATTTAATTAAAAACAAGTATATGTATGTATAGTTTCTATTGATATTGGATTAAAATATGAGCAGGACTTTTTCTTGGCAGGTTTTGTGATAAAACACCCCTTTATTTGTCAGCTTGATCTCTTGCATGGTTTTAGATGAAGTATAACAAGTCACAGTACAAGACTATGCTGTCACATTCATGCCAACTTTCTATGTAAATATGTACTTTAACACGTAGTGTGTGTTCGCGTATGTGTCTATTTGTAGTTGTAGCCACTATAAATAATGGTAATTTCCCAATGAGGTCATCTAAAGGTCATGCCACATTCCCACATATCAGAATGATAGGATGGAAAAGAGTAAACTTGAGAGAGCAATGGCCACTGTGTGCCCAGCAAATGTTATCAGCCAACTCTCTGAAGTCCAACAGGCAGTCAAAGAGGAAGTCCCAATGAGTCTCAATAGCAATAACCTCAATTCCGGCTGCTTGACCTTTCCAACCATATATAACAAATATAACTATGCTGTATTGACAATGTACTTATAAAACTAAAAAGCCAGTTTTTCTATTAAGCCTACAGTATGTAATGCTAATAATTTTGCACATGGTTGGGCCTATGCAGTCCATTTTAATATATATATATATATATTTTTTTTTTAATATTGTAAGGACATTTTTTTGTATGTTAAGCAACTACTTTGTTGGGTCGCTACTTGATGTCCAATGTGAAATCTGGATCCTGAAGTAAAACCAGTTGAGAACCACTGCATTAGATGGTGCACTTTGACCTCTGATGTCACTCAGTCCCTTCTCACTAAAACACATGAGCATGAAACACACAAGATATCTACCTGATACAAACCGGCTATAAAATAAGATCTGTCCGTGTCAGTGGAAAGCGAGACTGACAGAGTCATCTGTTTGAGCACTGCTTTTGGTAGGAGGTGATGAACTAATGCGCACGACATCACCTCATAGGCATGCACTCCAATCCATGAAACCTTGCCGTGATCTCTTGAAACTTTCCTCCTGTAATAACAACATGCTCCACATTCCACTTTGACTAAAGGCTGAACCGGCTGTTTAGAGCGGAATGCATTGTTTACATGCTTTATATTGCGCTTCAAGCTTCTCCACATGTGCTCACTGGCAGGAACAAAAGTTATGTCCCCATTCCATTTAAAAACATGTAAAGCATGATAATATATATTAGGTTTTCATCTACCTTTTTTGTTTGGATTGTATTTTATTTTTCTTTGCCGATAATAGGAATAGTTCACCCAAAAATGAAAATTATGTTATTATTTACTCACCCACATTTTGTTCCAATCCTGTATGCAGAGGCGCAAAAAACATACAGTATATGAAAGGTTTGCAACTCATCGGGGCGTCATGTAAAGGGGAGAGCAGGCGGCTTACTGAAGGGGCTATTAATATATTTATGATAATATTTTAATGTTTGTTTTAATGTACCATGTACCTTGATTTTATTGTGATTAATGGCAGAAAACTGTGCAATTAATTATTTAAATGTTTTTAATCGATTTACAGCCCTAATATACTGGGCTGGGTGTGTTTGTGTGACAAGTTATTCAAGTTTAATCACTGATAAAATTCCTTGTACGACCCAACGGTCATATCCAGAATTATAAAAATTCCTAAAATAACTTGCATCTCAGTTTGTTCGTCACACAAATTAATTGTACGGCTTCATAAAACTTGGAATACAGTGCACAAGTCATATGAACTACTTTTATGATGCTTTTTTGCTTTTGTCTGCGTTACATCTTGAAAGACACGGCCACATTTTTACTCATAAAAATAACAACAGCATACAGGGTTGGAACAATATGAGTGTAAGCAAAGAATACATTTTCATTTTTTGGATGAACTATTTCTTTAAGTGCTGTTGCAACCACAAGGTCTAATTTTGTGTTCCACCTGTTTCCTGTCGCTCTGGATTCATAAGATTGCATGTTACATCACTAATAAACGTTTTCCCCATTCTCTTCTTTGTAGACATTTTCAGTGACCTCTGCACGGCGGCCCTCACCGATACAGAGGAGGTAGAAGACAGCGCTGGACCAGATCCCGCTCAGGACAACAGATCTGCATGCTGAACATGTCGTGATGTGTCTAGTTTTCCTTCGTGCCATGCTTCTATATGTTGATATCACTGATACTACATAGGAATCTATTCCAGTGGAAGACTGGATGACTCTGCTGCTATATGACCACTCTGAAGAGCCATCAGGACAGATTCCGGACATTTCTGGCATTGTGCACAAAGTCCTTTTCCAGTGCTTTCTTGACATTGAAAAATTCTGCAGTCATGAGTCATAAATTCAGCATGCAGCATTTGAGCTTTCAATCTGCTATGCCTTAGCAGCCAATGCAGAGTTATTTTTAAAAGAAAAATTCAAACAAAATTGCAAAGGACCTCTGTGAAAACTGGAAGTTATCTGTACATTGCCTATAATGAGGAGTATAGTACCCGGAGAAAGATATCTGTAAGTTTTTAATGGCAGTTTTCCCCTCTGAAAGTACACTGTTGGAGATATCCTTCATCTTTGCTCACAGGCACTCAGTTCCAGATCTAGGTGGTTTTTGGCTTGAATGATAAATGCCATGGAACAATTTTTTATTTTTATTTATTTTATTTTTTTATTTGGTATAAAAATCACACAATAATCAAATACAGAATGACAATAACAATAATGCCATGGAACTAATTACTCTGGAGTCGCAGAAAAATGACGTCATGACAATGCTGATTGGCTGATGGCACCACAAGAACACTCGCAGTCCCAAGCCCTTCACTAGCATCTATTCTAAACTGTAGACAGGAGGAGACAGGGCAAAATAAAAGTCAATTTAACGCTTTTTGGGTCTAACTTGACCAGCCAAACCCTTGGCTCAAACACAGAGGTGGCCATATTAAAGACAATAAGACTCTACACTTTTCTATCCTGCTTAAACTTCCATTGAAATGCTTAAACATACTTGATTGTTTTGCTAGTTATTGCTTGTTTGCTTATGAGACTGTTCGTCAGAAACATAGTACTTTTAAAGAACAAATATGCTCTATTGTAATGTACAATATTTATACTTTCACTGTCTTTTAAATTTCAACATGAAAGTTATATAAGCCATCTGTAAAGCTTTGTCCCTCTTTGCAATTCGTAAAGCTTAATATCTTTAATCCTCATCCAATATCCCTACTTGATATATTCATCTCTTTCATGGTCTAGTTGTATATAAATAATCTTAATGGTGCTTTCTCATGTTGAAGAAAAAGCGAAGTAATTACTCTGCAGATGATTTTGTAATATATTTCAGAACATATGATCATTGTAGAAGAATTATTCCCTGTACTGTAAAACATCCAATACTGTTTTTTTTACAATATTGCTCCTGAATGTTGTCATTTGCTGTTTGTGCTAGTACATTTTACTTTCATTCAAGTAACAGAATTCAATACAGAAATCAGATGTACTTCCTCCTATATGAAATGAAAAACTGCACAACAGTTTGACGGTGAATGTACTAATGATGCCAAATGTTTTGTTTCATAATAGTACTAAATATCCACTTATAACACAAACACTTCAAGATCATTGGTCAGGCTGTAAAATAACTTGAAATACCTATATCAATCTGATGTCATTGTTTGATGAGTTTCTATAATTGTTTTTTAATGTCAATTTCTAAGCACAATGTTGAATGCCAATGTTATTATTGCTGATATGTGTAAAATGACTTTCTGTTTATACTGATGTGCATATTTAGCTTTTTACGGCCTCCATATGGACAATTTAACAGCAGGTGTGAATATGTATTACAACTATGTACATTTTCAAACACATAATGAAATACATTCATTGCAAAATATTTTTCTCATTAGAGACTTACACTATAAAACCTCAACAAAGAACGTTATTGTAATTATTATCTCAAGTGAAAATCACCAATATGTATGTCATTCAGTTTAATGTGCTGAATGGCAATGGCAATAAATGTAATGGAAATTTGGCATGACACACACATATTACATAAATAAAGGGAGGAAAAATCAAGACAAAATAGTAATTGATAAAGAAAGGTGGTCAAAATCAGATAAAGGGGTTATTACATTTTAAATAATGTTAGAACAGAAAATGATTAAAAATGAGGATGTTAGTGATGAAGACAGACTCAATGCAGATCACTGTCCCTCATACTATGGCAGAAAGAGGCATACAGTGAAAGTAAAATAAAATAAAAAAAATATATACAGTTTTTATCAGATTTATTTTGTCTGATGAGATACATTGAAGTTACAACAACAAGCACTTTATCAAATATTGTGTCTCCACTCAGATGTCATTGATGTTACTGAAATGCAGGCTTAAAAAAAGTCTTTTTAGAAGAATATTTCAGCTCTGCAGGTCCTCACAATGCAAGTGAATGGGCACAAAAATGTTGAAGCTCAAAAAAGCTCATAAAGGCAGAATATAAGTAATTCATAGGTTAAATCCATCTCTTCAGAAGCTAAATAATAGGTGTGTGTGAGAAACAGATCAATAGTCCTTTATTACTTAAAATTGTTCCTCCCTTCCCAGTAGGTAGCGTTATGTATGAAGCATGTGAACTGCCAAAAACAAAAGAAGAAGAATGTGAAAGTGAAATGGGGATTGATCATAAAAAAGGACTTAAATATTGATCTGTTTCACACCAACACTTATCATATCACTTAAAACAATATAGATTTAACCACTGGAGACATATGGATTACATTTATTCTGCCTTTATGTGCTTTTGGGACCTTCAAAATGGTACCCATTCACTTGTATGTTGAGGACCTGCAGAGCTGAGATATTCTTCTAAACCTTCTTTTGTGTTCAGCAGAAGGAAGAAATTCAAACACATGTGGGATGGCATGAGGGAGAGTAAATAATTCGTGAATTTTCATTTTTGGGTGAACTATCGCTTTAATATACAGTACATATTTTTTTCCCCCTGTGTCTAACATTCAGTTATTTTTATTGCTCAGCAGTATGCATATCCTAGTCAAATTAAATATAAGTTAAGATAATTTCATTTTTGTGTCGTCCAAATGATGGTATACATGATCATGTGAGTTAATAAAGAGGTCCTTATAGCTGTCTTGCGAACATTTAAAGGAATAGTTCATGCATGATTTTTCATCCATGAACACAAAAGGAGTTATACATGGCAGATTGTCTAAGCTGCTCTTTTCCACAATGAAAGTGAATGGTGATTATGGCTGTCAAGGTTTGGAAGGCAAGATTTTCTGTGAATAGCGACCTTTTATCCTGTTCCTCACACAAGCTATTATTTGGATTCTAAACATTTGGAAAATAGTGCATGGGTCGAATGGACTACTCTAAGGCCACGTACACACTAAACTTTTACAACCACATTTAAATGAAGGAATGAATCCCTTAAATTTTCATTCCTTATGTGTGGTACGGGACATCTGTTTACTGTCAGTGCAATGTGATACGCCACAACGGATGCTTCCATGGTAGACATCATCATTTATTATAATGGGCTCTATTGCTTTTGACATGACACGATTCTCGCGGCCGGTGTAGACAGGGTGTGAGTGTTAACAGTTGGGCTTGGGATGAACAGTTTAACATATTAAGATGTTGGATGTGCATTATTTTTAAACCCTGACAATTCGTTTTATAATGTTGTTGAGCTGGTTCATTCTCTTCCGACTGAGTTTCAAAAATGGCTGTACTTGAGGGGCTGCACGATGTCAGCCAATCATAACAGTTTACGTTGAAGTTTTAAGGAGGCACTTAGGCAAGCGTTTCAGTCGGAGGGCTAGAGACGGTGCAAAATTATCATATATATTCAGATGTTTAGTTCGGTTCCGTACACACCATGGAATTTTTTTAAATGCGGTTGTCATTACCTGAATTTTTCGGGAGTAAATTCAGTTGTAGAATGCAGTTGTCACTCACATATTTTAATTAACTGTGTGTGTACGGAACAGGATTAAGCACTAAAAGGTGAATTGACAACTGAATTTAGCTGCTGTGTGTACGTGGCCTTATAGTAATTTTATGGTGCTTTTTTGTCCTTTTTGGAGCTTGACAGCACCTAGTCTCCATCCACTTTAATTGTATGGAAGAAAGCAGCGGTAACATTTTTCAGAATTTCTCCCTTAGTGTTTAACTAAATAAAAAACAATAAAGATTTGGAATGACATGAGGGTGAGTAAATAATGACAGAAATTTCATTTTAGGGTGAACTATGTAACCCATGCCACTAAATTAGCCTGTGGAACATAAAGGTTTGCATCTGAGCAAATGACAGAGAGGAGAGAAGGTCAGGCAACAGCCCTGGGCTTTGTTCTACACAGGATGTCTTTCAAACTCCAGAACTCCTGAGGGACTGCAATCGAGTAAAGGAGGAAAAAGCAGAAGAGATGGAGAGAGCAGGGCACAAAGGCCCAGAGAGATGTGACAGGCATTAAGAAACAGACATTTTTAAAAAGTGCTCTCAAGAAGCCATCACTTTATCCTTCAGTCTGGCTTCAGCTATCCAAAGACTCTGAAGACATCTGGCAATCTATTTATCACGAGTCTTTGCCCTCTAAAATCAGGTAGGGCATAGGAAAAAGTGAGATTTCTGTCAGCAGCTCTCATTTGGAAAAGGGCTGCTCATTGTCTCTGTGTATGCATGGGGATGGCAGGTTGGGTCTTATTGCTACTCTGTTCTAAAGGCAGTTAATTGGCCGTCAACATGTCAAGACAGTGCATAGAAACCGACATGTGTTTTTTTTATGTAGTTTCAGGACAAGAGTATTCCGATTTTAGTCAATCATATTTGTATCTACGAAGGATAGCTTTGTTAAAGACATGAATATACGAGAAAGAAGTAACTATGTGAATAAGATGTTCAGAATGATTTAAACTATGGTTACCATGGTAACGTTTATGTGAGGGTAAACATTCATTGTATTGTGTCAAATTGTTTAACAAACATGAAGAACACGTTTCCTATTGTTCTCATGTAACATTTGTACTCAAATTAAATAAAATTGCAGCATTATGTTTCAGTCAATATCTTGTTTATTCGGTCATAATGTTGTCTATGTCTATTATTGAATCATATTACCATTCCTTCATGTGGAGACGCTGACTGCACGGTGCGAATCGCCGTTTGAATTCAACAGCCAATCAGAAGCACCGACTCGGAGCTTCCGCCAAGCTCTTCACTCTCATCCAATCAACGCTCGGCTCTTATGCTCGCCTGCGTTTTTGAATTCAGAGAGTGAATTGTGCAGAGCCACCCTTCAAATCCGCTCTACAATGGACTTAATATTCATAAGAAACTTATTTTCCTAACTTAATCGTATTTTTCTTGTATATTTTTAAACTTGACGTTGCAGTGCGAAGCAGTGGTCATTTTAATTGTGCAGTTTAGTAATAATAATAATCATTATTTCGGCTAACATAAACTGAGATTGCTCAGCTGGTCTTGTAGCCACCTGAACTCTCAGTGTTATTTTTCATTCTTCAAGGCCTTTACCATTTCTATATCTGGATCCTTTCAACTTTTAAAGGTACGTTTTCTGCATGCATATTTATAAAGCTTAATGCAAGGTTTAATCGTAAACAATTAAATAGTTTTGTTTAGAAGTTAGCTAGCCACCCTTGTGCTAGCTCATGTTATTAAAGTGCATTGAACCTGCCAATTCTTACAATAAGTGATGGTTTATATGAAATGCACTTTATCGCTCATCCACATACAGTGAAGTGCAAAAGTCCACTAGTGGAAATGCTTCTTTTTTGCACTTATTGTTGTATTTTGACACAAAATCATTACAAATGATTTTATTAGCATTACAATTTGAGTTAAAGTTTGAGAAATTGACATGCATTCCAGAATTTCAGAATTTTTTAATTTTAGTATATTGTATGATACTATACCCTTTTTCTTAAATGACAGCATCCTGTGCCTCTCAATGCAATGAAACATTTACCTATTAAATAGGTAGTTCCCCCCAAAATGAAAACTCTCTCATCATACCCTCATGCCATTACAGATGTGTATGACTTTCTTCTGCTGAACACAACTATTTTTAGAATAATATATCCGCTCTGTAGGTTCATACAATGCGACAAGCATTAAGAAACAGAAATTTAAAAAAAGTGCTCTCAAAAAGCCATCACTTTATCCTTCAGTCTGGCTTCAGCTATCCAAAGACTCTGGCAATCTATTTATCATGAGTCTTTGCCCTCTAAAATCAGCTAGGGCATAGGAAAAAGTGAGATTCTGTCAGCAGCTCTCATTTGGAAAAGGGCTGCTCATTGTCTCTGTGTATGCATGGGGATGGCAGGTTGGGTCTTATTGCTGCTCCGTTTTAAAGGCAGTTAATGGGCCGTCAACATGTCAAGACAGTGCAGGGCAACTGCCAGGGTTTTTTTTTATGTATGACTTTCTTCTGCTGAACACAAAGATTTTTTAGAAGAATATCTCAGCTCTGGAGGTTCATAAAATGCAAGTGAATGGTGGCCAGAAATTTGAAGGTCTAAAATGCACATAAAGGCAGCATAAGTTTGTTATTCCAATGCAATATATTTTTCTCTTTGTAAACATTCATCAAAATGTGAGGAACCGCTCCTCTGAATCAGCTTAACTTTTCAGCTGACACCATTGAACCCTCCTCAATCCCTTCCTTCCTTTTCAATCACTATAGGCCTACCTGTCACATTTTCATGATCAGTTCCCCATTGACAAAATCAAGATGTGCACCACATTTATTTTTTTGTTGAATATCTCGTTTTACTATGAAATATGCCAAGTTAAATTTGTTGTGAATGCTGTCTCATGTTGACTTGAAGCCTGTGTTAATAATTTTGACTGCTCACAGAAGAGGTATGTCTATAGTTCAGTATGACATCAATAGAAATGTCTCTGCATGGAAAAAGCCACTGCTCCAAAACCACCATAACAAAAGCCAGACTACAGTTTGCAAGTGCACATGGGGACTAAGATCTTACTTTTTGGATGTCCTCTGGTCTGATGAAACAAAAATTGAACTTTTTGTCCATAATGACCATCGTTATGTTTGGAGGAAAAAGGGTGAGACTTGCAAGCTGAAGAACACCATCCCAACCATAAAGCATGGGGGTGGCAGCATCATGTTGTGGGGGTGCTTTGCTGCAGTAGGGACTGGAACACTTCACAAAATAGATGGCATCATGAGGAAGGAAAATTATGTGGATATATTGAAGCCACATTTAAAGACATTATCCATGAAGTTAAAGCTTGGTCGCAAATGGGTCTTCCAAATGGACAATGACCCCAAGCATACCTCCAAAGTTTTGGCAAATTGACAACAAAGTCAAGGTATTGGAGTGGCCATCACAAAGCCCTGATGTCAATCCCATAGAAAAGCTGTGGGTAGAACTGAAAAAGCATGTAAACCTGACTCCGTTACACCAGTTCTGTCTGGAGGAATATGCCAAAATTTCAGCAGCTTATTGTGAGAAGCTTGTGGAAGGCTACCCAAAACATTTGACCCAAGTTAAACAATTTAAAGATAATGCTACCAAATACTAACAAATTGTATGTAAACTTCTGACCCACTGGGAACGTGATGAAAGAAATAAAAGCTGAAATGAATAATTCTCTCCTATTATTCTGACAGTACACGTTCTCAAAATACAGTTATCCTAACTGACCTAAGACAGAGAATGTTTTCTACAATGAATTGTCAGGAATTGTGGAAAAAGGTGTATTTGGCTTAGGTTAACTTCTGACTTCAACTGTATATAGTAGTCTTCCCATAAAATAATGTTTGTTACCCAAACATTCCTCTTTATATGGTGTAACAGTCATGAAATTTGAAAGTATTTCATTATTGTAAAATGCTTTCAGATTAATAATTTATTTAGATTTAGGCAGGCAATGAATTGAATTAGATTTAAGATATTAGGAATTAATTTTGATCCATTTGGGCAGCCATGGCAATCACTTTTTTTTTGTTTTTTTGCAGTAGAGCTCTGCTCAAACAGAGACATAGATTTTTATATATCGATTCACTCCTTGCTTTTTTTCTTCCATGTACAACAAACTCCTTCGCTCCTAAGTGCTTTGCTGTTTGTCTTTATTTGCCGCCCTGTTTCACTACTTTCCCTCTGGCCTCCTCCAGTGTTGGATATTCTGGACCGGATTGGGTCACCACTTGTCACAGTGCCATGGCTGACAGCAGCATAGTTACTTTAGGGATGGGCCGCAGCTTTGTGGACTCCTCTGTATATGATTCCAGGATGGCAGAGACCACTGAGGAACAATTTTTCATGGGTCTCCACACAGAGGAGACAGAGGGTAAGCGAATTGCCCTCCATCTTAATCAACTTTACATCAGCTGACATTTCTGTAGAGCTGACAGCTTTGCTGCAGAGGCTCGCAAATATAACAAAAGATGTTATTTTCTCCTAGACTACTTTTTCTATTTCCATTGAGATTCACCTTTACCTGTGGCCATTTAAACTCTCTTTCAGATGTATTACCCAGAGTTGAGACCAGGGTGGTGGTGGTGGGGGAGGCCGGTAACTGCGCAGAACTTGAGAAAGCTTTACAGGTACTGTGGAAAGAGACTGCAATTTTCTTATTGATACTTTCCATTGTAGCCACAGAGTTTCCAGGATTGACAAAACTGGATAAGCGACAACAAAAAGGTTTACTGTTGTAAGACTGTCAGATTTGTTATTTCAAGTTCAGCCGTCAACTACAAACCGTTAAGAATCTTCTAGTCAGATTGAAGTGTTTGGTAACAGGAAGCAATTTTGTGTTCATTAAAATTGCCCCAAATAGTGGCCTGTTCCTGAGCAGCGTCTACTGTAGTACTCTTAGGTTCATGAAAAATAAACATTAAATCCTTCCTCTTGCCTGAATCATTTTCAAATTGGTGCTGTACATTGTTTCCTTCACATATAACCAAATGTTTCCTTCCCAAAAATATGGGACAAGATCAGCTACAAGAATTAGAATTTTATCCTGGTATTTAAAAATAGCTTGCATCCAGGAACCCCTCTGTTGTTCTTCTTATGGCTGCTCCTGTTAGGGGTTGAGGAACCCCTATTATAATATTAATTGATCAACAGATTTATTAAACTACATTTACATGCTCCTATCGAGCAGGCACTTATGTCCATAGTGATGTACAAATGAATGAGAAATGCTGCGAGCGATTCATCTGAAGGAGACACTAACATAAGAATTTCCACAAACAGTTTGTAATTTTACAGGATAGATTACCCCAAAATGAAAATTCTCTAATTTACTCACCCCTCATGCTATCCCAGAGGTGTTTTGACTTTTTTTCTTCTGCTGAACATAAAGAATTTTAGAAGAATCTGTAGGTTCAGCTTTGTCGGGCCTTAAAATGCACGTAAGTGAATGGTGGTGACCAGAACTTTGAAGGTCAAAAAAGCTTATTAAGGCAGCATAAAAGTAATCCAAACCACTCTAGAGGTTAAATCCATGTCTTCATAAGTGAAATGATAGGTGTGGGTGAGAAACAGATCAATATTTAAGTCCTTTTTTCTCCTGCCTAGTAAGTGTAGTTCTGCACGAAGAATGCGAATTGCCAAAAACAAAAGAATGTGAAAGTGGCGATTGATGGTAAAACATTTCTTAAAGCTGTTTCTCACAGACACCTATCATTTCGACTACTGAAGATATGGATTTAACCACTGCAGTCATATGAATTACTTTATGCTGCCTTTATATGCTCTTTGGAAGTTCTTCAAATTTCTGGCTACCATTCGCTTGCATTGTATGGACCTTTCTAAAAATCTTCATTTGTGTTCTGCAGAAAAAAGAAAGTCATACACTGGGATGGCATGATGAGGCATGAGATAATTCAAATTTATTGGTGAACTATCGCTTTAAGACACATTCCTGATCTTATTGTGCACAATTTGTCAGTGTTTGTTATTCCAAAGGAATACATTTTTCTCTTTGTAAACATTCATCAAAATGTGATGAACTGCTCCTCTGAATCAGCTTTACTTTTCAGCTGACGCCACCGAACCCTCTTCAATCCCTTCCTTCCTTTTCAATCCCTATACCTGTCATGTATAGACACGTTTTCATTATCGGTTCCCCATTGACAAAATCAAGACGTGCACCACATTTATTTTTTTGTTGAATATCTTGTTTTACTATGAAATATGCCACATTGCTAAGTAAAATGTGTTGTGAATGCTGTCTCATGTTGACTTGAAGCCTGTGTTAGTAATTTTGAGTGCTCACAGATGAGATATGTCTATAGATCAGTGTGCCATCAATAGAAATGTCAGGTTATGGGGCTGTTTGAGTCCAGGGAAGAAGTAGAATTTTTCAAATAATGTCCTTAGCTTACACTGCAGCGATGTTGAGGGCGATGGCCTCTCTGATTTGGAACTGGAGTCAATGCTGGTAAACATGTCGCTGATCATTGGCCTCAGAATTCTACCACTACTGTGTGGAATGTGAAGTTCTGGAGTGGAAGAAACAAAGGTCTTGGATTTTGGGGAACATAGGCCAGAGATAGGAAATTTAGGCTCAGTACATTGACAGAACAGTGTGTGTGGACACGAGGATTTTTTCTGCTGACCTGGTTGGACAAGAAGTTCATATTTTTCTGGCCTTGCCAACATGTTATCTGGCCCAACCACAAATCCATAATTATTTTTTTAAAATGGCTTATAAAATGTTTACATAATTTTTTTAGTAAGACATAGATGGTTATCCTTATGTTTAGCCATGAATATAGAAAGTTTTAAATGTGCTGTTTGGAGGAAGGAGGGGTGTTCTAGAAGATGTTCTCTCCTTGCCCTTGTGATGATATGAGAAGACCTTAAATGTAACGTCTTTTAGCAATCTGTTCTCCCTGTCGTTGTTCACAGACACAGACAGGTAGATCAGAGAGGAGTAAATCGGTAATACTTCATTATTAACGTAGCAGAACTTCCACCTAGACTTTATTTGATGTTTGTTTGAATTTCTTGCCTCTGTTCTGATAGATTGTAAGGCCCTCCTGTCTGGGAAATTTATCAGCTTTGGGTTGCCAGGTTGATGCCCATTCTTCATTTTTACAGGCCATCACAATAATGGAAGTCCCGGTGGTAAAGATTAAGGAAGGCCAGCCGGGCATGGAGACATGCGAGAAATTGATAAAATCTATAGTCAATATGGTACGTCTCATGAATTGGGATCTTTGCATGCTTGAGAGGACCTGTTGGAATTTGCAGTATGGCATTCTAAGGGGGATTCGGTGTGGCACCAAGCTGTTTAATGTTAAACTCACTCACGTAATGGTGTGGTCTAAATTCTAACAGTGTATTCTAACATGTTGTTCTGTGTTTACCCAACAGGAGGTCTCTAATCCATTGAATTAACAATAATTAATTCAATCAATTATTTAATCAACACATGTAATTTGTTGTTTAATTCTAACTTGATCTGTATTGTTACTTTTATGTGTCACAGAAAACTAATTTCTTTAAGGTGCACTCAGTCAATTTTTCCTCATTAAAAGTTTAACTCCTAAAGGCATGAATTGTAATTTTCCTATATATGTAGGAAAGCATGACCTCTCACATTAATATGAAGACTCCAGTAACCTTATAAAAGCTGTTTTATTCTACATGGAGGGGGTCCACACATGGGTGCTTCCATGTTAGCATCACATGACCAGCCGAATACTACATGCTTAATCTCAGTAACCATTCTGTTATTTGACACTTTAAACTTAACTTTTGATTTTAAATAATGCTGCATCCAAGCCACTAGGTGTCAGTGTATGTCCAAGATGACACAGACAAAAGTTACTGAGTGCCCCTTTAAAGGAGTGTTCGGGATTCAATACAAGTTAAGCTCAGACGACAGCATTATTTGCGTAATATTGATTACCACCCAAAATAATTTACTCGTCCCTCGTTTGTTAATAAAAAAAGTTAAGTGGTTAAGGAAGGCACTTACAATGGAAGTGAATGATATACAGTGAGGGGAAAAAAGTATTTGATCCTCTGCTGATTTTCTACGTTTGCCCACTGACAAAGAAATGATCAGTCTATAATTTTAATGGTAGGTTAATTTGAACAGTGAGCGACAGAATAACAACAAAAAAATCCAGAAAAACGCATGTCAAAAATGTTATAAATTGAATTGCATTTTAATGAGGGAAATAAGTATTCGACCCCCTCTCAATCAGAGATTTCTGGCTCCCAGGTGTCTTTTATAAATGTAATGAGCGGATATTAGGAGCACACTCTTAAAGGGAGTAATCTCCTAATCTCAGTTTGTTACCTGTAAAAAAGACACCTGTTCACAGAAACAATCAATCGGATTCCAAACTCTCCACTATGGCTAAGACCAAAGAGCTGTCCAAGGATGTCAGGGACAAGATTGTAGATCTACACAAGCCTGGAATGGGCTACAAGACCATCGCCAAGCAGCTTGCTGAGAAGGTGAAAACAGTTGGTGAGATTATTCGCAAATGGAAGAAACACAAAAGAACTGTCAATCTCCCTCGGTCTGGGGCTCCATGCAAGATCTCACCACGTGGAGTTGCAATGATCATGAGAACGATGAGGATTCATCCCAGAACTACACAGGTGTATCTTGTCAATGATCTCAAGGCAGCTGCGACAATAGTCACCAAGAAAACAATTGTACAGGCCCGTCTGAAGATTGCCAATGAACATCTGAATGATTCAGAGTAGAACTGGGTGAAAGTGTTGTGGTCAGATGAGACCAAAATCGAGCTCTTTGGCATCAACTCAACTCTCCGTGTTTGGAGGAGGAGGAATGCTGCCTATGACCCCAAGAACACCATCACTACCATCAAACATGGAGGTGGAAACATTATGCTTTGGGGGTGTTTTTCTGCTAAGGGGACAGGACGTCTTCACCGCATCAAAGGGACGATGGACGGGGCCATGTACCATTAAATCTTGGGTGAGAACCTCCTTCCCTCAGCCAGGGCATTGAACATGGGTCGTGGATGGGTATTCCAGCATGACAATGACCCAAAACACATGGCCAAGGCAACAAAGGAGTCCCTCACTGGATAAGTCAGAATAACATTATGCCATAAATGCTGTTGATTGAGCTTAACAAATTTATTAAACCCAGAATGTTCCTTTTAAAGCTAATCTTATATGACAACAATTCTCTAAGATTAAGTCAGATTTCAATTTTTTTGAAGGGGCTGTTTACACAGTGCACATTTTTGCATTTTACATGTGCTTTTTTTAATCGTTGGTCTGTTTACACTTGCGTCAAACGGATTACTTTGGCCGTTGTGTCCATCTCATAGTTTTTTCGGATGTCGTGTCTATTTGAAAGTAGTTCATGTGTTTAGTTCCATTTCCTTTTTTGGTGCGTTTAGCCATTTTTAAATGCAAGATCGTATCCTGTGTAAACAGCCCCTAACACATGTAATTCTTTGTGTTTGTCCACTAAATCTTCTCTCAAAAATGGACTAGGTCAAAACACATATTTACAATCCCTCATCCTAAAAAAAAAAATAGATCTTGTTGCATTTGAGGGATTTATGTGTTTTTGCTTATCACAAACCAGCTGATGTTTGTAGATATTTTCCCAACAATATCATATTTATTCTCCACCAATTCATTTTTTTCTCTATGTTCTTTCAGGATATAAACACCCCCTGTATCAAGACTGACAATGTCAGAGATTTTGGCGATGGAGAGAATTGTGAGTTTGAGACTATTTTTATACTAAAAGACTTCCAGGCTCCGGAATGCAGCTTCCTTTACAAAAACGACAGTCGTATCCTTGGACCTTCAGCAGTCATGTACTGCTCCAGCAAGGGAGAGGTATGACCTGAAATAAAACCACAAAAGCACACACAATATCTTCTCTGTTTTTGTTTCTCTGAGGTGGTGAAATAGCTTGATACTACAGTGGCACAATTCAGTACTTGCTTGCCGTCATGGGTTGATTAAAACCTTTCTTCCAACTGAAACTTATTCGCAAGCAGGTTTGATTGCTCCTCCAAAGCCTGATAAAAGTAGCTAGCTTATTAAGAGTGTATGCAGGAGTAGAGATGAAGCGGTATGGAAATTTCACATCACAATTATAGTGACCAAAAGTATCACGGTTATCAGTATTGTCGTGGTATTGTTCAAATGTGCTGGACATTTTCAAATAGTACTGATACACACTGTAATAAGTTTTATATTGAAAACCAACTCTGTAAACAAGGTAATAGCAAATGTATTATTATTGGTGGTGTTATAATATACACTTGTGGCCAAAAGTTTGGAATAATGTACACATGAATAACGTGAAAAAATACTATTACAATTTGAAAAAAATGTTCAGAACTTCTTAAACTATTCAAAGAGTTCTCATCAAAAAATCCTCACGTGCAGCAATGACAGCTATGCAGATCCTTGGCATTCTAGCTGTCAGTTTGTCCAGATACATCATACATTGAGCTAAAAGTTAACTTACCTTGCATTCACTATAAAGTAGTGGGTGGTGGTCATTGAGATGTTCTTTTCATGTTCAGCAGACAGGGTGACCATCTTCGATTTAAGTTTCCCTCAGCACTCTTGTAAAACACTAAATATGACCACACTTCAGATGTGGTCCTCTAGAAGGCTGAACAATCTCCTGAGTGGTGTCGCTGCCTTCCGCCATGTTTTCACACAAAACAAAACCCACGTTGCATGCTGCGCCTACGTCAGACTGTTGCTGAATTTGGTTGATGCTGGACAGTATTTACAATGAGGATTTCAAACCGCGGTAATCAAACATGGTTTTAATGATAATTAAAATTTTAAACGGTAATACTAACTGTCAGGAATTTTACCATGGTTTATCATGAAACCGGTAACCGTTTCATCCCAACGCAGGAGTGTCCTCTCCCTCAGATTCCAGAGCAAAATGAACAGTTGACTAGCCACCGTTTGGTTCAGGATGGAAAGATTAAGTCTGACACACAAGAATATACAGTAGATGCAGCTACAACCCTACGGTCAGAACGGAGTCAGAATTGTCTTAGTGCTTATTAAATCTTGTGATACACTTCTTGGTTGCCACATTGCACTTTCCAAAATTGTGTATCTGAGGCCAAATTCTACTCTTTTGTAGTATTTTTTTCACCTGAATTCTGGTGAAAAAGTTGGTCGTAATGACGTTTTTCATGACATTTCCAATTGACAATGACAATTGTATCTAAAAAGTCAAACTCATTACTGAAAAATTGCCTATGCACAATGTATTTTTTAGCTTTAGCGACAGTTAATAATGTATTGTATGTCCCTTGATAATGATTTGGGTGGAATTTTATGTAAAACTATGTTAATTGTGCTCAGTGGTGCCCAAAGTTATAGCTGGGGTGCATTTGATGGATGCCATATGGTCATTACTGTGCATACATTCATTGAAAACAAAGGTTTCAAAATTTAGGACGCTGTATGTCGACCTGTATTTCTGAGCAACTAGTGTCACCAAATGGAATTGCAATAATAATGACTGTTTTTGAGGTTTTCTGGGATGCTAAAACAAACAAAACAACTTTTTCAAGGCGTGCTTACACTTTTCTGATCAACATTTGAACAAATTGCAGTACTTTTAGTTGTATAGGTGCATATTAGCTGGGATAGAAATATTTTAACAATGCCAAAATCACTTTTAGACTTTATTATCTATGTTATTATTGGCTAATAATAATTAGTATATTATTGATGTTATTATTGGCTAACCTTCGCTCCGACATAATATCTGTTATGTTATTAGTATTTCAGAAATATTCTGTCATTCTCTCCTTTCCTTCTTTTTCTGTAGCCTCTGCCATTCTCCTCCAGGCCTCTGTACTCTATGACCATGCTGAACTTGTCTCTCTGCTTCACTGGTTTCCGTAAAAAGGATGAAGTGGTGAGTACCGAATTTCCACTCATCCAACACCAAAAACGATCCATAGTGCCATTTATTTTTATTATTTTCTCTGATTAAATGTGCTTTCCTCAGGTGAACCTGGTCAATTTAGTCCATCACATGGGCGGCACTATCCGAAAAGACTTTGACAGCGCTAAAGTCACACACCTCATTGCCCATTCGACACACGGTGAAAAATACAGGGTCTGTATCCAACCCCTACTCGCATACACACCCATTTGTGAACGGACTGAAAATCTTATGCCTTCAGAAGACTTTGAATATGACACACGACTCGCATAGGGGTTATTTACACTTGGTCACTTAATGCTTTTTAAATAGTGCTGTCAGTTGATTAATTTTAATTGCATTATCTTTTTGTAGTTAATCGTGATTAAACAGATTTTGAAAGTACTGAAACTTTACACTATATATACTTTTCCTGTCAAAATACATTTTGTATCTTGGGAAAGAGAATGAAAAAATATGTAACAATTTATTGCTTTATTAAAATTAAAACCAAGCCTTCCACAGTATAAAAATAGAAATGCACTAAATTTGCACCAGTTCAAGTAACATGATAAAACTTTTTCCAAAGTCTAAGTGGGAGTTTGATTAATTGAAAGAACTAGTCCCCACGTAGGTTGCATTTTCATTGCATTCAATATCTTATACTCTCATCCTCCACAATATTAAGGCCCCAATATACTTCAGGAGAAGTTCTAATTCATTCAAGGGTAGTGCTGCACAATTAAGCATATCGCACTTGCAATGTCAGCCTGTGTGATTATATGACGGCAAATGCTGCGTTTTTTTTTTTTTAAATAAATAAGTGCATGTGTGGACATGACAGCCCATTCTCTCTGAGAGCTGTTTGCCCATTTTCTACACCGCTAATAAAAAGTAGACCAGTCAGTCTCAGTTTAGGGAGTGGCACGTGTGGTCATGTCATGTGAGTTTCCGATGTACAGCGTGGAAATCAGCTGAAGATGGATGCCGAGCAGACCGACACTGAACTAGTGGCCAGAAAAAATAACACAGATCACAGATTGGCGATATGTCTTTATTTCATCAATAATTAAAGTTCATATAATACGGGAGCGTGACATGTAAATAAGCTCAAACTCCAAAACTGTCATTCTCGGTGCGGTCAGAGCTGCTTCAACCAGTCGCGGAAGAGACCCAATCTTAGCCTGGGTCGAGACCGGGAGAGATTTAAAGTTCCGCCGGCTGATGCGCACCCTTAACATGGAGACGCTGTCTGCAACTTGCAACGTGTTGCATCATTGATGAGAAGATCATAGGATCAATCTTATGTGAAAAATAACATTAAAATTACAACAACAATAAAGTGTGTGTGTGTGTGTGTGTGTGTATTACATTACACATACACACCAACAACAGTTTTAGTGGTTTGATTGAGTGAACCACACTTTTTATACCCAGTTATCCTGCTTAAATGTCCCTGTTTGTTTGTACAATCGTATTTTCGTAAAAATTTGTATGTTCTTATTTATTGTTCTATTTTATTTAGGTGTAATATTGAGAAAATAACACGTTTGCAGTAATGCAAAGATATTATTTACTTTTGTAAAATTGTGCATTTATAGTTGTTGTTACTAGTTTGTATGTTTTGAGTTGAAAAATACACTTCAGCATTATCAGTAATCTATTTGTGCATTTTCCTTTAACCAAGCAAGTTGACTCAAGATACCATTTGTTTATTATATCGCAATCGCATATCGCATTATTAACCTCAATAATCGCAATATGACTTTTTTCCCAAATTATGCAGCCCTAATCAAGGGTTAAAAGTTCTAAACAGCTGAGCAACGGTATACTGTTTGCAAACATTCAGACAACTGCTACTCGATGTGGGAGGCGTTTATTATTACATTTAAATATAAGGAGCTCAGTTAAACCTATTCTAATGTGAAATAAACATGTTAATTCTACTCATTGTAAAACACAGTCAGTAAAAGAAGTTGTTTTAAGCACTCTATGATTTACAGAAATATAAATCCACATTGCAGTAGGAAATGTTTAATTTGTCTTGTTTCCATTCTGAAATCATGATGCTAATGTGCTATCTCGCTATACGTTGCCATAATATGCTGTGGTTGCACTCTGGTATTGTAATTTATGATGACACTGATACTATTGCAAAGATGAATGTATACAAGTTTTAATGTGCAGAATAAAGACAAAAGAATGATTTTAGGCTTATCTTATGGGGGCAGATTAATGGCTTTCGCTGCAGATGGTACATGAGTGATCGGGCACTTCATGGTATTTGAGTAGATTTGATTCTTTTTGTAGACCAGGGGTTCACAACCTTTTGCAAGCTGGGCCCCCCCAAAGCTGGTTCATTGCAGTTGGGGCACCAGTGCCCCCCGCCCCATGCTTTATGCTGTTATTGTTGTTATTATAATTATAATTATTATAATTGGCAGTAGCACCAGACTTCTAATGTGAGCTTGCAGGCATTATTATTGTTATTATAAGTAGTAGTAGGCCTATCATCATTACTAGGCTATTGCTATATAATTATATGAGGTTACATGCTTTATTGTTGTTATTATTATTATTATTATTATTATTATTATTATCATCATCAGTAGGCCTATTATCATTACTAGGCTATTGCTATAATTGGGAATTGGCACCAGACCTCTGATATTAATTTATGCTTTATAATTGTTATTATTACTAGGCCTAATAGTAGGCATTGTCTGCATTTTTTACAGAAGCTTGCTGGTAGGTGACGTTAATGTGAGACCTGAGCCTGCTTTGCCTTGCAAAGATCCTCAATTCTTGGCTCAATGTTTGATAAACATAGCCTCAAATCATCCTCGATTTGTGCACGATTGCGGTATTTCGTTTTGAGTGCAGTCATTTTTGAGAATCCTGCCTCACACAAATATGTCGACGAGAAAGGAAGGAGAATCTTCAAGGCGACGTCACAGAGTTCAGGGTATTCCTGCATCAATGCTGCCCAGAATGACGAAAGAGGGCAGGAGCTAAAGAGTTCCTTCAGTCTACTGTCACTCTTCAGCTCAATAAGCTTTTCCTGCATATCAATTGATAGCTCGTTTGCTGTGCACACAAACGGATCTCGAACCCACGCAAAAGATTCAATTACCCATTCACAAACATCTGTCTCATTCTTGATGAATCGGCCGTTTGAACGAATCGTTTGAATGAACGACTCAATGACTCGCTTAATGAAACCGCTTATCCTTATCACCTGCATTTGCGCTCACTATCGACAAACCAATCAAATTTGTTCACAACTTTTTTTTTTTTAAATCAGTCCAAACACATTTTAATTTTTATTCAGGAGTTATGTATATACAAAACTATAACTTTTTATGACAGTATTTTAGTGATAAAAAAAAAATGTTTTTCCAGTTTTTTTCCCCTTCCATCGTAGCCTACTCACGCCCCCCCGGGAGAGTGTCCGCGCCCCCCTGGGTGTGTGTGTTCACGGAATGACTCCAGGCATACACATCGCAAATATTCCTCCCTTCCAACAAGTGTTTATGCTGAATTAATGGTAAATGCATTAATCGTGATTAAGAAAAATTTACGAGTTTAACTTGAATTGTATGTGTTAACGCATTCATTCTAACAGCTCTAGTTTTTACTGATCAGATGGCTATCTGAGCATGAAAAGACCAAGTGTAAATACCCGCCAAGATGGTTTTGAGATGGATTTAAATCTAATCACTCAAACCACCTCCGGAGGTGAGAACTTTTTTTTTTTCATTTTATTGATGCAGATTGCTGACGAAAAAATAAGCGCAGATGATGTGCTTGGAAATATCTTTCCTATGATAAGCCACGAAGGGAAAAATTCGCACATGCGCTCTGGGCTATGTCACTGGAATAAAATAATAAATTGCATCTTAAAATCTGTGCCCTGCATTAGCATAATCACTGAAGTAAACTCTGTTGTATTTGCATATAGCGTGGAAAGAAATTGGATTTATACCCGTTTGGCGAAGACACTATTATGTGGTCAAGTGTAAATATCCCCATAGATTACCTTTATGATATTTTTGGGTCCTATTTTAAGTTTTAACCATTACTGCCATAGTATTGGAAAGTCGGTCCACTATATTTAGTAAAACATCTCCTTTTTTGTTCCGCATAAGAAAGTAATATGGGTTTGGAACGACTTTAGTGTGAGTAATTTAGGCAGAATTTACATTTTTGGGTGAACTTTCCTTTCTGTCCAGTTGTGCCCAGTGTCTGACAGTTTCCTCAAGGAGCTCAAACACCAGGTGTGCTTTCCGTAATGGAGTCTCCTGTCCACCATTGACATGTCTGTGTTATTTAGAGAGAGTTTGATTAAAATGGTTCTCATGTATCTCTCCTCACAGCAGGCTGAATTGGGCTGAATCATTCATTAGGCTCACATGCATTATGCATTAAGCAGGGTCTCTTTCTACCTGATTCACTTGGTTCTTTCTCTCCTTTTCTTTTTAGTTGGCAGTGTGCATGGGCACACCCATCCTCACCCCTGAGTGGATACGGAAAGCATGGGAGCACCGAGATGACATGTAAGATTGTGTGTGTGAGGGGTAAAACATCAATTCACCTGACTGTGAGTGTAGAGGAGTAAAAACTGAATAATGAGGCAGAAGAGTCCAGTCACTTGTGCACAAATGAAACGGGCCCTCCCTTCATCCAGATTTGAAGCATTTTTGACTTCACTCTGGTTTTGACATTTTCCACACAGGCATTGAATGTTAAACCTGACCTTTTTCATTAATAACCTTCCACTCTGGAATGTATGATGAGTGAAGAGTGATTTTTCCTGCTTCCGTTCTCCACACTATCCCCTTTGCTCCCTCTACCAGACTTCCCACTGTCATGGAAAACTTGGAAATGCACTAATATTTAAATGCCCCCCCCCCCCTCCTCATTTAGAATTTTGAATATCAATGTATGTAAATTATTTTCTAGTTGGGTTCATTTTTAAATATTTAAGTGTCTAGAAATTGTGAGTGCAGTCGATCAAATTTTGATTATTAATTTATTTGGATTCATCAGTAATTCACTAATTATTTGAATAGTCATGGAAATTCATTGGTCAAAAGTTGTAGAAGCCCTGCATGCCCCTCACCCAATATTCATGTGTTTTAGCTTGTTTTTGTAACATATTGTGGTGGCGTGGCTAATGACTGCTTCCTTTTGGTTCTAGTAATTTTCACGCAGGCAGTGAGGAGTTCCGCACAGAGTTTAAAGTCCCTCCATTCCAGGACTGTGTGCTGAGCTTCCTGGGTTTCTCTGAGGAGGAAAAGACCAACATGGAGGAGAGAACACAGAAACATGGTACTGAAATCTCATGTTTTTGTGTCCCTTGCCCTTTATGTTTTAGAGTCTGAAATGTTTAATGTGTTGAAATGCCACCAAAACCTCAACTCTAAGTAATTCTCAAATAACCAAAGCCTTTTTAACTAGACATGCTTTTGAGATGTTGATCCCAGGAAGTGGTTTCTGTATTTTATTTGTTGGACCATCTCAAAAAGCAAATGACCCCTGACCTCAGCTTGAGGAGGGTTTTTAAAGGAGTTTGTGGTGATTGTTTTGTTTAGGTGGTCGGTTCCAGGCAGTTGGTGATGAAAGGTGCACACACTTGGTGGTTGAAGAGAATTCCATTAAGGAACTGCCCTTTACACCTTCCAAAAGATTGTATGTAGTGAAACAGGAGGTATGAACTTGACTTATTGACTCATGCACATGCACTCACACAGATTCTTACACTAAGGGCTTTGTGTGGGTCCCTAATAACATTGTGTAAAATACACTCTGGACCAAGTGGGCTGTTTTTGCACTTTAAGATATTCTGTTTGCAGACTGTTCTCAGTTAGAGAGTATATTTTGACCTATTTCGGCATATTTCCTGGTAGGGGTGGGCGGTGTACCAGTAACATTTTGTAAACCTGTAGAAAATTAAGGATTGTTTCTAGTGCGGTTATTAAACATTCTACCACTTGGTAGGGAATGTGCTTTCCAATCACGTTACATTCTGAGAAAATGTACCACAGCTTGTTCTGCTGCAAATACAGTGAGAGAAGTGATCACATTGAGTAAATTTCCTTAATAATTCGCATCTTTCTGAAGTGTACATTTACTGTATTTCTAATATAGTTGCCAAAACGTTTTCCAGTGTCTAATGGAAGGCTATCACTATATACATTTTTGCTTAGCATCAGTGGTTCATAGCTATTAACATGGTCACAGTGGAGATGTTTTAAATTCATGATTCTTCTGTCTCTTTCTGCAGTGGTTTTGGGGCAGTATACAGATGGACGCCCGTGCTGGAGAATCTATGTATTCTTATGAAAAGGTGAGGTGCCTCCCAGATACATCGATTAAGAAATGTAATATCTATTGCAGTTACTATCCAATCTTTTACACATTTCAAAATCCATAACATCAAATTCAAATCCTTGCATATTTTAATATAGTGACTAGCAATAAAATGTGTATCTAGATTTCTTGTCCTAATCAACCACAATTAGCGGCATTATCAGTTCCTTTGTTTCTGTGCTGTTGTGCTGAGGAGCCCCACCCACAGACAAATCTCATTGGTACAAAATTCCTCTCAACACAACTGTATATTAAACATCAGATATGTTCTATGCTGTTATTGTTGCGTTGCGCACCATTTTCGTTTTCTGTTTGGGCAAATTACCTTTTTTCGACTGTCCTAAAAATATAGCTGCAGTTATATTTGTGTCCTCGATGTATTTAAAAAATAATTATAGATAAGGTTTCATGAATGTTAGGGATAAAAACAAACATATCAGCCACTGAAAATATTTACCAAATTAAAACCATGGGCAAATTGGCTTTAAGCATGAAAAAACAATGTTTCATTAATAATGAATTATCACACTTTTTATAAACTCTTAGAATTAAAATGCAAAATACAGAAATGATGATAGCCACAAAATGAAAAAGGGTTGGCACTCCTAAGAACATAGTAAAAAAATTTATATTACTTCTCATTCTCACATTGAGGAAAAAACGTCGTTACAGATGTGACAGTTGTGAAAGCGGCACTTACCTATACGTGAAGTAAAACCATCCAAAACGCTTTGAAAACAGCAAACTTAGACTTCGGAGACCTTGGTATGGTATCCATTAAGGCTGCACGATTGAGTTCAGATTGAAATCGCAATATGATCTTTGATATGTTCGAGATTATAAAAGCCTGAAAGGTTGCGTTTAAAAATAGACTGCAATCAGCGCCTCAGTCATTATTGTGTAAGCAAGCTGCGCCCTCTAGCGGTCTTGGATGGCATTTTCCGTGATCCACTACTGTAGAACTTAAACAGCTGTTTTGTTCTTTTGGTAACTTTTTTTGTTTTCCATGATGTGGTTGACATTTCCATGGAATTGTGACGTTTTTATATATAGTTCTGCTATATACAAACATCTCAAATGTGAGTTCTGTTTTGAACGGCAAAAACAGAATTGCAGAAATGTTTTAGAATGAGAAAATAATCTTTTTCACGTCAATCATCATGCTTCTATTTGTTTTTCATTCTGGCTCTCTTTAAAATTTTGGCATGTCATTTTTCAACAGATATGAACAGAAATGTTCATATTGGTGCATCCTTAATGAATGTTGAATTTTTCCTAAAAGATTGAACACTTTGTTGTCAGCAAATATTGACTCCTCTTAAAGAACAATTTCTCAGTAGTCATTGCTAATGTAACGTATGTGCCTTCCTCTCAGTCGGAGAGCCCTGCGATGAAGAAAGCCGTGTCTCTTCTGTCTCTCACGACGCCCAACAGCTGTCGGAAACGTCGGCGACTCAGAGAAACTTTGGCTCAACTCACTAAAGAAACAGAAATTTCCCCCTTCCCCCCACGCAAGAGACCTTCAGCAGAACACTCCCTCTCCATGGGTTCCCTGCTGGACATCTCCAACACTCCAGATACCTGCAAATCCAGTGGAGGTGAAGTCAAAGATCTTGAAGTCATTTGAACAAAAGCCACCAAATAACACCATCCAGAATGATAGAAGTGTAAAGAACACCCTAACCAAAATGCATAATGAGCTCTATTATCAATCTAATTGGTTTTATTAAAGAGTGCAGAAGTCCCATTCTAATATGTGGAAGTGTTATTTTTTTTATGTAGAGTTGTCACAAGACCAAAATTTCAGTAGTTGACAACAATATCAGTGAAATTTCACACACAATTTGTCTTTATGATTTTTTTTTATTGAGTAGAAATAGTTAAGTTCTAAAGTAGTTATTCAAGACAAGTAAATGGGCAGTAATAAAACGAAAACAAAGGGGAAAAACATGCAATAGAACAAATAAAGACATAAGAACAATGGTTAAACTATTGCTTGAGGTTTTTTAGGCATCTAACAGAAGTAGCAAGTATTAAAGCTAACATACAGACATTTAGAAAAAAAAAAAAAAAATTTAGCTGTAAAATAAAACACTGGCATAGTCTTGACTATTTAACTAAATCAAATACTATTAGGCTTCATTTACACCGCATAACCAAATGAACTGATTATTTTCCATCTGATTATTTCCCGTCTGTTTACATTCAGTTAAGATATAACCAACCATTTACATTTAATGCTCTCCAAGATGAGTATTTTGACAGAATTTTTTGTATTTGACCATTCAGGCATGCATCCGCATTACTGTGCATGGGCACGCAGCAACCTGTCAATCAAACAGTGCACGGGTACCGAATTAGTCGATACTCGGTACTATTGCAATTGCTGGTATCATTACATCTTTATAATTTTAGTAATGATTCGGTACAAACGTATCAGCTTTTGACATACCTATTTTAAGGAGTTGCAGGCTACAGAACTTGCAGAAGACTTTGATCTCAGTGTGATCCCAGGCAGGACTGAGAGGAACCGGGAGAGCAGTCAGGGTTGATTTTTAGATGAGTGAGGCCACTGTCTTTTGCAGAACGCAAGCACAGGAGGAGCAGCGGTAGGCAAAGGAGTAAAAGGGAGAGGAAGAGTAGTACAGAGAAAGATTGGCAACTGCAGCGCACCAGCACTCCTGTATGCAGCCAGGAATACCATACAGGTGACATCCATATGACTTATTCCAGGGTTTAGGATTAATGTATACATTGATCTGTGCTAATAACATAACTCTTTTCGCAGAATCAAGAGAACAAGCGAGATTGGCCATTTAATTTGGGTTTATCTGACACAAATTGATCTCTGTTCTCTCAGTAGTGAAGTTCAAATAGCTGTCGGGTCTTTGATTCTTCGTTCCTTAAAGGAACAGTTCACCCAATAATCTAAATTCTTTCAAAGAAGAAATATGATAGATTACCCAGTGCGGACTGTCAAGCTTCAAAAATGATAAAGTAGACTAAACAACTTCTATGCTATATTCTAAGTCTTCTGAATCCATACGATAGCTTTGTGCGATGAACTGAAAAGTCGAAATTTAAGTTATTTGCTAATCTTCCCCATCGTTCCCGTTCTCAAATTTAATTTGTACTCGTGTTCAATTTAAATATATAGATGTGTTGCACATGTTTGATGTCAAATGTTGTTAGTTCCTGCTTCCTTTCATTGACATTGAGCCTGGCATAACACATCTTAAAACTTGAGAGGTAAGGATTTCTTCGGAGGTAAAGATTTTCAGCGCTTAAATTATTTTATATATTCTTACTCTTTTGCTTATGCAAAGATTTTTTGGCTTTAGAATGTTTAAAGCAGAGAGGTCACAGGACTTTTATGGTGCTTTTTGTCATTTTTGAAGCTTGATAGCCTCTGTTCCAATATAAAAAGGAACATTCTGGATATTTTTGTTTTGTTACACATAAGAAATCATATGGGTTTGAAACAACATGAGGGTGAGTAAATGATTACCGTATTTTATTCCTTGAAAGTATCCAGTAATTCTCTGTACTTAAAACCTTAGTAATATTTACTCAGGATTTTTTAGGATTCCTCTTCATTAAACAACCGATTAAATCAGAGAAAGATATAAAATCACACTGGATGGAAGAAGGATTGAATATATCAGAGAAGGATCAAACAGTGTGTGATTTGTAGCTGCTCATCCCAGCGTCTCTGCTGATATATTTCAGAAAATGCCAAACCCCCCAAAAGCTCGACTCCCGCCCTGCCTAAGCAGTCAGCACGATGGCAGGTCTCCAAGGAGTTCTACCAAACCGAGAGCAACTACGTTGATATCCTGGCCACAGTCCTGCAGGTTTGTGTTTAGTCTGAAGGGGAAAAATTAATTTAATTTGAAAACTAATGCCATGGAGCTATATGTGGAGCTCACACACACACAAAACTCAATGTTTACTTGGATAGTAAATAACACATCTTTTACCAAAATAGCACAATCGGAACACAATTTCAAACAGGATGCAATCCTGCATTTTTACATCCGTTTATTATTTTCAATAATGTAAAAAAAACAAATGAGAACCGATTCGATGAAACAAACAGTTTAAATCAAATTGATTTTTAGAAATGTCAGACTTTCCAACACTATAGGGAACTGAGAACTTGCCGATAGGGCTGGGCAATATACAGTATGGAATAATGCAATATCTTAAACAGTCAAAAAAACATATTTAAACCATGAAGAATTCACAACACAGTAACTTAAAAAATGGAGCTAGTACTTCAGTATAATTTAGGTTTTATAGGATTTCAGGACAGTTTTCTAGTATTGTTTATGCTGATAAATCTTTAATTCATGTTTGATAGGTTTCAGTAAATGTAAAAAAAATAAAAAAAATATTTTAAAATGTTTGAATATTTGGTCTATTGCAGTTTGATGTTGAATATTATAGTACAGTTGAATGTTTTTGACATTTCGCACAGTATCATACACTAAAATTATATGCCAGGGCTAGTCAACTAGCAGCTTGCAAGCCACTTTAATTTGGCCCTCTGACTGTGTTAAACGACACTAAGTGGTGCATGCTACAACATGGCCGATTGTCAGAAGCGATCCAGTTTTGGATTGGAGTGCATGTGTTTAAGCTTGTCAAGGCATAGTTCAGTAACACTGCTCTACAAAACATGAACAAGCAAATTTTAGGTGGACAAATTGTATCGTGTCAAATTTATTTATGCAACTTGCCTAGCTGCTGGGAGCAGTTGTTTTTAAATCCAGTTTTTGACCGTGACTTCTCCTGAGGCATTATTGGATATTAAAGTGCCCACTTCAGAATCTTGCCAGGAAAAAGTAGGGTCAGTTCATGTGGTCAAATAATTATGTTGTTTTCTTGACTATTTTTCAATTTTTGTGAAAAATGTTTTTGATTACCTGTATGTACTGGTATTGCAAATCCACCAGTTTTTTATTTTTATTTTACTTTGCCACGGCAGCCATCTTTGTGTCATGGTGCACAACAAATTTTGGGTATGCTAGGGGATGGCATCCCCCTTGTAAAAGCACTATCCCCTTTAGATCAATTGTGTCATGTATTACTAGTTACTACTACTAATAACTAATCATGCAAGTAAAATTTTTATATTTTACTTATCTCATTCTGACTGGCTAATCGCCCTTATTAAAAATCTGTTATTATAATAAGGGCGATTAGCCAGGCAGAATTAGATTTCAACATGTGAGGTTGCCAGTTTTCTCTAGGTGAAATCCCTCAATCAGATCTGGAAACCTGTACAGTTTGGATATATGCTGCCAGGGCGATGCTTTAGTCACGCAATCTGGTAACTGAGCATGCAAGCTCTCTCCACTGTGAAAAAAGACGCCGGTTTTCTGACATGAAACTTGCGCCACTTCAAACTTGGTCAAGTAGTAGATTGGATTACAAAAAATGTATACCTGCAGTGGACAAGCGATCTAGAAATGAACCATTTTCATGATCATAACCTGGATTCTTTTTACAAAGTTCTTAATAAAATCCAATAATAAAGGACAACGTGGTCATATTATTGCCATGCGTCCAAAGGGTCAAGGAAGTGACGCTAATTTTTATCCAGATCTATTCAATTAAAAATGCATAAAAAAATGCCATTCACACAAACTTGAATGAGCATTTTTCATTTGCTGAGTTAAAAGTCAAGTAAATTTAAATATTTTTAAATGAAAAAATTAAAGTAAAATATATAATGTGGTGTCCAGAGAGAGACAAAAACAAAGTCTAATTAAAAGCTGAAATTCCTGAAATAAATGTTGGCATGACTAGTGCAGAATAATCTTTTATTGCTATTTCTTAAAAAAATAAGCAGTGAAACTATTGTGTTTTAAATTATGATTAAAAATGCTTTTGTCCACCAAATCAAAGTCATTGGGTGTAACCAATGGTAGTTATTTGTTGTTTATATTGACCATAAAACAGAGCGGACACCTTTAGACCCTCAAGACTGTGTGTGAAGTTTTAAAAAACATCTGATATTTATTTTGACATTTTTATGAAAAGGCACATTTTGTTCATGTGGTGTATCCCTGAGAAAACATCTTGATATTTTTGATTCAAAAATTCATATTTGTATAAAAAAATGTAAATATTTGTTTGTATCTTGAAAAATTTGTTTGAAAACTTTTTGGAAAATAATGATTGTTGTTTAAACTCCATAAAGAAAGTATTATAATACTTTTTAATTAATGGTTACACCACATGACAATTTTAAAGTTAGATTTGTTTATTTTTTTGTATAATGATCAAATTGGACACAAAGATTTCATTTCTGAGAACTTGACAAGTGTTTAACCCTCTGAGATCTGAGACCCTGTGGGGAAGTTTTGACATGCCTTGACATTTGTGCTTTTTTCAGTTGCTTAAAAACATATTAATGGCTAAAGTCTGATTACACTGTATTCAGCACAAACTGGGCTACAATAATATGTGAGCAACATGTGTGTACATGTTTGTATATTTGAGAAAATAACGTTTATGCATGGTTTTTGAAAAAACAAAATGTTTAAGTCATTGAAATAAGGCCATATAACACATACTAAACATTTGTCCACAAGCCTTTTGAGAACTGGATCTTGTAGCCTAGAGTTTTTGCTACAAATTATGTGAAAACCAACCTGATCACTCATTCATACAAAACAATATACTAATTGAAATTTGTAAGACACTTTTAGTGTTAGAAAGGTCATATGCGAGGAGGTGTGAACTATAATGAATATTGATTGTAATTCACACCTGAGGAGACGATGTTTTTTACATTGCACAATTTCAAACTACATGTTTATGTAAGATTTCCTCACTCAGTCTCTCGGAAATGTTGTGGAACTTCTGGTGGCAGTAGTCAGTTTGGCAGGTGGCAGTTTTCTGAGAATATTCTTCATTGGAACCCAAGCATTGTCCTCAGTAGATACCTTGAATGATGTTCTTGGTCCTGGTGGGTGGAAGAATTTTACAAAAACATCATAGTTTTCCTCGCTGATGTCTTCCAAGTTTTTGTCATCATAGACACAAACTCCTCTGCAAACTGGCTTTTGTTGTTTCCCACTTAGTTGTTCCTCTAACACCGTCACACACATTTTTGCCATGTGACCTTGTGAAGAAGTTCCATTCCGCATTTATACCAAAGTCCTTCTCTTGGTTGCACAGATTGGCAAAATATGAGCCTTTACCATTATGCTTATTACATCGGTTCATTTCTCAAAATGCAGGAATAAAGTAGGCTTTTTCCCAGAATTCTACTTGACCTAGTTCTGTAACCAATGGAATCTCAAACTCATATTTTTTACAACAGAATGCTAATATAGAGTACTTATATCTGTGAGAATTTCAGGTTCCTATCAGGTACCCCACCAGAGATAATCAACTGAAAGTGAAAATTTGCATTCAATAAAGCCTCAATAAAAAACCAGAGAGGAGTCTCAAACCTGAAATGATCTGCATGCACACCATACTTACCTTGGTAACCCCCCCCCCCCCTCCAAAAAAAATTAGGATTGAGACTCAAACACACTTTACTTTATAAATTGGCACTAAAAGTGGAACTTTCAGTGATCTTGATCATTACATTAGGTCTTAAGTTCTAAGTCCAAGGAACAAGAATGTGCAAAATGTTTATATATGTACATGTATCTTGTAATGTGCTCTAGAGATCCAAGGAGCTAGGACTATATTGAGGTTTCCATAAACATCTGTTTAACCAAAATGTTTTGTGCACAATGACACAAAGATGGCTGCCGTGGTTAAACCAAGTAAAATAAAAATAAAACACTGGTGGTTTTGCAGTACCAGTCACTCAAAACATTTTTGAAAAAAAAAAAAATGGTCAAGCAACTCATGTTGGTCCACTTGAGATGGATTAACCCAGTAGATCTTCTGGGTTACTCTTTTATGACTACTGAGGATTCTGACATACTATGTTGGCACACTGTATAATAGTGAAATGTGGATATTAGGATGGAGCATATGTTAAAAGTGCTTTGTAAAAGTGCATCAACACTGGAACAACATTTTCCCCACCGAAAACGTCTTTCAACAAAGCTCTCTACTTCAACACATTTTGAAAAATGTATGTAATGATGTGGCCTTTACCACCTGCCTACAAATCGGATAATCCTATTAGGTCCGGTGGAGTAACCCCACTGGAATGCACACCTCTTGTCAAGTGCCGCTCCATTGTGATTGTCTTTTAGATATGGTGTCTGTCCTGGCTCAGTGTCTTTTAGATATGGTGTCTGTCCTGGCTCAGTGAGTTTCTTTTTGTTCTCCTGGTCTTTCAGCTCTTCAAATACCCGCTGGACAGAGAGGGCCAGGTGGGTGGCCCGATCCTGGCTCCGGAAGAGATCAAGACCATCTTTGGCAGCATTCCAGACATCTATGAAGTGCATACTAGAATAAAGGTGTGTAATAACCTTTCCAAAACACTGAGTAAAGAGTGAACAATGGCTTAGTGGAATGTGTTTGCTGATGAATGTGCTTTGACAGGCGGATCTTGAGCAGTTGGTGATGAACTGGTCTGAAGAGAGGAGTGTTGGAGACATTATTTTGAAATATGTGAGTCTGACGAGGCTTTGAACTCAAACTCTACCGGCCTGGACCACATTACACAGTCAGAGACTGAATGGCAGCTTTTATGATCTTGCTGTCTCTTTTTTTTTTTTCTCTCTCTTTGTCTCAGTCTAAAGAGCTGGTGAAGGCATACCCACCCTTTGTCAACTTCTTTGAGATGAGTAAAGAGACCATAGTAAGATGTGAGCGGCAGAAGCCGAGATTCCACGCATTCCTGAAGGTACTGTGGCATCCTCGTAGTCAAGTAATTGTTATATGTATGGCGTTTTTCACAACATTGTGCCTTAAATGAAATAATTAAATAAAGTAAATAATGTTTGTAATTAGACCCCCAGTGAGCAAGCTAAAGGCGACTGTGACGTAGCGTGTATAAAAGTTTCTGAATTAGTGAGAAACCGATATATTGGATGATATCTGCCCATTTTTAACTCACTGCCTTCTTGGACAATAAATAGAAGTCTGAATTTTCAAGTCCACTTTTACTCACTCTTATGCCGCCTCAAACTCGTATGACTTTCTTTTGTTATGTGGAGCGCAAACCAATTGCATACAATGCAAGTCAATGGGGTTCAACACTTCCAAGCTCTAAAAAGGACATAACGGTAGCATAAAAGTAATCCATATGGCTCAAGTGGTTTAATCCACATCTTCTGAAACAATACGATCAGTTTTGGGTGAGAAACAGACAAATATGTAAGTTATTGTCTAATTATTCAAGCTCAAGTAAGTGTAATCAAGCTTCTCTCATGAACGCGCCTAGAAGACTGTGGATGTCGAGATTTATAGTGTATTAGGAGTTACATTTTGGATTACCTTATGCTGCCTTTGTCTTTTTTGGGGCTTGTAATATTTTGACCCCATTGACTTGCATTGAATAGATATAAGTATATATCCTTGAGAGCATCTTCACTTGTGTTCCACAAAAGAAAGAAAGTCATAAGAGTTTGAGATGTGTAAGGGTGAGTAATATTGAAGAAAATGAAATTTTTGGCAGAACTATTCCTTTAAGTACTGGTACATAGTTCGGTCCAATTATTAATCCGGTACTAAAATAATTGTTAATGGACTCGTTAAGGAACCGGAACATTAACATTCCTTACGATCCCAACCCTAAAAATAGCTATAGGCCTACACAGTATATAAGCTTTATTTTGGCTGCTCTCTTACATGTAAAAAGCATTGTGGGTGGGTTTGTATTAAGGATGTAAAGAATAAAAACTATATCACGATACCATTGTTTGTGCAGTACCATTGGTACAGAATACAGGCTCAATTCAATATCTGCGTGCACTGTCTGACTGACACAAGACTGCTTTCAAATGCTCAACCTAATTTTACATATTTGGGAAAAAATGTATGCATAATTAATCTAGTTAAAATCTTGATATGTCCTAGTATGACTATTAAACCACAAAAGGATGCAACTTAATTAAATTCAGCCTACTTTCTGCATTTGGTAACACCATTGATGCTAAAGTTAAAATAAACTTAAAAACTTTAAAATTTAAAGTTTCCATTTAAAAAAAAATTTTAATGGAAAAATAAAACGCTTTATAGGGCCCTACTTGGGGGGTTATTTCATTTAATAACTTAAAACAATGTTAATTAAATGAAAAACACTTGATGGAAACATGCAGTTGTTTTAACTTAATATTTACATTGATATTCACTTTTTCAATGGGCTAAAAGCATTTTTAATGGCATATTATCAATTTTTGCTGTGGTATCGAAATTGGTATCGAGAATCGTGACATTTTTCTGTTATTGGTATTAACAGCTGAAATTTTGGTATCTTGACAACTCTAGTTTGTACCCTATGGATGTTTATTATACATCCACATATTCACTAACATATTTATTGTTTCCAGATTAATCAGGCTAAACCGGAGTGTGGCCGACAGACCCTCGTGGAGCTTTTGATTCGTCCTGTGCAGAGACTGCCGAGTGTCGCTCTCCTACTGAATGGTAACAAATGTTTACCTAGCTTTGTGGAAGTTTTCCATAGACTTCTATTGTTTTCAAATAAAGTATTTTTACATAATCTAACCTAAACCTTTAAAAAATATATATATATATTGCATTTTTAGAATGTCAACAACTATTTACTTCATTTATTAACTTTGCCCTTTGATGATATCCCCAAAATAAAGTTAGTTATGTTATTAAAGTACTCTGCTCTGATATAGAAGTTAGCTAGCATCTATATCAGAGCACCTATTATGGTTTTTCATATATTACCTTTCATGTAGTGTGTTATATAGCTGTTTGTGAATTGTAAAAAAGTGCTCGACAAATGGAGTTATTGACTCCCAAAACAAAGAACCGATTCTGAACACTTGAAACGAGTTGTTAGTAATTCCAGATTTACTTCCTGTACTAACCTATGTAATTTGGTAACATAAAACTCACCTCTGGTCTTCATTGGCTGCTAACGAACAGCTTTGACCCGCCCTCAAACAATATGATAAGCGGTAGACCAATCACAACAGACTGGGACATCTGATCAATCAGAGCAGAGTATGCTCTCTGAAAGGAGGAGTTTTGAATGAACGCTTAAGAACGGATCATTGAACGAGTCATTTTTGACACTGGGGAAAAAATGATAATGCTGCAATTTAAATTATGAGCAAAAGTTTTTTTTTTTGACATTGGATGCATATACATTTATTGAATGAGACCTTTAAAACAATATTAGGCACATATAAAAACCATAATAGGTGCTCCTTAAGACATACATTTTATTTATTTTTTTGCCCTGAAAGTGTAGCTAGGTTTAACGCCCACACACAAATACATTGTATGCATTAATTTAGCAGCACGTTAATAACATTTCATGTTTTTGTGCTGTCAAGGCTTCTGCTCACACTGACATATTTGACAGCTTGTCTTTCAAAAATAATGTCTGTCATTTCAGCAACATAAAATGTAAATGTTGGATTACCTTATGCTGCCATAAAATGTTCTGATTTCTGCTTGATGAAAGTTTTGTGAGAGCACTGACACAGGATCACAGGATTTAGGATGGAGTTTGATTTTCTTTCTAGATATAAAGAAACATACATTGGATGACAACCCAGACAAAGTGACTCTAGAAAAGGCCATCGAGTCTCTCAAGGAAGTGATGACGTGAGTCCTGAGATTAACCACATAAATTGTAGATTCCTATAAAATAATTCTTAGTCTGGACGTCCAGCAAAGTTTACTTGGCTTTCTCTCTTTTAAATTTGGCACAGGCACATAAATGAGGATAAGAGGAAAACAGAGGGACAGAAGCAGATCTTTGATGTTGTTTATGAAGTGGATGGCTGCCCTGTAAGTAATTTGTGTCTGGAAATTTCTTACATTTTACACTCTTAAGGAATATTTCATTAAAGTTTTTTATTAAAGTTGTTATTTACTGGAAATGTTCCCCTCCACCACAGCTCTAAAATAATTTCAAATGGTCATTTAAAACTAAACTATGACTGACAAACCTTAACTAACATTATAAGTGGACTTATACAATTCTTAAAATATACAATTCTAAAACAAAATAGAAATATGACACCAATAACCGTACATTATAAACTCTAATAGTGTACTACGCTGTCAGCCTCATATATGGCTGCTGTTCAGAACAGAACAGCTGCGTCCAGAGATGGGGCTGCCAAACCAATGTGCTCAGCCCCAGATGGGAGTTTCCTGGATCAGTTTGGCTTTTGTTGCTCATGGGATCTGAACCAGCATAAACAGAATGGAGTTTGATCCAGAATCAGAACTCTGTGACCATCTATGAGAATATCAGTCAGGGTATTAGTTCAGGCTAGGATACAAGACACATGGGTTATTGGAGACTACTGCACAATGTTCAGAAGGAATTTTGGACTATTCTTCCTTACAGAATTGCTTCAGTTTAGCCATATACTTAATACTGGTGTGAATGGCTCTCTTGAGGTAATTCCACAGAATTTCTTTTGGGTTATGGTCTGCACTCTGACAGGGCTACTCATAAAGGTGGATTTTCTTTTTTTGAAGCCATTCTGTAGTGGATTTACTTCGGTGTTTATGGTCATTATCCTGCTGCTTCACCCACTGAGCTTCTGCTGGCGCGCAGCCACCCTGATATTATTTTGATAAACTTGGGAATTCATTTTTTTCCTTTGATGGCAATGGTCCAGGCCCCCAAGCAGCTCCAAATCTTGATGGTCCCTTCACATTCACCGTTGGGATGAGGTTTACATGTGGTGCCCGTTTTTACACTGTTGTGTGTTCTTCCCAAACAATTCTACCTTTATTTCATCAGTCCATAAAACATTTTCCCACTAGCACTGAAGAGTGTAAGGGTGATCTTTTGCAAACTTCAGGCATGCAGCAATGTTTTTGTTGGAAAGCAGCGGCTTCCTATGTGGCATCCTACAATAAACACAATGTCTGTTTAATGCTTTCTGTATGTTAGATTCATGAACAAAGAGGTTAACCAGTTCCAATCATTCCGCCAAGTCTTTAGCTGTCCCTCCTAAGGTTCTTTTTTACCTCATTAAGCATTCTGTGGTGTGTTCTTGGCTGGACAGCTACTTCTAGGGATAGTAGCCACAGAACTAAATCGTCTCCATTTATAGAAAATTTGTCTTACAGTGGACAGATGAATATCTAAGCTCTTCAAGATATCTTTGTAACCCTTTCCAGTTTTATGCAAAGCAACAATTCTTGAGATTCTCTTGATCTCTTTTTGCATGGTCCACGTCAATAGATGCTTCTTGGGAATAACAAACTCAAATTGTTTGAGAGTTTATAAGTCAAAGTAGCTCTAACCCACACCTCCAATATACTTTTTCCAGCCAACACTGAATGATTTAGTCAATAGGTACAAGAGCAATACAATAATTTGTGTTATTAGTTAAAACACGTTATGTTTGTTCATTATTGTAATTTGAATGAAACCAGATTTTAAGACAAATTTAAACATAAATGCAGGTAATTCCAAAGGGTTCACATACTTTTTCTTGCCACTGTAAATGATGGCCGAGGCTAAACATTCTGTGTGTGTGTGTGTGTGTGTCGCGCCCACTTACAGGCCAATTTGTTGTCATCTCATCGGAGTCTGGTCCACAGGGTGGAAACTATTGCTCTTGGAGACAAACCCTGTGACAGGGGGGAACATGTCACACTCTTCCTCTTCAACGACTGTTTAGAGGTAAAACTTGATCTTTCCAAATCACCGTACCATGACAACCCCTTTAGAAACATTTATGGAAATATTACAGCCAACACTTTTTAGAATTCATAAAGCAAAAGCTGTTTCTGATTCCAAAAGAATGCCACTATATGAGAGGCATCAATCTTGATTTCTTTTCTCAGATAAAGAGCCAAAGTTTCTCTAATGTTATTATAACACCCATGATGCAGTTGAATAAACAATTAAGTTGATTTGATCAAAGTGCAATGTGACATATTGACTCTCAGCAAAGCTTGTTTTTTGTACATGAAAACCTGTCAAGAACATGTTAAGGATTATGTTTTGCTCCAAAATCAAAAGAAAGATATAATAAATTACTCTTAAAATTGTAAACACACTTGACTGAGTTTGTTTCTAATGAGTCATGACATAAAAACCTTTTGAAATGAAGGCTTAATGTAAAATGCTCTAAAGGAATTTTGTATACAAATATAAAATGTGCTTTCTTAGTAATTTCTTTAAAAACATATTTTATTTTTGTAGTGTGTGTGTGTGTGTGAGCGTGTATTTATCTCTTTGTGGGGACCAAATGTCCCCATAAGGATAGTAAAACCCGAAATGTTTGACCTTGTGGGGACATTTTGTCGGTCCCCATGAGGAAAACAGCTTATAAATCATACTAAATTATGTTTTTGAAAATGTAAAAATGCAGAATATTTTCTGTGAGGGTTAGGTTTAGGGGTAGGGTTAGGTTTAGGGGATAGAATATAAAGTTTGTACAGTATAAAAACCATTATGTCTATGGAAAGTCCCCATAAAACATGGAAACACAACGTGTGTGTGTGTGTGACATTAATTTAATTGTAATTAAATGAATGTCACAAAGCAAAAATCCTTATTGGTCCAAAAAATTTGACCTCATTTCCATTATGCTAAATATTATTTATTTTAAAATCTCAGGGTTAAATGTGACCTGGACATGTTTTGGTGAAATTCACATAGACACCTCTTAAGGCCACAAGTGTTTCCTCCCTCTAGGTCTTCCCTTACACACCCAGATTGCTGTCATCTCAGTTTAACCTCAGCTTGTCATTATTTTCACGAGAGATCTGCCAAAATCACTGCAACCTCACACACTCGTTCAGTTCAGGGACATCCGGTGCTGTTGAAGAACAATTTTATGAATAATGTATGCATGTGCAGTCATCGCTTGTTTACGCTGCTCTTCGGGCCGTTTCCTCAATTAAAGAGGGGATACATTTAAGCACCATGGAGGGGTGCGCCCGTTTGTGTCGGCACATGGTTATGGTCTATTTCGCTCACTGCTTGGTCTAGACTAGTAATGAGTGCAGGGAAAAGGGAAGCCTCTGAGTGATCAATTATTTATTTAGAAAGTCTTCTGTATGCTTATCTGTCACCCCAGCACTGGGTTATACATTTCGGCTCTTCTAAAGCACACAAAGGACTCCCCACCGTTCTGCTTTAGTATAGGAGAGAACATTTTACATTTCTGCATTATGAAGAAAGTAGCATTAAAAGGGTCAGATGAGGAACTGTAAAGTGGTAACTAATAACTAAAATAAGACTAAAAAGCCACACCAAAAAAAAAAGGCATAAGTGGACCTTTACATTGTCTAATATTTAAAAACATTTAAAATAAATTGTGATATGGCCACTTTAAGGTTTAATTTGTGTGTTTTCTTTGTCTTTGTATTCAGATTGCCAGGAAAAGACACAAGGTGATAACCACATTCCGGAGTCCATTGGGTCAGACACGGCCGCCGGCCCAGCTCAAACACATTACTCTGATGCCTCTGTCCCAGATCAGGAGAGTTTTAGACATTCAGGACACAGAGGGTGAGATTGGAGGGACTGTTTGCCGTTCTTTATCCCACCATGTGCATTTTATAGATTTATAAAATTTATATATGTGTGTGTGTGTGATTTCACAATCAACACCCTGGAGAGGGAGATTTAATGTGGTTTTGTGTTGGGAATAAAAATGTACCTTTTCGGTGTCTTGAGCTCATTAAAATCCAGTCATGCCTCAAAACCCTGGTGTATTTTCAAGTTAAATAGCACTTTAAGGATGAAGATCACATCCTGCTGCCTATATATTTGACTGATATTCTAATCTGTACATATTAAAGAGCTTCTTCTCTCACTTTAATTTGTAGTTGTTCACCAAAATTACGGCATTGATCAATTCATCAAGTTATAAATTGTTTACTGATAGTTGTCTCTGCATATTAAAGAGATAATTCACCCAAAAATGAATATTCTCTTATTATATACTTGCCATCATTCAGTCCCAAACTCATATGGCTGGCTTGCTTCTGCAAAATATAAGATATTTTGAAGAATGTATAAGGTGTTTTTGTCCATACAATGTAAGTCAGTGGGGTCCGAATGTGTGTGTATATTTGTTTTTTGTTATATTTGTTATATTTGTTTATCTCTCTCCTAGAGTGTCAGAATGCCTTCGCCCTGGTTGTACGTCCTCCTACAGAACAGGAGAACCTGCTATTCAGCTTTCAGCTGACTGCCGAAGACACCCTCAAATCTGCTTGGCTCAAGACCCTCTGTCGTCAAGTTGCCAACACGATCTGCAGAGCTGATGCGGTGAGTGTGCGCGCACACAAACACACACACACATACACACACTGAGAGAACAAGGTTCCCACGCATCCTTGAAAACCTGAAATTTTGCAAGGCAGTTTTCCAGTCATGGAAAATAATAAGAATACTTAAATGTCCTGGAAAAAAAAATTATTTGTCTTTGAAAATATTAGTATAATAATTGTGTCACTGTCAAGGTTTTTGTTACATATACAAAAACATGGTAATGATCAGGGCTCAGGATGTGTGTCAAATACATTCTTTGCGTTTGTTACTGCCGGCAGCTGCACATTGTGAAGCAACATCAACGGTTGACTGTCATGAACGAAGAGACCTGTCAACTACATTCTCTGCTCATCTGCTGTCATGCTTTGCTCCATGAAAATAGTTTAAGTATTGATATAGTGCTGCAAATAGAATGTTTTTGTTCCAACAGTGTTAAACACAAAAATATTTGCATCGTAAACTTTAGACAGTGAAGACGGTCGGACTTTTTAATTGATTTCACACCCCGGGGTGGTATCTTGGTGATGCGGCCTTTAAACCTCGAGATATGAATTAATTTTCAATAATTCAACAATTAGTGTCTGCTTATACTGTGGTCACAAAAAAAAACAAGGACAAACAAAATGGTCATAAAAATTACATTAGCTAGAAATAGCAGAATGTCACGGAATTTGACATATTTGGGATGAAAATTAATGTTTGAATGCACAATTAATCAAATTAAAATCATGATATTTCCTAGTATGATTTACTAAACCGCAAAAGGCTGTGATTTAATTTTTATATATATATATATATATATATATATATATATATATATATATATATATATATATATATATAATTAATCTGCATGTGTTGCATGCTTCATAATGTGTCGGCCACTCATACACTGAAAACGTGCATCATGATAATGGCTGCATGATTATGGTTAATAATGACAGTCAAAATCTAGTAGCATCTAATAAACATGCAAAAAAATATATAATAATAATTCTACTGTAGAGCAAATGTTTTCCTAAATTGATGGCAACATATGTGGACAGCAGGACAAAGTTGTGAAATTTGAAATGATATCAAGCTATAGAAAGTCAGATTTTTTTATTTTTTTTTCTTTCACATTTTTTGTTTACAGGAGTGTTGGTAATTCATGTTTTCGAGACTACAGATATTACTTCAGAAATTAGCATAATTCATTCTGATATAAGTAATGGCCAGCATCATCCAATTACTGCCAACCATGTTAAAATAAAATTATACATTATAAATTCTGAATCCAAGTATCGATTACCATTGTCCCATGTCTGCAAATCATGCTGAGTGGTTCAAACATAATCTGCAGATTGATAGGAAGTTTGGATTGAATGCATTTAGCTGCGTAAAGAGTTATAGGAAGCTCCCTTGTTCCCTATTTAGTGAATGACTTCACATCCAGTGTGTACTGTCTGTCTGCACTGGTCTCAGAAAAGTTCAATATGCTCCTTATTTTCATCATAACTCATATTTTTTCAGCTTTTGGATGAACCCATTTATTCTCAACGTGATGATGCACACAGTAAATATAGTATTTCAAAGGGAGAAAATGCACTGAAGTACACATTAGTGTACATTGTGTTTAGCAGCATGGCGTGCTGCCGTAAATCACTCAAATTTTTAAATCGTTTACAATTTTTATAATTTTTTGGGCATATTGGATGAAACTAGGGACTGTAATCTTTTGACTTATATAGGTTTCAATGTAAAAACTTAATTGGGTTTCCCACCAGATGTGGTTTTGTTGCCATTTCTTCTAAAGACAAACTCCGTTGTGGTTGGCACCATGCTGTTTTGTCACATGGTGTCAAAAGTTTAACCCTTTACTGACAACACAGAGATTCCTGAACTGAGATCAGTCAGTTTAAATTAATTTAAATTATGCATTGTGTATAGCGAAGCCTAAATACAACATCCCGGCCTGTGTATACGGGGTCGCACGAGGATAAAATTAAATTAAGGTGATTCCTTTTGATCAAAATGAAGTCATGATTTGCCCATGCTTAACTGCCAATAGAAGTAGTTACTCTGTTGGGTGTTCACACTTGAATCTTCTTTAAAGATATTTGACATTATTATTAGTTTATTGCAATATACAGTTGTAATATATATTTCTTTAATTTAGCACGCAGCATTGCTATACAACCTCAAATCTTTATTTTGGTGGAAAACTGAAGGAAGATGGCTCGTCTTGGTTTTTAGTTTGAATTGACAACAGCTTTGTGCTCCTTCCAAACATTGGTGAACTGCTCCCATCTCCTCCTCAGTCCACAAAATCCCAGTGTAAAGGAGTTACTTTAAATTAGTTTGGAAACTTGCAATAGCCAAACTTATGTGCAATTGAAGTAAATCTTTAGCGATTTAAATATTACATGGTTGGCGCACGTTAGAGAGTCGCACAAACTGAATTCCGAGCACATCTGTTACTTTAATTAACCGTGAGAGGCAGAAACCAATATTGCGGTTAAAAAATTATAAATTGTGCAGCCCTTACCACCATCATCATTCATCAAACGTGCACTGCGTGTGTTTGTGTGTGTGGTAGATGACCGAGAGTAGAGTACATACTGACTAGATATATTTATTTAATGAAGGGACGTTTTTGTAGGGTTTAATAATCACACACAACCACATACTGTGGCAAACTGCTTATCTGGAGGTGAGAAACTACCTTCAAAAACACATGGAAAGGCAAAATAAAAGCTTAATTTCAATAGACGTGTAAAATGGGGAAAATACATAAATATACAGTACAACTCTTGGATAGTAATGTAATGTTTACTGTAACAGTATTAATAATAATTTATTGAAATCTCACACATATGTGATGTTCTGTCATGCAGCAATTCATTTGACAAAAATGTTAAATTATGTTTTGGATTGGCTGTAAGGATTTTTTATAAAAGGGTTTAATTTGATAAAAATAATGCAATGTCATGTCAAAAAAAGTTTATTAAAATTATTATATTTTCATTTGTTTAAAGTCTTAATAAATGTATTTGTTTAGACACCATTTTTATAATACAAATGATACAATTATAAAAAATTGATCAAATAAAAACATGAAATATGTCAAATATGGAATTCAGAAAGAAAAACATCCAATGACCACAATACTATACTATTAAATACTATACACATTGGGCACATAAAATGTCCTGGAAAATTGAGCCTTGAAAAAAGTGGGAACCCTGAGGGAAACATGGCCACTTCCTCCTCAGATCAGCCCCCTCAGGTCTTGAACAGAACTCATTTATTTTATTAGCTTTGCTTTCTTTTTATTGTGGCTATAAATTAGGATGTTTGTGTGGGCCTTTTGGTGTTTGCTAATCCTATTAGATGGTCACATGTGGTTAAACTGGAAGGCAGATTAATGTAATTGGTAGAGGAATTGTATTTGAACTTTAAACTTCAGACGCACCCGTCTTTATCTTCACGCCGCAGAACCGCAGGTCCATCTTTCAGACGAGCCCAGCCCTGCCCACACAGCACATGTAATTGTCACAGCCAGACAGACGTATGTATTTCCCTTTGTAATTAAACAAGCCAGGCCAAACCCTGCAGCTAAATGTATTTTATGCTGGTTTGCAGTTCTCGGACCATCCGTAAGGTGGCAACATATCCACACGTCACTGATGGAAAATGCAGCCCACATTTAGTGTCTGCTCCTCTGTGTGTCAAGAAGCCCCAGCTGTTTGGAAGGCTTCTCTTTGTATTTTGACAGGCCAGCACAATCGCTGTGTATTTATTAAATTTTCTGTGTCTTAAACAGGAAGATCTTATTCAGAGCACCGGTCCTGACTCCGTCCAAGTAAGCACAAAGGACATGGACAGCACACTCAGCCGAGCTTCAAGGGCCATCAGAAAAACTTCAAAGAAGGTAGGAGAAGAAAGAAACCTGAAAATACTAAATCAGACAATGCTCACTGCAAATTCACTTTAGCCACTTTTAGGTCTCTCTGTTGCCCATTTAAATGATTAATTCACCAAAAAATTTCATTTCTTTCATCATTTACTCTCACTAATGCCAGTTCAAAGCCATATTTGTTTGTTTCTTCAGTGGAACACTTAAGCTTTATTCTTAGAGAACATCCTATCCAATTTTTTTTTCTTCTTCTATATAATGAACGTGAATGAGAGCTGGGGCATTCAAGCTTCAAAATGACAAAAAAAATAAATAAATAATCACCATAAAGTGAACAATACCATATGACTTGTGCACAGTAACTTTGTTTGAGGAACAGAGCAATAAGCAATATTTAAGTCACTATTCAGTGACAATCTTGATAACAGCACTAGCTCTGCTTGGCGAGTTAATGAGTGAAGTAGCGATTGTACGTTTTGTCAATGAATCACTCTTGAGTTGAATCATATCACTTAATCAATTGATCCAATTAACCGAACGAGTCTGAATGATTGTTCACAAATTGAACCGATTCGGTTCTCCGGTTCGATACTCAATGATCCATTCGAATTAGTTTGCGGCTCACTGGTGAGAAAGATTTTCAGTAAATAACAACTTAAGCCCTGTTCACACTGTTAGCGAGTTTGTCACTAGATGTCGCTAGTCTCTGTACTCTGCGTCATTAGTGGGCGTTCCTACTGCTGTTGCTCTAACGTCATTGGCCGGCTGCACAACTGGCCATAGCTTTAGAAATTCTTATGACAGGTGAGATTTATTGCTGGTAAAACGAAGATATCATTCTTATTTGACTAGGAATCATTTGTTTTGCCTCTGAAAAGAAACCTTCTGCAGGGGAGAGTCTTTTAATATAAACTGCAACTGTGCTCGATGCATCATACAGTATTATGAACAAGACAAACAATCTATTAATGTATACATCAAACTCACTCACAATACTGGTACATCATCCTGCTAACAAATAAGCATTCTGGAGGGGAAAGTGTTATAAAATGCACTGCAGCAATTCTTAATCATATCAATGAATGATAATTCAGCGAATCTATCAAACTCAGAATGCTGCCAATTTCTGACACTGATTTCCACATATCAGTAGCTGCGTTTAAATGGACAACTTTTTTTTTTAATAGGAGTGAAATTATTCCGATTGATGATTCTGAACGTACTGTTTACATGAACACTACATAAAGTGATCAGATTGATGTAAGAGTTTGTGTTAAGCAACAGATCGGAACTGCTATTGTGACGTGTGTACACTGCACGATTATACAGTATTCCATCGCCATTTGAAGGGGTGTTCACACTTGACTTTGAGCACACACAATTATTTCGGACTTCTCTACAAATGAGGATATGATGTTATATGTGACGGCTTGTAGATTTAATAATCAATACATCATAAATAACAAAAAATATTACATTCAAAATGGTCAAATATACCATCTACTAATTTTCCAGTAACACAAAATCTACACTGCCTTTGAATTGAGCCAAGGGCTGAGTTCTATTTACCTGTTTCATGTGATATCAATATATATGACCTTGCAGCCATATACCATACAGCATATGACCAAAACTCCACATACCTTCTGTGTGCTGTGGGATATGACAAAAGTCAGCAAAACTGTTGTTTCTATATATAAAGCTTAACAAAGTGATACTGCTGTTTACATACAGAGCCAAAATTACTAAGTCAACCAGTGATGATGGTGAGAGCAGCGATTTAAAAACTTAGATTTATAATGTAAGATGTATGACGATTGTAACATTATGTATAAAAAGCACTATAACATCACTATACAGTATATATTTAATTGTAGGCTGTACAGTATACTAATGTTAGTCATTGAACACAAGATTTTGAAGCACAGAATTTATTCACACCACCAGATTACAATGTAAAAATAGTCATATGTAATGTTGATATGGAAAATGCAGGGTATTTTTAAATGAACTATTAAAAGACAACATAAAACAATAGTAATTATTAATAATTTGCATTGGTATGTTTGCTTCTGTTGATTTCTGTGTTCTCTTTATGAGCTGAAGCTCCTGAATGAGAGATGTTTAAGGTGATATACCGCTGGGTGTGTGTGCTCGCCGATCACAAGTCAGACTGGGTGGCGTACGGAGATGAATCGTGATTAAAATATATTTAAATGTTCGTTAAAGTCGAATCTGGCAACATTTCTGCAGACTTCAGACATGTACGCACTTTTCCTGAGACTTAGCATTAAGTATACTCTGAATTAGCAATTTTAGGATGCTTTTATTGACGTAATTTCACAGGCGTTTCTCCATTCACTTCTGTTGCTTCTTTACGATGGTCACAAATATGCCCACCGTGATGAAAGTGTCGTTGTGCATGATGCGTCATGACGCCATTACTGTGTCAGTACTGAACATGAGCAGATCGTCCCTGTTTCACAAAGCAATCCGATCAAAAAATTCTCTTTTCAAACGGATTAAAAAAGGTTTGCGAAACCCCTTACAATCCAAATGAAATTTAAAACGGATGTTGCCAATTTAATCCGACTGACGTGGTTACATGACTTTTTTTTAATATTGAGATTCTAGTCCAATCATAAATGCATTACCAGGTCCATTTAAATGCAGCTATTGTTTTAACATATACATATATATGTATATAACAGACAATAGACAATATATCAAATAAATGATATAGATCTGTGAAATCGACGACAACAACTCCATTATCTCACAGGACAGATGAATTGATCACTGCTCTCTTCACTCTCATTGGTAGTTGCTGCATTATATTGCTTTGCATTTGCATAGTTTAACTTGACGCACCCACCGCATCTTATTGCCAATGATCGCTGATGCTGGAAGTCGCCAGCTCTCACTGAAAATGAATGGTCTCCTGTTGCATCCAGCGACAAAGTCACTGACAGTATGAACGGGGCTTTAGAGTTCAGCCTGTTTCCACACAATCACCATCTTAGGGCTTCAGAAGTCTTGGAATAATGTGCACAAGTCCAATGGACCACTTTTTTATAAAACTTTTAAGTTGCTTTTTTGTAATGTTTGAGCTTCACAGCCCTACTCATCAGTATTCCACTCAATACTGGAACTTGAGTATCTAGAGTAAATAAAGTCCGAATTTTTATTTTTGAGTGAACTATTCGTTGCTTTAATCTTCGGATAACAAAAGAACGCAGGAGCCCCGCTGACACTCTTGAGAATGACATCATGAACTGACGCCCACTTCCTTATGGTTATAAGTAGCATCTTAACAGCTCTCAAACCAGCTGCTTAGTTTTATGTAATAAGAATTTAATTTTGGGTTGCATCTATACACTATAATAATACTGATACTGAGTGTGTTTGCTTTTTAGGTCACCAGAGCATTCTCCTTCACGAAGACCCCTAAGCGTGTGCTTCAGAGGGCATTTTTGGCCAATGGTACCCCAGATGAGAAGAGTCCTGGCCTAGACCTTGATCACATGGGGCGAATGACAAGCAGTTCCACACTTGCTGTGAGTCAGGCACACACTTTGTCTCTCTCTCCTATGTTCTCTTGTTATCATTCACTTCTCACCTTTTTGCTACATTATGTCCAGATCTAAAGTATTAACCTCGGCTCAGGGGCTCACTGACTGAAAACAGTTAATGTCAGTAACGTTCTGCTTTTAACTTTATTCTGTTGAGGGACACATTTTGGTGAATAGTCCTTAGGAATGCATTATTCTGATTCAAATTTGCTGTTAGTGTAAATGGCCTTGAATCCAAAATATCAGACTGCAACTGTGTGCCTTTCTTTTATTCAGAGGCACATACCTTTTTTTATATTTTTTTAACGTTTGGATGCCGAACAGCTTTTAAGTGAAGGATAACATTTGTCATTGGTGAGATTGGTTTCTGCACAAAGAAATGCTTTTGTTTCATAGTCACAGTCATATTGCTAATTTGTTCCAGCATGTAAGCTTTTACAGTTTGCATTAAAGGCAATGGCACTTTGGAAGCATTTAACCTGCAGGTAGAGCTTGGTTGTTCATTCACTTGTTCTGCTTTTCTTTCCTTCAGCATCAGAGGTGTCTCTCTCTTTGCTCCATTTGAACTTTTTCATTAAGGTGATTCATGCACCGCTAAATGTTTGAGAAATCCCTCTGTCCATAACCAGATCACACACACAAATGTTTCACTCCTTTTTTCAATTTCATAGTGAGGGATTGTGAGGCTGGAGCACTTTGCCATGTAATGCAGGGACAGCCAGATGAGGCTAATGTGCGCTCTCTGTCTCTCTCTGTCTTTCTCTCTCTCTCCCCCTCTCTCTCTCTCTTTCTCTCTCTCTCTCTGTATGTTAATTTTTACAGTTTCTTGTTTTAGGCATAGTTATTTATTTTGACTAAAATGTTCTTTTGAATTTAGTAAATATTTTGTCATGTCATATTTATATTGGTACATTTTAGATGATGATATGCAAAATGACACAACTCCTTAAAAACACAGGCCAAACTTTATTTTTTAAATATTAAACTATATTATTACTTTTTAAATGTCTAAACATTAAACAAACGATTCATCAACATAATACAAATAAACACCATCATAAAATACAGATGAAAGCCTGAGATCCTGAAATAATAGCATATAATGTGTATAATTGGCTACTTTTTATAATTTACTGTGCTGAAAATTCTTCATGCTTTTGCATGATATTAATTTACCATGTTTTAATATCCATGTTTTGGATATTGTTTTATGCACAGCATATTCACAACACAAGTTTCACATTCTGAGTTAAAGTTTCAACTGTGCATTTGCATTATTGTCAGTGCAGATGCAATAGTATTCATATTTAGTTTGTGTATATTCGAATTATTTAACTTTTGATGATTCTTCATCTTCGGACACTTTTAGCATAGTTAAATTAAAACATTTCTCACACACTCACTAGTTTATTTAATTTGTCCACTAATAATGTCTAACTGTAACATTTTTATTGTTGATTTGTCATTTTTGTCTTAACCTAATGAGACCCAAGCGTGACTGCTGTGTGCATTTTCCATTTCACTTTGTGATTTGTAACTAGTAGCACCTCATAAAGAAGCGCAAAAAATAAATAAAATCTAGAACAAATAGTTTTCCTAAAAAATTATGTCCACGTATAATCTCAAGCTATAGAAAGATTGTTTTCATCAAAGTGTTTTTTCTTGAGTTTGTTAATCATGTTTTTTAGTCATTACAGACATTACATCAGAAATTTGCATATTTCTGATTCAAAGTAATGGCCAGCATCATCCAATAACTGCAAACCATGTTAAAATAAATTGATGTGTTATAAATTCTTAATCTATGTACTGATTTCCACTGTCCCATGTCTGCCAAACAACATGTTGAGCAGTCCAAACATCATCTTGCTCCCTATTTAGTGAATGACTTAACCTCCAGTGTGCTTTCTGTCTGCACTGTTATCAGACCAGTTTGAAATGCACCTTATTTTTATCCTAATTCCATATAAAGCCTCAATGCAGAATATTTCAGCTTTTGGATGCACAGCTTTTCTTTTTTTTTTAAATGCTGTGAATATAGGATTACATTTACTAATGTAATGAGTAAAACCGAATTGTACAGTGATAAAGTAAAATATAACTATTTATATTAAAATGAAGCTAAATGATCCACAGATGTTAACGTTCAAAGTTATTCAAAATAACTAACATGTTTTTTCAACTTTTGTGGTAATAATTTCCCAAAATCCACGTATGTGGACATGATGTTTATCAGCACGCTGTTGCGCTAATGAATAAATCTTTTAAAGCGCCATATCAAACGAAACTAGGAAACGAGGCACTTTTGTTGGCTCTGCACCCATAGAAGCACTTTGTGGAAATCGATGCCATGTTTTTGTGACACGTGACTATGTGCGGCAGAATTTTTAACCCTTAAATGACAGTCTAGAGCAGGGGTGACCAACCCTGCTCCTGGAGAACTACCTTCCTGCAGAGTTTAGCTCCAACACACCTGCCCGTCTTTTTCAAGTTATCCTAAAGACCTTGATAAGCTGGTTCAGGTGTGTTTGATTAGGGTTGGATCTAAACTCTGCAGGAAGGTAGCTCTCCAGGAGCAGGGTTGGTCACCCCTGGTCTAGAGGGTCTTCTGCACAGTATTCAGTAATTCATTTAAATGATGCATTGCATATATCAAAGCTAAAAAACAACGTCCATATCTTGGTTCCGAGTCGCACGAGATTGAAGTCATACTAATTCCCACCACATCTGACATTTAGCTATTTATTTTATTTTTATTTATTTTTTAAATGCGTGGTGGAAATTACATTTTTTTTTTTAATAAAATGGTGAATCCCTTGTTAGCTTTGAAATTAGTCTTGGCAAGACATTAACCTTAAATACACTAAATGTAATCATAATATTCACACTTTTTTTATAATTTGGCAAAATTCAGCTTTACTGGAAATTATGTCCAAAAAATAATATTCTGCTCACAAGGCATATTTATCTAGATTTTTCTTCACACACACATTTTAAGCACGAAATTCACTTACACTTTTGTCAACTTGGTTAACAAGTACGGTACACTAACTTTTGAAAAAAGCCTTATTAGATGCAAAATTGTTTGGTGTGGTGGAAATGAGGACACAACTGGGGGATAGTCTTAATCTTTGAAAAATGGATGGAAATAATTTTTGCACAACATAATAAAATCATTTACGTTTATTTTACTCTTTGATGAAATAATCAGTTATATAAATTCATAATTTTCTTTTTGGTTTTACAAGGCTTAAACTATAAAATCTATATATTCTGTAAAAGGTATATGAAGAGTACCAAAAAAAAAAAGTTAATTTTAATGTGACATTCATATAACAAAGAGAAAAGTTGAAATCTCTTAAGTTTGAATAAAAATTAACCCCTGGGACTTGAAATTGCCTGTAGAAATATTAAAAGGGTAGTTCACCCAAAAATGAAAATTCTCTCATCATTCACTTACTCTCATGTTATCCCAGATGTGTGTGACTTAAATTCTTTGCTGAACACAGATTTTTAGAAGAATATTTCAGCTCTGTTGGTCCATACAATGCAAGTGAATGGTGTCCAGAACTTTGAATGTCCAAAAAGCATATGAAAGCCACATAAAAGTAATCCATATGACTCCAGTGGTGAAATCCATGTCTTCAGAAGTGATATGATAGGTGTGGGTGAGAAACACGTTATTTATTTTACTATAAATTTCACTTTCACATTCTTCATGCATATCACAACCTACTGGACAGGGGGAATTAATTGTGAGAAAAAAAAAAGGGGGTGGCCTTAAATATTGATGTTCTTCTCACCCACAACTATAATAATTTTCTGCTGCCTTTATGTTCTTTTTGGACCTTCAAAGTTCTGGCTACCATTCACTTGTATTGTATGGACCTACAGTGCTGAGACACTTCTGGGATGGCACAAGGGTGAGTAAATGATGAAAGAATTTTCATTTTTGGGTGAACATCCCTTTAAGAATGCGTTTGAGCAAATAAACCTGCACGTTTAGCGGATCAGTTAACTGGTGTTCAGCTCCTTCAATTTATGCAGGGAAGCCATCAACACACTATGATTGCATTTAGATTTATATTGTTGAATTCTACTTCTAAAAAAAACTTTTTAGTGCATTATTAAAATCTTGCATGTTTTTTTTTCTGTCATAGTTTCTTCAATGGTATGTTTAAATTTAAATGTATTAATTATTGTCATGATATGTCTTGCCTTTCGCTATGACAAAATCAAATAACCGTTTGTCAGCCAACATTTTCATCAGTTATTGTTGATGAGATTAACTATCTGTCTCTCTCTCTCTATTTCTCTTTCTCTGGCACTCCCGTGTGATTTGTAGATGTCTCGTTCTGCCTCTACATTCAGTTTGACTGGCTCTATTAAAAGTGCTGTGGTCCAGCGTTCGAACTCACTAGATCACTCCCCGCGGACCAGGGTCCCATTGTGTGTCCGCACAGCATGTAGTCCAGAGAAGGGTAGTGAACCAGCACCTCCCGAGACCCAGCCCAGACTATCCGTTCTCTCCCTCCCAGCACCCCAAGCCGTAACTAAGCCCAGTCCGCAGCGCAGAGAGCTGCTGGCACCCCCAGAGCCGCAGCGCAGGGTCCCTGGTTTCCCACGGAAAGAGACCCTCCTTTAGGACTCTGTAATGTGAGCAGTTTTGCCTCTGAATAATTGGGGCTTACTAACTCTCATCTATGGATTGTGCACTAACTCACCACTTCACGGCTGGGCTTTGGTGCACTCATTTATTCTAGACAAGCACTTTGGGAACAGTTCACCCACAAATTAAAATACTGTCAATTACTAACCCTCATGTTGTTCCGATATAAAAGACATATTGTCCCGTATGCCATTTTTTCTTCTGTGGAACATAAAAGGAGATGTTAGGCAGAATGTTACCCTCAGCCACCATTCACTTTCAATTGTAGGGGGGGAAAAAATATGTGATTTTAGATGCTTTTATAGTTCCATGATTCACAATATAAGGAAGATTTACTTTCCCGTTTATAGACATAATCGCAACTCTGGCATGTTAAGGATGCAAGTTTCATAATTCTGTTGATTTTTTTTTTTTATTTATTTATTTTATTTTTTTACTATAACTGTTATGAGATATCTATTGGCATGATCTATGACCATGGAAGTCATAAAGTGGGATGATTTAATCTCCAATCCCACCTTTAATTTTGTCCTTTTAAGGTGGCATCTGTAGACTGGATTGTGTGTTGCACTGGGTTTTAATGTTTAGTTTAGCTCAGTGAAGGCAATTCATCAATTATTTTTTCATCTGCCATTGGCCACCTTTATTGATCTAAAGGCCATTAATGGCAATGCAAGGCCACCTTAATTGTTAAGCCAATGTTAAGTAATAGGATTATGCTGTGTGAGTGTAAATGTGTTTGTTAAAGAGGTCTGGTGGTTGTAATATCTGTAGGCACTTTAAGAGTTGAGCAGAATAAATTGGGTTTGTGGTATTCTAAACTTTCGCCCCCCACATCTCTTTTTTTGGAGGGAAGAAAACAGTATTATCCTACAGTATGTGTAGGTGTTTCCTTTGGGTTACACTGTCGGTTCTGAAGGGTGAACACTTAACAAGGGTCAGCTGTGTGTGTATTTATACCAGAGTGAGCTTGTAAAGCCAATATCATTAACATGGATTTCTCTCCTCGCTTCTCTTCATCTTTCTTAAACTCTCTCAATATGCTGCTGATCTCAGGCTTCTGTGTGACTTACATTTTAAAAACTCTAATACTAGCCGCTGTATTACATTTGCCTTCCTGTTTGTTTTGTGCAGGCAGTTCATTCCCCATCCATGGTCAACCTGTCATCTGTATTTGAGAGGAAGTACCATACCTTCAGCCGATCCACAACTCACCTGATCTGAACTTTTTGCTGCCTTGTTTCCTGCACTACAGTATTGCAATTATTTTTCACAAAATGGTAGACATCTGCCCCACACCTCCACCACCAGGTTTAATGTACAGATTCAAAAGGGTTCTGTTTAACCTACCAAATGAAGGAAGATTTGTTGATGTCAATGTCTGTGCACATTTAATTAACAGATAAAGTGACATTAATAACTGACACTTTCTATTATTATTATTATTAGAGGGGTAGACTTTTTGTCACTTGATTATTAACCACTGGAAGTATTTCTTAACATTTTATGAGGTAGGCCCAAATCTAAGCTAATCTAGTTTCCAGCTTTTATAAAGCTATAGACATCTGTACTTTGCATTTAGTGAAAATGCAGAGTGGTGCCACAGCAAGGTCTGACATGGCCTTACATTTTTGCATACTTTTAGAAGTGATTTTAATTGATTGTAAAAGGCAAAAGAGGGTGGTTGCATGCAGTTCTGCATATTTATTCTCAAGAATCACCTCATTATATAGTTTATGTAAATTCTGTATCTCTTCTCTCTGTCTCTATTTATGTGTAAATATTGTATTTTTCCTCTTTGGGATTGTGTCATACTAATAATTGTGTGTCTTATTTTGGTTGTATCTTTGTAGTCTCTGCACTTATGTCAACAAACATTTATTCATGTGTAAAGTAAATTTCATTTTATTTTATTTTTTTCTGTAAAAGGGATTGCTTTAAGGTCTGACTTAAACTGCAGATTTGTTTGCATTGAGCTTGATGTATGATATTGGTTTGACTACTTTTGAAGGTGACTTCATTTATTCTATTTCAATAAAAGAAGCATAAAGCCTTTGGTGTTCTTTTGTGTCTGTTTGAAACTTGGCAGCAAGTTTAATTGTTTTTATGTATTTTTATATGTATACACCGATAAGCCAAAACATTACGACCACCTGCCTAATATACTGTTGGTCCTCTGTGTGTCGCCAAAACATCGCCAATTGACTCTGCAAGACCCCTGAAAGTGTCTTGCGGTATCTAGCACCAAGACATTAGCAGCAGATCCTTCAAGTCCTGCAAGTTGTGAGGAGGAGCTGCCATGAATCGGACTTGTTGGTCAAGCACATCCCACAGATGCTCAGATTGAGATCTGGGGAGTTTGGTGGCCAGGGCAGCACCTTGAACTCTTCATCATGTTCCTCAAACTGTTCCCGAACAACATGTGCAGTGTGGCAGGGAACATTATCCTGCTGAAAGAGGCTACTGACATCAGGGAATACCATTGCTATGAAGGTGTGTACCTGGTCTGAAACAATGTTTAGGTAGGTGGCACGTGTCAAATTGACTTCCACATGAATGGCCAGTCTCAGGGTTTTCCAGCATAACATTGCCCAAAGCATCACACATTCTCCACTGGCTTGTTGTCTTCCCACAGTGCATCCAGGTGCTATTACTTCCCCAGGTAAACAGCGCACATGTACACGGCCGTCCACGTGATTTAAAAGAGAATGGGACTCATCAGACCAGGTGCCCTTCCACTGGTCCAGGTCCGACACTCGCGTGCCCATTGTTGGCGCTTTTGACAGTGGACGGGGTCATCATGGGCATCCCATATGCAGTAGGTTTTACACATTCCTCCCATAACAATCATTAAAGTTATGTGACTTGAGCCACAGTAGACCTTCTGTCGGTTCGGACCAGACGGGATAGCTTTCCTTGCCCTCATGCATCGATGAGCCTTGCCTTGCCTTGCCTTGCCTATGTATGTAGCATTGAATAGGTTTCATTCAAGCTGCCAAACCACAAAACGACATACTTGTAACAAATACATTGTGTAGGTAAAAAGTTGTGTATTCAGATATGTTTGAATGGGCAGATATATCATGAACCAAACAATTTACTAACCATGTGGGGCACTCAAAACTATATATTTCAAAATTGGCAACATGGTTTACTTTTCATGTGACCATAAATTACATGACCCATCAAACCTCATAATCTCTTCATCACTTGATTTTATCCCTACTTTTTTTAGAGCTTTTTTCTACACTGTATAGGGTTCACACAAGGTCCTTGAAGTGCTAAAATTTAGCTTTTAGATATGCAAGTACTGGAATACCTCGAAAATCGGCTTATTTTTTTTGAGAAGTGCGTGTGTCCATCAAAGATGAGATGCAATCACTGCAGTTCGTTGAAAAATGTCATTTAATATCCTTTCTGTTCATTACAGTATTTAGCATTTTCTTACCTTTAGTTAAACTGAGGGCAACAACAGCCATCTGTGCCTTCAGAAAGTTGTTTACGTATCTAATATCAAAATATCATTCCTATAAATTTTGTTGAATGCTGTTTAAAGGAATAGTTTACCCAAAAATGAAAAATTCATTCATTACCTTACTCATAGTTTAACAAACCCATCTGACTTTATTCCGTGGAAGACTAAGTTTATTTTTTTTCAAAGTAATCCATTCATATTTGGGCTATAAATTTGGAAACAGACTGAAATTGAATCACAGACATTTATTCCTTCCTTAATTCCTTCCATTTTTAAAATATAGCACTTTAATATGCAGCATTTCTTACTGCAATTCCCTAAAGAAAGACAAAGGTTTACTGACTGAAGAATTTTACACATGCATGACAAATACAGCAAGAGAAAGACTTTATAAGATTCCTTCACAATGGTTAGCACATCAATAATCAAAATGCTTCAAATCTGGATCACTTTCAAGCAAATCAGCAGAAATAATCATAATGTTGAGAATTTTAATATTGTCTGAGAGCAGTTTTGGTGATATGTGTCACATCTGAGAGTCTTTTGGCATTTAAAAACATAATTTGACTTAGTGAGATACAAGTTACACAAATGTATCTGTGATGCTGCAAAACAGCAGTTGTTCAAAAGATGCTGTTGGTGTTATGTCCTCAGGAAAAAGAAAACCATATGAAAAACAATATCAGCATCGGAGTCACAAAAGCATCAAATATACTGCTGAGAGAGACCTGGGTAGCTCAGCGAGCATTGACGCAGACTACCACCCCTGGAGTCATGAGTTTGAATTCAGGGCATGCTGAGTGACTCCAGCCAGGTTTCCTAAGCAACCAAATTGGCCCAGTTGCTAGGGAGGGTATTGTCACATGGGGTAACCTCACGGTCGCCATAATATGTGGTTCTTGCTCTCGATGAGGGGCGTGGTGAGTTGTGCATGGATGTTGCAGAGAATAGCGTGAAGCCTCCACACACTCTGTGGTAACGTGCTCAACAAGCCATGTGACAAGAGGCACGGACAGATGCGGAGGCAACTGAGATTTGTCCTCAGCCACCCGGATTGAGGCGAGTCACTATGCTACCATAAGGTTTTAGGAAAGATTACAGATTAATGTATTCCACTACATATTCTGTAACATGTAGTGGAATACATTTCAAAAGTAACCATTTCAACTCTGACTACTTAATGCAGTATACCTTTGTTTTAAGGGCTTAAAAAATGTCAACAATATACCAAAGGATTTAGAAGCTTAAGTGGATCTGTCATGGAATAAGTTTCCACTGTTACGTCAACGATACCCAACTTTATGTTTCTTCTAAACCCAATGAAAATTCACAATTGTCCAAATTAGCAAAGTGTATCAAAGATTGAATGGACAGACATTTCCTTTTGCTCAATTCTGACAAAACAGAGGTACTAATGATTGGACCAAAATCCTCTAAAAATAAGCCGCTAAAAGGTCATTTGACTCCCATTTACATTTACGCATTTGGCAGACGCTATTTTCCAAAGCGACTTACAGTGCACTTATTACAGGGACAATCCCCCCAGAGCAACCTGGAGTTAAGTGCCTTGCTCAATGATATAATGGTGGTGGCTGTGGGGATCGAACCAGCGACCTTCTGATTAACAGTTATGTGCTTTAGCCCACTACACCACCACCAGAAATATTGCTAAATTACGGCACATGCTCGCTGTTGCTGATGCCGAAAAATGTATTAATGCGTTCATGACCTCAAGACTAGATTATTGTATGCCTTACTGGGAGGATGTCCAGCAAGTTCAATAAATAAACTTTAATTGGTTCAAAATGCAGCTGTCAGAGTGCTGACTAAAACCAATAGATATGATCATATTAGCCCAATTTTATCATCGTTACATTTGCTACCTGTTAAATGTTGTATTAATTTTAAAATTCTGTTAACTACATACAAAGTTTGAATGGTCTAGCTCCACAGTATTTAAGTGAACTTCTGACATGCTATATTCCATCACGTTCATTACGATTGAAAATTCTGGCTTGTTAATAATTCCAAGAATATCAAAATCCACAAAAAGAGGTAGATCCTTTTCATATTTGGCTCCTAAACTATGGAATAGTCTCCCTAACACTGTTTGAGCCGCAGGCACACTCACTCAGTTTAAGTCTAGACTAAAGACTCATCTATTTAGCCAGGCATACACCTAATTTATCCATCAACTCACAATTAGACTGCTTTAGTTATGTCTGCCAGAACCAGAAACATCCATCATGATCTATAACTCTGCATAAAATTGAATGGCATCTATGCTAATATTATTCTATTTGTTTCCATGATTCATATCCCGAGGTTACCAGAGCCTGCTAGATCCAGCTCCTTTCCTGCTTGGTATTGGGCCCCACTGCTATGTGTCGCTATGAGATGACGACAAACTGCAGCCAGTTCTAGCCAGACATCACTTCAGTCTTTTGACTTCAGAGGATGAACTGACATCAACTCCAACTGTAAGACATCGGATACTTCATATGCCACTGTCTAAACCTTGGGTTTAGGATGGACCCCACCAAACCTCAACGAAATGCCCTGCAGGTTGAACTGTGATGCACCTCATCATTGATCTCTGCCTGCATCACCTTTGTCTATTGATGGACAACACTCTTGAAATGGATTAAATAGACTATCATTTAATTGCCAACAAAAGCCTTCATCAGCCAACAAACAAGGACAATGCATCTATGTGAACTTCTGCAGTTAATCAAGGATGTACTTCAAAGTCATTAATCTTACAGTTTATTTTTATTTTTAAAACACTGGAATTTAACTCAAACTTAATTTACAAATTTAAAACCATGACTTGCACTGCACAAAAATAAGTAATATTGGCATTATATTCATGCTGTTTAGTCAGAGGGGAACTTGCCATCACAGTGAGTCTGGTTTCTCCCGAGGATATTTTTCTCCATTAACCAACATCTTATGGAGATTTGTGTTCCTTGCCACAGGAACCTTCAGCTTGCTCACAGGGGTTCTAAATACAATTATTATTTAATACACAATTTACAATCATATTTAATCAAACTACACAATGATCAATGTAAGAATTATAGATAGTACAGTTTCATTTTTTTTAAATATATTTTTGTTAATGCATGATTTTCTGTAAAGCTGCTTTGAAAATAGGTGTGTTGTGAAAAGTGCTATACAAATAAAAATGACTTAAGCAAATCCATTGTTCCATTCAAGGGTGCTCATTATAGTACCTGGAGGCCTTTGATAGATATTTGTCTTTTTCTTCCTTCAAAGCAGCATGCAATGTTTAATTATATTAAAACAACTGTACACAGTAGGGTACTTCAGCTAGTCTAACTAAAAGGCATAGACAATGAATAGTATCCTGTATACTAAGGTAACACTGGAGCCTCAGGTGAAGAAAAACTGAGGTATTGATTTATTTTATATTTGCCTCTCTTCCACTTCAAAGACAATGAATGCTGCTCATGTATCGTAGGATAGGTGTGAATTGGCTGCTTAGACTTTTTGTTCTCCTTGGCTTTCCACACTGAGAATGTTTCTTAACCAAGATCAGGTAAGTGCACCAATCTTGGCTTGAGTTCAATGTCTGAAAAGAGCTCTTTTCAATCGGTTGGTCTGAAAAGTATTTAATTCAATAAAGATGACCTTACATGAGGTGCGAACACATTTTTGGGGTCGTTTTTTGTGTTGTGAAGACAACAAGCATCTGTCCGGTTTTGTCATTATCAGGAGCTAAATTATTTGTTCAAATATCTACAATAACGCTGGATGACTTGGGGCCAACAGGGTCTATGTAGAGCAAAACTTGCATTATCCTGTTGTTGAGAGAGGATCTCAACTAAAACATGATTTTGTACCAATACATTGCCTAGGATACAAACTCCGGAGTCAAAATTTCATCAGTTTTTCACATGCCAAGCTACCCAGAAATCAGAAAAATGCCAAACGCAGCCAAATGTGTTTGGCTGTCAGCCAAACTCTGGAACTTATTGCCAGCTTGTGACATGTACAGCTCATGTCTGCTATGTACAACATATCTTGAGTTGATGTTGCCTCATAAGTCTAGGTGTACTTTGTTAATTCAATGTATTTTGACAACTCCTTGTCTTGTGGGTGTCAAACCACCACTCAATGTGAAAGTAAGTGGATTGTGGTCAGTAGTCAGCTTGCATTTTCTGTATCAAGTGCTCTGGTGATCAGCTTCTTTTGGAAGTCTCAAGCCATGAGGCCTAATTCTTTGGAAGCTCCTGAAAGTTTGAGGCCCCTGAAAGTCTGCGGTCACTTCCCCTGCTAAAATCAAAATTGAAAATTAAATAGTGATAAATTCAGAGCCTGTTTTACAGTAAGAGATTCAAACACTATCAATTTGGTTTAGGTTTAAGATTTAGATTAGGGAGGTTGGAATTGTTGATTTAAAACTTGATAGAGCATAACGTTAAAAACCTCATCTGTTTGGGAGAAAAATTAACTCACTTTTAGCACCACACAGTGGACATTTCACTTTGGAACTGCAGTGATTCATGTACAGTACATTCATGTAATTTGCAAACATGTCACAGTCATGTAATTTTCATAAGATCAGGCTACCTAAAAGAGTTTATGGTCATTTCATAAGCAACTTACATTGTGAGAAAAGAGCTTTAAGCAACTCTTAGAACTCTTCTAAACTCAAAGCTCTTGTGAGGAAGTGAGAGACAGTGGGAAGCTTTTTCTAAGGGTCAAAAATGATATAATGTTCACTGAGCTGATGTATATTTTCATTAAACTATGTTCTCTATAGTACATTGCCCCCCTCTTATGAGAGCTCATGTACCATATTAAAGGTGTAGAGTGATGGTTAATGAGTTTATTTGCTCTGGATGGTTGGTGCATTAGTGAGGTTTTCAGTCAGGGATAAAATGACACGGACAAGTTTGGCATGGAATGTGTAAAGAGCAAGGAGGCTGCTCTCAACCTGTTTTTAAAATGGTTCTAAATTGGTCTGAGTTCCGCAAGACCAAGGAAAGGTTAAAATACCTGGAGAGAGCTATCTGTTAGAATTCTCATTCATTTCGTTGCTGGGCTGGCTCATGTCTTCCCAGAATTATGCAATTTCAGTACTGCCATCTTTGCTTGTTAACACTCAGTTCAGGCAAGTTTTTGAGCCAATCTCCTGATCTATAAATGCTATGTGTCTAATCACTCTGGAGCCACAGGAAAATGACAATGCTGCTTGGCTGATGCTACCACAAGATAGTGCACAGACCCAAACCTTTCATTAGGGACTAATTGTTGTGTTCAGAGGTTAGGTTAATCAATTAGGTTAAACAATTGTACACCTACTTATTCATGCAATTATCTAATCAGCCAATGGTGTGGCAGTGTAAAGCATAAAATCATGCAGACACAGGTCAGGAGCTTCAGTTAATGTTCATATCAGCCAGTGATTTCAATCGCTGCACGATTGTTGAAAAAAAAACAACAACAAGTGAGCAGCAGTTCTGCAGATGGAAATGCTTATTGATGAGAGAGGTCAATGGAGAATGGCCAGAATGGTTCGAGCTGACAGAAATGCTACAGTAACTCAGATGAGCAACTGTTCAACTGTAGTGAGCAGTAGGTATGGGTGATACCACTTATTTTCCTTTTGATCCGATACCAATAATTTCAAGTCCAATATCGTCGATACTGATACAAATACAGATACTTCTATTAAATAGATTTCTTGGGATAAAATGGGTAATTTAAAATATAATTTTTAGTTATAATTCAAGTCATTATTATTATTATTTTAAATTTATGAGCCTAAACATAAAATTATTAGACTTCTGTTTTGTTTACCCTTACAAAACTGAACCATGGTTTCACTATAGTAACTATAGTTTAACCATGGGATTAAGTTAAACCATAGTTACCACACAATTAACCATGGCTACTACTACAATATTACTGTAGTAAAACCAAGGTTTTAAAAAGACAAGTAGTCAAAAGTCTACTTGTTGTGTTGGTGGCCATACGTATCATCACTTATTTCAGGCTGGCATATGCAAAAACCTAAGAAATATAGGCAGGCATACGGCGTATGACCTAGACCTGGGGATTTCAAACTGTTTGATGCCAAGGACCCCCAAATATCCTCTTGTCAAGGACCCCTCAGACTGCTATCAAGTCCTTGAATAACATATAACGTTAAGGCTGCACGATAATGGTTAAATTGATAATAATGATTTTTTTTGCTTAAAATTGTAATCATGAATATTAATCATGATTTTTCTGCTCTTTAAGATTCTGTATTTTTATTTTTTCATTACAGGGCCGCACGATTTGGACAAAAAATACTTCTAAAATAAAAAATAAAATTACAAGTTAACAGCAGCTCTCATGTTGGACAAGGTGTTAAAACTACAATGATTTGACCAAAATTTTGTCATGTTTGCTGATGGTTTACTTCCAATATAAGAGTTACTCTGTAGGGATTTCAAACATAAGTTCTCTAAAAAATAATGTATTATTACTATTGTCTTTATTATTATTATGTTACAATAAACAATAGTAATATATTTCTGTAATAATTTAACAAGCAGAAATGCTATCTGGTCTCAAGCCATTATTTTGACGAAGAAAACAAAAACACTGAAGAAAGTGTGTGTGTGTGTGTGTGTGTGTGTGTGTGTTTTTTTCTGTTGACAACAACAGCTTTGACAGGCTCTGGTGCTCCTTCATAACATGTTAAAATGTAGCCATCTCCTCCTCTGTCCACAAAACCCCAGTGCCATGAGTGTATTTAAGATTTGTTCAAGAACTTTAAATGGCCAAATACTTGAAATTATGCAACTGAAGTAAATCTGGGGCATTTTTAATGCGGTCTGGGCACGTTAACGGCACACTCGAACCGAACCGATCTCAGAGCAGAGCTGTTCTGAACTTCTGTGCATAATACATAATGAGATCATGAGATGAAAGTTCATGTCGATCGAGCACTGAGACACCTTGCTGCATACAAAGTTTATTGAGCTTACTTGCTTTCCTAATCTTAATGGCTTTTAACTGACAGAACGGTTGAATGAATGGAAGTTTTATGGAAAAGTTGAAAGACACCTGATTTTCATCCTACCTCCGTATACAGTCTCCAAATGCAGCATTTTCCATCTTTCTGATGCAAGCCTCATATTATCAAAGCGGTGCACAAACGATGCATTCGATACTCAAACTACTGTCTCTGTATTTCTGCACATGCTCAAAAGTTAATCGGATTGATCAGTGACGAACCTCTGAAGAGAGCATGATTGGTCAGTTGAGTAAAAAATAGACTTCAGAAGGGCTTGGTCTGTCATCCGTTGACACAGCCTATAATATAAAGAATTTATGAGTGCAACTTTCTTTTATGGCTGATTTGTTTGCTAGCTCACTAATTTTGTAGACGGTTGTGAGAAGCAGAAGCCGTGATCGCAGTTAAAATACGATTAATTGTGCATCCCTATAAACGTGCTTTTTTAACTTTTTTCTGAAATATTTTGCAGACCCACAAGTGGCCCCCTGAGGATCCACTGACGCCATTTTGAAAACCCCTAGACTACATGACTAGAGGTTGGTTTTCTAATTTTCTATCACTACTTCAAGGCACTGATCCCACTTGTTTGAATGAGCCTTGTGATGTTGCAAGTGCTTGGCTGCTTGTATCTTTCAGCATGCATGTTAAGATGAGTGGAAGAAGTTTGCTAAAATAGCCTATTCCATTTTATTTCACTTTGAAGCTTATGATTATTGTTCGTGTTCATGGTAACCAAATAATATCCTTAGTTAAAAAAAAAAATAGAATTGATATTTTTGTGTGAGGATCGATATTTTTGATACATCAGTATCAGAAGTATCGATACTTTAGGATCGATCAGCCTATCCCTAGTGAGCAGAATGGCAACTCAGAATGCACAACACATCCAACATCATACTTTGTATGCTGCATAGAATCAATAAGGAAGGAATTTAAGGAAAAGCACATCTTAATGATGCATTAGTGCACGGCTGCTCTTGTAGGCTGACTAATAGCTATGAGATGCTGTTGGGTTGTTTGTAGTGGGGCCGTGGATTGTGTAAGCAGCTCTCATTAGAATGCTGGAGAGTTTTCACTACAATAAGATGGTAATGATTTATTGATTATGTAATCCCAAAGAGCTCTATGCTTCCTGTTGAAGATCTCATCACAGGTGAGTGTCTGGTGATAATAGGAAAAGACTGAAGCACACTGTCGAGACTCACGCTTAGCATAGGTACTGTACATTATTACCAGCAGGCAAGGATGAGTGAGACTGGGGCATAGGCAATATAGCAAAACTACTATTTTTTCCCTTATAAGAATGTGATAACATTACCTGATATGACTTTCATGAGAAATACTTATTTAAACCATTTGTTTAAAATCTGCCCTCATTGTCCCTTGCCTTAATGTGTTGTGGTTGGATTCGCTTGTTTACCCAATAGATAATTGTAAAAATTAAGTATGAAGGGTACAATTTGTAAAAGTTATTCTAACTTAAGAGGGTTTTGAACTAGCTGTTTGAAACCAACATACAACTCTATGAGGTAAAAAAAAAAAAATCTTATCATTACTAATGATAAGATTTGAAGTCAAATACCCCACATAGCAACCTTCCTCTGCCTTCTATATGTCTCGATATTTATGTAGTTACCCCTTAAACTCTGGTGCATTTTTGGGCTGACACCTGCGATTTTTCACACAAGCTCACCATTCACACATTTTGTGGATATGTGTTTTTTATGGTAAACAAAGTTTTTTTTTTTTTGTTCTAACTTTGTAAAAATGTAATTCTGGTTATGTACACTCTACCTCAATTGAGAAGATATTTGTTTCTCTATCACAGTCCATCATAATATACAGATCTGTATGTAATTGGAGCTCTAAGTGGCTCGTCCATAGACATTCATTCTAATTTTCAGTTCATTCACCACCCTCGATATTTCATAGAATATCTTGGCCTCTGAGTGGACTATAAACTCAATCTAAGTGTCTTTAGAAAGCTGAGAACCTCCCCATTGTCCTGATATATACCATTTGATCTATTTTATGATTTGTTTAGCATGCTTTTCTGTTGGATTTTGTTCTGGACATCTAAGATATAACATTTTATTATTCAGAAAAGCAAGCTCACATACAAGTTAAAAAATTGCAAATTTGCTCCATTCATATTTTTAAGTGATAATGCTGATGAATCATGGAATCAGAGCTACAAATTAAATAATTGAAACATTTTGAATGGATGCCATTTTTGCATTTAAACATTACAATATTGTACTGCACTCTGCACATGCATCAAGCGTGAGGAAGCTTCAAATCATGATTGAGATCGTGTCGCATCAGAAGACATGGTTTCAACCACTCGAGTTATATGGATTCTTTTTATTCTGCCTGTATGACCTCTTTGGATCTTAAAAGTTCTGGACCTCATTGACTTGCATTGTATCTATATATATTCACATATCATGCAGGAGAAAGTAATTCCTGAATATATGACATAAGAACAACAACTGCGGAAATAATCCACTCTGATTTTGTTAAACAAGCACCATTTAAGGACAAGAAACCACTTTCTTGGCATGTATAGCACTTACAGTTGAAAAGAGCCATCTGACTCGCTGTTCTATGCAGTTCTTTTAAATCCAGCCTTTTGAACATTATGATGCCTCAGCTCCCGAGGGATGATGGGAAGGTTAAGTGTCCAGTCGATCTGCAAGATCTGACATCCAGGTATTTTTCGCTTGCTGCTTCATGAACACAGGATTCGGACATACTACTCCATTGGCATACTGTTAAATAGTATGGAAGTATGGATATTCGTATGTAGAAAAAGTTTCTTAAAGATATGTTCTTTAGGAAACATAATGGCAGAATTAAAAGCACATTAAAATCATTGAGATGCCCTATATGCTGCTTAATTTAGTACAGTATTGGCAGCAAAATCATCACCAAATATTCACTGAATATTTGATATATGACCCAGCCCTAGGGCTAGCATCTTTCTTCCTCTTGTTGATTAGCATCCCCCTCCCTCTTGAGCTTTATACTGCCTTGTGCAGAAAGTCAGTTGAAGTGATCACTATGTTCAAAGGACTCTGATTATTCCCAAATGAGTTGGCACCATGTTAACTCTCACAAGGCTGAGATAATGACTGTGGCCTGCATGCACTCTCCTCTTCAATTCATACAGCACCTCTCCTTTCAAAGAATGAGTTTGTTCAGTCTCCAGGACAAAAAATCAGAACATGCTTCATAATACCTCCAATTAAATATATTTTTCAAAATCTTCCTACTTGTCTAATGAGCATTAAAAGCATTACCTTGAAAATTCAGTCAGGATCATAGAGCTGTAAAATGCTGCCTCTGGAGAGTGACTGATAAATAAATCTTTTTGATATCTTGAGTACAGACAGCCACTACCAGGCAGCTCACAGCTCTGAAGCATGTCATGTGCAATATGTACGTACAAAACCATTTTACCTTGATTTCCGTCCATTCTTCAGGTATTTATATACCAGAAAACGTTGATAACTCTGTTATTGATGGTACTGTCCTAGTCTGAGACTATTCAAATTACTGCCACCCTCCACCAGCTTTCAGATTACCCTGTTTATGTCTTCTGATATTCCTGTGGGTGAAAAAAATTATGCTTCAATACTGGGCTAATAAACTCTCCCAACCGAGGGCTCAAACTCTTCCCTTTTGTTTGGGGAAATAATTACTAGTGTAATTTCTATGATCTCCAGCATGCTGGCTTTTTTGAGGATACAATTTTATAAAATTGCACAGGATAGTTAGCACTAGTTAGTGAGGTGTAATATGCTGTAAGTGTTCATCTAGTCAGTGCTACAAATACCTCAACCTTTATTTAAATGCAGCTATCAACAGTCCCAGCTAAAGGTCAGGAGTGAATCAGCTTTTTTAGGGTCAGTACAGCCCCTTAAACACTGCAGTTATCATGAAAATCTTAATTAGAGTCATTCCACACCTTTATATTCTATGCAGCCATCAATATTGCCATATTTCATGTTTTAAAGAGTTCAGCATAGTAGAGTAATATAACTGCTAGCGTCTTGTTCTTCCTGTTGCATGGCATTTTAATTTTATAGACTAAAATAGACTTGTAATAAAAATTATTTTGTAATAAAATGTATATAAAAGATTATATAATTTTATATTAGTGAAGACTTTAATAAATCTCAGTCAGTGCCTGTAATTTACTACAATCAGGCTGTAAAATAAAGTATTGCCCCTTCAGCTGATTTACTGGAAAACCCCTTACATAATTCAGTATTGCATTACTTGATAATAACCCTGCTATATAGGGCATACAGTAAATGTAACTAAAACTCCTGCCCAGTTAGTTTTCTCCAAATCACACAAAATCTGTTTGGACTGATTAAAGTGAGGCTACTGCTCTTTTAACATCATGTAAAAAGACTGAGGTCAATTTTTGTGTCATGGATCATCAACTCTAAACAGAATACATTATTTGTTCTGTTTGTCTGATGCAGATATTGGTTACTTGTGCTTTGTTGACACTCCACCCAATTCCAATTTAATTTTCAAAGTGATCGACAGTGTAGTTAGTATTTATGCTGCATTCCATTCAACTCGGAAAGTCGAGTTTTCCAAATTCCTACTAAAAGTGCAATGGAATGCTGCTTGAAGTCGGAATTCCAACTTGGAAAATCGTGTGAAAATTTTAAACTCTGATTTCCCCGAGATGCATGTGCATGACTTCACACAAACATGGCACCCAGGGAGATTTACAAAGCAAGTGATAAACATTCACTTTTCTTAAATAATCAATTGATAAATTAGTCAAAGTTCCTACGTTACATGATATTAAAGCTTGTTTAGCAAACGTTTGCAGAGACAGGTGGTGTTCAAAAATGGTAAATTAAACTCTCTTTTGATTTTCATATACACCTGTAGCACAAATGCTAGCGCTGCAGCATTGTTTATCAACTGGGTTGCTAGGAGACCTCTCTGGTGACAGTCGAATCCTTGCTAAGTTAACAGGAGCATTACAGATTTGTTTCCCAACACATCATCTTCTGAGCATCTGGCAATGGAATGGCTTAATGGTCAGAGATCGGAGATATTAAATAGGAATATACCACATCTGAATTCAATTGAACGCAGCATTAGGATGTGAGAATTCGGCATCAGTAGATCATGAGTTGTGCACTTCAATCAATGTTATCCCAAATTTGAAATCACTGCCCTATTGGCCGAAGTTGGAAATATGGTTGAATGAATGGGCACATGTGAGCCCCAGCTTCCAGGTGAAATATTCATGGTGCCAAAAGAGAGTTGCATTTTTAATTGTAAATAAATTATGTAATATAGTCAACAGGAATACATATTTTATTAACTTAAGCCTCAAACCCCAATCCTAAACCTAACCGCCAGTAAAGTAAGTTGAAATAAGTGATTACTTTAGTTCATTCTCTGAATCGTGCTTACTATTGTTTATGTGAATGTAATGACTTCCTGGTTCCCACAGGATCAGAATCCATGTCTTGGAGGTTACTTGCACAACGTGTTCAATCGACTCCATACTGTGCCATCAGTAGCGCTAGAGGGAAATGTGAAAACATTTGAATTGATGCAAAACTGTCTGATAGGGGATGCCACTTGTCAGTAATTCATCAGTATGGAGTCGATTTTAAGATACATGATCTTTCAGAATCAGTATATACCTTTGCGCTGTGAGGTTGAGCTCATGAGGTGCAGTAAACAAAATACGCATCAAGTAAGAGTGATATTCACATTTTCAATCCCACTGATTGTTCTGTGACCCCACATCATAGTTGTAACAAGGCAGACGAGGAATGAGGATCTACATGCAGTTTTTATTGAAAACAAAAGATGAACCATGTAACTCAGAATACACCAAAAACAAAATAAGACATCCACGATGGGAAACAAAACATAAATGGGCAAAAACGTACAGGCAGAACACGGTAGGTCAAATACGGTCAAATACATTCAACAACTGACAATGAATGAATAAACAACAGGGCTTAAATACACAAAGGATAATGATACAATGAAACACAGGTGAGGACAATGAAGGACAGCTGGCAGAGATGAGAGCAGGGAATTATGGGAAGTGTAGTCCGGGAACAGATGACAGGGGAGAAACACAGGCCAGACAACAGTGAATCGTGACAATAGTAAACATAATAAACAAATGATATTGAAACAAAACATCAATGCATTATGACTGCATAATAATTTTTTGTGGGGTAAAGTTTAATTTAATTAAATATTTATTAAATAATTGCTTATGGTGCATAAGAGATCATCTGAAAAGTCCATACACTGTGCTAAAATGTCACTGGTGTCCAAGTGTTCAATGCAACTGCCTTGCATGTTCCATCTTAAACACTGTTATAAAAAAAAACATTTACACTTTCTAAAGATTGTAAATTGTATGAATAACATACACTTTTACGGAACAAATTAATGAATTAATTAGGGATGTGCCCAAAGCCGAATACCTATTTGGAAATGCATGAATAATGACTCAAAATAATAATGACTTCAAAACGAATAACAGATTTCTCCAAATAATATATATTCTTTATAGTTTGACTGATAATACAAGAAACATTATTATAACAGATTTATGAATTTGGGCAGCCAATTATTTTAAAGTGTAAACCCTTATGAATGAAAATGCACATGGTGTGATTTCAGATCGGATGGCCGCGGTCTCGGCACCGTTTGTTGTCTCTGTAAATTGTTTGTATCTGGAGCTTATCGAGTGTAACATTAACATACATCATCATCATATACACGTTTCACTTCTTGAAATGTCTATGCTAATGTATCACACGATTCACATGTGATTTCCATGTATTTATTTATAGCCTAAATCTGAGCGCAATGCTAAATTCCTTACATGAAGTGATGATTTCACGTCGGAGGTCGTCCATCTGTTTCTTAAAGTTGACCACATTTATACTCACATTAGCGATTGAGGTAATTATCCATTAAGGTTTAAATGCTCAATATAGCAGTCATCTATTCGTAATATTCCTGCTTAGGTAAAACAATGAAACTGAAACTTACTCTTTCCTCTTGTTCTTTTTTAAGCTGTGCTAAATTTGAGAATGTTACATTTACATTACATTTATGCATTTGGCAGACGCTTTTATCCAAAGTGACTTACAGTGCACTACAGGGACAATCCCCCCGGAGCAACCTGGAGTTAAGTGCCTTACTCAATGACACAATGGTGGTGGCCATGGGGATCGAACCAGTGACCTTCTGATTACCAGTTGTGTGCTTTAGCCCACTACGCCACCACCACTCCAAGAGGTCTTGAGCTATGAAAATTATTATTTTTTTTATATTATTGAATAGTTATATGTGGTGGTGGCGTAGTGGGCTAAAGCACATAACTGTTAATCAAAAATAATATTTATTAATATTATTATTAGGCTATTATTATGAAAAGGCATACACAAGGCATATTTTATTAATAGAAACTATAAACGTAAGAGTAACATTTAAGAATGGGTGTTTTGTTTAGTTTTATTGCACTTCCGGTTTAAGCCCCGCACACACCCGGTTCTAGCCAAATACAGAGACAGATACAGAATGGCTTCACTGCCTACCCATAGAATGAATACTTGGACACCTGTGATGTTTAAGTGCTTTGGGTTGAATTTTCAGGCAGTCTCTTACATGCGCTAGTCAATGAAAGCACATTGGAGCATTTTTAAGCATAATTCTCCAGCCACAACAAGCATTGACCATTTGAGTTCAATGTTTTATGCATGTATTATATAGTCATATATTCTTTAACCTAATTGTGTTTGACATTGTTGTAAAATGGTCAGCTTCAGAGAGCGTGGGTAGGAGAAACCAAATGTCAACTAACATCTGAAGATAAGGTAGAAGTTTCAGCATTATTCTGCATCTTTGGACGTGCCAACTCCAATTTAATTTCTACTTATTGTGGATTGTACGTGCTGGTGTAAATGGGAGTTATAAATTAAGTTACTTTTATATTGCAATATCCCACGTTATCATCATGAAACCTGACCTGGATCTGATTTTCTGCCTAGCCCAAATCATTAGAGATCGATCTTATTTGGCATGCATTCATTATAAAGTTTTTTTTTATGTATACATCTGTCATGTTTTTATATCTGGAACAACATACAGTACACACTTATATTATTTAAATTATGTATTTAATTTACATTTTATGTTTTGCACTGAACTGGTGACTTCATGAATTTCTTTACAGATAAAATTGAAATAATCAGAAATTAAATTGGAATTATGCAATCATCTGTCATAGCACCTCAGAAAACAATGTCTAATAATTTTCCTCACCTGCAACTTCAATCCTTCTCTGTCAAAGGTCATGAAGAGCTAACAACACTACAGAGAAATAGTATATACAAAGAATTTCAGTCAGGATTTCAACTCTGATACAGTACAGAGACTGCACTTATCAGAGTTACAAATGGCTTGCTCTTATCAACTGATCGCGGCTGCATTTCTCTTCTAGTACTTTTAGATCTTAGTGCTGCATTCGACACGATAGATCATGACATTCTCTTGAATAGACTAGAGAATTATGTTGCTATTTGTGGAGTTGCATTAGCATGGTTTAGGTCATATTTAGCAGACCGCTACCACTTTGTCTATGTAAATGATGAATTGTCAAACCAAACAAAAGTAAAATATGGAGTGCCACAGGGATCAGTTTTAGGGCCTCTGCTTTTCTCCTTGTATATGCTTCCCCTGGGAGATATTATCATGAATTGTGGAATAAGTTTCCACAGCTATGCCGACGATACACAACTTTATATTTCTTCAAAACCTGATGAGATTACACAATTCTCGAAATTAGCTGCGTGTGTCAATGAAATAAAAGATTGGATGGCCAGAAATGTCCTTCTACTCAATTCTGACAAAACAGAGGTACTAATTATTGGACCAAAAAACTCTAAAAATAAGCAGCTACAATAGAATTTGACTCTCGATGGATGTACTATTACATCATCTTCAACAGCGAAGAACTTAAGTGTTATATTTGAAACCAATCTGTCCTTTGAAAATCAAATTACCAGTGTTTGTAGAACAGCATTCTTCCACCTAAGAAATATTGCTAAATTATGGCACATGCTCTCTGTCGCTGATGCCGAAAAATGAATTCATGCGTTCATGACCTCAAGACTAGATTATTGTAATGCATTACTGGGAGGATGTCCAGCAAGATCAATAAACAAACTTCAATTGGTTCAAAATGCAGCAGCCAGAGTGCTAACGAGAACCAAGAAATATGATCATTTTAGCCCCATTTTATCATCGTTACATTGGCTACCTGTTAAATTCCGTATTCATTTTAAAATTTTGTTAACTACGTATAAAGCTTTGAATGGTCTAGCTGCGCAGTACTTAAGTGACCTTCTGACATGCTATATTCCATCACGTTCATTATGATCACAAAATTCTGGCCTGTTAATAGTTCCTAGAATATCAAAATCCACAAAAGGAGGAAGATCCTTTTCATATTTGGCTCCTAAACTATGGAATAGTCTCCCTAACACTGTTCGGGACTCCCTCAGTTTAAGTCTAGACTAAACACTCATCTATTTAGCCAGGCAGACACCTAATTTATCCTCCAACCCACAATTAGGCTGCTTCAGTTTAGTCTACCGGAACCAGAAACCAGAAACATTGATCATGATTTATATCTCTGCAATAAATTGAAAGGCATCTATGCTTATATTATTTAATTTGTTTCCCTGTCTCAACCTCAGGACTCCTATCCAGAGGTCACCAGAACCGGTTGGATCCAGCACCATTCATGCTTCATGTTGGACTCTACTGCTACGTGTCACTGTGTGATGATGACTAAATGCAGCCGGTGCCAGCGAAACATCACTTCAGTCTGATGGGCTTGAGAGGATTAACTGATGCCAACTCTAACCATAAGACATGGGATACTTCATATGCCATTGATTTAAGATGGACCACATCGAACCTCACCGAAATTACCGGCCAGGTTGAACTACGTTTCACATCCCTGATCTCTGCCTGCATCACCTCGGTCTATTGATGGACTACGATCTTGAAATGGAATGCATAGACTAACAATTGCCAACAAAAGCCTTCATCAGCCAATTAACAAGGACAATTGCACCTATGTGAACTTCTGCAGTTAATCCAGGATGGACTTCAAAGTTCAAACAAAATCGATGTTTAAAACCTGACCCTTAACACTTACTTAGTTTAATAATTTTATACCATGACTTTAACTACACATAAGTAATATTTACATTATATTCATGATGTTAGCCAGAGGGGAACTGGCTCCCACAGTGAGTCTGATTTCTCCCAAGGTTATTTTTCCTCCATTGATCACCATTTATGGAGTTTTGTGTTCCTTGCCACAGTCGCTTTCAGCTTGCTCACTGGGGTTATTAATACAATTATTATTTAATTACTTATTTTTAAGCATGATAAACAATTGTATTTTATCTAATTACACAATGATGATTCATCGACATTATAGACATTAATTTTATCGTCTGTTAATGCCTGATCTTCTGTAAAGCTGCTTTGAAACGATGTGTGTTGTGAAAGGCGCTATACAAAAAAAATTTACTTGACTTGACTTGAACAATGTAGAACAAGACAAATACAGTGCAACAATAAAGTGCATGATGAACAGATGTGAAGAAACAGGTATGAAGATACAGTAGCTAGCGCTGTTTCTGCGTAGTTTATACAGGGCTACAAAGCACCTGCAATGGCAAATTTATTATGAATACACTTAAAAACATCAAATTGGAACCTTTTCTAAACCACCCCACTAAACCCAAATAAATGCCTTACCTTTAATGAGAAAAGCTCTTACCATGCACTAAACTCACCACATCAATGCATTTCAACCTAATAATATACATTAATATTAGTACTGTTGGGTACAGGTACAAGAAAAAAAAGCAAACACGTAACTAACCGGGAGAGAGGGAAGAAAGCTGCACGTTTGATCCTGCTTCTCTTGCAAATGAAAAGCGAGAGAAGCACTAAATAGTTTACAAGGAAGAAAACCTAAATTTCCTCTTTATAAACACCATTTATCAATCAAATACTTAATGCGCAGTGCACCAATTACAAGGGAGAGGCACACGCATGCTCAATAACAGAGAATTGAGCTTAATATTAGCAACCGCATTCTCTAATAAGAGGCGCAGACCAAGCGCGATCAATAAGGAATGTGCATATACACTAACATACAATTGAATGATTAAAAAACACATTAAAGTCATCTTATTGGTCACATATAATTACGATGCATGCCTTTTTAAACACAGTAATTGAGATAGATACATACATTTAAAAATTCACTTGTTACACTGGACCATTTAAAATGAACTAGTGAATTTAAAAATGTGCTTAATTAGTAAAAGAATCTTGGTGACCATTTAGAAGACCTGTACATGCTGATTATAGCCTACAGCTTAATTTGTAAATATATGTAGCCTATCATTCATTTTACCCAAGAATTTCAATGCATTCGTCATTCTAAAGAACAGCATGGCAACATGGCTTAAAGTTTGTGAGTAAAACCATTTGTCATGAGCCTGTGTGTTTATATATTTTAAAATGTACCCCAATTTGGTGAATCATCGGTTGTCTGTAAATATTAAAACAGCAAATTATGTTTTATATGTGTAGAGGGGACATTTAAGGTATAATACAGTTGCCTCTCTATAAGCACACCCATAACCCCCCATTTCCGAAAAATCAGTTTTTAGTCAGAATTCAAACCACATATGAATGTGGTTTGGATCAGGTTTTATATATAAAGAAAATATGTAATTTTTCATTTTTTGAGACTACAAACAACTAAATAGATTTGAGTTCAATTTTTTGCGGCCTGTCTGAACAAAGCCTTAAACTAAGAGGTTCAAAATACCACAAACTTTAATCTGGATTGCCTTTAATAAATGTGGCCTGATGTTTTGATGTTGGACGTGATATTCTGCAAGCCTCCTGCTAAACCATTCTCTTTTAAACATTTCATGACAGATTTAGAACAGAAGCTAGCCTATTTCCAGACAGATCCTTCTTAGAGTTTGCATCGTCTTTAAAGCGAGAAGTTACACTGTGTTTGTTCTGATTGTGGAATCGCTGGGAATGTGACAGGCTCAGATATGCAGATTGTTTACTGCATACTCTAGTGACCACCTGCCTCTGCTTTTCCTCTCAGAAAGAGAGACACATAGAGAGAGGGGGACAGAAAGAGAAAGAAAAGAGCGATGGACAATCAAGTTGCTTTCAGTCCCCCTAGTTCTAACCACAGCAGCATGTCTGTGCTCACTGTATTTGATTAGAAATATCTCCCAATTTATGACTAGGGGAAAAAACATGGTAAGGGAGAAGTTTACCTGCCTGCTCTCTTGGGTTCAGAGCAAACAGTTTATCTCACCTGAAATCACAGACAACCAGCTCCTCCCTCCACACACCAGGATCTGTCAGCCAGGCTCACTGTCTTACTCTCTGACAACTGTATATTTGTTAGTCCAAAAGCCCATCTTGATATGCACTACTGCGGCCTCTTTTAAATGCTGTAAATATTCATCATATACAGAAGTATAGTGTAGTTTAGCAGTTTGATTCCTGTCTAAAACACCACATGGCCATTTTTTAGACATTGCTGTCTGCTTGAAGCTATACACGGGATTCAATTTAATTTCAAATATCTTTTAAATTGACATACCATTTAGACATTTAGGTGCACTCAGTAATTTTTTTCCTCATTCAAAAAGTTTAACTCCTAAAGACATGAATTGTAATTTTGCTATATATTTAGGAAATCATGACCACTCACAAGACTCCAGTCTTCCTTGGGAACCTCGCATTCCTGTGAACTTGAGAAAAGGCCAATGAGAAATTGGCAGACAGAATTTGCATGAAGAAAGCTGAGTCTCTGGATCTGCGGCGCATTTCCAGTGGCGTTCTCTCTCTGCATGCTGTGCAGTCCACAAAAAGAGTGTTCTCCCTCCTAAAAGAGTTTTATTTCTCTAAAAGTGTTTATTTTCACTCACAAAAAGAAATACACAGCAGGCGAGTCTTTTTAAAGATGTCTTTCCGCCTCTGTGTAGTTCCTGGATGAGGATGATTTCTCTCCACTTCTGACGGTCATAAGAGCTGCCTCGCGTGCCTGGGCTGCAATCACACGCAGGCAGCATTTTATGAATGGCTCATGTTCTCAGTGCAAAACAGTCCTCCTCATTCATCCACTCTTGCTACCTTTTGACTGTGGGGCCGCTCTCGCTACTGGGGTGGCCCACGGGTACACGGAGGTCTCCCTGGTGGGTGGGGCGGTTGCATTCCACCTGCGCCCCGAGAATGCCAGCACCTGGCGGAATCATCCAGTTCTCCCCTCCAAGGCCTGTAGGATGACGTCGTCACTGACATCAAAAGCCCTACAGTGCCACTGGACAGGCCGTCTCCACCCTGCATGCCATGGCTCTCCTGCAAGTCCACCAAGCCAAGGCACTTAAAGATCTGTGCTTGGGTAGTCCTGATCCCGACATGTTGCAGGAACCACGCTCTGCCACCGACCTCGATTTCAGAGCCACGAAGGTCACAGCGCAGGCACACGGGCAGGCGATGGCAACCCTCGTGGTCGAGGAACATCACCTATGGCTGAATGTGTTCGAGATGAACACATTCAGATGTTCGAGATGCTCTTTGGTGACACCATCGACGACTCCACCCAGAAGTCTTCAGCGTTACGGAGGCAGATGGTAGCGACCACATTCCACATCAATAATATAATAAAAAATGTCACTTTAGGACTAGTATCACTGCTTGGGCTTGTTCACTGCTTGGGCAAGTTTTTGGAGAAACAAGGATTGTGTGTGTGTGTTTGTTGGGGGGGGGGGGAGTGGCAAGGGGGGGGGAGTGGCAATCACCTGTTGCCACTCCCAAGCAGAGATGTAGTCAACTTTCTGAAGATAAAGTAATTTTGGTCAACTGCATCCTATTTTTCTCAGTGAAAAATAGTTGTCCAAGTGGGGGTATTCCTCCCAATTTCACGGTAGCTGGTGCGCAAGAGTCATTCACTATTATAGAAAGCTCAGATGTGGTGAAGTGCCTTGAGTTTGTGTAATTAATGAGCCTTAATGCTGAAGTTGTTAGTTTAAAGCTGTTTAAAGCCATTTCCTAGTTTTAGTAGTGTAGTAGTATTCCAAGCAATCACGTAGTGCTAATGATTGAAAACACTTACTGATGCTGACTCGCATCACCTGAACTGGCTTATATTACACACAAAATGGTCTTCTGCTGCTACTTGCTGGCTAAAATTAGTAATTTCACAAAAATAAATGTAAAGAGGCACATAAGGTATAGCTCTTAACACATCTGCACTGCACTTACTCTTTAGTTTAGAACCGCACAAACACAAATGGAGTGATACACACAGTGAAGCAGTGAGTGTTAATGTTCTGAGACATTAGAACTCATGAAACGTCTCTCATCCAATCAGATTCAAGAAACGGAACTAACTGTTGTATATAATGATGTAACACCCAAGCTTCTTACATGAGCGAAAACTGAGGGTCAGCACGCACGGTTTATCAAAATCCAAGAAATATTAATTATAAATTCTAAACTCCACCAAAACACAAAATTCACTTATTCTCTCAACAGTCCTTCTGCTGTGTGTTGAATTCCTCTTAAGTCTTTATGCATTTTAAATGCAAACTTGGATTACAATAACTGTTTACCATTTAGAAAACACGCAGCAGTAATTAATCTCAACAACATGCCGATAGTGTACAATGCAAATGGCTTCTCCTCTCACCCCACTCGATGAATGTCATTAATGTATGGAAATGAATACGCTCTAATTGCTGACCATGATTCTAGAAGGTCAGTGTAGATTTAACCAAAAGCTCCTAATTGCCTCAAGACACCAGGCAGGTCTGTCAAAACTCATGGCTAAGCACTAGTTTCGGACCATCTATAATTAGGTCTTCTAAGGGAGAATGCGGGAACTGTATGTTACAAAGCTCAAGGACTTAAATAAATCAGCGATGTGTATGTGTGCCTTGAGATCTCTGCAGCTGTCAATATGGCTGGATGCCTGAAAACAGTTCTCCCCGTGGGACCCCTGTTGTGTGAACGCAAGCGATCAATCTTCATGCAGCATGTGAGTGACAGAGCCTTTGGTGCATGTGTGTTTATTTCTTGTGTTTTTAACTGTCTGATCAATTGTCCACCGTCACCGAAATTAGATAATTAACTCCACTCCTAACATTATTATAGCCATGATTCAGTGATATGTTTTGCAGTTATAAAATCTTCGAAGTAGAACACTTACATAGGCTACTTACTTGATAGTTAAAGCTTGTCAAGATAAACTTTGATGTTGGCTTGACAGAGCCTAGTCTGAAATTGAAACTACTTTTAAAAGTTTGAAGTTTGATGGTTTACAGATATTACAGTAAGACAGCCAGATAGTTAGATCAACCATCAGATAGATAGATAGATAGATAGATAGATAGATAGATAGATAGATAGATACACTCAAGCGCTTTACACAGTGAACAGGGGACTCTTCTCAACCACCACCAGTGTGCAGCATCAATCTAGATGATGCAACGGCAGCCATAGTGTGCCAGTATGCTCACCACACACCAGCTATTGGTGGAGAGGAGTGAGTAGAGTTATAGTGCCAATTAATGGATGGAGATTATTAGGAGGCCATGACTGAGAAGGGTCAATGGGGGAATTTGGCCAGGACACCGGGGTTACACCCCTACTCTTTACAAGAAGTGCCCTGATATTTTTAATGACCACAGAGAGTCAGGACCTCGGTTTAATGTCTTATCTGAAGGATGGATGAGACTAAAAAGAGGAGACACTGATAAGATCAGATAGTCAAGTCAAGTCAAGTGGTTTTTATTGTCATTTCAACCATATACAGTTAGTACAGTACACAGCAAAACGAGACAACGTTCCTCCAGGACCATGGTGCTACATAAAAACAACAAAGGACCAACACAGGACCACATGAGACAACACAACGAAATAAAATACCTATATAAAAAACCTATATATACCTATATAAAGTGCACGTGCAAACATGTGCAAAAAGTACGGGACAGTACAACAAATTTCTGACAATGAACAGGACAATAGACAGTGCAGCGCCGACCAGTACTCAGTAGTGCAAAAAGATGACAGTTTCTAAAAATGTAAACATAACATACTATGTTCTATGCACATAGCAGTTATTGAGGTAGCAGACAGTTATAAAGTGACAGTAATTAAAGTGCAACTCAGGACACGTGTGTGTCAAACCAGTCTCTGAGTATTGAGGAGTCTGATGGCTTGGGGGAAGAAGCTGTTACACAGTCTGGCCGTGAGGGCCCGAGTGCTTCGGTACCTCTTGCCAGACGGGAGGAGGGTAAAGAGTTTGTGTGAGGGGTGTGTGGTGTCGTCCACAATGCTGGTTGCTTTGCGGATACAGTGTTTTTTGTAAATGTCTTTGATGGAGGGAAGAGAGACCCCAATGATCTTCTCAGCTGTCCTCACTATCCTCTGCAGGGCTTTGCGGTCCGAAACGGTGCAAGTCCCAAACCAGGCAGTGATGCAGCTGCTCAGGATGCTCTCAATAGTCCCTCTATAGAATGTAGTGAGGATGGGGGTTGGGAGATGTGCTTTCCTCAGCCTTCGAAGAAAGTAGAGACGCTGCTGGGCTTTCTTGGTGATAGAGCTGGTGTTGAGGGACCAGGTGAGGTTCTCCGCCAAGTGAACACCAAGGAATTTGGTGCTTTTGACGATCTCCACAGAGGAGCCGTCGATGTTCAGTGGAGTGTGTTCACCTTGTGCTCTCCTAAAGTCAACAACCATCTCTTTTGTTTTGTCGTCATTCAGGGACAGGTTGTTGGCTCTACACCAGTTCGTCAGCCGCTGCACCTCCTCTCTGTATGCTGACTCGTCGTTCTTGCTGATGAGACCCACCACGGTCGTGTCATCGGCGAACTTGATGATGTGATTCGAGCTGTGCATTGCTGCACAGTCGTGAGTCAGCAGAGTGAACAGCAGTGGACTGAGCACACAGCCCTGGGGGGCCCCAGTGCTCAGTGTGGTGGTGGTGGAGATGCTGTTCCCGATCCGGACTGACTGACGTCTCCCAGTCAGGAAGTCCAGGATCCAGTTGCAGAGGGAGGTGTCCAGGCCCAGCAGGTTCAGCTTTCCAATCAGGTGCTGGGGAATGATTGTGTTGAATGCTGAGCTGAAATCTATGAACAGCATTCGAACGCATGAGTCCTTATTGTCTAGGTGGGTGAGGGCCAGATGGAGGGTTGTGGTGATGGCATCGTCCGTTGAACGGTTTGAACGATACGCAAACTGCAGTGGGTCTAGTGAGGGGGCAGCTGGGTCTTAATCTGCCTCATGACGAGCCTCTCGAAGCACTTCATGATGATGGGTGTAAGTGCGATGGGACGGTAGTCGTTGAGGCAGGACACTGAAGACTTCTTTGGCATGGGGATGATGGTGGTGGCCTTGAAGCACGTTGGAACGACGGCGCTGCTCAGAGAGATGTTGAAGATGTCGGTAAGAACATCTGCTAGCTGGTCTGCACATCCTCTGAGCACTCTGCCAGGAATGTTGTCTGGTCCAGCAGCCTTCCGTGGGTTGACTCTACGTAGAGTTTTCCTCACATCTGCCATGGTAAGACAGAGCACCTGGTCGTTGGGAGGAGGGGTGGACTTCCTCGCCATCACGTCGTTCTGCACTTCAAACCGAGCGTAGAAGTCGTTCAGCGCATCTGGAAGGGAGGCATCTTTGTCACAGGCAACTGATGTTGTCCTGTAGTTGGTGATGGCCTGGATGCCCTGCTACATGCGCCGCGTGTCACCGCTGTCCTGGAAGTGACTGTGGATTCTCTTGGCGTGTGCGCGCTTTGCCTCTCTGATTGCCCGTGACAGTTTGGCCCTAGCTGTTCTTAGGGCTGCCTTATCGCCTGCTCTGAAGGCGGAGTCTCTGGACCTCTTTCTCCTGGTCTTGGAGAAAGTGACATCATCAATGCACTTGCTGATGTAGCTGGTCACTGATGCTGTGTATTCCTCCAAGTTGGTAGAATCGCCATATGTTGCAGCATCCCTGAACATGTGCCAGTCAGTACACTCAAAACAGTCCTGAAGAGCAGAGATGGCTCCTGCTGGCCAGGTTTTCACCTGCTTCTGAAGCGGTTTTGTGCGTCTGACGAGCGGTCTGTATGCTGGAATTAACATAACAGAGATGTGGTCTGAGTAGCCGAGGTGGGGGCGGGGCTCCGCCCGGTATGCGCCTGGGATGTTTGTGTAAACAAGATCAAGCGCGTTCGCCCCTCTCGTTGCAAAGTCCACATACTGATGGAATTTAGGGAGCACTGTCTTGAGATTTGCATGGTTGAAATCTCCGGCGACAATAAACAGTCCGTCGGGGTGAGCGTTCTGCAGTTCGCTCATAGCCCCATACAGTTCACAGAGCGCTTCCTTAGCGTTAGCGCTGGGGGAATGTAAACTCCGGTTATGCAAACAGTGGTGAATTCCGTGGTAGATAAAAAGGTCTGCATCTAACAGTCACAAGCTCCAACAGCGATGGACAGTAACTAGAGACTAGCATAGAGTTCTTGCACCATTCCGTGTTGATGTAAACACACAAGCCACCACCGCGAGTCTTACCGCAGAGAGCTGTATTTCTGTCGGCATGAAATGAGGCGAGCCCGTCTAGCTGAATGGCGGCATCTGGAACTCTGTCGCTGAGCCACGTCTCCGTGAAAACAAAGACGCAGCAGTCTCTAAACTCACGCTGCGTAGCCTGCTGGAGTCGGATATAGTCCAGTTTATTGTCCAGGGAGCAAACATTTGAGAGCAGGATAGACGGGAGAGCCGGCTGGCTAGGGTTTGTTTTTAGCCTAGCATGGACCCCCGCCCTCTTTCCGCGCTTCCGCTTTCTCGCACACCGCTTACGACGTCCTCTCCCCCGGCCACTGGCATCAGGCGACGCCAAGGGCTGGAGGCCTGGTCTCCGCAGCAAGCCGAGTACTCGTAGCGCCTCCTGCAGGTCATCATGCAGCTTGGTTTTTGCATGAGTCTTATATTTCAGTAGTGTCTGGTGATGGTAGACAAGAACACCGGTTGCTCCGATGTCCATGTGTTGCAAAAGTCGGGCTTTTTTAACAAAAATAGCACCATTGTGGATCCGGAGTGGCCGCTGCGTGCTACCGCGCCGCCATCTTGACTGAGATAGAACTGATAATAGGAGGAGGAGATACAACTGATAATTTTGGTCTTGGTTTAGGGGTTATCCAACATCTATAAAATGACAGTACAACAAACAGTGGCAAGAAAATGTATGTGAACCCTTTACCAGTTTTTTTGTTGTTGCATGAATTGGTCATAAAATGTGATCTCATCTTCATCCAAGTCACAAAAATAGACAAAAACAATGTGCTTAAGCTAACAACACACACAAAATTATAATCTTTCATGTCTGTACTGAACACATACCATTAAACATTCACTGTGTTATGGAAAATTTAAGTGAACCCTACAGGCTAAAAACAACAAACAAAAGTCAGGAGTTGGCAAACCTGGCAATCAATTAATGAAACTAGATTAGCGGTCTGGGTTAGAGCTACTTTGACTTACAAAAAGACTCTTTGCTATTCAAAACAAGCATCTGTTGACGTGGACCATGCCCTACAAAAAAAAAAAAAAAGAGATCTCAGAAGACCTACGATCAAGAATTGTTGCTTTGCATAAAGCTGGAATGGGTTACAAAGTTATTTTGAAGAGCTTGGATATTCATCTGTCCACAGTTAAAACAATTGTCTATAAATGGAGATGATTTATTACTGTAGGTACTCTCCCTAGAAGTGGCTGTCCAGCTAAGATGACTCAATGAAGTAAAAAAGAACATGGCCCGCTTGCCATCTTTGAGAGAAAAATTAATTCCCAAGTTTATAAAGATATCCTACAGGATAATGACAGGGTGGCTGTGCACCAGCTGAAGCTGTGGAATGACCTCAGGAGAGCCATTCACACCAGACATCCTAATAATATAGTTGAGCTGAAGCCGTTGTGTAAGGAAGAATAGTCCAAATTTCCTTCTGAACATTGTGCAGGTCTGTGGTAGTGGGGATGTGGTCGAGTGCCCGTCCGGAGAGAGAGAAAACGTTAAGGGCACTTGCACCTGAGCTAAATTATGTCTAACACCTGTTTCTAATTCCAGTGAGCATGGGGAGAGCAGCATATAAATGGCCATGCTACCACCAGGCGGGAGAGAGAGAATGACACAAATGACCAGCGACTGATGTGTCTTACTGAGTGGTGTTTTTTGTTGTGAAGCTTAAGACTCAGTGAAGTTTATGTTGACAAAGTTTGTGTTACACTGATCTGGTTGAACTGAGAAAAGCACAGACAGTAGTAGTGCACGCAGAGTGTTGAAGGCAGAGAAATAAAGAGATTTACTTGACGCATCACTGCTCTCTGTCTCCTCCCTTCCATCTCTGAGCTTGAACTCGTTACAAGGTGTAATATGCTGTTACCAGAAACGCTTGTTTGAGGTTATTGCTTCCAAAGGAGGATTTTTCCACAGCACTGTGAAAGTTTAATGGGATGTGTTCAATAAAGACATGATAGATTATAATTGTTTGAGTGTCGTAAGCTTAAGCACATTGTGTTTGTCTATACTTGTGACTAATGAAGATGAGAGCAAATTTTATGACCAATTAATGCAGAAAACCAGCTAATCCAAAGGGTACACTTTCTTAATCTTGCCACTGTAATTATTTATGCTATTAACTTATGGTATCAACTCCTGGGCATTTAGTAACAGCCAATGTGAATTGCCTATTTGCATGGAATACCCAGATGACTAGGTAGTATATACTACAGCATATAGCTGAGTACTTTATCCAAAAATGTCAGAAATACTATGTGGCACAATTCACTTTTACTCATTTTTTTTAATGGAATTTCAAGACAAAGGATGTTTTTTTCACTAAATAGGATTAAATATGCACTATATCCGTTTTTATTTCCGAGAAGATATTGTGGCACAGCATTAACATACTTGGATTTTAAAAATGTTTGTTATCCTTTAATGCATATTGTTTCGCATACAGTACTGCTTTAAATAAAAACATACTGCACATATCTTTCATAGGATGCCATTTTTGCTTTTACTGGTCCAGCTATCATTTGTAGTGCTCTTTGGTGATATGGATGAATGCTGTGTGACTGGTTGCATAAGGTAATAGCTCCATTTCAGGGCTACATTAGGATCTGCTTGAAAAAGGTGCTATTTATTCATGGAAGTGGAAATCAACCCCATGTATAGATACCCAGGAGAAAGTAAAGTCATGTGGGGAAGGGGTTTTCTTGTGTCAAGGAACTGACTCTCTAAACGAATGTGGGATGGCTTAAGAAAAGACAGATCTGAATGATGGTTCGGCCGCTAAGCCCATTTATTTCCGTCAGGGTGGAGTAATGGCCTGGTGGAGTGTCCTACTTCCTGGCAGAAGATAAGTGTTTGTGGGGTGAAGAAAGTGAGGGGGTGGCTGAAGGTGCTCACTTATTAGATGACAGGCGTGAGGGTCAGTCATCGCATGTGGTTCGCCAAGGGGTGGCGCAGCGACATCAGAACTCACGAGGGACGTCTCTTTCAGGGCTTTCTTCTCTTTAGCCTTTTGCCGTCTAGTGTCTCTGAGTGCTTACCTCTTCAGGTAGGCCTCCTCTAACTGATAAAGCATATCATCAAGAGCCCCCTTCTTTAAAGGATTAATTCCAAACATTAATGTTTTTCTTTGCTCCATGGAACACAAAATAATCTTTAAGCTGCACTTTTCCATACAACAAAAGCATGAAGAAACAGGGGCTATCCAAAGGGACAAAAAAAAGCATCATAATAGTAGTCCATATGACTTGTGCACTATAAAAGTCTTTTAAAAGCTAAAATGTAGGGCATTATTTGCTGAAAATCTCAGCATGACCCTGCTAAAAACTAAACGGGCCAAAGCAGATTTGTTGGTCTTAAATGGTTTAAGCTGGTCTATCTGGTTTCACAGCCCATACAACTGACACGTGCCTGAAACCCTTCTAAAACCAGCCACCAGGCCAGCCTGACCATGTATTGATTTGAATTTTTATTTTTGGGTGAACTATTCTTTTAAAACACACTCAAACACACAGTATCAGAGGATACAGGGAAATAGCATTGCATATTTATCGAGCTTTGCATGCAGACCAGCATTCGAGAAGGTTACATATCAACACATCTCATTTTTTTAGATCTTGAAAGGCCCCCTTGAAGACTTAATTATCTCCTCAAAATAAAGGGATGGGGCTCCACTTTTGCTCTCTCGTTTCTAAAGAAATGGCTGAGCGTGGGAATTTATTGTGTCTGCTCTTGAAGAACGGGAAGGAGGGTGAGTAAAATAAAAAAAGCTGTGAGTTAGGAAATGGAAAAGAAATGCAAGGTTGAGGAAGAGAAATAAAGAGAATGTCAGAGGAGTTCAGAAGGATAGAGTCTTCGGTAGGGGTGAGTCCTGTTTGCTTATGAATTCATCCCAGGTATGTTTATTTGGAAGCTTTTCTTTCTGTCCTCTGGGAACCAGCCTGAAAGCTCCATAGCAGTGGGTCAAGCAGTTATTATACGCTCAAAAGCCTTCTCTTTTTTTGTCTCTCTTACTTTTTCATTAAAATACTGCTTTTTCAGGGGCCTGGGTAGCACAGCGAGTATTGATGCTGACTACCACCCCTGGAGTAGTGAGTTCAAATCCAAGGTGTGCTAAGTGACTCCAGCCTGGTCTCCAAAGCAACCAAATTGGCCTGGTTGCGAGGGAGGGTAGAGACACATGAGGTAACCTCCTCGTGGTAGGGATTAATGGTTCTCGCTCTCAATGGGGCACATGGTAAGTTGTGCGTGGATCGCGGAGTGCAGCATGAGACTCCACGTGCTGGGAGTCTCTGTGCTGTCATGCACAATGAGCCAAATGATAAGATGCGCAGACTGACAGTCTCAGAAGCGGAAGCAACTGAGACATGTCCTCTGCCACCCGGATTGAGGTGAGTAAATGTGCCACCACAAGGACCTACTGAGTAGTGGGATTTGGGCATTCCAAACTGGGGAGAAAAGGGGAGAGATAAAAATATTGCTTTTTCCTGTTTAAAGGGATCATTTTAATTATGCCATTATTTACTTACCTCTGTGTCATTCCAAACGTATCAGACATAAACCACTTCCATACAAAAAAAGCACCATAATAGTAGTCCATACAATTCATGCACTATATTCTAAGTCTCTTGAAGCCATATGGTAGCTTTGTGTAAGGAAACAGTCTGAAATATTTGGAAAAACATTTTATTCACTGAGAATGCAACCTTGAAAATATTGCCAGCTGTGGTCACCATTCACTTTAATTGTATGGAAAAGAGCAGCAATGGCATTCTACAAAAACTAATACCTTTTGTGTTCCACAAAAGAAAGACAGACATGCAAGACCTTAAGAAAATAGAGAGTTCATGGAAAATTTGCCACAAACTTGCCGCACATTCGCAACAGCAACTGATAATTTCATATGCAAATGAGCTTTGCGGCAAACTTGCGGCAAATTGTCCATTGTTGCCAAAGGTTTGCCGGAGATTCACCATTACCGGCATGGTTTGCAGCTAATCAAAATATTGTTTGCCTGTAAAAATAACAAATTGAACATTTGCAGCTAGTTTAGATTTTTTGTAAGGGAATTTAGAACAACATGAGGGTGAGTAAATGATGAGTAAATGTTTGAGTATCTATTATTTTAAGCTGTTTCTAGCAGGTTATTAGTTGACCCAAGCTGTTAAGACTATTTCAACATGCAGCAAACCAGCTATCAATTGGTTATACCAGCTTAAGATAGTCAAGCTGGTTTTTGGAGCATGGTAGATGGTTGACCAGCTAATGACCAGCTTGGACCAGCTACCATATTCCAAAACACAGCTAACAGCTTAAGCTGGATTTTTACACAGGTTTCTCTCTTCCAATTTCTCTCTTTCCATTCTCCCCCTCGCTCTCATTCTGTCCTGCTCAAATGGATTAATGGGCACATAGGCTGCCCACCCACTCATAAACACCGCAGCCAGGCCATATCCCAGCAACAATTAGCTCTCCATTACTGTGCATAACTATTGTTTATGTTTATGTGTGTGTGTGTGTGTGTGTGTGTGTGTGTGTGTGTGTGTGTGCGCTCTTGCTAGAGCTACTACTCAGGCATTCTGCAGCGATTCAAGAGCTGTCAAAACGCCCATCAAACCTGTCAACACCCATCATTGCCAAAACAAAAGACCTCCTCTGCAGGGGAAACAGAGCCCTGATCAAAGAGTGATGCCTCTACCTTAGAACGAAGCTCATTATGCAGACAAATGCCATAATTTCTGACTGTCATCCTTTCCATCTCTCTCTGGCCTTTACTGGCCTTTCACCCATTTACAAAGTTAGACAGTTAATGTTTCTCTCCTAAGTCAGACTTTTCTGGATTCTTTTGAAAGTCAAATTGGTCCAAATTGTTACAATATCAATTGAAGATTTATAATATATTTAAGATATATCACTTTATCATGATACACTTTGTCAATACAGTGTAAGCCAGAAGTTTTCAATTGGTGAGGCGCGCCTCCCCTGGGGGGCGCCAGAGAGCCCCAGGGGAGGCGCAGCATGGATTCGTACGGTCATGAAAATCCTGGAAATGTCATGGAAATTAGAAATTGTGTTTTCCAAACCTGGAAAAGTCATGGAAAAACAAGTTAACACTGAATGTTTTGGAAAAGTCATGTCATTTTCCCAAAAATATTTTCAGCAGTACAAGTGTGCTAATAATTTTTCAAGTTTGGCGCGATCGCAGAGATACGTGAAAAAGCGGTACTCAGAGCCCGCGCAGAGCAGCAGTGTGCTAAATGCATTGCTGCGTAAACTGAGTAGTTTGTGAACATGCGTAGCGCCATGCGGTGTCGCAATTGGCACCTAATTAAAGGCAGAGAAGTTTGCACACGATTGATCAAGTTCATATGTATAGTGTACAAGGAATTAGTACATTTCATATTTACATTACTGTTTGAATATATTAAGGCTTTAAATGTTTGTATGTAATAACTTGCCATGTTAATTAAGCTTATGGGGATGTTTGCTTGTGAGTCTGAGCAGTGTTATTATTCACTTCTTGAGGGGCAATCATTAAAAGTCTCAGTATCACATACATTATCCTGTTTTTTGAGAGAAGACCTGCGCTCGTTGTCACTGATGTCCCTTGATCTTTCTGTCAAGAGTCGCATTACTCTTTCATCGTGGGGCTCTCGCATATATCTGGCTGAGGAGTGTCCCTATTGCTCGCTCTCCCCAGATCCAGCTGATCCTTCTCGTAAGCCTGAAGCGCGCCTCGATGCCTCTTTGTTTCACGAGGGGGGTGCTGAACCTCTGTACATTCCATGCATAATAATAAAGCGGTTGAGAAATTACTCGAGGTGGTTACTACAGCTAGACTGGCCACGCGTACAAGAGACCCCCCCCAAACGCTCCAAACTATAAGACAGATTTCTGTCTGTTGGCAAAAAAAATAAAAATGGAATGCTATATTAGTCCCTTCCTTTCTTTGATGACCTCCATGATGAGCTTTCTCGTTCATGGAGGAATATTTTTACTTCCTGTGTCTTCGTGCCCTTAATGCCGATATATTCGACTATCGTGGGTGCTGAGACATGGGGGTATTCAATGATGCCACCGGTCGAAAAGACACTTGTGGGCTATCTCTTGCAGGGCTCGGCATCGTCATTTAAAAGGCCCTCTCTCCCCACAAAGCCTTGCAGGATGACCTCCACTTTAGTGGGGAGGGCTTATCAAGGTCAGGCTGGTGCTGCTCTGCACACAATGGCTGTATTACAGGCTTACCAGGCTGACCTGCTGGACGACCTGATTGTGGGTGCAGAAAGTTTTTTCTGAGCTTTGTCGAGCCACAGACCTTTCTCTCTGCGCGACCAAGCAAACAGCCCAACAGCGCAGAGAGGCACGTTTGGCTCAACCTTTCGGGCATCAAGGACAAGGATAAAGTTTACCTCCTTGATGCCCCGGTTCACTTACTGGCCTATTCAGAGACACCATGAGCACGGTTATCTCCAGGTTCCAACTTCCACTTCGCCCCTCCCTGTACCCCCGTGAAGCCTCTCCATTTCCGCAACTTTTGGTGTTTCGGGTAGTAGAGGCTCCCATCAAAACGTTGGGTGTTTCGCTGCTCCCTGTATTTATCCAGGACGCAGAACACTCGACACCCCCTCAACAGGAAGTGTTAAAAGACGTATACCCATCTCAGAGGACCTGGCAGCGTAGAAATTTCTGCCAGATATTTCGTGGGTCCTAAGAAGAGTAGAAAAGGGCTACAGAATTTAATTCACTCGCCGCCTTCCATGTTTCAACGGCGTGGTTCCCACTACCGTAAACCAGATCAGTTATGTCTACTGTGGGGAAAACTGCAAAATCTCCTGGTTAAAGGGGCCATAGAACGTGTTCCCCTTCCAGAGAGAGAGTCAGGTTATTACACCGAATACTTCCTGGTTCCCATGGAGGGTGAGGGATTGCGTCTGGCCTTAGATCACATCATGTTTGGCTGGTCACCGTCGATCTTATGAAGCACTTCTTCACTTAGAAGTTCTTCCGCAACACAGGAAGTTCCTGAGGTTCACTTTCGGGGTGAAGCCTTCCAGTATCGGGTTCTTCCATTCAGCCTAGCCCTCTTAACCCACACTTTCACAAATGCATGATGCAGCAACGGCTCCTTTGCGACTCCAAGGCATCCGTATTCAGAATTACATAGACGACTGGCTGATCCTAGCGCAGTTCCAGCAACTGGCAGTTCAGCACAGGGATACCATCTTAGCTCATCTAGTTTCTCTGGGGTTGAGGCTCAATGCCAAGAAACGCGTCCTCTCTCCCACTCAGAACACTGTCTATCGGAGGACTGTATGGAATTCAATCACAATGCGGGCACAATTGTCTCCCGCTAGAATCGAGTCCATTCAGAATACCCTGAGCAAAGTCAGGCTAGGTCGAGGTTGTACTAGGTCTCAGGGTGACTGCATCCTAGGTGATCCCTCTAGACCAGGGGTGACCAACCCTGCTCCTGGAGAGCTACCTTCCTGCAGTGTTTAGCTCCAACACACCTACCTGTCATTTTCAAGTAATCCTAAAGGCCTTGATAAGCTGGTTCAGGTGTGTTTGATTAGGGTTGGATCTAAAGTCTGCAGGAAGGTAGCTCTCCAGTAGAAGGGTTGGTCACCCCTGCTCTAGACCTTCTGCACATGAGACCGTCTTTTTTGTGGCTCAAAGCCAGGGGATTTCTTCCAAGGGCCAATATGTCTCTTACATAAACCATCAGGGAGATCCATGTTCATGTAAGCTGAATTTCTGGCACGTCGGATTCTCCTTGGGGCCCAGGGTAGCTCCTGTCACTCAGGGCAGTTTATATTCCTGGATGCCTGTGTATGTGAGCAGATTTACTGTCCAGACAGAAAATACAGATGGGTGAGTGGAAACTCCACCCTGAGGTAGTGGGTGAGATTTTTCCCAGGCAGAAGAGGACCTTTTTGCCTCTATGAATAGCGCAATGTCTCCTCTACTTCTCTTCGAGTCAGCCAGCCCCCTTGGGTCTAGACGTAAGGGCACATACATGACCCGGAATCGATCACTTGTGCACATCAAAAAGCTGGACTCATTGTTCCCACTGATGTAGGGACGATGAAAATGAAGAGGCAAAATCGAAGTTCTCTAGGGGGAGGCTATATACTATATATGACAAATACATTACAACAAATAGTCATATTAAATGTTACAGTTAGCATACAAACTCTTTAGCCTGCTAAGCTGACATTCCACCATGCAATCCCTAAGGTTAGCAAGCTAATAAATTAACCCACTAAGCTCATTTAGACAGCACAAGTACTTCATGTAATTGTATCAAAACATTGAATTCCATGCTGTATTGTAAATGGATATGGTTGTACTGTATTTTCTGCACCAGCCAAGCAATTGCCATTGAGATTAATGGAAATGCTAACGGATAGCTTTCTCCAGGTATTATAGATGCCATTGGATTGTTCTCTACTCTCTGAGTGAATCGACAGGCGCAAAAGCACAGATATAATGTATGCCCAATTCCTCATATCTGTTCTACCTCCCACAGAAAATGTCAGAAATATATTGTCAGAGAGTGAAACAAGAACAACATTTAGCTCACACTCATAAATGTGAAGATGCCTAGGTGCTGGGATGGGGAAGGGAGCACTTAACCAGTATGGTTAAAACCGCCTGAACTGCAGCATTTAATGACTCTCCAAAAACAAACAGCCAAATCAATGCATGTAGGGCCATAGTATCTTAAACCCCAGCATTCATCATAATGTGATGGTTAATGTGCTTTTGATTCATGTAGAACTAATTGATGTTGTAAATTAAATCCACTCCTACTGTATTTCTGAAAAGGACATATTGCAAAGCTTCATGAATTAACTACTCAATAATATATAAGAGATGAAGGCTGGGTAGCATTTGAGCTGCATATGAATTCTGGTCTCTGCCTACAATTTTTTTTTATTTATTTATGGAATTTTTATGCCTTATATTGAAGGAGAATGAGATACGGAAATGACGCTAGACCAAACTTGAACCTACGCTCCACAGGTGCACCACAGCTTATATGCTTTCAAATGTGTGATATTAATGCACTATGGCTCCAACTTTAATATAACTTTTGTTATTAAAGAAAATATTCAACCTGGTCTCATAAAATCTAAGTACTATAACTAATTGTTTAAAAAAACAGTTTTACATGCATCGTTCTACATATCGCTGCAGTTTTCTGGTGAAATAAACAGGCGCAACAGAAACAATGAGTTTTATTAACTTTGTTCCCCACATAATACTAACTCATGACATCGACACACATTTACTGTAACGCACAGTTTTTAAAATTATATATTTGAATGCTTGCATCACATAACAATTACATTTGCAAGCATTTTCAAACATGAATGTTGTGCAGTGGTGCTAATAATAGAGCGTTGGACATTAAATGCAGAAGACCTGGGGTACAAGACCAGTAAAATACATGTCGACACTGTAGGCTGAAAGTATTAAAGAAGCATTAATTAGGTGTAGGATTTAGGGTATGGAGGCCTGTTTTGATCAAATCACTTTGTCTGAGACGATTAGTCGATGTTATCGACAATGTCGACAATAACATTTCGACAAAACATTTAGTTGTTGAAAATAATATTTTTTTTCTCCCCTTTTCTCCCCAATTTGGCATGCCCAAATCCTAATGCGCTCTAAGTCCTCATGGTGGCGTAGTGACTCGCCTCAATCTGGGTGGCGGAGGACGAATCTCAGTTGCCTCTGTTTCTGAGACAGTCAATCCTCACATCTTATCATGTGGCTTGTTGAGCGCATTACCACATAGACCTAGCTCATGTGGAGGCTCACACTATTCTCCTTGGCATCCACGCACAACTCACCACGTACCCCATCGAGAACGAGAACCACATTATCATGATCACGAGGAATTTAAACCAAAGTGACAGTACCCTCCCTAGCAACTGGGCCAATTGGTTGCTTTGGAAGCCTGACTGGAGTCACTCAGCATGCTCTGGATTTGAACTTGCGACTCCAGTTGTGGTAGCCAGGTACCCAGGCCCCCTTTTGATCTCATTTAACATAACATGAGATCACATTAAACTCTAATGATGATGCACGAGAGCAGCTGAAGCAAAACTTGCATGTCAAGTGTCTTTTAAGGAAACATCCCGGCATTAAATCTTAAATGCAGTTATATTGAATGCATTATAGCTTTATTAAAGTTAAAATAATCCGGAAGCAGGTCATATAAATAACTACAAATTCCAAAACTGGCATTTCTCTGTGCTGATGGACACTCTGTCGTGGGGACGCTTGTCCCTCAAGCCTGTGCACTTGCTGCAGCTAGATTATAACGTGATGGCTTGTGACTTACTGAATCATAATATATGCATCACTGTGCATTTGTTATAATGAAGAAAATTGGCAATAAGCACCTTTATTAATAAGAGTGAGTTATTAAACAACAAAATACATTTTATGATTTGTTTTTGTTTTGGCTTGTTTTCCTATATAAATATCTAAAACTCCTTTAAAACAACCTACATTTTCTTTATCAGCTATACTCTTGAAGACTTTTTTTTATCTAAGGATGTTGAATATAATATAAAAAATACAAAATTTGTAAATATCTAGATGCATTCACCTGAGAAGCAGCATATAAGATATATTTAGACAATAGATCTTCAATATAATGAGTGCGCACGGCCGGCCCCCAATTGGGCTAATCAGCCGAGGAGAGGGTTAAAGCTGATTGTGTATTTGTGTCTGTAAAATAGTTGAAGGATGGGCAAGGAGGAGGCGAGAACCGGCTTGTCAACATAAATTATATTTTAATGAGAAACTCAAAACCACATAAACAAACACACATGACGGACATGTCCGTAATTCTCTCTCTCTCGAACAATCGTCACCGGCCGCCTTTATCCCTCGCGCGCCTCATCAGGCTGATTGGGGACCGGGCGCGCGATATTCCGACCGGCCCCGCCCCTCCGCTCCACACTCCTCCGGCGTTATCTCAGGCCGGGTGCCACCGGCATGACGTACACCCCCTATCCCTGGGGCGGGGTGTATCTTGCGTCCAGCGTGGTCATCCCGCCTTCCTCGCCCTGGGAGGAGACAGGAGGGAAGACAACAACAAAAAAAAATAGGTGCGGGAAAAGGCCAACACGGTGCGACAGGGAGAGAGAGAGGAGAGAGAGAAAAGCTCACTCACCGGTTCTCTGATGTACCGTCGCGTGGTCCTCGAACACTCCTCCACACTCAGGCGGACGACAGCCGCTCCAACACCGGGCGAACCGGAGTGAAACCGCCGACCCCAGCGGGTAGAGCAGCGCCTCCGCTTTTCTGGCGGCAAATGGGGACACTCCTCCGCCCCTGGCAGCGGCTCTACCGCTCGGGCGGTCGGAGAGTTTCTTCCCTCCTCCCCTGCGGACGGCGGTCTTCCCTCGACCCCTCCGCGTCTCTGGGGACGGCAGGGCACTCCTCCGCCCGGCAGCGGCTCCCTCGCTCCAGGCGGTCGGGGTATCCAGTCCCCACTTGCCCCGCGGACGACGGCCGTACCCGCATCCGGGCGGTCGGGCTACTCCGTCACCCGGCAGATGGCAGCGGCGCTCCCCTGGGTGGACGGCAGTGTCGAGGACTCTGCGACGGGCATCCCTCCTCCTTCCCGGGTTTCAGCACCAATGTAAAATAGTTGAAGGATGGGCAAGGAGGAGGCGAGAACCGGCTAGTCAACATAAATCATATTTAATAAAACTCAAAGCACAAACATAAACACACATGACGGACATGTCCGTAATTCTCTCTCTCTCGAACAATCGTCACCGGCCGCCTTTATCCCTCGCGCGCCTCATCAGGCTGATTGGGGACCGGGCGCGCGATATTCCGACCGGCCCCGCCCCCCTCCGCTCCACAGTGTCTTTTTGCTTCATTAAATATTACTTTGATTATTCAACCTGTTCCTGCCTCCTCCTTGCCCATCCTAACCATGTTACAACAGCCTTTTAAGTTGGGGTACAAGCTGAATATTCGTTTAAGAACCAATGATTAATCATTGCAATAATCGCCGAATAGTCAAATAATCGTTAGATTAATCGATTATCAAAATAATCGTTAGTGACAGCCCAACACCTCACATTTGCTTTTATGACACTTTCGGTTAGGTTTAGATTTAGGGGGGAGTTGCGTGGTGCCATGCGAGGGTCGGATAGTTGAAAGGCGAGCTCTGTGCACTTTGCTAGTTTTTAATACTTTTTGTGTCATAAACCAGTGAGATTCCATGCACCCTGTTCCATAACTGTTCTATGAAGACAATATGTCAAAGAACTAAAAATCCTTTATTTTATCCTTTTAGATATTTAAAGACACTTACGTGCTAAAGCTGATACTCCAGACAGGGCCGCAGACCAGGGACTCAGTTTGGATGGTGCGGTGGGACATATTCAGAATGATGGCAATGCTGCCGAAGGGCGTTGCAGCCTTTGGAGGATCTTGGTGTAATATGTCAATTGATTCCATGGAGACGAAATTCTCTAAGTTGGTTACAAGAATGGGGGGTGTTTAGAAATGGATCGATTATCTGGAGTCATCAGAGAGGGAATTAGTTGCGAACCTGCTAGCGACCAAGAATTATTTGGAACGTGTTTGGGAAAAGTTGGAAGACCTTTAAAATCAAAATCGGGGAAGCAATGTCCAAACTGTTTGAATTCCTGAGAATGAAGAGGGCAGAGATATGGTTGAATTCTTAGGAGAGCTCTTCCCGAGTCTGCTCGACATAATCAAGCGAGCTCACAGAGTAAAGGCGCTGAGATCCACTGAGGGAGACAGGCCTAATCAATTCTGGCCAAATTTCTGAGATCATCCGATAAAGTAAAGGAAGGCTTTCTTGGAAGAACCACAACATTTTCTTTTCCCAGACTTAACGAATTCGACAAGAGAGAAACATGATCGATTCAAGGGATGGAAGAAACTCTTACATCAATGAAAGGTCGCTTTTGCACTGATGTTCCCGGCCAAATTGAGAAGAGATACTAAGGATGGCCTCAAAATATTTACCAGAGGTGGGGGACTCGAGTTACATGACTTTTTAAGGACTGAAATTTAAGGACTTGTGACTTGCTTAACTAAATGAAGAAAATTACTTGACTTGACTTTGATTTGAGAACCAGTGACTCGAGACTTGACATGACTTGAACTGTATGACTCAACAATGATGTGAATGATTTTCATTATTATTATTATTATTTTCAATAACTTATTATAAACTGACATGAAATGTGTATAAAAAATATTGTGACATCAATTCATTAATATGCAAAAATGTAAGCCTGCAAGCACCACTGATCTGCATCTGCGCAGTAAACACTGTGCTCACAATGCGCCAAAATGACAGATGATTGTCGAGTTCCCAAAATAATCTCTTTTGGATATAAAGATTTCAAATCGGACCATGTGAATAAAAGAATTATGAAAATATGCAAAACAACAAGGAAAGGAAAGTAAATTAAATTAAATAAATAAAAAAAATACAGTTCAAATGTTTAAGGGTTGACAGTAAATTAAATTATTCACAAGTTTTAAATTACCCGACATGGCCTCTAAATGTGTGTGCCTTTACTAAACCTTCTCAACAGTCAACAATATACCATAACCGTTTGGTGGCAATATAAAAACATAACAGGCAGATTTCCAGTCACAACACTTTATTTAAAACGCGACAAGTAGTATAAAATATACAGAATGACTTGTGACGACATTCAAGTGCTCTCATAGTGATTATGACTTCTGAAAACTTTAACTAAATCCCATGAATGCAGTACCTTATGACTATTTTATATAAATGTATCTCTGAAGGGAACTGACTGTCTTCAGAAAATGTAGTACTATTTATTTTAGTATTGTGGCTTGACTCGACTTGACTTGCTTGAGGTGAGTCACTGACTTGACTTGCTTGATTTGTCTGCACTGATCTTGAGACTTGACTCGAGACTTGATGGTTAAGACTTGTGACTTGAACATGTGTGACTTGCTCCCACCTCTGATATTTACATGTCCACAGCAAGCATTGTCTGCCATAAAGTCAATGGAACGAGTAAGCTATTGTGTGATTCTTACATTGCAGCAATGTGAGCCTGACTCACTGAACATTCACTTGTTTCTTTTTGTGTTATTTCCGCCTAGCGTCTGGGTTTGTTTTGTTGAATAACACTGTTAATATGAGTGTGTTGTCTCTCTCCTTGTGGGTTGGGGCACCCCATAAAAAGAAGGAAGGTTATTTAGTTTCTTAAACGAAATAAATATGATATAATGTTTCATCAAGAAACACATCTTTCCCTGCCAGAAGCTGAGAAATGTGGGAATATATGGGATGGACATGTTTTCTTTAGTGCTGGCTCAAGTAACAGCAGGGGAGTCATTACATTGATAAGTAAACATCTACAATTCAAATATCTCAAATAAAGTTTGAGACATAATAAAGACCACACCTGCCCAGACTGGGGGAGGTAAAGCATGGTGAATGCATCACATGTGTTTTTAGGTCACATGTGGAAAGTGGCGCGGTGGTAGATCCTGCCTCATTGGGAGGGAGGAGTTTTTACAGACACGGCAACCAGGGGGCAGTGGGAACTGCCCAAGGCAGACGCGGGGACCGTAGCGTGGAAAATACACACAGGGGGATAAGTACATGTAGGAGCCCGTCCTGTGGAGCACCTATACCAGTACAGGGTAGATTGAGTACCCACATTGGACTTGGTCAGTGAATTCCTCCGCTGAATTCGCAGACCACAGGGCTCGGGAGGAGTCATCCAGGGAGCCGAGTTAGTGGGATCTCCTGGGATAAGAGCAGACGGTTTATCTCAGTGGAGGGAAAGGGCGATAGGTGCAAGCGGTCCACCCGGTCAGTTTGTCAGCATGTACCGAGTTCTACCGGCTTGGACCTGAGAGAACACGGGACGAAACCGACTCAACCCTGAGATTGTAAAATCTCGCAAAGGTATTAGGTGTTGCCCAACCCGCTGCTCTGCATATGTCTGCTAGGGAGGTGCCCCTGGTCAGTGCTCATGAGGACGCAACACTTCTTATTGAGTGTGATCGGACCCGCAAGGGGGTTGGCCTGGGTGTGATAGGCCAATGTAATTGTGTCCACTATCCAGTGGGAAAGCCTCTGTTTGGAGACAGCATTCCCCTTCCGCTGTCCACCAGAGCAGACAAAGAGCTGCTCAGAACATCTAAAGCTCTGCGTGCGGTCCAAGTAGATATGCAAAGCACGTACCAGACACAGCAACGAATGGGCTGGGCCTGCCTCCTCCCAGGGCAGCGCTTGCAGGTTCACTACCTGGTCCCTGAAGGGAGTGGTAGGAACCTTGGGCACGTAGCCCGGTCGCAGTCTTAGGATCACATGAGTGTCTGCCGGACCAAACTCCAGGCAGGTGTCCCTTACAGAGAACGCATGGAAGTCCCCGACCCTTTTGATGGAGGCGAGCGCGATCAGGAGGGCCGTCTTCAGGGAGAGGGCCCTGAGCCCGACTGATTCTAGTGGCTCGAAGGGGGGTCTCTGAAGGCCAAAGAGGACCACTGAGATATCCCAGGAAGGAAACAGGCTTGGCCGGGAGGGATTTAACCTCCGGGCGCCTCTTGGGAACCTGATAATTAAGTCGTGCTTATCCAAAGACTTGCCGTCTACTGTGTCTTGCTGGGCCGTGATAGCAGCTACATACACCTTCAAGGTGGAGGGGGACAGCCTCCCCTCCAACCTCTCCTGCAGGAATGAAAGCACTTGGGAAGAACACCAATTTGTGTACAAGCGCCACTTCAGGGCGTAAAGTTGCCTGGTAGAGGAATGCCAGAGCGTGCCCCATCCCTGAGAAAGAAGGTCCTTCCTCAGCGGAATTTGCCAGGGAGGGGCTGTCGCGAGGAGTATGAGATCCAAGGACCAAGTCAGAGTGGGCCAATAGGGAGCCACTAGTGTGACTTGTTCCCCGTCCTCCCTGACCTTGCACAGCACCTGTGCACACAGGCACACTGAGGGAAATGCGTACATTCTCAGCCCCCCAGGCCAGCGGTGTGCCAGTGCGTCTGCCCCGAGTGGAGCCTCTGTTCAGGCGTACCACAGCGGGCAGTGGGAGGTCTACCTGGGCCTTGCCAAACCGTTCCCAAATCAGCAGGACTGACTGGGGGTGAAGCCTCAACTCTCCACTGGGCAAGCATGGTCGTGATAGCGCGTCCACTACCACGTTGAGGTTTCCCGGGATGTGAGTGGCACGCAGCGACTTGAGACATTGCACACGGCACACCAACCGAATTTGAAGGCGTCTGTGGTGACCAGGACGCGTCGGGACACCTGCTGCAAGGGGACTCCTGTCCGTAGAAAGCAGAGGTCTGTCCAGGGTTTGAACTTTTGGCGGCAGGCGGGGGTGATAACCACACGGTACATGCCATGGTGCCATGCTCGTCTTGCCACCTGCGAGGGGACAGGGACCTGCTGAAGGGGAGGACCTTGTACTGATACGCCTGGCCGTCTAACGCAAACCATAGAAAGGGTTGATGTCGAGGCAATATGCAGACGTGGAAGTATGTGTCCTTCAGGTCTACCGCTGCAAACCAATGTAGATGCTGGATGCAAGTTAAAATGTGTTTTTGCGTGAGCATTTTGAACAAGAGTTTGTGCAAGGCCTGGTTGAAAACTTGCAAGTCCAAGATCGGCCGTAAGCCGCCGCCTTTCTTGGGTACGATGAAGTAAGGGCTGTAGAAACCCTTTCTTCATCTCAGTTGGAGGGACAGGCTCTATCACGTCTTTGTGTAAGAGAGTCGGCTGGCAAATGTAATTGCATAATCAAGTCGAATGGTCCTGGCCAGCCAGCGTGACGGATTGGGAAGTGAGAGCCACGTGTCCAAACTCTGAGCTAGAGGCACTAAGGGGGGCGATTATTCTTGACGTACCCGGCGGGGCTTCACAGCAGGGCTGAGCAGATAATGTGGCGTTGGGAGGGTGCATCCCAAGGGTCACTTACCTTGATCCACACACCCGGAAGGGGGCGGGTTAGTGACTGAGGAGGAAGTCCCGTGGAGGCGTCCTCTGTTTTTTGGAAGCCCCAGGAGGACGCCCTCGGCGGCAGGTTTGCAGTGGGGCAGAATGTAAGATATGGCCTCCGTCTGCTTCTTCACTGCTGAGAACTGCTGGGCAGTGTCGCCGAAAAGACAGATCTGGGAGACAGGAGCGTCGAGGAAGCGTGTCTTGTCCACTTCACACATCTTAACCAGGTTTCAGCCATAGATGTCCTTCCTGAACCATCGCCTACCCGAGTGACCGCACTGTGACCTTCGTGGCCCTGAGGGCGAGGTCGGTCACTGAGCGCAGTTCCTGCAGCACGTCGGGATCAGGACTACCCAAATGCAGATCTTTAAGTGCCTTGGCCTGGTGGACTTGCAGGAGGGCCATGGCATGCTGGGCAGAAGCGGCCTGTCCGGTGGCGCTGTAGGCTTTGGAGGTCAATGAAGACGGCATCCTACAGACCTTGGAGGGGAGCAAAGGGCGACCCCGCCAGGTGATGGTGTTCTCGGGGGAAACCGCTCTGTCCACATGGGGGACCGCCGTGTACCCGTGGGCTGCTCTGCCATCGAGGGTAGTGAGAGCGGATGAGCGAGACGCTTTGTGACGGGTGGAGAAGGGTGTCCTCCACGAACTCGTCAGCTCATCATACACTTCTGGGAAGAAAAGAGACCCGAGGAACCAATCATCCAGCCGCGAAGGCTGTGGAGAGGACGCAGCAGCCCAGTCAAGTCATCCGTGTCAGACGCCAGACCACTCTCCAATGCAGCGGCGAGCTCATCCAGCTCGGTGGGCTCAAGAGGATAGGCAAGCTGGCTGTGAGGCAAGCCGCTGTTTCCTTGAGCCCAGACGGAAGGCAACAATCGTGCCAGGGTGCGGGTGGTTCGCGGGGGCGTACACGGCGAAACCGAGCCTGCTGCCATCCCAAAATCGCCTTCATCGCCATCCAGGTCGTCCTCAATCCTGTGGGAAGAAGGAGTGATGCGGTGGTGGCTGGAGTGGCGTTCCTTCTGAGGAATGAAAGCCGCGACCGCAACGTTGCCATGGTCATGTTCTCGCAGTGAGAACATGAGCCATCCACAAACGCTGCCTCGGTGTGATCGCTGCCCAGACACACGAGACAGCGCCTGTGGCTGTCAGGAGCGGAGAGCACTCTACCACATCCAGGAACTAAACAGGGGCAGAAGGACATCTTTATAAAGACGCGTCCTGAAAAGGACGTTCAAGGTCCCTATTTTCAACGAGAAAATAACTCTTTTAGAGAAATAAACTCTTTTACTGTGCTGTTGAAGCGCCCAGGGGCAAAGCTGCACTGCCGTGCAGAGAGGGGAGAAAGCCGCTGATATGCGCCGTAGATCCAACAGCAATCGCTATTCAGAGATGGGAGGAACAGTGTGTGACTCACAGCTCGCTGCATACACGCTGCATTTTACAATATTAGTATGAAAAAAAGGAAAGGTGCACCATGCAAATGTTTGGGCACCCCAAGAGATATGAAAAATCTTATCCCAACAATCAGCAGCCATGGGCTCCTCTAAGCAGCTGCCTAGCACTCTGAAAATTAAAATAATTGATGCCCACAATGCAGAAGGTGATAAGAAGAAAGCAAAACATTTTCAGATAGCCGTTTCCTTGGTTCGTAATGTAGTTAAGAAATGGCAGTTAACAGGAATGGTGGAGTTCAAGTTGAGGTCTGGAAGACCAAGAACATTTTCAGAAGGAACTGCTCGATGATCGCTAAAAAGGCAAATTCAAAACCCCTGTTTGATTGCAAAAGACTCTGGAGTAGTGGTGTACTGTTCTACTGTGCAGTGCCACCTGCACAAATATTATCTTCATGGAAAAGTCATGAGAAGAAAAACTTTCCTGCATCCTCGCAACAAATTTCAGTGTCAGAATTTTGCAAATGAACATCTTAATTAGCCTGATGAATTTCGGAAACAAGTCCTGTTTCCTATGAAGTTCAAATCTAACTTTTTGGCCGCAATGAGCAAAGGTATGTTTGGAGAAAAAAGGGTGCAGAATTTTATGAAAAGAACACCTCTCCAGCTGTTAAGCACAGGGGGATCGATCATGCTTTGCACTTGTGTTGATGCCAGTGGCACAGGGGAACATTTCTCTGGTAGAGGAAAGAATAGATTAAAATAAATGCCAGCAAATTCTAGAAGCAAACATAACACCATCTGTAAAAAAGCTGAAGATGAAAAAAGGATTGCTTCTACAACAGGATAATGATCCTAAACACACCTCAAAATCCACAATGAACTACCTCAAGAGGCGCAAGCTGAAGGTTTAGCCATGGCTCTCACAGTCCCCAGACCTAAACATCATTGAAAATCTGTTGATAGACCTCAAAAGAGAAGTGGATGCAAGACGGCCCTAGAATCTCACAGAACTAGAAGCCTTTTGCTAGGAAAAATGGGCAAAAATCCCCCAAACAAGAAGTGAAAAACATTTAGCTGTCTACAAAAAGCTTTTACAAGCTGTGATACTTGCCAGGGGGTGTTACTAAGTACTGACCATGCAGGGTGCCCAAACGTTTACTTCGGGACATTTTGTTATTTTTAAATGTTAAAAGATGGATATAAAAAAGTAAAATTGCTTAAAATATTAAAGACGTGTCATCTTTAAAGGGTAACTAAACACCTGCTCAGAGTAGGGATGGGCGATATGGCCAAAAAAATTTATCACGATAATTTCAGGGATTTATTGCGATAACGATACAAATGACGATAAATTATTTTCTTCTGTAAAATATCAGATTATGTTATGTTTAAGTTGTGTTCCAGTGACTGTGCTGAAAAACATCACACAACAACAATTACACAATAATAATAATTCAAATAAATTACAAGTTTAAAATGTAAACACAGATTCTTTATTTATTTATACTCTCATGGTGGAAAAATAGTGCAAAGCAAACAGCAAAAGTAACAATCACCAACCATGTCTTCAGTTGTGTTTCAAAATTACAACATAGTACAACTGCAAATAAATCCTGATAAAGTAAAGAAGTTCAGAGTGAAACACACTCTTACCCCGGATTTCCACCAACTGCGGAACGGCTGCGAATCGGCTCCGCTGCGTGTCGGATCCGTGCTCTGCCGTCCTTCAATACCTACAAGGTACGGATTTGTTAACGAACGGCTGCGTTCCGCCATGCTTGTTTTCACTCTGCACAGCGAATGTCCGCACGTGAACAGTGAATCGCGCGCGCGCACAAAACTACGTCATCAACTAGACTTATCGTTATTATCGTGAGGAGACACATTTTTATCGTGAGGAGAATTTCCAACGATATATCGCAAACGATAAGATATCGCCCATCCCTAGCTCAGAGTCTGACTCCACCCACTAGAAATATTTGAAAATGCTGGAAAAGTGGGCAGACCCCGGCGGGGATAGAGGGAACGAACCGAGTGCGTGGGGTTGGGGCACCTGAGACTCGTAGTGACGGATTAATTGACAGCTGTTGTCAGACTCTATGTTATTATTATTCCTCAAACGGTCGCAAGAAGACATGTACATGAATCTGGCGTGGTGAGCTGGAACCTGCTTACGTCAGCTGTCACCGCTTACGTCACGAAGTACCGCAAACAGCCAATAGAAAAATTCAACTGCAGTAGCCACCGTTCAACCTGAAGAGGGCAGCACTCAGACGTTTTTACACCATATATTGTAGAATTAAAACACTTTATACACAAATGTCAAAAAAATTACTTGAATCAATGACCAGTACTAATAAAGCCCCATGCTTACAGATCATTAACTAAAAAAAGTTGGTTTAGGGTTTAGTTACCCTTTAACTTCATGCCTTTTGGAAATCAGGCCATCTTTTGCTTGTGTAGCTATTCACAGCAACAGAAATGTTGATCAGGGGAGCCCAAACTTTCGCATGCCATTGTATTGTTTTATTGTGCTGTTTTCTTTCTCTTCAAAAAAAAAAAAAAAAACTTAAAGTGACCCCACGCTGGCTATTCTACCTGTTGTTTTATTACATAGCTAGTAGCCTACATTGTGATACGTAGTCCCATTTAGAGCACTGGTAATCCAGATTTGGTAATCTTGAAAAGTTTGTATCTGGATCAGGGTGATCCCATCCAATGTTGCTTTGAAAAACTGGCACAAAAGTAAAATGGATTAACTGATACTGGAAAGCTAAGTGTGGGATTTACAAATCTGGATCATTTTGATCCAGATTAAACTTTTTGAACAACTGGGCCCAGGACACTCTCTTAATCAGACAAGATAAAATCACAAACAGTAAATCAATAATAACAATAACACTTTGCAACATGTACAGCTGTCAAATGATAATAACTAAGATAACTTTTGTTATTGTTGTTTTATGATTTAGGAAATTTTATTGTAATAATTGCTGCCCAGGTTAACACTTAGATATGCATTTGTATGCATTCAATAATTTGTTGCATTCATGATTTTATTTAATTTTAAACAATACCTACTGAAAATATCTTATTCATTTACATTTTATTTATTGCCATTTTGTCCAATACTGTCAATTTTCTGCCACTGGCTGCATTTGTGAATGTGACAAAGCATAAACATAACTTTAGCCTACCTAGTAATTACAAATCATGTAAAACTACACTGAATCTGGTGTTTTTATAAAACAGGGGCTATAATTTGTTTTCCTGTATACTGTATTTCCATTTACATTCATCTCTACAAATTCCGTGGAATGGTGCTCACAGAGATGGTGCTTAAGTTTCGAAGTGTTTCCAACCTGAGCCGATACTTTTTTGTGACAAAATTTACAGACTGGGTAACCATCAACATGATGGTGCCTTGTGGGTCTTTAAAGGGGTCATATAATGGTACATGCACTTTTTCAAGTTGATTGTACTGAAATGTGTGTTGGCTGTGCCTGTACACAACCATCCTATTATGATAAAAATCCATCATGTGTTTTTGTTTTAATCTCCTTATATATTTTCCCCTGCCTCAAATCGAGCCGTTCGACCGTGTGACGTCACACGGTCGGACGCCCCTCCCAGGACTGTTGATTGACAGCAGTGTTTCAACACAGACCCGCCCTCGCTCGTGAGCGAGCTGTCAATCATAGTCCGTCATCATTGTTGATACACTGTAGCAGAATGGTGCCTAAGCGATTGTGGTGTTCTGTTCTTCGGTGTAATAACGAACACAGCAGTCATTTTGATGTTCCTAAATCTGAACCGCTGAAGACGCAGTGGCTGAGTTTTGTTTATGATGGGAATATTCCCCACGAGCAACGTCAATGCGTTCATGTTTGCGCGAATCATTTTTCACCAGGCCCTGCGATGGACTGGCGACCTGTCCAGGGTGTCCCCCGCCTTTCGCCCAATGTTAGCTGGGATAGGCTCCAGCCCCCCGCGACCCTGTACACAGGATAAGCGGTTGACGATGGATGGATGGATGGATTTTTCACCAGACTGCTTTATAAACGAGGGTCAGTATAAATCTGGTTTTGCTAAGAAGCTGCTGCTGAAAAAAGATTCGGTACCAACTATTTATATTCCCTCTGCACCTCCAGAAGATGTAAGTGTAACGTTTTATTAACCTTTATATTAATCTTTGCAAATCGCTTGCACGCTTCACAATGAATGTGGCTAATGTTTACACTCAGGGTACATTACGGCATGTTTTCCATAACGTTACGATGTTCTCAATATAATTCATAATCCCACATTTATAATGAACAACGCGTTATGTTATTGTGTTATTAAAAACTGTGTACGCAGGTGTTACAGTTAACATGGTAACACTAAGTTACACCTGGTTTACTTGTATGTTACTGATTAATAAGTAATGTCAAAAAAACAGTTATACGGAGAATAACTCCAGAACGGAGGGGCGGGGTGACCAAAGCTCATTATCATTTAAAGTCATATGCTCTGAAACGGCGTGCTGAAAGCAGAGCTGTTTTTGAGCAGGTAAAATTAGTGTTTTCTTAAAATACTAATGAGAATTTTTAATAAAAGTATATTACAAAGTTTTCATTTAGACCCTAAAGATTCATATTAACTTGTACAAAAATGGCATTATATGACCCCTTTAACACACCCAAAGTCATCCAGACAGCGGACTTCAACTGCTTTGGTGGCGGAAATAAAGGTTCAGGCTCTGACATGTCTGTATGATGTGCTTGTGCTGCACTCATGCTGCACTCTGATAGTGCCACACTTCTGATGTGTTCGTGATGCACTGCACTCGTGACACATGCATATCAATACAACATAAGGAAGGCGCAATTTAAAAACGTAATTTATCTTGCCAAATTTAAATGATGCTGTGTAAATGTACTGATTCTGTACTAATTAAACTGATTTGGATTTGAGAAAAATCTTTATATCAGTAGCGTTTCTAGCTTGTTTGACGCCCTGGGTTGAAACCCGCGTAAACACCCCCCCTCCCCCCAATGTTGTTGACTGGTTGTTGACAGGTTTGGAGTGAGTAAATGTTAACTGAATTTTCATTTTTGGGTGAACAGTTCGTCTACAGTGGTTTTGCCAGAGCACTGTATGGTACCATTGCTAGAATTGTGTTTTTATTTTTTGAGGGCAGATGGATCACATCTTGAGATTATCTAAAGGAATCCATGTCCAGACTGTATGTATGTATGCTGAGAGATCAGTCTGTATTCAATATTTGATAACAGAAGTCTCCCTTGAGCTCTGATCCTTGCTGAGCACTGGGTTGGCATGTTTGTCAGGCTGCTGTTAATCTTTAGGCCAGGTCTGCCCAGAAGCCCCTGAGTTAAGATTAATCCAGTGACTTCATTTCAAAAAGATGGTACAGAATGTTTGTTTTAAGATTATATGTACCCTTAAATTTGGAGAATGAAGCAAAGGACCACACTTCATAGAATTCATAATAATGCCATGCTCACAGACATGGGTCTGATCTCTTCTCTGAATTCTGATCTGACTCTGATAAAATTTCAATTTAAAAATCACTATTAACCCTATACTTCCTTAATACATTTTCCTGGTTTATTGCACAAGATTCATCAGTGTATGTTTTTATAATTTTTCATCAAAATATAATACATTTCTCCACCTCTGAACTACTTTTCTTCTGTAACCAATGCCACACTTCAGGAGAAAATTATATAGATAAACTAGATTTTTACATATTCTGGGTGTTTATTTTTTGTTTGTTTGTTTTTTTTACACATTCATGGCATTTCTGTGCTGTTGCTAGAGTGTTATGGGTGGTGATAATTACCTGGGCCAAGAAAAAATAGCCCAGCCCCAACTTGAATTGTACCTAAAGACGAGAATAAAATAGCCTACAGACTTGGGAAGAATAATTCATTTTCATTGCAAAAACGGTACAAGAGGAGTTACATTTTAGAGCATAAGTTTGTTATTTAGGGTTAGGGATTTTTAAAAACCAAGTTAGCTTAATTTATATTTCAAGGAATATTACACAAATGTGTCATCGCATGGAGTTCTGGAGTTCTTGACTATGAATTATCCGCCCTGACCAATAGGTGGCAATATGCACAAATAATGTGAATCGTAAGATACAAAGAAGAAGAATGTGAAATTGAAAGTGAAGATTGGTAGTAAAAAAGGCCTTAAATATTGATCTGTTTCTCATCCAAACTTAACACATAGGTTCTAATAAAATGGATTTAACCACTGGAGTCTTATGGATTAATTTTATGCTGCCTTTATGTCCTTTTGGAGCGTAACATTTTGGTACCCAATTCAATTACATTCTGAGTATCTACAGAGCTGAAATATTCTTCTAAAAATCTTTGTTTGTGTTCAGCAGAAGAAAGTCATTTTTGGGTGAACAATCCCTTTAAGGCATCATACATAATCGTATGGTGGTAAATTTTCCAATAGAAAATATGATAGTTTTTTTCTTTAAAAGATGAATTTGATAAATTAATTTCATTTAAATCGAAGTCTTACAATTCCTAATAAAATTACTGGCTGGTTATTCTGGCACGGTAGCCAGAAGTATACCTCACTAATGTTTTGTAAAGCAAACAAGCATCGTTTTTGGAACATCTTTCATCTTGGGAGGAAAATGGCTCCCTCCCAAATGCAGACCTCTACCAAACCAGCTCTGCCTTCAGAGGTTGTGCCCTTGAGCAATTAAACAGTGATTAACTCCTCAGCTGTGCCAGAAATATCTTTCCCTGTGCTCCTGGTTTTAGTATTTAAACATCATGGGCTGTGGGTTGGGACTCGTCCCTGCCCATTGCCCTCTCTTTCCCCATCTTTCTCTAATGCTGGCTCCAGTGGCTGATGATGTATGAGACAGATCAGGAGTGAAAGGGCAGGTCCACTGGAGAGTGTGTGAACAGAGAGACAGCCAATGAGTGTGCTTTGAAAGGCGAGTTTGTGTTTGAGTAGCAGTGTGTGATGTAATCATAGGAGCTCTGAGTGCAGGAAGCTGATGGAGTGATTAATAAGGGGCCATCAGTAACCCCAGGGCGACAGGCTCTGCTGTGGCCGAAAGGGAGTGACCCGCTGATGCACTGTCTTTGACTGTGTAAGTATCGTCTTTCCTTCCTCTGTGCAATTCATCACCGTGTGACCCAGACAACACATTCCCATTCTAGACCCAACAATTCCCTACTGCACAGGCCCTGGAGTCGAACATATAACCCCACTGCCCTGAAAACAACCTCCTCCACACTACCACTAAAATTAAAGAGATAGTTCACCCAAACATTCTAGCATAATTTACTCACTCTTGTGTTGTTCCAACCCCATATTACTTTCTTTCTGTTGTGGAACAAAAAAGGAGATTTTTCAAAAAAGCTTACACTGCTATTTTTCCATTGAACTGAGAGTAAAGCTCTAAACAACAAACAAAACAAAACAAAAAATACAAAAGAGCACAGTAAAAGTACCATAAAAGCAGTCTACATGACTTGTATTGTAAGTCTTCTGAATGCACGCAATAGCTTTGTGTGAGGAACAAACCAAAATGTAAGGGTTGTTCACTAAAAAACATCCCATCCACCGTAGATTAAAAATGTAATTTGTGTTTGTGTATATTCTAATATGATAAATTAATATTGGTTGTGCCAGTTTTAACATTAATGATGCCAAATGCCATTGTTATCATATGTTTTAACCAAGAGCTACAGCAAAGGACAAGATTATCAGTTAATAACAACCTCAATTTTGGTCTGTTCCTTACACAAAGCTATTGTATGATTTCAGAAGGCAAGGGAATGCATATTTATTTATATGGCACATTTCATACACAATGTTAATTCAAAGTGTCTTACAAAGAAATGATAAAGAAAATACAAAGATGCAAAGATTTCTTGTACTTGAAAAAATCAAGTACAAGAAATACAAATATGATTAATGATTTGATTTAAAAATGTCTTAAAATACAAATTTGATTAAAAAATGTCTTAAATTAATAAAAAGGAAATAAAATACAGAAATAATAAAGACTCAGAATATAGTGCACAAGTCAAATAAACTACTTTTGATACTTTAAAGATGAAATATGTAATTTCTGCACCTCTAGCGCCACCACACGGAATTGCAAAAAACATTTTTTTTCAAAATAGCTTTCTGAATATGCCCTCCGTCTGCTGTTAGTCAAACAAAGAGATAGTCCCTATCCAAAGAGATAGATGCCATTGGTTTACATTTACATTTATGCATTTCGCAGATGCCTTTATCCAAAGCGACTTACAGTGCACTTATTACAGGGCCCCTGGGCACTGGCCCCATTGGCCCAGTCGGTAATCCGTCCCTGTTAAAATCTAGTGTGACCACCTGCATTTTGCTGCCGATATCGGTCTGTGCTTACTATGTGCTACTGAAATTCAAATCACTGCCCCCACAGTGGCCAAAGCTGGAATTGTTGTTGAACAGATAGGTGTGAGCTCCAGTCTACCAGGTTTAAATGTCCACAAAGTGAGTTGTAGTTTTAGTTTAGTAAATTATGTAACACAATGAACAGGAATGCATATTTTCTTAACTGTACCCCTTAAACCAAACCTCAACCTTAAACCTTATACCATCAATGTAGTAACATATGTAATTTCAGTGCTAAAATACAACCTTCCTATCGCACTCACTATTGTTTATGCGAACATGATTAATTAATGGTTCCCACTGCACCGGAACCTGTATCTTGGGGGTTGTTTGTGCAACATGCTATCAGTAGTGCTAGATGGAAGTGTATTCATGTTTGAATTGATACAAAAATGTCTGTTATGTGGCGCTTGTCAGCAATTCGGCTGAAAAGGGTTGATTTCAGGGTACATGAACTTTTGGAAGCAACGTGTCGATTTCCCTTCTCATCATGTTGGATCTTCAGCATTATCTGAGGACCTATTCATTGATCCTACACACACATTAAGCATTTATCACAGAACAATACCATGTTTTCCCAGACAGCCAGAGATGTTTAAATTCAGACATCCAACTAAATTCAATTCAAAGCTGATAATGCTACCCTAACCATAGAGCTACAGATTTAAGCACAAATACCTGAGAGGAACTGCCGGCTTTTGAGTAATTCCCTACATGCTTTAAAGTTACACCAACTTCCCTTTGAAAGTCACCTTTCTGGTCAGGCTTTTGCAAAAGTGGGAGAGAGATTCAATTCAGTCAGGTATGTGGTGGTAAACAGGCTGGAAAATCCTGGCAATAGTTTCCATGGTGTTTCAGAACCTTTTCTAAAGCCTCAATGTGTATTATGAAATATGAATCATAATTCTAAGGCCTTTTCGTATTCTTGCCAGGTTCCTGGCTTGATTTCCTGCTCTCAGTAGCAATTTGAAAGACCCAAGCCAAGCTAATTTACAGGGGGAATACACTTATAGAGGAGCATTAAAGACCTTCCCACCTCCGAAAGCTTACATTTTAAAGTTCACACAACTTGGCAAACCGTCATGACTGTCCTTCTTAAAACCCTCCACGCCCCCTGAAGACTACCTAGAAAAATTCACTTTACCCTTCTGATTTTGGTATCAAATGTCTTTTTTTTTTGAGGAGTAAATGCATGGAACAATGTGCAGTTGTTGATGTGCAGCATTTGCTCTCAACACACACTGTCATTGTCCTTTCCCTTCTCCCTCTATTTACCTTTTTCAGTGCATTCCACACACGTTCCTGATCAGACCGCTCGCCTTCAAGGGTGTCCATGGTGTCTGCCATTAGAGCCTCCAGCTGCCGGGAGGAGATAAAGATTATCAGAGCTCAGTTCACACACGTCATAACTTTTCAAACACTGCACCTTAAAAGCTAATTAAAAAATAATTTGTTGGCAGCTGATTTTTATAAGTCATCCCATATATAATGAGGATTGCCTTCATGGCTTCCTCAGCTGGTGGTAGTGAGAGAGAGAGAGAGAGAGAGAGAGAGAGAGAGAGAGAGAGAGAATGTTGGGTTTTTAAAAGGCTGGTGATTTCAAACTGAAACAGTGTGGACAAATTAATGAACAACCCTCATCCTCAAGAGACTCGTTCATTTGAAGGACCAGGATTCAGAGATTGCAAGAAAGAGTGAAAAAAAAGAAGTTAGAAAGACAGGTCTATTCATTTATTAAAAGAATACATAAAATACCCAATTTATTCATACAAACACAATAGATGTTTTTAATTTATGAATAAAAACTTATTTTGATATATATTTTTTTTGTGGGGCATAAAGTCAAAAATGTGTAGGTGGTATAAGAAAAAAAGAAACTAAAAAACTTGAAGTAGTTTGCCATGATCATTTCAAAATTATTTAGTAAAAAGAAAGAGAAGTATTGAGTATTGAAGCAGTTTTGTTTGAAAATATTATTTATATATATATACAGTGCATCCGGAAAGTATTGACAGCGCTTCACTTTTTCCACATTTTGTTATGTTACAGCCTTACTCCAAAATGGATTAAATTAATTATTTTCCTAAAAATTCTACAAACAATACCCCATAATGACAATGTGAAATAAGTTTGTTTGAAATCTTTGAAAATGTAATATAAATAAAAAAGTTGCATCCTGTTTCCACTGATCATCCTTGAGATGTTTCTACAACTTCATTGGAGTCCTCCTGTGGTAATTTCAGTTGATTGGACATGATTTGGATGCACTGTATATATATATATATATAAAACTGTCAATGTGCACATGGCTGTTCTAACCGCCTCTGAACATGACTTCTCAGGGCACTTAGAAGGGAGCAGAATCCTTGCTGTAGGATTGTTCCAAACAGATTTTCCAATAAGAATCGCTTAAAAATGTTGTTGTAAATGACCGTTATCACCTTTCAGCCCTCTGAAGCTCTCACAGTGAAGGTATCTATAGCACTCGCCAAAGGATGGCCCTGTGTACTGAAATGGTCCATTTGAGGTTATTAGGATTTATTTGAAACATTTTTGTTTTTTGTTATTTTATTAACCTGTAGTTCTTTAATGTCTTAATTCATAGTATGTATAATATTAAGCATAATATGTATAAAAAAGGATTACCATTTCCAATTCAATTTGATGGAATTTGTTTTTATGAAATGGAAATTTATACATCTTAAAAATAGGCTAAAATATTTTTCCCAAATGTTGTTTGCACTAAGTGCAAATAACAATAGATGCTATCTGCACTTAGTTTAAATAGCTACAAAAAGCATCTTCTTTTTTACTAAGGTGCAAATAGTATTAGATGCTATTTGCACCCCTAATAAAATACTAACATCCAGTATAGTGAGATCACTGCAGCATGTTTTTTTGTTTGTTTATTTGAGTCCCACAAACACCATACAACAAACCTCTACACCTAAACCTAACTTTTAACTTCCCTTACAAAAATTAACCATGGTTATACTACAGTAACCATAGTATTACCATGGCATTTTGTAGTAAAATCACATTAGCCAACTAATTAAATGTGTTACTATATTAACACCACATTAATGTAGGAACACCATAGTAGATTGCACTAAAACTATGGCTTCTGCCAAAAAACAAGGTCACCTCAATATTACTATAGAAAAACCATAGTTAAAATTACCGGATCAAACCTTTCTCTCAACTCCCTGACCTTAACTGTGACCAAATCACTGAGAGGAAATCAACCTTTGCATTCATTTGGATTTATCATTAGTATTAGGAAATATTAAGAGATATTTTATATCAAGTTTATAGATGTATAGCTTCCTCAGTCAACTGAGATTTGTGCTTCTCTATTGTAGGATTTTATTTTACTACTCATTTACTGTAGCTTACATAGAGGCCTTTCAAAATTGTCAGTATGGTTCTGAGAGGTGTTGTATTGAGCCCATGCAAACATCACACTAACTGAACGCCCTGTGGCTTTCCATTCATGGCAGATTTGGTTGCAATCTTGCATACATCACGCTTTATTGATCTAGGCTAATCTCACCACTGCGCAGCACTAATCTAGTAAAGAGGCAATTATGGAGCTTCAGCAACTGTATGCAAGAATGAGATTTATGCCACCTCCTTCTGCAATTTTTTCTTTCTCTCATTAATTTTCTTTGTTCGCTCCCGTCACTGTTATAGCTTCACACACAATAGCGGTTGTCTTCCCTCTCCGCTGCTTGTTTCTCTTACAGTCTCATAAAAATTTAAAACAGAGCTCTGTTTATTGGTGTGCATAATTCAGGACTTTATTAAAACAAGCTTGCCCGTTCTGCCACTGTGGCGTGCTGTTGCCCGATCACTCTAAGAAAACTGAGCTGTTGGACTTTCTCTCACAGTTCAATGCCTTTCACGTGATAATACAGCTCTGGTTGGAACCCATCGAGAGTATTTACCCTCTAAAACTATCCTCAGATCAGTGTTGATGCTGTTCAGGATGGCCTACAGCAATCAACAGATCTGCATACAGTTAGTAGCTTGGCCTGTTCACACCGTGAGGAACATTTAAAGAGTGATTAAAGGAAAAATAGGAACAATCTCTTTAAAATGACACTTAGACTAAATTCCCACTTTAGACTGATGGAGCATGTTTAGAATTCTTTGATTTCATTCTATTCTTGTGTGTTTCAGAGCAGGCACCCTCCAGGGGATGCCACAATGTCTCATTCCTGCTGATGGCTGACTTTCTCCACGTGCACTCGGAGAGAAAGCAGGGTCCTGTGCAGCAGTTTACTGTATATGCATATGTCTTTTGGAGGCACATTCGTTTGAAGTTGGAGAGGAGAAGAACAGTTTTCTTACCCTGTAACCTTTTTACTTTTATCAAGTAACATTTGAAAGGCACAGGAGAAAAGAAATTTGCATGCAAGCATTCAGTACTAGAGTTTTCTAACATTGATAATATGGACCCAGGTACATTTATATATATATATTTCAGTTGCAGTTTTGTTATATATATATATATATATATATATATATATATATATATATATATATATATATATATATATATATGTAAGGAATAATTGACGACGGGCCGTTGAATTATTAGAAAAATAATGCACACCCGGGTGGTAATGCGGTCACGACGCGAAGCGGAGTTACATCTCGTTACATCTCGGGTGTGCATTATTTTTCTAATAATTCAACGGCCCGGAGTCAATTATTCCGCTTATACTACAGTTACCACACCTCGAAACATTGTTCAGATGATGTGATTCTAGACGTTTGTCAAGTTTTTGTCATTAAAACGCTCTTGTATGTAGGACTAATTTCTTACGCATCTAATCCCATGCCTCCGTTGCTAATTCCAAAACGTCATTTTAGAGTTAGTAACGGAGGTTTGAGCCACTGACAGCAGACTAGTGCAGTTATTAGTGTAGTTATAGAGAGACAGAGGTTGCAATAATGAGACAGAAAATCATGTGCGTCATATTATTTAATTTATTTATTAATTCATACGTTATAATTCATTCGTTAATTCGAACGAATTTATTTATTAAAATAAAACTGCACGTTTCCATTGATGGTGAAGTCAGACATCGAAAATGGCAGATCAAGCGCATTGGGCTGACAGAATTCAAATCATCCAACGACGTATTGGGCTGCTGTGTCTGGTGACAAATCCTCTTGAAGTTGAAGTGGATTTGTCGCTGTCACTTCTTGTTATGAATTGTATCCTATTTTCCGTTATTACAGTTGACTACGCGAAGTGATATGGAACTGTAATGCGGTCAAGACCTGCCTGGAACTACTTTAGCCGTGCGTTTCCCTGAAAATAATTGCACACCTTAGAACGTTCTCAACCAATCAGAATCAAGCATTCAACAGCCCTGTAGTATAAATATATATATATAACAAAACTGCAACTGAAATTGACAGAGATCAGAATGCACCTTTGTTTTATGGAAAAGAGAAGCTCTTACATATTTGTTTAGTAATGTTTAAAAGTTTGTTTAGAAAAGTTACTAGCAAACAGGGTCAAAGTCCATTTTTTTTTTACTTTGAGTGCTGTGAAAGACATATCATATGTGTCACGATTCCCCTTTGTCTGCTCAGTGTTTCACTTGTCAACTGTATAAAACTACAATTCCCATGATTCCCGGCCCTCATCACTCTGTCATTGTTCTCACCTGATTGTCGTTTTGTTATCATCATGTCAGTGTATTTAAACCCAGTTTGTTCCCCAGTCATTGTTGATTGTTGAATGTTATGGTGTCTTTGTCTGTGTTCCTGCCGTGCCCGCCGTGGTTGTTTCTAGTGTTTACATTTTTGTTATCCCCTCATGGATGTTTTGTTTGTTCCCTGTGTTTTGTTTTATTCTGTGTTTTCTTGTTTATTTAATAAAAGAGCTGCATTTAGATCCTCACTCCCCGTCTGCCCTTGTCTAAATCCTAACAATATGTGTGGTCTCTGGACATGTCCCACTAATATATGACATACAGAAAGTGTTCAAATTCGTTTTAATGTTAATTTTGGTAAAATATATATATTATTTTACTATTAAAAACATGACAAACTTCTTTTTGTGAAATACGCTGCTTGAAAAGAGAGCTTTAATACGTGGTAAGTGTCCAAATGCTTTTTGGGGCCACTTTATATGTTTGTGGTATGGGATGTCTGTATTCAAGTGTTGCTGTCATGTTTCTCATGTTTTCTGTTGCTTTGAGTTGTGCTGTATGTAAATTTAAGTCATTATAAATTGAAAAAGAACACTGACCTTTTCCACAGAGTAACAGTACAAAGAAGAGCAAACACCTTTTAAAAGTGACGGCATATGGCGCTTTAGTGTGAAACTGACAGCTCCCAGTGCCCCAGCATCCCTCAGAGCCGCTTTGTGTTTCCTGATGATTCAGTATGTCAAATACCTTTTGGCATCTTGTGTTACAAGCATTCTTCTCACACGTTGGAACCTGACAAAAGGCTAAAAAATGTTGGAACTCAAGTTGAAATTCTGCTATTTTTCCAGCTATTGTCTTCCTGTGCTCATTTTGTGGTACATTCTCTCTGCCCCAAGGTCGCCCCTCTAACTGGTTTCCCCTGTGGACCATTTTTGGCCTGTCGAGGTCACTTTTTTAAATGATGCTCCTTGCTGCCTTTCTAGAGTCCTATTTTTCAAAATGAGCTCTATTTCTTTCCACTGTCATTCATCCACTTTATGGCCTTTATTTATTATAAAAAATATTTTTTACCAATACACATCCTCCTGCGTGCTTCATTTTCACCACTACTGTCACTGTTCTTCTGGATGTTTTCCACCATGCCACACGGTTTACTTTTCATAGAAAGTCAGAATGAGAAAGAGATAGATTGTTCATAGATCTATTATAACAGATGTATACTAATCAATGTATTATTAAAATTGCACATATACATTTATTTGTATATATTTAAGCAATTTCACATGAGAAAGATTGCTTTTGTATTAAATATTCTAGAACATTTCTTGCCGATATTCATTACAACACCACTCTTTCTTGTGTGATACTGCTAAAATTTATTAACATATATTTACAAAGTGATTAAAGGGATAGTTCACCCAAAAAGGAAAATTATTGCATTATTTACTGACCCTCATGCAATCACAGGCGTGTCTTACTTTCTTTTTTCTGCTGAACACAAAGTTTTTCGAAGATTATTTCAGCTCTGTAGGCCCTTACATTGAAAGTGAATGGTGACCAAACCTTTTTTGCTCAAAAATCACAAAAAAGAAGCATGAGAGTAATCCATGTGACTCCAGTGTTTATATCCATATCTTCAGAAGCGATATGATAGGTGTGGGTGGGAAACAGAACAATATTTAAGTCCATTTTTACTCTAAATCTCCACTTTCACTTTCAGATGTTAAAGTGAAACTAAAGCTGGTTCTACACTAGCAGACTCAAAACAACTTATTTTGGCTGAGGGTGTCACACATGCACACTGTTTTGCTGAGATCTTGCTCTCTTCAGTCAGAGGTTTGGCACACTTGCCAATTAAAAATGGTGGAGGGGCGAACACACAATGGCTCACTGCATCTATCTCTCTCTGACAAAATAACAACATAAGTAAAATTGCAATTGTAATCGAGTGATTTGAGGCATTTACAGACCAGTAGCTTGCTTGATATTTTAATGCACCAAAACTGTAAAATGTCCATGAAGGTTAATTTTGTCCTTCATAAGCGAGTTTACAGCAGCAGTGCTCGGTTATACAGAGTTTCTGATAGGAGAGACTATTCCCACATGCTCTGAAAAGGTTTTTCCCAATCAGAAGCCATGGGTAGATCGATCCTTGCGGAAGTCCCTGAATGCACACCCAGCTGCCTATGATGCAGGCCTGCAGACCAGCAACATGGACGAATACATAACTGCTTCCTACAACCTGAGGAAAACAGTGAGGAAAGCCAAAAGGAAATATAAGGACAGGATTTAGACCCAGTTTGAGCAGACAGAATCCAGGCGTCTATGGCAGAGCTTGCAAACTGTCCCTGACTACAAAACCAAGCCCCCCACTCTAGACAATGGCAGTGCCTCCCTAGTCAATGAGTTGAATATCTTCTACTCGTGGATTAAAGTTACCAGCACCAGCACCAGCACCAGCACTCACTTCTATAGTGATGAAGTGCTTTGAAAAACTGGTCAGAACCTACGTCTGCTCCTATCTCCCCAGCTGCCTGGACCATTACAGTTTGAATACAGGTCCAACAGGTCCACAGATGATGCCATTAATCACACCATACACACTGTCCTCTCTCATCTGGACCAGAGGAAAGGGAATTATGTGTGGATGTTCTTTGTGGATTACAGCTCTGCCTTTAACACAATCGTCCACTCACACCACTGCAAAAAGCTTCAGAACCTGGGGCTAAACTCTATCTGCCACTGGATCCAGAGCTTCCTAACTGGACAACCTCAGGTGGTCAGGATGAAAAACTACACCACCTCCATGCTCACCCTCAGCACTGGAGCCTCCCAGGGCTGTGTCCTCAGCCCCCTGCTTTACTACCTCTACACCAATGACTGCTCAGCCAAACATAGCTCCAACAAGTTGGTGAAGTTTGCTGATGACACAGTGGTGGTAGGCCTCATCAATAACAATGATGAGAAAGCCTACTTAGAGGAAGTGGATGTCCTCTCCACATGGTGTCGCATTAGAAACCTAGACCATGGATATGGTTATTGATTACGGGAGGAAGCAGGTGAGGAACTACAGGGTGAGCATCTTCAAATACCTTGGGGTCCACCTCACAGAAGACCTCTCCTGGAAAACACACTCAATCACCATGGTGACAAGGGTGTGCCAGCATCTCTACCACCTACGACGCCTGGCCAGGTTCAAGGTCTCCCATAGGGTACTGAGGGCTTTCTACACTGGGGCTGTGGAGAGTCTTCTTACAGGGAGCATCACTGCCTGGTTCGGAGGCGCCATGGCCCAGGATCAATCAGCGCTGTCCAGAGTGGTGAAGACAGCGGAGAAGGCCACCAGGACTTCTCTACCCTGCATCACAGACACCTACACCAAGCGATGCAGGACAAGGGCAGGAGAATTATCACACCTACACCCCGGATACAGACTCTTTTCAGTGCTCCCATCAGGGAAGTGCTACTGGATCCTGAGGACAAACACAGAAAGACTTAGGAGGAGTTTTTATCCTCTGGTAAACCGGCTACTGAATGGGGACAGTCAAGAGAGTCTGTATATTCCAGCTTCGAACAGACAAAAAACAGCTTGTACTATAATTTTAATTTTAATTAACTCAAAATTTTGCACACTGTATAGTTCTGTAAACTGTCTACCTTTGTACAACCTAACCCTAACCTAACCCATTTTGCATATTTTCTACTACATTTTATTATTTACCTTATATATATTTATAGTCTATATATTTTATTATTTTTTATCATTATGTGGGTGTATGTCCTTAGTTCGAGGTTGGTTCTGTTTGTTGTTGCAATATGGGTCATGGAACTAAGGAAAAACAATTAACTACATTACATCACATGTATATAATATGTATGTGACAAATAATAAACCTTGAACCATTGCTTTTTATTATTTCTGCAGAATGACAGAATCACTTTGGATTTTAAACAGCATTTGTGATGATTATGCAGCTGAGTGTGATAAAAAAAGTTCAGATCAGCTTGTCATCTTGTCAGTTCTTCTCATTGACAGAATTCTTTTTAAAAAAAATGTGTTTTGTCTTTTCATTGCATGAAACCATTAACTCAGTAGGGAGTCTCGATGGTCAATTGATTAGCACCTCCCACCTAGAGGTGCTAATGGGTGCTTTGTGTCCCTCAAACTGGCCAGTGATTATGTTAATATTGCTAACACCTGAAAATCATTGGAAAATTTAGCTAGTGTAGAGCAATCTTAAACAGGCACCACATGTGACGTTAAACAGATGTAAAACAGTCTGGTAAGTGAAGGTAGAGATATAGGGTAAAAAAGCACTTAAATTGTTGTCTGTTTCTCCCCCAACACCTATCATATCGCTTTTGAAGATATAGATTTAAACACTGGGTCATATGGATTACTTTTTGGTTTCCTTTATGTAATTTTTGGAGCTACAAATATCTGGCCACCATTCACTTGCATTGTAAGGACCTACAGAGCTGATATATTCTTCTAAAAATCTTTGTGTGTGTTCGTCAGAAAAAAGTCATACAAATCATGGATAGTGGAGTGGTGGTGGTGTAGTGGTCTAAAGCACATAACTGATAATCAGAAGGTTGTCGGTTTGAACCCCACAGCCACCACCACTGTGTCCTTGAGCAAGGCACTTAACTCCAATTTGCTCTGGGGGGATTGTCCCTGTAATAAGGGCTCTGCAAGTCGCTTTGGATGAAAGCGTCTGCCAAATGCATACATTTTGGCCGATATACTGTATCTCTTTAAGAGTGATATTGCTTTTGTGCACAGTTTAAATATAAGACATTATTATTGTATATACAACAGTTAGTTCCATTCCTCAAATCTAATTGGACGAGAGACATTCCATGAGCACTGATGGTCTCACACATTTTCTTTTTTACATTACATATGTTAGCCAGCAGGTGGTAGCAAAATATATTTTTTGTGTGTAATATGAGCCAGTTAGGTGATGTGAAGTAAATACGTATCAGCCAGTGTCTACTGTACATACAACCACTCTACATAATCGCTGGTATTACTACTACACTACTAAAGCTAGGAAATAGCTTTAAACGGCTTTAAATTAACAACTTTAGCATTAAGGCTCATCACAACTGAGAGACACAACAGACTGATTAATTACCAATTAATTATCAATTAAGAGGCACTTACCTCTTACTGGAGTTTTCACATTGGAGAGAAATTACTGTTTAAAATGGTGGAGAAGATTGCAGTTAATATATTGAAAGACATTTGTGCATCGGCTACCCCCACATGGACGCCTATTTTCCACTGAGAAAGCTGATCTTCAGAAAGCTGACATCATCTTTGCTTGGGTGTGGCAACAGGTGCACATGCTCCGTCTCTCTCTCTCTCTCTCTCTCTCTCTCTCTCTCTCACACACACACACACACACACATACATCCTTGTTTATCCAATAACTTGTAAGAAACAGCACAAGCCGTGATACTATTTCTGAAGTGAAATTTTTTAATTACTAATGAAGGCTTGGACACATCATTTGGTTTGAACCAGCAACGGCAGATTCTGATCCGTCGCGTAAGATAGTAGTTCCATGCACAAATGCGTTTTTATGACCATACTCAGTTTTTCCTAATTTTTTAAAATTTACTTGTTCATTAAACTGTTGTATATAAGCAATATCACACTCGCAATCGTGCTATATGGCCCTAAATCAGCACTGCTACGGCACTCAGCCGTACGGCACACAGCCTGCGGCCTCGTGCCTGCGGCCAAATCACAGCAGTGCTGATGTAGAGCCATATCAAACTCTTGCTCGTGTGGTATTGCTTAAGTAACTTTCTGTCTATTTTAGATAGAATGTCCAGTTATTTTGTTTATATTTGCTCCGCAAGCAAAGTTCCAAACGAAACGATGGAAAGTTCAGTGGAACAGTTGGAGCCCTGCTTGTCCAATCAGATTAGACAAACTATTATAAAAATATTGTATCTAATGTATTTTTTATCACCTATATTTTTCAGCTGCATCCAAACACTCTTTGTGTATGAACATGGATGTGCTGTAGCTGTCATTTCAGATACTTTTATATATTCAATCCTAATCAATCCTAAAATACCCTGGGATAATTTAATATTGATGAACAGTACTTCATAATTTATTTATTTGAGTGATTCTGTATTTAGTGAATCAGAAAAAGAACCTGGAAGTGGATCCAGAACTGCGATTTGCTGTACTGTTTCACAGGTTGAGCCTTTCATTCCCAGAATGTATGTGCTGCTGCAGATTTCAACAGAGCAAAGATGAAATCAGCTCTGTGTTTTAATCGAGAGCTGATTTCTGTTCTCGGCTGGAGAATAACTGACTAATGCAATAAAGTGTTGTGTCTGGGCAAATTAAACATTTGCTGTTGCTGTTCTCATTCAATCACTGTCCTCTGAAATAAACACCATGGGATTTCAGCCTCCAAATAAAATGAAAACTTCATCTGTGGCCATGTTTATGTCTCCAGTGGTCCATTGTGAGTTTGGAGAAATGCCAGGGATATCGACAGCAAGGGCTTGTTAGTCAGTAATAGCCCAGCATGTGTGTATATTTCATATTTGGTGGCGTATGTTTGTTGTGTGTTTGCTTCGGCCCATCCCTTTGATCACCGTCCTGCTGTAAGTTGCCCTAAAAAAACACTTTGAAACCTTCACTGAGCCCCCAAGAGCAGGGAGGACACTACACCCCCCCCCCTTAAAGGGGTCATGACATGGTTTTTTTTATTGTATTATTATGTTCCCTTAGGTGCAATTATAGTATTAATATATTTTTTTTTAAGAAAAACTTTTAAAATCTAGTGATTTATGACCTTTTCCCACCCTGTTTCTCATCCTCTGATTCAAACAGTCTGTTTTGGGGGCGTTTTCCATTTAAGACTTCAGTGTTAACGCCCACTGTTATGATTGGCTAACGTCAGTGCCTATGTATCAATTATTGACGCCCCAGCCAGAACAATATGCAAGTAAACTAAGTAAAAACACTGTGATTATTCATAATGAATGAAATTGCGCTTTAAAAAGTAGTTTAAAGTTTAAAATAGATTAGGCCTACTTACAGTTTGCATCGTCGTTGTTCCCAGAATAGTCGGCACGGACTTATCTTTGAGCAACAGTTTTCTGGCAAAGAAAGCATCATATTGAGATTTGTAAAACAGTCATCCTTAAAATGTACAGAACAAACGCTTAAGTTAACACTGCCGTGACTGGAACGTCCGCAAAAAATAAACTGCATCCATTTTTCCCTGCCGTCTGGATCTTTCGGCAGCTTATTCAGAGGTTTTGTTTGACCACAGCCAGGAACAGCACATCTGTGTGGCATCGTAATTTTCCTGTGCACAAGTAGTCTCTGTCAGAGCTCGCTGTCCATTGACTGAACACTTGTGAGGCGACGGCGATACTGAAATGAGCGTAGCTGTCTTGCGCTTAAAGCGTAGTTATCTTGTGCTGGAGGCGGTCATATGCAAACGCTGTTACGTCACTTCTAACCGACACGTCACTTCTAACCATGAATCCAGAACGAGCTGTATTTTGAGCTTGATTAAATAAATGATTCGTTTAGAATGGGGAGGACGTCTTAAAATATTAAACTTGCAGGACGTTTTAATGATACAAAGACCTCTTATATACCAAAAGATCAAGGCAAATTTGGTTTCTCATGTCATGACCCCTTTAATATTTTATGTTCAGTTTATTTTAAATAATTGCCTCACTGTGACACATCACTGTGTCATTCTTTGCTCAGAGTATGATTAAATAACCAAGATCATCACATGGCTCTCTGGAATACTTCCTTCTGATTGGTCGATGGCACGATCTAGCGGTCTGAAATGTCTGAGTAACAACCGCACATCTGGGGATCAAGACATACTGTATCGGTTATTTGGGTATTGCACGTCATCTTTCCTACTTTGTCATAAACACAGAGAGAACTCCGACGCAAACCAAAGGTGGAATTCGGCTGTTCAGTGATTTTAATCTTCCCACATAATTATTAATATTTTATATCCATTTATTTATTTATTTGGCTATTAGCCATGTAATAAGTGTGATAATTTACTGTCTGCTGGATGTTATTGCAAAATAAATACAAGACCCCTCTGCTTTAATTTTAACTTTGAGACTAATAACAAGACTCAAAACATTATGACCACCTGCCTAATATGCTGTTATTCTTCCGCATGCTGCCAAAACAGCACCAACCTACTGAGGCATGGACTCTATAAGGCCCCTGAAGGTTTCAAATGGTATCTGGCACAAAGACATTAGCAGCAGATCCTTCATGTCCTATAAGTTGTGAGGTGGAGCCACCGTGGATCGGACTTGTTGGTCCAGTATATCCCACAGATGCTCAATTGGATTGATATCTGAGGAATTTGGAGGCCAGGGCAACACCTTGAACTCTTCATCATGTTCCCTCAACCATTCCCGAACAATATATGCAGTGTGGCAGGGTGCATTATCCTGCTGAAAGAGGCCACTTCCATCTGGGAATACCATTACCATGAAGGGGTGTACCCGGTCTGCATCGATGTTTAGGTAGGTGGCACGTGTCAAATTGACATTCACATGAATGGCCAGACCCAGGGTTTCCCAGCATAACATTGCCCAGAGCATCACACTTTTACCAAACCTTTACTAGCTTGTTGTCTTCCCACAGTGCGTCCTAACGTACAAATATATCAGGCAATAAACACCTTTACAAAAATCAAAAGTTAATTTCAAATTTGCAGCAATCATGTGGCAAATTGTCCATTATTGCCAAAGCTTTGGTGCAAGTTCCACTACAGGTGAAGAGCTGCAAACTTCTGGCAAACATTTGCGGGGAATCACAAACTAATTTGAATGTGGAATTAATGAGTGGAAAATTTACAGCTAGTTTTTTGTAACTCTAGATTTTTTGTAAGGGAATTGTTGAAAGAGATCTTTGATATGCCCCATTCCACCAAAAATATTTGTCTGAGGAGATTACATGACTTTTGCTGTGTCCCAAATTATGGACTATTCACTTTACATTTACACTATACACAATGCACTTGGCCATCTATTGTATGTACTATCCCAAGTGTGGTACTAACCCAAGTGGAACACTAACGGTTTTTACTACACTGAAACATTCACAGTTTTTAGCTGAATGAAGTGACATTTCAAACGCATGCTATGTGTTGTCACTAGGTTTGGCACATTAGACAAACTCAGTCCAACTTTTATATTTAAAATAATGTGCATATTCACAAAGTGGTAAAGCACTTAACTCACATTTATAAGGTGCTGTCTTCACAGACGTTTCGCTAGTTGCCACATTTACTATTATTTACAATTGTATTGTAAGGCCAGCATTGCGGTCAATTAACATTGAACACGTATCAGTATGAACACACTACTCACACTACAAAATGGCATAGAATAGGGCAGAAGTGTGCAATTTGAAATGCACCTTACATTTGCAAGTTTGTATTTTCACCTATTCCTTGAAGTGGAAATGGGAAACAGATTGGTAAACCCTTCAGAACATTATACATAAAAGGTAGCTGCATGGGCTCTTCTGTATGCAGCACATGAAGGGTAGACTGAATACAGTTGTAACAAAGTACAATTGAAACACTGTGAATAATTTCCTTATAATGCAAGTTTGAACTTTCATTTTCAGTGTGCAAACTTACATTATGCATCCACTCTCTGTGTGGAAAATTTTAAGAGCATAGTCCACATGAGAAATTATTAGAAAACACCAGTTGTAACTTTTATGAACTTTTACTGTTTCAATGTATTTTGCCCTAATCAGCCTCACATAACTATCGTGGAAAATAGCACAAGACTACCCCTCCCACTCTCTCACACAAACTCTCTTGGTAGCAAAGTCAGCGATCCCCCTCGGCTCACTTTGATTGTAAACAGTTGTTTAGCAATAGAAAAGCTATATACAGGAATGGCAACACTCGCCGCTGCTGTGACTTAAACTTACACTTTGGCAATTTGATGTGATGTTATTCCTGACGAGAGCCACTTTAAACACAGGCAATTTAACTTGTGATCTCTCGCTAGCAACGAACAGCTTGAGCTGTATCAGAGCAAGATGCACTTGATCAATACAACAGTTTCTATATTAAATGAAATATCTGTAGGAAACACTCAAGTGCCCCCTCCCCCTCTCACACACACACACACACACACTCCCAAACATGTGGACACACAGATATTATATGCATACGCCCATGCTTGCTCGTGAGAAAAAAACAGAGCTGTCATGTCAGATCAATCCTGCATCTCAGTAGGGTTGAAAAAATGTGTTAAGGTTTACGATGGAAATATGGCGACACTCGCTGCTGCTGAGAAGTGCTTCAACTTTCATTTTGAAGCAATGTTACTTCTGACGAGAGCTGCAACAAAAAGGTAATTTCAAAAGCAATCTCTCTCATTTTCTGAGTTTCTCTCTTTTGATCCCTCAAACACAAACTCACACACACATGCACAAACACACTACCTCATTATCCAATAAGTACTTGAATAAAACAGTGCAAGCCTCGCAATCCTCCGTTGCTAGATCTTAAGTGACATTTTCAAACTAACAACGAAAGCTCGGATTGTATTAAGGCAAGATGCTCAATCCATGGTGAAAGAAAGTTGTTCCTCTCATAAGAGGGTTTTAAGGACGAAAACCAGAAAATATTTTGAGATAAAACCCTGAACAATATCTTAAGGTGTGGTAGCCGTGATATAAGCTGAATAATTGACTCCAGCCCTTTGAATTGTTATAAAAATGTGTCTTGACCGCCTCTACCATGACTACCTCGAATGTGCATTATTTTTCAACTGTTCAATGGTCCGAAGTCAGTTATTACTTGCACACACACACACACACACACACACACACACACACACAAACACACACACACACACACGCTAATTTTTCTCTGTATTTTTGCATTACAGCAAAAAGCTAAAAGTGTTACAACTGCACTCGGTCTACCCTAAATATCACTATAGAGTAATAAAAGCCTTTGTAACAGTCTAAAGTTGTCATGGCATCTTGCGGATAATTGATTAATATAATGACCCATGCAGTGGCTGTGCCTTGAAGACATTACACAAATGCCATAGATTTTCTTCCTCTTAACAGAGATCATACACAAATACAGCCCAAGCAGTGTTGACCTCTCTCACTCTGCTGTGGTGAGTGGCTGATGGCAGACTCTCATGTACTCTTTACCACTCTGGCTTTGCATGCATCAAGGTTAATTGAGAAATGTTATGCCATTGATGTCAATACATTGAATGGTCCCTGTAATCTCTTGTCCGCTCGAACAAAAAAGAAAAGGGCTTAGTTAATAGGATTTTTTTATTCTTGCAAGACGATGCTGGTTTGAAATTCTGTATTTAACATTTGGCACACGCTTAGCTCTTATTTTCAGTTGGGCCAATTTCCACACACTATTAGATTTTGTTGACCTAACAAAGTCATTGCAGTGAAAAAGTGTGTCTAGAATAGAAAAGATCCCTCCGAGATTGTATTATAACATCTTTGTCATTGTAATGGTTCAGAGGATTGAATGGTCTGTTTGTGTTGCGTATTCAATTCCGTTAGCGTTGCAATCCATTTAGCTCACCTGAAGTGAATGTATACTCGATGATGTACTTTCACAAGAGAGTACACACAAAGAGATGAACTATTAAGTCAAAGTATTGTGTACCTGTTCTGTTCAGACACTCTGAGATCTATCATCTAAAAAAATCCTGACTATGCAGTGCTAAAAGACTTTTATGTTTATGTTATAACAGTTTACGTTCTGTTAAGTGAAACTGTAGGCCAATTGCTCTGATATGTATGGATTATAAACTTCCTTCAGTAAATATAGAGACCACAACAACCTGTGAATGTGGGGCACCTCCTGTGGAGCAGTTTACCTAGGAAGTCTCCATCCTTTTTTGTTCTTTAAGTGTGAGAAAGTGAGAAAGTAACTCTGTGTTGATGAGGGCTGACTCCAATCCATTGTCTTAGGCAAGAGATGACCACCATGAGATATAGATGAATGATAATAGGTCACACATTTTTTATTGTCTAAATGAGATAGTTCAAACAAAAATGAAAATGCTGCCATTATTTACTCACTCTCATGTTGTTCCAAACTTGTGCCTTGTTTTTTGTTTTTCCATTTTTGGAGAATCTTTTGTCTCAGTTCAAAGTGACCATGAGTGTCAAGCACCAAAATAGACAAAAAAACACAAAAAAGCACCATGAAAGTATTATAAAAGTACTCATATACCACATATCACTCAAGCACTGAATTCCTAGATGCCAGCTTTGGCAGCAGTGAAGATTATCAGAGAATAACAGCTTAAATTTCTGTTTGTTTGTTACACAAAACTATTGTATGGCTTCAGAAGACTTGGAATATAGTATACTATTTTATGGTGCTTTTTATGGTGTTTTTTTCGAATTGAAATTTTGACAGATATGGTCAATATGAACTATCATTATATGGCAAGAGCTGTATAAATGTTCCGCTGCAAAAAATAACAGCATACATGTTTGGAACAACCTGAGGTTAAGTTAATAATAAAAATTTTCATTTTTGGGTGAGCTGTAAAGATGTATAAACAAGCATAATATAATGCAAACAAATAATACAGTTAATTCATTTTAATTTAATCAAGTGGCATTTTTTTCATTACTTATTTTAATTAAAGTCATGCATTTTCCTCAACGAGATTGCATCAACATATTGCCATTGATGGTTAATAGCAAAGCTATTATCTTAACTATATTTCTGAGTAGCGAGGTGGTAGCTTCGCTAGTTTTTAAATCAGTAGCGAAGCTATATTTTTGATTAGATAGCTTTGACAAAAGCTACACGCTGCATCATACATCACACCGGTGTTTACTATTGCCAGTTTTGAATTAGAACTAAAGATGTCCGACTCACAAATAAATCGCTCATCTGAGTTGGTTCTTTACAATGAATTGGTCACACTTTATAGCAAAGCATTCAGAATCGGTTCACGATTAAATCTGAATGACTCAGAAATCTCATGTGTGTGCTGCTGAATCATTTGGTGTGCACTTTCACTTGCCAACATGGAATAATATAAAATACGTAAAATAAAGATAATGCTAGTTGCAGTGGATCTACATTCAATGGAAACCAAACCTGCAAGTGGTAGAATCTACCAAAAAATCTACTAATGTCCCATCAACTAACATTTGATATCTCGGCATTTGTAAAAACCCTGAACTTTTATATATTCTCAAACATTCATCCGAAACATTATCACATAAATCTTCATCAGTCACACTCAAAGATTTGCAAGCATTGTCTTCATTGCAGAGAGCAGTATGTAAATCAGTGTATGTGTGCGTGTTGTATGTGTGTGTGGTTAAAAAAAAACGTTCACTTCCCTTTTCTGTAGCCGGCAGCTGATCACCCTCAGCTCGACCCCCTCCTTGCTGCTCTCTGCTCTGCTTGCTTCAGTCCGTTTTTTCCTTCCCCAGACAGTCTGTATCCCAGTGTCCCTCTTGTTTGCACAGTTTGCATTTCTTGCATTCTCTGAACTCATGGTCGTCAGTCCCACACAAGCCGCAATTCCACTTCCGCTGGTTTCTGTAGCCTTTCTTCTTTTTGTCGTCCCATTTCTGCTGCGGTTTAGATGTGCTGACATTAGATTGTAGTCGCACAACTGCCAGCTGAAGATCTTTCTCCCCCTTTGCCTTGATTTGTCTTTCTTTGTCAGCAGCTGTTCCTCTGCGTGCACAGCGTGCGCCAGGGTGGAGGTCAGCCGCTTGCGCGATCTCAGGTCTCAGAAAAAAGTTCATTCAGGTCTCCTTCACTGTCCGAGTTGGGAGGAGCTGCTTGTGGTGCTTGTCTTCTGGGCGGAGAGCAGTCGAGGTCGGGGTTCAGTTTCAGGGCTTTCAGCTCCGCCACGGGATAGTGATGATTATACGCCGGCTTCGCTGGCACAATCGCCGTTGCATGTGGGGAAACACAAACATACTTTTCATTAGTCGGTTCTGGTGGTGCTGACGCACAAACAGATCTTTCACACATTTTATTTTATTTTTTCCTACACTTTTCAATCCTACATGCTAATTCTTTCTGCATTTGCTTTCGTTCTCTTCTATCTGCTTCCTTAAGCCAACAGCCCACTGTCTGTTCACATTTTTTACACACATGTTGAATGCAGCCACAACAACCTTTTTGTGCCTCGCTGCCCTGTTCCAATGATTCTCACACCACTCTCAGTCTAGTCGTGCTCAGTGTTCCCTCTCCTGGGGAAATCATGGTATTTGATCAGTTTCTCTATGTCCTGCATACATTTTCTCCTATAGTTTTTTCTCATTTGTCAGAAAACCGGTGTATCAAATTTGGCAAGCTTGCGTTGAGACTTCCCCATTCTGGCTGTTTCTGCTTCTCTGTGGATTTACCATTCGACACGTCTAATAATCTGTCGGACGTCTCCAACAGATCTGATTTCTTAACCCAAGATCAGATAAGGGTGCACTCCCTAGTGCTTTGTTAAATACAGTTTACTCAAAATCTTTCTCTGGTGTACGTTCCAGCACTCAGTATTTTAGCTAACTTAATTAAACAATTTTTGCGAGAACTGTTCGTAGGTTTCAATTTCTGCTTGAGAACCTCTTGTACTCGCGCCACAGAAAACAGTCTCAGCCACTATGGTTCACTCACTCTTATACCAAAAGAAAATAATTTAGTCGTCTCTTATCAGAGATATTTGGGTTGCCACAGGTTCCTTTTCATTTGATTCCAGTGGAGTTTATCCTGGCCCTGATTCGGTCGGTCCCTCTCTCTGAAGCTTATGAGGTAGAGCTGGAACTTCTCAGTCCAGGTGGCCAAAAACCGTCTGCTCTCAGGTCCAGATTGCACTTCCAAGGAATCCCACTATTCTGACACCAAATTGTTGTGGCAAACAAATTATTAACCAACCATTATCACTGCGTAAGAGACACTCTGAATCAAACAGTCTTTTAAAAGAATTTATTCTTGCAAGAAGGACCCAGTCATTACACAGGAATTACTCTGTGACATGAGTGAGACAAGTCAGGATGGGCTGGGTTGTTTTTTCCCTCTTTTTCCCCAAGGTCTCCACCAGAAGCAGATCTTCCCCATCTACATTCCTTACAGGGACTATGCTACTAGCATTAAAATTTCTACAACAAGGGTCTGGTAGAGACCCCATTTGAACAGCATTTGATAAATTTCTGACTCTCAAGATGTTTTTTCTTATGGCAATTACATCTCTAAAAAGAATTGGGGATCTGCAGGCTCTATTTTGCCCAATAGCTAAAAGCAATTTTGCACCCTCATCCTGAATACCTGCCTTAGGTTCCTTCTCGACCGTAAATCTGGTCACCCTTGAAGCCTTCTGCTCCCCGCCGTTTACAACGCCGGAGCAGGAAAGACTTCACAGACTGTATCCAGTCCGTGCCCTTCAGACTTATGTCCACCGCTATCCAACTATCCGTTTGCCATGGGGGCCGCAACAAGGGTCAGCCGCCACCAAGCAGTCAGTATCGCATTGGGTGAGGGATGCTATTGCCCTGGCCTACGAGGTGCGCGGTCAAGCTTCGCCAGTAGGGATCAGGGCTCACTCTACCAGAGGGGTCGCCTCCTCTAAAGCCTTGGCTAGAGGTGTCCCTCTGCAATATGTTTGTAATGTGGCAGGCTGGTCCTCTCCACACACATTCATAAAATTTTATAGTTTGGATGTTCATGCCACTCCAGGCTCTTATGTCCTTGAGTCAACATCACAAGATCATGTCTGAGACCTCTCGCGCTCTTGTGAGTACAACTACACAACCATAAGGGGTCCGGACATCCACAGTGCGGCAGCATGGGTTTTCTCGTTCCCAAAGCGCTAAATCAGCGCAGCATCAAAGTGTAGCTTTTTGACAGGGAACATCTCGGGTTACTTAACTGTAACCCCTATTCCCTGATAAAAGCGGAACCAGATGCTGCGCTTCACTGCTGCACTGGGATGCCCCAGGACTGCTCTTCAGACAAAATACCTGATAATGCATCTGTGACACATCTATTTATAGCCCTGCTACAGGTGCATCCAATTGATGTCACCAGGAGAGGCTATTCATTCTAGTCAATTTAAGTAGCCTTCCTCTGCATGTTAGGCAGGCTCCTATTTTGACTCTTTTTAAATTGAGGCCTAAGACTCATTTTTACTCCCTGGCCTTTAATGCAGCCTGAGATCGTCTTTTCATGTGTTTTAATGTTCTAATTATTGATTTCCTTGTGTGTGTTTTTGTTTCTATATATTTTACTGTACAGCACTTTGGCCAACAACCGTTGTTTTAAATGTGCTTTTTGAATAAACTTGAAACTTGTGTTGGGGTTTCAATTAAATCATTTATTATCTTGGAGTACAGATTGGAAAAAATCCAATGGCTAATCCAATGGTTCAGCTTGTGGAAATTATAGTATGCTAAAATTGTTTACAGCATTTTGAGGGATACAGTAATTCTCTAAGCGAATTGAGGTGACCCATCTGGGAAGTATATTAATTTGATAGGTGGTGGTAGCATGTGCAAAGAATCCATTCTGATTCTCTATGGGGAGAGAAGCTTGCATGCAAACAGAGTCTAACATGAGTCCTAGGAATTCCAAAAGCCCTTGGTTCTCTTCCAACAGGGAAATGCAGAATTATCGAACGTCTCTTTAAAAACCCTGTAAAATCAAAATGAGGTTTTGCTGCTTTGGTCCATATCTCAAATTTGTATTAGTTGAAGAGTGTGTGGTGAAATGTAGTTATTTGCCTCTATCTTTAAGGCTGTTTGATGCCCACACCCCATTGGCATTTCCCTATTATTGAGCCGCATTTAGTGGGGGTATAAAAAAGGCACACCAGGTCAGCTAGGCAGTGCGTCACATCTGGTGCATTTCCGGGTTTCTGCTGCTCCGCTTTAGAGCTGGTGTCTGCTCGGGGGTGTTTGCTGTGCCGCATAGTGCGGCTGATTGCTGCTTCGGCTGCTCAGCGTCAGAGCTTGGAAAGATGGTGCCTGCTTGGGTGTGCTTGCTGTGCCGTATAGTGCGGCTGATCGCATCGGATTATTCCACACTAACGAATGCTTTCATGCTGTGTGTCGTTTGGTGACTGCTGCTCTCCTGCTCATGAACTTTGAAGTATCTGCTGCTGGATAGATGGTATGGTCTCCGCATATTGGTGAATAAATCAGCCCATTAGCGCATCTCTTCCTGCTCTGTAGCTGCATGTCTTGAAGCTTCGACGCTGCTGTTTTGTTTCAGAATGTTTGTTTTGTTTCGCTGTTTTGTTTCAGTGTTTTTTTTCAGTGTTTTGTTTTGTTTAGCTGTTTTGTTTCAGTGTTTTGTTTTGTTTAGCTGTTTTGGTGTTGTGGTTGCTTTAAATGTTTTTGTTTTGCTTTTGCTGGATTTCGAGCTTAATATTTTGTGTTTTTATTTATTATTTTTGTTGGCTGCTACTACTTGCATTTGGTTAGACTGAGTTTCTAGTACACCAGTGGATTAAACTCCCTGCTGTGGTGCCGCTAACCATTGGAGTGGATATCCTCAGGTTTGATTGTTTTTCTTTTGGTATTATAAGTTGATTTGTTTTCTGTAATGGGCGGCTGATTATAAGATCTTGCATTTATTTTCCAATTTGATTTCTCTTCTGTGATCATTGGTTTTGGTGAATTTAATTTTGATTTATTTTTTGGTCTTTCTAGGAGCTGGGGGTCTGGAGTGGGCAGGCTAGTCATCCCCTTGTGGTGGTGTTTCTCCTTTCACTGAGTGCTGTGTGCATATCTTTGCATTGAATCTCACAGGAGTGTGTGAGTGTGTGATGTGTACATGTGGGTCTGCCTTGCTACTGGTAAGCCCTAGCTCAGAGTTATTTTGTAAATTTGTGTTGTGATGTTATATTTCAGCAGCTTGGTGCTGTTTGCCTTTTTATATTGGCATTTTATTCCTGTTGAATCACATTGAATGCCTCTTCTTCTATGTTTTTAATCTATTTTTTTTGTGACTGAATAAATATATTGTTGGTATAAACATATCCATGTCTCATTGTCTCTATGTGAGAGAAACCGAACCTGTGAGCCCGTTTTGGGAATTTCCGTGGGTAATTAGACCAGGGTGGCGTAGTCGCTATTTGCTGTAGAGGTAAACCTCCTGAGAGGTGTATCATCTGAGAACTCTCTTTGTTTATTTTTTTACTCCCTTCATCTGCTCGCTTTGTGACACGTGCAATTATTTCAGTTTTGTTTGCCTCACTTCGCACCTCTGCTGCTGACTGAATAATTGATTATGTTATTGGAAGGGGCCTGGATGTCAAAGCTGTACGTTGCGGACAGGATTTTTCCATGGACCATTCGGTAATGCTGGATAGATGTCTAGCTGCCAAAAGGGAGCTGCTCCTGGGTGGGGGATTAAGAATTTGTGATTCCTCGAGAAATTCCTTGAAGATCGAAGGTTCACCGATTATCTCCGGCTATCTATCATGAAGGAAAGGAAGTTAAGGTAAAGCCAGCTAAATATGCTAAATGTGATGGGTACATACCATGGCAAGCCATGTTGAACAAGGTTTGTTTATTTTGAAGTGCTTGGCTAGGCTGGAAGGAATGACGAATGATGAATATATACAGGCCACATAGAGTGTATACTGGGGTTGGATGAAGTAGGTCAGCTGGTTGTCACCTGATGCTGAGCTGCTTATCATGGCCTGCCTGAATTATTGCTATGCTTAATTAGTATAAATATGAAAAATCTAATTTAAAAATAGTGTTTTTTCATATTGAACACATGGATTTGTAGAGGCAGTAGAATAATTATGAAACATTCACGAGTTCACAATGAACGAGAGAGAGAGAAGGCCTGATCTTAGATCCCCCCAATTGTTTATTAACTAATGTATGATGAGAATGGGTGGAGTTGGGGAGGTGGAGGGTTGCCAGAAGTGATGAGCGCTGGGAGAGAGGTGAGCTCTGCTTCTATATGTTTTTGCGTAATCGATTAATAGGATCAGATTAGTAGGCTCCTCCCGAACCTTTGTTTATAAAAACTGAGTTCACCTCCTTGCCTGAGGTAAATACTATTATAATGGTAAACATGTTTAGCTTGCTGTCCAAGGAGAGGGAGGGCTCGAACGAGAGAGAGAAGGCCAGATCTTAGATTCCCCCCAAATAAGGACAGCAAGCTTTGGATAACATGGAGAGCTGAATATTTGTATAGATAAGTTCGTAAAAATGGAAAAAACGTTTGAAGAAAAAAAAAAAAATTTGGACCCTACCTGATGCACACCATGTGGGTAGAAATTAAAGACTGTTTTCGAATGGGAGAGTCCATGACTGATGTATGGGTGCTCACACGGCAATCGAATGGGAGGGCACTCACTGCAATTCGAGAGAAACATAGGATGCACCAGGGGATTCAATATGCTGTGTGACTGATTTATGGGGAAGAGATAAGAGTTTTGTGACCTTGTCTAATGTGTGCCAGAACTGTTCTGATATTAGAGTGGAAGGCTTTGGAGGACCACCTTCCCAGAGCTTTAATTTGGAGGTCAGGTAAGCCTTTCTGGGAGGCTGTTGTTGCAGCTCATATGTGGAACGAATGAATCGGTATACCTGATTTAAGCAGGACACATTTGAGGTGTTTTTGAAACCAGGGTCTCGAGACTGGCTTGTGGTCATCGTCAACGAATAGTGGGTCTGCGTGGGAATGAATACTGGTTTCTCTGTAGGTTAAGTAGTGACTGAGGGCTTTGTAGGGTTGGATGGGGGTTTGTAGATTAAAGATTAAGATGGAATAGATATGTTTAATTTGATCTGTTTTGCTTTGTTTAATATGGAATCTGATGGTGTCATATTTTGAAATTGGAGGTCTGAAGAAGTGAGGTGAATTTCTGAGATTTCTGAGCTTCGGAGAAAACCAAAGGAGAGAATGAAAATAGCGTCCTGTGTTCTAGATGTGTTGTGTGAATGATAGCCTGAACAGAGAGTGGTTAGGCAACTTTGTAATAGGATTATTTAGATTCCTTTAGTAAGGAGAGAAATTTGGGGGTTGTTTAGTGAGGGGAATTTTTGGCCATGGATTAGTTTGTAGAAGAAGTGTCTACCACTTAGGTATACTATGATTGTTGCAGACTGCAAAGGCTTTGAAATATGGAGATGGGTAGAGAATAAGGAGATAGAGATGAGTGAAAAATCGGGGAAGGGAATGCTGTTACTTAGATGGAAAAGCTTGAAGCTGTTCCAAGCTGGTCAGTAAATTTGGAGTGTTCTTGGGGAGATTGCTTGAATTATGATGTCATGAGATAGGCTGTGGAGGCGTCTGAGTGGATGGTTTACTGGAAGATCAGTTCCGAAAAGGGAGGCACATGAGTTGGATTATTGTCTACTTCTGGGGCCAATGTTCTGAATATCTGGAAGAGAAAATGAGAGCGGCCGTCATCAGTTTGATTCTTACGACCTGGAATGTGTTGTGCTTTGATGATGAATTGGTCACAGGCAGAGATCCAAATGAGACGTCTAAATAGTGGCATGATTTTCAGGGAATGTGAACTTCCTTTATTGATACATTGGACTGTTACTTGATTGTCACAATGAAAAAGTATGCTTTTAGATTTCCATTCCTTTCCTCACAGATGAGCTGCTGTTACAATAGGGTATAGTTTGAATAAGGTGTTGAAAACGTCTGATTGGGGAAGACCTGATAATTCTTTAAAAGCAGAGGTGGTGTCAACTTTAACGAGCCAGGACCCTTGGCCTGATATTTTAATAAATTTAATAGCTTTGTCTACATAGTGATATTGAGTATTTGTCAATTGGGATTAGACTGCTGATGCTTGGTTAGAGGTTTTCATGGGGTGCTGAAAGGTTGATGATAATAAGCTTTTTTCCTGCAAATTTCTTTGTAGCAATCCCGATGGGACTAATGCGGAAAAGTTTTAAGGGGGGAGAGTCAAAGGGGCCAATCATGAAACCTTGATCTAGTTCCTTTTTTAGGATAGTGTTGATGACCTCTGGTTCTGCCAATGCTGACTGTAAATTATTGCAGATTATGCTGGTATCTGGTAGGCTTTCTAGGCCTGGGACAAAGCCTTGGTTTAGACCTGAAAGGAGAAAGTTTGTGAAATCTTTGTTTGGGTGATTTTTTTAGTTCTTTAGCCAAGAGAGAGACATTGATAGGAGAGGATAGGAACTTTTTAAGATCTTTATTATTTCATGCAGAGGATTTGCACACTGGGCAAATATGCGGGTATGGGCATCACCACAGTAATTACAGATGTGGAGAAAGCAACAGTGATGTCTAGGGCAACCAAACTCATTGAAGTCATTGCATACGTGCCTTCTTGAATTGAAAATAATTATTATATTGTTTGTATTTTAATTTTAGGAGATTTGTGAGTTCCTTTGCTGTGGGACATATGAGGTTGATTTAGGTTCTGGAGTTGATTTAGGTTCTGGAATGTAAGGGTTGATTAGAGGGCTAGAGGAGGATTGGTGATCTGAAGATCTACAGATGGCACAGGAGACAATACGACAGCCACGAAAAAAATATATTGTAGAGTTACATGTCTAGGGCACCCCAGTATGGACATTGTTTCCAGTGGGCAACACTTGCTACACATTTGGCAGAGAAGAATTTGTGGTAGGTATAGAAATGGCAGCCTCTGATGGAAAGAGAGAATTCAGCTAGGGTAAGTATGCAGTTTGGGTTGGGATTGGAATTTTTTAGAATTACAAATAATGCTCTGCAGTCGAGGGAGCGAGACGATTCACAGTTAGAGACTGGGGAGAAAAGAGAAGCCAAATCTATATCAGCACCTGATAAAATCTGCAATCTGAGATGACTGGAGATAGGTGGTGGTTCCATGGTGAGTGCGTGTGATGGCGCTGCAATGGGAGTTGCGGAATAGAGGGTGTAAGTTGGGGCCAGAACTGAAAGAGAAAAACTGTCCTGAGGGGGAAACGGAGCGGCTGCCACTTGCAGAGGCAGCCTCACATTAATGTCCGCTCTGGGGATAGAATAGTTAGAAAAGAGAGACAGGTTGGAATGAGCTAAATCCAGGACTGTTACCACTTGCGGAGACATCCCCACGCTGAGAACTGGACTGGGAATAGGCGGATTAGGAAAGGAGAAAAGAGTGTTGAATGAATTAGAAAGTGTAGGTGTGGCTGCACGGTGTTGAAGGACCTCTAATCTTTTTGTTGGAAGACAGGATAGTGGAATTTGGGGCTCAGAGGAGCACTGAGGAATATCTGACTCAAAAGAAAACTTGTTGTCAGAGGTGAAAAGTTCGAGCTCGCCTGGGTCAGCCACGGTTGCTTGCCAGAAGCAACGAGAGGCGAGCTCTGTTTATATACTGTATGTTTTTGCGTAATTGATTAATAGGATCAGATTAGTTGGCTCCTCCCTAACCTTTGTTTATAACTCCATTAAAATGTAAAAATTGTGATTTTTCATTTGAACACATGGGTTTGTATAGGTACAGTAGCATGCATAAATATGAATTTACGTTTTTTTTTTTTTTACATGCATATTATATTGCACTACACTGAATGCTTGTATACTGTATTGCACTATGCTGCACAATGGCTTTGATAAACATTTTGTGAATAAATATTTTAGATGCTTTGTCTATGACAATATGCTCCATGCATCTGGTTAAAAAAAAAATGAAGTGTCTTAAATATAGCAAGCTTCTTTTGGTGTGTAGTTTGTAGTGTAACTTACTACTTTCTCTAAAAAGTAGCTTTTAGCTTTGCTTAACACATTTTTCTGTTTAGTAGTTGGTAGCTTAGCTTGCTAAATCTTTTGAGTAGCTTGCACAACACTGCATATGGCCAAAGGTTTTATATAGTCAAAACAACTGACACTGATGCTTTCAACGCTAAGATGAGTGAGTGTTCTCCTCTAGGGTGCTAAATTTAAATTCAACATGTCTTTCAGTGTCACATACGTATGTCAAGTAGGATTATTTCCTTACAACGGTGAACATTATGCTAATTTAATTTGTTAAAAAAATGAGAACATAGACAGTAAAAAGGCTGCCTCCCAGATGAATCAGAATGTAGACATGCAGCACAGCAGGAGTGAGTAAATACTCCAGGGAATGTTATGTTGTGGATTATAAAATGGATTAAATTGAACGTGTCACCATTGTTGAAAAAGGTTATCTTTCCAGTCTCCTGTGTTGTATATATATATATATATATATATATATATATATATATATATATATATATATATAAAAGATTCAAAGGATATATTAAATATACAGTTTTTTCATCTTGGCCTCTTTGTTCTACAGTGTGAATGGTATGGCCTGGGGACAGACACCCTGCTGTGTCAGGATATTCCAGAATTTTCATGGTGAATATTCATTTTAACTTTCAATATTGTGGACATACATTTTACACTATGCCTCCATGAGATGACTTTGAATCGTTTAATCCAAACAAGGAAAAGCGTAACATTTGTGTCACTAGTGTCTTCTCTGTATTTCTAACCGATCAATATTCTATAGCAACATACTCTAATCTAACACATTTTTAAAGGGTTCCTGAGAATGTCTGAGCCACTAGCATCACCACGTGGAATTACAAAAATGACTGTTTTCAAACAGGTTTCCTGAACACTCCCCCTGTCTGCCATTGGTCAGACATAAATACCATCCTGCCCCAAACTCACACTATTGGTTGAGCCAATGTAGGTATGGCTGGTCAAGATGATCAAACCAAAAAGTGCCACAGAGACATAGTGTTTGATTGAACAAGCCTACAGTCTACAGCCATTCATTTTGGAATGGAGTTTGTTATTATATCCTGTTCTTACGGAATGCGTTATTGCACTATTTTACTCTGTACACCTATTTTTTGGAACGTCTCATTGGTTTTCAGTCAAGTCAAGTCAAGTGGTTTTTTATTGTCATTCAACCATATACAGTTAGTACAGTACACAGTGAAACGAGACAATGTTCCTCCAGGACTATGGTGCTACATAAAACAACATAGGACAAACACAGAACCACATGAGACTACACAGACTAAATAAAATACCTATATAAAGTGCACGTGCAAACGTGTGCAAAAAGTATGGGACAGTACAATAAATTACTAAAAATTAACAGGACAATGGGCACAGTGAGATTCAGTGCAGCGCCAACCAGTACACAGTAGTGCAAAAAGATGACAGTTTCTAAAAATCCCAAAGGTAAACACAACATACTATGAGATAGTGTTCTATGCACATAGCAGTTATTGAGGTAGCAGCCAGGTATAAAGTGACAATAATTAAAGTGCAACTCAGGACTCGTGTGTGTGTGTGTCAGTCCAGTCTCTGAGTATTGAGGAGTCTGAAGGAGCTGTTACACAGTCTGGCCGTGAGGGCCCAAATGCTTCGGTACCTTTTGCCAGATGGCAGGAGGGTGAAGAGTTTGTGTGGATGCAGTGTTTTTTGTAAATATCTTTGATGGAGGGAAGAGAGACCCAGATGATCTTCTCAGCTGTCCTCACTATCCTCTTCAGGGGTTTGCGGTCCGAAACGGTGCAAGTCCGAAACCAGGCAGTGATGCAGCTGCTCAGGATGCTCTCAATAGTCCATATATAGAATGTAGTGAGGATGGGGGTGGGAGATGTGCTTTCCTCAACCTTCGAAGAAAGTAGAGACGCTGCTGGGCTTTCTTGGTAATAGAGCTGGTGTTGAGGGACCAGGTGAGGTTCTACGCCAGGTGAACACCAAGGAATTTGATTCAGTGGAGAGCGATCACTCTGTGCTCTCCTAAATTCAACAACCATCTCTTTTGTTTTGTCCACATTCAGAGACAGGTTGTTGGCTCTGCACCAGTCCGTTAGCTGCTGCACCTCCTCTCTGTATGCTGACTCATCGTTCTTGCTGATGAGACCCACCACGGTTGTGTCATTGGCGAACTTAATTATGTGGTTTGAGCTGTGCATTGCTGCACAGTCGTGAGTCAGCAGAGTGAACAGCAGTGGACTGAGCACACAGCCCTGGGGGGCCCCAGTGCTCAGTGTGGTGGTGGTGGAGATGCTGTTCCCGATCCGGACTGACTGAGGTCTCCCAGTCAGGAAGTCCAGGATCCAGTTGCAGAGGGAGGTGTCCAGGCCCAGCAGGTTCAGCTTTCCAATCAGGTGCTGAGGAATTATTGTGTTGAATACTGAGCTGAAGTCTATGAACAGCATTCAAATGTATCCTTTTTATCTAGGTGGGTGAGGGCCATATGGAGGTTGGTGGCGATGGCGTCGTCTGTTGAATGGTTTGGAAGATATGCGAACTGCAGTGGGTCTAGTGAGGGGGGCAGCTGGGTCTTAATGTGCCTCATGACGAGCCTCTCGAAGCACTTCATGATGATGGGTGTGAGTGCGACAGGACAGTAGTCGTTGAGGCAGGACACGGAAGACTTCTTTGGCATGGGGACGATGGGGGTGGCCTTGAAGCATGTTGGAACGATGGCGCTGCTCAGAGAGATGTTGAAGATGTCAGTAAGAACATCTGCCAGCTGGTCTGCACATCCACTGAGCACTCTGCCAGGAATGTTGTCTGGTCCAGCAGCCTTCCGTGGTTTGAATCTACGTAGAGTTTTCCTCACATCAGCCATGGTAAGACAGAGCACCTGGTTGTTGGGAGGAGGGGTGGTCTTCCTCACCACTACATCATTCTGTGCTTCAAACCTAGCATAGAAGTCATTCAGCACATCTGGAAGGGAGGCATCTTTGTCACAGGCAACTGATGTTGTCCTGTAGTTGGTGATGGCCTGGATGCCCTGCCACATGCGCCGCATGTTGCCTCTGTCCTGGAAGTGACTGTGGACTCTCTGGGCGTGTGCACGCTTTGCCTCTCTGATGGCCCGGGACAGTTTGGCCCTCGCTGTTCTTAGGGCAGCCTTGTCGCCTCCTCTGAAGGCGGAGTCTCGGGTCCTCAGTAGCGCACACACCTCCACAGTCATCCATGGCTTCTGGTTGGAGCGTGTGGTGATGGTCTTGGAAAAGGTGACATCATCAATGCACTTGCTGATGTAGCTGGTCACTGATGCTGTGTATTCCTCCAAGTTGGTAGAGTCGCCATATGTTGAAGCCTCCCTGAACATGTGCCAGTCAGTACACTCAAAACAGTCCTGAAGAGCAGAGATGGCTCCTGCTGGCCAGGTTTTCACCTGCTTCTGGAGCGGTTTTAGCATAACTGGAATTAGCATAACAGAGATGTGGTCTGATTAGCCGAGGTGGCGGCGGGGCTCCGCCCATTACTCGCCTGGGATGTTTTGTGTAAACAAGATCAAGCGTGTTCACATCTCATTGCAAAATTCACATACTGATGGAATTTAGGGAGCACTGTCTTGAGATTTGCATGATTGAAATCTCTGGCGACAATAAACAGTCCGTCAGGGTGAGCATTCTGCAGTTTGCTCAAAGCCCCATGCAGTTCACAGAGTGCTTCCTTAGCGTTAGCGCTGGGGGAATGTAAACTCTGGTTATAATAACAGTGGTGCATCTAACAGTCACAAGATCCACCAGCGATGAGCAGTAACTATAGACTAGCATAGAGTTATTGCACTATTCCGTATTGATGTAAACACACAAGCCACCAGCGTGAGTCTTACTGCACAGAGCTGCATTTCTGTAGGCACGAAATGAGGCAAGCCCGTCTACTCACGCTGCGTAGTCTGCTGGAGTCGGATGTAGTCCAGTTTATTGTCCAGGGATCAAACATTTGAGAGCAGGATAGACGGGAGAGCCGGCCGGCTAGGGTTTGTTTTTAGCCTAGCTTGGACCCCCGTCCTCTTGCCGCGCTTTTGCTTCCTCGCACACCGCTTACGACGTCCCCTCCCCCGGGCACCGGCATCAGGCGACACCGAGGACTGGAGGCCTGGTCTCCGCAGCAAGCCAAGTTTGCGTAGCAACTCCTACAGATCATCATACAGATTGGTTGTTGCATGAATCTCATATTTTAACTGTGTCTGGCAATGGTAGACACGAACACCGGTTGCTCCGATGTCCATGTGCCGTAAAAGTCGGGCTAAGTGACAAACATAGCACCATTTTGGACCAGTGATTGTCTTACCTTTTTCTGTTAAGATGGACAGAAAACATGGACAAGTTCTTGAAAAGTAAAAATATTGACGATGGTTAGCCTATGTGGGATAGTGGTGTGCCGTAGAATTTTTTAATCGTAAAAAGTGTGCCGTGGTAGAAAAAAGGTTGGGAAACACTGCTTTAAGCTTTAATTGTTCTAATGGTACTTTTATTGCGGAATTTATGTATGGCTCAGGGGGTGTGATTGATATTTTTTCTATAATCAATCACACTATATTAACGTGTTAAATTGACAGCCTTAATTAAAAAAGAAAAACAAAAAACAATTCACTGGTTGAGTCCTCCATTACACCTATGTACAATATTTGTCCAATTGCTTTCTCTAGCACAGCTTGACTTGACATGCATTTGCTCTACAAGCCTTGCAATGCATTGGCCTCAACTGACAGTATCTCCAAAGCCACATTAATTAACAGATTAAATTGTAAATGTAAACATGTAAACATGTAAACATGTCATCTTTCTCGACACAAACAATCACCAAGAGGCATAATCATGTATGCTTTCAGTAGTACTGGCTATCTATTTGGATAAAATGGTGCAATGCATGCAATTTGAAGTAATTTAGGTCTAAGATCAGGATTTTGAAAGCAGATAAAAACTGAGAGGATTATACTGTAAATTTGTTTTTATCAAAACTGAGCAGGCTAATTGAAACATGTGGCTTTACTCTTGACCTGCCTGTGTGAGCAGCCCAGGCCACAGTGTTTGAACAACAAAGAGAGCTGCCTCACACCTCTGCATGCCGCACAACCCACTAATTGATGACCTGTTGCTAGGGCAACACCTGACTTAGACAAAACTGAACCTATTAGTCAGGCACAATATAAAAGTAAGGCCTGTGAACCTGAGACCTTCCTTCTCAAGTGCTTCATTGTGGGAGGTCATTCTTTTTCTAGCGATTAAATAAGCAGCTGCTGCATTTGCAGTCAGAATTCTGTCATAACTTTAAAGATGTAGTCTGTGAATGCAGGTGAATCTTAAAGAAAGTCTCCTCCACTTTCTCAATAGTGTTTGTTGAGGGCTTTCCACACCAGGGAGTAATTATAACAGATAAATTCTTCTGGATAGTGAGAGCCTCCTAAAAAAAAGAAACTTGTTGTCCTTTTCAGGGCTTGACTTCTGTGGTCACTATGAATTGTTGTTGTATGGCAAGAGCTGCGTAAAGATCATTAATAGTAGCAATTAACTATGGTAAGAAAAAGTGCATAAGAAATAAGGCATAATAAACTATTCTTTTAATTTCCAAATCATGTAATAAATACTTTGACATTTTGTGATGCAAAATGATTTTTAAGTGTGTATACAGTACTTTATGCTTTGCACACTACTACTAGACTGGCATAAGACTTCAGTGTGTGACTGAGATAATCTGTCATTACCTGTCAGAAAGTAATATGAATATAATAAAACTCCAGCTTTAAAGCTACACCATGTAAGATTTTTTTTTATTAGAAATTAACAAAATTTCCTTAATGAGCAAGTACACCAACAATCTATCTTCCAAATCATGTTTTTGTCTATAATAATTGTTTATATTTTAGAGCTATCGGGATGGAATTGGTGGGAAATTGCATACCTCTGTCATTCGTCCGTGCAAGTTTACGTCATGTCTGTAAATAAAAGAAAAATAAGATCCAGCTACTACAGCACGTGAATGTGCACTGATATGTGTGGTGGTAGTTTGAAGCTAAAAGCTTGTAGCCACAATAAATGAGCGACACTGACCATGGATCATTCAAAAAGGGAACCCCCTGGGGAATCACACATTTTCAAAATATACAAACCTCGATCCGAGAAGAGTCTACAAGCAAAAAGGGAATGTGACATAGCTTGTAATAAAACACAAACAAAGTCTCGGTTACTGTCGTAACCTCCGCTCCCTGATGGAGGGAACGAGACATTTTGTCAATGAAGTGACACTAGGGGTCGATCTTGAGAGCCAGAAACACCTTCAGATCTTTGAGAAAAGGCCAATGAGAATTGGTGAGTTGAATTTGCATGCCACTACCCCAACATATGGGTATACAAGGGAGGCCAGCAGGCAAGATCATTCAGGTTTTGCACTGAGGAGCCGACAAGGTCCCGGGCATTACAGCGGTACATTTCTGTCTGTGGCAAGAGGGATACAACGTCTCATTCCCTTCATCAGTGAACGGAGGTTACGACAGAATCTGAGATGTTCCCCTTCTGTCACTCACTCGATGTTGTCTCGATGAAGTGATACTGACTGTGCAGCTCTGGGGGTCTTCACTCCAGGAAGAACACCACTTAGCGAAGATACACCACTTCAGGGAGTAGAGCTGCCTTGTAGAAGGGGCTTTGACCTGAATGATCGTGTTAGCCACAGCGGGTGGTAGACCAGTTAGGTCCGCCGTGTCCCATCCAGGGACCAGACATGGAGATTCCAGAGGTCTTGGCATGGGTGCCCCGTCCCTGTGAAAAAAGGTCTTTCCAAGGGGAATTTGCCAGGGAAGAGTGGTCGCGAGGAGTTTGAGGTCCAAGAACCAGGTCTGAGTGGGCCATTAAGGAGCCACGAGGGTGACCTGCTCCTCGTCCTTCCTGACCTTGCATACCTCTGTCATTCGTCCTTGCATGTTTACGTCACTGTGCAAGAAGGCTCACTGGGGGGAACGCATATTTGCGCAGCCCTCGGGGCCAGCTGTGTGCCAGCACATCTGTGCCGGGGGAAGCTCCCATTAAGGTAAACCAGAGCGGGCAGTGGGAGGATGCCTGGGAGGCGAACAGGTCTACTGGTGCCTTGCCGAATCGACTCCAAATCTGCTGGACTGCCTGAGGGTGGAGTCTCCACTCTCCCCTGAGTGTTACCTGCCGTGGCAGAGCATCTGCTGTGACATTGAGGTTGCCCGGGATATGAGTGGTGCGCAGCGACCTGAGCCACTGCTGACTCCAGTGGAGGAGACAACGGGCAAGTTGTGACATGAGACGGGAGCTGTATGGGGTCTCCTCCTCACAGGAATGCAAGGTCAGTCCAAGGGCTGAAAAGGTGGGTGAGCAGTGGGCGTTAAAGCCACGCGATGTGTGCCGCGGTGCCATGCGTGCTTCGGGACTCGGGTCTGGAGCCAGTGTTGTAAGCGGTCTCATATGCATCAACCCGAGCGGTGTGACTACCACTGAAGAAGCCATATGTCCCAGGAACCTCTGAAAGTACTTCAGTTGGTTCGACATTTGCCACCAACTGTGCGTTCATTGACACAGGGTATAACAGAGATGCTCTGAACCGGTGGAGAGCTTGCTCTTTTCCCAGTTGACCTGAAGCCCTAATTGGCTGAGGTGCATAAGCACCAGGTCCCTGTGTGCACACAGTAACTCTCGAGAGTGTGCTAGAATCAGCCAGTCGTCGAGGTAGTTCAGTATGTGTATGCCCACTTCCCTTAGTGGGGCAAGGGCAGCCTCCGCGACCTTTGTGAAGACACAGGGGACAGGGACAAACCGAAGGGGAGAACCTTGTACTGCTACACCCGACCGTCGAACGCAAACCGTAGGAAGGGTCTGTGTTGAGGTAAAATCGAGACGTGAAAGTACGCATCCTTCAGGTCTACAGGTCTACATCGGGTTGATGCATATGAGACCGCTGACAGCACTGGCTCCAGACCAGAGTCCCGAATCAGGCTAATCAGGTTAATTCACCCTCGAGAGGGATAAAGGCTGACCGAAGACAGCAGTGCAACAGAAAGAGAGATTTATGGACAGCTGTCCGACACCTGTGTGTGTGCTTGTCTTTTTGGTTCAGTTTTATATTAAACTATTATTTATATTGTCAAGCAGGTTCTCAATGTTTTTGGTCCAATAATTAGTACCTCTGTTTTGTCGGAATTGAGTAGAAGGAAATTTCTTGCCATCCAATTTCATTGATACACTCAGCTAATTTGGAGCTAATTAGCTAATCAGCTAATCTCATCAGGTTTTGAAAAAATTTAAAGATGGGTATCGTCTGCATAACAGTGGAAACCAGTCTGACCATTTTCCGTCGATCTCTTTCATCAACAAGGCATTTCCGTCTGGAGAATTTATGTTTTTGGCAACATTCTGAGTAAACTCTAGAGACTGTTGTGTGTGAAAATCCCAGGAGATCAACAGTTACAGAAATACTCAAACCAGCCATCTAGCACCAACAATCATGCCACGGTTCAAATCACTATGATAAAAAAATTCCCCATTCTGGTTGATATGAACATTAATATTTTGCGCTATTCTAGTTATTAACACAGATAAGCACTTTGTATAATTTGTAGCGAATCAGCTCTATGAAATATTAATAATCAATCATAACTTGTTATAATCGATTATGAATATTTGGATCAGTTAATCGGGTTAACTTGATGTAGCTACATTAACATTACAACCAAATACTCGGTTCATCCCGTGAACACTCAATATTGGTTATTAATTAATTAATTAATAGAAATGTACATTTCCGGGGCATGGGAAATGTCTTTCTTACTAAGTATTAAGAGCAAGTAGTCAAAATCTATGATTAGTGACTTTAGATATGAGCTTGAGACACAGACAACTTTACGTGTGACATGAACAAGACTTTATTAACTAGACTAAACATTTAAACTACTCTAACATACATATACATACATGCATACAGTTTACCAAGGGAAAGAGGGCTGAAGCAGAATACAGGAAGGCAAGAAGTTATAGCATTGTTTGAAGTTCAGCAGATCAACAGCCTGAGCAAACCATCATATTAGTTCTGACACGCCCTTTTTAGAAAGGGGTAAGGATACTTAATGTATCAAATAATGAGACTAAGTTTGATACTTGCATGTCCCATTTGAATTAAACTGTCCTGATGCAATTTGTTGAGGCTCCAGTTTATCTTTGATGATGTTGTCTTGATGAGAGAGAACCAGTGGGAGTCAGAGGATCTTTGGTGAATGGAAAGACAAGGCCGTAGCCTGGCGCACGCTTGGGAGTCCTTGGGGCCTTCTAGTTCAGCATCATCTTCATTAGGACTTCTCAGGAAGGACCAAGAGAGTAAGAGAGCACAAGGCTCAGAGGACCAGGAAGCAAGAGGGCCAGGAAGCAAGAGAGAGAACCAAGAGAGAGAGGAGCAATTTATAACCTTAGAAAACATGTCCCACCTCTCATTGGCTCGACCAATAAGAAGGGTTTGAGTTCTAAGGTTATAAATTGCTCCTCTCTCTCTTGGTTCTCTCTCCGCTAAATCATATTACTCGTACACTGATGCCTTTTGAAAATATGCTTAAATGTGTTAAGACTCTTTCAATTACAGTAGAGATGTCAATTCAAGCCATCACTTTATCCGCATCCAAACAAGCCAGCAACTAGTGAAGCAAATGCCGTTTCGCATGTCATGTCCTATTCTGACCGGAATTATTCAATGCACACTTTTAGGTTGACAGTGGTTCAAGCTCATAACCTTTGTTTAATCATGCCCGCATTCTCCACCATTATGTAGCGAATCATCTCTATGAAATATTAATAATCAATCATAACTTGTTATAATTGATAAATTTAGCGGAGAAACCCTAATTTCAGTATTAAAGTGTAAGTCTGTTTTGATGAAGGAATCTCAGCTCAGCGGCATGTAAACTGTAACAGAATTGATTGCTTAACCTGTTTCTGATGAAGAAATCTCAGTACAGTGTTATATAAATGTAGATTTGGGCGATGCTCCCCTTTTCACAGTATAAAGGCCTTACAAATTATAGTTAGATTGATGTCCTTCATCTAAACTTTATCTGTGCATCTAAAAGGCTTAGCTTCCTGGTGATCAAAACTGTGTTTCACTCACTGAAACTCTGAAGTGCATTGGTTCCCATGACAACGACTTGTCACAGGAAGTGCTCACTCCAGATAGCACATGTGTTTCCTTCCGACGCCATTTTGTAAACAAACCAGCCTAGGTGGCTAAGCTAACCCAACTTAGCAGCCCCTTAGCTTAGGCTAAGCTAACTAATAGCTTCAACAGTTAGCTGCTAGCATAATTTACATGAAGCCTTTATCTACAGCTTGTGTGCATGCAGAGTGAAGTGATCTAAACCATTTTCCTTTAACCCCATTTCTGGTTTCTGAATTCTCACTTTCTCTTTCCTTAACTTTAATTCTTCTCATCTAACTTCACCTGCACCTTTCAGGTGCATCCCTTACTGAACGCTGTTCAGCTAAATTTGCAGTTACTTTGTTAATTAAATCTAAAAACTTAATTACATGTAAACTGTTTAGATAGAGAATAATTTTTATAGTTATTGGGAACTTTCAATGGCACGTTGACTAAACTTTATAGAGGGACAAACACATTGTGTGGTCTTGAACACGCAACAGCTGTGACCAACTATAGAATGATGTCCAAAGCAAATCTAATTGTTAGTCATCAGTGCTATTGATTATTCCCAATACAAGGTTATTCTGCTATTTTAATCACTTCTTCAAGTCTTTTTATTATTTTTACTAATAATAGAAGGCAGCTATTCATTTTCCCATTTAACCCTCTTGGTCTAGTGTGGTTTTATTTCCCCATAAAACTGCAAAAGTAACTAGACATACTTTTCTTCTCGATTTTGTGTTTATTTGCAACAAGTTGCTTAAATTTTATGAGCCAGCTACACTAGTAATCTAGACGATTTCTATGGCATAATTTTGAGCACCACTAATAGACACAATCTAATAGGAAAGCTCTTTTCTTCCTCTTTCTTTCTCTTCTTCATGTGTTCAAAGATCAAGCCTGTTGTATGCTATCAGTAAGTGCTGATAAATAATTTGACCCAAAGAAACATCTTAAGTCATTTATTAAATCTAGGCTTACGCTCTTTTAGCAAAGCCACTCAGATCCACACAAATCTGAGCATCCTGCTATTTGCAGCTAAGATAGTAATAATCAGGAACACATTTCACTTGTTAACCACACCTAGCAAAACCTAGCTGTACATTATACACCTTGCTGTCTCACTTTGCCTTTAGCTCCAAATTCTGTTTGATCTTGCATTAGTCTCTTGCCCTAACTCTCACCAGAAGTGTGCCAAAATGTTGCAGATGCTTAGCCTAACTGCCCAGATGGCAGGCCAAAAGGACTGGCTAGGTGTTTTGAGGAACACCCTTTTATCCATGGCTGCTGACGACCTTCAGCAACAGAACAAAAAGCAACTGGAAAACGAGGGAAAAGCACTAATGACAGACGACTCAAACCAGAGGTATGAGCACAAATATCTGACTGAGGTTATCGTCCTGGCCCACAACCTCACAGGTTTGAAACAGGAGGTAAACAACCTCCAACGCCAGATCACTAAGTCCCAAACGGAGCTGACACATGCTAAAAACTGCATAGACCAGCTAGAGATGGAGGCTCAGGACAGACACAAGGACCCTGGCGGAAGGGAGTCACAGGAGGTAATCCACAGACTTCAAATGGCTCTGACAGCTGCTAAACAACAAGAGCAGTTGGAAAAGACAGCCAGAGAGCACCTGGAAAAGGTACTTTTTCACAAAGATTCACTGTTAAAAACAGCAAATTATGAACTCTTGGACAAAGATGCCAGAATCATGGCCTGTGAAGGTCAACAGAATGTGTCCACAGCTGAAGTTAAAGTGCTGACTCAGCAGCTGGAAAACACCAAAGATGAACTTGACATGGTCCAACGAGAACTGAGACACTCTTACCTGCTGCAAAAGGAACCACAGCAGGAGAGACATCTCACTCCCCCACTTGCAATCAGCAGAGAAACCTCCCCCAGCCAAGCACAGAGTTACAAAGGGGGAGACAAACCCCTCTGCTTAACACATCATCGGACAGTTTCCTTAAAGCTTCTGCAGCCGCGGACGGAAAAGGATTGATTCAGACGAATCTTGAAACGACACGTGCAGCGACACTCAAAGACCTCAACCGAATGGCCAGACATATCCCTGCATTTACACCAGAGCTTGCAGGAGACCACGACGTCCACGCTTACCTGCGAGACATTGACTTTCACCTGCAGTCTTTGATGAGTGTGAACCATCAAGATAGACTTCATCTGATGTGGATCACATCCAGCCCCGAGTTGCGACGCTTTCTGGCTCGACAGCCAGAAAACATCCAGTCTAACTACCAGCAGCTGAAACAAGCCATCATAAGGGAATTCTCAGAGTCTAAAAACGGACTGATCGCTGCCCTAGACACCAAACAGGGTCGGCATGAAACTACCTATGTTTACTACCACAGACTCAGACGAGCTTACTTCGGAGCTTGCAACAAACCTGGGATGGAGGAGGACACCAGCTTCAAGAGCCTTTTCCTCCGAAACCTCCATCCTATGGTAAGTCACCATTTAGGCATTATGGCCTGCCCCCACACAATGCCTATCCAACAACTGCGTGACCTGACACAGAAGGCCTTTAACAAACACAAGGCCTCACCCAGCAAACACCACAGGACGTCCCACAGCAGTCTACAACAACATCCTCCTGTACACCTTTCAAACAGGTGCCAAACAGAGGCTGCACAAAGACAGCTAGAAAAGCCTGTTTATGAGTTACAAGAGCTGCTAGCACTAGCAAAAGAGCTCCTGGAACAGAACTCCCCTGAGGAGTACTGGGAAGAACAAACCTCTGACTCTTGCCCAACACCACTCAGGCAAGCTCAAGTCAGCACTGCTGCCAGAGCAGAGTAACACTGCAGACTTCAGACACCTGGTGACTGGGTGCTGGACCAAGGGCTGAACGGCCACCTGCTGCCCTTTGCTACCAGTACTAGGTCAGTCTGAAACTCTCTCCACACTACACAATGCCCATAACCACTCAATGCAGCCACAAACAAGCACCTGCCTCAAACGAACTGACTTCATAATGACAGGTGACACACTGTCAAAGCACCTGCTGCCTCTGCACCTGCTGCAGAGACCTGGATTTGGCTACTGTCTACATCACCCACCGTGGAACAACCACCTGCTACAAAACCCTCATGATTCACCTGCCATCCGCCATTGTGATGATTGTCGTCCGATGATGTCTCCAACAGGGACACCACCTGATGAAATGGGGGACTGTAAGGTATGGCGGAGGATCAGTGGCCTTAACAGATTCACGAACAAACAAGAACTTACTGTTAAAAACTCCCTAATTACTGAAATAAGCCAACCAGTCTCCACAAGCACAATAAATGTATTGACAAAGAGACAATGAACTATTGACAGAGAACCGCATGTGACATCCGCATGCTCACCACGTGCTTATCGTGTGGACAGGAAGGGGGAAACTTTGAACGTAACAATGTGTGTGTGTGTGTTTTTCAGTTAAACACAGAACTGCATATTGCTAATGAAATACGTGTAATCCCTGTATGTTGTGTATTTCTGAGGTATATCAAACTCGTTAGAACTGTTTCGTTGTGTGTTTTAAACTCTGAGGCCTCATATTTAATAGCCTCAGAGTGTATATTCCCTTTTTAAGCGTACTAAACACACGTTTCTTGGTATCAAATTAAACCTTACGATTTGTCCGAGCTGAATTCGAATATAAGATCTCTGTAGAATGATATTACGCGAAGTTTTACTATCTTTTGAGTCATTCAGCCCAAAATCTCTTACTGTCATAAACATGCAAATGAGCCTTGACAAAGGAACTCTCTCATGCCCAGAGTAAGGGAGACTTTTACGACCTCCAAAGGAATGTTCAGAGAAGTGCTGACCCTCACTTCATTCTCTTACTGAGAAAGAGAAATGAACCCTGTTAATCCTATATATATATTCTATATATCCATGTGATAAATTCATTGACATGTATCTAATGTTCCATCTCATAATTTTCCTAAATGTTGTTTGATATGTGTTTTCTTTCAAACTCTAATGGGTTAATGTTTCAGACTTTGCATACTATGGTTAACCGAAATCATGTGTGGCATATTTGGTCTCTATAACTTGGTATTTTGAAGATCGAAATGACTGTGTACATGATATGTCGATAACAACAACATATTAGTATTACAAGTATATTTCCTAGTTTCTTTCTTGCTCATGCAATGAGAAATGTGAGAACAAAAAGCAATAAACCAAATTCCCGCCTGGAACCCAAACCCTTCCCATTGGTCGAGCCAATGAGAGGTGGGACATGTTTTCTAAGGTTATAAATGCTCTTATCTCTTAGTCTTACGTCTCTTCGCTCTCTTATGCTCCTCTTGCTTCCTGCCTCTCTTGCCCTCTGAGCCTTGTGCTCTCTCACTCTCTTGCTGAATGATGCTGAACTAGAAGGCCCCAAGGACTCCCAAGCATGCGCCAGGCTACGGCCTTGTCTTTCCATTCACCAAAGATCAATCTGACCCCCACTGGTTCTCTCTCTCATCAAGACAACATCATCAAAGATCAACTGGAGCCTCAACAATTGCATCAGGACAGTTTAATTCAAATGGGACATGCAAGTATCAAACTTAGTCTCATTATTTGATACATTAAGTATCCTCACCCCTTTCTAAAAAGGGCGTGTCAGAACTAATATGATGGTTTGCTCAGGCTGTTGATCTGCTGAATTTCAAACAATGCTATAACTTCTTGCCTTCCTGTATTCTGCTTCAACCCTCTTTCCCTTGGTAAACTTTATGCATGTATGTATATGTATATGAGTAGTTTAAATGTTTAGTCTAGTTAATAAAGTCTTGTTCATGTCACATGTAAAGTTGTCTGTGTCTCAAGCTCATATCTAAAGTCACTAATCATAGATTTTGACTACTTGCTCTTAATACGTAGTAAGAAAGACATTTCCCATGCCCCGGAAATGTACCTTTCTATTAATTAATTAATTAATAACCAATATTGAGTGTTCACGGGATGAACCGAGCATTTGGTTGTAATGTTAATGTAGCTACATCAAGTTAACCCGATTAACTGATCCAAATATTCATGATCGATTATAACAAGTTATGATTGATTATTAATATTTCATAAAGCTGATTCGCAACAAATTGTAGACAGCAGAACAGCATTTCAGAATGCGCAACATGTCAACCTTAATGTGGATGGCTACAACAGCAGAAGACCATGTCAGGCACTTGATTAGGACCATAGTGTTCCTAATAAAGTGCTCAGTGAGTCATAAACACTACTACTATTAACTATTTGGGATTATTTGACCTAGAAATACCTAGAAATACAATTAACAAGGGCTCAAAAGAGATCTTCTCTAAACAAAATAATTGACAGGGACTCTTCATAGGGTAAAAGGTGAGTATACATTGTATATTTAGACTTAACTTTTGAGTTTATAGCACCTAAGTCTGCAAAGTATTGCTGCGTTCTACTCACTATATAGTAGTGTTTTCTATATTATTATAATGTATTTTCCTATGGAGAAAAAAAAAGGATATAAATTTTTTTTTTCCATGGAAACAGTGGTGAATATGTTTCTGTTGTATAACAAATTTTGTTTTTGTGGATGGAAATGAAACTAAGGTAGGCATAGTTTTTAAAAGATGAAACAGAAATAAACAAAATAAACACACAGAGTAGAACTGAAATCCATGTGGGATGAAAATGGGTTATAAAAAAATACATAAATAAAAAAGGAGAGGATGTACACTGAAAGCAACCCACACTTAAAACACTTCAGAAAATACAAATTAAGAAATTTTTGCAGATACAACCCCCTTTAAGGGGGTTCAAATTCAATTAATTTTATACTATATGCAGTAAATTAGAAACAAGAGTTTTCCCCTGGAGTTAGAATAAGAAAGGCATTTTAGGCTAAGATCACTTGTATTAGCAATATTCCCCAAGTTTTCACTAAGTACTCCAAGTATGACTTTCTTTCTTGAAAATAATATTTTCTTATGAATATCCCAGTCTGTCTTTTCAATACATTGGCAGTGGATAGTCCCTTACATTAAAGCTTAAAAAAGGACTTAAAAGTATCATAAAAGTGGTCCATGTGATCAGTGAATCATATTCCATGTCTTCTGAAGCCATATATTTCAGTGAAAATATTGAAACGTCTTGTTCAATAAACATCTCTTTTTGTGTTCCGCATATAGGGAAGAAAGTCATAAAGGTTTGGAAAAACATGAGGGTGAAAAAATTATGACAGAATTTTGAACTGTTCCTATAAGTGTGCAAAAAGGAAACAAACACTATTTGGGACCACTGTATTTGAGGATAAAGAACACTACAATCCACTGAAATTCCAAAATAAAATTGTATTCAGGTCAAAGGTGCTGATGTTTTACATGCAGACATTTCTGCCACCTTGCCAGAGTCCATACACCACTGCTACTGCAGGGTCTCTTTCTGATTGATATGCACTGATCTACCACAGTCGGCACTCTTTTAAGCAATAATCATTCATTGAGCTTTTGATTGGGCTCTGGGTCTTGGTGAGCACCTCAAGGTCCATCTGTCCTCACCTGCCAATACAGTGTGATGAGCTTGCTTATGTGCTGGTTGTTGCCTCCTGACAGCCAGTAAATGTAGTAAGCAATCATGACGCCCCTAATGACAAGGACAGAAACAGGCAGAGAGTATCAGACAACTTTCAATCAAGATGTTACATCGTCTAGTGGGAGAAGGCAAAAGAGACATGGCACATGCTCAATAAAGGACATTTTACTTGATAGACACACATGCATACATGTCTTGAAGAGTGCCTGAAGAAAAGCATTTACATCAGGCTGACTCATGTTTTTTTTGGTGTGGATGACAAAAAAATGATGTTCTCATTATAACATTCAAGTAAGTGCACATCACGTAACCGAATGTAGAAGATATGTTACTTATTCATTCTGCATTGGCAAATCTTTGTTTATAAACTACTGAAACTCCAGACTAATCTCGTCCACTATTTTAATGCTTACTCATTAGGTTAATGTAACGGTTACCCTGTCTTGTCTCACTGTTGCCCTTTGTTTGTAATTTTGTCACTTTTGTTATTCCTTAGTTTTCACTTTTGTCACCCTTGTACCTCCATAGTCTTGTTTTCCCTCGTGTTCACTGTTCATTGTTTTCACCTGCCCTTGTTAATTTGCCTTTGGTTTCTGCTAATCAGCCTTTGGTTTCTGTTAATCACCTTGTCACCTAGTTTGTGTTCTGTTTGTTCATTGGCCCCTTTTTCCCATGTTTTTGTATTTTATATCCTGGTTTTTGGTTTAGTCCTTGTCTGTCGTTGAATGCTGTTGTACGTAGTTTGTGCTCGCTCCCATGCCTGTGTTCCCGTGTTCCAGTTCCTGTGTTCGTGTTTTGTTTTCATTTGCCCATCGTGGTAGTTTTGTTTATTCATGCCTGTTTGTTTCCTTCAATCAAATAAACCCGCATTTGGATCCTCATCCCTTGTCTGACTCCGACCTCATTCGTTACAGTTAACAATAAAAGGCTAATGATAATACTAAATCCTTAATTAAATATAACACTCCCTGCTAAAATATCCAGCATTGTTGGTCACCAGTTTATGTTGTGTTTTGTGTGCTAGTCCCCCAGCATGGTGTGGTGATGACCCTAACAGACTTTTTAATTAGTTAAAACAGCTTAACCTGAAAGACAATGCTGGTCAACCAACTTCACCAGCTGGGTTTGCTGGTGAAAGCATGGCTATGCTGTTGTTACACCATCTATACCAGCACCAAACCAGCACTAACTAGCATTAACCAGTTTAGACCCACATGCTGGTTAAGATGGATTTTTAGCAGGGCTGTAAACCCAAATGTTGTCATTACGGTTGTCTTAGTGAAACATTACTTGAAATGTCAAGTTTTTGGCTCATAACTCAAATTTCTATGTTCCTTGAACTTATTTTTCTTAAAAATCCATTGACTGAGATTTAAAGTGTTAACTCAAAATATTGAGTATACAATTGAGACTATGGGGAATACCCATAATGCCTTGTGCTTGAATTATTTAATTGTTTTCTTGGTCAAAGGGAAAATATGGGGACATTTAAATAGTTGTTACTAAGAATTCATTAAGGTTTTACCAATATTGTAGTATTATTTATGTTGTTCAGTTGCAAATAGTTTTGTGTGATGTCACCATTAGGCTGATCTGTGTCCCCTTTGGTTAAGTTGGACCCTGACAAAACAGTTGATATGTGGATAGGATATTTCAGATCCTATTGTGCATTTCTGTGGAGAAATACATTTACTTGATGATTGATCAAGAATGATAATATTAATTATTTAAGCTGTATTTTTGAAACAACAACATTTAAATAGCAAATCTAGGTTAAGTCTACTTGCATCTAGTTACCTTAACTTAAATAGTTACATTTGTGTTCAAATAGAATGAATTTAAGTTCATTTAATTACACAAGTTTTGGAGATGCCATTACTCAGTTCAGTTGAGGGAATGAGTTTACTCAATCTATTGAGTAAATTAAATTGATTAGGGTTTACATTGCACTTTCTTTTTATATGCCACCAATAATAATTATCCACTACCAGTAAAGTTTGGACACACCTACTCATTCTTTATTAGTTCTATAAATAAAAACAAAAAAATAAAAAATAATATATATATATATATATAAAGAAAAGAACATTTGACAGAAAAAATAGACGTTACAGTTGTCTTACCATTTAAAAAAGTTTTTCGGTGCTTGTCTCAGGAGTGCACACACTACAAGACCATTGGCCATGATATCTTCTCGTTGTGTACCAGTCACTGACTCAAAACATCAAAGGAGATGAGCTTGAGTCATGTAGTGTACACAAGGCTTAAGCAGCTCTAGACCTAAATGGATCTCTTTTAAGTATTTGTGGGTGGTTAAGTGAAGAGTTCCAACTGGCTTTGATCTAGAAAACAGCTTTTGTAATAACTGAGCGACTCAAAGATGTGGCATATATCCAGTGGTTATTTTGAGTACTGGGAACAAAGGAAATGTTCAGAATGGAATACAAGCATCCTGCTCATTTAATGCAGTGAAGTACACACAAAATACTGCCTACTAATAAAAAATAAACATTTCAAACAGTTTGTAACTTATTGTCACATTACATTATTATGCTTGCCACATACCCTCATTACATGCATGCTGAATTACACAAATGTCATCCTCACATCATCTTGGTAAAAAACAAACAAACTAAAAAAAAAAAACAAACAAACAAAAAGTTTTTTTTGGATTTTTAATCAAATTTTCTGGCAATTACTCTTGGCAATCTGTTTCAAATAATGACTCTAGAAAAAGACTGTGGTGGATATTACTTTCAGTTCATTCATCACACAGGAAATGGAGGGTCAATTAGAGTGCATTGCCAGTGGCGTTTAACAACCAAGAAATTGCATAGGGCCCCCGGTTGGATGGTGAACATTCAATGTGTGTGTGTTTTATACATTCAGTCAAGTCCGAATTTTGGTGATCTGATGGATATCAGGACATTGATGGTATTCTTAAGGTTTTGGAAAATGTTGTTTTTTTATTTGTTTTCCTTGTAGTCAAGGGAATAAGCAGAAGCCTTCGCCAACACCAGCGTTCGATGATGTCACGTCTCGATGTGTTTTTGTTCATGATTTGTGTTCTTCTTTTATTTTTAAAAGTTTAGTTCTTGGTTTATGTCATGTGGTTCCCCGGTCATGTGATCATCCTGTTTCCCTCCATGATCATGTGTCTTGTTTTCATTGGTTTATAGTCTTGTTACTCATTATCAGTTCTAGTTTGTCATTGGTTTAAGTTTAGTAGTCTTGTTCCCTGTCAAAAAGCTACACTTTGATGTGCTGACTTAGCGCTTTGGGAACAACTTTAGGTGTGACCAGCCTTGAATATGTGTGCAACACGTCAATGAAATTGACCAGAATTTAAAGCCTCTGCTGGTGACATCATTGGATGCACCTGTAGCAGGGCTATAAATAGATGCGTCACAGGTGCATCATCAGATCTTTTGTCTTCAGATCACTCTGTGTGTGCTTCATGAGCCTCTCAGAAACTTTCTACTTTCCTCTGTTAGGTGTTAGATTTTGTTAGGCAGTGCGCAGAAACCTTTCTTGTTTCTCTTAAAAAAAATGACAGAGCAAGCGGTGTGTGTTCCCTTTTTTACGCTCTATGGCTGAGAGGGACACACATCAGTTTTATTTCGTATGTTCGGGTAAGAGCATGCTGCTCTTGCGTTGGGGGCGGGGCGGGCGCGAGCATCGCGATCTGTTCTCAGTCAAAATGCTTCGCACTCATCTTGCTTACTTCCAAGAGCCAGCACCCACTCTTTCGTTGTGGGGCTCTCGTCTTGATCTGGTTGAGGAGCGAGAGACGGGTCCATCCCTATCGCTCGCTCTCTCCCCAGGTCCAGCTGATCCTTCTCGTGAGCCTGAAGCACGCTTCAGCGCCTCTTCGGTTCGTGAGGGGGACGCTGAATTTCTTGAGTCTGTGGACTTTGAGCACCCACCTCTGAACATTCCACGCACAATAATAAAGGGGCTGGAATTACTCGAGGTGGTTACTCAGGCTGTGACCAGGCTACAGTTAGACTGGCCATGTGAATAAGAGACCCCCAAATGCTCCAAACTAGAAGACAGATTTCTGTCTGGTGGCCAAAGAAAAAAAGAAAAGGAAAAGGGGAACGCTATACCAGTCCCTTCCTTTATTTGATGACCTCCATGACAAGCTTTCTCGTTCATGGAGGAATCCTTATACTTCCTGTATCTTCGTGCGCTCGACGTCGACATATTCGACTATCGTGGGTGCTGAGACATGGGGGTATTCGGTGATGCCGCTGGTAGAAGAGACACTTGAGGTTATCTCTCGCCTGGCTCGGCATCATCGCTAAAGAGACCCACTCTCCCCACAAAGCCGTGCAAGACCACCTCCACGCTTGTGGGGAAGGCTTATCAGGCAGCAGGTCAGGCTGGGGCTACCCTGCATACTATGGCAGTGTTACAGGCGTACCAGGCTGATCTGTTGAAGGACCTGAGTGCGGGTAACACGGTCGACGAAGAGGCTTTCTCTGAGCCTCGTCGAGCCACGGATCTGTCTCTCCGTGTGACCAAGCAGACGGCTCGCGCCATTGGCCAGTCTATGTCTGCTTTAGTCAGCACTGAGAGACACTTATGGCTCAACCTGTCGGGCATCAGAGATAAGGACAAAGTTTTTCTTCTCGATGCCTCGGTTACGCCTTCTGGCTTATTTGGTGACGCTATGAATGTAGTTATCACCAGGTTCCAGGAGGCAAAAAGCCACAAGTAAGCCTTCGGGCAATTCCTTCCTCACCGCACTCAGGGGGAGGGGCCGTCGGCCACCCAGCCCCACCCCGGTCCTTCTAGACAGGAGGCTCAAAAACAAAGTGTGGCAAATCGTGCTCCCTCTTGTAAAGACTGGGGGCCGGTTCGTCGCCCTCAGCAGCCCCCAAAGAAAGACCTCAGGGCAGTTATTTCTAAAAAGGGAAAAACCCTGATGGTTTTGCGCCCCAGCCTTGTGGGGGTAGCCCCCCTTGGGATGGGTCACATGAAACATCCACCTGTACCCTCCCAATACCCCCATGAAACCGCTCCATTCCCACGCCTCTGGTGTTTCGGGAGTTAGCGGCTTCCAGCTAAATGTTGGGTGTTCCATTGCTTCCTGCCGTAGTCCAGGACACAGGACACTCGACATCCCCTCAACAGGAAGTGTCAGAATCAATACCCATCTCAGAGAACCTGGCAGCGTGGAAAATACTGCCGGGTGTCTCTCTGTGGGTCCTAAGAACAGTAGAAAAAGGCTACAGAATTGAATTTGTTCGCCGGCCTCCGTGGGTCAACGGTGTGGTTTCCACTACCGTGAAACCGGTAACTGTCAAAATGGTCGTGTTTCAAATCCAACATCGCGATTGGTTGGTCACGATCGATCTCATGGACACGTACTTTCATATAGAAAGCCTGCCACAACACAGGAATTTCTCGAGGTTTGCTTTCAGGGGCAAAGTTTTACAATATCGGGTTCTTCCATTCGGTCTAGCCTTATCACCCCGCACATTCACGGAATGTATGGATGCAGCACTGGCTCCTTTGCGACTCTGGGGCGCTGTTCGTCAGTACCAATGAATACTAGGTCTCATGGCATCTACATCCTCGGTCATCCCTTTGAGCTTTCTGCACATGAGACCGTTTCAGTTGTGGCTCAAAGCCAGGGGATTTTATCCAAGGACCAATCCCCTAGGCTGATAAGGGTTACGTGCCGCATACTACGTACCCTTTCTATGTGGTTCAGACCCCGGTTCCTCACTTTGGGTCCCACTCTAGATGCGTCTTGCCATCGCAGGTTGCTTACAACAGACGCCTCCCTGACAGGCTGGGTGGTGTTCTTAATTGGTTGTCCAGCTCAAGGGGAATGGGAGGGTCGTCAGCTCGATTGTCACATTAACTGTCTCGAGTTGATGGGTGTATTTTTGGCCCTGAAATACTTCCTCCAGAGACTGCCATGTCTTGCGGGTGGACAACACAGCGGTAGTCTCCAGTCCGTGCCCTTCAGACTTATTTCCACTGCACTAGCCAGTGGCAAAAGTCAGGGCAACTATTCGTTTGCCATGGGGGCCGCAACAGGGGGACAGCCACCACGAAGCAGACTATGTCGCATTGGGTGAGGGACGCTATTGTCCTGGCCTATGAGGGGCACGGTCAAGCTTCGCCAGTAGGTATCACCTCCTATAAAGCCATGGCTAGAGGTGTCCCTCTGCAGCATGTATGTGATGCGGCAGACTGGTCCTCTCCGCACACATACATAAGATTTTATAGTTTGGATGTTCATGCCACTCCGGGCTCTTATGTCCATGAGTTAACATCACAAGCTCATGTCTGAGACCTCTCGCACTCTTGTGATCACACTAAAGCGTTATGTCAGCGCAGCATCAAAGTGTAGCTTTTTGACAGCAATGATGTCACCAGCAGAGGCTATAAATTCTGGTCAATTTCATTGACGTGTCGCACAAATATTCACAGCAGGTCACACCTAAATTTGTTCCCAAAGCGCTAAGCGCAGCATCTCGTTCCGCATTTATCAGGGAACAAGGGTTACAGTTAAGTAACCCGAGACGTTATCTATAGTGTGTTCATTGGTTGTCTTGTTACCCATGTCTGAGTATTAAAACTCTCATGTTTTCCATTGTAGGTTGTCAGTTATTATTCTTTTTATTTAGTTCAAGTCAAGTCAAGTTATGTAATGTTTATATTCAAGTCAAGTCAAGTCTCAAGTTTATGTCAAGTCTAGTTTATGTGTCAATTCAAGTTCATGTTTATGTTCATGTGTTATAGTTAGGGTTTTTGATTTGCACATCTGTAAATAAAACTGCACTTGTGTTCAGCTTCACGTCATCATCTTCATCATTGCCATCAGCTATGTTACAGAATACCTGACAGCCCATAATTAACCCAGCAGTTCAGCTCCTGTGCCTATGATAGGGAAAGCGATCCCTAGAGGAATATGTGGGGGACTTCTGGAAGCTTCTGGAAGCTTCATCCATCCCAGGACCAGCATTGTCAATCTCGTCTGTCCCAGTGCCAGCGTTATCAGTGGCGTCTGTCCCAGAGCCAGCATTGCCAACTTTGGCCTCCTGGAGGAGTTTTTCTCTGCCCATGTAAAGGAGGTTATTTCTGAGTCTCTGCCAATGCCCACGACCACGGAGGTCGTTTCTGAGTCTCTGCCTATGTCCATGACCACGGAGGTTGTTTCTAAGTGTCTGCCAATGCCAATTACCACGGAGGTCGTTTCTGAGTTTCTGCCCATCCCCATGACCACGGAGGTCATTCCCGAGTCTCTGTCCATGCCCACAACCACAAAGATCTCTCCAGAGACTCTGCTCATGTTCACGACCACTGAGATCTTTTCCTAGTCACTCAGAACTCTTAGTTTCGAGCCCCCATGGCTCCGCCTTCCACGACTTTGCCCCACATCATGGCCGCCAAGCTCGAGTTCCACATCATGGCTGCCAAGCCGAGTTCCACATCAAGCCTGAGTCAGCTCCAGGTCATGTCACAGCTATACCAGAGTCAGCTCCAGGCAATGTCACAGCCAAGCCAGAGTCAGCTCCAGGCCATGTCACAGCTACGCCAGAGTCAGCTCCAGGCCATGTCACAGCTACGCCAGAGTCAGCTCCAGGCCATGTCACAGCTATGCCAGAGTCAGCTCCATGCCATGTCACAGCCACGCCAGAGTCAGCTCCATGCCATGTCACACCTCAGCCTGCTTCATGCCATGTCACAGCCATGCCAGAGTCAGCTCCATGCCATGTCACAGCCAAGCCAGAGTCAGCTCCAGGCTATGTCACAGCCAAGCCAGAGTCAGCTCAAGGCCATGTCACAGCCACGCCAGATTCAGCTCCATGCCATGTCACAGCCAAGCCAGAGTCAGCTCCAGGCTATGTCACAGCCAAGCCAGAGTCAGCTCCAGGCCATGTCACAGCCACGCCAGAGTCAGCTCCATGCCATGTCACAGCCATGCCAGAGTCAGCTCCATGCCACGTCACAGCCACGCCAGAGTCAGCTCCATGCCATGTCATGCCTCAGCCTGCTTCATGTCATGTCACAGCTGAACCTCAACCTGTTCCATGCCATGTCTCAGCCAAGCCTCAGTCTGTTCCATGCCATGTCTCAGCTAAGCCCCAGACTGCTCTATGCCATATCACAAGCAAGCCTCTGCACCATGGTCCAGGCCTGCCTCTGCACCATGGTCCATGCCCTCCTCTGTGGGACATCCTTCCCTGTGGCTCAGACTTGGTCCTCAACCCCAATGGCTCCACCTCTCGAGCCTCTTTGAGCCCCAACTTTCCATTGGCTCTGCCTTGTTCCCATGCCCCACACCCTGTCTTGGGGCATCTGGAGCCGCCCCTAGAGGGGGAATGTGTCACGTCTAGATATGTTTTTGTTCATATTTTGTATTCATGTATTTTTAAAAGTTTAGTTTTAAACTAAACTAAACTTGTCTCAAGTCTCAAGTTTATGTCAAGTCTAGTTCATGTGTTTGGTCAAGTTCATGTTTATGTTCACGTGTATAGTTAGGGTTTTTGGTTTGCACCAAAAACATGGTTTGCGTCTGTAAATAATGCTGCACTTGGGTTCAGCTTCACGTCATCGTATTCATCATTGCCATTCGCTACGTTACAAATGGAGTAAATGTTTTGACAATTCTTTTTCTTGACTGTACAACTTTTGCATCGATACATGGAGATGTTCAAGTGTGGCATACATTTGTATTTTGAGAGTGAGTTCGTCAGCTGTGCTGTGTGAAAGGAACCACAACAGTCATACAGTGTGATAGCCACTCTGCACTGCATTATAAACATTATGCAAACAGAAAGTATTCTAGCTGAGATTCACACCACTTGGTTGAAAATACAGTTGTCAATCCCAAAAACTGACTGTGTGAACGTAGCCTTTAAGTGTTTTCCAGACAGTACATTGTTCTGCCTTTATGAAGCGATCGCTGAAAAACAATTCAGCATCAACCCATGTCTCAGTAATGCAGAGCTGAGAATCACGGGGAGCTTGCTTGATTAATGCTTGATGAGGATGTGCAAGTGTCCTGCTGAGGTGAATGAAGCAATTCTCCTGGGTGTAAATGCCAATTAAATGTTTACAAATAATTAACCACAGTACCCATGTGTACCCTCAGGGGTTAAAATATTGTTGCGAGTAAACATGACATTTACAGTAGAACACATAGCAGGCTTGTTAAGGGTTTCCTTGCTCTGTTTCAACTTCAGGTGCAGCATTTGCACCTTTTTTGTTACTTTAATGCAGCAGTCATGCACTGTTGTATGCTGAAGGAAGAGTGATTCCGATTGTGTGCTATTGCTTGGTCTAAGAGAATTTCCTGGGGTGTGACAACGCTTTCTTGTTTTAATATGGGAGAATTTTTGGATTGGAGCCGAGACATGGCATGTCACTCATCCCTTGTTTTCTTACCCAAGCATCAAATTAAATGCTAATTGTTTTTGTCTGTGTGTGATGTGGCACTGAGCTGCACTGTGTGCCTGACTAGGGACCAGACACATAGAGAGAAACTGTGTACTCGAGTGTGTGTATGTGTGTGTGTGTGTGTGTGTGTGTGTGTGTGTGTGTGTGTGTGTGTGTGTGTGTGTGTGTGTGTTTGTCATTATTACAAAGAACAAGTAGCACTTATTTATCTCTGCATAGGGAAAATGTTTAAACTTGGGCTGTAAAAATTAATGCGCCGCAATTAAGAATTTATTTTCATTAATGCAGTACATTAATAACCAATTTGATGCAGATACCTTCTCAGATTACAGGAGCCTACTTACAACAGATATGGAGCATGTGAGATTGAAGGGAAAAAAGCACACTTTAAATTAAGAAAGTTTATACTGCTGAGTTTACTCACTGATATACAGATGCAGTTGAAGTCATAAGTTTACATAAACCTTGGCCAAATACATTTAATCTCAGTTTTTCACAATTCCTGACATTTTATCTGAGAAAACATTCCCTGTCTTAGGTCAGTTAGGATCACTACTTTATTTTAAGAATGTGAAATGTCGGAATAATAGAAGAGAGAATTATTTATTTCAGCTTTTATATCTTTCATCACATTCCCAGTGGGTCAGAAATGTACATACACTTTGTTAGTATTTGGTAGCATTGCCTTTAAATTGTTTAACTTGGGTCAAACGTTTTGGGTCGCCTTCCACAAACTTCTCACAATAAGTTGTTTGTAGGCCTCCTTGCTCGCACATGCTTTTTCAGTTCTTCCCACAAATATGCTCTGCCTCATGCAAGAGGACCGTCCTGTGGAGGATCATATACGCGACTTCCTGGAGCTGGCGAATGTAGCAGACTTCCCTGACTACTTCCTGGTGGTGTTCTTCAGGGCAAATCTGAACAGTTCGCTCAAGGAGAAGTTGCCACCGGCGACTCGCCGCTGGACGCTCCTCGAATTTGTGGAGGAGAATCTACTAGTCTGCGGCTCGCCGTTCACTGTGGGCATAGTTGAAGAGGGCCCTACCTCTCCTCCCACAGTGGTCACCCCCAGCCTTCCATGGCTCGTCCCTCCACGCCTGCCACGGCCAAAGAGCCAGCGGTGCCAGCTTCGTCCACCCGGAGGAGGAGAGAGGAAAGGCTTCCGCTCCCCAGTCCACACCTGCCACGGTCAGCGAGCCAGACCCCACACCTGCAACGGTCAGCGAGCTAGCGTTGTCAGCCTCGTCCGCCCGGAGGAGGAGGAGAAGAGGAAAGGCTTCTGCTCTCCAGCCTCCGCCTTCCACGGCTCCGTCCACAGAACCTCCCATGGCTCTGCCTCCAATGTTCAGTGAACCAGAGCTCACGCATGCCACGATCAACAAATCAGCGCCTGTAGCCTCGAACGTCAGTGAGCCAGCGCCTGTAGCCACAAACGTCAGTGAGCCAGCGCCTGTAGACATGAACGTCAGTGAGCCAGCGCCTGTAGCCTCGACCGTCCCAGAGCCAGCTCCTGTAGCCTCGACCATCCCAGAGCCAGCGCATCCCGAGCCTTCCAGGGCTCCACCTCTCGAGCCACCCAGGGCTCTGCCTCTCGAGCCTCCCAGGGCTCCGCCTCCCGAGCCACCCAGGGCTCCGCCTCCTGAGCCACCCAGGGCTATGCCTCTCGAGCCTCCCAGGGCTCTGCCTACCGAGCCTCCCAGGGCTCCGCCTCCCGAGCCACCCAGGGCTCTGCCTATCAAGCCACCCAGGGCTCTGCCTCTCGAGCCTTCCAGGGCTCCGCCTCTCCAGCCTCCCAGGGCTCCGCCTCTCCAGCCTCCCAGGGCTTCATCCCAGAGCCTTCCAGGGCTCCGCCTCCAGAGTCTTCTACGGCGCCGCCTCCTGAGCCTCCCACAGCTTCGGCTCCAGAGCCTTCTACGGCTCTGTCTCCTGAGCCTTCCACGGCTCCATCTCCCAGGGCTCTGCCTACCACGGCTCCGTCTCCAGAGCCATCTACGGCGCCGCCTCTCGAGCTTTCCATGACTCCGCCTTCCACGGCTCCACCTCCTGAGCCTCCCACTGCTCCACCTCCAGAGCCTCCCTCGGCTCCGCCTCCAGAGCCTTCCATGGCTCCGCCTCCTGAGCCTCCCTCAGCTCCGCCTCCTGAGCCTTCTACGACGCCGCTTCCTGAGCCTTCCACGGCTCCGCTTCCCACGGCTCCGCCTCCTGAGCCTTCCACGGCTCCGCCTCCCACGGCTCCGCCCTCGGAGTTCTCCATGGCTGATCCCCTGTTGTCTGCCCCGTGTTTCACTTGTCAACTGTTATAAACTACACTTCCCATAATTCCCTGCCCTCATCACTGCCTATGCACTTCATTGTTCTCACCTGTGTGTGATTATCCCTGTTTATTTAAGCCCTGTTGTTTGTTCAGTCTTGGTCGGTTGTTGAATGTAGATGTTTGAATGTTATCTTTGCCCTCCGTGGATGTTTCTCCAGCCTGTGTTCTTCTTGGATGTCTTTTCGTGTTTTTGTTTTGTTTTCCCATCGTGGATGTTTTATTTGTTCCAGTCTTGTTTGTCTTCATCATTTTTCAATAAAACCGCACTTAGATCCTCACCCCTCGTCTTCCTTCATCTGCCTTCGTAACAATTATATGGTAAGCACATTTATAGCACTTTATAACTGCTTTATTCCACATATGTTGAATTAAGTTATATTTTATTCATATCAGATCTATGATGCATGTATTATATATTATTTTTAGGGCTGTCAATCGATTACAATTTGTAATATAATTAATTACATGGTGCCCCGATTAATTAATCGCGATTAATCGCATATACAAATATTTGCTGAGAAAGCCCATAATATAACAATAATTCAATATATAATGATTATACGTATTTATATCAGTATATAACTATACATAGTTATCTTTAAATATTTAAAAATTATATATATAAATAAAAAATATTCAGATAATTAAAATGCATTACATTCTTAATCGTTGATAAGACAATACAAAAAGCGGCTTTAGAATACAATGTATTGTTTACTACCATATTATTGAACATAAGCCAATCATTGGAATACAGTTCACAGCAATCCATTTCACAAGTGAATTTGTAAATCTGTTGGAGTCTTATTATGAGGGCTTATTTAAGGACCTGTGAATTTACACCTGCGTCAGACATTTTTTTATTTATTTTTATTAATGCTTACAAAACTTTTACATCTAGAGCCAAGAGGTATATTACATATATAAATAAATAAATAAACAGTTTATATTTCAATACACTTTACAGCTTTCTTGTTACTCAAATTGTAAATTGTTCTTAGGTATTGCTGAACCTCTGAATTAAAAATGAAAACTAAAGGTTTATAACCAACATACTTACATTTATGGACAACAAAAGCAAAACATGAATCAAATAATATTCCTTATGAAGAGACATGTCATAGCTAAAAAAAAATGAATAAAACATTTTCAAAACAAAGTTGAAAGGTGGGAATAATATGATCTCTAACAATCTTGCAGAAATCAGACCAAAAACATGTTGAGTAGGGACAACTGTTTCCTCCTGCAGACCACAAAATGCACAGAATATATCGCTCCTTCAAGTGTTTTGAATACAAGAACGTGTTGTTCTGCCTACTGAAGTGTTTTCTTCACTGTATAAACTGTTTGTTGCTCATACAGCTGAAATTTCACTTACTGACCTCTGGAGTAAACAGGTGGTACTACAAGCTTGCATTTCTCAGGACTCTTCCTTATTATCGTCCGGGGGAAGTGCGAATATTTGCATTAATGTTTTTAACACATTATTTTTTGTACAATTAATCGCACTGAATTAACACGTTAAATCGACAGCCCTAATTATTTTTCTATTTATGTATGCAGCTACACATAATGTGTGAAACCTCCTTGGTCCTTTATGCCTCAGTACTCATGAGTGTATGTTAAGATCTTTCATTAAAAACATTGAATCTTTTTTCTGCATATTTTTGAAAATAATTATGAATCATTCTAAAATAATAGAATCAAATTGTGACCAAATGTCAGATTTCATTATGCATCGTAATCGTTGGTAAATAACCATAATCGAATCGAATCATTTTCAGTGCAAATATTTACACCCCTATTTTCAACCTTGAAAATATTACACACATTAGTCTTAAGTTGTAAGCATATATATTTACCCACTCATACTATTAATGTAAGACTTATTGACCTGAACAGAAATATTTTCTATTCAAATTGTTTCACAGTCTTTTCAATAATGTCGAAGGTGGTGCTTGGGGGTCAGTGGACCCCAGTTTGAAAACCCTTAAAAGCACCCCTGCTTCCAACAAACATCTGGCTGTCGATGTTTGTACGTGTCACAATCACTTTTATGTCCACTATTGCAGGCATCTATGATAAAGTTAAATTCAGTGTGTAGGCTGGGAGTCTATTTTATTTCAAAGTCCTTGTTATTTCACCAGCGTTGGCCACACAGGGGTGTCAAACAATAAGATCTATGCCAAACGGACACACAAAAAAAAACAGAACAGAAAACCGGGGTATAGAAGTTGAGAGCGAGTGGTACTTTATATCAAGATAATAACAAGTCTGGCAGTGAAGGCCCTTTGTGGCTGCCACAGAGAGGAACATGCCATTAGGGCTTGTGAGTGGGGTTTCCAAGTCTGACAGACTATTAAATCCTTAAAAGATAGATGGGTTGGGGGTGAAAGACCCATTTGTTGCCCTTAGCAAACTGGGGCATGACCTCTCTGACTGGCCACTGTGTGCCCTTGTGCCTGCAGCAATAGTTTGAGAGTGGCCGTATATTCTAACAGCTCCTTCAAAAGAACGCTGAGCTTCTAGAAGGCCACATTCCTGCTGAAAAACACAGCTAAAATATGCAGGAGGATTATGCCTGTGAATAACAGTGTGTCCCTTAATTTACACGGTAAGGCAAAAACAGAAAATTGGCATCAGTCAATCTGCATTTTTTTCCTATTGCATCAGCACTGAGCACATTCTTGGCTCTGTTGTGTGAGGTTTGGCTCGCTGCTCTTTCATTCCCTCTCATATCCCCCAACAACAAAGGTGCAAGCTTGACAAATCAGATTTTTTCATAATGGAGCTTCTGCATTTCACATAAATGAGAAAACAAAAAACATAACAAGAAGTTGCCTCAGGTAACTCTAGCCCTGTTCCAATAGTGCCTACATAGGCAGCTGTGAGGATTGCCAGTGAAAGGTTTTGAACACTCCACATAGGCAGCAACTCCATGTGCCACACAAATAGCATTCCCCATGTTAAGCGCAGATGATTCCAATAGAGTTTGACGTTAGTGTATTGTTTAGCTTATGATGCAATTCTCTAGTTACTATAGCATACAAATACAGTACATAGTAAATACAAATATTTGTTAAACGTCAATTTTTTATTAGATTGAATTGTATTTGTTGATACTTGAATACAATGTATTTATAATCGACATTTCTCTAGAAAAAAAATAAAAATATATATTTCCTCCCATTTTCACCCCAATTTGGAATGCCCAACTACCAATGCGCTCTAAGTCCTCATTGTGGCATTGTGACTCACCTCAATACGGGTGGCTGAGGATGAATCTCAGAGACATTGCATGTGTGAAGGTTTCACACTATTCTAGCTCCGCGGCATCCACACACAACTCACCACGTGCCCCACCGAGAGCGAGAACCACCATTATAGCTACCACGAGGAGGTTAACCCATGTGACTCTACCCTCCCTAGCAACCAGGACAATTTAGTTGCTTAGGAGACCTGGATGGAGTCCCTCAGCACACCCTGAATTCGAGGGGTTGTAGTCAGCATCTTTACTCACTCAATTCAATGTGGTTGTCTTCTTTTTAAAGATCCAGGTCATGCTGCTTTAGTATTTGGCTGAAACAAAGATCTATGAAGACAACACACTGTTGCTGCCTTCCATTTTTTACTGGTTTGCTGGACTTAGCTGATCTCCTGTGCCTCAAAAGTGCACTCAGTAATTTTTTTTCTCATTTAAAAAGTTTTACTTCTAAAGAAATGAATTGTAATTTTGAACCAATGTCTAATATCATGTTCACCCACATGAGATGTAGACTTCAATCATATCAGTAACCTTATAAAAACTGTTTATTCTACATAGAGAGGGTCTCCTCATGGGGGCTGCCTCGCTAGAATAACATGACCAGCTGAATACTATTTGCTTAATCTCAGTAACCATCTTTTTAGTTGACACTTTCCCTCAGGGATCACATTTATCCTGGCTGGCTGTGAATAGTGAATTTCTACTATGGCACCTGTAGCTGAAAATGATTGAGTTTGAATGATGCTGCACCCACGCCCTTAGGTGTCAGTGTAAGTCTAAGACAACATAAACAAAAACTTACTGAATGCACCTTTAAAGTATTGTGTTGGAAGCTCCTTCACAAGGTTTTGAAACAGAGCTTACCTGTTAATAAAACATGCTACATAAACATGCCATAATTCTTGATAACCCCCACACTTTATTAATCTATATGTGTGTAATGCTGTTGGGTAAAGCTGTATTGAGCCACAAATGACATGTTTGAAAGCCATAAACATAAATCTCTTCAGCATAAAGACAAATATGTAATTGGTGGAAAGGGGGCAGAGAATGTAACCGTAAGCATGTCCACACACGCCTCCCATTCGAGATTTGACAGTGGCCTTATTGATGGCACGCATCTTATAATAGCCAAAATGGACTAATTTGACTGTCCAAAGTCATAACCCGAAGATGCACTTTTCACAGAATAAAGGACAACTTGGCTAACCAGAGAGCTGTCATGGGTGGTTGAATGAGCAATCTTATTCAGTCTGTTAAAGTGGCAACCTGTAATAATCAAATCACTAGATGGGGGAACTATTGAAAGGAAACACACTCAATGTCAAATCCATCACAAAGCTTATCTTCATCAGTGCACAACCTCAAGACCACAGCAGAAGTTTCTTCACCGAACAAAGGAACATGGATTATAGACCTTTTTCATACATTCATGTGTAGTCACATCTATTAAATGCTCACCTGTTTCTAGTTCAGTTTAAGTCAGTGTTTCCCAACCTTTTTTCTGCCACAGCACACTTTTTACGACTAAAAATTCTACGGCACACCACTATCCCACATAGGCTAACCATCATCAATATTTTTAATTTTCAAAAACGTCTAGGTTACGAATGTAACCTCTGTTCCCCAATGGAGGGAACGAGACGTTGTGTCGGAGAAGCGACACTAGGGGTCTCTCTTGAGCACCGAATATACCTCTGATCTATGAAAAAAGGCCAATGAGAAGTTGGCAGCAAGTATTTGCATACCCTGCCCCCGGACATACGGGTACAAAGGCGAGGCAAATACTAGAGTTCATTCAGGATTTTTCTGAGGAGATCTGTGAGATGAGGGGGCATCCATCTTCTGCGGGGAGCTCGACGCCGGGGCTGAGAGCTGGGCCCATGCTTGTTGAGGCAGAGAACCGCTTTTCTTTCTTTCTTGAAAGCCGCAGGAGGACGCCCTCGGCAAGCAGACAGGGCATGGCCCCTGGCGGCAGGTTTGCAGCAGGGCAGAATGTGTGAAATAGCCTACATCTGTTTCTTCACCACTGAGGGCTGCTGGGTGGAGTTGTCATGTGGTGTCGCCGAATGGATGGAGCTGGGAGACGGGAGCATTTGAGAAAGCATGCTTTGTCTACCTCCTCTACTGTGACCAGGTCCAGTCCATGTGTTGCGTTTCCGGACCACGAGGGTGGCCAACGCCTGTTCGAGTGCAGTTCCTGCGGCACGTCAAGAACCGGACTACCCAAGTGCAAATTTTGGAGTGCCTTGGCTCGGTGGACTTGCAGGAGGGGGCCATGGCGTGTAGGGGGGGAGTGGTCTGGGACCGCTCTACCGCCGAGGGTAGTGAGAGCGGAGGACCGAGGAAGCTTGGCTTGCTCAGCTCGTCATGCACGTCTGGGAAGAAAGGAACTGGGAGGGGATGCGTGGCTGTGAGCGGCGCAAATACCCGTGGAACCAATCAGATAGCCGTGAGGGGGAGGGGGACAGGGATTTTCCGGTCCAACCTCGCACTCGCGGTACCCTGGGAAGCATATCGGACCTCTGTGCATCAGGCTCAGACTGGGCACGCAGAACCGAAGGTGGCGGCGCAGACGAGCCATCAACACCAGACGCCGCTGTAACGCTCTCCAATGCAGCGGTGATTATCGTCATCCAATTCCGGGAGCTCAAGGGACCGGAAGGCCGGCAGCGAAGCGGGCCGCACTCATCCCGATCTCAGATGGGAGCAAGCAAGCGTGCCGGGGAGGCGGGAGGTTCGCAGGGATTTACCCGGCGAACACAGCCCGTCACTGTCCCCAAATCGCCTCTATCGCCCGCGGCGCCTGCCTCAATCCCGTGGGAAGGAGGCGAGGCGCGGGGGGCGGCTGAAGTGACTTTCTCTCATGACAAAATAAAGCCTACGACCGCAATGCTGTTATGGTTATGTTCTCGCACTGAGAACATAACCCATTGGAGAGAAAATCACTCATCCCGAGCTCAGACGGAAGCCAGCAAGTGTGCCGGGGAGGCGGGTGGTTCATGGGGATTTACCCCGTGAACACAGCCCGTCATTGTCCCCAAATCGTCTCCATCGCCCGCGGCGCCTGCCTCAATCCCGTGGGAAGGAGGCGAGGCGCGGGGGGCGGCTGAAGTGGCTTTCTCTCATGACAAAAGAAAGCCTACGACCGCAATGCTGTTATGGCTATGTTCTCGCCCTGAAAACGTAGACCATTCATAAAAACGCTGCCTGCGTGTAATCGCAGCCCAGGTACGCCAGGCAGCTTTTATGACCGTCGGAGGTGGGGAGAAATCGACCGCATCCAGAAACTACACAGAGGCGGAAACACGTCTTTAAAAAGACGCGTCCTGAAAAGGACGTTCAACGCCGCTGTGTATTGCTCTTTTAGAGAAAATCACTCTCTTAAACAACTCTCTTAGAGTTTGGGTTTCTGCACTGTCGAAGCGCCCACGGGCAATTACACTGCCGTGCAAGAAGGAGAAATCGCCGCTGTATTGCGCCATCAATCCAACAGCATGCAGAGCGTCAGAGGAATACTGGAACTGGTGTGATCTCACGCGTACAGCATGCACAACCACTGGCTCCGAAGAAAATTTCTGAATGAACTCTAGTATTTGCCTCGCCTTTGTACCCGTATGTCCGGGGGCGGGGTATGCAAATACTAGCTGCCAACTTCTCATTGGCCTTTTTTCATAGATCAGAGGTATATTCGGTGCTCAAGAGAGACCCCTAGTGTCGCTTCTCCGACACAACGTGGAGAGAGCGACAGAAGGGGAACTTGAGTTTTCTGTCCGTCTTAGTAGTGTTTACTTGTAATGTTTAAAATTCGGCTATGCAAACATTTCTCAAAAATTAGACTTTCCCATCGTGCGTCATAATAAAGGACAGTGTCATAAAAATTCTGTCATAATCTATTATTACCCATCATTTTAATTTTCATATTTTAATGATAATAAGACTTAGCTTTTATTAAACAATAGCTTTTATTTTAGTTCACATTTTCATTTTTAATCATCAACTTACAGGACGTAGCAGATAATGCGTTTATGTATTTATGAAGAGAACAGATGAACAATATAGACACCACACAAAGCAGATTAATGTTTTTTCCCCGCAGTGACAGCGGAGGCCACTAAAACACGACATACGAACAACGCAATATTACAAAAAAACGGGGTGCTCTCCTGTGCATAATCAAACGCTAGAGTTCTGAAGGCTGAACCCAGCATCAAGTGCCGCATTGCCCTCCACGTGACAAGAGTTGCAGAAAGCATCACAGAGGGTCGATTTTATGAGTTAGCCACGCAAAAAAGCAGGAGGTGTGCACAATAAACATTGAAAGCATTTATTTGGAAGAGAGAAAAAAGCTTGCAGATGCTTTGATAGCAGAAAGTAATAAAATGACTCGTTTATGCTTAGGTTGAAGCGTTCCCTGTCAAAAAGCTACACTTTGATGCTGTGCTGATTTTAGAGATTTGGGAACAGCTTTAGGTGTGACCAGCTGTGAATATGTGTGCAACACGTCAATAAAATTGACTAGAATTTATAGCCTCAATTGACATCAATTGGATGCACCTGTAGCAGGGCTATAAATAGATGCGTCACAGGTGATTCGTCAGATCTTTTGAGAGACGGGTCCGTCCCTATCACTCACTCTCTCCTCAGATCCAGCTGATCCTTCTTGTGAGCCTTAAGTGCACTTCGGCACCTCTTCAGGTTCACGAGGGGGATCTCTTGAGTCTGCAGACTTCGAGCACCCACCTCTGAACATTCCACACACAATATTAAAGCGGCTGAGAAATTACCACCTCCATGCTTGTGGGGAAGGCTTATGAGGCAGCAGGTCAGGCTGGTGCTGCCCTGCACACTATGGCAGTTTTACAGGCGTACCAGGCTGATCTGTTGAAGGACCTGAGTGCGGGCAACACAGTCAATGAAGAGGCTTTCTCTGAACTTCGTCGAGCCAAGGATCTGTCTCTCTGCCACTTATGGCTCAACCTGTCGGGCATCAGAGATAAGGACAAAGTTTTCCTTCTCGATGCCCCGGTTTCGCCTTCTGGCTTATTTGGTGACGCTATGAATGTAGTTAGCACCAGGTTCCAGGAGGCAAAAAGCCACGTGGAAGCCTTCGGGCAATTCCTTCCTCACCGCATTCAAGGGGAGGGGCCGTCGGCCACCCAGCCCCAACCCTTCTAGACAGGAGGCTCAAAAACAAAGCGTGGTGAATCCTGCTTCCCAGGCTTGTGGGGGTAGCCCCCCCTTGGGACAGGTCATGTAAAACATCCACCTGTATCCTCCCGATACCCCCACAAAACCTCTCCATTCCCGCCACCTCTGGTGTTTCAGGAGTTAGCGGTTTCCAGTGAAATGTTGGGTGTTCCGTTGCTTCCTGCCGTAGTCCAGGACACGGGACACTCAACGTCCCCTCAACAGGAAGTGTCAGAATCGATACCCATCTCAGAGAACCTGGCAGCGTGGAAACTACTGTCAGGTGTTTCTCTGTGGGTCCTAAGAACAGTAGAAAAAGGCTACAGAATTTAATTTAAATAAGAACTATCCTTCGTGTTTCAACTATGTGGTTCCCACTACTGTGAAACCTGAGCAAGCATGTTTACTATGGAATGAACTGCAAAATCTCTTGGTCAAAGGGGCCATAGAACATGTTCCCCTTCCAGAGAGAGAGAGTCAGGTTACTACAGCAGATACTTCCTGGTTCCAAAGAAGGATGGGGGGTCCGGTTTTCTACCTTCGAGGCTTAAATCGCTCCGAGGGCATTCCAAGTTCAAGATGCTAGATTTTGGGCCTTTTTGCACACGAGACCATTTCAGTTGTGGCTCAAAGCCAGGGGATTTCATCCAAGGGCCAATCCCCTAGGCTGATAAGGGTTACGCGTCACATGCTACGTACCCTTTCTATGTGGTTCAGACCCCGGTTCCTCACTTTGGGTCCCACTCTAGGTGTGTCTTGCCATCGCTGGTTGCTAAAGACAGATGCCTCCCTGACGGCCTGGGTAGCGGTCTTAAATGGACATCCAGCTCAAGGAGAATGGGAGGGTCATAAGCTCGATTGTCACATTAACTGTCTCGAGTTGATGGCTGTATTTCTGGCCCTGAAATACTTCCTCCAGAGGCTGCCATGTCTTGGTGCGGGTGGACAACACAGCGATAGTCTCTTACATAAACCATCAAGGAGGTCTATGTTCACGCCAGCTGAACAGACTTGCAAGGCAAATTCTCCTTTGGGCCCAGAGAAAGCTCCTGTTAATCAGAGCTGCTTATATCCCTGGATGCCTGAATGAGTTAATTTACTGTCCAGACAGAAAATGCAGATGGGGGAGGGGAAACTCCACCCAGAGGTAGTGGAACAAATCTGGGTGAGATTTTACAGGGCAGAAGTGGACCTCTTCGCCTTTCAACAGAAAGTGCAATGTCCCCTCTACTTCTCTGTGAGTCACCCAGCCCCCCTGGGTCTGGACGCGATGGCCCAGAATGCGCCTGTATATGTTTCCCCTGGTTTCTCTGCTTCCGGGAGTCTTGGCCAGAGTTCGCCATCAAGGGTCCTGCCTCTTACTGATAGCACCGCGCTGGCCGAACAGGGTATGGTTCTCGGAGGTAATGTCTGGACAGGAGGGACCTTCTGTCTCAGGCGCAAGGGACAATATTTCATCCTCGGACCGAGCTGTGGAACCCTCATGTTTGGCCCCTGATGGGTACCAACTGAGGGACACTGGGCTTTCCCATGAAGTTATCAAGACCATTCTAAGTGCTAGGGCTCCCTCTACTAGAAGAAGTTACGCCAAATAAATGGGGTTTCTTTGAAAGATGGTGCAGTGCAAATAATGCAGATCCAGTTAACTGCCAAATTGTTATAGTTCTGGACATTCTGCAGGAAAAATTGTCAGCAGGCACATGCCCCGCCACTCTCAGGGTTTACATGGCCGCTGTATCGGCTTGCCATGCCTTGATTGACGGGGTGCCATTGGGGAGACATCCTCTGCTCGCTCGCTTCGTTCGTGAGTCAAGGGACTGAGACCTCCTGCTAGGACCAGGATCCCTTCATGGGACTTAGCAATAGTCCTTGAGGGTCTGGTTGAGATCCCCTTCGAACCTCTAGAGTCAGCATCTGATAAACTTCTGACTCTCAAGATGGTTTTTCTTATGGCAATTACTTCTCTAAAAAGAATTGGGGATCTACAGGCTCTGTCTGTCTTGCCAGCCTGCTTAGAAAGCAATTTTGCACCCTCATCCTGACTACCTGCCTAAGGTTCCTTTCTCGACTGTACATCTGGTCACTCTCAAAGCCTTCTGCTCCCCGCCGTAAACAACGCTGGAGCAAGAAAGACTTCACAGACTTTGTCCAGTCCATGCCCTTCAGACTTATGTCCACCGCACTAGCCAGTGGCATAAGTCAGGGCAACTATTTGTTTGCCATGGGGGCCGCAACAGGGGGGCGGTCACCACCAAGCAGACTATGTTGCATTGGGTGAGGGACGCTATTGCCCTGGCCTACGAGGCACGCAGTCAAGCTTCACCTCACTCTACCAGAGGGGTCGCCTCCTCTAAAGCCGTGGCTAGCGGTGTCCCTCTGCAGCATTTTTGTGATGCGGCAGGCTGGTCCTCTCCACACATTCATAAGATTTTATAGTTTGGATGTTCATGCCACTCTGGGCTCTTATGCCCTTGAGTCAACATCACAAGCTCATGTCTGAGACCTTTCACACTCTTGTGAGCACAACTACACAACCGTAAGGGGTCCGGACATCCTCAATGTGGCGGCGTGGGTATTCTCGTTCCCAAAGCGCTAAAATCAGTGCAGCATCAAAGAGTAGCTTTTTGACAGGGAACATCTCGGGTTACTTAACTGTAACCCCTGTTCCCTGATAAAAGCGGAACGAGATGCTGTGCTTCATTGCCACACTGGGATGCCCCAAGACTGCTCTTCTGACAAAATACCTGAAGATGCACCTGTGACGCATCTATTTACAGCCCTGCTACAGGTGCATCCATCACAGAGGCTATAAATTCTAGTCAATTTCACTGACGTGTTGCACACATATTCACAGCTGGTTTCACCTAAAGCTGTTCCCAAAGCGCTAAAATCAGCACAGCATCTCGTTCCGCTTTTATCAGGGAACAGGGGTTACAGTTAAATAACCTGAGACGTTTTATTGGTGAACGATAAGGTAATATTTAATTAAAAGAAACATTCAATGTCTCTACAAATTTGGACAGTTTTTAAATATTTCTTGTTGCTTAGTACTCTCAAAGACATTATTGGTGAAGCAAAAATGTATGTGTGAAAAACACTTTGGTGCAAAGTCACTTCATAGACTTCAATGTATTCTGCAGCGCTGACACGAGTCATGTGAAAGACCCTTTATGGGTATAAATATCACTCACTTTTGCACATCAATCATTGCTCTTCACAATCACAAAAGTGAACGATTATGGTTTCAAAATTTCGAATTTCTCCAAAAGATGAGGAGTTTGAATCCCTGAATTATAATAATTGTTTTTTTCATGCATTTATTTATTTTGTGGAATTTGATAATTTTCCGTGGCACAGTGGTTGGGTTTACAGTAAGTGGTAGTGTTGAGGCATTGGAGACCTGACAAACCTCCAGTTACTCTTGACACACTCATTTCTGCACCAATAAGACTGATCAACTAATCATTGTCGGCAGCTGTGCAGCTGAGCAGGCAGTATTAAAGCCTTGAGAGCATCTCAATCAGCTCCCTAGTTCATGTCACTTATAAGGGAATAGGCCTTTTCTAGGGCTGTCCTAATCGCAAAATAATTCCAGTGCACTGAAATGTTAGCTCCCTAAAAACTCCCACAATGCACCGTCAAAACACAGGAGCATCATTGCTCACTATGTTCCCTTACTGGATATATCATCATGTTTCTGAAGTCTTTCAAGTCGTAAGAAGACGAGCACAAGTTTAAAACTATGAAGTCAAAGCCTTACATTCATAATGAACATAAAAGGGAAACAATCTTTTAAATGTATAAGTGTTGTTAGAAGAATCTAACAAGAAAATGCATGACAGTGTCATATATAAAGCAATGTTGCTGACTAATAACAGCTGCGTTTTAATGCATGAGCTCGTTAATCTGTCACAGGTGATTGAGTCATAAGTGTCCTAATGTTCAGTAAATGAACACCCTTGCCCATGCCCGAATTCATGTTCATGAAATAGCTACTGATTCATGGCATAGGGAGCTAGGGAGCTACTGTAATTGGTAATTGGGTGTTTTTAATTTTATCAGGCAGAGTAGAAGTTGAGGTTGTAGCAGCTGCTGGCAGGTGGCTCTCCATATGTTTTACTCTCTTGGGTTCTCGCAATCATTGTTTCTTTCCCTCTTTGAGGTAAATTGGTTGCCTCCCTTTTATTTCTGTTGAGTTGTCTGGTCCTAGTTGTTTCTTTTTCTTGAGTTAAACTGTTTGCCTAATTTTTTTTATCTCGTCTTCTTGGGAGTTTTTTTGTAATTTTTTTCCTTGTGACCCATCTGAGTGACCACAGCATGAGTCGTAACACATCCGACGCTGATCGCTGTGTAACATCTGCCAATGGTCATCAGTTGTGAATTAACTTTGTTGAACTTGACAATAAACCTTAACTTGACAATAATTTTTTTTTTTTTACTTCTTAAATCCATATGTAAACAGGTATCTAATGTGGTGAATTAAATAGAGGGGTGATTCTCTGGTATAATGTTGTGGTTCATGAGGAAAAATGAGGGGCAGAACACTGTTCAAGTTTTCTCCATGGAACAAACGTAGCAAACTTGAGTCTCAAAAATAATGTTTTTATAGCTAATTTTACTTTAAAGGTGTTAATTGCAGGGTTTGCAGCATGTTCATTTGCTGTTTGTATTTGAATTGCTGGTCAATTAATGGTTTGTATGTTAAGAGCTTTCAACATACAACAGAGAAGCAACTTGAAGTATTATGATTTATTACTAACAAACAAACATTACAAAGGTAACATTCTGTAATGATCTTCAAGTTGAGGGGGAAAGAAGTCGATAGGTTAGTCCATGTAAGTCTAATTTTATTACCTGAATTGAACTCAACATTTGCTTTCTAGCAAGTATTTTTACTTTGCACACACAGTTTCAGTGATAACAGACGGTACAAACTCAAATAGTGTAATAAATGGCTTTCCAGCATGGAGCTTTAGGGTGTGTGTATGGCTCGGACTCTTTCTCCCTCTCAGGCATTCTGCTGGCCTTTTTAAAGCCAATCTCTGCTGACACTGAAATGAGACATAGGTGTTTAGCATCAATAATCACCAGGTGATGGCTCTTACCACTTCCTCTCTCCCCACTGAAAGACACATGACCACATTCTGCCCCACATACCCCCACCGCCCGACCCAATTGCTGGAGAGGAAATCAGCTACAACCATCTGTAGCCCCGGCCTTTGGATCACCTTAAATTTGAATGGCTGAAGTGCCAGGTACCAATGAGTGATTCACACTTTAATATCATTCATGTAGAGGAGCAACTGAAGCGGGGCGTGATCCGAACCGAGGATGAAGAACCACCACAGCAGGTAATAGCGGCGGGATAGGACAGCCCATTTGATGGCCTGGCACTCTTTCTCAATCATGCTATAATTAGTCTCCCTCAAAGAGCGCTCACAACTAATGTATAGCACGGGCCACTCCACCCCCTCCACCTCCAGCGGGCCCTCAAGCCCCTTTCTGATGCAACCATCTGCAAAATGAAGGGGAGAGAGAGGTTTGGAGCATGTAAAAGTGGCCCAACAGTCCAGATTTCACTCTTATGAAAGCTTTTTGGCATGCCTCCATCCATTTGACCGGATCTGGCGCCCCCCTTTTAGTGAGATCAGTCAAGGGGCTGGTAACATCAGAGAAACTAGGCACAAAACTTTGAAAGTAGCCAGCCAGCCCCATAAACTGTCTCACCTACTTTTTGGTCTCACCTCCAAGTGGAAGCCCAGATACCGTATTTCCTCCCATCCATTTGCACACTTTTTCAGGTTTGCCATGAGCCAAGCCAGCCTCAGTGACTTCAGGTTGTCTCTCATATGCTGCACATGCCTCTACCAATCGTTACTGTATATAATAATGTTACCTAAATAGGCAGCGGCATATGTGGTGTGCGGCAGGAGAATATTATCCATGAGGCACTGGAATGTGACGGGAGCCCCGAACAAACCGAAATGTAGAGTGACAAATTGGTGTAATTCGAACGGTGTGGGAAATTCAGTTTTTTCTCTGGATAATGGAGTTAAGGGGATCTGCCAATACCCCTTTGTTAAATTCAGTGTCGAAAAAATTGAGCCGCACCCAACCGATCGAGCAGGTTGTCAATTCGGGGCATTGGGTATGCATCAAATTTAGACACCGCGTTGACTTTTAGTTAATCTACACAGAACCGGACTGACCCGTTGCTCTTAGGTACAAAAACAACAGGGCTGGCCCAATCGCTGTGCAATTCGTCTATTACCCCCATCTCGAGCATTGTCTCTAATTCATCCCGAATCACTTTTTTCTTGTGTTCGGGCATCGCCTTTGAACTTCACCTCCGACCTCCACCTTGCGGGACCTCCCTGACTACTAATAATAGTGGTTCCAGCCAGTTGTCCCAATTTCTAGCGTCCTCATGTATGAATTTACAAATCATAGTTTTCAGGGTTCAATTAAATCGTTTAACCAGCCCATCAATTTGCGGGTGGTAAGCACCGGTGCCAATCAGTTTAATCCACAGCAATTCATAAAGTTCATGCAGTGTATGAGACATAAAGGTTGTGCAGAATCCCACCTGGGAGATAACTTGAAGAGTGCCTCCACAACACTGCGTGCTGAGATGTTGCGAAAAGGCACCACTTCCAGATATTAAGTTGCGTAATCCACCAGGACAAATGCAAACCTACATCCGGGTGCTGACTGCTCTAATGGCCGGACGAGGTCCATACCAATTATTTCGAAGGGGGCCTCGATTAACGGTAATGGGTTCAATGAAACTCTTGGGATGGCAGGTGGCTTCACCAAATGACATTCATGGCATGCTGCACACCATCTGCGCACATCCCCGCGAATGCCCAACCAATAAAAGCAGGCCAATAACCAGTACAGTGTCCTTTCTTGTCCTAAGTGACCCGCCATAGGATTATGGTGAGCACCATGAAAAAGTGTATGCGGACGGCTCCTCGAGACTAAAAACTGTGTTCTATTTTCATGGGTTTGAGTGTCCTGTGTCACTTGATACAATCGTTCCCTAATGATTGAAAAATATGGATATTTGAGGATGACATCAGGCTGGAGCTGCTGGCCATTGATTACTCTCACTTGGTCAAAGGCGTGCCTAAGGGTTTTGTCACATGACTGCTCTAGAGGGATCCCCCTTGGGGAGCTCCCTATGGGTCGTGAATGCAGCATTCTGATGCTGAGCAGACGTCGACGCCCCCGGCTTCGCCTCCTCAGCCATTGCGTCACACATCACACACCGAGATTTCGGTTTACAGGAACCATCCACACACAATGCTTTTAGTAACCTTTTAAACCCTGGCCAATTGGTCCCCAGAATCAGTTGATGGGTGAGGCAGGAATTAACCGCAGCCTCCACTCTATGCTTTTTCACACAGAATTGAATAACGGCTGTCACTACCGGATACTTGTGAACATCTCCATGCACACACCTCATTACCACCTTGTGTTTTGCACCCAACACTCCCTGTTACCGGGTAGCGGGTATAGGGTGAGAGGGAAGGACAAGAGGGAGAGGAGCAGCAAGAGGGAGAGTGTGAGAGAGAGACAGAGAGAGAGATCTGGACTTCTGCTTGCTAGATTCTGGGTAGGCTGCCATGTAGACTTCGGCCAACTGGACACGCCATCCACCGACGTGGGCCGATGGCACTGGACCCGTTCTGTGGTTCCTTAGGGCAAGCGAATAGTCAACTGCTCCAGCACTAACAGATCGATGATGTCCTCCACGTCACAGCCTTTCTCGGCTAGCACCTACTTTCAGCAGGCATCACGGAGCTGATGGGCAAACATGAATAAGCGACTGGCAGTGTTATTCTGGTGTGCGTTGCAATTTTCAGTTTTGTGTTGTCTTGGTGGTCCTCAGCATGTAGTTGCTGTGCCATGAGCCGGGCCTCCCAGGAAAGCAGCGGCAGCAGATGGAGGGCCCATTGGGTTCACGGCCACCCAGAGGCGGTGGCCGACTGCTCAAACAGAAATATAGAATCACACCAGCTTTGAGACCAAAACGAGCGGCTTCATCACTGCTTCCGGAGCTGCGGCTGAGGAAATGGAATTGCCGGAAATACCGCTCCTGGGCGAGGAGGGCTTTGTGGTGAGCCTCCTGGATGCTAGCTAGGGTACGGATGACTTTATCCAGTGGTGAGGTGTCCATGGCGGCCAGTCTTCTTAACCACTCCCAGGTTTTGGCACCAGTGTAACATTTTCAAGTTGAGGGGGAAAGGAGGATGCATGAGTTCACGTAAGTTAAATTTTATTCTGTGAATTTAACTCAAAATTAGCTTTCCAGCAAGTCTTTTTACTTCGCGCACACAACCTCAATGATAACAACTCAAGTACAACTCAGTCACCCTCTCTGGCATTCTGCTGGCCTTTTTAAAGTCTGTCACCGCCATCACTGAAATGAGATACAGGTGTTTAGCATCAATAATCACTAGGTGATGACTCTTACCGCTTCCTCACTCCCCAATGACAGACACACGACCACATCCCACCCCAAACATTAGCATCTTTCAACGTTTTTACTTTTTAATTTTTACATTGCATTAATATCAGATGGGGACCTCAAATTCATACTCATATCTCTAATTCTTCATACATTTGTTACGGTGAATAATTACTCAATAATTGCACTAAAATCAGGAGGGTAAACCTAACAGATTAGGATATTGAAAACCTGGGAACCTTTGGGAGGGAGAGGATTTAAGTAAAAGGGCAGTTGTGAATAATTCTATAATAGAATTAACATGAGTTTAAATGCATTAACTTACTTATTCAAATGTCCTCTATAACAACCAAATTTAGGCCATGCAATTGATATACTGGCAATAGCAGGTTCTCATATATGGTATATTGTGTGCTCTGGATACTAATGTCTATGTGGGACTCTTGGTGTGTGTGTGGGTATCTAGCACCAACAACATAACTGAGCTTCCCCTAACTGAACCAAAAGATTGAACAATACCAGTGTTTCTGCAGGACCGTTAGTACCAAGCATCACCTATCTGAGGGTTGTCCCCCCCTAAAATATCATTAAAATATGTGTATTGTAAATAATATAATGATATATTCTTAAAAGTATTGTTTAAGAAATAAAATAATACAAATGCAAACGGGGCAATAACAAAAAACCCCTTGGCGTCCCTTTCAAAAATTGCTCTTGAGAATTGTTATGTTTATTGTCCCCCCAACATTTTGCTGATATTTTCGCCCCTGCCCGTTTCACACATACTCCGTTTGCAGTGCGTATGCGGTGCGTATTTTTTCCGTACCCATGTTAACGGGTTAGAGCTTTTACACTGCACGCGGATGCAGTCCGTCGATCCGTTCCAGTTGCGGTGCGTATACAGCAGTGCAGCGATCGTTTACGGACCGAGTCTATTTTTGCTGTGCTGCACCGCACTGAATTAAAGTGGCAGCGCATTGTTCACATTAAAATAGACATAGATTGACAAGAAACTGTAATAATTTCATCATATACGCATAATTACAGTTAATGTGTTCTACAGTTACTAAATTACAGGGTCAAGAAAAAACAAAGTATGCTTATAGTCCCAAAAGTTGCAAAATGCCATCATATATGATTTTTTTACCCTAAAAAAAGACAGAATGAACCCAAATGCATCTCATTCTTCTCCTTCTTAGCAACAGATGTAGCGCGATAGCTTTTCTTCTGTCAACAACTCGAACTACATGTAAAACAAAGAATCACAATGATTACAATTTATTTGTATACTGTCTTAAACAATGTCAAAGTTAACGTTTGGATTTAAAATCAAATTAAATTATTAAATTAAATATATTGGGTTATGAGGTTAAAATGTGTTTTTACTTCACTCTAAGCTTATAAATTAATGCATTGACAAATTTAGCGATGCTCCTCTGGCAATTTCCTGAGCTTTTACAGTCGCAATGGTGTTGCTTTCTGTGGTAAGTATTAACCCATACTTCATATTTTTGTAAGTGTGGGTTTAAATTCTTCTTATTTTTTAAAACTTATGTTATATGCTGTCCAATCCTGTACCAAAACTTTTCTGAGAAAAAAAACTGGCTTTTGGCCACAAAGATTTATTTTTTACAGTGCTAAATGCTGACAAAGCATTTAATGCTGTTTACTGTTGTTCTGGTACTCACTGTGAGCAATGGATAGTATTATTCAAAAGCAAATTCTGCCAGGATCCATCAACAAAAAGGTTACACTGTTAATTTTATTTCTGCATTGAGAAAGCTTGTCTCCGGGACAAACGGAATGATATTGCCTTCTAGAATAATTTCCTTTTTTCAGAGTTCAATATCTTGATGTGTCACTCACCCTCCTTCAGTTAAGATTGCGAGGGAAGGGTGGATCCGTGCTATTAAACGTATGATTCTATATGCACATATTTCCTGCAAAAGCGGTTACAGTTTTTTACAAATGTTTTCTGATGGTGTGTGTTGACACCTGACTTTGATACTGCCTGAAATGAAAATAAAAGAGATGCCACAGACTTTCAGTTTATAACAGGAATGACGTGTCAATAAAGGAGACGTGGATGAATTTAAGTAACCATTACCAATATGGGGAGGAAAATGGTTCAATAAAATGAGAATGTGAAGAATGATTTTGCTTCTTTGTGATACTGTGCTATTACCTCTCTGAAATTTACTGGCATGCAACATTTCACAAAGTGAACTTCAAAACATAGACATCTCTTCCACTCAAAGAACTCAAATGGCCGAGCAGCATTTACTTGAGCGGGAGGATGTGATTAGGTTCAAGAGTGGCGCCAGCTTCAGTGGGCTTGCTTGGTTTTTTAAAATGCACAACCATGCATAGTGCAGTGACAAACTGCACTTGGACTCTAAGACTCTCCTTTAATCTACCACAACTCTAGGGAAGATAAACATGCTACTCAGGAGTGGTCAGGCTGAGCAATGTCTGGAGGGGCTCACTTGAGGGGAATGTAGAACCCTTGTCTATCCCTATGACACTGTCTGACAAAACTGGAAAAAACTAACATCCATACAAAACTAATCCACACCTATTGCACCAGCGACAATTGCTTTAAGACTGCTTTAAGAAATTTACAAAGTTTCATTAGTCAATTTTGTTATTACATCATCACATATGAATACATTAATATCATGCTATTTGTTCCAGTAATGCAATCCGCTTTTTTATAAATTACTTTGTCCATAAAAGAAAGTAGAAGCAATGCCACCAGATCACTTTTCGTCTGACTTCTTTTCATTATGATTGGTCGCGCCCTCAATTGGGTGGAACTTTACAACATAGGGTAAAATGTTGATGTAAAAGATTGACAGAAAGATTGACAAATGTAAAAGCACTGCTGTCAATCACAGTGTTCGTTGGCTCTGAGATACACGCACTGACATTTGACTTTATCAAACTTCCACGTTAGTACAGCGGAAGCTTAGCTTTGTAGCATAAAACAACTTCCGCTGCAGTCTATTTCAATGGCAGTCCCCATTGTGCAGAAATATTATTGTCTATTAGTATTTAATGTACAACTCATCTAATATACTTAATCTACACAGACCTACCTCACCTTCCAATCATTACTCATGGATGTTAAAACAAAGAAAATCAGTGTCATGTTATTTGATGATTTATGTATGTGAGTAAGCAGCACTTCACAGAGCCCAAGTGTATATTAGAGGAATGCAAGAATATAGTACATATACAAATTAAAGAGGATTAGAAAAAGACAGGGGTTTTACAGTATGTCACAAAAAAATTATATTCCAAGTAAAGATTGTACTGATGAGTATGAGCAATAATAATGATCCCACTGCTTTCATGTACTTACTTTTTAATATAATCCCCAGGTATGTTATTCGATCCATATAAAATTTTTCAAATAAAGAAACATTTCCATCCCAGAGTCCGATTACACGTAATCATTGTAAATGTGGAGTTGTATCCTCAATGATTGAGTGCATTGATTGGGATATTTTGTTGCAAATTTACCTGTTTTGTTGTTTTGAGCTGTTTCATTAAGTCATTTCACTGTAGTTTTAGTATCTTTAGGGTTTAACATTGCAGACACCAAAAACAAGAATGTGTGCTTCCCTGCTTTTAAAAACCACCAGCTGCCACTAATGTGCTGTTAGAATTTTTAGAGTGATAAATAGGGTCACATTTACACACATTTGATTTATAAAGGAGTATACATTTTCAGGACTCACATCCACATTTTGAGAGCTCACTGTCACTATGGTTACAGGCATTATTCACAGGCAAAGAGCTTGACTTCCATTATTCATTCATATAAAACGTATTTGAGTCAATCCTATAAGTTGTTGTATGTAGAGGACAATTTGAGAGTCACTCCATGTAATTAAATATGGTTCTCAATCTCAAACACTGACTGTGTGAACTACAAGAGCCCACATTAAATAAGGCCTGTGCGACATACCAACTCCATCTACCAAATGCACTTTTGTAACATTCCCACAAAACATGTTATGCCCCAGTAGGATAGTGGCACTCAATTTCTAGGCAGGGTGGCAAAGTTTATCTATTTTTGCCTGCAGAAACTTAAATGCGAGAGGGGGTGGAAAACAAGAACTAGTGTATTTATGTGAGAGAAAGACAAGACTGAAGTACCAGTTTCTTGTTCTAATCTATTTCAACTGGGTTAATGTGGCTTGATAATGATGAAACTGAATATGACTTCCTCACGATAAATGGACCCCGCAGCCACCAGTTGGCTGTGACATTTGGAGCAAGCGAAGCCTTTAAAGGATTTATTCCATCGGCGTCCAATAACTAATGGTAGCTGTCATGTGTAAAAGACCAATATTGGGTACATAGACATTTGGTAACCATATCATTAAAACACATATGGAACATTAGTGCACGGAGGCTACAGGGAGAGATGTCAGTTAGCGATGGTAGGAGTAAATGTAATTATAGCTCTAATTGTCTTTTTCCAGTTGTACCACACTGAACCGTTATATTTATGTTAGGCAAGAACATATTTTTTCAGAAAAGGCCGATAGAACAGTGGGAGATGAAACGAACCAATTGGCAGACATGTGTTTGTAGGGTTTGTCTAAATGACTGTGAGCTTTTCTGCCAGAGAATCTGTCTTCATTTTAAGGAAAGGACACTTTCTCTGAGCCCTCCATTAATGCCAATTTTACCTTGCTGTCTCACAGGGATTTCCCAGCAGTCGATACTCCATAGCCTGTTGAAGGTGGTTCTGGAAATGAATTGGGTTTTGCTGGATACTCCTGCAAATGAAGAGGAGAGAGATGGAAAAAAATTGAAATCATGTTTCCAGGAACAATTTGCAGCCAGGCTACAAATGACTTATCAATCAAAGCTGTAATGGAATCTTCTAAAAAACAATATAAGAGTCTGATGTGCATTACTATAAAATAAAAACAAACCCCAGAATGTTGTTTCTTTTCAATAAATATGCACAAGAATGACTCCATAATTTTGAAATTAAGGAATGCACTTTACTGAAAAATAATTTCTCGAAAAATATTAAGTTGTGGTAGAGCTGTTGCACAGTTACGTGTTATAGAACATCATTCTTTTTATATTTTGACAAACAATGTGTCTCATCCACTAATCCAGTAAATGTTCAGTCTGCGCATTCTCACGTACTGTAGGTACGCCAGATCCAGATCCTAGTTCTATTTATTCAATTTATAATAATATTTTAGATTTTTGTGTACTGTAGATGCAACTTGATTTCATAAGTATTCATAGTTATTCTGATGTTTGCATTGACATTAAAATGTACAATACTGAGTAATTGACAGCATCTAAAACTTTCATGTGAACAACTTTAGAGGCAATACAAATGTTTATGAAACCATAATTATTGAATTCATGCAAAGTTTTTACTATTTGACTTTGCACTACATGGACATCTTTTGCTGTTGCACACTGTCTTCATGTGTATATCACCAAAGATCTTCTATACAGTTACTGTATAACAACCTCTGCACTTTTACCATAGAAGAGAGCATTACCAGAGATTTTCTATACTGAGATAACAACCTCCACATTTTTAACATTGTAGAGAGCAACAGTCAACTAGCATGTTACCATTGCGCACTGTCTTCGTGTTTATATCACCAAAGATCTTCTTTACTGAGATAACAACCTCCATGTTTTTAACATTGCAGAGAGCGATGGTCAACTAATATGTTATGACAGTAAATCACCGTTTGTGGATACCATACAAATGAATGGGGAGAGCCATAAACTAACACCTTTCTGTTGTGAAAATATCTGTTACTTCCTTTATAATACAGCAGTTGTATTGTAGTAAACTCCACACATAGTTCAATCCAAAAGGGTTGTGTGGTGTAAAACATAAAACGTCTCGGTTACTGACGTAACCTCCATTCCCTGTTGGAGGGAACGAGACGTTTTGTCGATGAGTTGACACTAGGGGTCGCTCCTGCGGAGCCCAGACATCTCTGATCTTGAGAAAAGGCCAATGAGAATTAGCGTGTGGAATTTGCATGCCACTCCCCCAGACATACAGGTATAAAAGGAGTGACGCTGCAAATACACATCAGGTATCGCACTGAGGAGCCGAGTCAAAGACCCGGCGCTTTCAGTGGTTGGTTCAGTCTTTTGGCCGGAGGGACACAACGTTTCGTTCCCTCCATCAGGGAACGGAGGTTACGTCAGTAACCAAGACATTCCCCGTCTGTCACTCACTTGATGTTGTGTTGATGAGTTGACACTAGGGGTCCCAATGGAACTCAAGGGGCTCGAAGGGAGCTTCCTGATGGACCATGGAGAGGTCCAACGAGGGAACGAGGTGTGGCCTGGGGGGGGGGGTTTAACCTCCTTGCACCTCTCGGGAACCTGATGACCAAATCATGCTTCCCTAAATACTTACCTTCCACTGCATCGTAATGTGCCAATATAGCGGCTACATACACCTTCAAGGTGGAGGGGGACAGCCGGCCCTCCAACTTTTCCTGCAGAAAGGAAAGCACTGATCCAACTGCGCATCTCTGGGGGGGGGGGAACCATGGGAAGAACACCACTGAGCAAACAGATGCCACTTCAGGCCGTAAAGGCATCTCGTTGAGGGGGCTCTCACCTGAGTGATCGTGTCTACCACCGCGGGTGGTAGGCCAACTAAGTCTACCGCGTCCCGTCCAAGGGCCAGATGGTGCCCCATCCCTGAGAAAGAAGGTCCTTCCATAGGGGAATTTGCCTTGATCAGAGAGTACCATAGTGGGCAATGGGAGAATTCCGGGGAAGCAAACAGGTCTACTTGCGCTTGGCCAAACTGACTCAAGATCAGCTGAAGCCTCCACTCTCCCCTAGATGTATCCTGCCATGACAGCGCGTCCGTTGTGCTGTTGAAGTAGCCTGGGATGTGAGTGGCTCGCAGCGACTGGAGTCAGTGCTGACTCCAAAGGAGGAGACGGCGGGCGAGTTGTGACATGCGGCGAGAGCGTAGACCACCGTGGCGGTTGATATACACCGTTGCAGCTGTGTTGTCAGTCCGGAGCAACACGTGCTTGCCCCAGATCAACGGCAAAAGCTTCCTCAGGGCAAGTAGTACTGCCAGCAACTCGAGACAGTTGATGTGTCAACGCAGTCGCGGGCCAGTCTCGACTCGGGTCTGCAGCCAGTGCTGGAGTGGTCTCATATGCATCAACCCAAGCGGTGTGACCGTCGCTGAGGATGCCATATGCCCCAGGAGCCTCTGAAAGGATTTCAGTCTGAACGTATGCAGACAGTTCAGCACTGACTGCGTGCGCTCGCTGGTGAGACACGCCATCATTGAGACCAACACCATACCGAGAAAAGAGATGCTCTGAACCGGGACGAGCTTGCTCTTTTCCCAGTTGACCCGGAGTCCCAAGCGGCTGAGGTGCCTGAGTACCAGGTCCCTGTGAGCACACAACATGTCTCGCGAGTGAGCTAAGATTAGCCAGTTGTCGAGATAGTTGAGGATGCGGACGCCCGCTTCCCTCAGTGGGGCAAGGGCTGCCTCTGCGACATTCCTTAAGGCATGCGGGTAAAGGGACAGGCCGAAGGGGAGTACTTTGTACTGATATGCCCGACCCGCCGCCTTTTTTGGGTACGATGAAGTAGGGGCTGTAAAACCTCTTCTTAATCTCGGCTGGAGGGACAGGCTCTATCGCGCCCTTCCGTAGAAGGGAGGCGATTTCCGCACTCAAGGCAGTGGCATACTCGCCTCTCACCGTGGTGGAGCGGACGCCGTTGAACCTGTGCGGGCGCCTGGCGAACTGAATCGCATAGCCGAGTCGACGGTCCTGATCAGCCAATGAGACGGGTAGGAGAGCGCGAGCCACACCCCCAAGCTCCGTGCGAGAGGGACCATGGGGACTATAGTGTTGGACTTACCAGCTGGCGGGGCCTCGCGATGGAGCGGAGCCCGGGGTGCTGAGTCTAGGGACATCGAAGCACTTACCTGGCTCCTTATGACTACTCCCGGAACAGCCTGGAATGGGGGAGGAAGAATTTCGTAAAGCAATGGCTCGGGGGCAGGGTTGTACTACGGCTGGGGGCGTGGAAGCGGGAGGACCGGTTCCAGGGCGCTGTACCTGCCAAAGAGAACCGGTGGCCGGCTGTCATGATAACGACGGCCAGGGAGAACTGAAAAAGAGCCTGGAGGCTGAGGAAACTGCTCTTTTTTTAAAATGTGGGTACCGCAGCCTGTGAGGCGTGCGGCGAAATAAAATTCAAAAGGAAATAAGGATTTTCCACCCGCCCCTCCAGCGGGGGAGGGAGTGGTCTGCTTACCAGCTCCCGTAGTGCAGTTTCCTGAGTCCCGGGGCTGCCCTCAGGGGCGCTTCGAAGCCTTCTTGGGGTTCTTGGTGGCCGGCCGTGAGGCAGGGGGCATTACCGTCCTGTGCGAAGCTCCGCGTCCGGGCCGGCCCTGAGGGGCGGGCTGTGGCGGGGCTGGTGTTGGTGCTGACACCGCAGGGGGACGTGCTGGGCGACGGGATGTGGGGTCTTTGGCTCCGCATGGGCAGGATGTGCTGTGTAGCCTCCGTCTGCTTCCTCACCATTGAGAACTGCCGGGCGAAATCACAAATGGTGTCACCAAACAGCCCAACCTGGGAGATGGGGGCATCAAGGAAACGTACCTTGTCAGCCTCTCGTGACTCCACCAGGTTGAGACAGATTTGTCACTCCTGGACCACCAAGGTGGACATTGCCTGCCCCAGAGCCAGCGCCATGACCTTTGTCACCTGGAGGGTGAAGTGCCTTGGCTTGGTGCACCTGCAGGAGTGTCATGGCATGTAAGGCGGCGTGCCCAGCGGCGCTGTAGGCTTTAGCCGTCAGAGATGACGTCAGCCTACAGGCCCTGGACGGGAGCATCAGGCAGTTCCGCCAGGTGGAGGCGTTTTGATGCATAAGTGCACCGCGACCGCTTGGTCCACCTGGGGAATCGCTGCGTAGCCCCTTGCCGCCCCGCCGTCGAGGTTAGTGAGAGCTGAGGACCTCACGGCTCGTGTGCGGGTAGTAAAAGGTCCTCATGCACCTCCGGGAAGAAAGGAATGAGGTGGAGGGTTGCCGTGAGCGGCGCTCTGGCGACAGGAACCAATCGTTGAGCTGCGAGGTTCGGGGGGAGGCGGAGGATTCCACTCCAGCCCGACACTGGCGGCTGCCCGGGCAAACATGGCTGTCAGCTCCGCGCACTGAGCCACCACACCCGAGGGTTGGAGTCCAGCCGAGTCCTCAGTGTAAGACATGACGAACCTGCTTTCAGCTGCCGCGATCGAGATCTCATCGTCGTCAGGTGCTCCGAACGAGATTGCGGGTCCACCATTAAGCGAACCGGCAACCCAGCTCCAGAACTCAGTTGAAGCATACGAGCGTGATGGGGAGTGGGAGGTCCATGGGGTTATACCCACTGAAGAGGCTCCCACTGAGGTCCCCATATCGCCCCCAGTGCTAGCCGACACTGCCTCATACCCGTAGGTAGAAGGACCGAGTCGGGGCATGGCTGGGGTGGCTTGCGCTCTTACTAGGGTGAGCCACGACAGTAACGTAGCCATGGTCATGCCCTCGCAGTGAGGGCATGAACCATCCACAAATGCTGACTCCAGAGGACACAAGAGGCAGTGGACACGAGAGGCAGCAATCGTGGCCATCAGATGGGGAGATACAACGACTGCAACCAGGAAATACACACAAACGGAAAGACATCTGAAAATGAAAAAGACGCTTCACTGTTTGTGCCACTCTTTTAGAGAAATATACTCTTTTATTGGTGTTATATATATATATATATATATATATATATATATATATATATATATATATATATATAAACTAAGTTATTCACTCCATGAGCTCTTTTTCTGCTGCTGAAGCACCCAGGGGTTTGTGCTCAGCACAACATAGTGTACGAGGGGGAGAACCGCTGGAAAGCGCAGTAGAACCAACAGCTTGGAGAGATGAATGAAGTCGGCAGAGGAATTCAGCTCTGTGACTGCTCTCTCGGCTCTGAAGAAGATGATCTGATGTGTATTTGCAGCGTCACCCTATAGTGTCAACTTATCGACACAATGTCGAGTGAGTGACAGACGGGGAACTGGCAGATAGACGGTCAATTCATTAAGTGATTAATTTTTTTCTCTCAGAGAAGTTTATTCAGCATACTGAGTGCTATTTTTAAGCTTGTAGGCTCACCTTAGTATTAGGGTTCTGATATCACTGGGATGTGTTTCATACACATCAAATTGCTGATTACTCTCTAAAAAGAAAGAAATCTGCATTTACATGACATTTGAAATAATTTTATATAATTGTTATTCTCTATTTTTGATGTCAATATGGGCTAGCACATAGAAAGTTTTAGGGAATAGAAAGTTTTATGTAAGAGGGATAACCCCATTATTGCAGTACAGTTCTACTGCATATCCTGATAGACATTTAAGGAAACAAACATAGCAACAACTCTGGAATATCTGGAAATATTGCAAATCAATGGAGAATAAAACAGCAAAGTCTTCCTCGGATACCATGTTTGTTATTTACACAAGCGTTGCGGGAAAATTACATTGCTGTGAATAAAGCTGCTTACTGACCGTGCCGCATGTATGCAGGAGTAAAGAGTATGCTGCTTATACAGTGCATGTAAAAGGAATGCTTCTTTATCTCAGTAAGCCGCTTTCTTGCAATAACTCGCTATCTGGTGCCCATGTAAACGTAATCACTGTCTCCCGCTGATTGTGTTTACATGCGCATCCTCCAGCGAACATAGATAGGGGCGAGTAGGCTGGCGGATTGCCGCAATTAAAATTCCAATTTCTACTTCTCACAAAGGTATTATATGCGATCAGATAGCACACCATTGTTTGGACTACCTTTTGTACTGCTTTAAAAAATATATATATATTGAGGTGGGATTAGCAGCTCAAAAACATCTATATAATAGTATATTGTTTCTAAAATTATTGTCACTGTACTGATTTATCTGCCAATTGCAAATGTCAATCAATCATGAACGACATTACGAACATTAACTACTATGGCAAAAGTATACTTTTCCTTAATGTTTATAAATCTGATCAGCAGTTAACTGTTGCAGGAAATAAACAAATGGTTGATATCTCCCCACTGTCTTTTATTTATGAAATTATTGGATGATGAAGCTCCATTTATTGCTGTTCCTCATGTTCTATCATCACTTGTCAAAACATGCAGGGTGTTCCGTGTACACACACACATACGTGAACGTTTAATGCTTAGCTAAATTAACAGCATGTACCCTTTGCTTTACATTGCTGATAATTAAGCAGCTGACACCATATGTTTGACTATGCAGATAAATCGACACAGCTCTTGTACGCGACAGAGACAGAGCATGAAAAAGCCGATCAGCACTGTTTCTCTCTTTCTGTTATCCACTTCTTGTGGTATCCTTAATTTATGGATCTGAAACATCACATTAAACTACAATCCCATTAACCTATGCAAACTCTGGATTGGGTTAGCTTGTCTTTTCCTTTGTGCTTCATGTCTCTCTCTGACCACGTCAAAACTAATACTTGCAAAACCAATAATACACCTAGCCCAGTTAGCTTATGAGAGATGGTCCAGTTTATTAATGTTTTATTCAGAATGAAACAATAATGCTGCGTTCCATTCAACTTGGACAGTTGGACAGACAAATTTCCTACTTGGAGAAATGCAATAGAATGTCAATAGAAGTCACACTGGGTCGCAATTTGCCTTCTTAAAGCGGCACTATGTTAATTTGTGCTCACTAGCGACATCGGTGGTTGAAACTTAACTGTAAAGAAAACGTTTCATCAGTCATGTTCAAAACTGCTCTTCTGGATTGATTTCATGATTTGAGTTTACCTGGACATCGCCTGTGTGTGATCATGACTTAGAAATATTCAGAGCCGGAGTCAAAATGTGCTATATTCTTGTTGATATTATGTTATACAATACACATTTAAAACTGAAATATTAGTTGCTTTGATGCAGATAAAAATAGATTTACATATTTTAGGTGCTTTGACAAGAAAAGACTTCCGCATAGGATTAATTTGTGCATTCTCGCTCAAGCCTCTTCTGGAATCTTCCTCTGTCTTTGGTCCTCTTCTCCTTGTGGTGCAATTAGAGAATTAATTTGTCCTTTATGATAGCAGAATTTGATCAGTTTTTGGGTCACAGGTTCGAGGACGGAGGAGGTCATCAATTGACCTTTTTCATATTTCTGGCTTTTAGAATGCAAAAGTAAACTATTGCAGGGTATACTTAACTTATGCAAATACTTTTGAGACAGCAAGAGGTAGTAAAGTAAGATCAAAATAGCCACTTCATAAAAGAGTGCACCATTTCGTGTTAATTTCAATCACATTTGGCATTTCATAAAATCTCAAGTACTCTAAACAAATTAATGTCTGTTATGTCAGTGTGAACATTCTTTGAACATTCTTCATAACAGATCTCCTCTGCAAAAACTGGGCTTTTTACCCTAAATAGTATACTTTAACTTATTAGAAAGTTATTGAAAAACTTTTAATTTGATCTTGAACAAAACTAAAAATGACAAATAAGTGTTTTGTCTCAAAATAATAATTATCTATAGCTAAATTAAAAAGATATTACATATTAGATCAAATTACCTCAAAATCAATCTTTAGACCAGGTATGCGATGACTTCATTGATCAGGAAAATTATGCTGTGTATATAGCAGTGAGAAACAGCTGTTTAGGTAAGTGCTGGAAGTTCTATTTATTTTCACTCAGTATAAGTGGGCCTTTCTACGTGAAAATATATTGCTGACCTTTAATGTTTTGGATGGGGTCCCTCGCAAACGGATCATCATATTTGGGGGTCCTTCACATCAAAAAGTTGAAACCCTCTGTATAAGGCAATTAAGAATCAGCCAGTGAGTTTCTGAACTGAGTGACCATGAAACAAAGATGAAATCATCCATGTTATGTACTTCCAATGCTAAGTGCATCAAGTATTGAGATTAATGGGAATACTCTTCCATTATAGAGTTCCATTGAACTGGTTGCAGCATTTTTGTGGATCTTTGTTTCAGCATCATGACTCATTTTGGTCTTTTATTTTGAAATCACATGTTAGGTCTTTTGTTTTGAAGTTTACTCTTTAATTTTCATTTTTAGTTTGTTTCCCTACCCCTCATGTTGATTGTATTTACAATCATGCTGAATTTGTCTTGTCCCCTAATTAGTTGTTCAATACCTCCTGTTTGCATCTTGTTTGGTGTGTTTGGCTGATGCTTGCCTTGCATTTGGGTTTGAGGTATGGATGATGGTCACACCACAACTGATTGTACCACAAATTAAATTATATTCTCATGTGACAGTTCTCTTGATTTGATTTTAAAGTTGTTTTGTCTTAAAGCTACATCTACAGTGCAGCTAGAGGCTATTTAGCAAAGATGGGCCACTTCTATTAAACGAAATGTGTGAAATTGGAATGCACAACGGTCAATGGATATACAGTATAAATGAGGTCCCGCCTTACAGTTAAAAGAGCCAATCACTTTTTAGATACTTTTTAGATACAGGCATCACCTGTCAATCAACTCGAGAACACTCATGTGCATTAGCTAATGCACTTTTCTCTGGTAGGCAAAGGCGTAGATTTCACTTGATTTTTGAGGGGGTTGCAACGTGAAGCATTTACATGTTTCCATTGATCATGGTATAAATATTGTGGATGGGGTGTTGTACTTGCTTGTTTTGATTATTGGGGGATCTATGCCTGGAATCTACGCCCCTGCAGGTAGGTGAACGAATTTTCTGCCAAATAATTTTACGTTTGAGAGGTAGTGCTTTTTTTTTTACTTTACATAACCTTTTAAATGTGTTTCATATCAGACATGGCTCTGAACAAGTGATACTCCCCAAATCTTCCAGTCCTTTTGTATTTTCGGGTCTTCTGATGTGGCCCACTTTCATTTATGGAAATTAATTGAATACATATTTGGTTTCTTTGAAATGTAACCTTAGTGTGAACAGTCAAGTTGGCTTTCATGAGATTTGCACATCACTCTAAGCCTACATCCACACTAATATGTTTTTGTTTGAAAACTTTTTTTAGTTTCTGAAACTTCTATAGTATGCAGTAATTGAGAGCATTTCTAAATGCAATAATATACTGTAATATTCAAGTTGAACAGTAATGATGAAATGTATACTGACCCTTTCACAAATTGGGGAAAAAAAGCAAACAGATGCAATGTGATTGTGATGTTCCCTATCTGTCACTCACTGAAAGTTGTGTTGATGAAGTGACACTCGGGGTCACTCTTGGGAGCCCGAGACACCTCTGATCTTTGATAAAAGGCCAATGGGAATTGGTGAGTGGTATTTGCATGCCACTCCCCTGCACATACGGGTATAAAGGAGCTGGTGTGTGAACTGCTCATTCAGAGTTTCTCTTCGGAGCCGAGTGGTTGATGTTCGTTGAGCTGAATTCCCACGGCATCCCATTCACCTCTGCTGGATTCTTGATGCGCATTACAGCAGCTTTTTCCCACCTCTGCACTGGTGCATGGCAGAGATCGCCCCTGGACGCTTCGGTAGAACTGAAAGAGTATAGTCTAAAAGAGTATTTTCCCTAAAAGAGTATTTATAAAAGAGCAGCACACACGGAAACTTATTTTTAAAGACTCGTCTTTTTAAAGATGCCTTTCCGCTTGTGTGTTATTCCTGGTTGCGGTCGTTATCTCTCGCCTTCCGACAACCACGATCGCTGTCTTTCGTGTCTGGGTGCTCACGCGGAGACATCTTTCGTTGATACGTCGTGTCCTCACTACTAGGACATGACCATGGCAGCGTTGTGGTCGCAGATTGCCTTCGTTAGAAAGCAAGCCACCCCAGTGGCTCCCCACCTCGTTTCTTCTACCTACGGGTATGAGGCCAGCATGGCTAGCACTGGGGGCGATTTGGGGACCTCAATGGGAACAATTCTGCCGGATAAATACCCACGGACCTCCCATTCCCCAGCACGCTCGTTAGCCCCGATTAGGGTTCTGGATGAGTGCGCCGGTGCGTCTCTTGTTCGGTGCCCGCGAAGGTGATAAACTTCAGTGCTCTGCTTCGGGGAGCAGGCTCGTCCAGACGGACACGGAAGCCTTGGCTAGGCTCCCCCACTCAGGTACGGTCGCCCAGTCACAGGCCGATGCCAAAATGACGAACATGCTTTCCCAGGCAGCCGCGAGCGTCAGAATAGAGTGGAACTCTCTGCTCTCCCCTGAACCCTCGTGGCTCGATGATTGGTTCCTGGGCCCGAGGTGCTGCTCACAGCCACACCCCGCCCCAGTTCCTTTCTTCCCGGAAGTGCACAAGGAGCTGACATGGTCGTGGAAGGCACCTTTTACTGCCTGGTCCCGATCTTTCAGATCCTTCACCCTCACTACCTTCAATGGTGGGTCGACCAAGGGCTACTCACTGATGCCCTCAGTGGGCACCTATGCCTGCAGAGCGCCGCCACCTAGTACACTCATCAGAAGCTTCTGTCCAGGGCCTGTAGGTTTACGTCATCCCTGATAGCCAAAGCCTATGGTGCCGCTGGACAAGCCGCCTCCGCCCTGCACGGCATGGCTCTCCTGCAAGTGCACCAAGCCAAGGCACTCGGAAAGAGCTGTACGAGGGTAGTTCTGCCCCGGGATTGATGCAGGAGCTCTCAGTCGGGCGATGTCCACCTTGTTGGTCCAGGAGGCCGAAAAGGCACGGTTCCATAATGCCCACATTTCTCAGGCTGGCCTTCTCGGGCACACCGTCGAGGACTTTGCCCAGCAGTTCTCGGCAGTGAAGCAGCAGACGGAGGCCATCCAACACATCCTACCCCGGTGGAGTGCTGAGAGGAGAATCTTTTGTTTCATTCTCATTTAATTTTGCCGCATGCTCAAGTTGTTGCGGTACCCAAAAATTCAACAAAAGAGCAGTTTTCTCATTCCCTGGGTCACATATCCGGTAGGCACAGCCATTATTACGACCACCATCCACTATTCCATTTGGGTTTTACAGCCCCTACTTCATTGAACTGAAGAAAGGCAGTGGATTGCGGCCAATCTAAATGCACTCTAGCAAGCGTCCGGCATCAAGATTGGTTTGCAGCGGTAGACCTGAAGGACTTGTACTTCCATGTCTCGAACTACCTTGGCACAGACCCTTCCTGTGGTTTGCGTTTGAGGGTCGGTCATACCAGTACAAGGTCCTCCCTTTCGGCCTGTCCCTGTCCCCTCGCGTCTTCACGAAGGTCGCAGAGCCAGCCCTTGCCCCTTTAAGGGAAGTGGAAATTTGCATCTATCTTGATGACTGGCTAATCCTAGCTCACTCTAAGGATGTGTTGTGTGCACACAGGGACCTGGTGCTCACGCACCTTAGCCGGCTAGGGCTTCGAGTCAACTGGGAAAAGAGCAAGCTCCTCCAGGTTCAGAGCATCTCTTTTCTCGCCTTGGAGTTGGACTGCGTGCCTCACAAACGAGCGTGCGCAGTCAGTGCTGACCTGTTTGATGGCGTTCAAACAGAACACAGTGGCTCCACTGAAACTGTTTCAGATGCTTCTGGGGCATATGGCATCCTCAGCGGTGGCCACACTGCTCAGGTTGATGTATATGAGACCGCTTCAGCACTGGCTCCAGACTAGAGTCCCAAGATGGCTATCACACCAGTCTGTCGCCGCCTCTTCAGCCCTTGGATAGACCTCACATTTCTATGGGCAGGTGTTCCCCTAGAACAGGTCTTCAGGCCTGGTTATGTGGCTATGACGGACGCCTCCAAAATGGGCTTGGGCGCTGTATGCAACGGGCACGTAGCCACCGGCTCCTGGATGGGCCCACAGCTACATTGGCACATCATCTGCCTCGAGTTGTTGGCAATACTGCTCACCTGCGGAGATTCCAGCCCTTGATCCAGGGCAAGCATGTGTTGGCTCGGACAGACAACACGACAACAGTGGCCTACATCAACCGTCAAGGCAGTTTACTCTCCCATTGTATCTCATAACTTGCTCGCTGTCTCCTCCTCTGGCGTCAGCGGGCGACCTCAACACTACAGCGGATGCAATTTCACAACAGGTTACCCACAAGGGAGAGTGGAGACTCCACCCTCAGGTGGTCCAGCTGATTTGGAGTCGATTCGTGCAGGCACAGGTAGACCTGTTTGCTTCCCAAGAATCCTCCCACTGCCCGCTTTGGTACGCCCTGACAGAGGTACCCCTCGGTATAGACATGCTGGCACACAGCTGGCCCCCTGGACTGCGCAAATATGCATTTCCCCCAGTGAGCCTACTTGCACAGACCATGTGCAAGGTCAAGGAAGACGGGGAGCAGGTCGTCCTAGTAGCACCCTATTGATCCACCCAGACTTGGTTCTCGGACCTCACACTCCTTGCCTCAGCCCTTTTCAAAATAATCGCAATTCGATTTTTTTGTCCAAATCGTTTTGCCCTACTAGTGTGAATGTTGCCTACTGTAACTCAACACTCTTGAAAATTGCTCACTCGATTTGCCTTTGGTGTGAAAATGAATGACAGTGAAAACTATTTGGAACCAGAATCAAATGCATTAGCTCTGCTTGCATTGCATCTTTGTTGTTTTTTGTTGATAAATATACTAGGGAAAATGGGCCACATTTTAAAAGTCATGCAGTATAAACAACCTGACAAAATCAGGTGTGAGCTGAAATGTAGGCACTTTGGCTTACAGTGTGAACATGACCTTTGACTAACCAAAGTTTTGGTTGAAAATGCTACTGCTCTGGGCTAAGGTCAAACTTACTTTAAAAAATAAACACACACACACACAAATTCTGAAGTAATAAAATTGAAACAGGAAATATCTCATTATTAAATAAATATTTTTCTCCAAAACACATTGGCCATAATTATTGGCACCCTTTTATTCTATACTTTTTGCAACCTCCCTTTACCAAGATAACAGCTCAGAGTCTTCTTTTATAATGCCTAATGAGAATGGAGAAAACCTGGCAAGGGATCTGAGACCATTCCTCCATATAGAATATCTGCAGATCATTCAAATTCAGAGGACCATGTAGGTGGAATCTCATCTTCAGTTCACCCCACAAATTGTCTATGGGGTTCAGGTCAGGGGACTGGGATGGCCATGGCAGAACCTTGAATTTGTGGTCAATTAACCATTTTTGTGTTGATTTTGATGTTTGTTTTGGGTCATTATTCTGCTGGTTGATCCAACCAGGTCCCATTGCAAGCTTTTTGGCAGAGGCAGCCAGGTTTAGATTTTTTATCTGTTGGTATTTGATTGAGTCAATAATGCCATGCATCCCAACAAGATGTCCTGGACCTCTGGCCGAAAAACAGCCCCACAACATTAAAGATCTGCTACCATATTTAACCATGGGCATTCTGTAATTTTTTATCTCTGTGTGCACCAAACCCCTCTCTGGTCAAAAAGCTGTTTTTTTTTATTTCATCGGACCATAGAACCCTGAAGTCATTGAAGTTCCAGTAGTGTCTGGCAAACTGAAGTCGCTTGAGTTTATTGTTGGATGATTGCAGAGGCTTTTTTTCTTGAAACCCTCCCAAACAGCTTATGGTGATGTAGATTATGTCTAATATTTTTTTTAGACTTTCTGACCACAAGACTCAACTAATTTCTGTAGTTCTCCAGCTGTGATCCTTGGAGATTCTTTGGCCACTTTAACTATCCTTCTGTAACGGTTACCCTGGAAGGCTTGAGAGGTTCGAGAGGCGGAGCCCTGGCAGGCTCGAGAGGCTTGAGGGGCGGAGCCCTGGCAGCCTCTCGAGCCTGCCAGGGCTCCGCCCCTCAAGCCTCTGGAGCCTGCCAGGGCTCCGCCCCTCAAGCCTCTCGAGCCTGCCAGGGCTCCGCCTCTCGAACCTCTCAAGCCTTCCAGGGTAACCGTTACACCTCCTCACTGGAGGCAATATAGACACACATACTTTTCCAGGCTGATTCTTAAGATCTCCAGTTGATCAGAACTTGTTTATTATTGCCCTGATGGTGGAAATGGGCATTTTCAATGCTTTGGCTATTTTTTTATTTCCCCTCTTTCAATTGATTTACTTCAATTAAAGGTTAGGTTTATCCGATTGTTTTTTTTTTAATGAAAGATCAAAAAGATAAACATTAAATTAAATTAACAAAAATTTTTACAGCCTTCTTTACTCATATTTACCAAGGGTGCCAATGTTTTTGGCCACCACTTTATATAGTATAGAAGTAGACGTAGAGGTCTCAGAGAAAAATCTACCTTTTTCTTAATTTTTAGTCATTTTTCTTTTTCACAGATCAAATTACCTTCCTCAATTTGTGAAGTTAAAGTAAAATGGATAAATAATTTGATTTAGAGTCAATGCTTGTATAATCTGTGTAAAATTATAGTCTTAATAAGTTATGTGAGATAATGAAAGTTGGTTGAATCTAGAATACAGTGTTGGAATTATACCTAATTAATTACATTGCAGTGTTGATGGTTAAGAAACAATTTAGAATAAAAGATAAACATAAAAATAATCTTTATAGACTGCCATGAGGTGAAGTGGTTTTGAAATTTCTCTCTCTGTCTCTCTTTAGCTCACTCTCTGTTTGGAGGTTGCTCAAGAAACCTGACAATAATTATTTGTAGATCAAAAACTTGAGTTTTACTCAGTGACAGACTGAAAAAGAGCAATGTTTGAAAATGGCACCTCAAACCTGAGGATGTGACAGGAAGATGCTTGTAGCCCCACAACTTTAAACACTTTGAGAGTGTTGTCATCACACAGAATAAAAGAGCTGATACCTTTGTATTTTTATCTGATTTGTGTTATTTTGTTCCCACATCTCGAGTATGAATCTAATATATACAAAATCAGTTTCACAGGAATCAACAAAGCTGTTTTTGATGGAATTCCACCCCCATCATCATGGCTCTCAGATCAGGTGCCTACAAGGTGAAAAGAGAGATAACAATTGACAATTGACTCTTGCTATTTTCTTCATTGAAACAGCCAGATAAATGTACAAGCCAAGTAGTAATCCATAAAGGGTTTTTAAGCATGCCAGTGGTACTTTAGGACATTAGCTTACCTACTTTTTGCTCGCTGGATCCAATTCTGAGACACCTTAGCATATGAATAGCAGTGAAGCCATAAATAAAAGATGATGATACACAGATAATGATGGTCTTGCCAATTATTATTATTTTAGTTAAATTTCTCATAAGTAAGATTTAGCTTAGTTGTGCAGCGTCTTTGTTGACAAGGAAAACATTTATAATTGTGCATGTACTGAACAGTAGTGTGTCAGGCTATGTCCACAATTGTTACATTTGAAAATTGTGTTTTTTTTTTTTTGTCCACACTGGCGTTTTCAAGGGTTTTTTCAAAAGTCCGTCGTCAACACAGACATGTTTGAAAATGCTAAAAAATTCTTACTATGCATGCGAAAAATTGCTGATCCATGTACAGTCTGAAACGCAATTGTCTTTGTGTTCCATCACCAGACAGTAGTAAACTTTCTGTCACTTTTAAAGGAATGCAATGTGAAGGTTGTACAAAGTAACATTTAGCTTTAACAACGATATCAAAGTGTACAGCAGGCACAACAACGTCACTACAAAATGGGCCGCCATCTTGATTGTTTTGGTTTGAATGGCTCACATGACTGTGTCACACAACAACAAATACATCATCATTGTCAGATATCTCCATTTTCCCAGTCCATAATACAACACAAAGAGACTTGGGAGAGCATTTTCGAAAAGCTCTGTTCCCTTTCAAAAAGCTACAGTTATGATGCTGCGCTGATTTAGCACTTTTGGAACAACTTTAGGTGTGACCAGCTGTGAATATGTGTGCAACACATCAATGAAAATTGACCGGAATTTATAGCCTCTGCCGGTGACCTCATTGGATGCACCTGTAAGGCAGGGTGCCAATGTGTTTGCATTCAAAGGCAAAGAGCAAATGTTTGATCTTTGAGAAAATCAACAAACTAACTTTCTCGCAATTAGCAACTCTTCCTGAGGCACCACACCCCACTGAGCGAAGACTGCAAATTCACACCTCATTGTTGCCCTTCCACATCTGTCCCATTCTCTCCTCTCTCCCCCATTCAGCTCAGAATCACCTAAGATCTGTATGTAACAAAAGTCTATATCTGATGTATACAAATAATGTAACTAGCGTAACATGTTTGGAATCATTTAAAATGTCTCAGTGCGTCTGGTATAGTGCTCTTATTCCCAGGTTTGTAAACTTAATGACAGCAAAGTTATAAGGTCTTTGCCAAATGCTTTATAATTCTGGAGGTCTGTCTCCATCCCTGCTTGTATGTTAATGAAGTATGTCCCCAGGACTTCCAAACCTAACCACTCCCAAAATCCCCTTTGTCCATGGTTTGGGTATTTAAGGAGAGGCAACACATTGCTCAGGGCTCTCTGTAATCAGACGATCCCAAACAGTTTACTGTTTGTAATTTATTTCAGGTCATAGCAATTCGAATTTCTTATGTTTTGATAAAATGTATAACTCTGACTTATCAATGTCTAATTGGAATTGATGAATTGATTATGTTACCTGATCAATAAATTGTCAACATTTGATTTTATTCTGACTGACTCTGACATTGTGTTTTCCCACACAGATTAAACAATTCGTATGTTACCGCAAGTCTGCATCAGATTAGTGACGACTAATATTTGGCATCGATTCAAGTGTACTTGGTTTGCAAAGACAAAAAGGGAATTTCCGTTTAGAACAGCAAACGCTGCTTGACCAATCTAAATTCGGGTGTCTAACCTCTGTTTTAATTTGATGTTTCTCCAGATAAGTGTACGTGGGAAACCACCATGGCCAATCCAAAGCTATTATAAGAGAAGTTATGTTGGTCAACTTACATCTGTAATAGTGGCCGTGACCTCTACTGAAGAAAACGTTAAGTTACATTCAAGTGTATGCAATTCCATGGGGCTATACTGAAGTATCTTTGATTGTGTGTATACGTTAATGTAACAGATCTCAGGTAGGCTATATAGCAATTACCTCTGTTTGATGATCCAATACTGGCCGCTTGTGATCGTGAGACCCGCGGTGTAGAGAAAACACGCAAGGACCTCAAAGCGACATAGTTTCTTAATCTAAACGGTAAAATGTAATTAAAGAGTTAAAGGAATAATCAAACATTCGCTCGCTTTTAATGATGCTCAGATATCATTAAAAACCTTTTTCATTTATGGAGTCAGATGAAATAACGAGGTAATACATAAGAGAAAATGTATTTCATTTAATATTGTTGTGGTGCGTACAAGGAAAGACAGTAACGCGCAGAGACCTTCACCCGTATTATTGGAGACCGCCATTGGACCGATAAACGGGCTTACACACCTGTAGCAGGGCTATAAATAGATGCATCACAGGTGCATCGTCAGATCTTTTGTCTTCAGATCACTCTGTGTGTGTGCTTCATGAGCCTGTCAGAAACTTTCTACTTTCCTCTGTTAGGAGTTTCTCTTTTCTTAAAAAAAAGAAGAAAAAGAATGACTGATAAACAAATTAAGTGGTGTTTTGCTTTGTGTGTTTGGTGGAAGAGCATGCTGCTCTTGCAATGCGGCAGGGGGGTGCAGGCATTGCAATCTGTTTACAGTCAAAATGCTTCACACTCGTCTCGCTTACTTCCAAGAGCCAGCACCCACTCTTTCATCGTGGAGCTCTCGCATAGATCTGGCTGAGGAGCGAGAGACGGGTCCGAACCTATCGCTCGCTCTCTCCCCAGATCCAGCTGATCCTTCTCCTGAGCCTGAAGCACGCCTCAGCGCCTCTTCGGTTCACAAGGGGAAGCTGATCCTCTGTACATTCCACGCACAATAATAAAGTGGCTGATGAATTACTCAAGGTGGTTACTCGGGCTGTGACCAGACTGCCCACGTGAACAAGAGACCCCCCCCCCACCCCCAAGCGCTCCAAACTAGAAGACAGATTTCTGTCTGGTGGCCAAAAATAAACTAATTAAAAATAAATAAAAAAAAGGGAAGGGAATGCTTTAGCAATCCCTTCCTTTCTTCTATGACCTCCATAACGAGCGTTCTCATTCATGGAGAAATCCTTATACTTCCCGTGTCTTCGACATATTCGACTATCGTGGGTGCTGAGGCTCGGAGGTATTCGGTGATGCTGCCGGTAGAAGAGACACTTGCGGGTTATCTCTCGCCTGGCTCGGCATCATCGCTAAAGAGACCCACTCTCCCACAAAGCTGTGCAGGACCACCTCCACACTTGTGGAGAAGGCTTCAGGCAGCAGGTCAGGCTGGTGCTGTCCTGCACACTATGGCAGTGTTACAGGCATACTAGGATAATCTGTTGAAGGACCTGAGTGCGGGCACCATGGTCGATGAAGAGGCTTTCTCTGAGCTTCGTCGAGCCACGGATCTGTCTCTCTGCATGACCAAGCAGATGGCCTGAGCCATTGTCTGGTCTATGTCTGCTTTAGTCAGCACAGAGAGACACTTATGGCTTAACCTATCGGGCATCAGAGACAAGGACAAAACTTTCCTTCTCGATGCCCCGGTTTCGCCTTCTGGCTTATTTTGTGACGCTATGAATATAGTTATCACCAGGTTCCAGGAGGCAAAAAGTCAGAGGAAGCCTTTGGGCAATTCCTTCCTCACCACGGGGAGGGGCCGTCGGCCACCCAGCCCCACCCCGGTCCTTCTAAACGGGAGGCTCAAAAACTAAGCGTGGAGAATCGTGCTCCCCCTCGTAAAGACTGGGGGCCTGTTCGTCGCCCTCAGCAGCCCCCAAAGCAAGACCTTAGGGCAGTTATTTAAAAAAAAAAAACCCTGATGGTTTTGCACCCAGCTTTGTGGGGGTAGCTCCCCCTTGGGACGGGTCATGGGAAACATCCACCTGTACCCTCCCGATACCTCCACGAAACCGCTCCATTCCCGTCGCCTCTGGTATTTCGGGAGTTAGCGGTTTACAGCTAAATCTTGGGTGTTCTGTTGCTTCCTGCCGTAGTCCAGGACACAGGACACTTGACATCCCCTCAACAGGAAGTGTCAGAAACGATACCCATCTCAGAGATCCTGGCAGTGTGGAAACTACTGCCAGGTGGTTCTATGTGGGTCCTAAAAATAGTAGAAAAAGTCTACAGAATTTAATTTGTTCGCCATCCTCCGTGTTTCAGTGGCGTGGTTCCCACTACCGTGAAACCGGAGCAAGCATGTTTACTGTGGAGAGAACTGCAAAATCTCTTGGTTAAAGGGGCCATAGAACATGTTCCCCTTCCAGAGAGAGAGTCAGGTTACTACAGCAGATACTTCCTGGTGCCAAAAAAGGTTGGTGAGTTGCGTCCGATCTTTGAACATCGAGGCTTGAATCGCTCCGAGGGCGTTCAAGTTCAAGATGCTAACCGTCAAGACGGTCGTGTCTCAAATCACGATTGGTTGGTCACGATCAATCTCATGGACGCGTCCTTTCATATAGAAAGTCTGCCACAACACAGGAAGTTCCTGAGGTTCGCTTTCGGGGGCGAAGCTTTCCAATATTGAGTTCTTCAATTTGGTCTAGCCTTATTACCCCGCACATTCACGGAATGCATGGATGCAGCACTGGCTCCCTTGCGACTCCGGGGCATCCGCATTCTGAATTATATAGACGACTGGCTGATACTAGCACAGTCACAAGAACTGGCATTACAGCACAGGGATATCATCTTAGCTCATCTGGTTTCTCTGGGGTTGAGGCTCAAGGCCAAGAAAAGCGTCCTCTCTCCCACTCAGAAATCTAAATATCTGGGGATCGTATGGAATTCAATCACAATGCGGACACAATTGTCTCCCGCTCTAATCGAGTCCATTCAGAACACCCTGAGCAAAGTCAGGCTAGGCCAAGGTTGCACTGTTCATCAGTATCAACGACTAGTAGGTCTCATGGAAACTGCATCCTCGGTGATCCCTTTGGGCCTTTTTGCACATAAGACCATTTCAGTTGTGGCTCAAAGCCAGGGGATTTCATCCAAGGGCCAATCCCCTAGGCTGATAAGGGTTACGCGCCGCGTGCTACATACCCTTTCTATGTGGTTCAGACCCCGGTTCCTCACTTTGGGTCCCACTCTAGGTGCCATCGCAGGTTGCTTACAACAGACGCCTCACTGACGGGCTGGGTAGTGGTCTTAAGTGGTCGTCCAACTCAAGGGGAATGGGAGGATCGTCAGCTCGACTGTCACATTAACTGTCTCGAGTTGATGGCTGTATTTCTGGCCCTGAAATACTTCCTCCAGAGGCTGCCATGTCTTGCGGGTGGACAACACAGCGGTAGTCTCTTACATAAACCATCAAGGAGGTCTACATTCAAGCCAGCTGAACAGACTGGCACGGCAAATTCTCCTTTGGGCCCAGGGCAAGCTCCTGTTAATCAGAGCAGCTTGTATCCCTGGATGCCTGAATGGGAGCAGATTACCTTTCCAGACAGAAAATACAGACTGGGGAGTGGAAACTCCACCCCAAGATAGTGGAACAAATCTGAGTGAGATTTTCCAGGGCAGAAGTGGACCTCTTCTCCTCTCAACAGACAGCGCAACATCCCCTCTACTTCTCTCTGAGTCACTCAGCCCCCCTGGGTGTGGACGCAATGGCGCTGATTATTGCGATTGTGATTACTGCGATAGCGTTTACAACGCCGGAGCACAAAATACTTCACAGACTTTGTCCAGTCCATGCCCCTCAGATTTATGTCCACCGCACTAGTCAGTGGCGTAAGTCAGGGCAACTATTCGTTTGCCATGGGGGATGAAACAGGGGATTGGCTGCCACCAAGCAGACTATGTCACATTGTGTGAGGGATGCTATTGCCCTGGCCTTCGAGGGGCACGTTCAAGCTTCGCCAGTAGGTATCAGGGCTCACTCTACCAGAGGGGTCGCCTCCTCTAAAGCCTTGGCTAGAGGTGTCTCTCTGCAGCATGTTTGTGATGCGGCAGGCTGGTCCTCTACGCAAACATTCATTCGATTTTATAGTTTGGATGTTCATGCCAGTCCGGGCTCTTATGTCCTTGAGTCGACATCACAAGCTCATGTCTGAGACCTCTCGCGCTCTTGTGAGCACACTACACAACCGCAAGGGGTCCAGACATCCACAGTGCGGCGGCGTGGGTATTCTCGTTCCCAAAGTGCTAATTCAGCGCAGCATCATAAATGTAGCTTGTTGAAAGGGAACGTCTCGGGTTACTTGACTGTAACCCTTGTTCCCTGATAAAAGCGGAACGAGATGCTGCGCTTCATTGCCGCACTGGGATGCCCCAGGACTGCTCTTCAGACAAAATACCTGACGATGCACCAGTGATGCATCTATTTATAGCCCTGCTACAAGTGCATCCAATGATGTCACCGGCAGAGGCTATACATTCCGTTAAATTTTCATTGATGTGTTGGACACATATTCACAGCTGGTCACACCTAAGGTTGTTCCCAAAGTGCTAATTCAGCACAGCATCTCGCTCCGCTTTTATCAGGGAACAAGGGTTACAGTCAAGTAACCCGAGACGTTTTAGCTGGACAAAAACACTGTCTAAGTGTGAATGGAAGGCATTCGAACAAAACGTATTAGTGTGGACGTGGCCTCATTGTGGGCTTTGGAGAACAGCTGGATGGGGAACCAAGATCAGCATTTACAGTACACCTGAAGGATTGTACCTGACTTCAGAACTCTTTACTGATGTATTCTACCCATATTAAAGGTGAAGTTTAATACTTCCTCTTATCCTAGTTTAATTTTTTGTAGGTTGATTTCTGTGAAAAGTGACTGTGACTCTTTGACGCTATCAAAACATTGCTCTGTTTGTTTGAGCATCCTGACCAGCATGACATAATATTGGCTAAGCCAATGGCATGAGTTTGGGGAGGGACTGTCTGGTTGTTCAACCAATGGAAGTGTGTTTAGGAAATCTGTTTGCAATTTTGCTTGCACAGAAATGACCTACTTCTCCATTAATAACTTTCATCAACACAGGAAATCATCCCATAAACATTACACAAACAAACAAAAAACCTTTGAGTTAAAGGAAAAGAACACAGTTGTGGTCAGCCAAATCATGGGGGTTTATTTTCTCTGTACTTGTCTTTACAAAAATAGACATTTATTTCCATGAACAAATTTAACTGCTCTCTAATTAGCTTTCAGACAGTGTGCTTCGCAAATGCTGTGAATTGACTTTGAGCAAAAGGAGTTCAACCAGAGAATTGCTTTTACATTACATCTGGCTCATAACGTTTCCACGACAACCCATCTGCTTCTATTCAGTGGGTGATTCCTTCCTCTATAATAAGCTATATACATAAATGTGTTCTATATATAATTTCCCTCCTAAAATACATTGTCTTTACTACACTCGCAGAAGTATAACCAAGTGAAAAAATACACTTATATACAAAATACACTTATATTTAAGATACATCCTCTTAAAGCATGTCTAAATATTTTAAATATTTCTTCTCAAGTAAATGTATCTTGTTTGAAGGATTTTTAACCAATTTTAAATGGAAAACAAGACAAAAACACTTGACAACAACAGGATTTTTTAAAAATATATATTTTGTCCTCTTTATTGTTAGTAAGCAAGTTTAATACAACCTTTTATGTCGGGGCACAAGCTGAATAATCAGTTAAGAGCTAATGATTAATCATTGCAAAAATTGCGGAATAGACAAATAATCGTTCTAATAATCATTAAGCGATTATCAAAATAATTGTTAGTTGCAGCCCTAGTGTAGACACATTCAGGTTGATACAGGCATATGTCAGATGTCTTATTTGGACTCCTAGTAATTGGAAAATGGCTTATTAACTTGTTAACATGATGCATCCAATATTAAAATGTTCGTGTTCATGTCAACAAATGAATATTTAGTGTCATCTTGCTTTGTCTTTTTCCCTCATTCTCTAGTTTGAAAGGTGTGACTGAGTCAGACAGACTGCAGAGGGAGCTACAAAGGTTTGCATTTCATTTTTAAAGCTGTGCAGAACTTTTCAAGGGTACAGTGTAGTCAGGATGAGTTATGGCTCAGGGCAAACTCCCTCTCTCTTTTACTGATGGAGGAGCAAAAGAGAACAGCACATGGGTATTACTAACTGGATACCGCAGACACAGTTAACTGGAGGTCAGGTGGTTTTACTCTGACCATCCACTTAAAAAACGACAGTTGTCACGTTACGCTCAAACACACCAATTAACATCTATCAGGTTCGAGTGAGTGGAGCGGATTATTTGCGAACAGTGTTGATTGAGCTGAGCTGGAACTGAGTTCACCTCAGTTTTTAGTTTATTTATTTCTTTTGTTTTTTGTGGACTTTTGTTAGTTAGTTAGTGACTCCTGTGCACCATTCATCAACCCTATGATGTTTTAAAGTTTTCAAGGCCCCAAACATCTGTCCAACAGGGGGCCCCCGGGCAGATCGGAATGGCTCAAAAACACTCTTGACATTTTTCAGGTGTTCAAAATATTAAAAACATATCCAGATAATTTTTATTTGCTCAGAAATGACATGAACGTGATTTTAAATAACTGTTTGTTTATTCAGCCTAACACAGTAGCCAAGTATATTTAAAAAGTTTAATGAAATAAAAATCTAGTTTTTCACTAAATGAACACAAGAAAGATTGGTATTTAATTAAAAGAATTCTAAATATAATTTGTGTGCACAGATACAGCAATACAGTAATAAAAAGGGAATGTTTACCTACATTTATTTTTACCAAAGATATTTGTGAATGAACATGATATGCACAAACTTCATTCATTTTGGAACCTAGCTGAATATTATTTATTTTTGTCCTCTCAAGTTTAATATTATAATATGATGCTGAATTAGTATTACTATTCTGAGGGATTGTTATATAAAAACAAATATATATATATTTCTGCTGTGTTGACTTCACCTTCGTCAGGAGCTTTTATTTTGACAATGATGCACTGATGTGTCTGTATGTATTTCACAGTTTACAATGTTCCTCAAGTCAAGTCAAGTCATTTTTATTTGTATAGCGCCTTTCACAACACACATTGTTTCAAGCAGCTTTACAGAAGATCAGGCATTAACAGAAGATAAAACTGTAATATCTATAATGTCTTAGAGTCATCATTGTGTAGTTTGATAAAATCTGATTATGAATTGTGTTTCAAAATAAGTAATTCAATAATAATTGTATTTATAACCCCAGTGAGCAAGCCGAAGGCAACTTCGGCAAGGAACACAAAACTCCATAAGATGTTGGTTAATGGGAGAAAAATAACCTTAGGAGAAACCAGACTCGCTGTGGGGGCCAGTTCCCCTCTGGCTAACATCATGAATATAATGCCAATATAACTTATGTATAGTGCAAGTCATGGTTTGAAATTATTAAACTATTTAACTATTTAAACATATATTGTGTATAAACTGTAAGATGAATTACTAATGTCTATTTTGGATTAACTACAGTTAAGGTTCCTCAGTACAAATCTGCATGATGACATGCTGTCACCTCCTCTATTTCTGTGATTGTATTCTGTTTAGAATGTTTAGATTGTAAATAACTTTAAGCAGCTTCAAATGTTTGAAAATGTGTGAATATGGGTGAACCTGCAGTACTTTGCCTTTAAAATGCATGTGAACCACTCCAAAACTGCTGAAAACAGCAAATTCGCACAGGAACACATATTGATGTTCAGGGACCCATGCAACTGTGTGGGGGTTAACACCGCTACTGCTGTTAATATAATATTTTAAGTACAATTAATTATAGAAAATTAACACAATCATGCACCTTAATCCGTTTTTAAATTCAAAACTGATCATTTAGGAGTGCACTAGCATATACAGTACTGTAGATGGTTTCAGAGCTAATATACATGGATTAAAAGCCACAGAATTTGTGAAAATAAGAAATACAGGAATGAGTAAACATGTATTTACTTATTTAAATAAATAATAAAAGGCCATTTTTATTGGTATGTGCAAGCAGGGAAGTTGTACAAGTTATAGTCCTGCTATAAAAACATTTGTGACTTTAAAAACTGTGAACTGTGAACGAGTCTGGAAGTGTATTCAGATATTTTAGTATTATGGTGATACACACAGAGCCTCTGAGCTCCAACAGATTCTAAACAGAGATTAAAGCTCTTCAAGATATGAGGTTGCTCGTTTTCAGTAATATTTTTTGTTAAGGTGAAGTAAAGTCACAGAGATAAAAAATAATTAAATAAAATTGTTAGTTCTCTTACAGAAACATATGGTGTAAGATGGCAATACCATGGTTCTAACTTGTACAAGGTAATATACCATAGGGCTGAATGTTATCATATTTATATACTCTGCTATTTACATTGTACCCCATGTTTCTTAAAGAATGCCTTCAGAAATGTGCCTATAAGTGTTGTTAAATTGATAAAGGGCTATATTATAGAAAGGCTATAATATACAATTTGAATATGGAGTACCTCTATGGCAGTAGTGAAATGGCTGGCTGCAGTGGAATAATTATTATGCTGGTAGTACGAGTTGGCGTCCTGTAAAGCTACATCGAGCCATTTGTCAATTTGAGGCAGAAAGCTGAGATTAGGTCCACTCAAGGCCCTCCTATTTCAGCTGCTTGACACATTAATTGTGTAGAGGTGCAGGGCAGGGACTTGTGGGTAATGTCCTGTTCGTCACCAAACACTTACTTTGTCTTGGCCACATCAGGTCTCTTAGAGAAAGGTGAGGCAGCGCAGGAAAAGGGCTTCCTTCATTATTTGCCCCCACACACTCTTCCAGCTTTTCCTTGGGTGTCATTCATCTTGCTCCTATTGTGGCACTGCTGTCTCTCCTTTTTCCTTTTTCTCTTTTTTTGCACTTTTCTTCCTCTGGCTGGTTTTTCTGGAATGTGGCAGGCATTAGATCCTCTGTGTACTCAGGGTTGGAGCTGGGGAAAACTGTCTGCTCTAGTCCCTGGAGCTCTGGGCTTCCAACAGAATTTGCCATGATATGTCTGAAAAGAGATTTGAAATGGATGATATGCTCTTTATAAAGCAGTAAAACCAGCAATTTCAGAAAAACTGAGAAAAATTCAGCTGAAAATAACAGGCACCCAAGGCAATGGAGCGGGGATGTATTTTAGAAGACTCCCTCCCCCCCCCTCCCCCCCCCCCCCATATGTCCCTCACATATGTCCCTCAGTGGACATCTGATTTCCTATGGGTTACTTACTATAAATTCAAACAACTGTGGAAATAAATGCATTTTACAATCTAATAAAGGTCAGCTCTCCGCATGCAGATAGTTCTGCTCGACTTCTCAATTCTCTTAGCTGCAACTTTAATACATTCAGTGCTATTATACTTCTGTAAGAGCGCTGCTGTTAGTGTACTGTAGAGAAGTCACTTAAATAATGTGGAGAGCTGGGGTGCTGATTCATTGCCGCTCTTGAGATGTGCTTAGAAAAAGGTCACGGTGACATATACACTTGTTGGCAATGTGGCTTTAAGAGTAGACTCAGATTATATCAAACTTTGTATGTGTGTGTTACTATGGTGCAGGGAGAAAAGGTAGGTTTTTTCCTCATAAATATGTTACGGTACTATAGGCTGTAAGAATTCTTGTTATAGCAGAGATGTGGGCACAAGATATGCATGCAAACATGTTAGTGCCCACTAGGCTGCAATATACATTTCAAGTATATATTAAACAAGTTTAAACACTGCTCTATTCATTTGATAAGTTTTTTGATCCATTTAATAGGTGTGATAAGAATCACTGGTGCATTATGTCCTCTACCTGAAAAATATATTTCTATTAAAGAAACTAAATCAGCCTACTGCTGATGATATACATTAGGTAAGTATTTGAGTGTTTTTGGAGCAGTGGGGGAGGGTTGTGTAATTGCACACACAGACCTGATACTAGCCTCTAGCCAGGTGGCTATAATTAAACTGAAGATGGTCTCACTCAGCTTTTGATGACTAGATTGACAAAAATCATTTAACTTTTTAACTTTTCACTTTGAAGGAGACACATGGCAAAAACATTGCTGTGCAATGTAAACTCTGCCTGCAAAAACGCACTATCCTATCCTCAGGCTTGGGGAGTAACAAATTACTTGTAATGGTGTTAGGTAATCAGGATACAACAATTAGGTAACAGTAATCCATTACAGTAACCATCGTAAAATTAAAAAGAAAATAGGATTACTGTCAGGATAACAAGTTTTAATTTCTGACTAAATAAATTGCGAATTTTCCTGACATAAAGTGTTTGTTTAGTTTTGTTCTATGGGAATTGGCGAGTGGAATTTGCTTGCCACTCCCCCGGAAATATAAAACAGCTGGATCGCAACCACTCTTTCAGATGTTTTCTTTGGAGAAGAGCGGTGTTCATTCATAAAATGCATTATTTGATTTCCACTGCCGTTCCATTCACCTATGCGTATGCTGTTGGATATACAGCGCATTTCAGCGGTTCCTCCCCCTCGTGTGCAAATAAGTGCAGAGAACGTCCCTGAGTGCTTTGAGAGCTAAAAGAGAGTATACACTCACCTCAAGGATTATTAGGAACACCTGTTCAATTTCTCATTAATGCAATTATCTAATCAACCAATCACATGGCAGTTGCTTCAATGCATTTAGGGGTGTGGTCCTGGTCAAGACAATCTCCTGAACTCCAAACTGAATGTCAGAATGATTTAAGCATTTTTGAGCGTGGCATGGTTGTTGGTGCCAGACGGGTAGGTCTGAGTATTTCACAATCTGCTCAGTTACTGGGATTTTCACGCACAACCATTTCTAGGGTTTACAAAGAATGGTGTGAAAAGGGAAAAACATCCAGTATGCGGCAGTCCTGTGGGCGAAAATGCTTTGTTGATGCTAGAGGTCAGAGGAGAATGGGCCGACTGATTCAAGCTGATACAAGAGCAACTTTGCCTGAAATAACCACTTGTTACAACCGAGGTATGCAGCAAAGCATTTGTGAAGCCACAACATGCACAACCTTGAGGCGGATGGGCTACAACAGCAGAAGACCCCACCGGGTACCACTCATCTCCACTACAAATAGAAAAAAGAGGCTACAATTTGCAATAGCTCACCAAAATTGGACAGTTGAAGACTGGAAAAATGTTGCCTGGTCTGATGAGTCTCGATTTCTGTTGAGACATTCAGATAGTAGAGTCAGAATTTGGCATAAACATAATGAGAACATGGATCCATCATGCCTTGTTACCACTGTGCAGGCTGGTGGTGGTGGTGTAATGGTGTGGGGGATGTTTTCTTGGCACACTTTAGGCCGCTTATTGCCAATTGGACATCGTTTAAATGCCACAGCCTACCTGAGCATTGTTTCTGACTATGTCCATTCCTTTATGGCCACCATGTACCCATCCTCTGATGGCTACTTCCAGCAGGATAATGCACCATGTCACAAAGCTCGAATCATTTCAAATTGGTTTCTTGAACATGACAATGAGTTCACTGTACTAAAATGGCCCCCACAGTCACCAGATCTCAACCCAATAGAGCATCTTTGGGATGTGGTGGAACGGGAGCTTCGTGCCCTGGATGTGCATCCCACAAATCTCCATCAACTGCAAGATGCTATCCTATCAATATGGGCCAACATTTCTAAAGAATGCTTTCAGCACCTTGTTGAATCAATGCCACGTAGAATTAAGGCAGTTCTGAAGGCGAAAGGGGGTCAAACACAGTATTAGTATGGTGTTCCTAATAATCCTTTAGGTGAGCGTATATTCTAATAATAAAAGACTATATTTTCCTCTAAAAGAGTGGCACTGATGGAGAGTGTCTTTTTAAAGATGCCTTTCTGTCTGTGTATATTTCCTGGTTGTGGTCATTACCTCTCCACCTCTGACTGCCACGCTTGCTGCCTCACATGTCTGGGCTACAGCCACGCTGAGACAGCATTCATGGATGGCTCATACTCTCACTGCGAGAGCGCGACCATGGTAACGTTGTGGTCGCGGCTTTCTTTCTTAAAGGGGAAAGCCACTCCAGCAGCTCCCTGGAGCACCACCTTTGACTCAACCTGGTCTAGATGAAGGATGTCCACAATGTACGCTTCCTTGACTCTCCCAGGCTGGCCTGATCTGTGACACCGTCAAGGAATTTGCCCAGCAGTTCAATAAGCAGACGGAGGCCATTAACACATCCTGCACCGTCGTAAGGTCCCACACACAGTCTGCTCGTTACCAAGGGCATCCCCCTGCGATGACAACACTAGCTCCACCGCAGCCCGGGCCAACTGCGAGAAGAGGAGCACTGCCAATGAGACCAGTTTCCCGCGCAAGGTGGTGGACACACACCCCCTCCTCTACAGTGCCCCGCCGCCCTCCCCCTCAGGTGGAAGTATCCGCCGTCACAGGTGCGGGCGTGGCGTCTGGGCCGGCCTGCTGGGGCTGCGGGGATCCAGGGCACTTCCAGGATCAATGCCCTGTGATGGAGCTGGGGACTGTGGTCCAGGTCCCCGACACCCCGCAGGCTGCCCCCGACCGAGCCGGAGCGTACCGGATACCATTAAGGGCCAAGGGGGGTACTCACCAAGCATTGGTGGACACGGGTTGCATTCAAACCATGATCCACCAACGCTTGGTTCAACCTGAGGCATTGGGCACAGCTAAGATGGTGAGGGTGAATTGTGTGCATGGAGATATTCACAAACACTCTGTGGTGACCCTGGTGATTAAATTTCAGGGAACAAAGCATAGAGAGGAGGCTGCAGTTAGTTCCCGCCTCACCCATCCACTGATATTGGGGACTAATTGGCCTGAATTTAGAAATGTATTGAAAGGAATGTGTGCGGATGAGTCCTGCGTAAAAGCGATGAGGTATGATACGTGCGATACTCTGGTGGGGGAGGCGGAGCTGGGGCCATCTTCGTCGGCTACACATCATGGTGACATGAGGGGGGAAAGGCTGCGGCCCCTCCCATCCTTAGGGGATTTCCCGAAGGGGATTTCCCTCTGAAGCAGTCGCGAGACGAAATCATCAAGCACGCCTTTGACCAAGTGAGAGTGATTGATGGTCAACAACTCTGCCCGAATGTCACTGTAAAGTGGACCAAGGAAGGGACGGCAACAGACGTCAGCTCAAGGGGTAAGCTTTATTTTTCAGCTTAATTAATTTCATTTTCTTCACACACACACACACACGTATTCTCTGCCGTGTTGTCAGCCTCCGGATGCTCTGTGGCTGCTGGTTTTATCCGCTCTCCTCATGCTACTGCAATTAGAGACAGGTGTTAGACATAATTTAGCTCAGGTGTGAGCGCCCTTACCGCTTTTCTCTCCCGGACGGGCGCTTGACCACGCCCCCGCTGCCACAGTCACATTTTCATATCCCTGTTTTACAATCATAAATGAGCGGTTGTACAGAGTGACGCAGGACACCCAATCAAAGGAAGATACAACCCAGTTCTTAATACCACGGAGCCGCCGGGAAATGGTTCCGATGGCAGGTCACCGAGGGGAAGAAAGACACTGAACCGCTTAATAGCCCGTTTTTATTGGCCGGGCATTGGCAGCGATGTCCGCAGGTGGTGTGTGGCTTGCCATGAATGTCAGCAGGTAAATAGACAGGCCACCCCAAAACTGCCATTGCGCCCCCTCCCACTGATCGAGACAATTGGCACAGACCTTGTCGGGCCATTAGAGCGGTCAGCACATGGACATCGCTTTGTATAAGTCCTAGTGGATTATGCAATGCGATACCCGGAAGCCGTGCCTCTGAGCAACATCTCAGCACGTAGTGTTGCAGAGGCACTTTTCAAAATTATCTCCCGGGTGGGGATTCAGAAAGAAATCCTTACCGACCAGGGCACAACCTTTATGTCACGTACACTACACGAGCTTTATGAATTATTTGGTATTAAATTGATTCGCACCAGCGTTTACCATCCGCAGACAGATGGCCTGGTTGAGCAATTTAATAAAACCCTTAAGAACATTATTTGTAAGTTTGTGCACGATGATGCTAGAAATTGGGATAATTGGCTCGATCCCCTGTTATTTGCAGTACGAGAGGTCCCACAAACCTCTACCGGCTTCTCCCCATTCAAACTGCTGTATTGGCGGCGCCCGCACGGGGTGCTTGATGTCATCCGTGAAGCTTGGGATGAGGGACCTTCACATAGCAAAAATGAAATTCAGTACGTTCTTGATCTTAGAGCAAAACTCCACACACTGGAGCAACTAACACAGGAGAATTTGCTCCAGGCTCAAGAATGACAGTGCCGACTGTATGACGGGGTACTCGGCTAAGGGAATTTGTGAGATAAAGTACACGTATTACTCCCAACATCAGGCTCCAAAATTACTCGCCAAGTGGCAAGGACCCTGTGAGATCACACAACGAGTCGGGGAACTCGATTATGAGGTAAAGCGAACCGATAGAGGGGGCGCACTTCAAATATATCACCTCAACCTCCTGAAATTATGGAGGGAGGCGATCCCTGTGACATTGGCTATGGTAGTTCCGGAGAGGGCGCAGCTCGGGCCGGAGATAAACACAAAACCTATTCATAACACTCCGGTCATTTGTGGTGACCACCTCTCACCGTATCAGCTCACAGGGGTTGCCAAGTTGCAACAAGAATTTTCGGACGTGTTCTCCCCTCTACCGGGTCGTACTAACCTCATCCAGCACCACATTGAGACCGAACCGGGAGTGGTGGTACGTAGCCATCCCTATCGCTTGCCCGAACACAAAAAGACAATAGTTCGGGAGGAATTAGATGTGATGCTCGATATGGGGTTAATAGATGAATCCCACAGTTTTTGGTCCAGCCCGGTTGTTCTAGTGCCTAAGAGCGAGGGGTCTGTAAGGTTCTGTGTGGATTACAGAAAAGTCAACGTGGTGTCTAAATTTGATGCATACCCGATGCCCGCGTTGATGAGTTGCTCGATTGGTTAGGTACTGCTCGATTTTATTCGACATTGGATTTGACAAATGGTTATTGGCAGATCCCCTTGACACCAATTTCCCGTGAGAAAACAGCCTTCTCCATGCCGTTCAGATTACACCAATTTGTGACGCTTCCATTCAGTTTGTTTGGGGCCATGGCTACATTTCAGCATCTCATGGACTGAATCCTCAGACCGCATACAGCTTATGCCACTGATTATTTAGATGATATAATCATTTATAGCAATGATTGGCAGCACATGCAACATCTGAGGGCGGTCCTGAGATTGTTGCGGCGGGCGGGGCTCACAGCAAACCCCAAGAAGTGCGTGATTGGGCGTGTGAAGGTGCGGTATCTGGGGTTCTACTTGGGCCACGGCCAGGTGCGTCCCCAAATTGACAAGACTGCGGTGGTTGCGACCTGCCCAACAACCAAGACCAAAAAGGGGGTGAGGCAGTTCCTGGGGCTGGCTGGCTATTACATGAGGTTTGTGCCTAACTATTCGGACGTCACTAGCCCGCTGACTGACCTTACTAAAAAGGGGGCTCCAGACCCGGTCCAGTGGTCGGAGCAGATGGCTGCCGCTGACTTCCTCTCCAGAAATGGGGGGGGAGTGGTAGGCAGGCCGGATGGCACCCCGGCCTGAGTCGGGCAGTGGGGGTATGTGGCAGCGAGGGTGTGGTCAAGGGCCCATCCGGAGAGAGAGAAATAGTAAGGGCACTTACACCTGAGCTAAATTATGTCTAACACCTGTCTCTAATTCCAGTGAGCATGGGGAGAGCAGATAAAATGAACCACGCCACCAGCAGTCGAGAGAGTGTCTGGGGCCTGAACAATTATTGTGAAGCTATTAGAGTGTTATTGTGAGACTGTAAAAGCATTATCGTAAAGCTGTAACAGTATTATTGTGAAGCTGAATGCAAAATTCTGTTCACCAATTTTTCATTGGCTTTTTCTCATATTTAGAGGTAACCGAGGATCTCGAAAGAAGCCCATAGTGTCACTACAATCGACTCGCCGAGTGAGTGACAGACAAGGAACTATAGTTTGCTAAAATGAAATCTGTGGAGTGGTTAACATTTTTTTTTTTAATGACTTCAACCTAAGTGTATGTAAACTTCTCACTTCAAATGTAAGTGAGCAGTTGTAAATGTTTCTCACCCACACCTATTATGTCGCTTCTGAAGACATGGATTTAACCACTGGAATGTTATCACTGAAAACTACTTTTATGCTGCCTTTATGTGATTTTTGTAGCTTAAATTTTCTAATCAACATTTACTTGCATTGTATGGACCTACAAAGCTGAGATATTCTTCTAAACATTTTTTATTTGTGTTCAGCAGAAGAAAGAATGTCATGCACATCTGGTGTGTCAAGAGAGTTATTAAAAGATGATAGAATTGTAATTTTTGGGTGAACCAACCCTTTATATATTTTGTGTTAAAGCATAGTTATGTTAAAAAAAAAAAAAGTTGTTATCGTAAAATCCATTATTTTGTTGTTGTTTTTTTTGGGGGGGGGAGGTGGGTGGGGGGGGGGGGGGGTGAAGGGGAGTGCCACGTTGGATCTTGCCTAGGGAACCAAGTAAGCCAGAACCGCCTCTGCTTAGGGATTTATCAGAGTGAAACCTAGTCTGTCAGAACCAATGAAATAAATAAAACATGTCAGAAGATTGCCAAATTTTCTCTTCAGAGAGCCAGTAGAATATTATCAATGTCCATGTTTTGCTGTGTTAATTCTTCATAAAGACTGTCCCTTTCCATTCACCTTGACAATAAGCATCAATCAAAGAGTACGTCTGTTATGGTTTGACGACGATGAGGTAATGTTTTCTTCTGACAATAAAATACTTGTCTCTTATACGCTGTGAAGAGGACAGCAATTCCTATTGGAATGTCAGCTTTATAAAATAAGACTTATGTGTGTGTTTTACAGCCTTGGGGGAAATAAACTGGATCTGTGGAGGCACCGCAGGATGAGAAACCTTGAAGGGCCATCACATGTGCAAAAGAAATCTTGGATTGAAAATCTCATTAAAACCTGGAAGTAAACTAAGGTTTTAGAAAATTTTTAAATAAATTTCATAACGCAAAATAAATATTTAAGATTATGTGCTATTTCTAGGTTGCTAATCTAATAATATCATGATCATGACTTTTAAAAAAAATGATAAACAATACATTCGAAATCCAGTATCACAATCCACATTATCATTGACAAACTTTAAACTCAAACTTATATAGTATCAATCGCCTAAAAAACTATTAACAGAAAAAAAAAAAATGAAAAAAAAAAAAAAACACATTGGTTTGATATTACTATGCAAAATGTTAAAGGTAGTAGAAGGTACAGATTATAAAAGGAGAAATTTTTGATAAATTATTGATTGTGTATAGTAAATATTTCATAGTAAATTACAAGATGCTAGATAGAATTAGGGGCTTAAGTAAGAAGAATTTCTCAAAACAATTTAGTAAGGTTTAATTTTTCTTATTTACAATAATTTTTAAAGATTCCTTCAGAATATCCTTTTCTAAGAAGAAAGTGTAATATTTTGGTTAATTGTTGGCAAATTTTTGTTTGTGTTATATTTAATATTTGCCACGCTGAATATAAAAATGTACTACGTACTCAAATATTTTGTTCTTATATGAATAGGTACCAATTTTGTGTAGAACTTTAAAGTACACATCTTTTACTTTGTTGAAAATACAGAATTTATAAGGAGTTAACCAAGCTTTTTTCCCATCATTGTCAGTTATTTGGGCATTCCAAAATAATTTTCCTCTTAGAGAAATCTTGTGCATGGATTGAAATATTTGTCTAATACATTTGTTGTTATAGGGGGGACTAAGTAAATGAAAGCCATTTACAGACAACTCAGGCATTAATCTTTCATGACTACCAAATTCTAGATGGCTTTTCATAAGCTGTATAACACCATCTGGGACAGCTTTAACCACTGACTGGAACTCTTTAAAATGGATGGGAAAATTGTGTGAAAGCATACCTCATATGACATAACATTTCTGTCTTTGTCATATAAGTCCATAAAAAAATGTATATCCCTTTCAAACTATTTGTGCAAAAATAAAGATTTATTCCTAGAGGTAATATAATATAATGATTGTTCCAAAGAAGCAATTTATGTGGAGAGAAATTATGATGAAACTAATTTTCCTCAATAATAAAGCTTGCTAGTGAAATTTTGTCAATTTTACAGGTAGCTTTTCAGGCAGACAGTTACATCTTAAAATAAATAAATGATCTCCAATTTTCTTGTTTGAAGATACATTGTGGGATAAAATACCATATTTAATTTTTATTTGTCAGGCACATTCTTAGCCAATTGAGTTTAAAAGTGTTATTAACATAAAAAAAATTATCATTTCAAGACCACCTTCTGCCCTTTTACCAGACATAATGTCATTTTTTTAATGTGAGTGGTTTATTTTTACAAATAAATCTAGAAAGTATTTATTGAATACTTTAGCAATTCCATCACTGACATATAGGGGTATGGCTGGGTAGACAAATCTGGACAGACCTTCAGCTTTGGATAATAGCACTCTCCCGAATATAGAGAGATCAATATGAAACCAATTGTTTAAAATATTATTATTTATTTTTTTACATTTTAGTATTAAATTAAATTGTTGGCGAGTGGAGCTACTTTTTGTAATATGGATGCCAAGGTATTTCTCAGATTCTTGTATATTTTCCACAAAGACTTTGGATGATTCATGTATAAATAAAATGTCACATTTGTTAATAATTAACTTTAATCCAAAGCAATCAGAAAAATGTTTAAATTGGTTCCTGTCTTTTAAAAATAATGCAGTATCATCTGCCAATTGAGCAATTTTGACTTCCCTGTCAACTCTTTTAAGTCCCAAGATTTTCTGATCTGTTAAAATACGAATAGAAATAAGTTCTTCAACAAATACAAATAAAAGGGGGGAAATTGTGCTACCTTGGCGCACGCCACGATGAATGATAAACCTTTTAGAAGGTTCCATATTTAAAATTATGGAGCTATTAATATCTTTATAAAACATACTAACTAAATAAATAAACTGGTCTCCAAGACCAAACACTTTCAAGGAGGGAAGTAAAAAGCCACGTTTTATAGTGACAAAAGCCTCAAAGAAATACAGAAACAAGATAACTGTCACGATTCCCCGTTGTCTGCTCAGTGTTTCTCCCCTGTCACCTGTACAACTGCACTTCCCATAATCCCCTGCCCTCATCACTGCCAGTGTCATTGTTCTCACCTGTGTTTAATTTAATCATTATCCTTCTGTGTATTTAAGCCCTGTTGTTTGTTCATTCGTCGTCGGTCGTTGAATGTTATGGTGTCTTTGACTGTGTTCCTGCCGTGCCCTCTGTGGTTGTTTCTAGTGTTTACATTTTTGTTATCCCCTCGTGGATGTTTTGTTTGTTCCCTGTGTTTTGTTTTATTCTGTGTTTTCTTGTTTATTTAATAAAGAGCTGCATTTAGATCCTCACTCCCCGTCTGCCCTCGTCTGAATTTTAACAATAACAGCCTCAGAATCTATATAATCTAGAGTAATCTAAAATGTCAAGAATAAGACGGATGTTACAATTGATGTGTCTTACTTTCAAAAAACCTTTTGAGATTCAATAATAATTTGGTTCGAACCTGAATTCAAATGCCTAGCAGATACCAATGCAATAAGTTTATAATCAATATATAATAGAGTAATGCGCCTCCAGTTGTCAGATTCAAGAGGGTCTTTATCCATCCTAAGAACCAGGGAAATTAAACCATGCTTCATTGTTGTGAGCATTTCCTTTTTTATATACATTCATTAAACATTAACAGATGTGTTTTTCTAGTATTTCCCAAAAACGTTGATAAAACTCCGGGCCGGGACTTTTACCTTTTTTCATGGATTGAAGAGTTGAACTTACCTCATCAACTTTAAGGTCAGAATCACACAGCACATTTAAGTCATTGCTAACTGGTGGAATGAACTCTTGGATGTTATCAATGAAGGATTTTCAATTGTTATAATTTATTTTTTATAAATAGAGCTGACATAATCAGAAATTTGTTTGGGGTTTTCCCATAAATATTAATTTATGCATAAGGATGACAATGATTTTCTTTTATAATTCTGCTTTTCAAAAAGCAAAAAAACAAGATGTATTCTTCTCAACGTTCTCTATCCATTTAACCCATGTTATATAACATTTTTACAAATTTAGCTCAAATTGCAAAGAATTAAGCTCAATCTCCTGAATTTGTGAGAGTATCTGGATCACTTCAAAAGTGCATCAATTTTACCCAACAATTCTTTTTCAATACATTCTCTTATCTTTTTTAGTTCTTTGCTTCATTTAACATCTAGATCTCTGGTTTTGAATTAAAAAAGCTCCCATTTAGATCAATAATCTGGAAGGTCTGTGCTGAAAATATGAATAGCTAAGGCTTTGGTACTTTCAGTGAAAACTACATCCTCCAAGAGATTTACGATTAGTCTACAAGAACATTTGGATCAGAAGGTGGTCTGAAAAGTGAGTGTAATGATGTGATACATTCTGGATATATTGCAATAAATCGATTCTAGATTTTAGAGTTCTGGATTCGTTACTCCGTGTAAATTCAGATGCATTACTATTGAAGTAACGCCTGGAGTCTTCCAAAGCTAATTCTTTACATAAAGTCTCAATAATATTAACATTTTGAGAGTTGGGGCATGCTTTTTGCAGCAGTCTATCCCTCAGAGCATCAGGGACTACATTGAAATCCCCTGCAAGTATCAATTTTGCCTCTGTTATTGCATTCTGTAGTTCAATCAAAGTTTTAGATAGATAATTAAAAAACAATGTGTTTTTGCATGAGAATTATAATCATACAGATTACAAATAATGAAAAAGGAATTATCTAATTTAATAGTATTACACATTTGCCTTCAGACGATGTTATGCAATTAACAATATCAATTTAAATTTATGAATTAAAATAAGAGTGCAAGCATCATTATTTGTTCCATGACTAAAATAAACCATATCATTCTATTATGCTTTCTAAAATGTAGACTCTGAGATGCATGAATGAGTTTCTTGCCAAGAAATTTTACCAGCACTGAACCTTCTACAAAACAAAAAAAAGTGCTTTCCTTTTAGTGTTATCTCTTTAGCCCCTTGCATTCACAGAAATTATGGAGTTACATTTAAAGTTGTTAATCAAAAGACCAGATGAAGAAAATAAAAATAATTATAATAAAAAGGAAGAAGAAAAAAAAAAAACTCAAAAAATATAACACCTAACTAGGCAATTCTATGAACACTGCTTTCTTAGGTTAAGAATGAATATAAAGAAAAGGTCAACAACCCATATATCAATATCCAAATGGGTGAACATATGCAATTTTGAACTTAGGACTTGCATGGTAACGATTTAAGGAGACATCCCCAGTTGCGATTACCCTGTTGTTGATAACAGCGAAGGGCCAGCTGAAGCCGGCCTTCTTCCCCTCCTTCCGTACAGTCTGGATCAATGGCCAGAGTTTGTTCCGTTTTTTTGGTGTCTACCTTGGAAAGTGATGTTGAGACCATTCTCTCGGAGGTAGATGGAATTTTTGGCCTCCGCCCAGATGATATCACAATGTATCCGTGTCACAAATCGAATAATGATGTGTCGAGGTGAACCATCTGGTCTTCTGTTGCCCACACAGTGAGCCATCTACAACATCCTCCAGCTTGTCTCTGATGCGAGGGACTGTTCTGGCGAGATGAGTAATGGTCACTGGCCGAACATTGTCATCTTCACATTCTTTCACTCAGAGTAGTTTTAAACACCATCTGCGGCTGTATCTTTCCAAATCCTCCACTCTGATTTTGAGCTACGCATTCTCCTGTTGAACACATTGCTGCAATGTATTGACTCTTCCAATCTTTTCAGTGTGTGTAGCCACATCAGAGAGAATTCGTTTGACTGTATCAGACAGTGAGTTTACAGCAGCGACTGAGCTCTGAATGTTTGTGATCTTCTGGAAAACCACGTCTTGCTTGGAATTGACTGAATAGCTTAGAAAATTTCATCAAGTGAAACGCAGGTACTATTCTTCTTTTTCTTCCCAATAGGACTTTTACTTGGAGTTTCATTTAAAGTGGCTTCCATACAATTTTTGTGCACTTTTTGTGTCTCAAACTCTGTATTCCATATTCATCCATGACTTTGCACATGGAGTAACATTCGCCCTGGTTCCACGAGGCAAGCAAGTCTTTATTCACCTTTTTTCTGCCCATTAAATTTCAAGTGACAGTTTCCTTCACTAATCAACAATCATGTAAAAACAAACAAATGGTCTGTCGGCCAAAATTCCTTCTCAAATCGTGCAGGTAAAGATCACACGTCTGGTCAGCAAGATGCCATTTTTCCCGAGGGCAGAAGTAAAGACCTGACTTTGACAAGGGCCAAATTGTTATGGCCAGATGACTGGGTTAGAGCATCTCTGAAACGGCAAGGTTTGTGGGGTGTTCCCAGTTAGCAGTGGTGAATACCTGCCAACAGTGGTCCGAGGAGGGACAAACCACAAACTGGCGACATCGATGCTGAGGGCAACGAAGGCTATCCCGTCTGATCCAAACCGACAGAAGGTCTACTGTGGCACAAGTCACAGAACATTTTTATGATTATTATGGGAGGAATGTGTCACAACACACAGTGCATCACACTCTGCTGTGGATACGCCTGCGTAGCTGCAGACCGGTCAGAGTGCCCATAATGAAGGCGGTCATTGTAGACCGTCGAAAGCACCTACAATGGGCACGCAAGCTTCGGAACTGGACCTTGGAGCAGTGGAAGAAGGTCACTTGGTCTGATGAGTCCTGTTTTACATGTGTACCAATTACCTGGGGAAGTGATTGCACCAGGATGCACTGTGGGAAGACGACAAGCCGGTGGAGTGAGTGTGATAGGCTGGGCAATGAAACACTGGGTCTGGCCATTAATGTGTACACGTGGGATTTTCACACACAACCGTCTCAAGAATTTTCTCTGAATGGTGACAAAAACAAAAAACATCCATTGAGCAGCAGTTCTGCGGATGGAAACACCTTGTTGATGAAAGAGGTCAGTGGCATCTGCAGATGTATGGCTGTACACACTGAGCGTACCATGAGTGCTCAGACTGACCTGAAAAAAATATCCTCTCAGAATATTTCACCAATCATGAAATGTGTCCCGTATTTCTGGTTGCTGTTTAAAAGTACTAGCAATACCCAATTTGCTAATGAATAATTATTTTGACTTGGTTATTTTCAGTGAAGTGGCTAAATTGGCTTTCCAAAGGTCTGAATCGATTCTTGATTCAGTACAATTCTTTCGGTACGCTCTCTATACTGAATCATTTGGAGCGGTTTCTCACACAGTAAGACAGTATCGGGATATTTACTGTAGTGTAAATTTACCTACAGTCAACTGAAACATTTTTGAGAGGTAACTTTAAAAAACTTCAGCTAGTGCTGTGTCATGTAAACAAGGGGCTGATCAAACTGAACGTGTTTTTGCAACCACTCGCGCCGTTTTTCAATCGTTTTCCATTTAAATATTCGTTAGATGGATGTCTTTTGACACCTGCGTCACGTTTCACTGTGTTTTTAGCCTCTCTCATGGGAGCACTGCATTTTTAGAAGCTAAAAAGAACTGCTTCAACTTATAAAACCACGTCTCGAGACACCTGCGTTCTGCTCTATTCGTTGTGGTGCGTTTTGCTTTTTTGGTGCGAAAACACGTCTGTAAAAGTGGTTACTGGAAGAAATGCTTCAGCCAATAGTTACATGAATGCTACTCATACTTGAGAAAATAAATAAATGCTTATCTCAAAGTCACCAGAATTGAACACTTTGGTGTTGTTTTTGCAAAAAAAAAATGTTTTATTATAAAATCTCATGGCGGAGCATGATGGGACCCGAGAACCAGGTTTTTTATTAATGAAATGAATCAGGTTTCTCTTTTTCTTCAGTGTCTCGCACAGAACCACCACTGTTTAAACACCATGTCAAGTTAAAAAGAACTTCACATTTTCAAAAACTCATGTCGAGACACCTGCGCTCTGTTTCATTCTAGATTGTTCTAGTTTTATTATATATATTATATATATGTATATGTATACTATAGATATATATATATATATATATATATATATATATATATATTATGTCCCATAATGTCTTTTTCACCATTCATAACAAATTTGTCATGGTTGTTTACTGGACTGGGCCCAATGATCATGAGACTATGCAACAGATTTCAGCCACAAAACCACAAACCATTGCCCAAGTAAACAATCATTCATTGGTAAGCTCCAAGAAGGTAAGGGTAAGACGTGGTGTGCTGTTGTTATACAAATTAATAAAAGTGGTGTGCAGCAGTATAAATTGGGTTTAGTTTATGCCTAGACTGTCCAGCATTGATTTTCCAACATATCTGAGTTGCTGTAATTGTGTAAATTATCAAACACACACAAACAAACACACACACACATGTTGGAGCAGCTTTCATTATGATGACTCTCCATGGACAATGATTTCAATACTGTACAAACTATAGATTCTATCTCCTAACCCTACCCCTAAACCTAACCCTCACAAAAAATTTCTGCATTTTTACATAAAAAAAACAAAAAACATACTAAAACATAGTTTAGTATGTTTTTTTAAGCAATTTGAATTATGAGGACACTAGAAATGCCCCCATAAACCACATTTATAGCATAATACCCTTTAATTTATAATTACCAGTTTGTAACTAAAAAAAAGTCCTTGTAAACCAATTAAACCTATCCTCACACACACACAAACATACAAACACTAAGACAAAGCCAGTGCTTTTCAATGAATTCTGTTCTCTTGCAATAAACTCTACAGAAGCTGATGCATGTTGCCTGAGAAACTGGACCTGGACAATCAGCACTGGATGACTAACACAATTGCTCCTGTTCACCCCTGGTGCATATAAATAGCTATTTTGTATTTATTTATTTTTGCTTATCCGTCATGTACCACTTCTCTTTTTCACATTAGACAGTGATTCTCCTCTGTGCCATCAGCAAATTGGAATTTACAAAGACCGAAGGACTAAGTTATTAGTCATCCACTAAAGGACACTTTTCCTTGTCTTGAATAGCCGACCACCATGAAGTACGTTTGAATGAAAACTCCCATTGATCAGCTCAGATCTCTCTCTCTCTCTCTCTATCTGCATATTTTTATTGTATAGAGACATAGAAGGAGATAGCATGCATTTCTCTGTGAAGTTTCAATGACAAAGTGTCTGTGCAGTCATAAACAGCACTTTAAGGAAGTGCATAGGGAACTGGAAAGGTTTTTTGGGGCCGCTTTAATGTTCGCCCTATCTTTTACTGTTAATGAGATGTCTCATCCATATTAATCTAGATTATTCCCGGAACCCTAAGAGCCTGTTTACTCTTGGCCGGTTCAAAGTGAAAATTAAAGCCAATGCTTTAATTTATTAATTAATAGATTATTTTTTGCTTCTTCTTTGATTGAAATAAGGCTTAGTTTGAAGTGTGATGTTCATAGCACCTACTACTAAGAAATACACTGATGATTAAGTAGGAAGTCTTGGCACTGCCACCAGTGTGCCCTGGCTTTCTATAGGTATTTGTCTCATTTGGCTTTTGTGATTGGATAATTCTTTGAATGCACAGACTGACAGGATTCCGTTACCAGGGGTATGCCTTTTCTGCATATCGTGGCACAGTTTTGCGGCACATTCGGCATAACGCTGTGGCCCGTTTCAGCTTATCGCCACCTGTTCAGCCCTGTTTCGTGGCTGGCCCAGCGGGAAAAGTCCCAGTTCTCCCTATGGTCAGTCTGCCCCTGGCTTACACTGATAAACTAAATTTTGTAACTGCAGAGTGTTAACTGCACATAATGGCCTTGTTTAAAGGTGAAGTTTACATGCCCTGAGGGAGTTAATGAGGTCTTCTACTGAAGCGTGTGTGTGTGTGTGTGTGTGTGTGTGTGTGTGTGTGTGTGTGTGTGTGTGTGTGTGTGTGTGTGTGTGTGTGTTGTGGTTTTTAAAGGGTCAGATGCAAAACTGATGTAGGCATCTGCAAAATTAAAGCCAACCAGCCGTAGCTTATTAACAATACATTTGAGTCACACAAGAAGAAACTTTCTATATCCTTCAAAGAATTTTCATTGCAAAAGAGCTGTGCAATTAGTCCTGTTTATTTGGAAATTAAATTAGCTCATTCAAACTCAGGCTTGTTTCTTTTTATTCCCATTATTCCCAGTCACGGCTGAAGGCTAAAATCCACTGAGCTGGGCTTTACGCTACACTTCTGGACTCTCATTACAAAACTGGAATCTCATAGGCCTGGCTTAAATCATAAACCTTAACTATAAACCTTACACCACGCCAATGCTTAATCTCATCCATATGTCAGTTCATTTATAAGCGGATAAATCAGAGGAGGATAAGTATCTGTTCCTCAGATTAATAGACCTTGGTGGGGAATAAAAGTGGATTAGAAAATGTTTTAAGGCCACGTTGAGAGACCCACAATTCTCCACTCCATATATTTTCTCTGCAGGAAAAAGCTTGGTTAAAACTTCAATATCAACAACGGAATAAATAAGTGAATTCAAGTAATGAATAGAATTCTGGACTGCAAACCTGCAATTGTTTAGGTCTCTTATTCTTAATACAATCATACTCAATATATGAATGGTATTTTTTTAACTAGATTTGCATTTTGTGAAGGAAAACTAGTGCTTGGGAGGCAGTAAAGATAAGTTTTCAAAAGTGTTAAAGTTTTAGGAATGGATTTTTAGGCTTTGGTTCTGTGTGAATTAAATATTGAGTCAGACATCAGCATGTATCTTGTTTTCTGTCAACTGCACACAAGAATCAACACATACTCACTGTGCAGGGTTTAGACAACTAAATTGTTATATTTATGCATGGTATATGAGAAAAATATATTTAAGAAAACCAATCGCAATACGGTATAAAAATATAGCAATTATGTCATCGCTCTTGGTTACATTTTGAATGCTGAACATCAGTGTACACTCACTGAGCAATTAAATGGTCACTATGGTTCTGTTGTAGCCCAACTGCCTCAAATTTCAACATGTGCATTCTAAGATGCTATTCTGCTCACTATAATTGTACAGAGTTTTTATCGGAGTTACCGTACACTTTCTGTCAGCTCGAGCCAGTCTGCACCTCGCTTCCCAATAACGATTGATCTTAGTGGTTAAGAGAGTGATTTTACGAATGTTTTTTACATGCGTTTCCCAAAACTGCACTTTTTGAGAGATGCTGTCCATAAATGGGAAGTGCTGAAATGTGACCGTATAGTGCTGCTCATAATTGCAACTTCATTATAGCCTATTTGTGCATAACTTTAAAAAACATTTGTATTTTAGCTCGCTGGAAAATATTTTCTTAAATGTACAACTTTATTCACTCCATAATTGCATTTTGTTTTCCAATCGTTTTGTCCAGAACTATATATTTATTTTACACAATCACTGCTTCATTCATTAGATGTGCCTTTTAATGTTTCATTTCCAGGATCAGTGAAGATAGTAGAGGCCATGTGTTAGGTCCTGTTAATGACTACAAGCAATATTTTAATATAATGAGGTTCACCGTGTTATTGCGTGAGACGCGTGGAAGCTGTGCTTTAGGGACATTCACCAATCAAAGTGAGATCTTCTTTTTTCTCAAAAAAGTGATAACAGTAACAGCAATGCTACACAACATGTGCAGTACTCAGGGTTGGGAGGGTTACTTTTTAATGTAATATGTTACAGATTACAGATTACTTGACAAACATGTAATAAGTGACATAATCCAATCACATACATATGAAAGTAATGTAATCATATTACTTTTCAATATTTTTGGATTACCACAAGGGCACATATGTAAATGAAGTTAAAATCAACATGATTTCTAAAACTTTAAATTATGCCTTGAATGCAAACATAAGATGTTTGCAATGTGCAGAATGGGCCACAATAAGCAAAAATGAGCTGCATAACACATAATGCAGAACAGAGCACAAAACGTAAACAACCAGCAAACCCAGATCTTCATCCATGTCCCATTCACCTTTGAGATCTCTCTCAATCGAGCCTCCGCATCCCCAATTGGTATGCACAACCCGGTGCGGAAGGAGTGCGCTCCTCGCCAAGTCCGTCATCGGCTCAGGCAGCAGCTGTTTTCCATCAGAAATAAGCTAAGTTCCTATCATATCCATCAAATTCATTCTTATTTAGTCATGGTCTAGGCCTTCTGTTGCCATGCTGTCTGTTCATCATAAGCTGCCATACTGTCTGTTCACCATAACGCATCCGCATCAATATCAAAAGCCAATATTGTCATGTCATGTCAACGGCGCATTTGCTCTCATAGTGCAGGCAATCCAGCGTTCACAGTGTGATCACATGAGGGTAGTTCACTCTCATGAAACAGGAAACCGCACACCCTGAGGCTGCGTTCATTGTTACCGGGGACTTTAACAAAGCCAACTTCAAAACAATCGCTCCAAAATACCACCAACGCATAAAGTTCAACACACGAGGGGACCGGGTTTTAGGCCATTGTTACTCTCCTTTCCGGGATGGCTACAAATCCCTCCCCCGCCCCCCATTTGGCAAATCGGACCACAATTCCGTTCTGCTTCTGCCCGCGTACAGGCATAAACTGAAACGGGAAGCACCCACCCTCAGAACGATCCAGTGCTGGTTGGACCAATCAGACTCTGCGCTACAAGACTGTTTTGATCACGCGGACTGGGAGATGTTCCGGTCCGCCTCTGATGACGACATCGAGGTTTACGCTGACAGCGTAACATGTTTCATCAGGAAGTGCATAGAGGATGTTGTTCCGACCAAAACAATACGGATATACCCCAACCAGAAACCATGGGTTAACGGCGAGTTTCGCGCGGCACTCAATGCACGGTCCTCCGCTTTTAATTCTTCTAACACGGAGGAGCGTAAACAAGCCATTTATGCCCTCCGTAACACCATCAGTGCAGCCAAACGCCAGTACAGGCACAAGCTTGAAGGTCAGTTCAACACCACTGACTCTAGAAGTATGTGGCAGGGAATTAACACCATCACGGACTACAAACGGAGTATAGACTCCGCCATGAACATCGCTGCATCTCTCCCGGACGAACTTATTACATTTTATGCTCGTTTTGAGGACAATAACACCGCCCTCGCGGAGAGAGTATTCGCGGCTGACGCTTCAGAGGTTGATTCACTCTCCGTCTCTGTTGTGGATGTAACCCGATCCTTCCGACGGGTGAACATCCGTAAAGCCGCGGGCCCAGACGGCATTCCAGGCCACGTCATCAGAGCGTGCGCGAATCAACTGGCTGGTGTTTTTACGGACATTTTCAATCTGTCCCTCCCACTTTCAGATGAGCAGGTAAGAATTTTAATTTTAAACAAATCTATGCTATTGTAATGTAGTAACAACACTTAAGGGTTTGCATTATCAGCACAGATAGTTTCACATCTTTTTAGATTTCAGCTCCACAGGGACATATATATTGTTTTAAGGCTTGGCTGTGCCCTTTGTTTGCATTTTTGCATATTGTAGCCTTCCTGCAGTGCCTCTGGTGGATGTGTGCAACTACAGACCAAATCCTCCAAAAGACTGAGTTGGCATTACAGATCTTTTAATGTGCAAATGTTTACGGACATCTTAAGTGTAGCCTCAGAGGACTAGAATAAACAGACTCTAAGAGACAGATGGACATCAAAAGACAGACACAGTCTCTTAAAAATGGGTGTGAGGTAGAGGCAAAGAAAACAGCTCAGTCACAATTACTTCTTTAAGGCTATTGAGTTTTGTCCTTTTTTAAATATACCCAAGAGAAAAGGCAGAAAGAGAAAGGGCAAAATATGTGCAACAGCATTATTGTGTGTGTGAGATTATCATCGCAAAGTGCAACAATGAAACAATAAGTCATGAGAGGCTGTGCATTAAAGTGATTATACCAAAGGAAACAACATTCTTGGTACATACTGTATAACAACATTCTTGGTACATACTGTATAAAAAATTGTTTTGGTACATACTGTATTGCAGAACTACTAGTCGACTCACATTTCATAAAAGCTATTTTTTTTTTTACTTTTCGAAACTGAGAAATCCTCAGCTCCTGTGGCCCCACCGGGATATGTCGATTGGTTGCACATTTCAGAATCTCAGTACATGCAATAAGTCATACGGCTGTTCACCGTGAGTATTCAGATATTCTCCTGCTTATTTAAGGTACTGCTTTTTGCGTTGCGTAGCAGGGAAGTACATATATTTGTATGTTACAACAGTTTCAAATAATGCTCATTCAATCAGAGTTTAGAGTCTGAAGTTTCTATTGTATAATACAAAAAAGACTGAGATTATGCTAGAAACATGGTCTTGAGAAGTTTGCTGTGGCTCTGGTGTGGGAAAGCCTTGGGTTGTGTGAACATTTCTCAACTTCTGGCCAGGACTTGTAGCCATGCTTATCAATAGGTCACCACCACATACATATTCCAAAGGACTTGATGAGATGCAATTGATTTCTGTGGGTTATAACATAGGTTGGCAGTCCATCAGCAGTTCGGGAATTAGTTTATTAATGTAAAATTATTATGCTCATACAGTAGGTTGAATTTTAAAGTTGATTGTTCAATGTCTGCTCTTTAGAATAGAGTTATTCAGTCTGTATTTGATCCTGGACATGTTATAGAAAATTTTAGACACCATGTAAAGAATGAAATTATGATAAACACGAAAAAGAGAGTATGTGGTTGTGGTTGAAAAAAGGCAAAGCTTAACAGAGAAAGAGAGACATGGAAAAGAAATATGTTCAAAGAGAGAGAGAGAGACACAGTGAGAGAGTGAGTGAAAGAATCAGGGTGTGAACAACAGACTGATGAAACTGTGAATTTGGCGAGAATAGGTTGTAAGTTCTGCTGTTGAAATCGTTCTGTGCCATGGAGTGGGGTCCAAAGCGAGTAGTATTTTTAGTGGTAAATTATGTAATACAATAAACAAAAATACATATTTTATTGACCTTACCCCTAACCCCAACCCTTAACCTAACCATAGATGGTGTAAAAATGTAATTTTAGAGCAAAAATGCATACTCCAAATTGTGCTAACCTTTGTTTATGTGAGTGTGATTACTTCCTGGTTTCAGTTGAAAAGGAACCAGTGTCTCAGCAGCAGTGTTGGGTAAGTAAATAGTAATCCACTAAAAATGACTACTTCTTTAAAATTGTAATCATATTGCTTTACTAATTACTTTATTGAAAATGTAATCATATTACTAATTATGTTACACTTAAGCTACTTTGTAAAACATGTTTTTGCTCAACAAAGTCAAAATAATGTCTATACTGTATTTCTTCCTTGTTCATAGTTACACACAATTCATGCACTCAGCACCTAACATTTCTCCTTCACTATGACTCATCACAGGCCATAATTATTCTATTCTACATAAATTATATATTAGAAATAAGCATAACACTATAATGCACTTAAAAGTACTTAAATTAATTGAAAGTCAGTAACCGTAAACTGATTACAAGAATTTTAAATGTAATGCATTACACTACTTTTTTGACTAAAAATGTATTAGATTACAGTAACTAATTACTTTTTAATGTGTTTTGTTAAGAGAAGTTTTGAGAAGTGTTACATTAAGATATTGTCATGTTCAAATGTGTTTTTGTTCATGTTTTGTATTTCATGTCTTATGTTATTAGTTTAGTTCCTGTTATATAGTCATGTGTTCTTGTCTTGTGCTTTCTTGTTCCCTCATGTGATCTTGTCATGTTTCCCCTGTTCATGTGTCTTCTTTTCATTGGTTAATTTTTTAAGTCTCTTGTTAGCAGTCTTGTCTTTTCATTGGTTTAAGTTTATTTGTCTTGTTATCTTGTTTATAGTTATGTCTGTTCATTGATTTAATGTATTTAAGAGCTCATGTTTGCCATTGTCTTTTGTCAAGTATTGTTTTAATGTAACATTGTTTGGTTTTCAAATCATCAAGTTCATGTTTATGTTTTGTTTTTGTTAACGTTTGGATTTCACTTTGTTTGGATATATCGCTCATCTTGTAATAAACTGCACTTGGGTTCTTCACATCATCATCGTCTGCCTGTCATTTCTGGCGATGCTACAGAATACTTGACCTACTATGAACCCAGCAGTTCAGCTCCAGCTCCTACATCAGGGGAATCGTCCCCTTGAGGATTATGTTTGTGAATTTTGTGGAATTTGCTACAAGGTTGGGTTTAATGAGATCGCCCTCAGAGACATTTTCCATGAAGGCTTGCATGAGCCGATCTCCTCCATGATTTACATTAACATTTATTCATTTGGCAGATGCTTTTATCCAAAGCGACTTACAAAAGAGGAAACATAAGCGAATCATATTAAGGAGACAGTGGTATGAAAAGTGCCATACTACAAAGATTCACTAGCATCAAAATAGTATTCAAAACAGATTAAAGTGCAACAAGCACTTTTTTTTTGTGACTGGTTAAGTGCTAATGGAAAATAGCTTCACGGATGGAGTTGGGAAGGTCATTCCACCAACGTGGTATGATGAAACTGGAAAGTGATTTGGTGCCTCTTTGTGTTGGTACGACAAGGCCATGTTCCTTAGGCTTCTGGTGGGCGTGTAGTTCTGCAGAAATGATTTTAGGTATGCTTGAGCAGACCCAGTGACTGTTTTGTAGGCCAGAGTCAGAGCCTTGAATTTAATACATGCATCAACCGGCAGCCAGTGGAGAGAGACAGTGAGTGGTGTAACATGTGATCTCTTTGGTTCATTAAAGACCAGACATGCTGCTGCATTCTGGATCATTTGCAGAGTTCTAATTGCACATGCAGGGAGGCCTGCAATGAGAGAGGTACAGTAGTCCAGTCTAGTTATGACAAGTGACTGAACAAGCTGTTCAAGTTGTGTGGCATGTTCAGAGAGGAAGGGTCTTTATCTTCCTGATATTGTAGAGGGTAAATCTACATGATCTTGCAGTCTTTGAGATGTGGACTGTGAGATGTAGCTTGTTATCAATGGTTACCCCTATATTTCTGACAGTTTTGGAAGGCGATACTGTAGTTGCACCCAGCTGCACGGTGATGTTGTGTTCAAAAGCAGGGTTGGCTGGAAGGTCAAGGAGTTTGGTCTTTTTTACTGGGTTGAGATGCAGGTGGTGTTCCTTCATCCATGTCTGCCAGGCAGGCAGCGATTCAAGCAGTTACTGTGGTGTCATTGGACAGGAAAGACAAGTAGAGTTGCGTGTCATCAGTGTAGCAGTGGTAAGAGAAACCATGTGACTGAATGATGGTCCCAGTAACTGAAGTGGCTTGGATAAATCACCTCTCCAGGCTACCTTGAAGGACCTACCTGAGAGATAGGAGTTAAACCAGTCAGATTTCCCTCAGTCTGGCTCAATACCTTGACTTTGCCCTGCAGCTGAGTGGTTCATCTTTCACTGTAGGAGAGGCGGATGAGGAACTATGCACTCCCATATTGACTGCTATGTCAGAACCTTCCACTGTCATGGCCGCCGTGCCAGAGTTCTCTGTCATGGCCGCCGAGCCAGAGTTCCCTGTCATGGCCAACGAGCCAGATTTCCCCGTCATGGCCACCGAACCAGGGTCTGACGTCATGATCGCCGAGACAGAGTGCCACATCATGGTCGCAGAGCTTACGCCACCTTCTACCCCGGATTCTGAGTCTGCTCCATGCCATGTCACAGCCATGCCTGAGTCTACTCCATGACATGTCACAGCAAAGATTCAATCTGCTCCATGCCATGTCACAGGCTCGCCTCTGGTCCAAGAGACAATGCCCATGCCTGCTACGGCCAACGAGCCAACGGCCATGCCTGCAACGGCCAATGAGCCAATGCCCACACCTGCCACAGCCAACGAGTTAACGCCCACACCTGCCATGGCCAACAAACCAGCGTTGCAAGCCTCATCCGGCTCAGAGACAGCTCTCACTGAGCCATTAGACTTGGAGTTGGTTCCCACCCATTTGCCCACCCTGAGTTCCCTCCAAGTCACCGGCTCAGCTATGGCCCCTGTGACATCTCAGACAAGGGGAACTTATGACATTCCTTCGGCTCAACCGTGGTCCTCCAGCTTATCGGCTTCACCGGTGTTCCTCGTCCCTCTATCTCCTCCTTGGTCCGTCGGTCACCTGGCTCCGCCTTGGCTCTACGATCCTTCGGCTCCACCCGGGACCTCCATCCCTACGACTCCGCCTTGGTCCTTAGCCCCACCGGCTCTGCCTCAGTCTTCAGCTCCTCCTTGGTCCTCCGAGCCTCCGGCTCCACCCTGGCTCTTGGAGCCTTCGGCTACTCCCCCAGCTCCAAGTTCTCCAGTTTCACCCCTCAAGCCTCAATGCTCCACCTTCCATGGCTCTGCCCCTCTAGCCTCTCACGGCTCCACCTTCCATGGCGGTTCATGTTTTGTATTTCATGTCTTATGTTTTTAGATTAGTTCCTGTTTTATAGTCATGTGTTCTTGTCATGTGATTTCCTGTTCCCTCATGTGACCTTGTCATGTGTTTCCCCTGTTCACGTGTCTTGTTTTCATTGCTTCATTGTTTAAGTATCTTGTTAGCAGTCTTGTCTTTTCACAGATTTAAGTTTATTAGTATTGTTCTCTTGTTTATATTTCTGTCTGTTCATTGGTTATCATGTTACCCTTGTCCATGTATTTAAGCCCTCATGTTTGCCATTGTCTTTTGTCAAGTATTGTGTTAATGTGACATTGTTTGGTTTTCAAGTCAAGTTCATGTTTTGTTTTTGTTCACATTTGAATTTCAAGTTGTTTGGATATATCACTCATCTTATAAATAAACTGCACTTGGGTTTTACACATCATCATCATCTTCATCTAACTGTCATTGCTTGCGACGTTACAGATATATGACCTGTGGCTTAACTTTGCTAGGGGCGAAAAAATGCAATTCAGGTCGCTTGAGACACCCCTTAACCGATTGTGGCTCTCAGAAATTACATATGGATGTTCCTTTGAAACAATTTACCCTCTGAAAGTCATTGTATAATTCACATACTGCAGAGAATGATGAAGCAAGAGACAAGAGGACAGAAAGAGTTCAAGAAAGAGAGAGAGAGAGATGGAGAGAGAGAGAGAGAGAGAGAAGCATTGAAAACATGCTCTGATTGTGATGTCAGAGCGGATGGTGCATTCATCATCCTCTCTGTAGATTGGGGAGGGTTCCACAGAGGGACTGACAGCACTGAGACTTCTGTCAAAGTTATAGATAGAGCTGTAGGCCACTGAGCTCCACACTGTAGCTGTGAACACAGCTCTGCCTGTACCCCCAGAGAGCGGCTAATTACTGGCATGTTAAATTACATCGTAGTGCAATTCATTGGTGCAATAATGGATTGTGTGTGTGTGGTTTGGGGGGTATTCTGGAAAAGGACTCCTCCATCATTTCTTGGGATCATGGAGGAAATTGCTTATTTGAGTCCATGAAACTATAAAGTCATTTAAGGTTACAGAGTGTTTTAACACATGCTTTTCTCTTGTTAGTTGAGCTAACTAGTTTAAAGCTACAGAACGGACAGTGTATCTTTTGTGGCTTTAATTTTTTATTTTTGCTCATGTCCTCGTTTTGTAAGATAAAATGGGTACGTTAGCTAGAGAGCCTTACAAGCATATTTCACTGTCAGTTCAGTGACAGTAGGTTGAAAAATATTCAGCTGAAATTGATCTGTGCTTTCTGAAATTCAAACTACTTCACCCGTAGCCAAAGCTGAAAGTGTTGTTGAATATACAGGTATGCGTGAGCTCCAGTTTAAAATGTCCACAGAGTGGCACCAAAAAAGAGTATTTTTTAGTTACAATTACCAGCCCTAAACCTAAAATGTAATCTTAGAGGCAAAATGCAAATTCTGAATCACACTTATAATAGTTTGAGAACATAATTACTTCCTGGTTTCCGTTGGACCAGCACCAGCGCCTCTGAGGCTGCTTGTGCAATGCGTTATCAGTAGCACCCTAAGAAAAGGTAAACACATTTTAACTGATGCAAAGTTGTCTGATGGTAGATGGTGCTTGTCAGTAACCCTAACATTGTCAGGGTCCCTGAACAACCGCTAGCAACATGTCAAGTTCCAGCGTGATCATGTTAAGCCATACTAGATTGCATGGATAGATGTTACTACTAAGTTCTAATGCTAAAGTGAAATTTGATGCTACAACAAGACAGATTCTTCTCTCTTTCTTCAACATAATTTATTGTTAGCTGTTGCCATGGAATATTGTGGAACCTGTGATAGCTGAAATTAATGCCATATTCACATTAATACATTGGTAGTTAAACAAAAGTTTCAGTTTCCTAACGTCATCATTTTCCAAACTATTCAGGACTAGAATGTGTTTTCAAAAGTCTCTGTTTTCAGTGGAGAAAAACACCTTTCCAGTGTCACCTTTCCAAATCAATACATTTTCTAAATCTATTGGTGTGGACAGAGGATCTCACTGTGAATTCCAAATGTTGGTGTTCCGGCTGGAGAAATTAACAATGCTGTTCAGTTCTGTCAGTAACACTCACACAGTTGAGGACAGCATTGTTGCCGTCTAAATTTATGTTTATCTGTTATGTGTTTAGTGAAGTTGTTTATCTGCTATAATGTTTGGATATGTTTTCTGGTAGAGTTGTTGAGGCTTATATTGCTTGTCATGTTTTTATTAATCGAACATTACTTGTGTGTTAACTGAGCGTGATGTATCTATGTTGTCCGTGAAGTTACTGTGACATGTTTAATATGAATGTCTTGTGAAATGTAGTTCTTGTAATTGTTATATTGCATATTTAAGCATATTATCTGAACATTTAATAAAGTATATTTTATCCCCATCACTATTGAATCCTTGTTTTATGTTTTTAGTTTACAGTGTTATGGTGTGCATTGCATAGACATTCTATTTTAGTAACTGAGGCTGGACAAAATTGTATAAAAATAAACAGGTCTTCTATTGAACTCATATGTGTCATGATTCACTGTTGTTTGCCTTGCGTTTCTCCCTTGTCATCTGTTCCCCCGGACTACACTTCCCATATTTCCTGCTCTGATCACCTCCAGCTGTTCACCATTGTTCCTCACCTGTGTTTCATTAACTAGTTAGTATTTTTTATATAATGCCCTGATTTATGTTCATTCCTTGTCAGTTGTTAAGTGTTTTGAACTCCTTTATACAGAGATGTTTTGCTTGTATCTGTGTTTTTCCCCATAATGGTTGTTTCTTTTGTTCCTGAGTTCACCCTCTTAATCTATACTTTGTTTATTTTATTAAATACTGTTTCGTCCTTGTCAGTTGTTATGTGTTTTGACCTCCTGTTTCTTGATCCATTCCCATCATAGATGTTTTGCTCATTTCTGGGTTTTTCCAATCGTGGTTGTTTCTTTTGTTTCTGTGTTTACCCTGTTAATCTGTAGTTTCTCTGCACCTAGATCCAGCTCTCGTGACTTCCTTCCTTGCATTACAGTATGAGCCATTTCACGAGATTGACCTCTTAAATGGTAAATTGTAGTACAATTCAAACATTAATAGTAGATAAAACACTTGAATAAACATATTAAAATATACTGGTTTCAAATGTTTATTTGTATTACATAATATCAACATGAAAATTGCACGTTATGACTTAATTGCCAAAACAAACACACCCCTCCCTTCAGTGCTCCATTGGAATCCCCCAATTCATGCATGCGCCAAGGGAACGACAATAACAGTTCGGTTTGCTGACCAAAAGACAAATATGGTGAAGATATTTAAATCTTTGTGGCTATAAAACCCTTTGCAAATGTTGTGCGGACAAATACCATTAGACGATTAGAGCGAACAACAACACAGCAAGTAATGTAAATAATGTTAGCTATGTAGTATGTAAGCAAACTGTTGCTACAGTAAATTGCTCTTGCAGAGAAGACGAGAGGGTTTTACGCACACCAGCTCCATACACCCGACTCTCCTGCGACTCAATCTAAGATCACAACAGCAGCATATATGGTTTCTGTGAAACATAGCAAAATGTATGTTACCTACCTATCAAGAAGAAAAAGAGAGACTTCTGCATCCGTCTTCAAGCCTTTTTGCTCTCAGATGTCTTTCCACCGCTGAAAAGCCTTGCCGATGTTGACACGGCTCCTAGCCCTCAACTTATCATAATCCTTCTTTTTTTGTTTATATTTGTCTGACCTTTTTCTCTTGGTCTGTTTTTCAGCCATTAGTCCTCCTTGGAGTTTAGAAAGTTCGCATTTGCCAGATTTGCCATCACTCTTCTAAATAATTTCCCTCTCACTCGCTCTTCGCACACACCCTGTTCGCCAGAACCACCCCCTGTTGCTGATTGGCTGGAGTAGTGTTGTGTGGATCTGTCCGATCCACTTTGTTTTTGTCCCATTTACAGTGCCAGGGCTGTGTACAAATACTAGATTGTTTTTCAGCCCACCCACAGAATGGACAGCTATCAGACTGTGAGAAGATATTTGCAGAATTTGACAAAAAGTGTATTGGATTAGAATTACTGAGTGCAACTTTAAGGTACATGTGACTGGGCGGAGGGCAGGGCCGGGTTGTGATGCTACACACCTGGCCCCTAATCAGGCTAATCAAGCCTCAGAGAGGGATAAAGGCCGATTGGAGACTGCAGTGGGACAGAGAGAGAGATTTATGGGCAGCTGTCCGCCAACTTTGTGTTTGTGTTAGTCTTTTTGTTTAGTTCTTCATTAAACTATTATTTATACTGCCAAGTCGGTTCTGGCCTTCTTCTTTCCATTAATCCCTTTACAATACATTTCCAAGATGTGACATGTTTTGGTTTTTAGGAATACAGAGAATCTTATTCATACCTTTATTTTGTTTTGCCTTGATTATTTTAATGCGCTGTTTTCAACTTTAAATCAATGCAGTTTAGCATGGCTACAATCAGTGCAAAATGTTGCAGCTAGACTTTTGACACAAACTAGGTCTTTTACTCATACGACTCCAGTTTTAGCTTCTTTGCATTGTTACCAATTAATTTTAAGGATTTTAAGATTTCATTTATTACCTTTAAAGCATTACATGGTTTGGCTCCAGATTATTTAGCAGAACTTTTAAGACCTTACAAAAGACTGTAGTGAAGTCCCCAGCCTGCTGTGGGATATTAGATCAGCTGAAAATGTGTTTGTTTTAAGGTCCTGTTTAAAAACTCATTTGTATAGACTTGCTTTTACTATTTTGTGAATTTTTACTGAGTGCGTTTTCATTTTATGTTTTGTGCTTTTTTTACTTTGTTTTGAATAAATTGAATGAACGGGTGAAATGTCCACAGAAGGGAACCAGAAGCGAGTTGTAATGTGAATAAGTTTTACTCATACATGATATAATACAATGGACTGTAAGATAAAAACTTTTAAAGATATATTTTTTAGATATATTAATTTTAATCCACGCATTCACACAATTATTGCATGCATGTCTATGCTATTCTTAAGTGTGTATATATTCAACATAAAAACAGGTCATTAGATAAATGTCATGATAACATATCATATTTCACACTAAAATCAAATATATATATACACTGTGTGTGTGTATATATATATATATATATATATATATATATATATATATATATATATATATATATATATATATATAGGTGTGCAGTTCGGTGGGCTGGGGATCTCATCGCTGCTTTTTGCAGATGATGTTGTCTTCATGTCATCATCGGTCCGTGACCTTCAGCTCTCACTGGATCGCTTGGCAGTCGAGTGTGAAGAGGCTGGAATGAGGATTAGCACCTCTAAATCTGAGGCCATGGTTCTCAGCAGGAAACCGATGGAGTGCGTACTCCAGGTAGGGAAGGAGGTATTGCCCCAAGTGAAGGACTTCAAGTACCTCTGGGTCTTGTTCACGAGTGAGGGGACAATGGAGCGGGAGGTTGGCCGGAGAATTGGGGCAGCGGGGGCGGTATTGCACTCGCTCTATCACACCGTTGTCACGAAAAGAGAGCTGAGCCGGAAGGCAAAGCTCTCGATCTACCGGTCAATTTTTGTTCCTACCCTCACCTATGGTCATGAAGGCTGGGTCATGACTGAAAGTGCTAGGTCGCGAGTACAAGCGGCCAAAATGGGCTTCCTCAGAAGGGTGGCGGGCTTTTCCCTTAGAGATAGGGTGAGGAGCTCAGTCATCCGTGAGGAGCTTGGAGTAAAGACGCTGCTCCTTTGCATCGAAACGAGTCAGTTGAGGTGGTTTGGGCATCTGGTAAGGATGCCCCCTGGCCGCCTCCCTAGGGAGGTGTTTCAGGCATGTCCAGCTGGGAGGAGGCCTTGAGGAAGACCCAGGATTAGGTGGAGAGATTACATCTCCACACTGGCCTGGGAACGCCTCGGGGTCCCCCAGTCAGAGCTGATTAATGTGGCTCGGGATAGGGAAGTTTGGGGCCCCCTGCTGGAGTGGCTGCCCCCGCGACCCGACTTCGGATAAGCGGTTGAAGATGGATGGATGTATGGACTCTATATATTGTATATATATTTAAAATAGGCTGTATTTTCTCAATATAAAATAAACTGTTGTTTATTTTTTGTCAAAATTCTTATTCCTTTGATTTGGGGCAAAATATGACCTGGACATGTTCTTGACAGGTTTCCTGAAATGCACAAATTACAATCATCTGCATCAGAGTGGTAACTGGGATGGACATGGAAATAGACTGACATTTACAAATTAACAGCAGACATTTTGTATACCCACAATGTTCTGAACAGTAGCTGACTGGCAGTGCTGGTCAATCATTTATTGAGTAAATGTAGCTGGATCTCAGAAGCTCAGTGGCAAACTGTCTGCATCTACAACCTTTTCCCTCTATTAAACTCCCTGCAAATGATGCTCACTCTTATGCCACCGGAGCCCAGAGGCTGTGTTCAGTGTTCAGTAATGCTGCTGTTTATGAGTTAATCTTCTCACTTCAAAGAATCTGTCTGTAAGGACACTTTAATTGTGATTATTGTGATATTGGGGTCCTTTCAGGCATAAAATCACACTGTCTGTCATTTCTACCATGTATGGTTTAACAACCAAAACAGAGTGATGAGCCTCTGATTGGCATTTATGCCTCACGTTCATTTTAATGAAAATCACACCATTGTGCAGTCATGAGGAGTGGAGGGACATATTTCACTCTGACACACAGCACTCTGCCATCACAATTCACTTATTTCTAACTGCTTTACACCAGACAGATGGATACATAAATTTCTCCACACAGCAAATATAAATACCAATAACAATAAATGCTGCTTTAAAAATGAAGGACTTCATGAGAATGTGCACATCACGTGGCTCAAGAGTGATGCATTGCAATGTACAGTCATGCTGTTTATTTCTGTTGGACGGTGATATGGTTTCAGCATGAATCATGCACAACAGCAATTTACATGAAACCTCAGTGATGACAATGATGTAGAAAAATCAATAACTCAACAGAGTTGTTGAACAATGATGGAGACAAGCTGTTTCATCTCCCCTTTCAAATGTGCTTTTATAATCATAATAAATGTTGTAGAATGTTGCTTGGAATTTTCTAAGCTATTTTTCTGTTTAGAAGAAATACAAACTCCAAAAGGATGAAACTGTCAACGAGGCTTTGCCTATTCTCAATTAAAACTACTCTGTAAAAACTTGTTTGATAAAGAAGGAAGTTTACCTTGTGTGGGTTGTGGCCTGTGAATCTGAAAACATGCAGGCCTCAAGTTGCCTTCAATCATTCCACATAAAATATAAAATCTCTTGCCTTAACATTGAGAAGTAGCTTGGATATCTCTTTATCTTTACATAAGTATTTATCAGACACCATCTGCTTTTTCCTCCCATTGCTGTCTTTTTTTTTTTTCTGATCCGTTACAGATTGCAGTGACCCTGTCAGATCTGTAATGAGTTGCTCTCAGCTGTAAACGATGCCATGCTTATTTTTTTACCTCACTTTCTGATAGGGTTGTCCTCTCTGGAAAATAGTGCACATTTAAATGGTAAAAAGGTGATTCAGCCATACTTTTAATTGTGTACCAGTGCAGTAAAGCTTCAATAATTAAAGATAACTTGAAAATAATAGGGAAAAATAAAAAATGACATGGTGGGACACTAAAGAAAAGAAGACTTTGAAAATGTGCATCTGTTTCATTGACAAATAAGGTTGACTGAGTTCATAACAATGAAAAATCTTTTAAAAATCTAATTTAAAACACACATGACAGGAAACGTCATGGTTACTGTTGTGAACTCCGTTCTCCGATGGAAGGAACAAGACGTTGTGTCAATTGTAGTGACACAAGGGGTCTCTTCTGAGAGCCTCACGTACCTCACTAACTTTAGAGAAGGCCAATGTCAAGTTGGCAGACAGAATTTGCATGCTCCGCCCCCGGACATATGGGTATAAAGGGGAATGGGCGAGCGACTGTCAGACAGGTTTTCACTGAGGAGCTGAGAATAAGGTTTTGGCGTATTACAGTGGTAGGGATAGTTACGTGGCAAGGGGAAGACAACGTCTCATTCTTTCCATCGGGGAACCGAGGTTACAACATCAACCATGACGTTCCCCTTCTGTCACTCACTCGACGTTGTGTCGATTGTAGTGACACAAGGGGTCCCACTTTAAAACGCCATGCACTACTCGTATAACGCATAAACGTTACAGCCGAGCCAGGTGCACGCAGGCTGCTGCGTGTTAGAACCAGCTGGGTTGGCTGAACGTAACCCTCCCCAATGCCCCCACAAAAAGGTGTCATATACAGCTCTTAGGTTCCCAGTACCTGCAGGGAAACAGGCGACACGACTTGTATGGGAGCCAGCTGGCCAGCCGCAGCCTTTTCTCCATCTATGTTTCTCGTCATAGAGTTAAAAATTGGCTGGGGCTATCTTAACGCAATAGATGCATCAGGCAAGGTGTCCTTTCCCATTCCTATTCTTTCAGGGGGGAAAGGCCTTGCGGAGACCACGAGCTGCCCAGACTGGGGGGAGGTAACTAGTGGCTAATACACACGGGGGTTGTCAAGCCAACCTTGGACATGTTGTGGTGGTAGATCCTGCCTGACAAGGGATGAGTTGCTACAGACACGGTGACTGGGGGGCAGCGGGGACTGCCCAAGGGAGACGCGGTTCCTGCCAGCAAAGGGGACCGTACCATGGAAAATACGTCACAGGGAGTTGCCTGAAGTGGGAACTATGTCTGTGGAGCCCAAGCCCAACACGGAGCACTCGTGGTGGGTCTGGCAGCGAATTCCTCTGCTGAATTTGCGGCCAGAGGGCTAGGGAGGAAGAATATCCAGGAATCGAGAGCTTACTTCCTAACCTGGGAGAAGAAGGCTCATTGGATCAGCTTGATCAGCTGCCTGGTAGAGGGAGCTCTGGCTTGGTTGATCGTGTCTATGACTGCAGATGGTAGACCGCTTAAGTCTTCCACATCCCGTCCAGGGGCCAGACGTGAAGATTCAAGAGGTCTGTGCGGGTGCCAGAGGGTGCCCTCGTCCCTGAGAAAGAAGGTCCTTCCTCAGGGGAATTTGACAGTGAGGTGCTGTCGCGAGGAGCATAAGATCCGAGAACCAGGTCAAGGTGGGCCAATAAGGAGCCACCAATGTGACCTGTTCCTTGTCCTCCCTGACCTTGCAGAGCACCAGGGCAAGAAGTCTCCCTGGGGGAAATGCATACTTGCGCAGACCCTGGGGCCAGCTGTGTGCCAGCGTGTCATTGGTCAGAAAGGCCCGTAGCCTGACTTCGGCAGGAACCCCCACACAGAGGTTAAAGCAGACTTTCCTTTGTAAGGCTTCCAAAAGTCCATCAGATTTGCACGACTCGAATACTAAGACATTTCATCTTAATCCAGGAACATTTTACACAAAGTCACAGTACTTTACCAGATTAACCTTCTAAAATGTACTGGATGCATTTAAATCCAAGATTTATACAATACCTAGTCTTGGTAGGTAATTCTGATAATTGCTTTGATCTGTGGTAAATTGCATACCAGACAAATTAAGGATTATAGCCATTTTTATAACTCTTAAATAAACTCTTCTATAGTACCTCTTTAAAATATGTGTAATGTATATGTAACATGTTGTATAACCAAGGAACTAACCAGTATGATTTTGTAACAAGGGCTTTTTAAATTTTGTTACCTAAATGTACAATATTCATGAAAAAATGTCATATTTAGTATGTAAACATTTACTGGCGTATGCAGAGAAAGCTGACGACAACGAATATCATGTATCTTGTACCATTCTCGAGATATGAGAGTTCATGATTAAGTATGCACTATTTTTGAGTGGGAGATTTGTAAGACTCCGAAACAAAGGGTCACAAATCAGCTGTCAGCAAGGACATTCCAGTCGACCATGTGACTCTGAAAAGTCACTTCTGATTGGCGCAGGACACCCTTGGGTGATGCTCCAAATCTCAGTTCAAATAGTTCCAAACAGGAAGAACTCGTTCTCTTGGCTTCTCTCTTGTCTCTTGCTGGACCCTCTTGCTTCATCTTGCTCTTCAGTTGCTCTCTGAACTCTCTTCCTCCCATCTGAGTTTCAAGGGAACTCAGGACTCGACGTCCCGAGAAGGAGTGAGAAGGCCTCGCTTCACAGCTAACATCATTCATACCAGAGAATAAACTTCGTCCATACAGAAGTCACCACATCGACGGAAAAACTTTCAACCAAAAACTTTCGCCGTAAAGAACACCTGGACATACCAAACTTGTCACTGTTTCTAAAAGATTTTGCATCTTTGTGTGAATATGTGTGATATTAACCTCATTAAGCCATGAGAATAATATTACTCCAATAAGTGAATTAATCATAATTCCCTTATTAAATCTAATTCCTTACAATAGAAAGTGTGAGCGAATATAAAACTAGACTTGTTATTTGAAATCATTATATTACGGTTTCAATGGTGGAGAATCTTATTCAGGCAAATAATCGAGTTATTTGTAATTTATATAATTAATAATGGTTGTTGAATGCAACTAATTCATTATATATTTAATTACATAATAATGTAGAATAAGGACAGTTTTATTTAGTTTATAGCTCACATATTTCGAGACCCTAAATTCCCTCCTAAATTTAGCATGCGTGCAAATTACACTACGTACAATGGTGTTAAAATGCGTGCAAAATACCCACATCAAAATAGAGTCCACATCTCTAAATTATATATGTAATAATCCTACAAATGCGAACCGTAAGAAGGGTCTGTGTCGAGGCAGAATGGAGACGTGGAAGTACGCATCCTTCAGGTCTACCGCTGCGAAACAATCTTGATGCCGAATGCAGGTTAGAATTCGCCTCTGCGTGAGCATTTTGAACGGGAGTCTGTGTAAAGTCTGGTTGAGACCTCGCAAGTCCAAGATTGGCCACAAACCACTGCCTTTTTTTGGGTACGATGAAGTAAGGGCTGTAGAAACCCTTCTTCATCTCGGCTGGAGGGACAGGCTCTATTGCGTCCTTGAGTAGCAGAGTGGCAATCTCTGCTCGTAAAGTGCTGGCATTTTCGCCGTGCATCGGAGTGGAGTGACTACCGCTGAAACGAGGCGGAAGCTTGGCTAATTGAAGTGCGTAGACGAGTCGGATTGTCCTGGCCAGCCAACGTGATGGGCTGGGAAGCTCAAGCCATGCGTCTAAGCTCCATGCGAGGGGCAGCAACGGGACGATAGTTTTGAATGTACCGGGTGGGGCCTCACAGCGGGGGGGGAGCAGGAAATAGTGCGTCGGGAGGTAAAAGCGCGTCCCGAGGCTTGGGTGATTAGAAAAACTCAAAGCACTTACCTTGCTCCGTGCACCCGGCAGGGGACGGTTTGGAGAAAGAGGAGGGGGTCCTGTAGGCATGTCCTCGAGATTCGTCAGCGCTGGCCTGCCGGGGCTGGGCAGTTATGGGTCCGGAAGAAAGATGGCCGCGTCCGGGGAGCCGGGACTGCAAAGTTTTAGTGCCGGGGTGCCATGAGAACGGCGCGCACCAGACTGATGACCCAGGAAGTGAGGGAATTACTCTTTTATTGATAATTTTGGTACCGTAGGCCAAAGGGGGTGCGGCGAAAGAAAAAGGGAGAACTGAGGATTCTCCTCCCGGCCCTCCACCGGGGGACGGAGTTGTCTTGCTACCAGCTCCGGAGCAAATGTCTGGCTTCCTGGGTGTGCTGTCTCAGGAGCGTTTAGGGGTTTTCAGGGCCCTAGAAGAGGTCCTGGAGATGGGGAGCGTACGCCGCCTGCGGGGCGCTCGACGCTGGAGCTAAGAGCTGGGCCCAGGTTGAGGCGGAGCTGGTGGTGGTTTCTTGGCGGGGTGATGCCCACGGTGAGAAGGCGTGGCTGGGAGTGGCGCCCAGAGCCGAGGTACCAATCGTCAAGCCGTGAGGATTGGGGGGAGGATGGAGGGTTCCAGTCCAACCAAAGCTCATAGCTGCCAGGGAAAGCATGTGGACCATCTGCGTGTCAGACTCTGACTGGGCGGGCTGGAACGAGGACGGGAGTTCGGTCAGGTCTTCAGCGTCAGATGCCTGAACACTCTCCGATGCAGTTGCGATGTCATCATCCAGACCATGCTCCAGGGATGAGGCAAACTGGCCGTGAAGCGAGCTGTCGTCGTTCCGTCGGATCTGGAGAGATACCGGCAACATCCAGGAACTTCACAGCGGCGGAAGGACATCTTTAAAAAGAAGCGTCCTGAAAAGGACGGTCAATGCTAGCTTGTGTATGTTGCTCTTTTACCAGAAAATAACTATTTTAGAGGAGAATAAACTCTGTCGAGAATAAACACTGTCGAAGCGCCCAGGTTCAGAGTCTGCACAGCATGCAGAGAGGAGAAAGCCACTGGAATGCGCTTTCAGATCCAACATAAAGCTCTCTTGCAGAGGTGGGTGAAGCAGTCGTGACACACAGCTCGCTGACCACACAACCGTTTGGCTCCGAAGAAAAAATCTATCTGACAGTCGCTCGCCCGCTCCAATTAATACCCGTATGTCCGGGGGCGGGGCATGCAAATAGTGTCTGCCAAATTAACATTGGCCTTTTCTCAAGTTCAGAGGTACGTGAGGCTCTCAGAAGAGACCCCTTGTGTTACTACAATCGACACAACATTGAGTGAGTGATAGAAGGGGAATGTAATATTTGTGTCCAATTTTGTTTTGTACGTTAAAAAAACAACAACATTTATAGCAATAAAACAAATGTTTTTATGTCTTGTGTTATGTTTTTTTTTTTTTTGAGTTTTTTTAATACTTTCATTGCACACTGAGTTCCATGTTTATGCTAAAAATGCTAATGACCCCAGATACATAAGTCAGGCATATGGTATAATTTAAAAGCTTATAATCTGAATTTATCACAGAATATCACGTTGCATTTTTGTTACATAAAATAAAAAAATTCAACAATATTCTTTTCAAAGGAATCACAAAGTGAAATATTATTTCTGTATGACATTAAATATAAATGTCATTTTTATGCACCAATCAATGCAGCTGTAAGCCCCAAGTAACCAAAAACTTTATATCTACTTTTACCTCAGGACTTTTTCTTCAAAATGATCCTTTTATACTTGTCTTTGAGCTTCCTTGAGTAAATAATCCACTCTTATGTCTAAGATGTCCAGAACAAAATATGAAGTTCAGCAGGAAAAGCATGCTAAACAAATCATAGGAAAAATATGTTATCGACTATTGGTGATAAAATGTTTTATATCAATGGAAAGTAGAGAATCTCAGATTTCTAATGACACCTAGATTGAGCTTCTAGTCCACTCAAAGTCCTAGATATTTAATAAAGCATTGGGGGTGGTGCATGAACTGAAATTTAGACTGAATGGACGAGCACATCTGTGAGGGATGAAATGTGTTAGAGTGTTACATACATTTCAGATATGCATTTTGTGATAGAAGGTGATACAGAAAAAAAAAATACTAGTACTTGCTGTCATTTAGTGGAATAAAATAAGACTTTTTAAAGGGTGATAAAGTGAAGAGAACCAGAGTTACATGTTCACAAATTTAGGGCCAAAAAATAAATTACAAATTCTGTTCATCATAAGATTTAAACATATACAATAATTTTTAAAATGAAAATTGGCATCTTTTTTAATTTTTATTTGAGGTGTGCTCTGAAAGGAGAGACAATTTTTTGCAATTACCAGAGTTTAAAAGTTTTCAAACATATTCATAAATTTTGAGTCAGGAATATCAAGAAGTTTTCTCAGCTACACCACATGACCTGAACAAAATGCTCTTTTTCATAAAAATGTCAAAATATTTAAAACTTCACAATCAGTCTTGAGGGTCTAATGGGTTCTACTCTGTTTTATGTTTTTTTTTTTCAACATAAACAAAAAATTACTACCTACAGTACATGTTGGTTACACCACATGACTTTGATCTGGTGGACATAAGCTTTTCAAGTAATTGAAAGTAGTACTTTTTGTAAAGCTGCTTTGAAATTATGTGAATTGTGAAAAGTGTTAGACTCATAAAAAAGGATTAATCATATTTTAAAACACAATTTGTTTTTTACTGCTTATTTTTTATTAAAGATTATTCTGCATTACTCATGCCAACATTTCCTTTTTTCAATATTTTTTTTTCTTCTTTTTCTTTACTGTCACTGGATAGTAACACCACAAATATTTTTTGGCTAGCGGAAGTGCGATTGGTTGGCGTTTTGTGTGTAGCCGGTCTCTGTTTGCTTGCGTGTCATGCAGATAGATTCTTGCTTTTTAAATGTTGTAAGATGTCTTAAAAATGTCCCAGTCAATGTGTGCAGTGAAACTAACGTCTTTATCTAAAACAGCAATGTTATGACCAGAAAAGTGCAGTGCTCCAGTCCCAGATGCTGCTTCTTCCATCTGCTGCCTACAGAAGGATTGATTTAGGAACATCTGTTTGAAAAAGCTTGGAATAATTTGTTTGTGTGCTCCTTTTACATTAATGGCAAGAAGTCAACAGCGGGGATTACTTATATTATCCACCGTTACGGTCTGGCTACAATAGACGTCCAGAAACGGACTTAAATTAATTACATATAAACAAAAGTGTGTACATGTGCTGAAAGTTCATAAGAAATTTTGAGAATTTGTTCATTTATATTTAGCGTTGGCCTTTGTGGATGCTTCATGTGTTTTGAAATGGCATTATTACTGAGTATAAAAAGGAACAGTGTTTTTCCTGAACTGTCTTTGAGTACTGATGATGTTTTCAAGAGTTTTCATGCTGTGATGCTAAATTAAAACATTTTAAAGTGGAAGACCATAATTATTAGATGAGACATGTATGTATTTTTTTAATTACCTGTATTATGATTTTCCTCTTTCCTGCATTTTTCCTGCCTGCAGTTCACTTTCTTTTAAGTGTCTTTGCAGAATGTTCATGTCTTCCCTTAAAGGGTTAGTCTTCCAAGCTTTATAATGGGAGTGAATGGTACCTTAGATTTTGAAGCCCAAAAAAAGCACATACATCCATCTAAAAAGTAATCCATACGGCTCCAGGGGGTTAATAAAGGCCTTCTGAAGTGAAGCGATGTGTTTTTGTAAGAAAAATATCCATATTTATAACTTTATAAACTATAATCACTGGCTTCCGGTAACGGCTGTCTGCATGTTCACAAGAGGCCTCATACGGCCTTTATTAACCCCCTGGAGCCGTATGGATTACTTTTTAGATGGATGGATGCACTTTTTTGGGCTTCAAAATCTAAGGTACCATACACTCCCTTTATAAAGCTTGGAAGAGCCAGGATATTTTTTTAATATAACTACGATTGTGTTTGGCTGAATGAAGAAATTAATTTACACCTTAAGGGGAAAAAGTGATTTGGAAAACAGTGTAGACAGTAATTCAGTATCAATTAGATTTATTTGTACAGTGCTTTTAATAATACATACTGTTTTATAGTTGCTTTACAGAGAACATTGAACTTTTGTGTACATAATGTATGCGTTATGATGTGGAAATAAGGGAAAGGCAGAAGGGTGTGCGGATCCAAATGCGGCTTTATTATAATATAAAACAAACAAACACTGGAGCAAAATAAAGAGTCCACGAGGGGAAAAGCAAACACAAACTAACATAAAGCTGAACACGAGTCGACAGAACATCCACGAAGGGCTGGGAAAACCTGGAGGAAACACGAATGGAGTTTACACATTGGCATAGACATGAACACGAAACGGTGACGATCGACAACGGAGAGAGGAAACGACAGGGTTTAAATAGACAGACACAGTGATAACAAAATAAGCAACAGGTGCGGATGATAACGCTGCGACAGCGGTGATGAGGAGTGAGGAAGAAGGGAAGTGTAGTTTTAACAGAGACAGTGAAACACAGGCGGAACAAGGAAGACATGACAGGGAGCGTGTTCGGTGAAACAGAAAACACGGGACGGACCACAAGGAAGAGTGACATGGAACGTGACTGGCGAGGGTGAAACAGAAAACCCGGGACAGACCACAAGGAAACGTGACATGAACGTGACTAGAGAAACAGAGAACACAGGTCAGACAACAGGGGATCGTAACAGTATGTAAATATGTTTATTTGTAAGGCATGCACTTTTTTTTGTAAGGTACAGTTTATTGTGTGGCTGCTAAAACATTGTTATTTCCTATACAAGAACAATAAATTCAGTCTGTCAACAGGACCAGTTGTTCAGTTAACACTAAAACATTTAATGTAGGTTGTAGCATTTAGATACAGATATTATGTATGTAAACTAACAATTATAAAGCTGGATTGAGTTTACTACACATTCATCTCCTGCAAAATAAAATAATTTTATCCCAAAAATGGCAGCATGACAGTATCAATGCAGAGTAGAGTCCTGTAATACACAAGCATCCTGCTCTCTGTACCTCTCCTGTATCTGCAGTAAGTACATAATTTTGGTACAACAAACACTTCAGGTCCTGATTAGACTCAATATATGCTTTAAAATAAACATAATTATCAAAAGTTCTCAAAACATGGCCAAATTTACAGCTGTGAAGGTGCTAATACAGCTGTGGCCAAAAGTATTGGCAGTGACATAAATTTTGTGTTTCGCAAAGTTTTCTGCTTCAGTTGTTGTGGTGTTGACTCTAATTGCAAAAAGCTGCATTGGCCAAAAAAATTTACTTTATCACAAAAAGCCAAATTTCACTGTTTTTGGCCCTGGCACAAAATGACCAGCTAACATAATTTCACTAATCATATCAGCAGCACCTAGGATAGTGCGAACGAGTACTAGTCAGGTGAAATCACTCTATCATTCTGATTGGATTATAAGAGCAGACTGATTGAAGGAAAAGGAGGGAAGAAGTGCTACAGTGAAGCATCCTGAGACCATCCATGTGTGGGGTTGCTTTTCATCCAAGGGAGTGGACTCTCTCACAATTCTGCCCAAAAACACGGCATGAATATAGAATAGTATCAAAACGTCCTGCAAGAGTGGACTTCTCCAAACAATCCAGGAGCAATTTGGTGATGATCCGTGCATTTTCCAGTATGATGGAGCACCATGTCACAAGGCAAGAGTAATAATGAAGTGGCATTGTGATCATTACATTGAAATTTTGGATCCGTGGCTATGCAACTCCCCAGATCTTAATTCCATAGAGAACCTGTGGTCAGTCCTCAAAATGCAAGTGGACAAGCAGAAGCCCACAAATTCTGATCCATTACGAGCACTAATAAGGCAAGAATGGATCGCCATCAGTCAGGATTTGTCCAAGAAGCTTATATCCAGCATGCAAGAGCAAGTTGCAGAGGTTATGAAGAACAAGGGTCAACACTGTAAATATTGGCTCTTTGCATATATTGAATGTTTTTGCCAATAAAAGCCTTTAAAATGTATGAAATACTTATCATTGTTTTCCAGTATACCACAGAAACATGAAAATATTATCTACAAATACTGAAGCAGCAAACTTTGCAAAACACAAAATTGATTTCACTGCCAATACTTTTGGCCATGGCTGTAGGCTACATAGCTTTTTAGGTTAGTCTGCTCAGGTTCTTCCATTGATGGATAACGACTCAACCATATAACTAAAATGCTTCTATTTGCGATATTTGGCCATCATCCTCAAACCCATAATCATTAACAGATAGGTGAGGAAGAACAATATCACCTCGCTATAATTCTGTGATCATTTACTCTCAAGTTTAAGCTTTCTTTTAAGAGGAACCCCAGATTGCATGTGCATATAAAGTATGTATCGGTACTATAGTTAACCTTCTAACAGGTTTTTGATTGCAATCCATTAAAGGTGCCCTCAGCGATTCCTGAGAAACAATGTTGATATTCGATCTCATCTGCCAAAAGAAACACACCCCTCCCTTCAGTGCACCTTTGGAATCTGTGCCCCCCAAATGAATGCATGCGATACTGTTTTATGCACACAAGCTCCAGACACTCACAACTTTCCAGCTACTAAATCTAACATCACAGCAACATCATATATGGGTTCTGCGAAACATAGCATAATTTATGTTACCCACCTATCGAGAAGAAAAAGAGCAATCTGCATCTGTCTTCAAGCCTTCAAGCCTCAGAGGTCTGTCCACCGCTGAAAAGCTCCTAGCCCTCGACTTATCATAATCCTTCTTTTTTAGTTTATATTCATCTCACCTTTTTCTCTTGGTCTGTTTCTCAGCAATTTTTCCACCTTGGAGTTTAAAAAGTTCACATCAACCAGATTTGCTGTCGGCCTTCTAATGAATTTCCTCTCGCTCTACCCCCCATCCTGTGCACACGCAAGAACCATCCCCTGTTGCTGATTGGCTGGAGTAGTGTTGTGTGGATCGGTCTGTTCCACTTTGGTTTTGTCCCATTTACAGAGGGCTTTGTACAATTACAAATACAAAAAATCTCATGAAAAGTTGTACATAATTTACAAGTTGGCTATTTTGATATGGTCTCGCATGATGTTGTTTGCATAAACACATATGACTTCATCACATGCAAATTTCCAGATGTCTAATGCAGAAGTAAGCATGTATTCCGCACACGAGTTGTTAAGGACATACTTATTAATATTATGCCCTTACCCAAACCCCTTATCTAAACTTATCCAATCAGTAGAGTGTGTAAACATGATAGGAAGCTGTTGTGTGTGACAGAAGCAAGTAATTGTTGCATATTAGATGGAAATGATGTCCAGCGATGTCATTGGATGTAGGAATTCAAAGGAGTGCATTCCCATGATATCATACGAATTAGCAAAATTTAGAAAAGTCATAGGAATCCTGATGATTTCGCCATGAGAGTGTGTTGTATTGGATTAGAATTACTGAGTGCACCTTTACATGTCAAATGTTAGTGTAGCTCTTTTTTCATCACTTAGTCTAAATTCTAATTTGTAGCAAAAGTGTTCAGCAGGTTCTCAAATAAATAAAAAAATAATAAAAAAAATTATGTATTTAATTAATCTACTATATTATTATTTTATATATGCATAATTATTCATTTGATTTTCCCCAATCTCACTGTTTAAAACATGAGAGAATTATTCAAACCTCCGCTGAAAGACGTTGCATTTCTGAATCTGCAGCTGAAATCAAGTTGAAGGGCTTGCAGACAACGCAAAACGAGACATTTTATTTATAATGTCAGAATGATCGACCTATGTCTATTTACCAATCAAAGCCTTTTGCTTAATAAAAAAAAAAAAAAAAAAAAAACATCATATGCGTCATTCCCCTAAGCAGACCTGTCTGCAGAAGCAACTCTGAGTTCTTGTGAAAGGTGAGTAAGATGCCGTGCTGCTTCGTGGTGGCTCATTGGACACGTAATTGTGTATAATAATTAGCGAACTCATGACATAATGTATGTGTTTGTAGCCTGCTAGGGACTGGAGGCAAAACATAGGGTGACAGAAACGACAAATTTATGCTCGAATATTGGGACACCGTCTCCCGTTGTCAAAAAAATCAACGACCGCTGCTGGCTGAAACTTTTGAGAGAAAAAAATAAAGCGCCAAATGGTTTGAACTGAGACTTGGCCAACGTCTCCAGAATGCCAGTGAGAAGATTGGAACTCACCGTCGCTGATATGTCACGAGATTTGTAAAAGAACTAGCGGGATATCGTGACAAAACCTCCAACCGCTCAATTTACCCAACAACGTGTGTCAACATCGTGTACAGTTGGAATTTCTCACCAAATAAAGGATTTAATGTGCCATGAATGCAACCGAGACCAACATCATTCGCTCTTAACTAAAAGGTAGGCTATGTTTTACCATTTCCTTTTTTTTTTTATGGTCAACGATTTGCTATAATAATGTCAATTTCAGTTGAAGTTGCTAAGCATGCAACGCTGAAAACCCGGATATCTTATACTGGAAGCAAACAGCTTAATGGGTAATTTCAAAATGCCATTGAAATAGTTTTATAAAGAGTTTATTTGTATTACGTGTATTTGATTATGCTTGAAAAAAGAAAAATCTACGAAACGTACAATTCGTTTTGTTGTAACTAATGTACAGTAAGTAGTCAACTGCAGCGAAAAATAGCTTTTTTCCTATTTCTTTCTTTTTTTCTGAGATAACCCTCAAATTTACTCGGAATATTGCAGAGCGTTAACTCTATGGGCAGATTCTCTAAAGACTAGCGTTCTAAGGGGCTGTTCAAACTGAACATGTTTAAGCGCTGAAAAAGGTAGACGCTGCAATGAATGATACAGAACGCATCTTACTTGACACGGCGTCTAAAAAATAAGCGAGACGCAGCGCAACGGTAAAAGACTATGGAACGCCAGGCAGTTCAAATATACGCAAATTTTAACACGTAGACAACGCGTAAACAACACGTCAACAACACGTTGTTTGCAAGTTGTTAACGTGTTGTCTACGCGTTGTCTACGTGTTAACTTTTCACGCGATGTTTACGTGTTGTTAACGTGTTGTTTACGTGTTATCAACGTGTTAACAACGCGTTGACAACGTGTTAACAACACGTAAACAACATGTTGATTCCATGTGATTCTGAGCCATTTGACCACTTGTCCCAGTTTGAAGGGGTGAGTGTTGCACTTTTCAATTGGCTGCTGAGTTGTAGGGTTAAACCATTTCTGTTAGCCTGGGGGGTTTGCCTGCCACTATTTAACATATTAAGATCCTCTAATTTCTTGGTCCTTTTCTTCCTTTTGTGTGTAGCCTATACAAATGTAATATTAGGATTGCAGTTTTAAGACTTTACAATTTATTTTAAGTTATAAATTATTTTCATAAAGACAAATTGCCTCCTTATGCTTCACTACTGATATTCTTGCTTTACACCATTCAACAATTGTGTTGCTGCAAAGTTACAGTGGTACTCACTAAATGAGGTTTAGGATATAATTGTAATAAATGTATTTGGAAAACATGAAATTTTACTCTTTGAACATTTTTATTGAATGTAGGTTATGACCAGCAGGGGGGCATACCAGACTAGCCTATACCCTTAAGATATAGTGAGTGAGTGAGTGAGTGACTGAAAGTAAAACAATTAGTGTGACGGGTGGTAAGTCAAACTGAGGGACGCACACAAATCATAAAATATTTACCAAAAAATAATATTTATTTTAAATAAATATATCTTATATATACAGGGACACACATAAAATCCTGAAAATAATAAATGTTTGAAAAAAATGTATAACTTATTTGGTGATATTTTAGATGCAAGTGTCATGTTGGTCAACATGGACATGTGAAATTGGCTATGTACTAATGAAAAATGATTAAAAATAGTATGTTACTCTTTAAGAATAGTATTTTTATCATATAGGGCCTATCATGTTAACAAGAACACTTCATTTAATAACTTTAAGCTTTGGAAACACACTTTGGGACATTTTTTGTGCCTTATGCATCTCATCAAACGTTGCGGACACAAATGGCAGCCGTTTCATGTGATAACTATTTTACACATTTATGTTTTTAACACTAATAGACACCTCCTGACCTTAGGTTCTCAGTTGAATATGATCATAATCATTTGTCTTTTTTGGATATGTGGATCGAATTATGCAGTGGCAGCCTTATATAAAAAATAAACAGATAAGACTACAATCTGCCTAGCCAGCAGTGCTCATCGAGCTCTGGAATGTGGTTTACCCAAGAGCTCAGATGTCATTGTAATGAGGAACTAATTGATAAAGCTGCTGCAATGAAAAATAAAGCTTTCGGGACGGAGCCTACTCTTTACAGTGTATTGATGAGGCTTACCAAGGTGCATTTAAATTCTAGTTTGATCTTTTACAAAAAAGTGTCAAATAGGGTAAAAGTTACTCTGTCAGAACACTATTCTTAAACACTGGACTATTTTTGCCTCTGATACGGCATAAGCATTAGCATACCCAGCATTTTAATGATCCTCCCCTCTTTGTCTATAGAAGAGGTCCTAACTTATGCAACAAGCTGGTGCAGGGCTAACATTAAGGCAGGTCCTAAACAGAATATTTTAGCTCCTCTAAAAGATGGGAATAATCCATCTGGCAATTGTGCCCAGTGCCAAACAACAAGGGAAAATCCTCAATGTGGATTTTGATATGTGTTGTGCTGTAATCCAAGATGTTACTTTTCTTCATCTCTCATGTACAGTTTAGGGTCTATGGTTTGTGGTGCCCCTCACCTGATAACTCTCCATTAGCCCTTTGTTCTGAGATGCTTTTTACTTATAGATCTGGGGACTTCTGATTTATGATGGCTCAAGCCTGATCCCTCTCAAATCCCCATTTAATTTATGATTAGATTGTATTGTACTATTATCATGGGCAAGTAAGGCTTCTAATGGCATGCATCACAGTACGCCATTCAGTACTCAAAACCTCAATTCCCAGGAAGTGGAGCGTCTGTCATCGGGGTTTGCACATAGACTTACAGTCTATTGGCGTGCACAGATGTGTTGGTACTGCCAGTGACTGGAATGTGATTGGTTATTTCTGCCTGTCTATCCAGTGTTGAGTTATGTATGCTCTGATGAAGGTCTGTTAGACCAAAAGCTTAACAAACTGATACACTGCATAGATTTATGTGTGCTGATATCTCTTTTATCAGTTTGGACTCATTGATGCTTCCAGCACCTTAGCAAAAATTAAGCCGGGTGGAGGAGTGGTCATCCTGTTTTATTTCTGTCTCTGATAATAAAACAGTGAAAAGACATGGATTGATTTATTAAAGTGCAATTTAAACTTTTATTTTGTATTTATATAGTTATTTATGACTGATATAGTGTATGGATTTGATGGCTGTTTTCAAGGCTTTCAGGCTTGGAGACACTTCAAGATGGATTTACTTTCAACATACTTAATGAATAGCGATGCATAGTTGAGATCTGGAATCTAAATACAGTGTATCAGTCTATCTAATATGAAGCTTCTATAAATGTAAACATAAGACTTGATGCACTGGATTTTTCATTCCCCCAGTATCTCCAATATGCTGCATGCGCTCATTCATACTAAACAAAAACTTGCAGCATAATCCCACAACCATGCTTTCACATAGTGATGTGATTTTCCGGAACCAGCCTTGTGACAGAAAATGACCCAACAGACACAACACCAGCATGCCACCTGTGGCTTTTCACACAGACATTGTTCCATCTCTGTTACTACTCATGTTCCTGGCGCAAAGGTGGATCAAATCAGACCCCCCTTTCACGCTCCGTATCTTTCATATAGCGAGACAATACTCCCAGAAAATAATGTAGTGTGAAAATAGCTATGGATAGCCAGACTCATGATTTAATTGTCAAAAAATTAGATGAGAAGTCTGCTGATATTTAACAAGGGCCATCAGACCATTTGCACAATATTGGGCACAATTAAAACTGTTGAACCACATTAATATATATAATGTATTATGTATAAATAGGCTGTAACTGGCTAAACACTTACTTCTCAGGTTTTAGGCTTTAATAAGAATTTTAAGCATGACCTAGGAGTTTGGCACAGTAGTGTACATCTGCTGTCAGGAAAGTCAAATCAGTTACTATCTGACCTAATTACAAACTTTCATTCTAATCCCGACAGTCTTTGGAAGGCTGTACATTTCATCAAAATGGGTAATATCACCTGTGTGCATATGTCTGAGTGCTTAATATCTAAACAAAAAGAGGTCCGTTTAGGTTTTAACAAGCCCCATAATTAGTCACAACGTGCCCTCTGCTGGTCAAAGCCCTACATTAAATTAAAATGCTGAAAAAGGTTCATGTTGTTTTCCAAAGACATATACAGTATTTATTACAATGGTCTGTATCTTACACCAACATTAAATGAGTACCACTGCTGTTAGTTTTTCCCCGCACAACTGTTAATGTTTTTTAAGATATAAAACTAAAGTTGATGAATGGTGTAAAAAGCATGAATTCCCTCTAATGTGTTTGTTTACCAAAATAGGCAGTAAAGGAGCAAAAGGGGGCAATTTATCTTGATGAAAATAATAATAATAATTTATTTTAAGTCCTAAAACTGCAATCCAAATATTACATTTGTATAGGCTACACACAAAAGGAAGAAAAGGACCAAGAAATTAGAGGATCTTAGTATGTTAAATAGTGGCAGGCAAACCCCCCAGGCTTACAGAAATGGTTTAACCCTACAACTCAGCAGCCAATGGAAAAGTGCAACACTCACCCCTTCAAACTGGCTCAGAATCTGGCCAAATGGCTCAGAATCACGTGAAATCAACACGTTGTTTACATGTTGTTAACACGTTGTCAACGCGTTAACAACACGTTGTTAACACGTTGACAACACGTAAACAACATGTGAAAAGTTAACACGTAGACAACGCGTAGACAACACGTTAACAACGTGCAAACAACGTGTTGTTGACGTGTTGCCTACGTGTTAAAATTTGCGTATATTTGAACTGCCTGGCGTTCCATAATAACAACCGCCTTGCGCATGTTTATATAAAAACTAATTAGAAAAAAAAATTTAATAAAAAATAAGCGCGGACGAACACCAAATCTGTTCGGTGTGAACGACCCTTAAGACTAACGGTCGCTATCCATGGTGCTGCTCAGCCTGACGTAAAACCAACCCGTGTGGAAAGCGGGAATTTTGGTTATCTTCTCTTTTACGTTAAACTTAGTCTTCTGCTTAAATGTGACTGTAATAGGTTTCATTTACCACCGACCCCTCGAGCTGTACTCCTGTAGATGGCAGTGTAAATAAGATATTTACGCTCAATTTAACGAGACGTCGTGATGGTTTCTGTCTGGTACTTGTGATTCTGGCACGAAGATGACCGCGATCATGTAACTGTATCCTCCAGTAGGCCTATCACGGGATCGTTTCAGGTTAATTTCAGATACTTAATTTGTCTTTACTAGATTTACTAGACTACATACCTTTGTGCTTTCCTCTTTTGCATACGTGTTGTTGGTTACCATTCATTTTAAACTAATTAAATGTGAAGAGAAGATGTATTCATCTATTTGTGAGTTCCTGCATATGTAGTCTATATTTCCATCCAAGGGCAATCCAAAAATGAATGGATTTAAGTGACATACAAGCAGAAAGCAAATGGAATGAACCTAGAATGTGTATTCTGGATAAATACTTAGTCAGACCTTTTATTTTTGGTGAAAAAGCCCAAAGACCAAAATACCAAATGTCTTTTAATTTCTCTATTTGGAAAGGGTGAAAAGAAGTCAGTCTTTGATGGCTTTGTTAATGTGTTCATTATTTTGACCCCAGTGCCCTCTTGAAGTTATAGGGATCAAAGGCTGAGAACCGGCCAGCTCCTCCACCTTTGACTAATAAAGTCTGAGAGTGCTTCTTTCATGCAAAACATCAGTATCATCAGATAAATAATCCCAGAGTGAACAGCTGGTTTGCCTTAATACCTCCTATCACCAGTCACTGGGTCAACCTTTCTGACTGCCATTGTGTCCCAGTTGCCTTGTGCTTTACAAATCAAGCTTTGCCCTCGAGACAGCAGAGAACACAGTTTCCTCTACTGTGCAGATTAGTAGACAAATAAACTTTTGTTATACACTCACTCACTGAGCACTTTATTTGGTGCATCTGTAAACCTATTTATTCATGCGATTATCTAATCAGCCAATTGTGTGGCAGCAGTGCAATGCATAAACTCGTGTGGCAGATATGGGTCAGGAGTTTCAGTTAATGTTCACAACAACCATCAGAATGGGGAAAATAATGTGATCTCAGTGATTTCGATTGTAGCATGATTGTTGGTGCCAGATGGGCTGGTTTGAGTATTTCTGTAACTGCTGATCTCCTGGGATTTTCACGCACAGCAGTCTCAAGAGATGCTACAGACACACAACACAATAGATGTTAGCCATTAAAAAATTAGGAGACTGTAATATGAGAATATATATGATTAATATGAATATGATTAATGAACAAAGTGATAAAATTATCTAAGCTACTAGATAGATAATAAGCCTTTGAGTATATATTTGCATATATAGTCTCTTTATTATCCTTATTGACGGTAAAGTGATAAATAATTATAATTATAAATATTTTTCGCTGCTGGCAATATAGATTTTATGGTAGGGAGGGACGGAGAGAGAAAACAAATGTATCAGAAAGTGGTTTGAAAGTTCATTCGGTCATAAGAAAATAGGGAGTTGTGCACTTGTAGTGTAGGCAGTGGGCAAAGGTCAGTCTAGAATTTAATGTAGCACCAGCTGACAAAGAAATAACCAGACTATTAGGCTCCATAGTGGACCTTGAGAATAGGCCATGCATGCATTCATGAATCCTGCTTCACTGAAGGAGAGATGTGACTTATCAAAGAATGAATGGTGCTTGCCATCCCAGCCAATATGGGGAGTGTATTAGAATGTGCTATGGCAGGCTGGTTGTCAGCATTAGCGAGTTGCCCAAGGCAAAGCATTCTCATCTAAACAGCAGCTTGTTTGCCTCAGAAAGGGTCACTGCTTCTCATCTTAGTTAAACAACAATTACATTTACAGCCCAGAACACAATATGCTGATTACAGCTCAGCTGTTTGTTACAGAGACACTCACATTTGTCCAATGTGTTGTCCTGTTTGGATATTAGGCTAACTAATTCTAATCTCTTCCCAATCTTTAAGAAGACCAGAACAGAAGATCTGAGGGACATGGTAGGCGAATGTGTTTCTAAGAGACAAGACTAGAGTGTGAAAGTCATCCTTCCGGTCTCTCCTTCTCTCATAGTGGCAAGTGTCCTACCCACTCACCAATCCATGGCTGAGTAACACTGAGAGGCTTCCAGTCTGTTGGACAGGTTGTGCCCAGTCACTGAAACATTTAATAGCTCATATTCCTTTTCTCTGTGGCTGCCCACACTGAACATGTTATAGATCTCACATCAGCACTGTTCTTGGTAAATACAGCTGAAATGGAAGTAAATGACCAGGCATGACGACCATAAGATGTCATTGATGCTCAAAAGGGTATGTTTTAGTGGTGTTCATTTGTTGGTTTGGGGTTGTATTGTGTTATGTAGTTTGATTATTTCTCTTTCAAGCATTTTGAAGTGCAGAAATCACACAGGGGATGTGTGATTTCTACCCAGGACTGCTCATTTTCTGTTCATTAAGCCCAAGGTTATAAAACCTTGAGCTTAGTTTTATAAATTTTCTCTAGCTTTTTTTGTCTGAAAAAGTGTTGGTTAATTTGTTTAATTGTTTCTTCCAGTAAGCTGTTGGAATCAGATGACAGATCTATTTGTTGAGTTTTTTTCAACCTAGTCTCATAGAATGAACGTTACTATAACAAAAACAATTTCAGTCTGAATTTTTTATGCCGCTTTCTACGTTTTCCTGCAGTTTTCTGGAGAAATTAATACTAGAGGCGCTACAACAACTGTGTTATTGTTGTTTATGTCTTTATAAACACATATTTTGAACTCTATTACTCACACACTATTATGTTATTATATATAAAAACACTTTTACTCTAATACATAATTTGAAAAACAATACATTTTAATGATTTTAATACAGACCCACCTACATTTACACACTTATTCCAATGTGGTTAACTTCCATGGTAGCTCACCTGATAAATTGTTGGACTTTGGACTCAGAGACTGAGCTTCAAGCCCAGCCAATGACGATCGAAAAGAAAGTGAAAGTGCCGTAGAAGTGACAAAAAATGACATGGACACAAATTTGATTTTAAAACACTATCAGTTAGGTGTTGGTTAAGGGTAAGGATGTCTGTTTTGTTCACCTCTCATTTAGGGAGGTATGTATTACTCATTAAAAAAATATATATATCTAATATCCACCTGATTACAACATAATTTCACTCACATGGCATCCCCCCTCCAAGCCAAACATGTAATACAGCATGCAATTTTGTTTTGCAAAAAATGTTGCCACTGTCACGTAAATGTAATGAGTTCAGGCTGAGTTTTTTGGTCCTCCACCATGTGCATGGCATGGTGACCAGCTGGAGCTCATTACAAGTTGCAGACAGGCTGGATAAACTCCATGGTTGCCTGTGGGAATCCAGTGCTCTCCAAGGATAGAGAGAATTTACATCTTTGTGCACTGTAATTGGTGTCGTATCTCATTATGGTGAATGTGCTGTTTGGATATTTTATTGAGTTTAATTTACTATCTCACCATAGGATCAAGAACATTGCAGTCACATTAGTGTAGACACACAGTCCTCCTCCATTACTCCTGGCATGAATCATAGCAATTAGCGCATTACTAAGTTCACCATCCGGAGGACTGAATGAGGTGAGAGAACTGGCCTCACTGAGCTCTGACTTGATTATGTAACATTACTCTGGTGACATTTGGTAATAGCATTTGGCAACATTTAATGTCACATTTGAAGATAAACAGTTGTAATAGGCCTGCTGTTGTAAGATAAATGGCTGAAGTATGTGGACACCTGCTTCTGTTTAACAGGTTAGCATTTTCATCTACACCCATTACTAACAATTGCATAACATCAGGCAAATAACCTTACAATCTCCTTAAACAGACACTTTCAGTAGAATGAGGTGTATCAAAGAGCTCAGTGATTTTAACGTGGTACCGTAATTGGATGACACCATTAAAATACTGTACTGAGTTTGGTGAAGAAGAATTTGACTGGTTTTCACGCTATGCTTGTTGGTCACCACCATCTTGGAAATTATGTCAAATGACACTTCTTGCTGAGGTTGGGGTTGATCAATCTACACTTCACAAGTCAGATGTCCAACTTCGTGCAGCACTCCAGTCATTATTTTTTAAGTATTCCTTGTTCATAATTGTCAGGAATGCAATATGTGAATGTACTTTATGTTTTCCATGGGACCAGAACCCACTTGTCAATTATAATATGTTCACTTTTATAATATTTGTGAGAAATAGTGATGAAATAGGAATAGTGATGCCTCAATAAACATCACTAATTATAGTATTTATCAGCTGAGATGAAAAGGAAGATTGTTTTGGTTCCTCTATGGGGAAAAAAGAAACGTATTTATTCAATATTGTGCTGTGGTGATTATTGAGCTCATACCTTGGCCAAATTATTAATTATAAATGAAACATCGGGACTGACATTTCTGCACTGGTGTAAAGAGCTAAAGTAATATTTATTGAAAACATTATTTGTTCATTTTGGTAATACAAAAAACATTTATGCCATTGTGCCACTTACAGCAACCTACATGACTGTTTAAGCACTGGCTATTAAGGCTACTGCATCATTTATCATTTGAGTTCAGTTTTCATTTAAGAAAGCAGTTTACTCGGCTTAAAATTATCTGTTAATCAAGCTAGGAGTAGAAGTAGAATATCTGCTGTGTTTTCAATTAAGGGGCATTCACACTGACAAGCAATTACATTTCTGGAGGTGGCCAAGTCGCTACTGTTGGTTGCAAGCAGGCTTTCCTACTCGATTGCTTTACTGTATCACTTGAGGTCTACTGTCATGCTTTTCCTTTGGTAAGCACTGCTGTGTTGCATATTGCATGCAGTTTTCAACTTGATCTCAGCTTTGTCGCATCGACAAGTTTAATAGCCTATTTTGTTCATGTCGCCTCAGATCGCCAACTCTTTTTAAAAATGATTGACTTGGTGATGTGAACAGCCCTTTATTCACCAGTTGTGTTACTAGTGCCATGCTTTATTAGTATATACTACTAATCTTATATTAAAGGGGTCATGACATTATTATTTTAATATTTTCATTGAGGTTCACTTTTAATAGAAGTAAAATATTTTACACAAAAAAAAAAAAACAGTCACATATTTGTAAAGCATGATCATTTTCCACCCTCATTCTGACCCTCTGTCAGAAATGTTATGTTTTTGTGCTGCTTCTTCTTTTAAGACTTAACATTAGTAGGCGACGGAAGTGATAAGGTAAAGTAGGCATTGATGTGTTGTTTTGGAGGTGGCCAGATGCAAATGTCTACAGTGTGACATCACAATTTGGAGGAAGAAGAGAACAAGTCCTTTTGGCAGCTTGGTTTCAACAAATGCTCTTTTTGCAGTGAGGAGGAAGATTTGAGTTCTAAAACTAACAGTATGTTTTTATAGTACAATTACCTCTTGTGTGTCAAAATATCAAGGAAAATTTGATTCCTCATGTCTTTAAAGTTTTTAAATATAACTTCTGATCTACTGTAGTGTCCTGTGCATGTTTCCGATTGTATACAGTAAGTGAGTGGACAGTTTGTATGTGTTTCTGCATGTGTGTGTGGGATACATGTGTGTTATAACACAAGTGCATAAGGGTCTAGGATTTATTAGGATGCTGACATTGATGCTGGTCTTTTCAGCCTAAAAAACAGTGATGGTTGAACACAAATTCCTGTGCTGTGGCGGGGTTTGTTCCCCAACCCTTAAGCCCCTCCTCTTGGTCTGTGTGTATGTGTGTTGTAAGCTGTTGGGCTGTGACTGTATTGAGGGGACAATGAAAAATCTTGACCTATCTGCCTTGAACCCTTGCTCTCCGTCAAGGAGACTGGTTCTTATAAGAAGGGGTGACCACTACAGTAGATTAAACGCATGGCTTCAGGAGTAATATGTTGCTGGGTGCACATATATATGGGTCTGGACCACTGTCAAGGTTACTCCTTGTCTTCTGATGGAACATTACTGCAGTTGACACATGTCCTGTCCCAGGCAGCCCCTGCATGGAGAAGGATTATAGTGATAATCTTTTAAAGGTAACAGACCCAAGATCCACTTATAATGTACGTTGTTTTGTTTTGTTATAAGTTGTTATAATTTTTTATTTTTTTTTCTGTACCCTTTCTAACTATGGGCAATCTTATAAGGGAGGGACCGTAGCAATATTTTGCCTGCATCATGACAACTTCACATTTATGCCACTCTCACCCCAGTTCGGAGGATTCTGTCTTGACAATCTTTGGATATTGTCATGAGTGTTTAACCGCTTTGTTTTATTATACAGTATTTATAAATACATTTGATCCCCTACACTAACCGATTCCTAAATCTAACCACTTACATAAAAACAATATAAATCATGTAACTGACAGGTAAGTTGAATAATCTCAATCATTTTAGTTGCATTACACATATTTTAGAGCACATAACCCTAAATCTAACCAATTCTTAGCTATATGAAATATGGATCAAGCAGATCACAAGTGCAGTCGCAATAATTTATTCCCCCCAAAAAGCACTATAAAAGTATTCTAAATGACTCCTGCTGCATTCAAAGACCTCCAAAGTCAAACAAAAGCTCTATGTGAGGAACAGAGTGAAACTAAAGGTTAGAATCACTGAAAATCTTCCTGTCTTTAAATGCAGTCACATCGCATTTAAGAATATGTACATCCAAAAATTAGAATGTCATAATCGGTCACAATAAACTTGAGAGCTAGTGGCATTTGACATCGCTGTCAGGCTGTTTGTACTACTGTGCCTTTAAGGGTGTGTTCACACTTAGTAGGTTTGGTTAGATTAAAATGAACTCTGGTGCGATTGCTCTGTTAGTGCGGTTAATTTGATCAAGTGTGAATGCTGCCATCCGAACCTTGGTGCGTACCAAACAAGCAGACTGAGACCCCCTGAATAGTGGAAAAAGCAGCATGGAACAAAGACGTCTAAACGGACCAATAACAGGTAGTAATTTGCTTTTAATTCTGACCTCAATCATACTGTAACACGCACAAGAAGAGATAGTCACAATGTCGGGTAAAACTGCTTTATTGGCAGAATGGCAAAAGTAAAAAGGGGCAAATCCAGAGAAGCGTAGTCAAGGGGAGCGTAAGGTCGAAGCCGGGAGATCAGAATATAGCAAAGGGGCAAATCCGAAGAAGCGTAGTAAAGGGGAGCGTATGGTCGAAGCCGGGGAATCAGAATACACAGAGACAAGACAAGCGAGTAGTTTAAACAGGGGTTGCTAGCGAAACACTAGAGCTGGCAAAGCGAAGGGGAAACTAAACAATAACCAACAAGTGTGGGGAGAAAGGGCAGGGTATAAATAGAGGAATAGAACAGTGCAGGTGAAACTAATATTCCGGTGATTGGGAGCGAGTGTGAGAGCTAGAGGGGGCGGGGTGAACTTGGGGATTGGCGTTCGTTACACATACCTGGTTCTGATCATAGGAGCTATGTTGCCCTTTACAGTTCGGTACAGGTATCGGAACTGCCGTCTCCTTGCAGCATATCTTCGTTTGTGTGTGCAACGGAGGAATTCATGGTGCTGTTTTGACTCATTCACACATTTCATTAGCTCTTAGTTTGTTCTCAGCTGGTAAAAATGCCACCATATATACATAAATCCAACGAGCACATTCAGCCCAGCAGCCAGCATTGTTTTGGATGTTCGCAAGTACTTCATAAAACCTGTCCAATCATGTTGCTTATCCTTATACCTTTTATTTTGTATCTTTAGGTTCAGTGTAAAAATGCCAATGTGAACGCTAAGCAAACCAGGACTAAATGTATAATTACATTTTTAGTCCAGTCCAAGAGAACAAAGAGAACCAATCTACAAGTGTGAACACACCCTAAGACCTGCTTACTCCTTTTTAATGTTAAAATTGTTGTTGATTCGTAAATGTGGGCGGGCATGTATACAAATTCATACTTCTGACATCAGAAATTTGTTAGAGTTTAGAACAAGCCTTTTTTTGCTGCTTCAACAGATGGTATTTTTGGAGTATTAGAGGAATTTTTGACAGTCTAGACTGCAGACTTATCTTTTTAGCCAGGCTTATTGTTATAGTCCCAAAGTTTACTTGTCATCCTGTTATGCTAACACTGTATGCTGAGTGCTTTTGTTTCTTTTTTCCTTTTACTTTTATTCAGTAATTATTTTAATATATATTTTCCTTATAAGAGCCACAAAGATCTGTTTCCACTGTTGTCATGACCAGATCCAGCCCTGCCCCACCATCAACCCCACACCTGTGCCCCATCTGCCATTGCAGACTTCCATCCAACACCAGCCATAACCTCACATACATCCCTCCTATTTTCATATGGACTCAATACAATCATTATATTGAATTTAACAATAAATTTGTCAATATTATTACTAATACTACTGGATGTGGCTGGATTATATCTGGTCAAAACATTTCGTCCTGGTAACTTTTGTAACCTCCATTCCCTGATGGAGGGAATGAGATGTTGTGTTGATGTAGTGACACTAGAGGTCGCCCTTGGGAGCCCCAAACACCTCTGATCTTTGAGAAAAGGCCAATAGGAATTGGCGAGTGGAATTTGCATGCCACTCCCCTGGACATACAGGTATAAAAGGAGCTGGATTACAGCCACATGTCTCGGCCATTTCAGCGGGTAGTTCAGTGTTGTGGCAGGAGGGGCACAACATCTCGTTCCCTCCATCAGGGTACAGAGGTTACGAAAGTAACCAGGACATTCCCTATCTATCACTCACTCGATGTTGTATCGATGTAGTGACACTAGGAGTCCCTATACAATATGCCACAACTAGCTGAACTGTGTTACGTGGACTGGCAGTGCGAGATGGGCAGACCATTGTGTGCCTCGTAGCCAGCGCACCCAGCCGTCACGTAATCTCCCCCAACCAGGGCTCGACAATAAGGACTGCCCAATGGCCCGGGACCAGTGTGAGAAAGATTCGGGCCAGTGCTGCATTTATAACATTAGTGCAACCAAACAAAAAGCGAGAGAGCACAAATTTACACGGAGCAAACAAAGTCTTCTAACCAAGGAGTGAGTGCGTGTATATTTATCCCGCAAAGATGCACAAATGCATAATATAATGGACGCACCAAGGCACAGTCGTGTGCATGCACAAGATCATGGAGATACCAAGCGCAATCTCATAGCACTGTCCTCGCTCTTTTCCAATTGTCTTAGCAACAGGTATTATCAATGTGTAGAAAATAGCAGGAAAAATCCCACTTAATTAATTTCGTAGTGGGATTTAACATCTTGTGCAGCCTTTTAAGTATCCCCATACATTCCGTGTTCACAGTGCGCAAAATACCCACATTTTTTGTTTTTACATGAAAATGAGTAATCCACACATTGGAACACAAAAAATCAACAGTTTCAACAGCACTAGTTTTATTCCCACTGTAAAAAACAAATGCATTTTCTCTCATTAATTCGCCTTTAAAGATGAAGCTCCGAATGAGACGTAATAAACTTTGTTAAACCCCAGTTATACACGTGTCTGGAAATCACAAGCTGCTCAATATTCAAAATGTAAGTATACATTTAATTAGGTAATGTTTCAAAATGTAAACATTAGATATGATAATGGCGTTTGATATGAAAAGAAGCAAGATCACTGTGGCTATAAGGCTATAATTATCAGAGCTATTCAGCTGCAGGGTGAATATGAATATTTGAAACTATTTCATACTTCATATCATCCTCATAAAATACCTGTTACATGTCTAATTTTTGGACCATACAGGTATTTTTGTTCTTTGTATATCAGTCAGTGTTGGTCTTGTTTTGGTTGTCTGATTTCATGTTATATACACATTGTTAATTCACTGATTAGGCCTTATATCTACCTACTCTATATTACACATCACAACTGATTAAGTAGCAGGTCTGTTCTTTCAGCCAATAATCAAATCATTAACTCTTTGAATAAATCTTTGATCCTTCTTGTGAAAACACTACACATGGACAAAAGTTGCATGACAGCATGACTAAATAGGTGACCGAAAACCCCTCATCTCCTCCACAGAACTCTTGGCTTAAAAGCACATGTGTAAATGGCAGGACAGCTGAGGTTAATATGATATATTTATGAATTTATATCTGTAAAGCGCATATATATTGGATTACATAAACCATAAATCATATTTTGCAAATTGTAAATTATTCAATTTTGGGGGACATTGTATTTGAAATGTTTTTCTCCCCTTTTTCTACCCAATTTGGAATGCCCAGTTCCCAATGCGCTCTAAGTCCTCGTGGTGGCGTAGTGACTCGCCTCAATCTAGGTGGCGGAGGATGAATCTCAGACTCCGCGAGTCCATCAATACGCAAATCTTATCACATGGTTTTTGAGCATGTTACTGTGGAGACATAGCGCGTGTGGAGGCTTCACACTATTCTCCGCGGCATCCACGCACAACTCACCACACACCCCACCAAGAGCGAACCACATTATAGTGACCACAAGGAGGTTACCCCATGTGACTCCCAAGGGGAGGACACCACGGAGACCACACCCTTTCTTGTCATGCTGGGGGGCGGTCTCTGATAACACAGTGGACCACAGCTGTTGTGATTTGCATTGACGCAAGTGTTAATTGATTGAAGAGGTGCACGTCAGTCTACAGCGTACGCTACACCATAACCATCACAGCTATGTGTAACCTACAGCATTCGATGCAGAAGAATAAATCAGCCTATTAGATCTCATCTCTATTTTTCTAGAGGTCCATCTGACATATCCAGGTATTTTCTCTACCATATGAATCAGTTCATTTTAATAAGTACAGTATGTAATAATATACAGAAATAATAATATAACAATAATATTAATACTATAGTAATAAAATACATAATATGAAAATATATATCTTAAAAATACTGTACATATAATTTGTTTTCAGTATACTTTATAACAGATTTAACACCAAGGTACTCTTTCAGTTTTTTATCTGTTTACATTTTCAATGAATTTTTTCAACATTAAAGGGCCATTTTTAATGCAACGGGTGAGAACTGATTTGTACCTTCAAAAAGATGGTTCACCCAAAAAGGGAAATTCGGTCATCATTACTGACCTTCGTGTTGTTGCAAACCTGTTTGACTTTCTTTCTTCCTTGGAACTCAAAATGAGATGTTAGCGAGAATGTTAGCTTCAGTCACGATTCAATTTCATTGTATCAGAAAAATTTTTAAAAGCAGTGACAGTGAATAGTGACAGAGACTAACATTCTGCTTAAAATCGAATTTTGTGTTTCTCTGAAAAAAAAAAAAAATGTTTGGGTGCCCTTTAAATACCTGTTAAAGTATTTGTTAAAGGTTCTGCCAAGAACAAAAATATAAATGTAAGTCAGCACATGTTGCATCAGGTCTTGCTAGCTACAGTAGCTACATTACTGGATTACATGTTGCTAAGATTGGGGCACAGTGGCATATATTCGCTTGGTTAAGCCATATTTATGCACTGTGATATTAATGTAATTCCAACTAGCTGTAAATGATGGCAATGGAGGCTTTTTTTCTTCATCCTTTTTTCTCTCTGGACGAAAAACCTTTTTACTCTGACAAGTGAATGACTAATTTTCTTGCCGTAGGACAAGTACATGACAATGCCTAATGTCAAGCCCTGTGGCCTCTTTCATTTCTTTAACCAGCATGTTTATTATTGATTAGAAAGCACAAAATGACGCAGGTGTATGAGGCAAAAAGTAAAACACAAGGTATACACTCCCACTGACTCTTTTTCCTGTCTGATGATGAATACACAGACATTATTTCTCTCTAAAATAATGCAACTAAGATGGTAAAACTTGTAGGAATAGGTAATGAAGAATATTATAATGTAGCTAGCTTTTTAGCATCCCTTGTTTGTGTAATGACTACTAATGGTCTCAGACTAAAAGCTACAGTAAGGGTTATCAGTCCAGTTAAGGAATGAGGTCAGAGCAGGAAATGCAATTATTTTAATTGTTTACTTTCTAACCTCCTTTCCTAAGCAAAAAGCCAAAGCACCGATCATCAATCTGCGCTCTCCCAGCTGCAGCCTACATGCATTCTTTTTCAATCTTTTACTTTTTATTTCTTTTTTCTCTAATAACCTTTGTTCCTATACTGGTTGTGTCAGTGTCCCTTTCTCTGAGGCTATGTTTGGAATAGAATGTTTCTGTATTAATAGATGCCTGAATGATCTACTACTTTTGCCAAAATGTGCAGTATCCTGGTACTGTCTCTCACAATGTGCTCAATTTGACCTTCCATTTTCAGTTTGAAGAATGAACTAGAAGTAGCATTAAATGCGGTTTTTAAATATTCCTTGTTTGTGTGTTTGATCATACTGCCTAAAGTTAAAGTCAACATTGAAAACATTGACCCTACACTCAATTTCAAAGGTACCATTTAAGGTACAATGCCGTCACTGGGGTGGTACCCTTGTTTTGGTTACATATGTATTTGTACCCTTAAAGGGACAGGTCACCCAATAATAAAAATTGTCTTATAATTTACTCACCCTCATGCCATCCCAGATGTGTATGATTTTCTTTCTTCTACAGAATAGAAACAACGATTTTTAGTAGAATATCTCAGCTCTTTAAGTCCATACAATGCAAGTGAATGGTGATCAGACCTTTGTAGCTACATAAATTGCATAAAGGAAACATAAAAGTAATGCAAAAGACTCCAGTGGTTAAAGCTACCGTAATTTCCGGACTAATGAGCGCACCTGAATATAAGCCGCACCCACTGATTTTTAAATAAAATATTATTTTGAACATAAATAAGCCGCACCTGTCTATAAGCCGCAGGTGCCTACCGGTACATTGAAACAAATGAACTTTACTCAGGCTTTAACGAAACACGGTGTGGCAGTGGGGGCGTAGTCAAGCGCCCGTCCGGGAGAGAAAAGCGGTAAGGGCGCTTACACCTGAGCTAAATTATGTCTAACACCGGTGTCTAATTTCAGTAAGCATGGGGAGAGCGGCATAAAAAGGCAGCAGCCACAGAGCTGAGAGAGTGACACACGCCAGTCTAGTGTTGGCGATAGAAGAATTGAGAAACTTTATAAAATTGATTGTAAACATTGCTGTGGCCATTAAAAGCCTTACCTGGAACGTCAAGTGCCCTGCTGAAAACTGTCACACTGGAGCCCGTGTGACAGTTTTCCCAAGAAGGACACGTGAAGCAGGGCACTTGAAATTAGACACCGGTGTTAGACATAATTTAGCGCAGGTGTAAGCTCCTTTCAGCTTTTCTCTCCGGACAGGCGCTTGACCACGCTCCGCTGCCACACACGGCTTGTAATAAAACATTTGCAGTAAACAGTAGCCTACCAAGAAAGTCATTGGTCACTATCTACCTCCTCTTGTGCACGTGAAACCACTGAAGTCATCTCCTTCGGTGTCGGAGTTGAATAGCCTCAGATTTAGTTGTCTTTTTGCACTGAGTCAATTCCTCACGCTGCTGTTTCCAACGTCTTATCATCGACTCATTAAGATCAAGCTCCCGTGCAGCAGCCAGATCAATCGCCTTCAACTTGAAAGCAGCATCATATGCGTTTCTCCATGTCTTTGCCATGGTGAGGGTGACAAAATTACTACCGTAATCAGAATGATGGGAAGTTTGAGCCTTCGATTTAATCTAAACAGTAAACAAAAAAGTTGTTTCGACCTTAACCCGCTCGGCAATTTCATTGGTGTAATGAAAGCTTCACGCCGCCAAAAAACTGAGCACGTCACAGAATGTTCTTTTTTTTTTTTTTTTTTTTTTTTATAAAATTTGAAAGCGGGAAAAATCCATATATTAGCCGCGTCATTGTATAAGCCGCGAGGTTCAAAGCGTGGGAAAAAAGTTGCGGCTTATAGTCCGGAAATTACGGTATCGCTTGAGAAGCGATATGATAGATGTGGGTGAAAAACAGATACAAATGTAAGTCCTTTTTTACTATAAATATCCACTTCCACTTTCATTTTCAATTTGACATCAGAAAGCCACATGTGGTGCCTGTTTAGTTTAGCTTTCACATCTGACCCACACCTATCATATCTTCTGAAGATATGTACCCAGTTGCAAGTTTTTCCCTTAAGTATAACACTTAAAGTGTTATTTCCATTTAACTAAGGGAATGACTTGAGGGTGTTGTATATAATCCCTTTGATACTTCACTTAGGTAAGGGAAGCCAGGTTTTACCATAATACAATTCTACTGTTACCATGGACACATTCATCATGTCCCTATCACTGATCTATACTATAGACACCTGTGCAGTTTTAACTAGAGCATAACCGATATGGGATTTTTTTAGGCCGATACCGATTTTAGAGGGTTTAACATTACCGATATGGTGGCCAATACAGTTAATTTTTGAGCTGGAATGAAAACACACTTTCTATGTGGATTTTTCACAGATTTTGCACCGATATGACTATGCAAAGGTACTCAGAAAGCTGCTGTCTTAAACAAATATTTTTATCAAAGAATATTTTACGTAATTATTATACATTGTCAACAAATTCTAGAAATGTACACTGAGAAAATAAAGAATAAACAAAAATACAATAAATATCTTAAAAAACATCAGTACTGTATGTTCAGTGTCAGTCAGTTGCTGACCATTTGTATAAAGAATAAATAAAAATACAATAAATAGCTAAATAAACACCAGTACTGTTTAGTATTCAATTGCTGACCATTAAAATAAAGAATAAATAAAAATAAAATAAATAGCTAAATAAACATCAGTACTGTTTAGTATCAGTCAAATGCTGACCATTAAAATAAAGAATAAATACAAATAAAATAAATAGCTAAATACACAAAAGTACTGTTTAGTATCAGTCAAATGCTGACCATTAAAATAAAGAATAAATAGCTAAATAATCATCAGTAGTACTGTTTAGTATCGGCCAGTTTTAATACTATTTTAATACTGCCAGTCAATTAGGGTCAGGTTGTAAAAGAAGAAGCATTTACAGCCGCTGAGACAAGAGAAAAACAGCAGTAGCTGTGTTACTCCGTATTCTGCTATACCAGTACAGGGAAAACTTTGAAATATTATATTTTGTAAATGCAACAACTGGAATTGTTTGGTTGAAGGGGGTACCAAACTGTGAATCCTAATCAAAACAGTTTGGTGAATACATATTTACGCATTAGCTTCCACTCAGCTGACAAGCAGTGAAAGTAGCTACGTGATTAGCTAGTTAGCTATAAGCTCGTTGTCGCTATGCTACGCAAAAATCACTAATAAAAAAGCCAATAATAACTGCGGAACGGAGCATTTAAGGAAAAAAAAGGTAGGCTATTTAAAACAGCATGAGAAGAGATGCTTGCAGTGTTAAATAACTGTTAGAAGAAGAGTCTTCTATGTTTAAAACCTAGATATTATTAATAGTCTATATTTTTGAATATTTTCATTCAAAGCCTTAAACCGTGTGTAATTTAACATAAGTTTTGAGGAGGATGTTTAGGCCATATACTCTGTTCACTTTGCATCATATCTTATAAAACATAATCTAACATTTACTTTCCTAATCTGTCACACACGATCGACTGTTACTATGGTAAAGAAGAAATGCTTTAGAAATGATGGTTTCGTCAGGAAATGAGTAAAGTCGCGTACATGCAATGGAACACATGAAGCCATAACCGCCCCTGCTGCTTAATTTAACAAAAGTTAATTTTGTTAACTTTATAAAAAGGACATTAGCAGTGTTAGAAGATCATTTGTTAACATTAGTTTATGCATTAGGTACCATAACCAAAGATGGCACCTGTGTTTGTGGCTTGCCATCTGCTGCCCTCTCTGTCTCTTTTTTAATCACAAATTGTAACTATAACTTGGTTTATGGCCACCTAACACTGTTTAACATCCGCAGTGTGGTTGTTGATTTTTCAAAGGGTGATGTTAGTGGACCTCGTCTCTCCCCCTCCCCAAGCATTTGCGATTCACCTCCCTGCGTACCTGTGTCGGTGTTCTGTGGATCTCCCTAGAAGGAAGCACCGGAGCAAGTGCGGTAAGAGGGTAAGGATTGCCATGCGACTGAAAACTGGATTGTCATGGAAGAATGTCGCACATCTTTCATTGCTCTTTTGGGGAAATGAGTCGGCTCATGGACATTCAGGTTGACGTTATACTGGGGTTCAATTCCAGCAGCTATGTGCGTTTACCTTTGCGTTTTCACTCTCCATGCATCATCGTTGGATTACTCCTCGTCTCCGCTGTGGCAGAGCAAATCTCAATAATCTCTGACCACTGTGTCGAGCAACTCATCCAGAGAGTGTTTCATCATTGCTGAAGATGGCTCTCATTAACGCACGATCCCTGGTGAAACAATTGAGTGGGCCCAGCTCTCAGCCCCAGCGTTGAGCCCCCCGCAGAAGTTGGACGCCCATCGTCTCACGGACCCCCTTGAGGACCCAGAAGGCTCCCAGGCGCTCCTGAGATGACAGACCCAGAGACCGAGATGTTAGCTCCGGAGCTGGTAAGACCACTCCGTTCCCCGGTGGAGGGCCGGGAGGAGAATTTTTTTGTTAAATTCATTACACTCTATAGAGCTATTTCCTTGTTGTCTCTGGGGTCACCTGGTCCGCAAATGCCGTTCTCACGGCACTCTGCTTTCAGGCCTCAACAGTCCCGGGTCCATGGACGCGGTGTCCCTGCCTTCAGCCTCACGACTGTTCCCCGGCTGGCCGGTTCAGACGAGTCCAGAGGACGCCAGCATCAGACCTCCTCCTCAGTCACGAACCCGCCCCCTGCTGGGTGCGCGGAGCAAGGTAAGTGCTTTGAGTTTATTCTCAGCACCGGAGCCTCGGGACGCCACGTTGCCTCCCGACGCGGCGTTACCTGTTCCGCACCGCTCGCGAAGCCCGCCGGGTACGTCCAAAAACTTCGTCCCCTTGGTGCCCCTAGCACGGAGCTTAGAGGCGTGGCTTTCACTGCCCAACCCATCACGCTGGCTGCACCGGACCATTCGACTCGGTTACGCAATTCAGTTTGCCAGGTCTCCGCCCCCCTTCGTGGGTGTACATTTTTCCGCAGTACACGGCCAACATGCCCATTCCTCCCTTCTATTAAAGGACGCGATAGAGCCTGTCCCTCCAACCGAAAAGAAGAAGGGTGTCTACAGCCTTACTTTGTTGTACCCAAGAAAGGTGGCAGCTTACGACCGATCTTGGACCTGCGAGTTTTCAATCGGACCTTGTCCAAACTCCCGTTCAAAATGCTCACCCAGAAACAAATTCTATCTGGCATCCGGCATCTAGATTGGTTCGCAGCGGTAGACCTGAAGGACGCGTACTTCCACGTCTCAATTTGCTCTCGACATCGACCCTTCCTACGGTTCGCGTTCGACGGCCAGGCGTATCAGTACAAAGTCCTCCCCTTCGGCCTGTCTCTGTCCCCTTGCGTCTTCACGAAAGTCGCAGAGGCAGCTCTTGCCCCGCTCCGAGTAGCCGGCATACGCATACTCAATTACCTCGACGACTGGCTCATACTGGCTCACTCTCGAGAGTTACTATGCGCACACAGAGACCAGGTGCTCAGGCACCTCAGCTGTTTGGGACTTCAGGTCAACCGGGAAAAGAGCAAGCTCTCCCCGGTCCAGAACATCTCTTTTCTCGGTCTGGAGTTAGACTCGGTCTCAATGACAGCACGTCTCTCCAACGAGCGTGCTCAGTCAGTGCTGAAATGTCTCGCTTCCTTCAAGCCAGGCGCCGTGGTCCCGCTAAAACGTTTCCAACAGCTCCTGGGGCATATGGCATCCTTCGCGGCGGCCGCGCCGCTGGGGTTGATGCATATGGGACCACTTCAGCACTGGCTCCGGACTCGAGTCCCGAGACGAGCATGGCGCCGCGGCACGCACAACGTAAAAGTTACTTCTGCCTGCCGCTAAACCTTCAAACCCTGGACAGACCTCTAAGGGCACCTTTCTAAGGTGGAACCGAGGCCCGCTGCGCTGGCACATCAACTGCCTAGAGCTGCTGGCTGTTTGTCTGGCCCTGCAGAAGTTTCTCCCGTTAACTCGGAACAAACACGTCCTAGTCAGGACAGACAGCACCACGGTTGTAGCCTACATAAACCGCCAAGGCGGAGTACGCTCCCCCCACATGTCACAGCTCGCCCGTCGTCTCCTCCTTTGGAGTCAGCAGTGACTGGAGTCACTGCGCGCCACTCACATCCCCGGCAACCTCAATGTGATAGCGGACGCGCTGTCAAGACAAAGCTTGCCTGGCGGGGAGTGGAGGCTCCACCCCCAGTCGGTCCAGCTGATTTGGGACCGGTTCGGCAAGGCTCAGGTAGACCTGTTTGCCTCCCAAGAAACCTCCCACTGCCCGCTCTGGTATGCCCGGACAGAGGCTCCCCTCGGGGCAGATGCGCTGGCACACAGCTGGCCCGCGGTGCTATGCAAGGTCAGGGAGGACGAGGAGCAAGTCATTCTGGTAGCCCCCTATTGGCCTACCCGGACTTGGTTTTCGGACCTCACGCTCCTCACGACAGCCCCTCCCTGGCGAATTCCCCTGAGGAAGGACCTTCTTTCTCGGGGACGGGGCACGCTCTGGCACTGTAGTGCCAGTGCCGAAAACTACACATGCTGTAACATTAAATGACCTTAGGCCAATAGCATTAACATCCCTTATAATGAAATGCTTTGAGAAATTAGTAAAAGAAGAATTGTTAGGTAAAACTAAGAATCTGTTAGACCCTCTTCAGTTTGCCTACAGAACTAAGCGAGGTGTTGAGGACGCAACAGCAACTCTACTAAATATAGTATTGCAGCATCTAGAGGGTAGTAAAACACACGCCAAGCTCTTATTTATTGATTTCTCATCTGCTTTTAATTCTCTACAACCACATATTTTAGCAGATAAGTTAATTACTAATTTTGGTCTTGATCTTAACTTGGTAGGTTGGGTCTTAGATTTTTTAACTGAACGAACTCAAAGAGTGCTGAGTAAATGGTAGTCTCTCAGCCCCCTGATAACATCTACAGGTTCTCCTCAAGGATGTGTCTTGTCTCCTTTATTGTATATTTTATATACAAATGATTGTATAAGTAAACATAAAAATAGGCATTTTTTAAAATTCGCAGACGACACAGTCATTGTGAGTCTTCTAGAAGACAATGAAATCTGCCATGTTCCAGTGGTTGATGATTTCGTAAAATGGTGTGATGATGCCTGTTTGCAGCTCAATGTATCCAAGACAAAAGACATGAGTATTGACTTCAGAACACAAACACATCCTTCCCAAGACACATTTATTAAGAACAAGAAGGTGGAATGTGTGGAAAGCTATACATATCTGGGGACAATTATTGATAAAAGATTGCGGTTTGACTTGAACACAGAGGCCCTGTGTAAAAAGGGACTTATTGCGCATTTATTGTCTTAGAAAATTGAGATCATTTAATATAGACAAGACACTGATGGAACTGTTCTATAAGTCTTATATAGAGCCAGTGTTGTCCTTTTCCATTAGCTGCTGGTTTGGAAATCTTAGTGTGAAATACAAAAATGCACTAAATAAATTAGTCAGAAACAGTGGGCAGATCATAGGCAAAGAGCAAAGATGCTTGACAGGTCTGTTCAACAGAAATGTTTTGAGTCGAGCACACTCTGTGATTTTAGACAGTGAACACTTCTTATACCCAGAGTTCTCCATGCTGCCCTCAGTTCGTCGTTATCGATTACCAAAGATTAAAAATAATCTATATAAATTCTCCTTTGTTCCGAGTGCAGTTAGACTACTAAATAAGTCTTAAAGGTATTTATTAAGGGTTTTTATTTTTTTTATTCTATATTTTATGTATTTATTGTATTTGAAATCCTTAATGTGTATTGTTATTGCTATTATGATGTATTGTATGTGTCAGTTTGTGTCTGTTTATCTGTGCTGCACCCAAATTGCCCATAAGGCATCTTAATAAAGCTTGACTAGACTTGACTTGACTTGACTTGACCCGCACCCAGACCTCTGGAACCTCCACGTCTGGCCCCTGGACGGGATGCGGAAGATCTAGCCGGTCTACCATCTACCATCGTAGATACAATCAGCCAAGCCAGAGCCCCCTCTACCAGGCATCTTTACACCCTAAAGTGGCGTCTGTTCGCGGACTGGTGTTCTTCCCGAGCCGAAGACCCGCAGAAGTGCGCAGTTAGGTCAGTGCTCGTGTTTCTTCAGGAGAGGCTGGAGAGGAGGCTGTCCCCCTCCACCCTCAAGGTGTATGTCGCCGCTATCGCGGCCCACCATGACACGGTAGACGGAAAGTCTCTTGGTAAGCACGACTTAATCGTCAGGTTCCTAAAAGGTGCCCGGAGGATAGCTCCCTCCCGGCCTAACCTGTTCCCCTCCTCTTACGGGACTCCAGAGACCCCCCTTCGAGCCGCTTGACTCAGTTGGACTCAGGGCCCTCTCTCTGAAGACTGCCCTGCTGATCGCGCTCGCTTCCATCAAGAGGGTCGGGGACCTGCATGCGTTCTCTGTTAGCGACGCTTGCCTGGAGTTCGGTCCAGCAGACACTTTCGTGATCCTAAGACCGCGACCGGGCTATGTGCCCGAGGTTCCTTCCACAACCTTCAGGGATCAGGTAATGAACCTGCAAGCGCTGCCCCGAGAGGAGGCAGATCCAGCCCTTTCACTGCTGTGTTTAGTCTACCTGGACCGCACACAGAGCACTAGACGCTCTGAGCAGTTCTTCGTCTGCTTTGGGGGACAGCAGAAAGGGAATGCTGTCTCCAAGCAGAGACTCGCCCACTGAGTTGTCGACACCATTTCCCTGGCTTATCACACCCAGGCCGTGCCCCCCCCTTTGCGGGTCCGAGCCCACTCCACCAGGAGTGTTGCGTCCTCATGGGCACTGGCTAGGGGCACTGCCCTAGCAGACATTTGTAGAGCAGCGGGCTGGGCAACACCTAACACGAGATTCTACAATCGCGTGTAACGCGAGATTCTACAATCTCCGAGTTGGGTCAGTATCATTTACATTTACATTTATGCATTTGGCAGACGCTTTTATCCAAAGCGACTTACAGTGTACTTATTACAGGAACAATCCCCCCGGAGCAACCTGGAGTTAAGTGCCTTGCTCAAGGGCCCAACAGTGGTATCTTGGTGGTGCTGGGACTTGAACACCCTACCTTCTGGTCAGTAACCCTGAGCCTCAACCACTGAGCCACCACTGCCCCATATCGTCCCGTGTTCTCTCAGGTACCGAGCCTGTAGAACTTGGTGGCACGCTCACGATCTGACCGGGTGAATCGCTTGCACCTAGCGCCCTTCCCCCTAACCAGGGGAAACAGTGCGCCTTCATTCCCAGGAGATCTCAGGTTTGGAACACTGGTTGATTCCTCCCTAGCCCTCGTGGGTCGCAGTTCAGCGGAGGAACTCACCGACCCAAGCCACTGTGGGTACCGCAAGCTACCCTGCACTGGTGTAGGTGCTCCACAGGTAAGGCCTCCTTCGGACTCCCCCTGTGTGTAACACCACGGTTCTGTCCCCTCTGGCGAGCGGACTCCCGTGCTTCCCTTAGGCAGTCATGGCTGCCTCGGTTGCCGTGCTGTATGTTCCCCCCTCTATAGGCTGGATCCACCACCGCACCGACTTTTCCACATAGGCCCTAAGTCAGGCCTCTGATGGTTTTGCCACTTAAACTTGCCTCCCCTCTTGGGTAGGCGTGGCCTCCGCAGGGTCTTCTCCACCCTGAATAAGGGCTAAGACCCCCTTCCCTCAATGCGTGTAAGGGCCCCGGCCTAAGTTGCTCTATGCGAGAAACATAGAGAGAAAAGAGGCCCGGCCAGGCTTGGCCCGTATCCAGGTTGGCAGCCAGCACCTTGTTCCCCCTTCCGGGGTAACGATAAGGAATCCTGATGGCTTAAATGGGGCATTGGGGAAGGGTACGTGCAGCCTGAGACAGTTGGTCGTCCTGCACGTAAGAATACCTGCTCGCTCCTGTATCAGCAGTTCATGTACACGGCTCAGCGCGTGGCGCTTTTATAAGTGGACCCCTAGTGTCACTTCTCTGACACAACGTGGAGAGAGCGACAGAAGGGGAACGTCTAGGTTACGTATGTAACCTCCGTTCCCCGATGGAGGGAACGAGACGTTGTGTCTCCCCTGCCACGTCGCTGAGCCGAGCCACTGTTGTGGCCGGACCATTTCGGGCTCCTCAGAAAAATCCTGAATGAACTCCCGTATTTGCGCCGCTTAAATACCCGTATGTCCGGGGGCGGGACATGCAAATACTGGTTGCCAACTCTCATTGGCCTTTTTTCATAGTCCAGAGGTGAATATCGGCGCTCAAGAGAGACCCCTAGTATTGCTTCTCTGACACAACGTCTTGTTCCCTCCATCGGGGAACGGAGGTTACATACGTAACCTAGACGTTACTTCAACTCTACATGTTCCTCTATTCTGGACACCATTGCTCCATTGAAGCTTAAAAATAATAAGCCGGGCCTGTTCCCTGGCATAATGACATGACACGTTCTCTCAGATAGGTTTGCAGACAAGCTGAGCGCAGTGGAAAAAGGATAAACTTCTGGTTTCACATGAAATCATGAGAAATTCTCTCACTATGTTCCAGAGGGCAGCTAAGGCTATGAAGTGCAAATACCTCTGTGATCTGATTACAACCCCATGTCATAAACCCCAAATTCTTTTCTACACTATTGACTCTGTGTTAAATCCCCCAGTAAAACTCTTTCTTGAGCCTTCTACATCTCTTTGTGAAAGTTTTGGGAAGTTTTTCAAAAATAAAATCATGGCTATGTGATCTGTTACTGGGTATAGTTTGCCTGACGTTCCTTTATACTCTTCTACATGTTCTGTGTTTGAGTCTGTTAATTTCTGCTCCTGTAAGGAAATTGTTGATCAGCTTAAGCACACTCTATGTCCCCAGGATATCATTCCACCGTGTTTACTCAAAAAAATGTATGGATGCGGTTGGCCCAGGTCTGTTATCAGTAATCAATAAGTGTTTATATACCCGTACCGTTCCTGGTTGTTTTAAAAATTCTGTGGTGTTACTGTATCTTAAACAACCAAATATTGATCCTACATCCCTTTCTAATTTTTGGCCTATCTCAAACCTGCCTTTTATTTTTTAAATCATGGAGAAAGTTATTCAGTTTCCATTACAATATTTCTTGTCAAAAAATTATATTCCAATCAGGGTTTAAAGCGTTACATAGCACTGAATATGCTCTTTTAAGAGTCTCATATTACATCTTTCTCATGACTAATACAGGGAAATCCATGGCTCTAGTCCTATTAGATCTAAGCACTTTAGTTGATTCGGTTGCCCATGGCATACTCTTCTCTCACCTGGAGACATGTGTGGGTCTTTGTGGTACTGTATTAAAATGGTTTAACTCTTATTTTTCCAAATAGGTGGTTTACTGTCCATTTGGGGCATCATACTTCTTCCAACATACCTCTTGGTTTTGGTGTTCCGCAGGGATCAGTTCTTGGTCCGGTGTTGTTTTCACTGTATTTGCTCCCTCTGGTCTCTATTTTTGAAAAAAATGTGGAGTGTCTTTTCAGTTATATGCAGACAACACCCACATCTGTCTTCCCTTACACCGTAACAAACAAAACTCTCTTCAGCAGCTGTTAGATTGCTAATTGAACTTAAACTATGGCTTTCAAGTAATTGTTTAAACCTTAACAAAAAGAAGTATGAAATCATTTTGTTTGGCCCTAAGGAAAACAGTATTTTTGATTATGATCTCGGCTCTCTTGCCTCATATAATATGCAGTGTTCCAGAAACCTGGGTATCCTTTTTGACAGCAGCCTAAAGTTTGTCAATGCTGTAGTCAAGTCTTGTTTTTTTCATCTTCGCCTTCTTTCTAAAGTTAAGCCCTTTTTGTCCATGAGTAATTTTGAAACCATAATACATGCCTTTGTAACATCTCGTCTAGACTACTGTAACTTGCTGTATTACGCATTCTCTCAATCTTTTCTCATCTGCAGCTAGTACAAAATGCAGCTGCTAGTTTTCTCAAAGGGACATTTTTTTTGAACTGGCTCCCTGTCAAGTATAGGATTGAAAGTTCTCAATAATCTGGCCCCTCAGTTCTTTACTGATTTATTGCTCACGTACACTCCCTCTCGAACCCTAAGATCGTGTGACCAAGGCCTACTCACTGTCCCTAGAGCCAAACTTAAAAATCGAGGTGATCGCGCCTTTTCTAACACTGGTCCGAAACTTTGGAATAGCCTTCCTCTTTATATCAGACATTCCCTATCTGTCAATCACTCGACATTGTGTTGATGAAGTGACACTAGGGGTCACTCTTGGGAGCCCGAGACACCTCTGATCTTTGATAAAAGGCCAATGGGAATTGGCGAGTGGTATATGCATGCCACTCCCCGAACATACGGGTATAAAGGAACTGGCATGCGAACCGCTCATTCAGATTTTCTCTTTGGAGCCGAGCGGTTGATATTCATTGAGTTGAATTTCCCACTGCTTCCCATTCACCTCTGCTGGATTCCTGATGATGCATTTTCTCCCCCCTCTGCACTGGTGCACTGCAGAGATCACCCCTGGGCACTTCGGCAGAACGAAACTGAAAGAGTATATTCTAAAAGAGTATTTTCCCTAAAAGAGTATATTCTAAAAGAGCGGCACACACGGTAGTCCTGATCCCGACGTGCTGCAGGAACTGCGCTCAGCGACCGAACTCGCCTTCAGGGCCACGAAGGCCAAAGCGCAGTCACTCTGGCAGTCGATGGCCACACTTGTGGTCCAGGAACGTCATCTGTCTCTGAAATTGGTCGAGATGTGCGAGACGGACAAGACACGCTTCCTCTACGCCCCTGTCTCCCAGTTCGGCCTCTTCGGCGACACCGTCTAGGATTTTGCCCAGTTGTTCTCCATGGTAAAAAAGCAGACGGAGGCCATTTCACACATCCTGCCCCACTTCAATCCTGCCGCCATGGGCCTAGCCCTGTCTGCTCACCGAGGGCGTCCTCCTACGGCTAGAAAATGTGCAGCTCTGCCTCAACCCGGCCCCAGCTCTCAGCCCCAGCTCTTGATCAACCTAGAGACCGAGACATTTGCTCCGGAGCTGGTAAGCAGACCACTCTGTCCCCTGGTGGAGGGCCTGGAGGAGAAGCTTTATTTGAATTTATTTCACCCTCTTGGGGCTGTGGTACCCATATATTCAATAAAAGAGCGATTTCCTTTGTCTCTGGGTCACCTGCCCCGCAAATGCCTTTCTCACGGCACTCTGCCGCCACACCTCAACAGTCCCAGCATGCTGGGTGCAGACTCCCTGCCTTCAACCCCACGACTGTTCCCTGGCCGGCCAGTTCTGACGAGTCTAGATGACGCCTCCGCTGGACCCGCCTCCGCCGGGTGTGTGGAAATTAAGTGCTTCGAGACTTTTCTCAGCACCAGTGCCTCAGGATGCACCCTTGCCTCCCAACGCAATACTACCTGCTCCGCACCGCTGCTCCGCCCCACCGGGTACGTAAAAAATGATCGTCCCGTTAGTGCCCCGAGCACGGAGCTTGGATGCATGGCTTTCACTTCCAAAACCCGTCATGCTTGCTGGCCAGGTCCATCCAACTTGGTTACGCAATTCAGTTTGCCTGGCCCCCCCTCCTCATTCGGGGCCGTCCGCTTTACTGCTGGATGGCCCCGAATCGCGACCCTCTTACTGATAGAGCCTGTCCATCCAACCGAGATGAAGAAGTGTTTCTACAGCCCTTCATCGTACCCAAGATAGGCGGCGGCTTATGACCGATCTTGGACTTCCGAGTTTTCAACAGGGCTTTGCACAAACTCCCGTTAAAATGCTCACGCAAAGACACATCTTAACTTGCATCCGGAATCTAGATTGGTTCGCAGAGGTAGACCTGAAGGACGCGCAATTCCACGTCTCAATCTTGCCATGATATCGACCCTTTCTATGGTTTGCGTTCGACGGCCAGGCGTATCAGTACAAGGTCCCCCCCTTCGGCATGTCCCTGTCCCCTCACATCTTTACGAAGGTCGCAGAGGCAGCCCTTACCCCGCTCCAGGAAGCCAGCATCCGCATACTCGACTACCTCAATGACTGGTTCATCCTGGCCCACTCCCGAGAGTTACTATGCGCCCACAGGGACCAGGTGCTCAGGCACCTCAGCCGCTTAGGGCTTCAGGTCAACTGGGAAAAGAGCAAGCTCGCCCTGGTTCAGAGCATCTCTCAGTTAGCCTGTGACTCAGTCTCAATGTCAGCGCGCCTCACCAACGAGGCCTCCAGGCCAGGCCAGGCACTGCAGTCCCTTTAAAACTTTTCCATAGGCTCCTGGGCATATGGCGTCCTATGTGGCGGTCGCGCCGCTGGGGTTGATGCAAATGAGACCGCTTCAGCACTGTCTCCAGTCTCGAGTCCCAAGACGAGCATGGCGCCACGGCACGCACCGTGTGATCAAGACGAGACCTCCCACTGCCCGCTCTGGGATCTGGTAGGAACAAGTGACTCTAGTGGCTCCCTATTGGCCCACCCGGGCTTGGTTCTCGGACCTCATACTCCTCACGGCATCCCCTCCCTGGCAAATTCCCCTGAGGAAAGACCTTCTTTCTCAGGGACGGGCACGCTCTGGTGTCCGCACCCAGACCTCTGGAACCTCCACTTCTGGCCCCTGGACGGGACGTACTGTCGTAGACATGATCAACCAAGCCAGAGTCCTTTCTACCAGGCAACTTTACACCCTAAAATGGCGCTTGTTCATGAATTGGTGTTCTTCTCGGGCCAAAGACCCACAAAGGTGTGCAGTCAGGTCAGTGCTCTCATTTCTGCAGGAGAGGTTGGAGGGGAGGCTGTCCCCATCCACCTTGAAGGTGTATGTAACTGCTATTGCAGTCCACCACGATGCAGTAGACTTTGCAAGTCTTTGGGTAAGCACGACTTGATTATCAGGTTCCTAAGAGGCGCCCGGATCTTAAATCCTTTCCGGCCAAGCCTGTTCCCCTACTGGGATCTCTCAGTGGTCCACTCGGGCCTTCAGAGACCCCCCTTCGAACCGCTAGAATCAGTTGGACTCAGGGCCCTCTCATTAAAGACGGCCCTGCTTATCGCGCTCGCCTCCATCAAGAGAGTCGGGGACCTGCAAGCGTTCTCTGTCAGCGACACTTGCCTGGATTTCGGTCCGGCAGACACACATGTGATCCTAAGACCGCGGCCGGGCTATGTGCCCAAGGTTCCTTCCACGCCCTTCAGAGACCAGGTAGTGAACCTGCAAGTGCTGCCCCGGGTAGGGCCCTATGAAATCCGTTTTATTTTTTGTCAAATTCCATTAAATTTCCATCTAAATTCTGTTTTTTCGGATTTAATTTCATCAGTTTCGGATATTTCATTTTTAACCAATATTTACTTGTAAAAGTCAACTGCGTGCACAAACAATTGCAATATGTGAATATTTTTTTTATTCAAACTGTGGATACATTCAGGATTGTTTAAACTCTCAGCACTCTCTAAAGTTCTCAGGGCAAAAATATCATATGCATTAAATTGCAATAATTAGGCCGAATAAAATATAGGGCTACAAATAAAAGTGTAGCTTAAAAATGGAATTTAGCTCAAACTATAGACCTTTCTGGTGGCTCAATGCCCTCAGTTAATGCTATTTAATTCATTTTAAACATATGCTGCTTTCTTGGACATTTCCCATCTTTCACAGACATCTCCATTGAAGTACATGATGGTAAGGTGCTTGGTGTTGAGCTCAGTAAGAGACTCTCTCTTGTCAATGAGGAGTGTCTTGTACTTGCTGAAGCTCCTTTCACAGTCAACTGAACTGACTGCAACCCTTGGAAATTGTTGGCTTGTGCCTTTCCAGTATTCAGCAAGGTCCAGGGAAGTTGAGAGGGCTTCATTTCATACACAATGTTGATATGCAGCCCACTCCTCACTGAGCTCTGGAGATGGGCTCTTCAGAGCCCACAGAGTACCATAGGCCTCTATATACCTCACCATCACAGGTGCCTGTCTGGGATCAAACACTCTGATCATCTTGTAGATCTCTCTGGCAGGATAGACATCCCAGTGCTTTGAAAATTTTTCAAATGCAATGTGAAATCCATCATGAAGGTGATCAAGTACATCCCTCTTCTGTTGCATGGCCATTTGGTTAAGCAGCTCATCAGTTTTGGCCCCAAAGCCATGGGTTTTGGCTGTTCCATTAACTAAGTAGGAACCAAGATCCTCCATGCAGAGACTGCTGTGGGAGTGTGGGTGCCCTCAAGCACCCTCAGAGCTGTAACTAGTTTGCCACACCCCTCAGAGATGAAGGTCAGTTCACCTGCAGGGCCTCTAGCTTGTCATCTGTATCGAGCAGTTCAAGGATGTTTCTAACTGCCTAAGCAGAGGAATTCTCAGCCATAAAAAACTCCTTGTAGAGATGGACATGGTCAGCATGGTACTGAACTGATTCGAACCAGCTATTCCATCTTGTATTTCCTGGCTCAGGAGGTACCTTGTGCTTCACAGCCTCCTTCATTGTCAAAAAGCACAGCCATCTCCTCTTTCTTGCAGGTTTTTTGAAGAAAGCAGATTTCACCCACATCACTAAAGCTGTGACCTCGCTGAAGTATTTGTAGTGTTGCCAGGTCTCTCCCACCAAATTGATGACATGGCACAAGCAGGTTGCATGCACATCTTTACGAGTCTAGTCAATAGTGTGTTGGCAAAACTTAAAGAAAAGCTGTTGGCCAGACTCATAGTAGTCATTGGGATATTGTTCCGCCGGTACTTGGTAGTTAATTGTGTGTTTCTTAATTTTTTAGATGCGGTTGTTTTACCGGAGGCAAGTCGTTTAGACATGTTTCTTATCAATGATGGCAGTTCACGTGTGAACGTGAATATTCGAGACATGGTTACTAGGCAACATTGACTCATTTGGCCATATTTTAGCCAGATTCAAAAGTCTCTGACTGGTTATATTTGCGAGTATTTTACAATTAGGTTTGGACTACCGACACATAAAAATATGCAAATTCCGCGAGATTCCGTGTTTATAAATAAATTCAGTTTTTATTTATAGATTCCGTGATTCCGTCCGTTTTTTCCGCAACGCGGAAACCATAGGGCCCTACCCGGGAGGAGGCAGACCCAGCCCCTTCGTTTCTGTGTCCGGTACGTGCTTTACGTACCTACTTGGACCGTATATGTTGTAACTAACATTAAGTTAATTGGTTCAGGTTAACTACAGTAATGTTGTCAAATAATGTACAAATGGAACCTTTTTTTAAAGTGTTAACGTAAATTAACTGTGTTGGCCATAAACATATAACTGCACAATTTAACTTACAAATGTGTCAAAGGCAAAGTGCCACACTTTTTTTATTTTCTCCCCTTTTCTCCTCAATTTGGAATGCCCAATTTCCAATGCACTCTAAGTCCTCGTGGTGGCGTAGTGACTCGCCTCAATCCGGGTGGCAGAGGACGAATCTCAGTTGCCTCTGCATCAGAGACCGTCAATCCACACATCGTATCACGTGGCATGTCGAGCATGTTACCGCAGAGACGTAGCATGTGTGGAGGCCTACGCTATTCTCTGCGGCATCCATGCACAACTCACCACGTGCCCCACCAAGAGTGAAAACCACACATTATAGCGACCAAGAGGAGGTTACCTCATTTGACTTTACCCTCCCTAGCAACTGGGCCAATTTGGTTGCTTAGGAGTCTTGGCTGGAGTCACTCAGCGCACCCTGGATTCGAACTCGTGACCATTTTGTGTAAACTATGCCTTTATGCTAGTGGCTATTAGGCCTGTAAGCCAATAGCACTGCTTTCCTGCCCAAAATCCAAAGCCATGGTCATTCACAAGCAGCCCCTCTAAAAAGATTAGGCCTGTTAGCCAATAGCACTGCTTTCCTGCCCAAAATCCAAAGCCATGGTCATTCACAAGCAGCCCCTCTAAAAAGATTAGTTTCTCTATTGACTCCACTGTTAACCCTACTGGCAAAATTCTGACCTCCTATAAAAGGCCAAGTGCCTGTAAGGTAAAGCAATCTTATCCTGGCTGTATTTCAGCACTGGCATGTTGAGGTGGAGGCCATATTTTTCCTCAGTCACCAAGCAACACAGAATATTTATTAGTATGCCCTCAAAGAAGAGCAATAACAATGTGTACTTGGGCTTCTCACAGCTTCTTCTCATAATTCACATAGAGAGTCAATACATCCTCTGTTGTTATCTCTCGTCTCATTGATCATGGTAATGTACAGTATGTCATTAGCTAAAGGATGTTTAGGTGCAGATAATGACTGAGGGAAACCAAATTATGACCCAAGATGGATTCACGATTCTCTTTAATGTACACTGGCTGGCCAAAAAAAAGTTGCATACTCTAATATTTAGACTGCCTTAAGCTTTGATTACGTTGTGCATTCTTTGTGGCATTGTTTTGACAACCTTATGCAATGTCACAAAGTGTATTTCCTTCCAGAGTTGTATAAGATTTTTGCTGAGATCTTGTATTGATGGCGGGAGTGTCTGACCATTCCGTAAAGTTTTCTCCAGCACATCCCAAAGACTTTCAATGGTTTTATGTGCAAGACTCTGTGGTGGCCAATTCATGTGAATTTGAAAAGGATTCCTCATGCTCCCTCAACCACTCTTTCACAATTTGAACCCATTGAATCTTGGCATTGTCATCCTGGAATATGCCTGTGCCATCAGGGAAGAAAAAATATATTGATGGGATAACCTGGTCATTCAGTACATTCAGGTGGGCAGCTGATTTCATTTTATTGCCGCATAACGTTGCTGTGCCTAGACCTGACCAATTGAAGCAACCCCAGATCACAACATTCCCTCCAGAGGCTTGTACAGTTGGCACTATGCATCGCTTCATGCGCATCCCTTCTTACCCTGACGCGCCCAACACTTTGGAATAGAGTAAATCTGGACTCATCTGACCACATGAGCTTTTTCCATTGCTCCACAGTCCAATCTTTATGCTCCCTTGCAAATTTAAGTTGTTTATATTGATTAGCCTCACAAACAAGTGGCTTTCTTGTGGCCACACAGCTGTCCTAATCTTGTAAATTCTCATTGCATTGTGTGTGTGTGTGGAAATTCTCTTAATTGCACTATTAAACATAGCCTTGAGTTCTACTGTCGATTTTTTATGATGTGACTTCACCAAGTTTAGTGATCTCTGATCATGATCATTAAATGTTTTTTTCTGACCACATTTCTTCCACAATCTGACGGTTCACCACTATAATTCCAGGTTTTAATAATGCGTTGGATAGTTCTTAACCCAATTCCAGTGAGTTCAGCAATCTCCTTTTGAAAAAAATTGGCCCCTTCTGAAACACAGTAACATCTTTTTCACGACCATATACCAGATACGTCTTGCCATATAAGCTACTGCATTGGTTAGGGTCAAAATAATTGTTGTCAGCTGAAACATTTTAATCATTGCAATAATGATCCAATCATTGGCTCTTAAGTATCTGCCTATTTAAATCCAAAAGTCTACTTTTTATTTTGGCCAGGCAGTGTAGATTGATACTTAATTCCTTAAATGATTGTTAATTCTGTCTTCATTTACTCACCCTTATGTTATTTCAAACCTGTATGATTTCCTTTTTTCTTGTGGAATATAAAAGTAGATATTTCCATACAATGAAAATATATGGGGACTGTCAAGCTCAAAAAATAGCAAAAAGCATTATGAAAATTTAATAAAAGTAGTCCATAATGCAATTCACAAAACATATTTACTTGATTACTCTTCTTAGTCTCATGAGTAGTGCAGAGTGATCTTTTATTAATGTTTATTAAAAGATAAACAGTGAAGCAGCTTTTTAAAAAAAAAAAATTATATGATTAGTATTTGAAAGAAATTGTCCACCAAATCAAAGTCATGTTGTATAACCAATATGTACTTAAGGTTGTCAATTTGTTCTTTATGTTGGAAAAAAAACAAAAACAGATAGGACCCCTTTAGACCCTCAAGACTGAGTATGACGTTTGAAAAAAATATCAGATGTTTGTATAGGTCATGTGGTGAAACCCCAATATGAAATCTTATGGAATGACTCAAAGTATGGCACACCAGGTTTGACATCAGTCAAAACTATCAGCGAGACGTGAGAACCAATGACGTTTGATTACATTGACCCCACCCCCACACACAAAACTTGAAAAGACTTCTTTTGTGATACTGAACTTAGTGCATTTTTTGGTAGGGGTTTGCAACAATTAGACTGTAATTTTCCTTAGATATTTGAATATTTGGATATACTGGAAATAATTATTGGGGAAGATGATTTTATGTTTTTTACTTTCTGGCTACTACTGTAGGAATGGATTTGTTTATAGATTAGATGGATTTAGTCAGCTTAATTTACATGTGGTGTGTTATGTGACACTTTGTTTAGAGTTTCCAAACCCTTAGTCCATATCTTATTAGCTCTTATAAACAAAATGATCACCTTCTTTATCCAAATAGGCCAAAAATCACCACCACTTCAATATGAGGTGTTTTAATTGATATCTGATATACACTCACCTAGTACTTTATTATGATAATGATTGTCTTAATAAAGTGCCCGTTGTGGTCTTTTGCTGCTGTAGTACATCTGCCTCAAGGTCTGATGTGTTGTGCATTCTGAGATACTAGTCTGCTCACTACAATTGTACAGAAGAAAAAACTAACTGTACAGTTCGCCAACCACTGTTCGGTAAGCATTTACTCCACGGTTCATCTCTAGTTTAATATCTAATCTAGATCATACAGTTTTGTTGAAGAAAATAAAGTGCCAAATAGACATGCACAGTTGTAATCTCCACTATTGCACCTGTATGGCTCTGTAGATGGACAGACTCTGCCTGTGTTTCACATGGGTCAACTTTCTGCAGAGAGAAGCTGTCCTATTAACTGTTAGTATGTTAAATGAGTTGATGACATCATAGTTCTGTACACGTTAGTTGGCAAAATGGCAAGCGGAGAAAACAAGCTGCAAGAGAGAAGCCCCTGCATCATTTAAGTCTCCTGTCTGGGAACCTTTTTTTATGCAGTCAATGACAACAGCGATGGTTAAAAAACTTTTACAAAGCAGGCACTGTTTGCAGACATTGCTCGATGCGAGTGCCATATACCGATAATACATCGATATATGATAAATTATTTATGCTGACTTAGGATATATAGTGTGCACAGAGCTGCAGGTGAGCTCGAAACTGCACACAGACACACTCCCTTCTGTCTTTAAGCAGACGCTCTGTGCTTGTTTGGACAGACATGAAACAAGAACTAAAGTGCTTGGGGTGTTCATAGCCAAAGTTACGTTGGCCTTGCTCTGTTGATGAAGATGTGGGATTTCCACGACATCCGTTCTCGTATTCATTTTAATAGCAAATTAATTTCTTCTATAGTTATGTGCAGATTCTGAATATTGAATATATGTTAAGTTGAGTTTAAAATGCACTTTATGTTGATACATGTAGCGTAATAATGTAGGTATTAAGTAAAAATGTTGAGTTAGTAATTAGAGAAGTTAGTTAAGGACCCTACCAAAAATTAACCATGGTTTTACTATAGTAATATTGTAGTAACCATGACTGTAATAAAATGGACTGTTGTTACCATGGATTTCTTAGCAGAAATCATGGTTTTGATAGAATTAACCATTGTTTTATGTAGTAATACTGTAGTTGCCATATAGTAACAATGGTTTTACTATAGTAATATTGTAGTAGCCATGACTGAAATAACAATGACTGCTGTCACCATTGTTTTCTTGGCAGAAATCATAGTTTTGATACAATTAACCATTGTTTTACAACAGTAATACTGTAGTTTCCATAGAGTAACATTGATTTTACTACAGTAATGTAACCATGACAGTAACCATGATAATGTTTTGGTTACAATTATTTTACTGCAAATACAATGTTTAAACTATTGTTACTGTAGTAAAACCATGGTGATTTGTTGTCAGGGCAAAACTCTTTGAAGTGTCAGATTCAATATTTTTCAAATATTTATTCAAAATAGAATATTTTACTTTGGATTTGGCAGTAATATTTTGTTCCCTGAATATAACAAATACTGAACGGTATTGAAACTGTGATCCTAAAACTGTGACACAAACCAAACCGTGAGACATTTGTACTGTTACACCCCTAGTTAATACTAGCCATGATTTGTGTGAGTCAGTAGATCAATATGTTTAATTATACCTACATTCTTTGTAAATTAGCGGAGCCTACATCCAATTAGTGCTTCCATGTGTATAAAAGGAGCATGTCACTATCTTAGAAATATGCCTGATTTTAAACAAGGTCGCAGTTAATGCACAAAAGTATGTTGTCTGTATTTCAATTATTCTAAAGCATTGCATACTGTACAGCCCATTTACACTAACAGCTTCTTTGTTTATATCGCTGGTGCTTGACAGGATATTGAATATATAATAGGACACAGATGACGCACTAACCTGAGAAAAATTTCCAAATTAAATTGCACTTGACACAGCCCATTAGCGCTTTGCTTGCCTGATTTCACCAACTAATTCGCGCATACACTTGCGCCAAGCGCATGCATGCATGAAAATACCAAAACCTCATGGCCATGCCCATTGACATTGCACGTATGACATATCACATAGTGTTGTGTTTAAGCCAAAATATGGACCTCTTGCTGTCTTTGCTCTTTCTTTTCCTTTCTCATTATCTCTCTCATGTTCCTAAATTGTCATAAAATCATTTTGTTTTAGCCTCGTCATACAACCACTTAAAATGACAGAATTAATTACCTACTCATTACCATTTGGACTGTCTGTGTTGTTTTCCAAATAATGCAGCCAATATGTCAAAGTGTGCCATAGATCTAGAGGAATATTAACAAGACTTTTGTTCAATGTTTTTTTTTTTCATCCTGAATGTCAAGAGCACAAACACTCTGAAAGCGGATAAGGGGTCTGCGAGAGTTCCAGGAAGTGCCGTGGTTGAATGACTGAGGGCTTAGCTTTATGGTGTGATTAGTATTCCGTGTCTACAGTCATCCTCATGTTTGCAGTGATTTCATTCTGAGTGCTTTCCATTCAACACTGACCCATAGTTCACTTGTCCTTGCAAAATTACCCTGGAGACAGGCAGAATGCACTGAGACCATTTCTAAACATTCCCCTGCCAGTAGTACTCATCGAGACTGCATCAGTTTTCTTAAAAGTGGCCTTATTCTTAAATTTAAAAAGTGAAAACTGCATTTATTCCTATTATGCTTTACTATGCCAGTTGCTAAATGGATTAGAAATTCAGGGGCGAATTCACTTAACAGTTGCACCACTTTTGCATGTGGTATTTCTGCAAAAAATCTATGTCTTGTTCACTAGACACGCAGGACTGAAATTGTGCTGCATCTTGAGTATATAAATTAAGTAATTGTTATTCCTTTCCCCACAGAAATACCACCTTTCATTATATATTATGCTTGTTATAGATTGAGCTTCATTTACAAAAATTGCCCTGCGGAATTTACATTGCACCATTACTGCCGGATGAATACAGGTGGTGAAAGGAATTTTACTTAAAAGAGATCATATCAGCAGTAACACATATCATCTTTTCATATCAGCAGTAACTCATTAAATAATGATACAATAATGAACAATAGTGTTACAACATTGGATCTAAATGTGCAGTGTAGTCAGGTGTTGATTGGGACTAAATTGCATGTGAAAATATTCAGTAGCCGCATTTCCACTATCGAGCTAAATCATGTGTGCTAGTGCGTGCCAGGGCCAGTTGCATTCCCACTGTCTCTAACGAGGCTTCATCGTGCCTCCTCTGGGCTTTATCGGGGCCAATGGTCTTTGGCCCACCGATTACCTTTGGGCCAACTGGAGATTGAGGCGGGTTCAATGTCAAAGGCGGAGTTTCACTGAACTTCCCAGGTTGTGTTTCTAACAAATCCATTAAAACAAATAATTTACTTTCCATGGTTCGGTGAACTTTCAAAGACGGTGTGCTGGGACATTGCTGTTGGTGGAAAGACCACTGGGAACACCATAGCAGTTGCAGTCGTTGTGTTGTCAACACTAACGTATCTGACAGTTTACATTAGATATAAACTCGATATTCTAGATAAAAGCTAACATGATACCTCAGCTTGAGCTTCCCTCTTGCTTGTGAATTGGGTGGGGCGTGTGACGTTGGCACTGAAGCAGCGTATTAAATGCAGGTTTTTGGCCAATGCTGTGGAGTTAATGGTCCAATGGATTTTGGTCTTGAGGTAAAAGGCTATTGGCCCCTGCTGGCCAGTTGATAGCCCTGGCTCACACTGGCCCAATAGTGGAAAAGTGTCTACTGATACCTTTACCTGAATAGACATGTATTTAAGTATGAATATTTAGCACTAATATTTGCATGCACATGTGCCAAGTAGATCAGACTAAGTGCTGCTGTGCTCACTGCTGGCACATTTGTTCATTGACTGCAAAACGCTATATGCGATAAACTACTTTGGTGTTAATTTTGGCAGGTCTGCTCACTGTGTGAAATGTCTAGTCTATTGATTTAAGACCTGAATGCAAACAGTGCATCCTGCAGAGTGCAGTTCTCCCCGCATGCAGCTGAGCAAAGCCGAGATGTGTTCTGGAGGCTGGTCAAGTCAAGAGCACCTTGTGAGGTTCTCTCTAAAATAAAAATAAACACACACCCGCACATAAAAAACATCATCCCCTCCTGGGCTTGTTTGGTCACCAACAGAAAAGCTAATCAATAGAATATATGCATGAGACATCAACCAATGCCCCCTAAACATCTGTATAAAAGGTAAGGCTGAGAAGTTTCTGCTTTTAGAGAAGACTGTTTGACGGGAGCTTGAAGAAAAGAGGCTGTTGTTTTTGTAGGGTCGGTTTACAGGAGTTTTAAGGTGACCGTTCGTAGGGCTCTCCCAGTCTTTGTCTTTCTCTCTCTGCGGACACAACACCTTTCATGTCTGTGTAGCTACAGATGAGTGAACTCTTCATCGCTTCTGACTGGGCTGTTCAGGGGCGCTGATGTTTGTTTGCTCTCCTCTTGTCGGGGGGTGGGTTGTGTGTATGTGGCGGCTCTCCAGCGAGTGGGATTGTGGGTGCTGCCAGCACCCTGAGGGCAAGCAATGATTCACTCCCAGCTTTCTGCTGTGTCCAGACTTCTGAGGCACACGTCTGGGGCCAGATGAATACTAATATGCAGTGCTTCCTGAGAATTGAACTATAAAGTAGCACACAGTCGCTATTCTCGCCACATACTGCATAGTAATAAAAAAATGAATAGCACACTTAGATTTTAAGGGTTATGCAGGGGTTACAGACCCCATGAAAATGACAAGTGGAATTGTCTTTCCTGTCCTGATGTATTTTTTTCCTATTGAACATTGGATTTATTATTGTATCTATTATTTTTAAGGTTCAGGTGAATATTGCTGTATGACACTATATTTTTAATCCTAGCTATATTCTTCTCCAAATGATGAAGGATACTGTCAAAAAAAAAGTCGCAAAAGTTGTGTGCATTAAAACACACTAAGGGCTTTTCACACTTGAAATCTCTTGCCCCGGCCATTGTAGTCCCTGTGTAAATGTAAACCTGGGTTAATGTTCTTATTTGCATATTTGCTGTGTCAATAACAATGACTGGATGAATACAGCTCGTGACAGACATGCAACCTGTCAGTGGAGCTGCTTTTCTATGGAAATGTCTCCAAGCAAATCAGCTTTGTTTGTCTTTCATCTTCTGAAATATGCCACAAAAACATGGAATGTTGTCTCTTCATCATGCCAGTTATTGCGATTACCATCACTCTTCTAGCGGGTTCCCTCAGATTGAGAATGTAAACAGCGCTTGAAGGTTTCAGCGACTGTAAAAAGAACGTGAATATTAAATGAGGTACGCACTGAGGCATTATATGATTGGTTGTGTGTTGCTAATTAACTTTAAACATTCTTGCACAGCATAGTTTTACACGGTATATCTTTGGCACGGCAATGCGCTGGAGTTGGGTTTCATAAACCTTGGTAAAAATCGGTGCTAACCCTCTTTCAAAATTACATGTGTGCAACTAGGGTTGCAGAGGTGTACCGGTTTCACGGTATACCACGGTTTGAAAATTGATGGTTATCATACCATGTACGTTTGCTTATCTACGGTATTGAGCAAAAAATGCAACCGGACAGAGAATCTCACACGCGCAGCAGAGAAAATGTCAGAGAAGTGAGGCGAAAGGGGTCTGACATGAGTGTGTGTGTGTGAGTTAAAGCAGTGTTTCTCAACTGGTCTGTTCGGACTGGGTCGCGGACAGCAGGGAAAGAGTAATGCCATGGTTCTCCCATTGAAGATATTTTGGCGGTCGCCCAAGGTATAGACTATTTAGGACTGCCGACGTAGATTTAATGATAATCTCGCAAACAGCTAAAGCAGACATGGGCAACATATGGCAGGCTGGATCAGGCCCTACACATGTTTTAATGTGACCTGTGGCTCATTTATCATAAAAGCGTTTTTATTTTTCATTGGATATTTCAGTTAACTTGCATTGGGACCTTAACATGCTCAAGGTTGCCAGATAAGAGACGAAACACCCCCAGTTTGAGATTTATACTGGCGCAAATTGGAAATATTCCACCTAATGTTATACTTATTTTGTTTAATCTGGCAACCATGCAAGTCTCACTTTCTCCTTTGAACAAATTTAGCGATCTGTAGTGCAATATTCTGCTCAAGGAAAAGTGTTATACGGCTAAAAAAATAACCCTTCTGTTTTCACTAATAATAGTAATTATGTAATACCGTATACCGTGAAACCGTGATATTTTCTGAGACGGTTATCATACCGTGAAAATCTCATACCGTTGCAACCCTATGTGCAACGTTGCTGTAACTTTGATTAAAAGTGGGGTTTGAAAAGACGTTAACCTGGGGTGAAAGGCAGTGTGAAAAGCCCTTTAGAAGTGGTCCTGGAGCTATTACTGTTGTGCCCTTTCTGTGAACTTGGTTCCTATATGGGGTCTGTCCCTGTAATCACTACAATATCATTCGCTTTGGATAAAAGCATCAGCTGAATGACAACTTGCCATACTTGTAAAAGATGAACGTGAGCATAGAATTTAACATATATTTAATGACATAAATGAAAACTTAATACAATCAATGTATTACAAAAGTAATAGTGTTTAATGCATTGCACACCATTTCAAACACATATGGATCACACTGGACCCACAAAGAATGTACTTTCAACCTAGTCCCATAGAATAAACTTAACTTTAACAACATCTTTGCAAACTGGCTTTTACGTGCTAAATTTGAAATTTCTCTGCAGTTTCTGGTGAAATTAACACTAGAGGTGATACAACAACTGTGTGTTTTATTTACTTTCATACAAATAATGACTACAATGACTGACAATGACTTTATAAACACTAAACACTTTGCTCTACTCACACTCTGATATGTTATGATATCGAAACACCTTTACTATAATGCATAATTTGAAAAATTATAAATTTTGACACTTGCATTACAGACTCCTTCATTTATACACTTAATACAGTGAGATTAGCTTGTGCGGTAGATCACATTATAGAGTGTTAGACTTCGGACTCGTAAGAGTGCGGCTCAAGACTGATCAAGCATGCAAGCTAGCCTACACTTGAGAATAAAGTGTCATAGAAGCTACACAAGATAACAAGGTTGTTTAAAATTAAAAAGCTTTTCAAGTCATATTTCATTTAAAAACTGTTATCGGGTTGGTTTAGGTGTTGCTTTAGGGTAAAGGTCTTTTCACACCAAACGCGACACGATTAAGGGAGGTGGATCACCGATGAATGACCTTTTCGCATGGAAAGTGAAGAAAATGTTCGCTGTTAACACATTCATGCCTTTACAATAAGTGGCGCTAATCGACGAGCAATTTTAACCTGGTACGGTAGGTGGCTCTGCACCTTTGAGCTGGTCCACCCATCACCAGATGAGAAGAAGAAATAACTATTTGACAAGTTTTCAAAATAAACAAGAAAAGCAAATGATCCTCTAGGGAGCAGATCGAAAAAAATAAAACAGATTTCTCTACCAGCTGCAGCTGCAGTTGTTGATTTTCTCAATGGGAAAGATAATTTTCGGGACATTTCACAAAATATTTTAATTCAACTCAGGGCTGGACTGGGAAGAGAAAGCGGCCTGGGATTTTACTTTTCTGCATATCACGGTGCCGTTTTGTGGTCCGTTCTGCATAATGCGGCTGCTCATTTCAGCTTATCGAGGCCCATTGAGCCTGTTTCACAGCCAACCCTGTGGGCTAAAGCACTAAACTGTTAAGCAGAAGGTTGTTGGTTCGAGCCCCACAGCCACCACCATTGTGCACCACTGAGCAAGGCACTTAAGTCCAAGTTGCTCTGGGGGATTGTCCCTGTAATAAGTGTACTGTAAGTCGCTTTGGATAAAAGCGTCTGCCAAATACATACAGTAAATATAAACATAAGATAAGATCATTTTTAAAGGGAATGCAAGGCAGTGTCATTTACATGTTAAGAGAACCCATATGTGAATTATTATTATTATTATAATTAAATGTTTTATGTTAAAAAAGCCAGTTCATATGGTCAAAGACACATTCATTGAGAAATATATGGACTGGTAGACCACTTAATGTAAAATTATATTCAAAAAGTAGATTGCTTTGCGATTTTTGACACACATATGTGTTCTAGGGTTAAAAGCTGGGTTAAATGCTCCCATTACAAGCATTGAGTTGGAGCTGTCGGAAGTGGGTGAGGCTTTGATTAGAGCAGTGTCATTTGGATTTTGTACACTGGCCATTGCTCTTGGAAGCGCCACTCTAGATTAACTTTATGTTTTAATTTTTTTATGATGGGTGTTATTATAGTGTTAACTGTAAATAGTCATTCCAATTGGTAAAATTATATATTAAATTAATTATTAATATATTAAATAATTTAATGAACTGAAAAATATACAGTCAACAAAATGACATCCTGTCATTGTATTTTGTATTTTTATTGTTTTTTATTTTTTGTGCAGTAAAGTATTGGCAAACACAGCTGACAGTTAACAATGCATTTCCTACAGAAATTTTTATACATTTATGTTACTTTTATGGTGATTTTTGTTTTGTTTTTGGAGCTTTCATTGAATGGAAAAGTCATATGTGATGTACATTATTGTGGCTAAACAACTATCTTTGCAGATCCTTACTCATGTGCTGAACCTATTGCAGTTGCACCTGTATGTGAACTGACTAAACATGTCCAGACTCTACAGGTATATATGTCCATTGTCCTAGCCAATTGAATGCAATTATATAATTGGTTAACAAGACAATTGTCTTTCCACACAGCAGCCAGTCATATTATTACAGTTTGATCTAAAAAAAGTCTGTAAAATGTAAGGGACAGTCAACCCCACAGAGAATTTAGTGGCTGTCATGCTCAATATCTAATCAAATAACCTCTGCCACCGCACAATTTAAGAACTAATTTGCTCAAAATTGGTTTCACACAAAAATATAATCTAATTAAGCAGGCAAATAAATTACATTCACACAGCTTCTTGTGTTCTTTAAGTTGTTGACTTTTTTCCACATTTTACATTTTGAAAGGAAATGCAGATGTCTAAGCACATGGGAGTGCTTGGTTACCCCCTTCATCAGTGTGTCAAATTACAGGTAGGATTGTTGGGAGGAAGAGGAGTACTTAGACATTAACATGATTATTTTTCTGTTTGCCTCAGTGATATCACTCAGAGTTCAGGCTCATTGTAGGGTTTTGCGCACATGTGCTAGCAAACGATAGTGGTGGAGGATTAGCATTTTTGAGCACAACTCTTGGCAGGTTACTCAAAGCAGTGTGGAAATGAAACTGGGGGAAATTTTGTTAAGTGATTTGAACCAAGAAGTTCTGAGCTAAATTGCCAGGATTGCATTTGTCGGGTTTTAGGGTTGTAAGATATAAAAGAAATAGGTCACCCAAAAATGAATATTCTCTTATCATTTACTCACTCTGATGCCATTCCAGATGTGTATGACTTTCTTCTGCTGAACACAACGAAGATTTTTAGAAAAATATCTCCGCACTGTAGGTCCATACAATGCAAATGAATGGTGGCCAGAACTTTGAAGGTCCAAAAAGCACATATAGGCAGCATAAAATTAATTAATAGGACTCCAGTGGTTAAATCCATGTCTTCAGAAGTGATATGATAGGTGTGGGTGAGAAACAGATAAACATTTAAGTTATTTTTTTTACTATAAATCTCCACTTTCACTTCCACATTTTTCTTCTTTTGTTTTTGGCGATTCACATTCTTCATGCATATCACCACCTACTTGGCAGGGAAGAGAATTTATAGTAAAAAAAGGACTTGAATATTGATATGTTTCTCACACACTTTTCATATTGCTTCTAATGGATTCAACCTCTGGAGTCATATGGATTACTTTTAAGCTGCCTTTATGTGCTTTTTGGACCGTCAAAGCTCTAGCCACTCTTCACTTGCATTGTATGGACCTACAGAGCTGAGATATTTTTCTAAAAATCTTTGTTGTGTTCAGCAGAAGAAAGTATTACAATTCAGTCATTTACTCATTATCATGTCATTATAAACATGTTTGACTTTCTTCCTTTCTTTGAACTCAAAAGGAAATATATAAGGGAGAGAGAGAGCAGGGAAAATAAGGAAGAAAGTTTACAATCCAAAGAGAAGGAAAGAATAGCAAGCCCAGCCAGGTTGCATGAATAAAACGATCACCATTAGCAGACTTGTTCACTCTGCAATTGGATCAAGGCAGATTAATGCAGCAACAGTGGAAGAAGCAGGTTATTTATACATTTATTTTTTGCTGAATAGAAAAGTGAAGATTTGTAGCATTACACATGCCAATGTGTGACAGCGGCAGAGCTTTACAACCCCAGAGGCTCCAAAACAAACAGTCAGACACAGCAAAAGCAAGTTAACACACCAGCTGAGATGATGCCTTAATCCTAATCAGACAAGCATGTTGGGCCTTAGTTTTTGGCCCTGTCCCAACATGACTTAATAGTTCTAAACAGAATTAGAAGCTAAAGTATGATATATAGTGATCAAGGTGGGAAATTGTACCAGCCAACCAATAAAATGCTTTAAATGTACTGTATTTTAAATATATATGTATATAAACAGCTTACTATATACAGTATCTGTGTCAAGAAATACAAATTCTACATGTCTTTCTTAAAATACTAGAATACCAAAAAAATATTGAGATCTATTTCGAATTGTCAAAAATAAAGTGAACCTGGGCACTTGGTGAACCACATCACAGCACAGAGCTGAGATGTTCTGAGTTAATTTCGAGAGCTCACATATAAGAGTAAATTCCCCTTTTAGAACAGCTTACATGGTTTTGTGTGTGTAAAGAGCGTTTATGATCAAATGTGTTACTTTAGCAAGAGTGTGTTGTTGTTACTAAACTACAGCATTTCTTGTCAAAGGCAAACCCAAGACTGGTCATCCACCACCCTGGCTTGTAGATATGGCAAAATAAAAAACATAAAATAAAAATTCTGGTGTTTCGGGTGTTTATTTCTCACCCTGATGTTCAAAGTCATAGACTTGCATAAATATTTTGTGGAAAACATGTGCAACACCATACTCTAAGAAAGTATAATTTGTGTGAAATTGCGTAGGATTTGCTTCTCAGGAGTTCAGAGGATTTAGGGACCAAGGGAAGTTAGCCATAAGAAAGGGAGCTGAAATGCTTATCAGATTTGATTTACTGTACAGGAGTTGGACTTGAAGACAAGTTTCCACATGAGATGGTTCAGAGATGGTGAGTTCTTAGGGCTTTTAATTGATTTTCTTTACCATGTTTTATGTTTTCATTTAAGAAAGTTTCTTCATCAACTGTGGAGTTAATTTTATTGAGATTTATTTCTGGTGAGTTTGATTTCGAGTACTTTAAGAGAGCATCTGAGGATAGGGCCAGGAAACGTCAGCACACTTGCATCATATCATATGGCAATTTTATTTTTTTACTTTTTAGATGGTGTTTATTATTTTTCTTCCAAGATTTACATTACTATTTACAGGTATTTACAGTGTATAATGACATCACAGGTGGCAAGAGTGTTAATTGGGTAATGAATAAATCAACAAATTTGCATCTTTTCTTATTTTTAGATTTGTTCATCCAAATAATTCTTGCAATGCCACAATAAATAATGTTTTATTTATCTATTTATTTACATGGCTCCTTACTAACATTTAAGAGTGGCAGCACCAGTGTTAAACTCTACAAACGGTCGCACCAGCACTTGATATTGTCGCACCGGTCCAACGGAAAAAAAATTGTTCCCCTTCTGTCACTCACTCAACGTTGTGTCGAATGAAGTTACACAAGGGGTCTTCCAGGGACACCAAACGTACCTCTGAACCTGAGAAAAGGCCAATGTCAGGTTGGCAGACAGAATTTGCATGCCCCCCCCCCGGACATAAGGGTATAAAGGGAACCGGGGCAGCGAGTGCCAGTCAGAATTTTTCTTCGGAGCCGAACGGTTGTGCAGCAGCAAGCTGAAGTTCACCACTGTTTCACTCACCTCTGTCAGCAAGAAGCATTGCTGTTGGATCTACGGCGCGTTTCCAGCTGGCGTTCTCTCTCTCTGCACCCTGTGCAGTCTACGCCCCTAAGCGCTTCGACGGCGCTTTTCACTGTTAAAAGAGTGTTCTCCTTCTAAAAGTGTTTTGATTTCCACTCACAAAAAGAGCAATACACAGTGGAGTTGAACGTCCTTTTCAGGACGCGTATTTTTCAATATGCCTTTCCGCCCCTGTGTTGTTTCTGGATGCGGTCGATTTCTCTCCAAGCCCAACGGCCACATACGCTGCCTCGTGTGCCTTGCGTTGCGGTCGCGGCTCTCCTTCCTCAAGGTGAATTCCACTTCAGCCGCCCCCGCATCGCTCCTTCTTCCCACGGGATTGAGGATGACCTGGCTGGCGATGAAGGCGATATGGGGATAGCGACTGGCTCTGTTTCGCCGGGTAAATCCCCACGAACCACTCGCCCCCCAACACGCTCACTCGCTTCTGTCCGAGCTCGGGATTAGTGCGGTTCGCCTCACAGCCAGCCAGCATTCTCCCTTGAGCCCCTGGACTTGGATGATGACATTGCCCCTGCATCGGTGAGCGTCCAGGCGTGGAAGACTCGACTGGGCTGCTGCCTTCGGGCAGTCTGAGGCTGACGCGCAGATGGCCTTCGCGGCTTGACGACTGGTTCCTCGGCTCCGGGCGCAGCTCACAGCCCCCCCCGGTACCGTTCTTCCCTGAAGTGCATGACGAGCGGTTGTGGAGGGCAGATTTACTGCCCGTAACCGACCCCTCCACTCATCCACTCTCACTACCCTGGATGGCGGAGTGGTCCACGGGTACATGGAGGTCCCCCAGGTGGATAGGGCAGTTGGATCGGAAAGCTCCGAAGTGCTTCTGAGACGGGAGACCCAGGCAGTCAGATGTTCGCTTCAGAGCTGGTACCAAGACCACTCCGTCCTCGGTGGAGGGCCAGGAGGAAAATCCTTGTTTTCATTACTTTCATTTGCCGCACTGCCTTCGGGCTGCGGTACCCATATTCTCAATAAAAGAGCGATGTCCTCACTCCCTGGGTCATCCAGCCGGCACGTGCCGTTCTCACAGCACCTCAGCCCCAAAACTCTACAGTCGCGGCTGTTCCCTCGCCTCTGGCCCTGCGACTGCTCAGCCCTGGCAGGCCAGCGCTGACGAGATCTGAAGACGCCTCTCTAGGACCTCTTTCTCAGTCTCTACACGCCCTGCCGGGAGCGGGGAGGTAGGTCAGTGCTTTGAGTCTTTTCTCAGCACCCATGCCTCGGGATGCTCTTCTGCCTCCCGACGCGCTATTACCTGCCCCCCCCTCCGCCGCGAAGCCCCGCCCGGTATGTCAAAAGTGATCGTCCCGTTAGTGCCCCTCGCGCAGAGCTTGGATGCATGGCTTTCACTTCCAAATCCGTTGCGCTGGCTGGCCAGAACCATCGACTCGCAACGGCGATTCAGTTCGTCCGGCTCCCGCCTTGTTTCGCTTCACTTCCGTGCGCGGCAAGAAAGCAAGCGCCTTACAAGCACAGATCACGACCCTGCTCCTCAAGGATGCGATAGAGCCCATCCCGCCAGCCGAGATGGAGAAGGGTTTCTACAGCCCTTACTTCATTGTACCCAAAAAAAGCGGCAGGTTGCGACCAATCTTGGACCTGCGAGTTCTCAACCGGGCCTTACACAGACTCCCGTTCAAAATGCTCATGCAGAAACAGATTCTTACCTGCGTTCAACAGCTATATTGGTTGGCGCGGTAGACCTGAAGGATCCGTACTTCTACGTCTCCATTCTGCCTCGACACCGACCCTTCATGTGGTTCGCGTTCGACGGCCAGGCTTATCAGTACAAGGTCCTCCCCTTCGGCCTGTCCCTGTCCCCTCGCGTCTTCACGAAGTTCGCATCTAAGGGAAGTGGGCATCTGCATACTCAACTACATCAACAACTGGCTCATCCTGGCACACTCTCGGGAGTTACTTTGTGCTCTCAGGGACGAGGTGCTCAGGCACCTCAGCCGTCTAGGGCTTCAGGTCAACTGGGAAAAGAGCAAGCTTGTCCCGGTTCAGAGCATCTCTTTTCTAGGCACAGGGTTTTACTCAGTCTCAATGACAGTGCGTCTCACCAACGAGCGCACTCAGTCAGTGCTCAGGTGCCTCGCTTTCTTCGAGCCTGGCACATCAGTTCCTCTAAAACAATTTCAGAGGCTCCTGGGGCATATGGCATCCTCAGCTGTGGCCGCAGCGCTCAGGTTGATGCATATGAGACCGCTTCAGCACTGGCTACAGACTCGAGTCTCGAGATGGGCATTTCGCCACGGCACATACTGTGTGACAATCACCCCTTCTTGTCATCAGACTTTCAACCCTTGGACAGACCTCTGCTTTCTGCGGACCGGAGTCCCCTTACAGCAGGTGTCCAGACATGTCGTGGTGACCACAGACGCCTCTCGACAGGGCTGGGGCGCTGTGTGCAATGGGCACGCTGCCGCTGGCCCCTGGACAGTACTCTAGCAGCGTTGGCACATCAACTGCCTAGAGTTGTTGGCTGTATCTCTTGCCCTACTGAATTTCTCCCACTAATCCGGGGCAAGCATGTCTTTATCCGTTCAGACAGCACCGCGACGGTTGCGTGCATAAATCGCCAAGGCAGCGTGCGCTCTCGTTGTATGTCACAACTCGCCCACCATCTCCTCCTTTGGAATCAGCCGCGACTCAGGTCGCTGCGCGTCACTAACATCCCTGGCAACTGCAACACGATGGCGGACGCGCTGTCACGGCAGGTTTTCGCCCAGCGAAGAGTGGAGGCTCCACCCCCAGGTGGTCCAGCTGATATGGGACCAATTCGGCAAGGCACAGATAGATCTCTTTGCCTCCCAAGACAACTCCCACTGCCCGCTGTGGTACTCCCTGACAGGAGCTCCTCTCGGGACAGACACGCTGGCACACAGCTGGTCCCGGGGGCTGTGCAAGTTCGCATTCCCCCAGTGAGCCTTCTTGCACCGGTGCTGTGCAAGATCAGGGAGGACATGGAATAGGTCATCTCTGATCTTACGCTCCTTGCGACAGCACCTCCCTGGAAAATTCCCCTGAGGAAGGACTTTCTCAGGAACGGGGCACCCTCTGGCACCCGCACCCAGTCCTCTGGAACCTCCACGTCTGGCCCCTGGACGGGATGTGGAAGATCTAGTGGATCTACCACCTGTAGTCATAGACACGATCAACCAAGCCAGAGCTCCCTCCACTCAGTGGTCCTCTTGGGCCTTCAGAGACCCCCCTTCGAGCCGCTTGATTCAGTTGAGCTCAAGGCCCTGTCTCTCAAGATGGCCCTCCTGATCGCGTTAGCCTCCATGATGAGGGTTGGGGACCTGCAAGCGCGCTTTTTCTGCGACACCTTTCTGTAGTTCGGTCCAGCAAATTCTCACGTTATGCTGAGGCCGCAACCAGGCTACGTGCCCAAGGTTCCTATGACCCCCTTTAGGGACCAGGTCGTGAACCTGCAATCGCTGCCCTTTCGTTGCTGTGTCCGGTACGTGCATGCAGAGCTTTAGATGTTCTGAGCAGCTCTTTGTCTGCTTCGGTGGATGGCAGTAAGGGAACGCCATCGCCAAATAGAGGTTAGCTCACTGGGTTGTTGATGCTATTTCTTTAGCTTATCACACCCAGGCCGTGCCCGCCCCCTTGTGGGTTCGAGCACACTCTACAAGAAGTTTGGCATCCTCGTGGGCACTGGCAAATGGCACCTCCTTAGCAGACATCTGCAGAGCAGCGGGCTAGGCAACACCCAATACCTTTGCCAGATTTTACAATCTCAGGGTTGAGTCAGTCTCGTCCTGTGTTTTGTCAGGTCTGAGCCGGTACAACTCGGTAATGCAGCACAATTGACCAGGTGTTCTGCTTGCACACAGCGCCCTTCACCAAGTTGATCCAGTGCACCTTCCATCCCAGGCTAGCCACTAAGCGTCACTGCCTGGATGTTCTCCTCCCTAGCCTTCTGGCCTGCGAATTCAGCGGAGCAATTCGCGTCCAGACCCACTACGAGTCACAGGTGCTCTGTACTGGGGTCGGGCTCCACGGGCTTAGTTCCTTTTTCAGGCAAACTCCCCGTGATGTTTTTCCAGCGGCACGTCCCCTGTCATATCTGTGATGTGTGGATTGATTTCTCCTTTATTCCTTTTCAATGTGGTTTTGAATGTTGGGGCCGTTTAATACAATTTTAAACTGGTTTAATCGTCAACACATTATGGGCTTTCATAGAGGTTTTAAACATATAATCAATGCCGAATTCGTGACCCAGTCCGTGCTTCTCGCAGCTCTGTTTATGATGATCTGCACGTCTGAGCGCTCGAGACTGGTCCACATGTAAATGCACATCTCTGCACTGATATGTCCATTGAGCAGCACTGACTGATAAAGCTGTTTCCTTTCAAGTTTGGAACGTTTGCCGTTTGATATTTCTCATACGGAACAAAAACGACAGAGCACAATAAGAGAGTCAGCCAACTTTGTAGTCGCACCAATGCCAACCCTTGCAAAGTTTAATCACACTGTTAGGAAAAATGGTTGAAAACATTTTCTTAGTCCAGAGCCCTGATTTATTTGGTGAAATCTGATAATTTTCCATGGCACACCTGACAATCTTTCACATCACACTAGTGTGCCACGGCACAGTGGTTGGGAAACACTATGATAAGTGATACTGGCAGTGGCGGTGGGTTTACTAGTGTTGATCATGCTTCCTTGGCTGTGATGGAAAATGTCAAATTAAAATAATTTTGTGTGACATGTTTAATGTGCTGGGCTGATAAGCTGCGTGGTAATGACAGCACCGTTGATAAAGCAGACAAGAAATGTAGGGCAATTTGTTCTGCTGTTTTTATTTGGGGGTGCGTGCTTTCCAATTCACTTGGACTCTGTTAACCCTCTGGGGTCGACGGACGCGCTGGCGCGTCCTGCTGGATATTTTTGTCATTACAGCAGTAACAACTTAAAATACTCTAATTTTTAGGTATACAGATAAGTATAAGACATCTTTAGAGACTATAAAGGGTCTACTTTTATTTGTGTACACTCACAATAACAACAAAATCTTGTGCTTTTGTAAAATAAAGAAAATAAAAAGGGTGAGCTTTCAGCAGTCTCTGTGTTCACAATCATATTTCAGAAACACGTCACAAAAATGAACTGAAACTTCGCGAATACTTATCACACAAACATGAAACATATGTCTAAAAAAGCTTAAAATGTCTACTTTTAAATAAAACAATTCAAATTTAAAACAAATATTCTCCTACAATGCAATCTGTTTGAAACAAAGTGATGTACAGTTTTTACCGGTCCATCTCAATATCTCTAATGTGATCACACCCACCAGCAGAGTGCCATTCATACGCTAATGTGCTGAGACAATCAAGGCAAATGGTAAACGCCCCCGACAGTGTTCAGAGGTTTGATTTAAACAATTCATTCATTTTACTGCACGTTTGCAACGATACACAGGCGAGAAAGCTCCAGGATATTCAGAAGAAGAGCGGGACTCCGTTGAACATTTGTATTTTGAAGAGAGACTTGATCCAGCCGAGGTTACAATTTCAGACGAGTAAGTCATTTAGTTTTCATTAGCTGACATGCTATTTTATATAAACATGTACATATTTTACTAGTGGGACTGTTTCCAGACTTGCCAGCCATTAAATTGTTTGCTGTATAATATAAATATGATATGTAATATGATCTAAAAATAATATGAACGTTTAGATTATATTTTATCTAGTGTTTATAATGCCTCATTATCATCAACAAAGCTTGTGCTTGCAAATATGTGTTAGGGTTAAATTAGTAAAATGCACTTTAAATATGCCCATTTTAGAAAATCAGCATACTAGAATGATTTCTGAAGGATCATGTGAAAATTCAGCTTTGATCACAAATAGCATTTTACACGATATTTAAATAGAAAACTGTTATTTTAAATTGTAAAAAGAGTTAAGAATATCAAAGTTTTGCCAAATGAATAAATGTAAATGTTTTTTCTGTATTTTGGGAGCAGAAGAGACTTCTTTTAACGGAAGTGTAGGTCTAAAATTAAGTAAAGTCTTTATGTAAAAAAATATATAGTCAGTTTACTTCTTTAAACTTAAAACTTGATTTGGATCATTAAGTCTCCTCACATTCGTTCTCTATCCCTCATTGATAGGCCCAGGGGAGGGTCTTTGTCTCTCATGTGTGAATTAAAATACATATTCATGATCATTCACGCCTCCTCGCATATTACCTTTCAACACTAAAATTGTCTTACAAAAGTTAAATTACTATATTTTTTTTGTATGAATGAGTGATCAGGATGGTTTTCACATAATTTTGTAACAAGATCCAGTTCTCAAAAGGCTTGTGAACAAATGTTTAGTATGTGTTATATGGCCTTATTTCAGTGACTTAAATGTATTTCTTTTTTTTCCAAAAACCATGCATAAACGTTATTTTCTCAGAAATACAAACCTATACATATATGTTGCTCACATATTATTGTAGCCCAGTTTGTGCTGAGTACAGTGTAATCAGACTTTAGCCATTAATATGTTTTTAAGCAACAGAAAAAAGCACAAATGTCAAGGCATTTCAAAACTTCTCCAGGGCCTAAAATACTCTCAGACCCCAGAGGGTTAAACAGTCTGGCGTAATAGTGCCAAAGCATACATAATGCTTTATGAAAGATACATAAACACCATATATCATCCAGCATTGGCTAAAGTAAATAATCTTTGTCCTTTGATAATAATTTGGTTCGAAAGTAATGGAAAACTATGCAAGTTGAGCTCTGCGTATCCACATGTCCTTCACCGGATGCATCTGGTGTGTGACTCACTTTAATTAACCCTGCCTGTCACACTTTACCAAAGTTGTGTTGAGAAATATATTTGAAAAGACAAAGACTGTTGTGCAACAAGCAACCCAAATGATATATATAAAAAATCCTGATATATATTGATAATCATTGGGAAAATCTTCTGATTATCTTTGTGTGAAAAGGACATCGACCCCAAGCCTACAACTTACCATTGCATGCTTTTTCTACTGAAGGTACTGAAAATGTATAATACAGATTATACAACAGTGAAATTGCTGTGCTGTAATATTATAAATGTATAGATATTTAATAGCTCACTGTGGTTTTAGTTTTAGTTGCAGTGATTGTGTTATAAATAACCCCATTTGCAGCAGTCACGGTGTCTTCACTTTATCATGTATCAGCTGTGCATTCACATGCCACCATTCTGGTTCAAACGTTAAAAACATGAACCATCCCAGTGGATCGCTTAACATGCACCTCACATCTTGAGGTTAACCACATCCCAACACTGTGACAAATCAACAACAGACAGGTGCCCAGCTAATTGAGTGAGAATTTGGTGCAAAACATTGTTTGCCTTGGGTCAGAACTGAAAATTGAGGCAACCGCAGCAGAAAGAGAGAATGAGTGAAAGAGAGAGAGAGCGAGAAAAAAAATAGTAGTGTAGGGAATAAAGAGAAATACACAGAAGGATAAATAAAGTATCCCAATATGAAAAGAAAAAAGAGTTGTCAAGGGCAAACAGATGGGTTACCACATTGAGACAATGTTGATAAAATCACATGGTGAAGATTCTAAACTTGATATGTGAAATGTCTAAACTGCTCAATGCCTAAAAACAAATCCATATTAGACTGGTCAGAGACCTCCACTACCAACATAATGCCTGTAAACACTGGAACCACATTACTTAGTTATTGGAATGAGTCACAGAGCTGAACAACATCTGAGTAAGTGTCCAGCTGAGATTCACACCTCAGAATTAATTTAGGATATAACAGTAAAATAATGAGTTTTAGGTTCTGCGTAGTGATATGTTAATAGGTTATAGTGATTACTATATTGTTTTGGCATGGCTGGAACGCTGTATTGACAAATTGGCATCCAGGACAGGAATTATCCATTTTATAATTTCAAACTGAGGGTGGGAGTACAGGGCAGTTCTTGTCTAGAATGAGGCTGGGAGGAACAAGGTGAATTGCATGATGTAGCATTAAATCTCAGAGCACTGAGACCAAACTCAGCAGGAGAGTTGGCTCTGTCCCCTACGCTGCAATTCAGAGAGCCCTAGAAAAGGGCTGAGTGATTTGGACCAGTCTGAGCTCAGTGGTACTCCAACAAGAGAGAGAATGAGGAGCAGTTGGGCATGAACCGGCCATCACATCAAGTCAAGTGAGGAACACTTTGGAAATGTCAGTCTCCTCACTTGGGGACGGACGGCAGGCTGTCACAGGAAGTGGGGTTGTAATATGGTGGTGTGTGTGAGATGGAAAAGTAGGACGATTAGAGCAGGCACAGCCAAAGCAGCCACTGGGGCTCATTTTCAATCATCCAATCGGCTGCCGTTTCTAGTGACAGTGCAGGGAGAAGGACTTTGACAGTTCAGAGCTTTATTGAAATGGATCTTGGAGGAGAGGTTAGAGGTGAACACCATGTGTTTTCAGATGGAAGACGATAGAATGCCTTCTACTGACTGCAATTTTAAAAAAGACAGTGCAGACATGAAAAGACATGCAGGATTGATGAAGCTAGACGATTTGTGTCGGACAAGGTTTGGGCTGCCTATGGACCCCCAACCAGTAGGAACCCAGTGCACTAAATCACAAAGTCGGAGAAACTTGTCTAAAAAGTTAAGTCAGGGAAGTTAAAGTATTGAGAAATACACTATGTAGCTAAAATCTCCCTTATAATTAACAGGTTTGACTAGCCCCTTTAATCAATAATCATAACAAATCTTAATACTACATCATTTAGATTTTATAGAATTATGTGTTTCTAAATTTGTGTCCATTTTCTGCTCAAGTATAACAATGCCATGTGCATTTAACAAGGTCTATAAACTTTTGGCATAGAAGAACTTGGCTGACCTGCACAAAGTCCAGACCTTAACCACTTGAACATCTTTGCATTGAATTGGAATGACAACTCAGAGCCAGACCATATCGCCTGACCTCATTGATACTCTTGTGTCCGAAAGTAAACAAATCCTTGCAGCTGTGTTCTAACATCTAGTAGAAAGCCTTTTCAGAAGAGTGGACACTGTTATAGCTGCAAATGGAGGACCAACTCCATATTTAAACCCAGGGTTTAAAAAGCATATATGGATGTGTTGATCTGGTGTCCACATAGTTTTGGCCAGTATACTTCTGAGTCAGGCATAAATGCCTTATCTTCCTCAGGTGCAAGAGTGCATTGGGGGCTGCATTAGACAGCAGTAGTGATTAAGCAGAGCATATGATCTAATTTGTGTCTGATAGTGGTGCATTAACTGCAAAGCCTCTGATCTTACAGTACAGGCTCTCTGCTGCGCTATAAGCCATAGTGCAGCCAAGGCCAGTCCCTTCACTAATGGAGACTCAACTCTCTTGCTTCTAGTGGTGCCATGCAAGCTCGCAAAAGGCGTGTATAAATCATGCATCCCACCCCGCAAGGCATCTGTTAATAATGGACCTGTTAAAAATGCATGTGATGAGGTACAGCCTGTCCTCCAAGTGCATGCGTAGGTAGTGGGAGTTTGCGTAGGGTAAAAAGCAAGTAGGTGCGTTCCTCTCTCGCTTTCACCGGTGCCGTTGCCTTAAGTGATGTATAAATGTCTTGTCCTTTCAAAGCAGTGGCTTAAAAGGTTGTTGGGATGCATAAACAGCAGTGAAGTTGTCATTTATTTACTCCCTACTTGACAGCAAATTATATGACATGGCCTCGGCTGTGTGTTAATGTATCTCACAGCTGAACAGAGTGATACTAAGTGAGCCATTTAGATGTCTGCTTCATCAACCCAACACGAGGGGGCGGCTTCCTCGCTGGCCATTTAAGGCAGCATATCAATTGGAAATAATGAGTAAGACTAACATGAGGGTTGTAATAGTGGATCCCTGGGTCCCAGGTCTGAATTTGTCATGTCAGAACATGGGTAGTTAATAATCACACAGTAACACAGGAAGGTGAAGAGGTTGACCGATGGGGAACATTGCCTTGTGATTCAAACCTTCAGGGCAAAAGATGCCCTTTTATATTATATTTAAATCTAAAATCACTATCAAAACTCCAAAGGAATACTCATATGCACTGACTCGATGATAAACCTCTCTTACATTTTTATACAGAAGAGATGTCTTAAGAACCACATTAACACCTGCTGTGAGGCTGCAAGTACAAGTGTCCACATTGCCCATAAAATGCCCTCCTCTATTATATGCTACACTGCCTAGCAAAAAAAGTAAAAAAAAAAAATTGCCGTTTGGATTTAAATACACAGCTACTTAAGAGCCTATGATTGGATCATAATTGCAGTGATTAATATGTTTCAGCTGGCAACAATTATTTTAATTATTTTAACTCCACTCTAACTGATTGAGTATGTAGCTTCTCATTTAAGCAAAGAAAACAAGGAGATTGCTGAAATCACTAGAATTGGGTTAAGAACTGTCCATTATTAAAACCTGGAAGGATAGTGGTTAACTGCCAGTTTCGCGGAAGAAATGTGGTCGGAAAAAAATCTTGAATGATCATGATCGGAGATCACTAAAACACTTCACACTAAAATGCAGTCACAGTGTAAAACATGGACATTATAACTCACTGCTATGTTTAATAGTGAAAGTAAGAGCATTTCCACACGCACAATGCGATGAGAATTTACAGGATTAGGACAAAACAACTGTGTAGGCACAAAAAAAAACACTTGTACGTGAGGCTTATCTGAAAAAACATCAATTTGCTAGTAGGGCAATCCATGAATAGTAGAATCCTCATGATATTATCGCGATAATTTTGCTGAAGATGTAAAATTATGCAATATTGTGAATATCGCGATTATTTTAATGCCCCTTTAAATTAGACTCATTTCACAGTCCTTGAGGGTAGCACAAACAATAAAAATCATCAGAAAAGAGATATGGTCATATGTCAGTATTACAGAGCAAAAGGCTGCACTTTAATTACAAGAATCCACACAGAATCCGGAGGAGTGTTTACGTGTGGGCATTGCCCACCCAAAAGGTTCGTCTTCCCTCCTAAAATAAACAAACTAGTGGCAAAACAACCAGGGCAGGCTTGTACAGTCAGATTAGCTCATTTAGTTGAATCTAAATAATTTGCAAATTATGTCTATAAGGGCATGGCAACAAAGAACATGTAGAAATATTCTTATGTCTACTTGCTAATGCATTTATTTCGAAATCTCGAGTGCTCAAACTTTAGCACAGGTATGACACGCTTTCAGGGTCCCTATAGACATGCTAGAGCCACATGTGCTGTATGCAAAAAATAGAGCGGAAGAAGCTGAGAGTTGATCACTTCAAATGCGAGGTATTATTCTTTTTGCCCAGAAAGCCTGTGAATATCTAGATGGTTAGATTAAGTGTTTTAAGAGTGGTGGCTTTATGACACTGAAATCTGAGATTGAGAAAGACACCACAGTGGGATGATTTCCTCTAATATTCTATTCAGATTAGTGCTTGATAGATATGGTTTTTCCAGTGGTCTATTTATAAATCACTACAATGAATATATTAATTAAAACATTTATTCAAAATCAAAATATTATTTGTATTAATTACAAACCAAGAAACAAGAAAATAGACCTAATCTGTGGTGTGTCATTTTAATTTATCATGACATGAATATTATTACAATATGTAATTATAACAAAATGTGTTTGTACATTTGGTTTAAATAAAAGGTGACTGATTTTGCTCCCTTATATGTTTTAGTTGCTATATTTGTAAAACACTAAACATTACAATTTGGTCAAGGAAGTTTCAAGAACATTTAAACTTGCTTATTCCTGAAGGTTACAGTCTCAGCCACAGACTTTTTGCCCATGGAATACCCACACACATTTCATCATAAACATTATGCATTTTGCAGAGCTGGCAGAAAGTCCATTCTGATTGGTTTGATGCAAGGAATCTCTTGTGAGACAAGAGAACAAGGGTTTTTATCAGTTCATCAGGTAACAAAGTTTGGTTTAAAATGTACCATGCTACAACTTTGTTGCATGCCATACCACAGTAAATAATACGTTATAATTAAAAATAATCGAATTATATTAAACACTTTAAATAATAACTTTTGAGCCATTTCAGAGCAAATACATAATTATCAAGATATATATTGATTATCATCTATTGGCTAAAAAATATTGAGATATAAATTGTTTTAGCCATATCGCCCAGCCCTATTTGCTAGGGAGCATAAAGACTGCACTGTGGAGCAATTTAAAAAGGTCATGTGAGTCCAGATTTACCCTATTCCAAAGTGATGGGTGCGTCAGGGTAAGAAGGGAAGTGCATGAAGCGATGCACCCATCCTGCATAGTGCCCACTGTACAAGACCTGGAGAGAGTGTTATGATCTGGGGTTGCTTCAATTGGTCAGGTCTAGGCTCAGCAATTTTATGTGACAATAAAATGACCAGGTTATCCCGTCAATGGATTTTTTTCTTCCCTGACGGCATGGGCATATTTTTGATCCCCTTGCGGCACATAAAAGAGAGAGCAAGAGAATCATACTTTAATTGGCCCTAAAAAAGCAGTGAAAATTATGTCAATATTCTTTAGCCCTGGACAGTGTAACAAGTAATGTAATACAATAAAAACTGCTCCGGACCATACACACATTGTGAAGTCTGTTGAAATTCAGTCCATTGTTTATGCTTTGCTTACTGAGCAGTATTCTATGAAGGTTTCATGATCAATTCAGCTCATTAGATTTGGTTCAAAGACACATCTTTAATAAAAATAAAACCTTGTCTGACCTCGACAATAGATATTTTGCATGTGCTGCCCTGCAAAGGCAAAATGCAGTGAATACACATGTCTAAACTGTTAAAACAAAATTGTGTCTCTTAGAAAGATCTGTGACAGACAGGTTTGGCTCAACTGTGTTATAATTCAAAGAAAAATGAGTGTGACATTTTTATGTTTGGATGCATGGCCTTTGACATTAACAACAAAATATATAGAAAAAGGTTTTCTCCTACCATTAAAAGTTGATAAGCCTATTTATTTTTATATCCTGATTATGCACAAATGTATGGTTATTTACATTTTATTATTACTGGTTTTAACCATCAATCCAGAACGTTTTGGAATCACTGAGCTGAAATAAAGCCTCTGGAAACAATTTGTTTATAACAACAAATGATATGCTGGGCTTGAAGCTACATTTTGCTTGCTTTGTTCTGTCAATTCTGTGGATATGAAGCCAACAGCTTGTGCGTATAGCAGATTAATCACAAGAGTAGTGGCCCAGGCCTTTTCAAACATCAGTAAAGCTCCTATTATAATGTTATTTGTAGCTGCATATATGTCTAATAGTTGTCTTATGTAATCTCTAAAGTGTCAGAATGCCTTAGCATTTAGCCTTGGGTTCTCGCCGTCATCCAGTGGCACAAATCTAGTTCTGATGGGAGGAGGGAGCAGCGTTGCCTGGTGGGAATTATAACACCTTGATGGTGTGGCTGCTCCTCTTACAGAGCACTTAGTAAGAGTATCCTCATATGGGAAAAAAGAAAAAAAAGAAAACCGAAAACACAGACCTGATATGACCTGCACCTAACATTTTAATCCTAATCCTTATTGCTGGGATTGTGCAGTATGCATTATTTAGCAGTGCAAGGTCATTTAATCAGTATGAGCCTCACTTCAGGCTGCAGTGGGTGACAATGTAGTTGTTCGCTGTTCTGTAAAAATGTAAAGTACGGCAAAAACAGTGGCATTAGCAGAAATAGAAAATAGAAAAGTAGACTAGGGTAATAATTCGTTTTGCAGATGAACCTTGTTTATGTGGAAAACACAGTGAAAAATATACTAAAAATAATCTCGATGCACAGAAAGGCAGAAAACACTGAATGGGAGTTCAACCTTATTAGATACTTTGGAAATAGCTAATATGAAGTTTGCAAAGATATGCAGTACAGAGTCTGAAAGCATTAATTGTTCTTAACTCTCACATTATGGAAAATGCACTCACTGAGCACTTTATTAGGAATACCTGCACACTTACATATTCATGCGATTATCTAATCAGCCAATCATTTGGAAGCAGTGCAATACAAAAATTCATGCATATATGGGTCAGGAGCTTCAGTTAATGTTCACATTAATCATCAGAATGTGGAGCAAATGAGATCTCATTGATTTCGACCATGGCATTGTCGGTGCCAGATGGGCTGGTTTGAGTATTTCTGTATAACTGCTGATCTCCTAGGAGTTCATGCACAACAATCTCTAGAGCAGGGGTCATCAACCTTTTTGACATTGAGTGCCATTTATTATATTTTGAATAGACTTGAAAATATTTCTGAACCCCACAATGTGGGTTTATGATTTCTCTTTAAAATTGTTTAATGTAATTTTGAGTTTGACTATTGTTTAAGCAGGGTGAACCTGTATGCTGAATTGGAAATCTCAAGGATTAATATTTTTGTTTTATTATTACATCACATGATGTTCTAAAAGCAAAATGAAACAAATGAAACTTGGAATGTAGACTGTTATCCGTGCAGCTTGACTGAAGTAAAGTAGAAGCGTTTACTCACGTGATTAACCGAACATGAAGTGCTGCCAACTCATGATGTGCAAATGGCTTGCACGTGCTGCACAAGTCTGTTGGGTATACTGCAGTCTTGTCACATTTGAACTTTTTCTTTAGCCTCCCATTCAGCTCATGGAAACACGCTGCGTGATCATGAGGAAGGATTACATCAAGATGTAGATTGGGATGCAGGTGTGGATTTTATATAAATAAAACAGTCTACTCCTCCCTCGCTGTTGCTGTCAGTGATTACCCCTCCATGTGCCAATGCTGGCACACATGCCATAGTTTGCCAAACCCTGCTCTAGAGTTTACTTAGAATGGAGCCAAAAAACAAAACAAAATCCAGTGAGCGGTAGTTCTGCAGATGGAATGGCCAGATGGAGAATGGCCAGACTGGTTTGATTGTCAAAAAGGCTACGGTAACTCAGATTACACTCTGTACAATTGAAGTGAGTAGAATAGCATCTCAGAATGCACAACACATCGAACCTTGAGGCGGATGGGCTACAACAGCAGAAAACTATGTCAGGCAATTTATTAGGACCATAGTGTTCCTAATAAAGTGCACAGTTAGAGTAGATGTGTCATGCCTTGTTTGACCTGATTGAAACCAAGCACCATTGTATCTTGTGTGTCACATTACCTGTTGTGACAAGGCCATTTATAAAACGTGACAGCACATAAAATGTAGGATGTAGGGTTGGTGGGCAGGGGGTGGATCGGGGTATGCCAAGAGCAGAGAACCTCTGGATTGTTCAGGTGTGGGTGGGAAAAATAAATGTAATGTAATGTAAAATGTATTAATCATAATAATCAGAATATAAAATTTGTCTGCCATTTAAAAAAACAGTAGTTCATTAGACTAACTGTTGGCTGTTTTTGGTTTAGAAGCAACGTGCACTTGCCACATTAATATAAAATGTTCCATCACAGGTGTGCATTTATCTGCATTTTACAGTAGCTTGGACAATGGCTCATCCAATTAGAATTTAGAGTCAGAAATATCCATTTTATTAATATGCCTTTTTCAATCTGAGAAAAGAACTAAATTGCTTAATTAAATGAGCAATTTTCAGAACCCATTTATCATGTCTAATTAACTAAGCTCTCGTTATCAAAAGCTAGTCAATTGTTTTGTTGAGGGATTATTTAAGTCTCACAGGGTGTTTTTCAGCTGTTGGAAAGTGTAATTTTAAAAATTAAAAGTCTGAAGTGCTGTAAAATAATTTAAATAGTTAAATGTTCATTTTCAGTGGTGTGAGCAAGTGGCTCATATTTACCCAGGGCTTTGTCTGCTCTGTGGCTTACAGTTTAGGGTGATTGCAATTTAGCTCCAATTGCTACCTCAGCCTTGGTCCAAGATGTAGCGTTTAAATTAAGGCTGTGCCACATTACACGGCAAGTCAAGTGTGCTTAATCAAAGTATTTTTACCTTTTATTTTTTATTTCTGCCGGGACAAAATCATCTAATCTGGTGCGTAGCATTAATGCCACCGTTCCCAGCATAAAGAAATATTTGGGGCATGATTATTTCATAATGATCTGCATCATATTAATTTCATAGGGGAATATTCATGCTACATCAGGGCACCATTGTTTATTCTTAATGTATTCCATGTCTGAAATAGTCCATAAAGTTGCTGTCACAATAGTAAATAATTTATTGCGATAAGTGTAATTGTCAGGGCTGGGCAATGGGAGGATTATACCACTCAGCATATTTGCGAAAGTGTGATGTCACCTTCGCTGCTGGAGTGTTCAGTATCAGCGACTTTTCCTCTGGTAAAATAGCTGTAATTGTGTGGGTGGCCATGAACACTCTGACGTGGGATGAGTCCAAACAGCAAAGAGAAGCTTGGTGACATTCTCTGTGGAAAAAGCTACAGATGTGCATTTGGGATTGTCTGTTAATCAGCCACCAATCCTCTTCTCTTCATTATTTCATGTCAGCTATACGGTCATACTGCAATGGCCAATTACTCACTTTTTGTTTGTAGCAAGTTGGCTGTTCTCTACAGTGCATTGTGTTTGTTAGTGTAATATGAGCACATTCTTGAATATATTGAATATATATTCAATATATTCAGCTTCTTGTTCATCAATTTTAGATAATCAAGGTCTTTGACTACAATCTGAGATTTGAACAGTGTGTATGAGTCAGGTCAAGTAAAATTCTTTATTGTCATGTCAATATTAAATACTTTTGAGAAGATGACCTGCATCATGTGGCGTGAAATGCTATACTCTAAAACTATTCAAACAGCATTTTGCTAATTATTTTATAATTATTATTATTAGTGTTGTCAGTTGATTCAAATATTTAATCGCAATTAATCACATGATTTTTTCATAGTTAAGTGTGATTAATATCAGATTTTGAAATATTAAGAAAACAAAAAAGAAAATAATTTGTAACAAATTTGTATCAACATTTTCCAAACAAAGCATTCCACAGTATAAAGATAATCAGCCACCAATCCCCCATTTCTAGGGTTTACAAAGAATGGTGTGAAAAGGGAAAAATATCCAGTATGTGGCAGTCCTGTGGGCGAAAATGCCTTGTTGATGCTAGAGGTCAGAGGAGAATGGGCCGACTGATTCAAGCTGATAGAAGAGCAACTTTGCCTGAAATAACCACTCGTTACAACCGAGGTATGCAGCAAAGCATTTGTGAAGCCACAACACGCACAACCTTGAGGTGGATGGGCTACAACAGCAGAAGACCCCACCGGGTGCCACTCATCTCCACTACAAATAGGAAAAAGAGGCTACAATTTGCAAGAGCTCACCAAAATTGTTTTTTTGAACATGACAATGAGTTCACTGTACTAAAATGGCCCCCACAGTCACCAGATCTCAACCCAATAGAGCATCTTTGGGATGTGGTGGAACGGGAGCTTCGTGCCCTGGATGTGCATCCCACAAATCTCCATCAACTGCAAGATGCTATCCTATCAATATGGGCCAACATTTCTAAAGAATGCTTTCAGCACCTTGTTGAATCAATGCCACATAGAATTAAGGCAGTTCTGAAGGCTGAAAGGGGTCAAACACAGTATTAGTATGGTGTTCCTAATAATCCTTTAGGTGACTGTATGTATATATATATATATATATATATATATATATATATATATATATATATATATATATATATTATATTTAAATAATAAAATATATATATATAAAAAAATGTAATCAGTGTAAGGAAAATACGATACTGCATTTTACTCGATGGTTGTACGACCTGACATTTTAGTTATTAAATAAAAAAATGGGATGTGTTCAAAATGTTTGGTATATTCAAACCCACATGAAACAAACATAGATATAGTATAGTATTAGAGTTCTAATATTAATTTTGTATTATATTTTTTATATAGATTTTAATTATGGGGAACCTTATTTTTGACTGACCCATGTATTTTATAGACAGATAATATATTTTCATTTTATGTATATTGTTAATACCATTTTATTTTTATATTTGTTTATTATTAAAGATTAAAATTGGCTGATTCACATGGCAGAGAATACCTGTGTAGGTCAGAAAGAGCTCCAGAGAGATGAAGGAGAGAGAATTAACAGGTGTTTAAATGTTTCTCTTCATCCTACAGCAGGCAGCATTACACAAAGCATTTTTGCTATTTCTGCATTTCTACAACAAACGTGTTGTATTATGACTTGTATTATGATGGAGTCTGCAAACCTGCATCGCTCCGACATTACATACTTGCAATGTTGACAGCGATGTTTTTTATAAATAGGTGCGATAGTTTTAGCGCTTTGCTGTGTTTGCTCACAGGTGCAGTACAATGACTTTCATGTCACAAAATGTGTCCACTTTGCACACTCACACCAAATTCAACAAGTGCTGCTGCATGAGGATTTCCTGTATTCATGCAGATTCTGGAATGAATACAAAGACATTTCAGACACTTCAGATTATTTTCAACAGCAGGATATGTTTTTCTTTTAATAAGTGATACAGGCATATGCTTAATCACAAATTAACCCGGTATTTCTTATCACTATTAAAGTTTCAATCGGTCTTGTCCGGTCGGGCAAGTCAAATTCACTTTCACCATGGCAACACTTTGAACTTTTCATCATGTTTTCATCATGTTCCTCCAACCATTCGAGTATTGCGTTCAGTGTGGCAGGGAAATGTTTCTTCTGAAAGAGGTCACTGCCATCTGGGAATACCATTGCCATAAAGGGGTGTACCTGGTCTGCAAAAATTTTTTGGTAGGTGGCACTTGTCAAATTGACATTCACATGAATCGTCAGACCCAGGGTTTCCCAGCAGAACATTTCCCAGAGTATCACACTACCTCCACCAGCTTCTCAACTTGCCACAATTGCCTCAATTTCCGTCCACGGAACTGCTGCTCACTGAATGTTTTTGTTTTTAGTACCATTCTTCGTAAACTCTAGAGACTGTTGTGCGTGAAAATCCCAGGAGATCAGCACTCAAACCAGCCTGTCTGGCACCAACAATCATGCCACGGTCGAAATCACTGAGATCAAATTTTGTATCCATTCTGAAGGTTGAGGTGAACATTAACTGAAGCTCCTGACCTGTATCTGCATGGTTTTATGCATTGCAATGCTGCCAAAAGATTGGTTGATTAGATAATTGCAAGAATAAGCAGGTGCACAGGTGTTCCTAATAATGTGCTCAGTGAGTGTATGCCCAGTTCTTCTAGAGCAAGTGATCATAAATAAAAGGTGCAAAGTCTATGTTCAACAGTATGATAATTTTGGGATGGAAGGGATGACTGTGTCTACATGTGTACTCCTGTGTGTGTGTGTGTGTGTGTGTGTGTGTGTGTGTATGTGTGAAATTGTTCAATGCATTTATAAAGGACATCTCAATGTGATATTCCTTTATGCCCCCTAATGTCTCTTCCCCCTAATGTATGTTGTAATGAATTAGAAGTTACATACACAACTACATCAGCCCCATGCTGCTTGCCCACTCCATACATCATGGCTTTCTGGTGCCTTAAGCTGCAGTTACAGGAGCTGTCTTATCCGCCTTCCATGTAGTTCTATCTTCCCATAAACTATTCTTCCACTGTTCTGCATAGCTGCCCACTCACCTCCTCACCATTGATTTTTGGGCTGTGTTCACCTGCGTCGGAGTGCCAGAGTAATGCGTTGATTCAGCAGCACTCTACAAGTGGAAAGGCCATGGAGTATCTATGGCAACGGCAAACCCAAAGCTCTTCATAACTGTGACAATTTTCTTCAGCTTTAGTTCCTCCTCAGGCTCTCTGTCTACTTCCCCATGTCTTTCTGTATCCCGTCCAATATGTCAGGCAACTCTCCTGTTGCCCGGCCTCACTGCCAAACCCTCAGCCTTGTGGGACTTAATGGGCTCATTATAAACCAGGCTACCTGTTGTTCTTGGCTCACAAAACCCACCGCCATCATTAAGATCAAACGTCACCTCCATCTGTAGGGGGTCACTGCTGAATATTTAAGAAGGTAAAAAGAGGTCTTTGAAGAGAATACCCCCAAATCATTCCCTTAAAGCAAAATTCAGTTGGCTGGTTGTCGAATCGTAATAGGTTATTGAGTGAACTTAGAAAGTCTGTAAAAATCCCATAATTAGATCTTCCTGGGCTCCAGAGAGATGGGCAGGATGATGGAAATCAAAACTCGGATTAGCCATGTGTATCTCTCCCCCATTACGGGCAGGTTTTATGAGATATACATCCATTAAAGACATGAATCTACCTGTAAATTATAAAATGGGGAAAGATTAGAGCTCTTATGCGTTGTAGCACATGCTCACCGATCCATTTACTCAGACCAATTACATCAATAAAGAGTTGAGAAATCTAATGGAAAAGCATGATTTGCTTGTTCTTCCTGTCTCCAAGAGCTATTACAAGAATGCAGGTTGTTATATATTTATCACATTTCAGAACAGAGCAAGAGATTTTTGTCTAAAAGGCATCCTTTTTGTTAGCAAAATCCATTTAAGATGTGCTCAAGTTATTGTGTCTGTGCGTGTTGATTTTAAACTAATTATGCTACCCGAGGGGAGCTCGGAGCACTATGTAGCTGACAAATTCAGCCTCTTCACCAAGACTTTTCCCTTTATCTTCAGCGTTCCACTCTGGCAGGTGGAGGGGAAACTCGCTAAGTTCTTGGCCAAGCAGCTTTTTCTGCCCTGTGCTGTCATAAAATGAGCAAGGGATCTTTTTTTACATCAAAGAAGATCGAATGCTTTGGTTACATAACCCAACCTGATCAAGCCAGTTTCCCATGTGTGTTGGAATACAAATTAGTGGCCGCACCAACCAAAGACAGTTTACCTGCCCTGCAAGGACGGAATGTGATTTGAAAGTCGTAGCAATTTTTTTTGTGTGTGTGTTAAGACAGCCTGTTGAGAATTCCGAACCAGACAGATCTGCTTGACCTTGCATCAAATGAGAAAACACAGGCTCCGCTGCGCTTCCTGTCGCATTTTGTCCAGAAATGTATTTATCAAAGGAGAAAATGTGCTGAACTCCTCCCACTGCCTGCTCACTTTCACAGCATTGACATATTGGATTGTTGACATCGGCAGGGCCGCGCAGCGGATACAGATGGCAAATTCTCATTGATCAGTGGTTCACCAGGGTCAGTAAAATTTGGTGGAGCCAATGCAAGAAGCTCTCTTATTATTCATTACTCTTATGGGGGTGATGGATGGCGTTTATGAGTGGGTTGGGTTAATTTAGCTCAGCAAACATGACAATGACATACGTGTCAACTGCCAAAAAGTGCCTATACATTGTAGGTGCTGTAGTCTAGTTATATAGACAGGTTAAACACAAATATTCCAGACAGGAGGAATCAATTCATGAATGAAATTACTGACCTGTGGGGTTGTGTGCAAACATTTATGCCAGCAAAGATTGCACGTTGTCTCTGTGTTTATATTTGCTTCTCCCGCAGAACAGTATGGAATATCTTTTCTGTGGAACCCGCCTCTATTCTGGGCCCCCTCAAGCCCCTGCTTATGTATTTGCTCTGAAATGGCTTAAATGAGTGTTTGGTTCAACAATCATTTGAACCAAACACCCATTGTTGTAACATGATCATATGGGAAATCTACATGTTTCTTCCAAAAGTTAATGTACCCTGAAATCAACCCCATTCTGCCAAATTATTGACAAGCAGACTTTCCCATTAGACATTTTTGCATCAATTCAAGTGTGTTTACATTTCATTTTGGTGTTATTGAACAACTACTAAGGAATGGGTTCTGGTCCCATAGGAACCAGGAGGTAATTGCATTCACCTAAACAATGGTGAGCATCATTGATGGTTAAGTTTAGGGTTAGGGTTTGGGATAGGGGAAGAGTTAATAAAATGTGCATTCATGTTAGCTGTATTACATAAATAATACAAATCTTGGTGTCACTCTCTGGGCATTTCACCTGGAAACTGAAGCTTACGCATTCTCAAATTTTGCTTCAGCACCTCGTGAGAATTGGCCTTTCAGCACCTTGGACAAGGCCACAGAAAAGCACCCTAACTCTTCTCTGTTTTGCTGAAGCTAGGAGCCTGCTAGGTGCCAGTTGACCCCTGTGTGACAGAATAAACAACATTTAGTGGTATATGCCACACAGTGGTATATGTCTCTGTCTTGATGATCCATACTTAACCAAACATTAAAATGGCAGAATGGAACAGATGGACTAGCTACTCATTCTATTCTCAGGACTTTCAGATCAGCACTGCTATTAGAGCCTGATTCATTATGATTAATTTCAATACCAAAATAAAATTATAGTTGTGGCAGAATGATAGGTTTTACTGTATCTTTGTGAAGTGCTTTGATTTTTATGTCAAAAAGTTTTTGAAGCAATACTACACTCTCTACGGTTTCTTCAATGGTTCCCTCAGTCATTGTGTTTAACAGTATATAGTTGTGGATTGAGATGTGTTGACTGAATGTCATCATAGAGTTTGTCGCTGATCCAGTCTCTGAGTTTAGCCAAGGGGCTGAGAGCTGTGCTTTAGAAACCTGTTTACGGTAACCAATGAGGCTTTTGATTTCAGAACTAGCTCTCTTCTCTCCCAGATTTATTACAGTTTGATGATATCAAATGATTGCCCCCGCTCCAAAAACAATCGACTGTTGACTCCTTTGGCATCAGATCCGAATCTGATGTCTCACTCCTGCAGAAATCGATATCAGTCACTTTGCTAGAACATGTCTGGCTCTTATGGGATCAAAATCCTGTCAAAAGTATTGTGGTCATGGATCCAGAAATACTAACCGTGAATCATAATAATAAGCGTGAATCTAAAAATAATAAGCGCACATAAAAAAATAAGCGCAAAGCTCAAAAATATATAAACATATTTTTATGTATATTTTTCTACATTATTGCAGAAACGAGTGACCAAGCGTCCCCAAGTCAATAAATAATGCAATAAAGTGGGCTTGATGTTGGATGCTCTTTATTCACAAATAGTCGCAAATTTAGAGACTGTCTCTACAGACACAGGCAACATTTGAGCATACTTATCCAAAACATTATATAGTACACAACTTCAACATTATTTGAAGCAAATGACTTACAGTCATACAACCAACTTCACAGTGTGCATGTAGGTGTCAGCAATAATGCACACCTTTTAGATTTTTGATATAACAATAAAAGAAAAGTCAAATTCTATGTAAGCATTTCTATAATCATCAGTATTGTAATAGGCCTTGGTGTCGGGATCTGGACATTTTTTTAACGGAAAAGTGGATCAAGTTGGGTTCTGAACTCACGACTACATTGGTACAGTTAGTAAAAACATGCATCAAACATCCACACCACACCAACATAGCCCGGGGTTTTTTTTTTTTTTTTAGATATGTAGCCAATAACCTACAAACAAGGAATTCTTAAATAATGCCTAAACTAAAGACTCAAAACAGACACAAGCAGCATATCTATCAACCATAAATAATATAATATTGAGCAGCAGCCGTCGGAGTTGCATTGGAGTGATGTCACCTCCCCTCTACAAATGATTGGCTAGAGGAGGAGCCCGAGTAGAATCTTATAATTATGACCTAGCATCTCATAATTGTGATTTAGTATCTCAAAATTATGACTTAGCTTCTCATTATTATGATTTAGTATCAAATAATTATGACTTAAATAATTATTATCTCAAAATTATGACTTTGTATCTCATAAACTAGATTTTTTTTTTCGGAAATGGGTTTCCATACACAACTCACCCATGAATGAATGTGCTTTAAAAATGGTAATTGAATGTGCAGTGATCAAGTCACATTGTACTTTCAGCCAGTGTGTTGTTGTGGCTTTTGTTGCGTGGTTCTTACCTGCCTTTGGCTGAGTTTGCTTTTCTGTTTGATAAATCACCATAAAGACTGTTGCTTCTCTGTAAAGCGCTGTGCAGTCAGCCATGTCAAATTTGAATAAGAAAATGATAACAAAGAAAGAGGATCTGCCACATTTAACACGGGAAAACACAAGCTGGCATCTTATTAAAATGAATGAAACCAATAAGACACAGGCTTGCAGAGATATGGTGTACCAAAGACAGCCAAAAGGTGAAGCAATGTTGTTTTTATAGACTGGAACAGTCAGAGGAGACAGGAAACAATAGGGATATGAGAAAAGAAAGGAATCGGATGGCGTCAGCTACATTCGAACTTGGGTCGCCCACATAAGAGCCACAATGCAATGTGCACTACCTGCCTTTTGTTTGGAGGCAAAAAGCTGCCACTCTATATCAGCAATCAATAGGGGCATGACTGACACAGTGATTGTGAGATTGTGTGTAGAAAATAAACGGCAAGAGTGAGCTGAATTTCTGCTTTTGCAGAACAGTTTTCAGTTTTCCACTCAGTGCCTTTCATTGTAACTCTGAATGAAATCAGAGTGCATCACTCATCTTCAGATGAATATGGTTAGAGCCTATGGGATCAAAATCCCGTCAAACGTATTGCGATCACGGATCCAAAAATAAGTGAGTCAACAAAATGATAAGTGCAGATAAATAAATAATACATGCAAAAATAAATAAAATTGCGGATCAATATAATTAGCGCAGATAAAAAAATAACAAGTATAAATCAAAAAAATATAAATTATAAAAATATAAATTACATATAAAATATGCTGCCAAAAAACAACAAAATAATTGTGCTCTCTGACAATTTTGCTCATATTTTCATATTTTTGTACGCTTACGCTGTATTTTCCTTTGCTTTTGTTTCCAAGTCCTGCTCTTGGTTTTCCAAAACTTCTGAGTAGAATTTCATGTATATCAGGGGGCGTTTTGCGTCCAATGGGGACTATTTATTCCCCAATGGGGAAGATTACTATTTATCTCATAATATCTAATTTTTTTATCTCATAATTTTGATTTTTAATCTCATAATTAAAGATGTTCACCTCATAATTTAGATTTGTTTTAGCAGAAAAGATTTACTTATTACTTCCAGAAAACTTTTTACTTTTTACAACATTGATAAGATATTTTAACTCATAATTTCTTAGAATTATGACTTTTAGTCTCATAATTATGACTTTCTAAAAAAATTTGACTTTTTATCTCATCACCATTTTGTTTATCAGAAAATGTTTACTTTTTAGTCCCATAATTTTTACTTTTTACCTCATTGATATGACTTTTTATATTATAATTATGTCATTTTTATCTCAGAATTTTGACTTTTTAATCTCACAATTTTGATTTAGTATCTCAAAATTATGACTTTATATCTCATAATTAAGTCTATTTATATGATAGTTTTGACTTTTTATCTAAATATTTTGACTTTTTAATCTCATTATGAATTAACATCTCATACTTAATTTTGATTTATTATTTCATAATTATGTATTTTATTTCATAATTATGACTTTGTTATCTCATACTTATGAACTTTTATCTCAATATAACAACTTTGTTTATCAGAATAAATTTTTTATATATGGCGGAAATGTATAGAAGCCCAAAGTAGGAGATGCAAAGTCATAATTATGAGTGAAAAAAAGTCATACTTATGATGTAAATAGTCAAAATTAGGAGATACAAGTCATAATTTTGATCAATGTCATAATTATGAGATTTAAAAATGTATAATGATGAGATAAAGTCATAATTATGAAAGAAAAGTCATATTTATGAGATGCATAATTAAGAGATGAAATTCAAAATTATAAGATATTAAGTAAAAAAAAAATTACTTAAAGTCATACTTATGAGATACGAAATCCTAATTATGAGATTGAAAAGTAACAATGTTGAGATTAAAAGTCAATAGATTGAGATAAAAAGTAATCTCATAATTATAATATAGTATCTCGTAATTTTTACTTAGTATCTCATAATTATGACTGTATCTTATAATTTTGATTTACCAAAGCATTATTTTTATGTGGCGGAAAGGGGCTTCCATAGAAATGGAATTTTAAAAATAAAATTCACCAATAACTCTCAGCACTTTCTCAGTTCTGTGGAGGACAAGGTGATTTTGGAAGGATATTTTATTATATGACTGATACCCGAAGAAGGTGACTGCTGTCCCCCCATTCACCCGATCCACACACAACCCTGGATACACATGGGAGAGACTTTATGGTGCTAGAGGCAAACGGTAATCACAAATGGAAGCATTTTCAATTTGATTAATGCAGCTACGGATTACAAATTGACCCATTCGCTAATCACCCAGTCTCTGTACCCATCGTGCCTTTGCCCCAGGCCGTCTACAGTAGCTATAAAATAGTGCTTGGTTCAGTCTATCTCCAAGATATCCTGTGATGAACTAGTAGTTTATATAGCTGCTTTTAACTGCTCCCTCTCTCTCTCTCTCTCTCTCTCTCTCTCTCTCTCTCTCTCTCTCTCTCTCTCTCTGTCTCTTTCTGTTTTCTCCTTACAGCAGATATACAATACCACCTGTATATTATCATAATTAGCATTTGCTTAGCAGCAGGTACAGTTACAGAGTGTCTATTAATGTGTGGCATTGGTTATTTATGTCCCGCCCCCCTTTTTCTACTCTTGCGATAAGGAAATGTACTCACAGAGAGAGGAAGAGGAAGTGGAAGGGAAAAAGGGTGGGAGTTCTTCCTCTGCAGTGACCCCTGGGAGCCAGGAGCTGGGCTGCTTCTCAAAACCCGCCGGAGGCGGATCAGTTATTACACCAGCGTCTGCCTGGCATGCTACACTCCACTCTGGGCCATGCTAGCATATGCTGTAGCCTTCCATTTGAAGCCTTTTTGCATCTCCCCAAACATCTGGACACACGTTTGTCTATGGAGTTAGAATTGTTTCTAATTCAGAGACAAATGGTAAGAGATTCACAAAAATACATTGAATTCACAAATAAAGAAAATGAGATTTGCAAATAAAAAAATTATTTACAGTTATATTTTTTTCTCACAAATACAACTCTGTCCATCATTCATTTGTGAATTGCGCACATTTTTTTGTGGATTGCTTTTGTTCATTTGTGGATGGCAGCTCACATTTGTGAATTCTGAAACATTTCTTGCACGTGAGTTGTGGGCAATCCACAAATAGGTGGAGTCTACCCATCATCTATCAAAAGCCAATCATATAATGGCCACATTACTCGGACCAATTGTAGCATGTTTTATCTTCAACCAATTACGCTTAGTTTTACTATCAGGGCGGGGCCAGGGTCACAGCACTCTAATGAACATGTCATCAAGCACTAAAAGATATGCTCCAAGGCTGCAAACGTTTAAAGAAACAGACACCATCAGAAGAATACTGTGACTAATGTGGTTGTATAATTTTCTCTCAGTTATAAACATGTAGTGTCTTGTTAAATGTTGCTAGCTGAAAATTACCCCTTTGTAGAATGTCCTGATCATTAGCTTTATAGCTAACCTTGGCTGACTGTACAAGACTGCTGTTTTAATTTTAATTAAGTTTCTTGACTGAAAATCCTAGCTACATAATGGAAAATGTATGTATGTGTAGTCAAAATCTTTACTCTTAATGTTACATAGCAGATCCAAACAGACACACTACAAAAGATCAGTAGTATAGATAATAAACGTGCATAAGATAAAACGTGCTACGAATGGTCAGAGTAATGTGGCCGTTATCTGATTGGCTTGAGGAGATGATGGGTGGAGTCCACCTATTTGTGGATTGCCCACAACTCTCGTGTTAGAAATGTTTCTGAATTCACAAATGTGAACTGCCATCCACAAATGAACAGCAAGCGATCCACAAATAAATGCATGCGATTCACAAAAAAGTTTTTATGAAACTCCTAACATATAATTATTAATCTCATTCTTTTTATTTGTGAATTCATTTCATTTTTGTGAAACTCCTTACATTTATTTGTGAATCTCATTCAATATATTTGTAAACCAACTTTCTATTTGTGAATCTCTTTCCATTTGTCTCTGAATTAGAAACAATTCTAACTCCATATTTGTCCTGCATTGTGCCTGAAATGAACAATTTTGCCTTCAAGTAACAGCAAAGACAACATATGGGAGAGCTTCTGGCATGGCAGCAAGCCTCTTTAATGCACTCACAGTTGCACAGAACACAGCAGAGATGTCTTTTTGAAAGACAGGTGTGACTGTCACCTCAATGCAAAGCTATCATCTAAAAATAATTGTCACGGTCGATACAATAGTACATATAATTACATGGCTACCATGCTTTAATGGGAGATTTGTGGATTGGGTCTTATTGTCTGTGGGCTTGGATGCTTCAAGTGAAGAGAGCGAATGGTATTATTGACATTGTTTGGAGCTCTTAGCAGATATTAGAGGCTGGGGAGGTTTTGTCATGTTTCCACTGGTGAAATGTAGCTTTTAGATGCAGTGGGTGGAATGAATCACAGCTGAGGTCAGGGAAGTGTTGCACTTTTAATGACTGCAGTATATTAATGTGAAAAAAATTAAAACTTTCAATGGCTCATCTGCCAGTGGTCAGCAAAAAATAGAACATGTCAATTAAAACATGCAGTATTTATGAAATAATGTAAGACAAAATGACTTTGGGTAAGAAGATCCTAAAATGCATCTGATTGGGTGGGAGGCTCTTCAAGAATTACTGAACTCTCCCTCTAAGGGACATGAGGGGACATTAGTACAGTTATATTAATTGCCTCTCATCAAGTAATTCAGAACATGCTGTGGCATGTGTGAAACTTGCCCAGCTATGACACAGTTATCACATGATTTGGAAGAGTGTTGGGCTCTTCCTACTCACATGATAGATGGCACAGCACAAAGGCACAGATATTGTCATGCAAATTTTGTTAACTGCTCTAGCATCATGTAGTTGCATGGCGTCACATAATGTTTAAAGTCAACATGAAATCAAATGAACCATATTTACTTTAGTAATATACTAACCTGGTCTTATTGCGCATGATTAAACTGTGCACATTGTTCTAATAAAAATGGTCTTCATAATATTTTATTAAACTGTAATATCTTGCTCCACCTCAGAAATTATTTTTCTTTCAACACCCCACCCACAACCACCTGTCTCTATTTTGGTACTGTTCTAGTATGATATGTATATTCTGAAATGTAATGCCCAAATTTTGTGATTCAATTAATTCCTGATGGATAAAATCAATAAATGTTTTGTTGAAGATTTAAAAAAAAATGTTTGGGTGATTTGGTTCTTCAACCAAATGTCCATGTCCATATTCTTGCTACACTTTAATGGGTCACCTTCTTATTCTGTCAAAAATGTAAAAATAAAAAATTGGTAGCATGCATGTAGTACCTCTAAAATACATGAAACCACTTTTAATTTTCCCACATTTTTAAGGTACATGTATTTTTTTAACATTTAACCCTTTAAGCTCGGATGGGCCCGTCAAAAATAATTGTCAAGATATTGACAACTACAGTCTTGACAACACATAATTGGTATCATTTGAAAGCTTAGAAGCTCTACTTTCCAATGCATGTAGGCATTATGACCAACTAAATAAGTTCTTTGAAATTTGCAGACAAATCAGAAGTGTTCCATTTTGACAATAATATTAATAATAAAAAAGAAACTGCACGGTACTTATTGCTGCACTCAGTAAAAACATCAGACTGATCAAATAGCCATGTATCATATGTTATTTGAAAGCTATAAAAGAGTAGAATACAACCAGTCTATTTGTTTTACTCACATACAAAAATGTAGCGTGTAATAGCTCAGTGCATTTGTTTGACAGTTATGTTGGTGTTGCTTGTATGCTAAGTTTTTGCTTATAACTTAATGGAAAATAAACAAAACATATAACTTTATTTAGAGGAGGTGATTTTCTTTCAAATGAGCCCACACACAAAATAACTGTGGGCAGAGATCATTAGATAATCTACATAAAGCCCAATGTTATATATGGCCACCAGGAGATGACAAAGACTCAAAATGCACTCATTCTGTGAAATGTCTCCATGCTATGCATAACTTTAGTCATTGACATGTTGTGTAATTAGATCTTATGTACAATTAGTATGCTTTATTTGTTTGGAGAGGCTTTTGGACACATGGAGATGTTTTTGGACACTATGATAAATTATATTTGTGGTGCTATAACTTTTGATTGCTTTGTGATATAAACACAACATTTTACTCAGATACAGTTGACATGATTGGGACCAAAACGTAATCAGTTTTTTTAGAGCCACCTAATTAACATGAAAAATAAGAAAAAAAGAAAGATTTTGGCTCATTTCTTTGTGTGATATTTTAGCAGTTTCTTTGGCTGAGAGTCTCAGGATGTATCATAATCGATATCATTAAAAAGGTGAAAAACGTTCTTTACAATGATACTAAACACTTGACCCTTCTTGTTTTTTTTTTTGTTGAGTTATATTTTGGGTATGCCACTGAAACAGGATATCTTTAAAAACACCGTCAGAACTTAAAGGGTTTGAAGTCTTTAAACATCATGTGGTGCGACCATCCACACATAACTTTGAAAATCTATTTAAAAGCATTCAAAACGTTTTTGAACTTTAATGTTTTCATACATTCCAATACTTCTATGTATATTTTGCTGTTGTATCAAGATGATTATTTTATGAAACGTCATGTTGCGCAACCGACACAAAGAAGCCATTTTGAGACTTTATTTTCGAAAAGTGTTTAAGGACCAGAAGTGATATCAGGACACCTAATAACAGTCAAATAATCACCTTTTAAACTGCTGGTTTGTTGTTGCCAAAATTGACCATCATTGTGCTATGACCTCAATAAGATGCTGAAAATTGTGTTTTATCAAAAAAATCTACTATTTGATTATAACGTTTTTAATGGCTTTGTGCAGAAATCATGCCTGTTTTGCTGAGGTGGACAATTATTTTGCCTGTAAATTTGACTGAATAAGAAAAACATGTCACAAATTGTGTTGTGACCATTGTTGAACATGTCTATGTCATGTCAATACGTAGTGGTTTTTAACTTTCTATATTTACATGTTTAACTCAGAAGTCATAATGTACTATATATATAAATATATATATATATATGAATGTATACTCATAATAACGTGAAAAATTACTATTTGCAATTTGAAAAACCTTTTCAGAACTTCTTAAATTACTTCAAAGAGTTCTCATCAAAAACTCCTCCAAATGCAGCAACGACAGCTTTGCAGATCCTTGGCATTCTAGTTGTCAGTTTGTCCAGATTGTCTGGGGTCTCTTAAAAAAATTTGCACACTGGCACACCGGAGCATGAGCTCAAAAAACGTTCATACACATGCTTGTCAGTTGACGGACATTTTATAAATGAGGCCTCTGGTGGCTAAAAAGAATTTCAGATACATTAAGGCCATTTGTATTCTAAAACACATATAAATATAAAAACTCGTACATGCTGTCAATGATTCCTAAAACTTTATTTAGTTTCAAAACTGAATATTTAACAAAGAAAGTGAGAGTTGTGTTTCTCTGGGGAGTTGCAGCAATTTTCTCAAATATTTGTGTGCGCAATTATAAGGCAAAAGGGTATCACTTTATTATTTTCTCCACTAACCTTAAAATTGATAAGTATAAAATAAGGTTTCAGTAAATAACTAATTAAAAATAACATGACCAAGTAACCCCCGCGACCCTGTACACAGGATAAGCGGTTGACGATGGATGGATGGATGGATGACCAAGTAACCTTTTGGGCAAATAAACTTTCAAGATATATTTCAGTAGGCAATACAATCACACTTCATTTCAATAACTTACATGAACCTCCCATTCTTAAATTCTGTCAGTTTCGTGACATGTTCTCCACAAATTTAACTCAAGCAGCCACCACAGCCTCTCAGATGTAATTCAAAGATGTGGATTCTTTCCCTTGCTGTAAATGTTGCATTTTAGAAGGGCCCACAAGTTCTCATTCGGGTTCAGTTCAAGTGAGGAATGGGGCCATTCATGATTCAGTCATCATTTTAAACCTTTTCTGGCTAGTCATAAATGTACTCCGTAAGAGTACTTAGTGACAAATGTAAAGGAGCTTTATCTTGCATGAAGATCATGGTTGTCTTGAATGTTGTTGAATTCTTCTTGAACCAAAGTTCGAAGAAAGCGTGTTCAGTAGTTTTTTTTGTTTATTTTCTGTCCATCTACAGGTCCCACAGGCTCATCATTAATAATAGCAACCCATATCATTAACTCTCTGCTGGGGCCTGACCGAACCCATATAATGTGTGCATTAGTGATCCAGCTCACACTCACTGAGCATTTTATTAGGAACACTATGGTCCTAATAAAGTTCCCAGCATGGTCTTCTGCTGTTGTAGCCCATCCGCCTTAACCCTTGTGCATCCTTGTGGACATTTTTGGCTTTTTCAGTTTTGTTTTTTTGATAACTTTGTCTGTGTTAATGCTAACTGCATAAAATTTTCCACGGGTGTGAATTTTTATTGGAATTTTAATATTTCACCCTATTTTCTTTAAAAAAATATTTTTTGCACTAGTTACACAAAATACTCCCTCTTAGCGTCGTTTTGGACAAAAATGGCACATTGAAACCCATTAAAACTGCGATTTTTAATCCCAGTGCCATTTAACTATAAAATTATGCAATCTTGTTTAACATGCTTTCATTATGTTGGCAAGGCCTCAAAATTTACATTTTAAATATTTTTTACCAGATCGTGCCATTTTTTCAGGTTTGGCATATCATCGCTTTTGTTGTTGTTTTCTGCTGTTTTTGGCTTATGCATATTATAGAGCCAATTAGATACATTATGAATATATAATTGTGTGAGTGTGTTGGTATGGATTTCAGAGTGTGGTTTGTATGTGTCTGAGGCGCTAATAATAAAAATAAAAAAATTCTGTTTAGCATTTATTAAATTGAAAATAATTATAATTATTATATTTTTTATGAAAAACAACAGTGGCATTATGTAAACAAACCGCCGTTTAAAGTGTTAAAATTCTGAAAATAAATGAATGTTTGGTAACTATGATTAGAACTGATTCTGGTTAAAATATAAGTCAGTGAAAGTAGAAAAAATATTATTCTATAATATTTTTATGACACTTTTTGACATGGCCATTTTTGTCCATTATGGACCTAAGTGGTAACTTTTTTTAAATCTGAGACTGCATAAAAAATATGAAAGCATCAAAATGAATGTTGTTGTTAATCATTGACATATCCGAGGCTCTAATAATCAAAGAAAATAAATTCTGCTTAGCATCTATTAAATTGAAAATAATTACTATTTTTCATTTTTTCCTAAAAAAACAACAGTGGCATTATGTAAACAACCCAGCGTTTAAAGGGTTAAAATTCTAAAAATGAATGAATGTTTGGTCATTATGATTAGAGCTGATGCTGGTTAAAAAAAAAATATGTCAGTGAAAGTGGAAAAAAATATAAATCTATAATATTTTTATGACAGTTTTTGGACATGGCCATTTTTGTCCATAATGAACCTATGTGTAACTTTTTTTAATTGATGCACAAGGGTTAAGGTTGTACATGTGCATTCTGAGATGCTAGTCTGCTCACTACAATTGTACAGAGTGGTTCTCTGAGTTACTATAGCCTTGCTGTCTGCTCAAACCAGTCTAGCCATTGTCCACATTCTCCATTGACCTCTCTCATCAACAAGGCATTTCTGGCAGCAGAACTTCCGCTCACTGGATGTTTTTTGTTTTTGCCACCATTCTAAGTAACTCTAGAGACTGTAGTGAATGAATAAAATCCCAGGAGATCAGCAGATACAGAAATTCTCAAATAAGCCCATCTGGCGCCAACAATCATGCTAAGGTCGTAACCACTGTGATCACATTTTCCCCCTTTCTTATGGTTGATGTGAACATTAACTGAAGCTCCTGACATGTATCTACATTATTGTATACTCTGCACTGCTGCCACATGATTGTCTGATTAGATAATTGCACGAAAAAGTTGGTTTACAGGTGTTCCTAATAAAGTGGTCAGTGAGTGTATACCTTTTTAAGTTATTTGCGCTTTTTCTCAACACATTCTGGTGTCTCTTCTGACAATTATTAACAAACTATTTCATGGAAATTTCCAGGGTGCTGCTTGCTTCTGATAAGCATATATATATATATATATAGATAGATAGATAGATAGATAGATAGATAGATAGATAATTTTGATAATTTTTGCCCCGTTTTACCTGTAGTAAGCTGCTTAATAATTAAGCACATCTGAATATAAGGTGTTAGTCACTTTAAGCCACACCTTTCCTCATCAATAATTACATAGCACTTGAAAATAAATAACTTGAATATGCATGGAAGTAATATATGATAAGAATACTGACACACACACACACACACACATACACATTTATATATATATATATATTATGAGAGATACAGACATAGATGAACTGGAGTCTGCAAGAGTAATCTCTCAAGGGGACTTAAATGTAAGTGGTGCGTAGGGTTTCATTACAACACAGGGGTGGGTCAGTTGTCTCACACAATATACACCTGTCTGCTGAAGCATTGACATATTCCTTAGAGATCTAATTGTAAAATCCCATTTCTGTCAAAGCTTATCAGACAGTATCATACAGTACTCCAAACAGACATTCCACCAAAAGCATCTGATACCAACAGCAGAGTTCTTCTTAGTAATATTAGATTAGATACAATTCGCAACCTTTGAGACTAAACTGTCATTAGGGATTTTAAAACAGATGCACTAGGGGAAAGATTTTCATTGTCCCTTTAAAAAAATTACCAGCAGCATTGCAATGTTCCTCTCAACCGCTAGGTGCGTCGTTGCTCCATTTTTGAGACGCACACGTTCAGATCCACTCTGTACTGAGGGCAAGCGGAGATATCCGCGTTTTATCAACCCGCAAACCCAAAATCGTGAGGAACGAGGGTAAAAAAAAAACGTTTCTAGTCTTTTACCTTCATTGCGCTGAGCTTTCAGGCCGACACCTAAAGGACCGCACCAGGATCTGTTTTTTGTAATGAGACGTCGATTTGTGGATTTACATCACTCTTAAAACTGCAATTTGAGAATAATATGGTGTTTGACTCTGCGAAATAGTTGGACCGAATTATGTCGATGTTACAACTGTTTCTTGGTTGAGCTTTCCATTCGTTTGGATTGTGTTTTTTTCCCTCCTGCTGCCGTCATTAGTGAGAGATGCTCCGAAATTTTTGGAAAAGGCAAAGAGGCAGATTTGTCTGACGAGAATTGGAAATAAAGCTTCATGGTAATTATGTTGATCATTTTATTTTATCTACTCTCTCGAGCTTCTTTCGTCGCTTATGAAGGAGACTGACGTGTTTTGTTTATTGCATTATTGGAAATGGAAATATTCAGAATGAAAAGAACATATTTGCATACTGACACCATAAACTTACAATGTGCATTTGACTAGATTATCCTGTATTATTAGTGAATCACAGGGAACTGCATTATTACAGGACTGTTATAAAACTGCTTTTAACGTGAAATAGTTAAGAAAATTAGCATTCAGCATCTAATTAATTTATACACTGATCTTCAGGGGGGAAAAAACCCTCAAAAACTCTTGACTCTCATTCGGATGTGAAGAGCGTTTGCTTATGCTACTTCTAATTTAATGCATTTTATCACTGGATGCTCCTGTGTCTGTAACGATTGGCAAGTATAAGCAATAGGCTATCCTTAGCCTTATAATAAAAATGCGACCCTTAAAGAGACCCACAGAGCCTAGCAAATATATTTAAAGTGTAGATGAATGGGCTAAACTTGTATCAGAATGGCTTATTCTATTTTGATTAAGGTGTCTTATTTTACCCGCCTTAATAATGAATCCGATAAATTACTCCAGCTCGTATTAATTGACTGATAATGAGGTCTTGAAAGAACCTCTGACTCCTACAGCTTTGACATCATCGCGTCGCACGAACGCATGTGTGCCTGTCACCTACATTAGGATTCAAAATGATTTCAAATTAGGTGCATTTCACACATGGCAGAATAACAGTTTTTTTTTTTTTTTTTTTTTGGATGTCGTTTTAAACACCTACATGGGCGCTAGAGAGTATGGGGGCTTTCGATGGGCACAACTTGAGCAGGTCTCATGGCGCAATGGGAGAAATGCCGGCTTGATGATCAAGCAAACTTGTTCACGAGATAACGATGAGCATTTGCTCGATGCACACTGCGTTCACATAAATGCAAGAAACATCAAATGTATCGGGACTATGATGTTTGCTTTTGGGTGTTTGGTTGTGTGCTGTCGAAACGCCGTTTTAAGTTCGAGAACAGCGCACAGTCTTAAAAAAGAAAGCAAAAAATTTACGTTTAATGGTATGCACATAACGAAATGATCTCCCAACGCCTCAGAGACGATACTGGTCAATTTAGCCGCTTTTCCACTAGAATAACTTTAAAAACTTGTCAGTTGGGGAGGCATTTTTTTATTTGCTCAATTCGGTTTGCGCAAAACGTCTTGAGGGGGAAAATTGTGTTGTTTGTGATTCAAATATTTGGCGATATATCGCCTCAGGCAAGTAATTTTATTTCCAGATTGTCTTAAATAACGACTAAGCGTCATCCGTGATCGCATTACACTGTCATTTTGTCAAAAAAAAAAAAAAAAAACTCGTTGAGAAAGAAAAAGCTAGGTTTTATTTCTCCTGTCTGTCAGAAGACCAGGTACCAAATGTGTACAGGGGAGGGAGCCCGTCCATAAATAATGGAGGGGGGCTTTTACTCTTCCTGCTAATGTTGGTTCATGGCTTTTGATAAATGAAGACAACCGCTTCCAAGGCCCATTTGTGTCTTTACACGAGCTTGTTTTATCTACTTCCCCATCCTTAAAAACGTTTTTGTATTCATGTACACTTTTATTATTTGTTGTTGTGTCCTGTTAGCTCAGTTGCTGTCAGTACGTTTAAAGGTGTCATCCTAGTTTACGTCCACGATTGGTTGGAAAGTCTTTCCATTTACTGAGTTGACATAAAACCTTTGTCTGTTACATGGTGATTAATTACCAGGGCTTTGTTTAGCCTTCATTGGTGTTCTTTATTATGTGAGATCAGAATTGCTTCATAATCAGCAGGCAGAGCGTATGTCACTGTTTGGAAGACGGAAGTGGAAAGTGATGAATGTGTGTGTGTGTGTGTGTGTGTGTGTGTGCTGCGCGAGTGTCTTCATAATATTCCTACACATCACCATGAGCAACTAGGAGATGTGTTGGTTTACAGTCTGAAAGTTATATTGAGCTGTGATCTTGATGTGAAGATTCCATTTCTTGCAGAAGCCTATATACATTATCAGTCTACAGATTTATATTATAGGCCTGTTATTCAAATGATCTGATTTCCCTCTGAGCTTTATAATAATTGGAGAGTGAATTGTCTCATTGAGAATGTCATAATTGCTATTGTATATCTTGCTGTTTGGACAGATGCCACCACCACAATCAGAACTTGATCTTCTAGAAGGGAGATTCAGTAAGATTTTTTGTTAGATAATGTGACAATCGTAAAACAGTGTTACTGTGGTTATTTCTACAATGACATCAGTATCTGGAGAGTTTTGCGTCATTCTGCATCTAATAGGTGTTGATATATTGTATATAAAGTATAAAACCACTGTCATATTGGCCAATGAAACATTAAAAAAAAAAAAAAATAAATTAACAATTTCATGAGGTTGTAAACCATTTGGAATGCACTTTTAAGGTATGCTTATTCTACCACTTGAAAATATTGTGTTTCTTTGATGTGTGTGCTTGCAATGCTTAATTGATTAGTGTTTCCATTTACTGTTAAATTGCTGAAATCTCTGTAAACCACATTTGGTGTGCATGGAATATTAATTCAATGATCAGGGGCCATTAAATGTGATTTAAGGCAATGTGATTTGTCTTCCTGCATACATCCTGAGTGGAGCATTGCACCCGCTGTCTCTTTACTCTGCTTTATTGTGCAGACGAATGCCTTTGTGTGAATGTCTCTTGCTTGATCCCCCCCCTCCCCCCACTGATAGAAAATGATTATTTTGGTGTAATCGTTTAGGCATAGCTGACATCACTTTTTGCTGCAAGCTGGAGGGAAACAACAATATAGTTGCCCTTTGAAGAATACGCAGTGCTGTGTGTTTCACATACCTGTGCTGTCAAGTTCAGGATTTTCAGTGCATTTGATAAGAAAGTCATTAGGTCTGCTAGAGTCTGCTCACCTTTCATTACTCCCCTGTGCCTTGATCTTTTGGCTCAGTTGTAAATATACCTCCATTCGTCTTTCCTACATTGTGCAGATGTGAACTTGCAAAGGCTAGCAATCAGATGGGAGATTTGACTTGCATGGAACACAATTAATTGAGTGTGTCCAAGCATTTCAAATGAAAGATCTTAGCTTTTCTGCTGTTATTATTTGATGAATATGACAATAATGTCCAAGTGTAAAAAAAGAGCAATGGCCGGCTATTTAATGGGCTGAAATCATACACAATTACATGGTACTCTAAGATACAAATGTGATTTTACGTTTTAAAACTGCAGCTACAAGTGCATTACACAAAACAGTCCCTTGAAAAAACACAATCTCTGACGAGATCCATTAGCAATGAACTGCCTATGACACTGTTCCACATATAGACTTCTTTCATGACACTGGTCTGTTATTAGACACAATGCTTTGCCATGTCTCTTTCATATCCCCTGCAGTGGGATTGATCCATCGGAAATGCACCTTTCATTATGGCTGAAGTGTACCGTCAGGACTTCTATTCTCCTTTGGTTAGCTCTTTGTTGCCCAAGAGCTGCTGCCCAGTAGGACTTGACCTTTCTCCATATGTTATGCAAAGCCGTTTTTGATATACTGGCAGCCATTTTTATTGTCCCTCAGGATTTTGGCTGGTTTTGGTGGGAAATACATCATGCTTTTAAAGGCAATGGAAGTCAAGAGAGTTCCGTGGGTAGAAAGTGCCAGACAAAGTTAAACTGTCTAAATGGACTGGTGCGTTGAAAGAATACAGTTCTGGGATTCAATTGGCTCTTACCCCCCATCGTTACGGCAGTCAAAATTCCACTTCCCACCTCTCCATCGGCAGTGGAGTGTGAGGAGAGTGTGGATCGATGGGCATCTTGTCTTTCTGAAGGTGTGAGAGGTAGCCAGCCATGTGTCCTCTACTTCCCTTCATCATTCCCAGCATATCTGCCAGATTAAGCTTGTGTTTTCCATGGACACATGTATACTTTTCACACTGATGTTTGAAACAAAAGATGTGTAGGGGTGTATAGACACTTGCCAAGTCCGAGTGCAAAGTCATTAATAAAAATTAGTGGTAGTACAACATATGGGCCAGAACAATTTATTGGCCATTATTGGGTTTTATTGAGATTATCGGCACTCACTTGACCAATTAGCATAAATTGTAGTTCCTTGTTGTTTCAGTTGCAAAATCTACTGACAGCCTTATCAATTGATAATACACACTTTCTGTTTTCATGTATGCTTTAGTACATTTTTTATAAATATTGTTTAAAATTAGTTAAAATTTATTTTAGCGAATTTATGGATGTTTAATTTGCTATCATTATTTTATCAAGGTTTGACATGTTGTGCATTCTGAGATGCTATTGTGCTTACTGCAATTGTACAGTGTGGTTATCTGAGTTACTGTCAGCCCAAACTAGTCTGGTCATTCTCCGTTGATCTATCTCATCAACAAGGGGGAATAGTGCAGACAGTTATCCCATCAACGCACACTACCCAGGTGGCTTTTGTGGTTGCGCTGTCTCCGTGTTTACAGCCGCGTCTCCCGCTGAATGCATTTAGATGCGCTCTATAATACAGAATAGCCTTTCTGTGGGTCCCCTCTCCAGTCCGGACCCGCCTCAAGCCCGGGCCTGGGACAAAAGGTCCAGTTCCCCCATATCTGTGGCCCTGAGTGTATACACAAATCAGCCACAACATTATACCACCTGCCTAATATTGTGTAGGTCTCTCTTGTGCCGCCGAAACAGCGCCAACCTAAATCTCCTACTTGCATCTTTCTGAGATGCTATTTTTCTCACCACAATTGTACAGAGCGGTTATCTCAGTTAACGTAGACTTTGACGGTTCGAACCAGTCTGGCCATTCTCTGTTGACCTCTCTCATCTATAAGGCATTTCCGTCCACACTGGATATTTTTTTGTTTTTGGAGTAAATTATAGAGACTGTTGTGTGTGAAAATCCCAGGAGATCAGCAGTTACAGAAATTCTCAAACCAGCCCATCTGGCACAACAATCATCTATGTGATCTAATCAGCCAATTGTGTGGACGCAGTGCAGTGCATAAAATAATGCTGATATGGGTCAGGAGCTTCAGTTAATGTTCACATCAAACATCAGAATGTGGAAAAAATGTGATCTCATTGATTTGGTGCGTGGCATGATTGTTGGTGCCAGATGTCTCTAGAATTTATTCAGAATTGTGCCAAAACCAAAAAAACATCCAGTGAGTGGCAGTTCTGTGGATGGAAATGTCTTGTTGATGAGACAGGGCAACAGAGAATGGTCAGACTGGTTCGAATTGACAAAGTCTACAGTAACCGATAACTCCTCTGTACAGATAACTGCTCTGTACAATTGTGGTGAGAAGAATATAATCTCTGAATGCTATTCTGAAATTCAGGTTGGCGCTGTTTTGGCGGCATGAGGAGGGGGATCAACACAGTATTATGCAGGCCCAGAAGGAGTTTTCTTGGGTCAATGAAAAACACATATCTTACTTGTGTAGTTTGCATACTCACCAAAATACTGTGTATGTTTTAAATTGTCTCACAATTGTTTTGGTATCTAATATTCTTTGTTTAATGCTGGATTGGGTTTAGGTCAGGTCAAGGTTGTGGGTTTTTTCACTATGCACGTAGCCTTTCCATTGTGGAAAGTGTCTTGATGTTTATCACTGAACAGTCTGATTCACTTGCTCTAAACCTCACCACGCGATCATTGACCAGAGGCTAATCTGACATTTATGTGAGATGAAGAACTAAATGTCCCAAACGATAATAAGATGGAATCTGTCAAGCACTTTATAGGTTTAGCAAAATCGTTATAAGCTCAAGCCAGATTGAGTGTTGCTCTTCAAAACCTTCCGTACTCCTTATATTAAGCAGAAAAAAATACTCCTGTTTATCTCGTCCCATGTATATAGCATTGTCTTGTACAGCTTTACAATTTTGCTACCTCCCTAATAAATCTCTAATTATGACTTTGATAGCAGCCCGATGTAATTGGATCTTCTAGTTATTTGACTGTTTTATGTGTAGGGAGGGGGTTCTCAGGACCTGTTAGCTTTACGAGAAATGTAATCTGCAGTTTATTTGATATGATAATTCTAATACCACACATGCTGTGTTCAGATAGGGTCTTGATGCCCTTGCATAATGCTAGTGGGAGGAGCCATTTCCTCCCGTGGCACCAAAATCAGTAGAGAACTTTTGTTTTGGTTTCCACACAAAGTGCTTCAATGAAGAACTTGTTCAGCAAATATAAACAATATCCAAAACAGGCTAAATAAAATAGATATCCACCAACACAGCGTAAGGTACCATAACTTGTTAAAGCAAAAAATTAGGCTATATAACTTTTTATTTAAGATATAAGATGAAGTCAGGACTTCTATTCTCCTTTGGTTAGCTCTTTGTTGCCCAAGAGCTGCTGCCCATATAAGATATTTGTTTATAACAATATGCATCACAATATACTTATTTTTATTTAAAAGTGACTTAAATCTATGGAAAATATAATTATCCAGTATAAAGGTCCATCAATTTAAGTCAAATTTATAAAGCACATTAAAAACAACAGTTTAAAGAATGTACTGTACAATCCGATAAAACAGGATAATTAAAATAGAACATTTCAAAACAATGAATAAATCAACAAGAACAAAGGTGCACAATAGTCTGGTTCCAGATGTAAATATCCCAATCATTTTTTACACAGACTAAAAGTTATAAGCTATCATTGAAAATCAATTAAAGATAGGCCTACCCTGAGCTGGCATGTGGCTTGAAGCCATCCCTCCGCGTTATTTGAACTTCATGTTTTTTAAATGTTTGATAGTGGATTTCATGCAAAGAACTAATTTACCCTTGGTCCAGCAGAGAAAGCTTCACCAATCAGAGAACCCGGGCCAACTAAGGCAGCAAAATGTGCCTCGGAGCTAGCGCCCACTTCCATGATGCGATGTAAATGACGTAATGGAGTCGGTGTCTCTTCACCCTTTAACTACTTATCTTTTTGTACATATCAAAATATATTGCAGTAAATGTAAACTGAATTGTTTCTATACTTATCAGTAACCTAAAATCAATAGTTTTATAAATTCCCATAATTTCTTATTCAATAACATAATTTGCAATGCTTCATGGGATTTTAGTCTGCGCCCGCATGAAATTTGGAAAGTGCAAAGTCTTGTACCTTGTTCTTTTTGTCCTTTTTCTAATGCTTTTGAAAAAAATAAAATATTTTGTAATGTTGTGATTTACCAAAGCTGGTTGTCTCAGTTTATAGCTTACTACTCTATTATGAAGGTTTTTTATAAAAGTCTGTGTGACAAATAAATAGGAAAAAACCCAGACTGTTGAATAAGCGGGCAGGCACTGTTGCGATCTGTAACAGACAAAGTACAGCCTCACAATTAAACTGTATTATAAGCTAAAGAGTAACAATACAATTTAAGGACATATTTAAAAATAGCTAGAGAAGGAGCAGATCTCACATGAAAGGGGAGACTATTCTAGAGTTTTGGGGTGAAGAGAGAAAATGCAGGATCACCCTTTGGCTTACAATGGCAGCGGGGGACAGACAAAAGAAGTTGATTACAAGATCTGAGCATTCAGGGAGGAGAGTAAGGGTAAAGAAGGTCACTAATGTACTGTGGTGCAAGACCAAAGAGGGCCTTATTCACTGTAAAAAAAACCCAACTTGAAAAAAGTTGGTTATTTTTGTTGTGTTGGTTAAGCAAAAATCCATGAAAAAGTCAGTACAACTACTTATAATAAATTAATTCAACCTCATTGAATATTTTCATAAAAATATTTGGTGAGGTTTGGTGAGGCCAAAAAAGTTTTGTGCACAATGTTTTGAAAGTTCATTCAACAAAACCTCGTCAAAAAAGTAAATCTTATTGACTATTGTTGCAAATTTTTCCATCAAGGGAGGAACTGCCCTGCCATTAGAGAAAGCAAATCCAAGTTTTGTATGAAAATCTAACCACTTATTTACTAGGACAATGAAGAGAAACTTGTTTGGGGATTTTTAGACTTAAAAAAATTGCCGGTTCATAACACATTTCCAACAGAATTCAGCTTTTGCTGCATAATTGTTAATTGCTTTATAATTGTTATGCAATTGAAAATTCGTGCGATTGTATAATAATAATAATAACAACAACAATATGATGATGATGATAATGATGATTATAAAAGTAATATTTCAGTAGGCCTGAAAAATACTTAACTTGTACACATTGCTACAGGTTCCGTTAAACCATCAAAATTTGAATTTGGCGCAAATCCGCAGGAACACATTTACTGTGAAGTTACAGCCTCTGAATTAAATTTCATCAATTCACAGTACAAACAAAACAGAGCTGCTGTGCAAGATAATTTAATTGTTATAAATATCTGCATATTTTTATATTCCGGTGAGCAAGGACATCATTTTCTCTCACACTAAACCACACCCCCAGTTTGGACTGTTGCGGATGCCTGGAGTTCAACCTCAATTTCGAATTTTTAAAGCAGGAGAAAGAACTGGAAGTTTTCTGCAAAGAAGAGAGACAGCTTGTGATCAAGAATCCTGAGGAATTTTTATGGTGAGTGTGTTTGATTATTGCTCTTTCTAAGTGACACTTTTTCTTAAAATGTTGGTTATTTAAAAAACTATAGACATCATTGCTTTTTCTTTGTAAGTTATCCACATTCCTCAATGTTTAAATCGAGCTTAACTGTTCTGGTGTACACACATTTTTTAACCCTGCATTAAATATTGTGGTATTTGTCTTGTTTGCGATGGACTTCTAAATTGTTTTTGGATATCTTGTGTTGCATCGTAAGCCATATTGCCTGTATCTCAATATGTATAATGTACTGTGTGCTTTCTTTGTTTGCCTTGAATTTATGTGTTAGCTGTTTAAAAAAATGCTTTCTTTGTCCTTTTTTTTATCATAATTATGATCAAAAATAGGGCACTATAAGAGCAGTCAGTCGACAGTGTGGCCTGCTGATTGCCAAGTATTAAACGGTAATTAGTTAAAACATTTGTGGACATTATGATGCATTACCCAACTATTGTTGGATTGCTTTATTGAAAGGGCTGAGGAGATAATATCATAATATATGGACATTTTGTAACTATACAGCAGTTTTACTTTTAAATTTAGGAATTTAAGTCATGGTCTGTTTTATTGTTCATTCATTTTGGGCGTTTGATCAACCTGACCATTCACATTTGTGTATTTTCTCATACAGCTCTACTTTGAGAGCATTTTTCTTGCAGTGTACTGTAGGTACTGTAAATGCAGTTGCCCCCGGAAATTCAGCTGCTGAGACACTACAAGCTCAAGCTCTGGCACCCAGGCCGGCGTCCATTGCGGTGTCTGTATTCTAAGTGTGTCTGCACTTTCAATACACAAGGTATGTTGAAAACTCATCTGCATAGGGCCCACAATCTTTTTTATTCTAGACCATCCTGTTGGTGTGGATGCTGCTGCACTGGAACATGAAAGGGACCAGCTTGAGTTTGAAGTCAAGAAAAGGAACATGAGTTTGACAATAGAGCTGATCAGCTTGTAGGCCAAAAAACCTGAAAGAGAATTCACCATGGTTTCCTCTGGATTTTCCTGTGTGTTTTTTTTATAATTTTGGAACTTAAGATCTGTGGTAAACATTACTTGTGGACGTTATATGTGGACGTTTTGTTCTACAACATAAATTACACTCGTTCATACCTTAAACATGAATTTTGAAGCAGTATTGAATTATACACTTTTTTTGTAAACACTGCAGCTTCAAAATTCATGTATGATGCGTGTAATTTATGTTTTAAAATAAAAACATCCACGTATCATCAAGTAATGTTTACCACAGACCTTATTTTACACTAGTTTCTAAAATCCAGAGGGAGCCCATGGTGAATTAGACTTAAGGTTTCACTTACAAATTGACGTCACGGCTGAACAGTTCTACACTGAATACAAAAATTAATATAACTTCTCTACCAGAAGAAAATAATTGGTCAATGAGCAGCCCTTGGTCTCTGTCATCTAAAAAGGTGACTTGGTCTCTTTTTGGAGGAGCAATAAGCTACATGAATCATCTATACATGATTTGTCCTGATTGTTTACAGGCTTGTAAGTTTAGAGACTTTATTCATTTCTCTTTCACTCCCTCAGGTCTGTGCGGAGTTCAAAAGAATTACATGTGTGGACCTTAAAACAGCCTTTATGACATCTCTTAATGAACATAGCAACACCCTCATCAAAATGTATAGTCAAAGAGTGCATACCTTATACTGTTGATGAGATGAAACTTATCTGGGACAAACTTGATGACCAGGTATGTTTCCTAAACTTATGAATACTATAGAATGAGTTGTTATCTGTAAATCTTTTGAATAAGTATTTTGAGAATGTACAGTATTACCTCTTACCCATAAAATGGAATCAACATAATCTCAACATCAATATTTTATGCTATAATAGTTATAACTGCCTAAGAACGGCATAGAATATGAACTACAACAGATGGTATAAATAAGAAAAGAAAAGGAATTCATTAATTTCACATATAGAATTTTGCATTCATTTTTTGTCACCTTTGGTGGCATTTTTGCCCTGAGCCGCCCTTAATTTCTGACGTTTTGCCCATCCCTAATATATTTAAAATGAGACTTTATGATTTGTGAGGAATCATATATAAGTCAATGATGATTGAAATAATATATTTTCTTCTACAGACAGCAGACATCCTATCTCAAAGATTTGCTACAGCTCTACAGGGACTCACCTTGTACCTCAGGAACTGTGAAGCAATATCAATCACATTTCTGGTGAGTTTTTAAATTTAAAGCCCTTTAAAGTTTGTTAATTTAGGAAACCTATTAATGTCTACAAACTCACAGGTTAGTTTAAGATATGAAAAGACCTCTTCTGTGTATTTTTTTAATTTCTTCTTTTTGTCTACAAAATGTTCATGCCAATCTTTTGATCACCATTCTTTTGACAAATGTGCAGTTATATTTAGTAAGCGCACTGACATGGGGTCCATGTGACTATTTTCCTTGTGTGTTTAAGATGGATAGGCTTTTGGTTAGCACACAATATCAGATCATGTTTTGTTTGCATGAGTGCATTTGAGTTTTGATTTACACAGCCCTAACCCTAATTACACAGCCTTGCACAATAATTTCTCATTAAATTATATAATTCTTAGGAAACAAATTTAGAGGAGACCTAAACCAGAGGATGGAAACTGAACATGTTGAAGTGATGGAGGACGACCTCTCACAGGCAGTGACATGTCTAAACTTTGCCATCATTTTGGAGGTAACTGTGTTCATGGAGGACCTATCTGACTTTCCGATGGCTTTCATAGTACTCTTTGGACTTCTGTGCACATTTGAGACAGAATAACTTTGTGGGATATGGAGAAAAGTGCACCAACATGCTTAGTTCATTCCCTTACATTTAGAGATACAGTACTATTGTTTAGTCATACATAATCACAGAATGTTTCATGTTTAGAAGTGGCAATGTTTTGCAGATGGGAGCAACTATATTTCTTACTGACCATTATAATTTTGAAAGGGAAACACAAATTTACTGCCGTTCTGTCAAACAATGTTTTATAATCAATTGTGGCAGTGTTTTGTGAAACCGTTTAACTGCAATTTTTTTAAATAGCATAGTCTTAAAGGACCCAAAAATTTAAATTCTCTCGTGATCTACTCACCTTTAAGCCATCCCAGATGTGTATTACTTTCCTTCTTCAGCAGAACTGAAATGAAGATTTTTATAAGCGTATTTCAGCTCTGTATGTCCTCACAATGCAATTGAATGGCATCAGGCTGCTGGCAGTTTGACAGTCAAAAAGGTATGTTTAGGCCTTTTTGTATTGCTGTATTGCTGTTTGAAATGAACTATCCCTCACATGACGTTCGTTCCTCTGTTGTAAACAAAGTGCGCATTTACGAATTCTCGTGTGAACGCACCATCATGCTTACGTCACGTGACATCTCCCTGATGCGTTGACTGCTAGCAGGAAGCATGTATTAAAAGTTAATACAGTTTAAAATTATTTTTGTTTTTACACAAACCTATCAGTTTGCTTCAGAAGACATTCATTGATTGACTGGAGTCTTGTGGATTACTTTTATGCTGCCTAAATAAGCCTTTGGGACCATCAAACAGCCAGCAACATGATGGCACCTGTTTACTTGTATTGTATGGACAAAAACAGCTGAAATGTGCTTATAAATATATTCATTTTGGTTCTGCTGAAGAATGAAACTCACATGCATCTGGGATGGCTAAAAGGTGAGTAAATCATGTGAGAATTTACATTTTTGGGTGAACTATTCCTTTAAATAATTTTTGCTTAAAATTATGTGATTTAAAAACATCTCGTTTCACAGAATGTTTTATTCAAAGTAACAGCGTTTTGTGGGTAGGTTAAAAGTTAACCCAAAAATGAGTATTTTCTCATCATTTACCACCTAATGCTGTCTCAAAATCATAGGATTTGTCTTTTGTTTTTTTTGCAGAACACAAACAAAGATATTTGTATTTATATAGATACAGTGAAAGTGAAAGGGATCCAGCACTTGATTGGTTTAATCCATATCTTCTGAAGTGATAAGATTGGATGTCAAGATTTATAGTGAAATAGGAGTTACAGTTTGGTCTGTTTTTCACCCAAAACCAACCGTATCAGTTCAGATGACATGGATTAAACCACTGGAGTATTATGGGTTACCATTATATATACTTTTGTGATCTTGAATGTTTTGAAACCCATTGACTTTCATAGATTTTAGATGTTAAAACCCATTCAATGCAACTAACTCTGTTTGCATCCTGCAGAAGAAAGAATGTCATTCACGTTTGAGATGTCATAAGGGATTAAATGATGAGAGAATAAAACTTTTGGGGTGAACAATTCCTTTTAGAGAAATCCTGATTATCATGACTTTAACAGGTTTGTGAAATAATGTTTTGTAAACATCATCTCAAACTGGTTCATGAAAATAAATTGTGTTTTATTAACATTGTCTCACTGTATTCAGTTTTTGACTAGGGCAATATTAGTGTAGTTTCCAATTTAAACTTATTACTTGGTACCAGTTTCCAATAAAAAAATGTTGTTCAACGTCAGAAATATTTTTCTAAAGAAAGAGAAATCAGAATTGGCTCAACTTAAAAAGTGTGTTAATGCATAGTTGCACCTCTCAAGAAAAATAACTATCTTAATTTACATCAACTAAATATTGACTGTATCACTGACAGCTTTTTTTCGTCTGTATAACTGTTATTTACAAAAGTTGAGTAAATAAGAAAATGCCATGGGAAATTGGTACTAAAATTTATTTATTTTTTGCTGGCTCAATTTTTTTTTGTTACTGTGTACACATAGATAAGAATTTAAAAATCAATTCTGAACTTAACAGGAAGCCAGTGAAGAGATGCCTTTTGGGGTAAATGTAATTCCTCTTTTTTTGACTTCGTTCAAAATCTACAACATTGTGAACAATCTGAAAACATGATAAAGCAGATTGAGACAGGCCAGTGTACAGAAATTTACTGTAATGAGAGCGTGGATCACAATATTCAAATAGAGGAACTGTTTTAATTTAGCAGTAGATCTGATATGAAGGAAACTTCCCTTAATAACAGTACTAATCAAATCTGTTTATGGAAAAGCAATGAAGAGTCAAAAATAACTTTTGACATGCTTTTTCAAGTTAGATGAAAACTGAACTAACTGTTCTTCAAGGGGAGTTGAGCATTTGGGGAGCCTAAAATGGTAACATCAGTTTTACTTTCTTTAAACTGAAGAAAATGATTTTCCATCCAACATTTGATGTCCTCAAGGCACTTTAAAATACTCTCAAAAGGGCAACTACTGTCTTGCCTAACTGGGAGGTAAACTCCATTGTGCACCGGTTTATACAGTATAAAGGTCCAGCACACATTTTATTACAGTCATGTACATTGCAATGGATCACATTTGTCAAATATAAAACATAAAAATGTAAAACGTTTTTATCTGTGTGCATGTATTTTTTTTTTATCTTAGAAATTAGGCTTCTCTCTTCTAAGTTGTACAAGTGTTTGTTTTGATTCTGAAGCAAACCTCTTCTTCATGCATCTATTTGAGCAATTTCAATTGTAGGGGAATATACTAATACCCAGTAAAGAGACCAGTATAAACAATGAAGACAAGGAGTCAAAGTTGAAGTTTCAATCAATAGAGAGAGAGTTTACGGAAGGGATGTGGAGATGATTTCTCCACATGCCCAAAAGCAAAAGACAGAAATAGAAAATAATTTGAGGATCTAACCTTGAGCTAATTTATATTACAGAAACAACCATAATTATAGACATATGCAAATTAATTGACATAATCTCTTACAAGTATAGGGTTCTGATTCAGATAAACATTCAGATATTCATGGAAACTAACCAAATATGCTGAACTGCTGATCTACAAGAAGAAACATCTATAGAATATGTATATAGAAGAGGATATTAGATATAGATTAATGTAACTCATTAATAATTGGGGATTTCGTTGCTTGAGCTGCGTGAGTTGAACACAGGCAAAATGAACCGCTTAAAAACGGGGTAAATATCTAATAGAAACACATCCTATTTATACATGTAATAATCACTATAGTAGCCTACATCCAAAACGTATATGTAATATAACAATTTACATCTGCACAGTGAAGCGAATGTTCAGGTGAACTTGAACAAAATTACGTGTTAGTCAGAATATGCGTAATGTGCGTTGTGTAAATTGTGAATACACTGTTTCTGTAAGAAACATGCTACATGCAATGTAATATCCTTTCATGGAATATTAATAAGTCTCTAAAGCATGAAGATTTCAGAGTAAAATAGGCTAACTTCTAAAAAGTAGCTAACACTTCAATCAATTCATTATTATTTTAGGAGCTTCGTTTTTTCACAACAAGGACTATGTATAGTTAAAAAAAAAGAAATGTCCTCTCATTTTCAACTACTTTTATTTTCAGCACACTTAGCATGTGTAAATATCTGTATGAACATAAAAAGATTCAAGGCATAAACTGAACAAGTTTCACAGACATGTGACTAACAGAAATGGAATAATGTTTCCCTGAACAAAGGGGGAGTCAACATCAAAAGTAACAGTCAGTTTGTGGTGTGGCCACCAGCTGCATGAAGTACCTCCTCATGGACTGCACCAGATTTGCCAGATCTTGTTGTGAGATGTTACCCCACTCCTCTACCAAGGCACTGACAATTCCCAAACATTTCTGGGGGGGAATGGCCCTTGCCCTCACCCTCCGATCCAACAGGTCCCAGACATGCTCAATGGGATTGAGATCCGGGCTGTTCGCTGGCCATGGCAGAACACTGACATTCCTGTCTTGCAGGAAATCATGCACAGAACGAGCAGTATGGCTGGAGGGTCGTGTCAGGATGAGCCCGCAGGAAGGGTACCATATGAGGGAGGAGGATACATTCCCTGTAACGCACAGCATTACCTGCAGTGACAACAAGTTCAGTCTGATGATTCTGTGACACACTGCCCCAGACCATGACTGGCCCTCTACCTCCAAATCGATCCCACTCCAGAGTACAGACCTCGGTGTATCACTCATTGTTGAGACAAAACCGCGACTCGTCAGTGAAGAGCACTTTTTGTTCCCATATGCAACATTGTTGCCTGTGATGTCTGGTAAGGACCTGCCTTACAACATGCCTACAAGCCCTCAGTCCAGCATCTCTCAGCCTATTGCGGACAGTCTGAGCACTGATGGAGGAATTGTGTATTCCTGGTGTAACTCGGGCAGTTGTTGTTGCCATCCTTTACCTGTCACACAGGTGTGATATTTGGATGTACTGATCCTGTGCAGGTGTTGTTACACGTGGTCTGCCACTGCAGAGATGATCAGCTGTACTTCCTGTCTCCCTGTAGTGCTGTCTAAGTCGTCTCACAGAACAGACATTGCAATTTATTGCCCTGGCCACATCTGCAGTTCTCATGCCTCCATGCAGCATGCCTAAAGCATGTTCACGCAGATGAGCAGGGACACTGGGCATTTTTCTTTTGATGTTTTTGGAGTCAGTATAACAGTTTTTATAACTATGACCTTAATTGCCTACCGTTTGTAAGATTGTAGTGTCTTAATGACCATTCCACAGGTGCATGTTTATGAATTGTTTATGGAACAAGCATGAAAAACATTGTTTAAACTCTTTACAATAAAGATCAGAAAAGTTATTTGGATTTTTACAAAATTATCTTTAAATTACAGTGTACTGAGTTTATGTTTGATACATTTTTAAATTAAATAATGTTTATAAATATTTTCCCTAAATGTTTGAATATTTGACTAAAGTTTGTCTGCTATATTTTGCACATTGTCACCAACTAAAATATTTAATTTTCCTTGACTAAAATGATGTCATTTTCTTAAGACTAAAACTGACTAAAACTGAATGAAAAAATTCTAAATGAATATGAGATGACAAAATATTGACTAATTTTAAAGGATATTTTCATCAAAAGACTAAAACTATGGCTAAAACAAAAATACAACTGAAAAATGAACACTGGCTGGAACCACAAAGTTTCAGTTTGACTGCAAATAAGTGTCAAAGGTAATCATACACCCGACAGGACTTTTCTTCTTTTAGACCTGGGCTCAGAGGGCGACTGACCATCTCACCCAATCACCTGGCTCCCATCACTCCAACAATTCCTGTAATCGATATAGATAAAGACTAAAGAAGATATTGAGAAATGCAAAGAAGGAAAAATAAAATACCGCATCTTAAGAGAAAGAAGAGACTGTATCTCCTTAATGCTGAATGTCATCAATACCCAGGCTGATTGTTTAATTATGTTAATTATTATTTTATTTATTATCTTTTCTCTGGGAGCCAGGCTAAATGAGTAAGCACTTTTTCCTACATTCCTGATATAAATCAGACCCTCAGTCACACCGCAGAGGTCGAATGACTCATAACGTTTATAATTATAAAATATCCTGAATAAATGCACATGATAAAAAACGCTTTGATTGCTTTTTGATTATAACAATTGTTAGTGAATGTATTCAACTTATCAATAGGCAAAAGAGACGGGGGTAAACCTGCCCTTTCACAATGTTATGGATGTTGTAACCTTCTGTGGTGTACCGGAAACATTTTTGGCGTCTTAATATAATTACTATATATAAATACACGATTAATCCAGATATTATTTAATAATTACTGAGGCAATTAATTCAATCCAATCGCTTCTTAGCCCATAATTGGTAGCAGGTGAACAAGTGCTGGTAGAAAAGCATGACAAAGATTGCAACAGTAACTAATGGGATGGGGCTTTGCAGCAGCAGGTCAGTTCTAAACATGCACCTGTCGCTTTTCTAACTTCTTCCTCCATTACTCATTTGAGGATGTGCTTTGTAAAGTGATAGCTATGTGCAGTCCCTACCATGCAGCAGTGTCTTTGCATAACTGCAATAGAGTTGACAAAACTTTTTTAACATTTCTACTGGTATATCTCCCACCTCTATTATGCAACCTTTAGGGAACTGAGAAAGAGAGAGATATTGTTTAGAGTTACCTGAATGACATTAAAGTCAACTTTTTGTTCGTCTGGACTGGTTTTAGAGAGGATGTTTGTGAGAGAGTGTGTGTGAAATGTGTGTGTTGGTATATGTGAAGAATTGAGAGTATATTTGTGTTGCGCATACATATCTGCCTTTAGCTGTACTTTGTAATGAATAATGCAAAGGCTCACTTGCAATCATACACCTCTGCATTTTTGGAAGGATTTGCTCCTGCAGGTGTTGTGAATGAATTATGTTTAATTGTGCATGTTTTTGTGCAAACTTGGGTGTGTGGGTGCACATTTGCATATACATGTATTTGTAAGCTCCTTAGAGAGTGCCTTTAAAAGAAGGCCATGTAACATTCTAATGACTGAAGTCCTCACTGAAAGTGTCAACAGCCAGTTCACATCAGTTACATTAGCTCTCTGCAGCATTCTGTCTTTCTTTGTCACACTTTCTCTTTTTTAGTTTGACTGCATGATGTCATCTGAGGACAAAAATTACTGGCCACAAAATATTTTTTCTGCTCATTTCTGCTTTATATCATTGGCATCTGTTTGCAAAGCATTGGATATCCGTCATCATGTTTTCACATGCAGCTCTCTGCTGTCCCAGGGATGGACGTGATCTCATAAAGTCACAGTCTTGTTTTCCGTTGTGCTGGTGCGCACACTACAGGACTTATCGCAGACATGGTGTATCAACTACACAATCATTAACCCCCTACTGAGACCCTGTATTCACCTGGTATTAAGATGCGTTTTAGGTGATCTTATTACAGGTTTACAAGTGAGACACATCATTGTTACATGTGGTCAGCTCTTTTTCCACTTATGTTTGGATTTTGAGGATAGAGTCTCTATTTCCATGAGGACATACATTAATCATTATGTTTGTGTATTACATATAAAGCGTTATAACAGAGTTATAATAAAGTGAAAAAATTTAAAAGAAGAAAAAGGAAGTGCTAAATATCAGCGCAAAGTTTCTCTTAATTATACGCAAACATGACGTTTAGAGCATGTCACCTATGGGAAGGGCATCCGTACCTGACCTCTGCAGAAGCAGAGAAGTCTGGCTAGACAGACAGAAGCACGTGACCTATGCTCGGTAAGGACCCACCCCCTTACCTAAGCACATATAACGACCTGCATGCGCTGCTGTTCCTCAGTTGACATTCGCTTCTCACGACCTCTGTTTTTCTCTCTGCTCGGTTGGTATTTGACTTTCACTAATTTGTCTACAGGAGGACACATCGCTCAGATCAGCCTCTGCCAAACGTCTTGTTTCAGCCAGGTTAGCTGTTTCCTGTTTATTGCAAGCCGCCCACACTCGCTTAAACTACCACCAGGCTGCCCGCCTTTCTCTCTCACCACTTCCCCTGCACGCCACGTATTTTCGCCCTAATATGGCATTTTCCAAATCTACGGCTTCCTCCGGGGTCAACCTATTGTGTGCTGTGCCCTCATCGCAGCCAGAGACCCTCATCATTTCTGTGTCGTGTGCATGGGTCTCAAACATGCGGAGGAGGCTCTAGAATTTCCGGAAAACTGTAGCCGCTGCCTGGCACTGCCTAAAAAACTCAGATGCCAGAGGCTCAAGGTCGCCGCTGCCCAGTGCACCGACCTCAAACTCTCCGACTCTGATGGGGGAAACGGTGATGACGACGCGCTCCTGGGTCCCTCCCGGGGTGCAGCCTCTCTTAGCTGGGCCAATCAAAATAACCCGGTGTTCCCTGAGGTCATTCTCTCAGGGGACCCCTCGTTCACTAATGAGCCGGCTGGCTCTGTTGACGAGGACGAGGAGGCCATCCCGTCTTCCATGACTCCCCAGGCTAATGCCCCCGCAGCCCTCCCCCAGTCTGTCCTCATCGAGGTTTGTGAGCGAGCGGCCGCTCGCCTCAATATCGAATGGCCAGCCCTACAAAGTGCCACTGACCAAGAGAGGGATGTGTATGACGGGAAACTCCTGTGACCCCCTCCCGGCCCAAGAAAACAACTTCTCCCCATCCTCCCTGCATGTGCTAAGCATATGAGGTATTTTTGGGGGGACCCGCTAAATCTCAAACACGGTCTCGCAGGCCTCGAAGTGAAGCATATGATGGCCATTGGCATGGGTGACCCCCCCGCCATCAAGCCCTCTATTGCCAGTCACCTTAATCCCTCTCAAGGTGGCCTACTTGCCCCCCCAAGCCTGTTCTCCCCAACTAAATGGACCGATTTTCTGCCTCCATACACCAGGCCTCTTTCAAAGCCTCGGCCTTTGCTGTCAGGGCCCTCAACGTCTCCTCCCTTCTCTCTGCATAACAGGCTGAACTCCTGGTCGACATGGGACAACAACAAGAAAAAGGGACCCCCACACCCTCTCTGTGGAAGGAGATTGTCACAGTCAATGACCTTGTTCTCCATAATGCCAGTCAGGGCGTCCAAGCCGGCAGGCGCTCTATGGCTTTCTCAGTGGCCAGAGAACGTGTGCTTTGGCTTAATATGTCGGGCCTCCCTGACAGTGAGAAGCGGCGCATTGCGGGTTCCCCTGTAGAGCCTGGCCAGGATCTCTTTGGCCCTGCCGTCGCTTTAATGCAACAGCGTTGCGACGATAAGAAAAAGGAGGACGAAGCCTCGGGGCGTCCTTTCCAGCAAAAGCCACGCAATGAACCACCACCTCAGCAGAGTAACCCACCCTCCGCTAAGCCCTGGGGTAGAATGTCTTTTGCCACAGCTGCGTACAAGATACCTCCCAACTCTACCCCCTCCAACTCTAAACGTAAACGGCCGGCCTGATGCACGGCCTCAGGGGGCTTTGAGTCCACGTTCTCAGGCCACCAGCCCCCCAGACTCTTATCCTACCCTCCTAGTTCAAAAAAAGGTTTTACACATTTTACTGCACATTTTATATTCCTGGGTCTGGAGCTGAATTCAATCTCCATGCGTGCACGCCTTTCACAAGAACGCTTTCGCTCCTAATTAATTGTCTATCACAATTCAAGGAGGGGACGAAAGTGCCATATCGCACATGTCTCAGATTACAGGGTCTTATGGCATCAGTTATTCAGGTTTTGCCTTTGGGCATTCTGCGAATGAGGGCATTCATGAAGTGGGTTTTATCCCTCCACTTCAGCCTATTATGCAACCTCTGTCGCTCTGTTACAGTGACACGCTCGTGCACAGTGGCCTTGCGCCACTGGAGGAGCGCAGACATGTCCGCACATGGGGTGTTATGTTGCGAAAAGTGGTAACAACAGACGCATCCTTAACCGGATGGGGAGCCACTCAGGAGGGCAGGACGATTAACGGTTCTTGGCCGAGCGAACTTCGTTCAGCCCACATAAATTATTTGGCTGTATGGAAAGCTCTGAATCATTTTCTGCCCCGCTTGCAGAGGCATCATGTGCTCATTCGCTGCAACAATACCACAGAAGTTGCACATATCAATCGCCAGGAGAGCATGCGCTCGCCCAAGCTTCATGCCCTAGCTCACAGGCTTTTAGTGTGGAGCAGGCGCCACACTAAATTGAATTTTGAACAGGGGCGCGGACCTTCTGTCGAGGGGGGAACCCGCTCTATGGAGACTGGCGCCTCCACCATCAGATAGTGGGCATGTGGTGGGAAAGATTCGGACAGGCGACCGTAGATCTCTTCGCCTCACGCGAAAACTCCCATTGTCCTATGTTCTTCTCGCTAAAGGACGAGGACACGCCCCTCGGCGTGAACGCACTAGCCCACCTGTGGCCCAAAGTGCTGCTCTATGCATTTCCTCCCCTGTGCCTGTTAATACCTAACCTGGCCAGGATGAGAGAGCAGGGCCTGTCCCTCATTTTGATAGCACTCAGGTGGCTCAAAGCACCATGGCTGGCAGAGATAATTCCTCTTCTGTATGCCCAACCATGGCCCCTCCCTCTACACACAGACCTGTTGTCTCAGGCGAATGGGGAGATATATCACCCACACCCAGACCGGGTGGCTCTTTGGGCTTGGCCCGTGAGAGGAAAAATGTAAGCTCGATGTGGCTCCCCCCACGGGTAGTTGCCACTATACAGAACACTAGGGCCTCCTCCACAAGGTCCCTATATGACTGTAAGTGGCAAGTGTTTGAAGGGTGGTGTGATGGGCGTGGTTCCACATCATATCAGTGTTCATTCTCTGATATTTTGTGTTTTTTACAAGACCTTATGGATAAAGGCAGGTCTTTTTCCACTATTGAGGTCTACTTGGCGGCTATTTCCACTTGTCATTTTGGGTTTGAAGGGCAGCACCCCCTCATTGGTAGATTTATGAAGGGTGCCAGCCGTTCTCTCACAGTTACTAGGAGAACTGTTCCTGAGTGGGACCTCTCTATGGTGCTGGAGGCTTTATGTCAGCCAGCTTTTGAGCCCCTGGGAAGCATTTCCCTAAAATTGCTGTCTTTCAAGACAGCATTGCTCCTGGCCTTAGCATCAGCTAAACGTGTCAGTGACCTGCATGCACTCTGTGTTCATTCCTCGTGCACTAAATTCTCTCTTAGTGGAGATAAGGTTTTCTTTAAGCCTAACCCAGCCTTTATGCCAAAATGCTTCCCAGCATTCTCTTGTGAGGTAATGGAGCTTTCCGCTTTTCACCCTCCTCCTTTTTCATCTGTGGAGGATCAGAGGCTGGATGGTCTGTGTCCGGTCTGTACCCTGCGGGCTTACTTGGATAGGATCAGTGCTTTTCGGAAGAGTAATCAGCTCTTTATCTCTTGGGCCCCCCCTTACTTGGGGAAGCCCATTTCTTAGCAAAGCGTCTCGCATTGGCTTGTGGAAGCTATAATTTTGGCTTATGAATCTATGGGAGTGCTGCCTCCAGAGGGCATCAGAGCCCATTCCACGAGGGGCATGGCCGCCTCTTGGGCTCTGTTCAGGGAAGTTTCATTGCAGGACATCTGTTCTTCTGCCAGCTGGTCTTCTCCCCATACTTTTGTACATTACTACCGGCTGGGACGTTATGGGACGTGTCAAGCACCGCCTCTTTGGGGCGACCGTTCCCTTAACTGGCTTGCAGGACCTCAATGTGAGTGTATTGTGCAATCGGGGAGCTGTCAATGTCTCCCATAGGTGGATCTCGAACACGAGATGATGAAAGAGAACAATAGGTTCCTCACGTAACCCCGGTTTTCTGAAATATCGAGTGGAGAGATCCACCAAGCTTGCCCCGCTTGCTGCACGAGAAGCAACTATACTTACAGAGGAGCAGCAGCGCATGCAGGTCATTATATGCGCTTTGGTAAGGGGGTTGGTTATTACCGAGCATAGGTCATGCGCTTCTGTCTGTCTAGCCAGACTTGGTGCAATTGGATGCTTTTGCAGAGGTCAGGTACGGATGCCCTTCCCATAGGTGGATCTCTCCACTCGATGTTTTAGAGAACCGGGGTTACGTGAGTAACCTATTGTTTTTTAGTGCAGAACCTGTAACTGAACTTCTAATGTGCATTCTTCTCATAAATGTGTCCCTATTGTGCATGTTCTTGTATTCACATTTTATTAATATTTTTTTCACTTATTCACTTTTTTTCATTATTATTTCACTTATTTCCCTTTAAATCAGCAAATAATAAAAAAAAGGGTCGTTTAAAACAGATCACCCAAAATGCATTTTCAAATTAAGATAACAAAATAAATTCACAAACTTTTGTACAGTTTAATCTTTATAGCATGTCATTAAACATGAAAGAACAGCTCTAGGGCTTATTTTCCAAAAAAAAAAAAAAAAAACTGCTGACAATAATAAATACAGCAGGTAGGGAGATGTAGGTGATGTTTTATTTTATTTTCTAAAGCATTTTCTGTCTCCTGCTTCCCAATACCTTGCTCTATTCCTGCTCTCTCTTTGTATTTCATTGGCTTTGGCTCATTGTCTCTCACAATGGACAGTGCACATACCTGACGGCAATATGTCTAGATATCAAGCTGGTTTGAAATCTGTCAAAGCATCTGCGACTAGTCTATATGACCATTGGTCATGAGATCTGAGACTTCTCGTCGCAAACCAGTTGCTGACTCAAAACATCAAAGGAGACGAGCTGGAATAATATAGTTAGTTTACACTTGGCTTTACATTACTGTGCACTTTTCTTTTTTACATACATTCTCAAAAGACTCTCAAAGAGCCCCTGAAATCTCTTGAAAAGTGCAGTTTTCTTTCCTGTGTTGACCAATTTCCCATTGAAATTGGAAATTAGAAAATATTGGACAACAATTTTGCTAGTGCAAGATGCGTCGACAGTATTTTTGGTCAGTTTTCCTGAAAGTGAATTTTAAATGTGTTCTGTGTAACTGCTAAAAGTGTATTTTGGCAACTTCTAAAAGTACACTGGCTTGTAGATGACATCAAAGCTAATATACATTGATTACAATCTGATGTCATGGGGTCTTTAATTCTTGGAGGTGTATGTTCACATATTTCATCTATTTTTAACTATCAAAGACCAGATATTTTGGCACAGCTCGTCCATCGTGCACGTGTTAAAAAAGATCTGATGTCAGCTGTCACTTTGTTGAACAGCTCTAGAATAATGCATCGATGATATGATAGATGACTCCATCACACAAATAGTGGTTTGTTTTTTAATAAGTGTGGTGAGCCAGCTGTTTGATCACAGCCCTAATAAACTCTCAAGTCTTTATAATCAGACCTTAGACTTCACCACCATCCTGACCTGCAAGCTAAGCATATCCACAAAAATGGTCATATAAACTTTGACCTATAAATTTCCCCAAAGTCTTATTACTGGTGAGATGAGATTATTAAGGTGAAAGTAGGGCTTGCGTGGGCCTAAAGCAAGTGCTGATGGAATGGCCGCTGTTTTGACTGAGTGCTGCAGTAACTCACTGTTCTGGCCCACGTTCACAACTTCTGACGGCATCCGCTAAAATAATCAGCCATTTGTTTTCTGCTTTGAACCACCTTTGTAATCGAGAACCTTAATCCATATCCTTAGATGCCAGTTGAGAATTGAGAGAGTTGTTGAGAACATTGTCTTCAGAATGCAGGATTTGTTATCTGTTCTGAATGTAGGAGATGTATAATTTGGAAAAGGATAAAATGATAAGATCATTGTTGTATATAGTAAAGCACCAATTTCAGCTTCAAATGATGACAACCTAATGTATCAGTTTATTAAAATTAAATTAAATGCGTTCTGTGCCCAAAAAAAAAAAAAAGGAAAAAAAACGTTTATATGAATTGAGTATCTTCAAAATTAATATATTAAAAGTAGGGCTGTCAATTTAATGCGTTAATGAACTGCGACTCATTTAACACATTCAAAAATGAACACAATTAACTGCAATGCCCCCGGACTGTAATAAGGAAGATTCCTGAGAAATGGAAGCTTGTAGTACCACCTTTTTACTCCAGGGGGCAGTAAGTGGAACTTCAGCTGTATGGAAACACACAGTTTATAGCAGTGGTTCTCAACCTTTTTTGAACAAACACCCCCTGACCTCTTCATGATCCTCTTAACGCCCCCTAAAAAAAAAAAAAAACACTTCAGAAATACTATTACAGCCAAACAATTGCAACACTGATACCTGAAGCCTGAGTTTTTGGTAAAAAAAAAAAAACAGAAACAGAAGTTTCTTATTGTATTTAAACTACATGTAAAAGCCTCAAGTTGAGTAATATTGTGTTTGGAAAAAATGCAAAAACACATGGATTGTTTGAAAGGTATTGCAAATGTATTTAGAAATTCAAACAAATTCAGGCTCACACACAAATTTTTTAAGATGAACCAATCACGTGAACAATAACGTAACTAACCTAAATGGCCAATGAAAAAGCAGCGGTCGTTCGTGCACTCAATTAGGCAATATATACTAGGCTTCAAATTTGAATAGCCTACAAACAGTCATTTGATTTCAAATGACGAACAAAGACGACAACAGCTCGGCCACCTGAACTGAACCGAAGAAAAAACGACGTCAAAAACAGCCACTTTTTTTTAATTAATTACGGTCATTATTGTGAGCCCTGAACACTAATTATGCACCTAATTATGTATTCCGCGTTATGTACAGAAAAAGCCTCTATTTTGCGCAGAAAATTCTCCGCCTCTTAAAAGCATGTGTAACTTAGGAAGCGGCTCTCCTGGCATATCCTCCTGGTGAAGTGGCAGCAGTAATCCGAGCAAGACGAAGACATAGGCTAAGGAGAAGAGCTGAAAAGATTTTTGCGCAGGCCGCCTGTTGAGTACCTCTGAGTAACGCCCCCCATTTGTGCCTGAGCGCCCCCCTCTCTGCTGCCTCGTTCACACCGCCCCCCAACACTGTCCAAACGCCCCCTAGGGGGCGGTACCGCCCCCGTTGAGAAACGCTGGTTTATACAGTGAACAAAACAACCCTTCAGCAGTCTGCACAGCATGAACATGTGTTACGTTCTTGCGTTTAAAACACTTGATTGAGCACAAATTCGAACTAAGGGATCTCAAGATGTGTTCTAAGTATTAAACTGTATTTAAATTGACACAGTGACCTAAACATTTTATGTGTATGACGCAACGCAACCGATACGCTACACAAGCATGTCTGATGCAGGTGTACATTGACGGGTCCTTAAACAAGCCCTCATAATAAATCTCGAACTGATTGACAAATTCACTTGTGAAATGGATTGCTGTGAACTGTATGCCAATGATTGGATTATGTTCAATAATATGGTAGTAAACAATACATTGTATTCTAAAGCTGCATTTTGTATCGTCTTATCAATGATTAACTCTTCTGCTACAAGAATGTAATGCATTTTAATTATCTGAATATTTTTTTATTTTATATATATATAATTTGTAAATATTTAAATATAACTATGTATAATTATTTCATCATTATATATTGAATTATTGTTATATGATGGGTTTCTCAGCAAATTTTTGTAAATTAGATTATTTGCGATTAATTAATCAGGACACCATGTAATTAATTTGATTAAAAATGTTAATCGATTGACAGCTCTAATAAAAAGCAAAAAGGAATCAGCACTCAAAGTCAAAGAATTTGAATTTAGAATTCAAGACACGCAATTCTCAGTATTTATTAAATAATAAATTAGGTTTAAATGAATCACCTTTAAATCGAATATATTCAGGAAGTCTCTATTATTGTTTGAATACAAGCAGAGACTCAACCACGTTAACTGTTACTGATATTCACAGTCCCTGGGTTTCACCCAGTCTCGAACAGGACAACTCACAGCAGGTGTTTAGAGATAAGCACTTCAACCAGAAAGAATTGATGAGAATTTTTTTTTTATCTAGGAATAAAAAAAGAAAACCAAAGCTTTAAATATGTCAAAAGCAAGGGAAAATCAAGCCATATTTCAAAACTCATTGAGTGTATCCTCTAGACCAAGATCTAGATAGAGATTAGATGGTGAACTAAGAATTTTCTAAAGATTTTCCTAGTTGAATATACTGTACATTTTGCCAAGTGGGAAATACGTCCCTGGAGGACTTAAAGCTCGTTTTAGAGAGTATGAAATATCACAAATGAGCAGATCTATTGGAAATAAGGAAGACGTGTGATATCAGAAGAAGTGATATAACTGTCCTCAGAATGAATAGATTTACCTGTAAAAAGAAAGAGCGAAAACATTTAAAAAGCATGGTTTAGGAAGTTGTTGATGTTCAGATTGTGTATATTCTATGGAGATTTACAATGTCTGTGCTGTGAATGCCTTATTTTTTTATGTTACTTGGGTTCACTGTATTAAGATCACAGCAGAGGTTTGTACATGCTCTCTCAAAGGATGCAGGTTTTAAAGTCTTTGTCTCTCAATTCACTTGTTCAGGGGCTCTCGCTATCCTCTGTGCCAAAGTCTATCTCATTATAAAGCTCTTGCGTAAAAAAAAAAAAAAAAGAAAGAAATAATATAGGAACAAATTATATATATATATTGTATTTGGTTGAAAAAAAAAAAACTTGTAGTAGGGGAGTATTTTTATTGACACTCCCCCATGCGATTTTATAGGCTCATTAACACTACCGTACACAATCAATGCAGTGGATTTCTCATCTTGTCTCTGTTATCTTTTAGCATAATTATTCGATGCCACAGACTGTTTTACGTCTTTCTGATGCGTATCATTGTTGTTGGGTTCTCGTCAGTAGAAACAGTTTTTTTTTTATATATATTTAGTCAGGGGAGCTGAAATGTCAATATATCCAAAGTGAAACTGGCTATAAAACTATTTTAGATAAATTGACATACCCAGCTTTTCAGGACTGGGCCTGGTTTAGGTATGTGGTACGCGATGTCTCTGTAATACAGAACTCTATCTTTGCATACAAAAACCTCTAAGCTAGGATGTTATCTAAATATTTAAGATTGGGGGGAACCCATATTGAGGGGTTATTCTGAATATTGCGGGGAACGTGCCACTGTTAATGTCTGGTGGTTATGGCCCTGCCTCAAAAAGCAATATCATGGATTGTAAGATAATTTACTTTTTGAATCGGTGCTCAGTATTGCCAACAACGATATGATACATATGTCAGAATAGAATGCCGTGAGATTCATCACATAATCATAACTGAATTGCGACTGAAACTACACCAAATGTGCAAAAGAGACCCAGTGTGTCCGAGAGTAAATCTGCGGAATCAGTTTTACTCTCTTTTGTGCATAGTGCCTCATAGCAGCTCTAAGCGCAATTTCCAGATTGCGCTTAGAGCTGCTATGGAGTTTGTAATTATTTCATCATTCTGCTCTTTTATTAATTGTACTGTTCGAAATTAAATGATTATATGCATAAATACACGTAAAAAACACTGTTTTAAGGATCTAAATTGATGTAGTTTAGTGAGACACCGAATCATGAATCGGCACAGCCCTTCTTTGAACTGGATTAAATTATAGCAATTTCTTGTTCTTTATTAACAGAATACAAAATAGGAATGTTATTGCTGAAATCAGTCCATTTTATTACAGTAAATTAGACCTAAGGACCTCATTTTGAGCAGACAGACAGGAGGCTATTTAGGCACTGTCTGCGTATGCCATTATATGGGGGTAGGGGAAAGGTCAGTTCCTGCAGTCCCATTCAGCCTTGTCTGCAATCTGTCTGGCTGTGGCACTTACTCCGGATCTCCTGACACCTCTAGGTCTAGTAATGAATGATCTGCTTGTTTGAAGATTGTGGGCAGGGAACGATGTGTGTGGCAGTACAGTAATACTCATGACAAATGCCGCATTGTAACAGAACATAAACCCTATTGTAGAGCCATGGAAGGATTGGTTCTTTTCTCATTTACTGTGCCAAACAAAGGCCTGATCTGAATCCGCCCGTCACGCCGTCCGCTGGGGAGGACTGTGCCTACAGTTATAAATGAACCTCTATACCTTATTAAGATGTGTTCTGTAGATGATCCAAATATAGTTCTCTGCATTTGCAAGGTTAAAAATTCTCTCAGAATGCAGAGTTGAGGAAGTGATGACAATGAGTGTTTATTGTGTTGCTCTTGGACATTGGGTTGCAATCATTATTAATTATGTGCAAGTGTTCTTACTTATGTGTCAATAAGGTTCTTGCAAAAAAAGTAAGCAAAACATTCGAAACAAGTGCGTATAGACTCTTTTGTTCTAACTCTTGTAGGGCCATCTGTTTTATTATTTTCAAAGTTCTGTTTTATCTTTTCCCAAGTTCAGTGTTTTCAATCATATTTGACAGTTTAATTAAATTTTATCATCAAAATTGTGTCTAATCAAATTAATTAATTAAAACTTGAATCAAATGAAAATAGAAACAGTTAACGTAAAAAGTAAAAAAAAAAAAAAAAAACAGTTGATGGTGAACGAGTGCTCTGCTCTCTATCATCTACTACACATACTGCACACAGTGTGTGTGACGATCCTGATGCAGGATTTTCATTGTATGAGTGGCTGGCTTCACACATTACATTTTTTAAAGCAGGCTGAACATGCAGACCATATATTACAATTGCAATCTTTTGCAGTTTAATAATCACACTTGGACATATTACAAATTTATTGTAGTTTCAAACATACCCCCAAATGTGTCAAATTTTGTGACATTCCACTTTTTATAGTTCATTCCATTTTATGTCTGGAATCCGTGATTCCATCCGTGTTTTGAACATTGCAGAAATCATAGGACCTTGTTCTAAATCCTTGTTCTAATGCCATGTGCTAATGCCTTGTCTGTCCACAATAAACCCAAGTCTGCTGTGCAAAGATTATTCTAAATTTGAATGAGGGAGTGAATGCCTGCAATTAGTAATTAGCTTAATACATGCCCAAGGCATCTTCACATAGTGGCTTTCAGCACAACATCACCTGTACAGCCATTCGTCCCCAAACTTATCCTTGGAATCTCTAAAGATGCTTTCTTGCCTGAGACCAGTCGAAACACAATAAACACCTTTTATGTAGGCATAAACTACAAGTTATGCAGTATTTTTATGCAGTATTTTAGCGCAAATCATTTTTATTGTCTGAAATACTTATTGTAGGTTCACTTAGTTATTCAATTAGAAAAATACTGTATATTAAAACATTTTTAATTGACATATTCTGTGTTTCTAAAATCACCTGGAATCAGATTTATTTAATATTTTTGGTGACTAGATGTCAAATGAGACCCATGATGCCTATTTTGTAGAACAAAAGTGTTCTTTTTTTTTGTAGGAACGCAAATAAAGAGACTGATTGTTGCTTTGATTTTCTTACACACCAACCCCAGAGTGCCTCCTGACACAGTGCATTTTAGCACTTTCTTTTGTGTCTCAAGTACTGCTATATTATATAATCACTTGTGCCTATGGGTGTTAGAGAAGTATTTGCTTTTTTCTGGTGGCTGAGAGTCACTTTAACTGACTCAATGGGTCTGTACTATAGATACTGTGTCATGTTGGTGAGTGGTGACTCTAGAACATTCTTCTTGGAAGCAGGCACGTAAAATTGCAAAAGCCAATAAAGCTCAGCTCTTTCCTTACCACTAATTAATTATTTTTATTTCCAACAGGATATAGACCAACGACTGCACCAGGCTTGATTTATCAGTGGACGACCTGCCTCAAATGCCTCCCCCTGCCCCCAGCTCCCTGCTCCCTGCATAGCCAGGATGGAAAGCCACATTGTCAATAGGATGGAACCTGATGAGTATTGTCTGTTCTGATGAAGATGTTGCCCAGATGCATATAAAAATTGATGTGGGAATACTTGGCATGCAAAGAGCCTTTGAGATTTTTGACAGCTGCACTCTCAGAAGCCTGGTTTCTTGGGCTTGATTGTTTCTTTCATTCAAGTGGATATAAAGTAGTGCTGCTTTTGTTTGCAGTGGGACTAGCATAACGCTGGTGCTTGCGTGGAAGAGGATTGAGCATGCCCTTTCAACGACCAATCCGAATGGGCGGGTTCTGGATGGCCATGTGTCCGCGGCTAAGCCTTAGCGCTAGCCTGGATCTTCCATTCTTGTGTTGGATAGTGAGCTTGGTTGTGCATGCCCATTTGGCCGCTTCTCAAAAACTGGACGAGATGGACCCGGTTGTAACTACAACTTATGGCAAAGTTAGAGGATTCAAAAAAGAACTGAACAATGAGATCCTGGGACCCGTCATCCAATTTTTGGGCGTTCCCTATGCCGCACCCCCTACAGGGGAGAGGCGCTTTCAGCCGGCTGAGCCCCCTATCCCATGGTCAGATATCCGTAACGCAACCCATTTTGGCCCTGTCTGTCCCCAAACCTTACTTGAAGGCAGACTACCAGATGTTATGTTACCGGTTTGGTTCACCAATAGTATTGAAGTGGTGTCATCCTACGTACAGGACCAGAGTGAGGACTGCCTATTCTTAAATATATACGTGCCAACAGAGGATGGTGAGTTTATATACGGACAGGATGGACAGATCTGTCAATGTCATCTCTCTGTGTCAATTTCTCCTTGTCCTGAATGTAGTGAGTGCAGCGAAAAAAATAGCATGAACTCTGCATGCCGAAATGCATGCCGCTGCTTTCATGTGTGAGTGTGTGTCTGAGTGAATGAGGCTGTGCATATGACCTAACCTTCCCTCCCATCCCTTGCACATGCAAATTTTTCTGTGTGCTGCAGCACGTCCATTTTAGGTGAAGTTGGTTTACCCCCTCCCTTTCCTAGTAATACAAACGCACACCTTAGTGTAAGCAGCCTATAATGTTTCATTGGTGTGTTTGCAAAATGAACCATTGAGGGGTATTATTATGGCAATACTGATGATTATGATGATGGTGATGATTATGATGTTGATAATAATTATTATTTAAGACATTGAGAGAACTTCCTCTTGTTAAACTCTTCTCTTCTTCCTGCAGTTAAATACTGGTGTTGCATGCTCCTGCTGTCCATAATGGACTCCCATGTTATTTTTTAGTCTTTTATTCATTTTGCAGTAAAAAGAATATCCAAGGAATGTGCCAGAAAACCCGGCAAGAAAATTTGTAGAAAAGGAGGTATGTATCCACCGACATGAAAACAAAAGAGAAAAGGCAAAAATCTCCCACAAGAACTACATAATAAGGTTTGCATCCTGAAAAGTTGTCCCCTCTGAAGTAAGTCTCGGCCATGAACCGTCCACAGTCCCCTCACTGACCGGCTGATGCATATTGCACACAAAATTGGCAAGAGCTGGCTGAAAATGGCCAGTTCCAATCTGATTGGAAGTCTTTACACAACATCACAAAACAAAATAACAAAGTCATGTAAAACAATCATGTTTTTATAAGCTTGTACCATCAGCACTTTATCAACTAATCACTGGATTTGCTGTAGTTTTACAGGTTAGTGGCATCAGATCTTCTAAACCTCTCAAACAGAGATGTCTAAGTGGGCGGTTCTTGATCGAAATGTGCTGCAATGAGGATCAGACTTTATGCCTCAAGTCAAAAGTCTGGTTACGTGAGACTTCCCTGAAGTCCAGATCTTGGCCATAGAAGAAGCCATAATTGATTCCCACCATGAAGACTTAACCGGGGAGACCGAGCCATCTCTTAAATCAGATGGGCACATGTTGAACTTGCAGAGTCTAATCTCAATTAAAAGAGATGCTATCTGGATTTCATTGGCTTACACTAGCTATATTGATCACAGCTTCATCAAGATAATGTTTCTCCCCCTAGCTCCCCACCCTGATGTATCCTACCTCAGCCCTCTGAGCCTTGAGTTTGGTGACAGCAGTCCATATTAAAGTATCCTGTTAATACGGCCTCCCTGGCAACAGAAACAACCTTTAAATATTTCAGCTGGAGAAAAGGATATCTTTTATAAGTTCCTAAGTCACCATGTCAACGAACAAGAAAAAATCAATGAGTGAATCAAATAAATTCTTCCTGGATTCAGATATGTTAAAGGAATAGTTAATCCATGAATGAAAATTCAGTCAGTCATCATTTACTCGCACCAATGTTGTCCCAAACCAATATGACTTACTTTCTTCTGTACAACACAAAAGGTGAAATTTAGAAACATTTTGTTTTATATACACACCATGAAGATCTTGAGCTACAGACAATTTGGAATATAAATCAAGAGTCATGTTGACTACTTATATGATTATTTTATGGTGAGTTTGCTTTCTTTTTTGAGGCTTGACTTCTCCAGTCAGAGTTAATTTTCATTGCTTGGAAACAATTATCCAATACAGTTTATTTGTTTTCAAATTTTTCCTCCCTTTTCTCCCAATTTGGAATGCCCAGTTAACCCCCCTTCCTCCCTAAGCCAAGATTCCCCTCTAAGATGCTTAAGCCCCCCCCGGCCAGACTTCACTTGGCTTGACATTTACTATTTAGTCTACTGACCAACATTTTTTATAATGTTGACAAATTGACTCGCGCCAAGTCTCCTAAGCAACCAAATTGGCCCGGTTGCTAGAGAGGGTAGAGTCACATGGGGTAACCTCCTCGTGGTCACGATTAGAGGTTCTCGCTCTCAATGGGGTGCATAGTAAGTTGTCCTCGCAGAGAGTAGCATGAGCCTCCACATACGGAGTCCCCGTGGTGTCACGAGCCACGTGATGAGATGTGCAGATTGACAGTATTAGAAACGGAGGCAACTGAGACTTGTCCTCTGCCACCTGGATTGAGGTGAGTAACTGCGCCACCACGAGGACCTACTAAGTAGTGGGAATTCGACATTCCAAATTGAGAGAAAAAAGGATAAAAATAAGTAAATACATAAAAAAAAATTATGACAAATATACAGATGTAACATTTGCCAAAATTATTAACATTGTTTGACAGTAGACTATTTAGTAAATATGAACCAATGTATGCAAAGTCAGGCCCATGGGTGGGGTCAATGAGCTTCAACAGGTTTTAAGGGTTCTATAACACCTTTTAAGACTATTTACACAATTACATTGTGAAGGCCAATGAAGGTACAGATAGCATCTTGCTCTGGGTTTATCATTAATGTTGAGCACATAATGCATAACATGTTGTGAAAATGCTGCCATTTTGTCATCTCTAATGTTTGCAGTTGATGCCATGTTTCCAGCTTTCTCTGTGCTATATAATATGGTCAGCCATCATCATGAAAAAATTGATTTACAAGAAACTGAAAAAGATATTTTGATGGCAGAGAACAGTTTTTTGGAGGATGCAGATTGTCTAGTGCACTAATGGAGCAGACAGAGTGGAAATCTGCAGTTTGAATGGTTCGAAAGGCACAAGTGAGGAATTTGCTCAAATTGAGAATATTTTACACTTCTGGGTAAATGATGTAAAAGCCCTTCTCTTTGTTATGAACATTACACCTGATTCACATCTAGTCTAGAGAGATGTTTCTTTGCAGTTAGATTCATCCTATGCTTGATGAAAGAAAGAAAGAAGGATATGTTTTTGGAAATAGTTCATTTTGATTTAGGCTCATTCAATGTGGTTTGTGCTTTGTGGTCTCAGGGAAATGCAAAATATTTCATTTCTGAACCCAAAATGCACACTTTAATTGGATTTGAAATTGACAAGTCTACACCTATAAACCTGTTATTGTGAAATCGTAACTGTGTTTATGCTACTGATAGATAACAAGAGAACCATTTCATGGGTTTTAGCAGTGCAATATTGATTCGATATCTTTGAGTAATTAACCAGCTTAGCGTTGTGAACAGGCACAGTGAAGGATAGGGTGAAGGAGTTGTTAGAAATGTACTGATTCTGGTTCCAATTCTAGTTCAACTAAACAATTCCAGTTTATTAACGATTCCATTAAGAATTCTTTTAGCACTTAAATAAGATATTAACAGATAGTTAGTAATTACACTGATTTAAGTCTCACAAGCCTTAACAACATCTAACAAAGTAACAGTTGTCAGTTGGACATAAAGAACGAAATTACTTTGAATTCAGTGAGTTGGCTAAGAACTGCTACTGAAGACTGATTCAGTGCGTTGTCAAACTGATTCATTTAAAAGGGAACATCTCAAGGCTTAAGCTCACAACTCAACTAACGCATCATATAATTTGTGGTGGCACGGTAGATTCGGTAGCAGTGCAGTGCCTTATCGGTGAAAGAATGCATATGTTCAAGGACCGTTAAAGGAACGGAACATTATGAACATCATTTGATTCCAATATTTTTTGCAAATGGAACCGGCTCTGAATAAGAACCCTTTCTATTTCCCAACCCTAGTGACAGAGGAGCGAGTCTGTTCGACTGTGTAATCACTGGCCTTACTGACTGTGTAATCACTGGCCTCACTGACTGACTGATTTTCCTTCAGGTTCTTGTCAAGGATGGTATGAAGGAATTAGGTTTAATCAGTGCCTTTGTCTTCAGTATTTTTTTTTTATTTATTTATTTTTTTTTTTTGTATAACAGACTTGCGTGTAAATCAAAATCTTTCTTTTGTTAATAAACTGGCAACAGATTAAGCCATTAAAATGTATTCAAAGCTGGTAACAGGGGCTTACTTGAATGAAGTTTGAATAGTGTTGGTTTACATTTCTAAATTGACAACCTCTGGTGCTATTTAGCTGTGTCACATCACATGAATTGAATTGGTGTCAATAAACATTCTCTCTTTCATAATCCACATATTTCTCTCTTTTTCCTTCTCTTTCTCTTCCTGTCCTAGTTTTGCAGTGGATGATGGTAGTCCTAAGGGAAGTGCTATGCCTGCATCTCACTAAGACAGGAATGGATTTGCAGCCCCACTGCCTCTCTCTCTCTCTCTCTCTCTCTCTCTCTCTCTCTCTCTCTCTCTCTCTTTCTCTTAGTTTTTGCCTCCTATGTGCACACTCCCTAGAGATCGTCTGTAAAACCTGAGCTGAAATTCGCTCCGTCTTGGCTGGGTGAATGCTGCGTGGAGGAACTAGGGCTAGCAATGAGGGTGGAGATGAGCGTAGATGTCTGTTTATATTGCAGCCGGGGGTGGTGCTCGCAGAAACTTGGGTAGAAACTTGATCATCTTGGCAGGGCATAGATTTTGAGGTGTGAGAAAGCAAGGCTGAGTTTGTGTCTGTATAAGTAAGAGGTTTGTCACACTTATTTTGGAGGCATGCGGTAGATGGTGGAGTGTGGGTGGAAAGAGCCGTGGTGTGACAGAGCAACAGAATCCCTCTAGTTCAGGGTTGTCCAACTCTCAAAGGCAATCAGACATGAATCATCCATGGGGTGATCAGAATTACCTGGGCTTCTCTCTAACTCGATGTAACTCAAATCAAATTTCTCTCTGTGTGAAGCAATATTTTAAAAGTCAGTCTATTGAGAAAAGTGTAAAGGTCTGGAAATAAGATGTGATATAGTATTTAAAGTCTTATTGGAACATTATTCATTATATATTTTATTATGAAGAATAGGAACCCTGGGGCTTTGAAAACTGTGTGATTTTTCATGTGGTTATCTTAGATAAAGATGGCACTGTATCTTAACAGCAAGCATGAAAACAGGTTCAGTGAATAGATTTGCTTTAGGTTTTTATTAAATTTTTTATTAAAAGTTGTTTTATTCACAGTATGGATGATTAACCAGATTTTTAACATTTTTGATGGAAATGTGGGTGCTTGCACAATGTACACCCTAATGCTGAAAATAATTAATTGTTTTGAGTAGGGAAAGTTTTAATTTTAAAAATCAGTTCAAATAAATTAACCTTAATGCATATTTACAACTTTTCTTTTGAGTTCACAAAACTGACACATTTTAAGTAACCTGATTTGTTTTATTGTTTTGAACTTGTCTCTTTAAATTTACAGGAACTTACATTTCTATTTCCTAGCATACTCTGCATGGCACTTGAAAGGAAGGATAAATGTAAAAATTAAGAGTTATTTTATGTGTCTGTGCTAGATAAATGTAAAGTTTGTTAGTTTTTAATGTTTTGTTATGTTATTTAGAAGAATTTCTGTCATGTAAAAGTTTTGGAGGGTTACCATTATGGTGAATAGTAGAGCTTATGCTTAGTTTGAGGACAGGTACAACTTATAATAGTTCTATAATATATAGCTTTATTTGTTGAGGACTTGCTATGTTAAGCAAAGCATTGTGTTTCAAATTAGCATGCATTTGGCATGCTAACATTAAATTTATTAGCTAGTTCTGACTTGTACTAGCTAGTTAGATTCCCTCTACTTTAAGTTCTGCCAGAGAGTTCAGTTTAAAGTTAAGTGCCTTTTAAATTTACGAGGTTATTTACAGTTAACACAATATTTACAACTCCAATTCCAAAAAAGTTGGGACAGTAAGAAAAATTATAATAAAAACAAAAAGGTGTGATTTGTAAATGATATTGAACCTTTGCTATATTGAAAGCACTAAATTATATGATGTTTTACCTTGTTAATTTTATTGTTTTTGTTTGTTTGTTTGTTTGTTTGTTGTTTGTTTTTATGTACAGTAATTTCAAATCAGATGATTGCCATATTGTGCACTTCATAATGCACAACACATTCTCAATTGGAGATGGTCAGGATTGCAGCCAGGCCAATGTAGCACCCGCACTCTCTGCTTATTCGGCCAGTATGTGTTTTTAAGTTGTCCTGCTGAAAATGTGCCTTCACAAATGTGCGAGTTACCCATGACATGGGCACTGACACACCCCTGGCCCATAGAGACTCTAGCTTTTGGACCTGACACTGTCAATAGCTTGGATGGTCCTTTTCCATTTTAGCCCGGAGAACACACGGCTGTGTTTTTCAAAAACTACTTGAAATGTGGACTCATCGGAACAAAAAACACGGTTCCACTGTTCTCCTTTCCATCTAAGATGAGACTGAGCCCAGAGAAGTCGGCAGTGCTTCTGGATATTGTTTATATATTCTGCTTTGTATTGTACAGTCTTAATAGTCTTAATTAAGCGGATGCAGTGGAAAATGGTGTTGACAAACAAAGGTTTACTAATGTAATCCCAAGTTTATGTTCATGATATCTATTACAGATGAATGATGTTTTTTTAAGACAGTGATGTCTGAGGGATCAGAAGTCACACGCATTCAGAAGTGGTTTTCGTCCTGCCCTTGACGCACCGAGATTTGACCATATTTCTTGAATCTTTTAACTATGTTGTGCACTGTAGAGTGTGAAATGGACAAAATCCTTCCAATTTGTCTTGCTGGATTATTGGCTGAAGCATCTGTTGGCATATTGACAAGTCTCGAATGATCCTTGCTCCTGAAGGACTAGGCTGTTTTTGGAGGCTCCTAATACACAATGACATGATTGCCTCACCTGTTTAACATCTCCTGTTTCCCAATACCTTCAGTAAAAAGTTATTAGTGTTACATTTCCCCTGTCTCAACTTTTCTGGAGCATGTTGCAATCATCTGATTTGAAATTACTGTACATAAAATAAAATAAAAATATATAAAAAAATGAAATTCATAAGGTTAAAACATCTTATAATGTGTAGTTGTGTTTTCATTTTAGCAAAGGGTGAATATCATTTACAAATCACTCCTTTCTGTTTTATTAGCATTTTTCATACTGCCCAAACTTTTGGAATCGGGATCGAAGTTAAAGGTGCACTCAATAAGTTCTTGTTCATTTTGTCTTATACTTACACTGACACTGGATGCAGCATCATTTAAATGCAATAGTTTTCACTCACAGATGCCAATGTAAAAATTCACAATTCACATTAAGCCATGATTAATCCATAAGTGAATGTGTTCAATAGTAGTGTGGATACTGATATAAAGCGAGTTGCATTCAGCTAGTCATGTGATTCTAACATGGCAGCCCCCATGAGGGGACCATCTCCATGTAAAATAAAACCATTTTTATTAGGTTACTGATATGCCTGTGTTCTTCATCTCTTGTGAGTGTTCTGATAGTGTTCTGCTTCATCTCTTTTGAGAGTTCTGTTAAGGGTTTACAGTGCACAAAGCATTATTAATTTGGTGTAATTGTGGCAAACTGTGTCACAATTCCTTTGCAACCAATCCCAGACCACCTTCTACGTTGTCTCGGGTTCTGTACTGCAGTCCGCTCCCCGGTCAACAATATAACTTTCATATTACCAATTTTTCATTTTCAACATTAATACAATGCTTACAATGGGTACAATGCTTTCTAGATGTCCACATTTTGTTGAGAAGGAAACTTAACTTTTTAATCTTCAAACTTTTCAAACAATGTTAGATCTGACTCAAATCTTTTTGTTCAGGGTCTATATGAATATATATTGAGTGTGTAGGAGTTGGAGAGAGTAATATTACTGTAGGTTATGTTTTTCACCATTGTTTCGGAGTGATTTTCTGCTCACTGTGCTTTTGTATCCACTCCTTGTGCAACGCGAGGGTCATGTTGTGTAGGTGATGATGTCGCAGTTTGAATCAGTTATGAAGGAACCATTTCTCCATGACTGATGTACTGCATTACAACAGACTGTTTGAACATTTTATATCAGAAAAAATATAAATTCATGCTCACACACTTGCACACACCCATCCTCAGATTTAAGTAATGTAGCACATCATTTTGAATGCGATCAACAGTTTACTACAGTAGTTAAATGCCTGATGCTTTTCATTTTGGTCTGAACAACCAGATCTGTCTCGGATAATATAGATTCACAAACAATCCATTCTTTAATATGTGAATTGACAAAGGCAGAGAAAACACAGCAAACCTGATACAGGTCAGTCTTACAAGGCAAAGCATGCATACACATACTTGCACACACATTTGCTCAGTTGTTTGTGGGAATTAAACCACTCTGAAGAGGATAGCTGTTAGCTTTTGACTAGGTTAGACTATGTTTACTGTGTTTGTAAGGCAGTACTGTATTGATATTCCTCAAACATTCTGGGAAAGGTTTTTTTTCTTTCATTTTTAAGTTTGTAAATCTCCAGTTGGTTTACATTGATTGAATGTTTAGCATTTAAAATATAACCAGTAATCAGGATGACATTGTAATATTTGCATACTGAATTGTAATTGGTAATTTCTTTCTTCTGTATTTAACCATTTATAGCTGCCTTTATACTGGACAGTGACTAAGCGGCTCTAATGCAACATTTCATTTACACAGAACCAAAGCTTGAAACATAAACTTTAACACATTTCTTAATATTTTATATTTCTAAAAATATATAATGTCAGTTAGATTGGCATTGGCCTATCACAGTATTAACAATAGTTTATTGGTATCAGCATTACATTTTCTAATTGGAAAACAAATATTTGCCGAACCGAAAATGTAACCACAGAATCATGATACAAACTGAATTCTGAGCAATTTGAATCATTTCCCCCCTAAAAAACATTTACTCAAGTAATCATAATTTCTGTTGTAAAATATTGAGTGGAATAATTGTTTCCCCTCATGTTCACCCAAAAGTAATAATGCTGTCAATACTTAACAAAATGTCATTAAAACCCAAATGACTTTCTTTCTTCCATGGAACACAAAAGGAATTTATTTATTTATTAATTTTTATCTGCATACATATTTTTGAAATATAATGAAAGGGAATAGAGACTCTGGACTGTCAAGCTCCATTAAGGACAAATAAATAAAAAACTAGTTTAGGTCTGTTCATAACACAAAGTGATCATATGTCTTTAGAAGATGTGGAAAACAGAGCAAGAGTTCATTCGTTAGTGTTGTTTTATAATATGTATGTTTTTTTATTTTTCTTGTAGCTCGACAGCCCTGTTCACAATTCACTCTCTTTATATGGTGAAAGACTTTTTTTTAAAATGTCCTTTTGTGTTCCATGGATATACGTCATATGGGTTTGGGGTGACATGAGGGTGAGTACAGAATTACAATTTATGTTGAACCATTCCTTTAAACAATTTCATAATTATTCCTTCCTCCTAAGCTAAAACAAATATTTCTTCTTGTAGGAACATGCCGCTGACTATATTACCTAAATTTAGATTTCCAGATGATTTATTATTTCCTATTGTATCTGTAAAGCTAAAGTGGATTTAGTATAATTTAGTTTTGCTGATTTATTAATTTAATGTATTAATTTGCCCTAGTTCCAATTTTGAGGACTCCCCCTAAATAATCTCAGTCTTTCATTTCTACTCCTGTTTCTGCATAAAAGTGTTAATTACTCCATACCAAATAAACTTCAATATGTGCAAAATTCAGCTGACAGAATTCTGACTAGGGCCAAGAAAAGTGATAACATTACTCCTATGTTGTAATCCATGCACTGGCTCCCTGCCAGGTTCCGTGTGATTTAAAATGATCATGCTTACCTACAAGGCTTTGCGTGGTTTCCTCAGTATTATCTGTGATTGTCTTTATACCCAAAAATGTGATCTCCGCTCCTCCAAATCTGGTCACTTAGCTTCATCTCAGACTCTTTCATGCTATATGGTGACAGGGCTTTTTCTTCATATGGTCCTAAACTCTTGAACTCACTACCATCTTTATTTAAATCAATCTTAAAACGTATTATTTCAGGAATGCTTTTACTTAATTGATAATTTTTTGGACCATGTTTTATTATTATTAATTATTAACTTTATTATTCTTATATCTTGTTCTTTTCTTCGTGAAAAGCGCCTTGAGAAGCTACATTTAAAGGTGCTATATAAAAATAAAGTTTTTTATTAAATAATTTTTTATTATTATTTTTTTTTTATAGTTATAAAACATATCAAACTACAAGAAAGAATCAGTGCAAGTCAATGAACACCACTGTGTTCTTTGGCTCTGAAGCTGTTGGTCACTCTGAACTGTAAAATTCCTGGACAAAGTGTAGTGCCAAGTTGCTTTAATTATAGTTTATGCTAAATTGGAGTGTATAAGAGGAAACAGACTGGTGTGAGGCAACTGGCACTGTTCCCAGATCAGATCAAAGCATTTTTTCATAACATAGATGACAACAACTGAACCTTATGGAGGAAAAAGCCGAGAGAAAGTGAAGGGACAGGCTGCTGCAGATGGTGCATGTGCAGGGGAGACTGTCTAAATACTTCATTCACCTTGAAATGACAACGAGAGGTGTGCTCCTGACCTAGCGTCTGGTGTCTGAATGCACAAGCACAAGCACACTCACACATATGCACACCCTTAAACACAAAAGAATGCAGTGTTATATGTCCAATAAGAGAATGGAGGGGTTTTCCTACAGTTTGTTGAACCTCAAGTAACTGACTTTACAAATAGCAAGACTTTATTTTTACTAAATAAAAAAAAGAATAGTTATTTGATAGCTGTTTAATGACGACCATTTGGACTTAAAAGTTATAAGGGAAAAAAAATGCATTATATGAAACTATGTAGGCTAGTCAGCATTTCAGGTGCATATGATGTACATATAAGTAGAGGCACTTTGTCACCATTTTGCTTGTTTTGAGCATCCAAAGTTCTACAGTAATGTTTTCATTAATTGACATCAGCCCATACAGCCTGCAAGTTAGCTGCTTGAGGTTGTAGAAGAGGGCAATATTGTTGAAATTAAATAAACAGAAAGCAGAAAAGAACTCAGCAGCTCTGTTAATTATGCTGCCTTCTCAGATACCTTCTTTTGGCCAAATACTAAGGCAGCATTACATGTTTACTTCACAAATAGATTCATACAAGTTGATTGATCTGATTGAAGTGAAGTGAAATGTTGATTTTATTTAATTCATTTCCAAAATGTGTCAATATAAAAACACTCGATTCTATTAAAAACTGACACATTTACCTAATGTTTGTGTGCTTTGTATTTCTATGCTTATTATAGCATCCTGCTGTTAGCTTAGCAATATGCTAACATCAAACTGTACTGGAATCCATTTTGAGTCAAGTCCAGTACTGTTCATGCGAGGATCGCTGTTTATGTGGAGCATTCCAAATCTGTAACTTCTAGACCAATTCCATTTCAAATTATGCTGTATCATTTTATTTAGGATGCCAGCGGTAGTGAGTAGAAAGCATGGCAACTCGCTAGGTTTGGGAACAGAGCTAAACACAGATGTTATCAGACATTTTAGCAGTCTGAATAAAAGTCTTGTGTGCACTTTCCACCCCTTAACCAAAACCTTTCATTATCGGTATTGAGTTAAGACCAGTAATTATTTTCACTGATCGTTGGAAGTGTAACCAATAAGAACTGGCCTGTGCCAGTCAAGTAGAACATTAGTTATGTGACTAGGCTATTCCAGACTGCAGAACCCACAGTCAGTCCATCCAAACATGATCAATGAGCGTCATTGTGTTTGCTGTCACCACCATGACTCCCGTGGACACTTCTGGACCTCTAATTAGAGTGGAGGCATCAGTAACTCATCACTCCTTTCATTAAACATATCGGCGGTCATGCGGCGGTCTCGGGGCAGTCTCAGACCATCTTTTTGCTGCTTCTGTAGTTTGCCACATCCTCCGCCGGCCGTCTGCGGTGTATGTCATTACTGCAGGGGTAATTTAATCACAGAGAGAGAGCATAACGAGCAGAAAAAGCAAAAGTAACACACATCCCACAGACTGCCCCTTATTCTTAGACACACAGAGCGCTTTTGAATAATGGAGGACAGGGAAAATGCATTATCAGGACATGGTAAAATGAGGGGTGGGTCAAAGAGAGCGATATGTAGAAATATACTGTACATAGAGAGAGAGAGAGTTCAAGAGGGAAAATTGGGCATATAGAAACAAAGGCAGAGAGAGAGAAAAGGACAATACATGGCTTGAGACTGTGGGCAGAGGGTTGGCTAAACAGTGTTTGAGACTGAGAGGAACGTCACCTTGAATATTAATGGCGGTGTAAGCCCATCAATTCTTCAGTGTGGCAGTTCTTGTAAGTGCAGACCGCTTCGGCCACTCCATCTACAGCTCTTTGCAGTTATTTCAACATGTCAGGAGACAGAGTTATTTAGAGCAAAATTAGATAGTGCAAAGCTTATATGCATTAGTTTAATCATTTTAGAATTAAAAAGTTGAATCCTTATTTTCATGGGCGAAGTGTTCAAAAATGAGAATTTCACACTCTGTCAAAATTAATGCTTTTCCATTATAATAAATGAAGCTGTCTACAAGTGTCCTCTGTCAAGCCCAGTTTATATTCTGAAACACTGTACAGCTACTCCAGCCACTTTATTTTCCCTATCCGATTAAAATAAAATTATGTTTTACTATGAATTTCACGGTTACACTTCACAATAAGATTGTCAATCTTAACACAATACTTTTACAGAATGTATTAATCTTGGTTGTTAATTTCTACATACTAATACATTTTAATGTTAAAAGTTGTATATATTAACATTAATGCATTCAAATCAAACACAACACACTAAAAATGAACAATATTATATTTTTGGGCTATAAATCAGTAAAAACATTTTATCAAATTAATTAGATAAAATGCCGATTAATTAATTTAATTAATCTTATGTATCAATATTTGCTGAGAAAGTCAGATTAATAAAGATAATTCGATATAAATAATACATAATAACATTTATAAATTGTTTTATAATACCAGTGCATCAACTAATGTTAATATATTACAACCTTTTTTGTTAAAAATAATAATAATAATAAATAAATTGAATCTAACTTAACATAAATTAACAATTATAAAGATAAATAAATAGTGTAAAAACAAACACACACCAATATATATATATATATATATATATATATATATATATATATATATATATATATATATATATATATATATACAGTTATATAAATATATATATTATAGATAAATATATATATATAGACATATATATATATATATATATATATATATATATATATATATATATATTAGGGCTGTCGATTTAACTTGTTAATTCAGTGCGATTTAATTAACAATTTAATTGCAATACCCCCGGAATGTGGTAAGGAAGTTTCCTGAGAAATGCAAGCTTTTGTGCCACCTGTTTACTCCAGTGGGCAGTAATTGAAATTTCTGCTTTGTGGCAACACGCAGTTTATACAGTGAAGAAAACAACCATCCAGCAGACAGAACAACACAAACATGCGTTACGATCTTGCGTTCAAAACACTTGATGGAGCGCAAATTCTAACTAAGGGATCTCAAGATGTGTTCTACAGTGAGGAAAATAAGTATTTGAACACCCTGCTATTTTGCAAGTTCTCCCACTTGGAAATCATGGAGGGGTCTGAAATTGTCATCGTAGGTGCATGTCCACTGTGAGAGACATAACCTAAAAAAAAAATCCAGAAATCACAATGTATGATTTTTTAACTATTTATTTGTATGATACAGCTGCAAATAAGTATTTGAACACCTGTCTATCAGCTAGAATTCTGACCCTCAAAGACCTGTTAGTCTGCCTTTAAAATGTACACCTCCACTCCATTTATTATCCTAAATTAGATGCACCTGTTTGAGGTCGATAGCTGCATAAAGACACCTGTCCACCCCATACAATCAGTAAGAATCCAACTACTAACATGGCCAAGACCAAAGAGCTGTCAAAAGACACTAGAGACAAAATTGTACACCTCCACAAGGCTGGAAAGGGCTACAGGGAAATTGCCAAGCAGCTTGGTGAAAAAAGGTCCACTGTTGGAGCAATCATTAGAAAATGGAAGAAGCTAAACATGACTGTCAATCTCCCTCGGACTGGGGCTCCATGCAAGATCTCACCTCGTGGGGTCTCAATGATACTAAGAAAGGTGAGAAATCAGCCCAGAACTACACGGGAGGAGCTGGTCAATGACCTGAAAAGAGCTGGGACCACCGTTTCCAAGGTTACTGTTGGTAATACACTAAGACGTCATGGTTTGAAATCATGCATGGCACGGAAGGTTCCCCTGCTTAAACCAGCACATGTCAAGGCCTGTCTTAAGTTTGCCAATGACCATTTGGATGATCCAGAGGAGTCATGGGAGAAAGTCATGTGGTCAGATGAGACCAAAATAGAACTTTTTGGTCATAATTCCACTAACCGTGTTTGGAGGAAGAAGAATGATGAGTACCATCCCAAGAACACCATCCCTACTGTGAAGCATGGGGGTGGTAGCATCATGCTTTGGGGGTGTTTTTCTGCACATGGGACAGGGCGACTGCACTATATTAATGAGAGGATGACCGGGGCCATGTATTGTGAGATTTTGGGGAACAACCTCCTTCCCTCAGTTAGAGCATTGAAGATGGGTCGAGGCTGGGTCTTCCAACATGACAATGACCCGAAGCACACAGCCAGGATAACCAAGGAGTGGCTCTGTAAGAAGCATATCAAGGTTCTGGCGTGGCCTAGTCAGTCTCCAGACCTAAACCCAATAGAGAATCTTTGGAGGGAGCTCAAACTCCGTGTTTCTCAGCGACAGCCCAGAAACCTGACTGATCTAGAGAAGATCTGTGTGGAGGAGTGGGCCAAAATCCCTCCTGCAGTGTGTGCAAACCTGGTGAAAAACTACAGGAAACGTTTGACCTCTGTAATTGCAAACAAAGGCTACTGTACCAAATATTAACATTGATTTTCTCAGGTGTTCAAATACTTATTTGCAGCTGTATCATACAAATAAATAGTAAAAAAATCATACATTGTGATTTCTGGATTTTTTTTTTTTAGATTATGTCTCTCACAGTGGACATGCACCTACGATGACAATTTCAGACCCCTCCATGATTTCTAAGTGGGAGAACTTGCAAAATAGCAGGGTGTTCAAATACTTAGTTTCCTCACTGTAAGTATTAAACTGTATTTAACTTGACACAGTGACCTAAACATTTTATGTTTATGATGCAACACAGTAGTGTTGCACAATTAAACTAAATGAAATCAAAACCGCGATATGACCTTTTGCGATTATTAAATTGCAAAGGCTGCGATTTAATTAAATAAATAAATAGTCTGCTCCCTTCAAAGTTTATTTGCGCTGCTCAGTCCAGTCTATATTAAATTAGCACATTGTTACAGTGTTTTCAGAGCAGTTCTGTGCTCCACAACTCCCTCTCATGCTTAGAGTAACAGAAGTGCTCTGAGTTCAGTTCCATTTGCTTATGTGCGCTAAACGCTTTATTTAAACTAAACTGGAGCGTCCTGCGTGAAGCGATTTTTATTATTATCTGCGGTAGCAGCATCTCAGTCTCCGCAAGGCACAGGTATCATAATAATATCGCAGAATACAAGATGGGGTATAATTCAAACATCTTTATTAAATGATTGCTGAGCAAACAGCATTAACAGTAACACCTGTAGAGTCCAGAAACATCTCTTCCATTCTCCTGCCATTTGTTTACCTCACGAGAGAGAGCATGTGCACCCTTTTTACACTTCCCGCGGAAACAAGTGAAAGCCGAACTAATATTACCAACATCCAACAAAATGAAAAGGAACATACATATAATAAATCTATATCAAATATTTAGTTACTATAATATAATGCATTGCTAAATTAAATATAATAAAATTATGAATACAAATAATTAAATTAAATGGTGTCAAACTAACCAAAATTTTCACTTTAAATGTAATTACACCAATGGGTTATCAGTTCAACTTCAGTTTGAAATTAAGCCTCATTTTTAGGACTATCTTCTATACAGTAAAGAATAGTTTGTATAAGCCTACTAGTTTTTAAGGCCTAGAATAAAGAGTAACATTTATATTTTGTGTATACTGAATTATTCAATCAATCAACATTATTTTTGACAGCAAAAACTAGGTAACAACTATGGTTTTACCAACAGGGAAATTTAGTTAACAGTGACATTGAGCAGAAAGCTTACAAATAACCAGTTTTGACAGAGCTGCTGATAAAAAGTTAAATGACCAGCATCGATTGATGAGCTGAATATTGGAAATCGGTGTCAGATGTTAAAATCCTGATTTGAGCATCCCTAATATTCAAGGTGACGGTTTTAAAAACTAATGTTGATGATTAGTGGGCTGAGATCCTGTCACAAAATGGACAAAAACAGGTACACGGTGGATGGTAACATTTGGATATGAAGAAGACTTTGTTTCACTATTTATACATTTATTTGTTTGTGTTTGTGAACTGAAAAAAGGTCTCAGTTTGGTTCTTTTTAAGAGGGCTCAAATTTGAAAACCCCAGTAGCCTTTTTGCAGTTGAACATATATAATTATAATTTTCAAATATTTCAAGATAACTAAGTATAATTATTTAATCATTATATATTGTTATATGAGGGGCTTTCTCAGCAAATATTTGTATATGCGATTAAATGCGATTAATCGGGACACCATGTAATTAATTCGATTAAAGATTTTAATCGATTAACAGCTCTAATATATATATATATATATATATATATATATATATATATATATATATATATATATATATATATTTTTTTTTTACTGTTATATAATACCAGTGCATTGGCTAATGTTAATGTATTACAATTAATTTTTTAATAAATAAAAATAAATAAGGTGTAATTTACTTGATTCCTAATGTATTTAATAGCTTGTTAACTTCTGGTCTCTGGCCTTCTAATGTAAATCATCTTAAATTTCTAACCAAATACACAGCTGTCACAGTAATAAGATTGTGTACAATTATTTTCTATTCTAAAATAAACATATAAAGGTCAATTTAGATAATAATAGATTTAATTGAAAGTAGCTTATTAAAAGTTTATCCGTGCTTGATTGGTCTTTGCTAGTACACATGAAGTGCAGCTTTGGCGTTCAAGTAAAGATATGTAGCTTCAAGCGGTTACATCATCAGTCATTTCTGGTGTAGACACTGTGTTAGCTTCCAGATCATAATTAAATAAATGAAACGCTACGTAACTGTATTTGGTCTGTACATACTGTGCCTATGATGGTTGTTGTTATTTTTAAAGTGCTAATGAGTTCTCAAAGTAATGTGTGATGTTACATGGAGCAGAAATAAAATGGGTGAGAGAGAGAGAGATGTCAGATCAGGCGGCCTTCAGGGACTTCAGAGGTATGCATTAGTGATGTGAACAAGCTTGTGTATGGCAAGAAGAGTTGCTCTGTACCACCGAGCATAGTCATTGAATCTCAATAAAGCTTGCTTGAGGAGGAAAATTAGAGACAGATTGAAGATCTCGTATTGTATTTCATGTCTTAAAAAAAGGAATCCATGTCTTGCCATTAAACTGCCGTAATAAGACCGATAAGAATACATCATGTCTGATAATGTGATGTGCTCTGTGTAATATTTCTGCTAAATTAACTGATTATAATTATACACCAGATTCATATCTAGATGCCTCTACTGTGTCATTAGAGAGTGCATAAAGCAATTGATAATGTTATTGATCTCATTATGTGCAAAGGATTAGCTTATCTTATAAAAATTAAATGTACTAACAATGTGATATTCGATATTCACTGAATGTTTATTTGGCAAATGGAAAACTCGACACGTTTCAAGTTCCACTTCACGTTAATTTTATTTGAAATAGATATGCTTATGAAATGTATACAGAGCAGATTATTGAGTTAGTAACACTGAAATCATTTGAATGCAGTCTGGTTGTCACTCCAAAGTTCCTTTGGTGTCTGCAGGCTTTTAAGAGGTCTCCTGATATTTAGATTTTTATGAATAATTAAAGGTGATGTTTTCCAATGTTAAAATGCAAAAGCCATTCGTAGGCTTTGTGACTGAAACATTGCTCTGTTTGAGCATCCCAACAAGCCCAACAAAGCAACATTGGAAAACCTGTTTGAAAACCGTGATTATGTTTGCAATTCCATTTTGTGATGCTAGTGGCACAGAAATGCCACATATCATCAATTCTTTCAAACGGTCAACCTATTGAATTTTTTTAAAGCCTTCAGATTGTCTTTAAAGATAAAGAACAATTGGAATGTGCTAACTGAAACTTCAGTATTAATACAAATATTCATACTTACTGTATGGGCTCAATCACAAGCTTCATGTTCACATAAACACCTCACAGTTCATGCTGATTCCTATTCAGTATTTACAGTATCATGCAACATGTTGCATTATGACAATCGGCAACATGAAAACAAGGACACAGAGAAAAAAAAAGAGGGTGAGTGAAGGGGGGGCATATGAGGAGAATGTGGAGCTTCTTTGAGGTTGTGTTGTGGGAGTCGGGTGTGACAAGCTCCCTTCCACTGTTATCCCTTTGTTTTAAGAGCACTCCAATGGAGCAGCGGCGTGTCTCAGCAATGCCGCACAGACCCCCCTCCATAGTCTTGTAGCCCCATGCCGTCTCTCTCTTTTTTGCACAGCAGTGATGAAAGGCGGGCACAGACAAGCCGTCTTATGCCACCAGAGAGCTCTTGACAGATTGTAGCTGCAGGCTTCCACAACCAAAACAGCAGTGTGTCACCATCAATATTAATATAATCAGTAGACTCTCGTGCTAAGCCAGGGACAAAAATAATGATAAAGCCATTCTTGTTTGTGGAATGAGTGTAAGGACTTTAAAAAACTCAAGTATAACTTAATGTGAAAATAACCTTCTTGCTGTGAGGAAAACAGAAGCCACTTGATCAGTCTGCATCATATTATAAAAAACGTGAACATTTGATCAGGGGCGGGTTTATGTTTTCTGAGGCCCCAAGCAACAAACCAACCCGGGGCCCCATTTTGAAAATTAGTGCTTAAAAAATGACAACATTTATTTTAAATCATAATGTTAAATTCACCTTATCAGCTGTTGTAGCCAAGTACATTCAAAATGTTTAATGAAATGAAAATCTTTTTAAAGATAATTAATGCATGTTTTCCAGTTTTTTCACAATACTGTAATAAAATGCGATATTTACCTACATATATTTTTTTCAAAACTACTTCACCCAGTAGCATTTTGGAATTCCGTTGTTACAGTATATATATATATATATATATATATATATATATATATATATATATCTTAATATGATAACCCAACAATTATTTATTGTTGTCCAGATTGTCATTATAATATGATACAGTAATAACATTATTACTTTGATGATTTGTTGTATACAATAGTAATATATTTCTGTCTTATTGACTTTACTTTCACCTAGAGCTTATATTCTGATGCTGCAGTTTATTGTTCACCATGTTGCAAAAGGCTGTATTTTATCTAAGCATCGTAGGCAACATTCATTACATTATTGTAACAGTAAACATACAAGGCATGATGTCCCCTCAGAACACTAGAGCAGCAGGGGGGGACAATTGATGTTTATCAAGCGCTGAAACTTTGCATGGTGCAGAACAATCTGGAATAATGTTAAACATTGTAACAGTCACCTCTTTGCAGTTTGAACTTGTTCAGAACTTTAAATCTTTGTGACACCTGTGCTACAAATCTAGATGCAGCGCAACAAATGAAATAGAACGCAGGTGTCTCGACATGCGTTTTTGAAACCTGAAGTTATTTTTAACTTGACTCAGTGTCTAAAAATGTTCCAGTCCTGCGTGAGACAATGAAGAAATAGCGAGACGTGAAGCAGCAGTCAAGGACGTTCATCCAGCGTGTTTACATAGAAGTAGACGCACACAAAAACAGCCCCTCATCCGTTCGCACGTGTCTATGAGCGAGAGCGCGTGGGCTAAACATGTTCAGAAGGCCTGTATATATTTTTTTAAATTACAAACCCAAACCCAAAGTCCTGACCCGAACCTGGTGGCTTCCTGAACCGTGCGTGTACCCAGAACAGCATGTTACTTCTCAAGCGTTTTTTGCAGAGCTTTCTTACCGGGGTGGGGGGCCCCTGACGTCTGGGGCCCCACGCAATTGCGAGTTTTGCATGGTGGTTAAAACCACTACTGCATTTTATTCAAGATGCAGCAGTGATTTGCAAATAGTTTTGCTTCAGGACCCAGATTTTACATTGAACGTGGTGGCCCAACGCAGTAGCAAAATTGTTTATCGCACGAAACAAAAATGTTCTTTAAAATCAAACAATGAAATGGATTAATATAAATTTTAAATTATTAACATGAAATGGGCTGAACAGGAAAAACCTACAATGTTTTTTTCTAAATGTTGAATTTCAATGGTTGCATTTTATAGAATTTAAATTAATTAAAGAAGTGCTTTTTTTTAATTTTTTTTTTTACCTTGTGTGGTTTTGTTAATGGTTTTTGATGATGAGGGAATGTAAAAAAAATAATTCACACAAATCACACGTTGCTTTTTATAACACTATCGCTTAGGTTTAGGTTTAAGGTTTAAAGTAGGGAGATAGTTTTTCTTTATTTAAATGATTTAGATGGGTTGTATACCCAGTGCGAGTCTTGTCACACTTTAATAGTGTTTAGTCTCCCATTCAGCTGATGAAATCACGCTGTGTGATCATGAGGAAGGATTACATCGAGATGTAGACTGGGATGCAGGTGCGAAAAAATTCATATAAATAAAAAAGCCTGCTCCTCTCTTGCTGTTGCTTGCATGCCAGTGATTACATGAATACAATGACATAATTTAAGAAATAGTTAAAATTCCACACAGTTTCATGATCAATCATCAAACAAGCAAATTTGTGATATTAACTCTGTCAACTGTGTCACTTTCACAAGATGCTCCACAAGATTTTTCACATGTGGGTTTTGCACAATTTTTTCACTCAAACTGTTATACTGATAATAGCATTTGTAATGAAAAATAAACTACTAAAATAGAAAAAATGCAAAATAGAAACATTTTCACAAGTGGACACAGCCATTGACAAGGAAAATAAAAAATTACACTCACAGGTTGCCGACCCCTGCTCTAGTCATTTATATGTGTATAGCACTTTTCACAATACACATAGTTTAAAAGCAGCTTTATAGAAAACGATACCTTGTTGTCTGAAAGACCCCTGTGAACAAGTTGAAGTGACTGTAGCAAGGAAAAAACTCCTTTCAATGTTATTAAGTGGTGAAAAAAAAATACCTCAAGAGGAAACTGACCTCTGGTTCTATGATATTTGTACATAATCCAATATTAGTTAGAGGCTTGAGCAAAAACCGATTGGCACACAACATTTAGTTTTTTTTGCCATATTCCCCGTTTCACTTTGCATGTAAATTATGCAGGCATTATTATTGGCTTGTTGTTCTCAAAGCTGTCTTCATGAGCTGTGCATGTCGCCGTAAATAAAACTAAATGTTTGATGCTCAGTAGAACCAGAACATGACACTGTTGTTTGGCCAATTCTACAAGCTGTACCACTATAGTACAATCTATTTGGCATTTGCTATCTATCTTCTTGCCTATTATTGCACTGCTTGGTTTTAAAAACACTATAATATGTTTGTTTATGTATCGTATGATACAATACAATACTATTGTTTTTACACCCCTAATACATATGATATCAAGTCGAGAGTGCCTTATCATGCAATACAACACAATATACATTTACACCCCTACTAAAAACATATTCATGTTTATCACCCAAATACTGTAAAATTAAATTGTACGCACAGCCTTTGACATCAGCTACAAAAGATTTGCGAAGCTTTTTTCCCAGTCTTTAAAAATGTATAAGCTATATTACTATCCTAACTACTATGCACAATTATACGATTAGTTGCATGTTGTTATTTGGATTTAGTGTTGTTTTTCCCTGTTGTCCACAGCCCTTTCAGAACAGAACTACGACAAGGGGTTAAATTGGGACGGAATGGCGTTACGGCATGCACCTCCGATTAAAAAAATAAAATAAATAATAAATATACTGTATATATATATATGGTGTCTGTGGGGATCGAATCAGCGACCTTCTGATTAACTGTTATGTGCTTTAGCCCACTACACCACCACATCACACCACCACCACTCCCCCCAATATATATATATATATATATTTAATCACTTCATTCTATTCCCTTCAGGCAAGCTCCAGTTAAGTTTTTTATGCATTATGTCTCCATTTGTAAGTGTTAGGGTTCCCCCTTCTTAAAAATCCCATTTAACACCTTCCTATGACCCATTTTTTGGGTTGTGACACTCCAGTTAAGAGCCACTGTAATACAGGGTGGGATTGTGATTCTAAAGGTCTGTTCCTCTCAATACAGCCCCAAAAGCTCATAAAAGCCCCTTACATTTGTAAAGCAGACTTCAGCCTCCTTCGATTCTCCACCAATAAAGCAATATTTTCCTCTGCTGAATACATAGCTGACATTATTGATGCAAGGTCAGACTGATTTTTTTGTTTTACGTTTTTTTCATTGATCAGTAGTTTTTCCATCCCACACAAATGCACTTGGAAATGAGATGCACTGTTTTGTTGCTGCAGGTTTGTAGGTGTTCACAGCAGTGAGCAGCAGACATGTGCTATGTCAGATTTATCTCAAAGGATGTTAATAGTGAACGTCAAAAGTAGATTTGACATTTTCAGAATTAAACGTGAGTGATGCTCATCTGTTGCTATGCGAATGCTGAAAGTTGTGTTTTAAGAGTGTTGCTGTGTGATTGCTAGAGTGATCTGAAGTGGTTGCAAGGGCGTTGCTAGCTAATTGCTAAAGCTGTCAAATCAAAGAAGTCAAAAGAGCCCACCCCCAAATATTTTGATATTCCTAAATGGCTCGGATCCCTTCTTCAATGGAAGTCTATGGGATTTTTCACCTGTTTTGTCATCTGATGACAAGATGGCATGTGATTTCAAAAAATCACATGCCTTATTGCTTAGAAAACACACCTCTCCTCAACAAGCAACATTATTTGAGGTATCATTCACGTTTGTAGCATAAATGGTACAGGAGAAGTTGCGGAAGTGTAATTAATTCTTGACTACCAACCCCAGTAAAAGTGATTCATTTAAGAATGCCATCATTAATAATTTCAAACTTTGTGGTCATGATAAAAGCCCCTCATATACGTCAGCAGTCAATCCACCCACAAGGGTTCAAATGAAAATTGAACCTTAAGATCCCAGACATTCTCTTTCAGAAACGATATGACATCAAGATGCTTCTCAGCTTGACTGGGTCACCCAGTATGTGTGAAGCTTCCAAAAAGCTGTTTATGTTTGTTATTTAGGCATCATGTGGTGCCTTATCACTGTAGGAAAGACAACCTGATCCCTGATCAACAGGGCTGAAACAGGCACAGATTCCATCTGTCCACCTATGCAGGAAAACAAAACACACACACATATCAGACCAGGTACATTTTCATAGTATCAAAAGTTATACAGTGCAGTATTATTTTTTAGCAGCTTGCTCAAAAAAAAATAAAAAAAATAATTGTTAACCCCAAAATGAAAATTATGTAATCATTTACTCAAATTGATATCAAATATACCTTTTTGATATTCTTTCTTCAGTGAAACGCAAAAGGGGTTGTTTGGCGAAATGTTGTTCAACATTGCTGTTGGAACAAATTAAAATTACATATTTCCAATGCATGCAGGTATCATGATGAAAACTGAGTTGCTAAGTACTTTGACATTTTCAGACAAATCAGTAGTGTTCCATTTTGATTATTTATTGTAAAACTTGCACTGAACATATTAGTGCAATCAGGAAAAACATCAAACTTATCAAATAGCCATGTGTCAAATGTTGTTGGAAAGTTCTCAAAGAGTAAAATACTTTATTTTGCTAACAGACACAATTATAATGAGTAATAGAAATATGTCTTTTATGTTGTTATGTACCTACAATTATGTTGGTGTTGCTTATATAATAATAATTCCTTACATTTATATAGCACTTTTCTATGCACTCAAAGTGCTGAACATAGTATAGGGGGAATCTCTGCTCCAGAACACCCACCACACACTAACTATTGGTGCAGAAGAGAGTGATGTAGCCAATACATGGATGGGGGTTATTAGGAGGCCATGATAGATAAGGACCAATGGTGGGAATTTTGGTCAGGACACCAGGGTTTTACGCTTTACCAGAAGTGCCCTGGGATTTTTACTGACCGCAGAGTGTCAAACCTCAGTTTAACATGTCATCCGGAAGACAGTGTTTTTTTTTTTACAGTATAGTGTCCACATCACTATACTGGGGCATTAGGACCCACACAGACCACAGGGTGAGCACCACTGCAGCCCTCACTACTAATACCACTTCCAGCAGCAACCTTAGTTTTCCCCAGGAGGTCTCCCATCCAGGTATTGGCCAGGCTGATATGACTGCTGACCTTGGTTATATAGAGGAGGTTATTATCTTTCAAACAAGCCCACACAAGGTAATTGGATGCAGAGATCATTAGGTAATCCACGCAAAGCCCAATATTACATATTGCTACCAGGAGATGGCACCAACTGAATAACACAAACTCAATAATGCGCACTCATTGAGTCAAAAAGCACTCATTCTGTGAAATCTCGTAACTAAAATCATGTCTCCATGCTATGCATACTTTTAGTAATTGTTGGGTTTGCATGTGTAATTATTTTTTAAACACAATTATTATGTTTTATTTGTTTGGAGATACTTTTGGAAACATGGAGCCGTTTTTGGACACTATGATAAATTACATATGTAATGCTATACATTTTGATTGCTTCGTTGTATCAGCACCAAATTGTTATCAGATACAGATGACATAATTTGGAACAAAACCAAATTTGTTTTGTGGAGCCACTTTATTTACACCCAGAGATATAGCATGTCAAATAAGACAAATTAGCAAAATATTTTGTGTGATTTTTCAGCAGTTTCTTAGGCTGAGAGTCTCAAAATTTATCATAATAATTATCATTAAAAATAGGAAATGTTTACTTTACAATAATACCAGAGACTTGACCCTCCTTGTTTTTTCCTAGTTATAAGCCTTTAATTTTGGGTACTCTATTGAAACAGGAAATATTTCAAAACACCTTCAGAGCATAAAGGGTGAAAGGAACGATTGAAAGCAAATAGCTTTAAGAGAGACAGTATTCTCATGTGTGGTCTTTTTTTATAGTAAAAATAAAAAATACAACTTATTCTGACTTTAAAAATTTGTATCATTTCATTATTTACAATTTATTTATTCATATTGACAAGTTCCAAAATGAACCCTCATGTGTCTTCGATTTTACTCATTTAGTGTCACAAGGACCTATGCTGTTTTGTCACTAATATATAAGAAAAATAAAACATTTCAATCACAGGGATAAAATAAAATGTATGTAATAAAAGTTAAAAATAGAGTTTCATGACCATTAAGATTTATTTATGGCAAATAAATTCTCAATTCACGTGAGCAGTTGTGGTAAAAATAAAATGTTGTCCCTGCTTATAGATGTAATCCAAGGCAGTATGCTAGAATGGAGCAGTTTACAGGCTTTCCCCACTAAACCTGTCATCTGAACTGCTGGTTCTGATTAACCAACATGCTGGCATTTAGAAAACCCTCATGACAAGCTTGGCTAATTCTGCTCCTCCTTCCTCATAAAAAGCAGTAAAACAGAGAATGGTCACATTCTGTAACAGCTTCTCCAACCTCTTCAGCTCTTGTCTGTGAATTTGAAATATGCCCCGAGTTGCCAGCCAGCAGCTTTTTGCTGTACCATAATTTGTGTCATTTTGGTTTGGGCTGAGCCTGCGAGTGTTGTCAGTGTGTTGTGACTGTTTCTCTTTAGTGCTGTCTCTTAGATTGTGTCGCTTATCAGTGCCGGACCATAGAGGCATACGCTTAATTGTGCAGGACTCTCTTTGTTTAAGATTCTGGAAGAGCTGTTTTAAGAGGAAATATGGGTTAATTGGTATTTTTCCTGATAAAAGTGACATCTAAAGAGCTCAACTCTTCCTTGATGCTAACTGCTTACTGTTCAAATATGTTTTCCCACTAAGCACTCTCAGATGAACAGAAAATAGCTATGACTACAGCAGTATTACATTTGTCCCAAGTGAAAATTTCCCAAATTACAAGCCGTAGTTGAGCTGGAGGCTTTAACACTTCTCCTGTTTGTTTGATTTTCATGGACAACAGTCAGAGTAAAGAGACGCCAACTGCACGGAGGAGTGTTTGCAAAGCTGAGGACTAAATTTGCACACTGAGTGTTAAAATTGTGCTGCATTCAGTGTGTAAAAGCTATGGAAAAGTTCTCAATAATTTGAGGAAAGAAAAATCACAATTGAGATTTCTTAAATGGACAGTTTACCCAAAAATGAAAATGATGTCATCCCTTACCCTCATTTTGTTCCAATGTATGCCATTCTTTCTTCTGTGGAACAGACTGTCAGCCTCAGTCACCATTCACTTTCATTGCATGAAAAAATTATAGAGACACCTTAGAATGTCATGATAGTGAGCTGCCGACATAGTGGAGCTACAATACTTAGTCAACTCAAGTCAATTTTATTTGTATAGCGCCTTTCACAACACACATCGTTTCAAAGCAGCTTTACAGTAGATCAGGCATTAACAGACGATAAAACTGTTATGTCTATAATGTCTATGAATCATCATTGTGTAATTAGATAAAATACGATGTTTATCGTGTTTAAAAATAAGTAATTGTATTAATAACCCCAGTGAGCAAGCTGAAAGCGACTGAGGCAAGGAACACAAAACTCCATAAGATGTTGATTAATGGAGAAAAATAACCTTGGGAGAAACCAGACTCACTGTGGGGGCCAGTTCCCCTCTTGCTAACATCATGAATATAATTATTCAACTAAGTAAGTGTTAAGGGTCAGTGTTTAAACATCGATTTTGTTTGAACTGTAAGATTAATGACCAATGTCCATCCTGGATTAACTGCAGAAGTTCACATAGGTGCAATTGTCCTTGTTAATTGGCTGATGAAGGCTTTTGTTGGCAATTGTTAGTCTATGCATTCCATTTCAAGATCGTAGTCCATCAATAGACCGAGGTGATGCAGGCAGAGATCAGGGATGTGAAACGCAGTTCAACCTGGCCGGTAATTTTGGTGAGGTTCGGTGTGGTCCATCCTAAATCCAAAGTTCAGACAATGGCATATGAAGTATCCCATGCCTTATATTTGGAGTTGGCATCAGTTCATCCTCTGAAGTCCATCATAATAGACTGAAGTGATGTTTGGCTGGCACCGGCTGCATTTAGTCATCATCATTCAGCGACACGTAGCAGTGGAGTCCAACGCGAAGCATGAATGCTGGATCCAGCCGGTTCTGGTGACCTTAGGATTGGAGTCCCGAGTTTGAGACAGGGAAACAAATAAAATAATATGAGCATAGATGCCATTCAATTTATTGCAGAGTTATAAAACATGATCAATGTTTCTGGTTTCTGATTTTATTATTAGACACTGTTTTCTGAGGTGCTATGACAGATGATTGCATAATTCCAATTTTATTTCTGATTATTTAAATTTTATCTGTAAAGAAATTCATAAAGTCATTACTCTTGTGCTGCGATGGAATATCTGGTTCTGTTGAGGCTTTATTCCTAACCAATTTAGCCACAGTACTGAATAAACATCTAGGATTGTTGTGGTTTTTTTCTATTAGTTTACTAAAATATGCTGACCTGGCAGCTTTTAGTGCCTGTCTGTATCTACATACAATATCCTACCATGTATCACAAAATACTTCTAATTTTGTATTTTTCCACATGCGCTCTGTTTTCCGAGCTGCTCTCTTGAGAGCATGAGTGTGATCATTCTACCATGGTGCAGGGCTTATTTCTTTAACTTTCTTTTATCGAAATGGGGCGACAATATCAAGAGTGCCAGAGAAGACTGCATTTATATTTTTTGTTATTTCATCAAGTTCTTCTGGGCTTTGGGGTTTATTGAGTGTATGAGATAGATCTGGAATATTTTTAGAGAAGCTATCTTTAGTGGTCGAAAGAATAGTTCTACCTGAATGACAGCGTGGTGTGGAATGAGTAACATTAGCTGATTGCAGCATACAAGAGACGAGGCAATGATCCGAGATGTCATCGCTCTGCTGCAAAATTTCTATATTATCAACATCAACTCCATATGACAGAATTAAATCTAGCGTATGATTATGGTGATAAGTTGGTCCTGTTTTATTTTGTCTGACTCCAAGAGAGTTGAGAATATCGATAAATGCTAATCCCAATGTATCATTTTCATTATCTATGTGAATATTGAAGTCACCAACAATTAAAGCTGTATCTACAGTAACTACAAGATCTGATAAAAAATTTGCAAATTCACCAAGGAAATCAGAATAAGGCCCGGGTGATCTATACATTGTAGCAAGGACAAAAGACGACAGAGATTTTTTATTTATATCTGACAGTGTCACATTAAGCATTATTAGTTCAAAAGACTTAAATTTATATCCTGTCCTCTGAGTAACACCAACTTCACAGTAAATTGTAGCAGCATCTCCTCCTTGACCCTTCAGACGTGGCTCATATTTATAACAATAACCTGGGGGAGTAGATTCATTTAAACTAATATATTCATCCGGTTTAAGCCAGGTTTCAGTCAAACAAAGCGCATCCAATCTATGATCTGTAATCATTTCATTAACAATTAGTGCTTTTGTAGAAAGAGATCTAATGTTTAGTAGCCCTATTTTTATATGATGTGTATTTTTAATTTGTTTGTTTTTTCAAGTTTGACCTTAATCAAATTTTTTCTAAATGATTTAGTGAGGGTTTTCTGTTTGGTAGTTCAGGGAACAGACACAGTCTCTAGACATCCTTACCCTTAACCAACACCTAAACCTACCAACAATGTTAAAAAACAAAATAAGAAATTAAAAGCCAACATTTTATGAGTTGACCTACCACGGAAGCTAGTCAAACTGGAATAAGTGAGTCTGTAATATAAGTGTTAAAATGTATCATTGTTCAAAATAATGTTTTGATATCATAACATAGCAGTGTATGAGTAATTAAGTGTTAACAAAGTCACAGTCAGCTGTTGCAATCGTGACTTGTGTGAAAGTGAATAAAAAGCACAGTTGTTGTAGTGCCTCTAGTGTTCATTTCACTAGAAATCTGCACCGAAACAGAATTCGGCAGGTAAAAGTCAGTTTTCAAAAAATGCATTATAGTAACGTTCAGTCTATGTGACTAGGTTGCTACTAACACTCATTCTGACATCACAGGCCTCACTGTCTGACCTGCTCGACTGTAGTTTGTGGGGGTCTGGGGGGTGGCGCACATGATAGCGTTTTGTGGCCGTGTTTAGTATTTAAGAGCTGAGAGGAGAATAAATGGAGATTGATGTTTTGATGGATAGTCATTGACTTCTCACCTTTCTCCCAACATCTCAGATGTGCAGAAGCGTGGAGAGATGGCAGAGGAAATTTGCAAAGCTATTACCTGAGTGTCTTTCTAAATCATATGCCTCCGAGAGGAGACAACTGCAGTAATACTTGCCATTTACTGGCCAAATTATCTATTATATTCCTGCCTGATGGGTAGCCGAGGTCAGACTCACTTTGGGTGGCGTGCTGGTGGAGAGGGGGGATCTGAGTGAAGGGGCTGTTTTTATACAGTACCATGCAAACCCCTGTGTTTGTTTTAGGGGATGATAGGTTCTCCACTCTTTATGACTAAGAAAATGTCATAATCATAGACTTTATGTATTCTTTTTTGTCCCCAAGATTTTATGTAATTGTAAAGCAGAGAATAGTACTTTGTTCTAAGTAATTTGTTCAAACCTTAAGTATATACAATAGTAATGATATAGTTGCTTGAGCAAACCACTAATTATTTACTAATATTTGCAAAAAATATGTAAATGCTACCCAGACAGAGTCTCTCAGTGATAAAAAATGTATGCTGTTGGATTTAATTAATTTTTATATAATATTATATTACAGTGGAATTTATTGATTGTATTTTGTTTTTTCCAGCTATTAAAAGTAAAATAAATTCTTGGTAGCAAGTTTGATTGTGTGTAATTAAGGAGGGCTTGACACTCTTAACACCACACATCTGTCTTGTGGTGCTAGTTGCTAGACTGAGGCACTTTTAATGACTTTTTAGTATTCATGCATTAAAAGGTAATTAGCTGATCTCCAGTGATCGTCCCAGTCAAGAGTCAATTAGTTAAGGTTTTTGTTCATGTGAGGAAGGGTACAGAGATATTATAGACGTGTTGACAGATATTAATTACCCAGCAGCAATATCTAAGCTACTAGAGTAAATCATCACCTTGAGTGCTAGTGGAGATACACAGGGTTGAATTATAGAGAATGTGACCTAGAGCTGTGTGCTGTTTTTTTATTATTATTTATTTTTTAAGGATAATGTGTTGCCCTGTTTTAGCCATGGTTACACTACAATACATTTCCATTGGTTAACATTAGTTAACAACATTTGTTAACATGAACTAACAATTAACAATGTTTTAAAGCATTTATTAATCTTGGTTAATGTTAATTTTAACATTTAGTTGTATATTTTTAAAATCAAAGTTGTATAAGTTAATTAAGTAATATCACAAGAGCAAGAGTGCAATATGGCCCTTCATCAGCATTGATTTAGGCCCATAGTATGATTGCGTGTGTGAAATTGCTTATATACAACAGTTTAATGAACAAGTAAATTCACAAAAAAACGCATTTGTCCATGGAACTACTTGTTTACGCAACGGATCAGAATCTGCCATTGCTGGTTCAGCTTGGGCTGTTTCTAACATGTTATTGGAGAAATAAGGATGTGTGTGTGTGTGTGTGTGTGTGTGTGTGTGTGTGTGTGTGTGTGTGTGAGAGAGAGAGAGAGAGAAATTTAGTATTTGCGATCACCTGTTGATGATGCTGTAGTTTGTTAGTCAGCTTTCTGAAGATAAAGTCAATTTGGTGAAATGCATCTGATTTTCTCAGTGGAAAAATAGCCATCCAAGCAAGGGTATTGCTCTTTATTTTGTCATTCACTATGGAAACCGCAATCTCCTCTGCCATTATTCCTCTCCAATGTGGAATGTCCGGTAAGAGGTAAGCACCTTGAGTTTGTGTAATTAATCAGTCGGTTGTGTCTCTCAGCTGTGATGAGCCTTAATGCTGAAGTTGTTAGTTTAAACCATTTAAAGCTATTTCCTAGCTTTAGTAGTGTAGCAGTAATATGAGCGATCACGTTGTGCGGTTGAATGTAAACACTGAATGATGCTGACTCACTTCTCGTCACAAACTGGCTCATATTACATGCAAAATGGTGTGAGACCATCTGTACTCATGGAATGTCTCTCGTCCAATCAGATTTGAGGACCAGGATTTAACTGTTGTATATCATTAGTTAATGTGCTATGAACTTACAATGAACAATTTGTATTAGCTAATATTAACAAATATGAATAAATGCTGTAAAAATAATTTATTTCACGATACCTAATGCAATGTTATCAAAAGGAACCTTATTGTAAAGTGTTACCCTTTCCATTTCTGGTGCTTCTATAGCAGATTCACAGTTCATATGCCTCATGTCTACCTCGGATATGACCAGATGTTTCTCAGTCAGGTGAATGTTAATGCCAGAGACAATATATGGAGGAGTGGAAGCCCGCCTGATCACCAGTTGTTTACTCTAGAACTGTATGAACATTAACTAGGAACAGCCTGATAAATATATGTATATTTGTTTCTGTGTGATTTGTGTTAAAAAAATTAAAAATTAATGATTCCATTCTGCAGTGCACCTTCAAAATGCAGTAAATACATATTTTGTCAAAACTGAGTTATGACCAAAACCCTGTTTCTAAGACTATAATCTGTCACAGTGGGTTTGGCTCAGTTATGCTCTGATTCAGAGAAAACAGAGTGTCAAAATTGCAGTAATGACAAAAAAGCACACTAAAACCATGCAACTAAAAGCCATTTTTCTCGGTTTCAGTGCTGCCGTAGTTACTGCATTTTGCCTTCATTGTTAGATTTATTGCAGATTTGAAATGTTACGGAAATGTAATCTTGACAAAAAGTTTCTGAGATGTACGTTTTTCCCTATTCGAGAGGATAGGAGCTGAACTAGTATGCCTACAGTACATAGAACATAAAAGCAGCCCATAGGTGTTACCAAGATGGCCACCAATTTGACTTGCCCAAAAAGGACTTTGACGTTGACCTCCATGAAGTTGGCACCACATATAGTTAAATCATTACCAAATCTATACAATTTGTTTGTGCTGCGTTTGTGCTGATTTGTGCTGCAAAATTAACGTTTGTGCTGGTTCAATGTTTGAGATATCAGACATAATTTTATTGGCTTTGGGACATCACTTTCCACCCAATGTGGTGCAAATCGCTACAAACCGGTGCCATTCGTTTGTGTTTGATTTGTGCCAGTTTGTGCCATTAAAAGAAACATTATAACATATTCTTTCTTTGTATTTAACAAGATAGCTTTTGGGAGCAGGCTTAAACTTTAGGCTAAACTCCATGTCAGTCATTCTCACCTGTCTCATCGTTTGTGCTCGCCTCTGGTTTGTGCCGTGTTTGGTATTGTTGAAGCATACATTTTTGGGCAAAGATTAACATTTTCACCCCATCAAACTTAAAATGCAAAAAACATTTGCTGCAGATTATGATTTGTTTATAGGCTATTTGTGACATTGCTGAAAAAAGCTGTACATAATGTTTATATAGACTAATTATTCAGAATTATTTTTGCCAGTAAACAGCCACAGTATTCAGCTCTGAATTTGCTTTTATTTGTTTTAATTCTGCTAGAAACTGGCGAGATTTGTGTTGACTGTTTGTGTAATTGCACAGGCCTATATAGTAGCTAATATTCAAAATAGTTGTTTGAATTTTCAGCGCAATGTTTGATAACATGTTTGGTGCCATTCACATACTGGAATGTGTTATTGCTGCAATAAATTATATGCAATTAAAATACATTACAAAAGAGAAAAACTTAGGTTTTTAAACTTTTAAACTTTACATGGCATCTAAAAATGGAAACAAGCCATCAAAAAATGTCAATCTAATGCACATTTACATTGAAATCAAGTATAAAACAGCGAGAAAAGACACAAAAACATGCTCAATGTGAATGGCCTAGAGTCTTTTTTCTAAATACTAGAACACTTCAGAAAAGTTTGATCACACATGCCTATTCTTTATTATTTGTTAATGCACATTTCAGAATTTAGAGTATACAGTCATCAAAACTAAGAAGTAACACAAAAGTATGGAAATTATGCATTGACAAAAACAAATTAAACAAAGAAAGGAATATGTTTCTTTTAACGGCACAAATCAAGCACAAAGAACGACACCAGTTTGGAGGGATTTGGAGTGACGTCACTGCTATATCTTAGGAAGATAAATAGTTAAATCTGTTGAGAGCGATTTGGACTTCATGGGGTGGAGAGTGACGTCACTGCTCCTGAATACAAGCTGTTATTTCTAAGGAAGGAAAATAGATACAAGATAAATTTTAATGGCACAATTCAGCATAAATTGAGCACAAACAAAATGGCACTGGTTTGGGGCGATTTGGACCATATGGGATGGAATGTGATGTCACAGGCAAAACATTATGTCTAATATGTCAACCACCGAATCAGCACAAATGTTCATTTCTGCAGCACAAATAGGCACAAACGAACTGTATAGATTTGGTAATGATTTAATTATAAGGGGTGTCAACTTCATGAAGGTTTGATGTCACCCTCTGTGATTCACAGAGATGTCTCCTGAGCCATTCTGCCTTAGTTTTGTTAGCCTTTTAAACAGCACCAATTCCTATCAAAGAGATAACAAATTTGAATAAAACAGAATTAGCGATTGTGGTAATATAAACAAGTTTTAAATATTTTAAACATAGTACTCTGCAACAATCAAAGCGATGGAAGATGGACATCATATCCATTAAATATTTACACCCTATTGAGTTTTGAAACAGTGACAGGGAAGATAAATTTATAGCACACAATATATGAATACAGTTTGAGGATTGTGGGAGGAATGTGAATCGTTTCTGAATTTTGGGTACTCCATCTTAGCCATAAGTAGAAACACATTTTACCTTGTTAAAGTGTGCCACATTTATTTTTTTGCCCAGGACTAAGTGGTTCTGAAAATAGGGCCTTATTACGAAAGGCATATAGACAAATTGAGGGTAGGAGCAGGGAAGATTAGAGCAGGTGGCTTATTCATCACATGCTTGTAAGACAAGGGTGAGGCAGTGAGATCCAGCCTCTGCGTTCACACCTCTGAGAGTGTCCTGTTCTCTCAAAAAATACCCATATAAGGGCACACGCTAAGCTGTGTCTTATGCCCAGTGAAGGAGAAAATGGGAGACCGCTGTGCAGGGAAGTGTACCAACAGCACATTTGGAAACTTGTCCAAGAGTTCCATATGGCCCTTCATTCTAGAGACATATCTCCTAGAGTCTCCTTGCCAAACACCAATGCAAAAACTACTGTGGCATTAGGTCAAAGCAACCTGAAGGTTAGTGAGATGCTAAATGTGAGTTAGGCTGGCAATCTGGCCACATCTCTGCTTGCCAAATGGAAATGGCCACTCAAGGTGTGCAGGATAGCTTTACTGTCTACTGTATATTTGCCAGTGGCCTAACCTATCAGAGCTATAATGGGAGTACATGGTTTATACCCAGCAACACTCACTATAACATTTACAAGGTTTTAATATTTAATGAGGAAAGGGCGTAAAGACTCTCTGTTTAATTTGTTGACCTTTAAATGGACTGCAGGGTTGTGTTATGACTATTTGCTAAAAATGGTGGGCGGCTGGTGAGAGAGTTTATTAGTTTCGATGCTCTTTTGACAAGAGACATGTTGGCGAGTACAATGGCCAATCCATGTGCTTTTTCATTATTGAAATATATATAATAATACTTTGGCTTTTGACCAATGTTTTTTCATAGTTAGTCAACCACATCACAAATACAAGACAAGGAATATTATGACAGTGTCCATCAAAGAAGCCTATGTATTTTCACAGCCCAAAGTATATTTTGATTTTGAATGCTTAGCATCTGTGTACAGTGGAAGGCTAGCCTGTCAAAGTATACATCATTTGATTGTGCGCATACACAGGTGGTTGGTGCATATGCGCTACGACTGCTGTGAGATACTGGATTATTTATCCTCAGGAGTTTAGACACATAAATATGCCTTTATATTCCTTTCGACTCCAGTTATGCAAATGCAGACCTCTCATGACCTCCTCACACTCACTTTTTTGACATGCACATCCACTGTTGTTGTTTCCACTAGCACTTCTTAGTGACAGCAACGGCTGATATGTGAGTGTTGCCACATTGTTGACACACTAATTAGTGCAAATAATTCAAGAAACGCATATGCATTCAAAGACGTGCAGTTAGAAAAATCATGCTGCACGTGTTCAGTGCTCGAGCACTCTGCTGATGATGAAATCTGCATCACGTGTCCTGTATATGGATGTTCAGCATTTGCGTCTGACTCCATTATACTTTGGGCTTAATTCTTAGGGCTCTATTTTTGTGAGTGTGCAAAGAGCTGAGCTATGCGCTACGGCAGTGCGACATTTCTTACCCAATTTTCGTGACAGTGCTAAATCTAAGTGCAATTTTTATGCCAGTGCAACGCACAAGTGGCCGTGGGTGGGAGTGTTTGCACTACTGTCGGTGTCGGTTCACAAACTGTGGGTGTATTGTATGTAAATGAAGTGGTGCAAAGCGCAGTTCTTTTCCTATGAATTTGGTTGTTGCGCTCCAAAGTCCAAATTCAGTTCTTGCATTTGCAGTTTGGAGATTCCACCAGAGTAAAATGTTTGGGTTTGGTATGATTTTCTTTTTTTATCACATCATTATATTGATTATATTTCTGTTTTGTTTGAAGTGTAATTTGAATTTAGAAATATATTTTGTTAAATATTTTCATGTTTCAATAAATTAATACATTTTTTCAAAATCAAAATTGACCTGTAGAAGTGAAGTGAAGTGTATGGTGATACAATCACTGTTAATGCTATACATGGATTTTGTGTCACATTCTCTAATATTTAAAGGAGCATGCATCGAAATTCTGATGAGAATCAAATTTTTTATGCATTTAAAAGAAGCATGTCACTGTAATAGAAATATACCTGGCATTCATTGAGGACATAGTTAATGCACATAAGAACATAAGTCCATATTTCTATTCTTTTAATTAATTGCATAACTCTTGCACTCTTAAAATAGAGCCCTATTCGGGGGGTGGGGGGGGGGTTTCAAAACGACACCAAGCACTTTTATTTTTCAACCCCTCCTCTCCTACTACCTGTCATATAGAAACCACTTTTCACAATACAATCAATTGCCTGATGGATAAAATCAAGGCCCATCCTACATTTTCAGCATTGAATATCCTGCTTAATTTGGAAATACATTACAAAAGAAAATTGTGATTCTTTCATGTTGACATTTTATGCAACACATATGTGAAATAGAGGGCTTTCGTATCCCTCTTAGAACCATCACTTTGGTCTCAGATCATAGCTCACTGAAGTATGTAGGATTCAGACATTAGGGAAGAGTTTAATTGGAGATTTAATTCCTAATATAGTGTCTCCCTACGTTCTGCAGAATAAAAGGAATAAGCGTTTAAGGATGTTTACCCTCAGGGGGCTGTGGCCATTTGTAACCTCTTTTGTCATGTTTAAGCAAAATAATTTATTACCATTAAGCAAAGAAGCAGATTTGGCCAGTCATCAACCGTTCCTGGGTTCTGTGGGTCTTTAGATGTTATTAGCACAGCGTATCGAGCTTTGTGGAATATACAAGGCTAACAGTTTAAATTTAGAACCTGTTTTTTATCTCGTCTTGTCTAATTAGGTGCAGTGGAGAGTAATTGTTAATGGCACGGCTGTTATTGCTCTGGGTTTCTTTTTCTTTCTTTCTTTTTTTCTAAATGGAACAGACTGCTTTTGTGAGGTATAATTAGGTTTTATAGCGTAAATTCTAGCCTGGCCTTATTGTGGGAGTTCTCACAATTTTTACCCACTGCCACTCTTAAAGCAATTAGCAAAAGTCTGGCTTTTGTTCCTTGAAGCTCTGATTAAGGTTTAACTTCCTCTCTGATGGCGAAAACCACAATCCTTTGTGGACAGCCGCTTTGCTCCGATCACTGAATTGATATTAGCAGGGCTACAGAAAGCATGGCCATGCTATTTGGTACATCTTTTACACTTTTTGCCAGTGGAGGTTCGTGAGGAAGCCATAAGCGCTTGATCGTTATATAATTACGGGTGATACCATCAAACTCAATCTGAGTTAGAAAATACTATAATGTGCTCTCGGCGTTGGCTGAAATCATACATTTAAAGTCTGTTCTCTTGAGCTAGTGTTTATTCGTTGAATTATTCATTCTAGAGTCATTTTTTTCTCCTTCACAAGTCTCCAGCACATTTACACCCCCACAGGTCTCCCTGCATTTATATTTGGGTCCTGGCCAATTTTTGTTTCTCGATTCAGTGTGAAAACAGGCTGCAGTAAACCAAAAATGAACCTTGCACATTGTGTCAGCTGAATAATTTATTGCACCAGACTCATATATGCTTTTAGGTCATTAGATGCGGTGAGATTACTTATCACTTCTACCTGCAGGGCAGCGCATCATCATTTATGCACATGTATAATTCTGGATCAGTGTCTTTGACTGTATGCTGGCTTGAGCTGGTTACTTCTTGCACTTCTAAATTATTTTTAACTTGATTTAATGAATGTTGCATCAAGGATCCCATGCATATTTTGCAAACCTTTTTTTTTTTTAATTATTAGCCCTCTTCTTTTGTGGACCATGATGTCTTGATTTACTATTATGGTTATCGACATTTATGGACTCTTACTGGTCAAAGCAGTGGTTAATGGTGACTATAATCCACCAGCAGGTCATATATGATTACATTTCTAGAAAGAATCTAGAGAGATAATATACGATTTATGATTTCAAAAATCTCTCCACGTACAAGTGATTCTACTGCATTTTCAATACAATTTATATTTGAATTGAATAATATGAATTTGAGAATTTCTTACAATTTGGTCAGTCTCCTTTTGCTTTATTGACAGAATGCCCTCGAGCTGGCATGGGCTCCAAAAGTTTGTACAAACCTGATGATCCATGTTATCCCAGCATGATTTGAGAGTGTTCCAAAGAGCATTGTATGTGCTTCAGTAAAAGCAAGGACATTTTACCTCATGCAGAAAAGACTTAACATGGTTCTTTGTTTTAAATAAAATAAAATATAAACCCTAATCAACAAATACACAAAATATTAATGACCATTCATCAGTTAAGATGCAAGTGTGGTAGTCCTGGCCATTGGACTCTACATGCTGTTAGTATTTTGTGTTTATACACAGCTTAATGACATGTTAGTTTGTGTTTTATTACTGTTTCATTAAAAATTAAACGGTGAATCTGTGAACAGCTCGTAAATTTCACCAGGGTCAGACTACAAGGACGATTTGGCTTTCAGGATCCCGAGCTTGGGCTTATTGCTTGTGTGGGCAGGTTAGAGTTTCGCTTAAGTAAAATTTATCACATACCTTGAAATTCCCCTGTCAAGCTCATCTTTGTCATCGTTTTTCACTTGTCAGTTCTTTTATTGATGTTAATTAATTTGTCTACTTATGGACTCCTTTGCCTGGAGGTTTCAGTTTAAAAACACACACACACACACACACACACACACACACACACACACACACACACACACACACACACACACACACACACGCACACACACTTTAGCCCTTTTAATGATTACATTGTTAGAATGATTGTTTTTAATTGAGTAGTTTATTTAAAATTATAATTTTTTTCCTCAGGCAAATTAATTGATCCTATCAAATCTAAATAAATAAAAGAGTCTTTAATTGAATTTGACAGGAAGAACAGGTTGCTCTCAGGAATGGTTTGTATTAAAGGCTAATTGCATAATAAATAATATATTTTGTCAGGCGAGGAGCAAAGTGGTTCAAGTCAGATGTGCGTTCACACACCCTGTAAATATTCATTCGTTTATTATCTCATAGTTAAAATTTTTCCACCTAAAGCACCGCTTCTTCTCGCAGATTATATATGTTTTTGTATAAGGCGTTATCTCAAGGGGACATTAAGAGCATAACACAGCAATAGACTTCCCATTAGAGGTCTGCATGGGCCTTAAAACTAAGATTTTAAGCCCAAACCTTACCCGAAGCTGATATTGCTCACTCTCTTTATAATCTGTTCTCCAAGCAAGTATTGTTGCAATAGACTCTTATTTTATGCAAGCATTATAGGCAACATTCGTGACAGTACTGTAACAGTAAGCGTACACATTTATAACAAGGCATGAAGGGAAAACAAATGTGCTAACAATTTTTAAGTTCAAAAACTTGGTGTAGAACAATCGGGAATCATGTGTAACAATGAAACGGTCACATGAAGTCCTTTGCAGCCTGAAATTCTCACCATGTCGAATCTTTGTGAAACCTGTGCTAAAAGAGGTTAGACTCAAAACAACAAATGAAACCGAACAAAACCCGTCCCAAAACCCAGCGGTTACTCTGGTTCTGTCAGGCGCTGGTTGGGTTGCAGACCTCTTCCTCGCATTCCCCACTGCATTTAACTTTTCAGTCCATATAATGAGATAATTAATGGATGCTGGTGCCAAGTTCCCAGAGCAAGATACAATGTGACACAAAATTAATGTTCACATTGAGACCTAAGGGATACATAAAAAAGCACTGTGCTCACCAGAGCCTTTGTGTTTACCTTCAGTCCATGTAATTCTGTAAAAAGGCGCATGATGTGGCCTTGCTACATGGTGGGTATCTTTATAGGATGAAAAGTTTCTTAAAAGCGGCATGTCTGAAGGTTCAGGCTGTGGGAAAATGAAAGAATTATATGGATATGACAGTCAGGCTGCAATGCAAACATAGCTAAACCATGAAGACTAAAGCGCTAGTAAAGTATACCGATCTGCTGGTTTTAACTTGAAAATCACGTCAGGTTGTAACAGTTGGCCATGGTATAAATTCTGAGAGGTAAAGAATTAAAAACAACTTTAACTGAGAGCATGTAGGCCTATCATGTTGTTCCAAACCTTTGTCAATTTCTTTCTTCCTTGGAACACTAATGAGAAATGTTGAATGATGTCCTGGCCACTGGACACTGGGTCTCTCATGCTTCAAAATATAAAAAAGCACCATAAATGTATGGAGAATAATAGGAATATAGGGTATTAGTGGTTTTATGGTACATTTGTGTCATTTTAGAGCTTAACAGACCCAGTCCCTATTCACTTTTATTATATGGAAAAGAGTGGCCAGTACATTCTTCAATATTTTTCATTTTGTGTTACACAGAAGAAACTAAATTGAATTGGTTTGGAACAACTTAAGGGTGAGTAAATGAAGACAGAAATCTAATTTCTGGAGAACTCCCCCAACCCTACTGATTTTTGATGATGTGCATGTTGCATTGGACCTTAGTGTGAAACAGTCACAAGAGATAAGTATCTATAAAAGGTTATGTAATGAGAATCATGAAAAGGTGACCTTAACTACAAACCCTGAAGCCTAACATGCCAAAGCCGCCCACACAAATTCTCATCTTTGAGACCAATCACAGCCCAGATCTCTGTTAATCTGACACATTGGCTCACCGGCATCTGAGAAACCTTTTGGGACTGTGCGGTATTAGGAGATTGGGCTGATGCACTTGCTATTACACTAAACAGGACAGATGATTGTGTTATTTCCGGTAACAGAGCAGAGAAGGGCAAAATCAACATTTCTAAGATCTTTCATCTCATACAAAGGCTGCTTAATGCCTGGATTTGTCTTTCATAGCAAAGAACATCAGTGTGGGATTCATTGAAATAATTACCCTGCTGAATGCAATGAGATGCAGTGAATGATGAGTAGGCAATTTTTCCATTACACCTGACTGAGCTGCAGCGAGTTTAAGAAGTAATTTTTCATCTAGTAGTATTTAAAGTCTTAATTATGCTGTAGAGTGGGCTGAAAGCATAAAGCATATGTAGATGTCATTGAAACTGTAGGTGAATGGCAATCAACCTAATTCAATATGTTAAACATGTTAGGCTATTGTCTGTATAAATAATTTATATTACATATTTACCTGTATAGGTGAGAGTGAGGTTATTCGCCTGTCCAAGCATTTTGTTTTCTAGTTTAATGTGTGTAATATTGTTTTACTTATTACAGTACTGACAATGTATCACTGTATTGATATTCCTTTAACATTCTGGTTTGTTCGAAAACCTCTAACCATAAGTATTAAACTTCTGCTGTTAACTCAACCTGAAACCAAATACAGACTAACTACAGACAAACATAGTTTCTTAAGATAATTCCAGCCTTGCTTGTGCAATTGTTTCGTAAGCTTTATGCTTTGTAAGAAATGGTAAGATTACAGTTTGAAAATCAAGTCATGTCATTTTTATTTGTATAGCGCCTTTCACAACACACATCATTTCAAAGCGGCTTTACAGAAGATCAGGCATTAACAGAACATAATTCTGTAATATCTATAATGTCTTAAGAGTCATCATTGTGTAGTTTGATCAAATCTGATTGTGAATTGTGTTTCAAAATAAGTAATTAAATAATAATTGTATTTATAACCCCAATGAGGAAGCCGAAGGCGACTGTGACAAGGAACACAAAACTCCATAAGATTTTGGTTAATAAAGAAAAATAACCTTAGGAGAAACCAGACTCACTGTGGGTGCCAGTTCCCCTCTGGCTAACATCATGAATATAATGCCAATATGACATATTGTAGAGCAGAGGAGGGCGGGGCCGGGCTGGAACGACGCACGCCCGGTGCCCAGTCAGCCTGATGGGGCGCGCAAGGGATAAACGTGACCGGTGACAACAGTTTGAGAGAGAATTACGGGCAGCTGTCCTCTGTGTGTGTATGTGTTTTTTTAACAATAAAATAATATTTTTTTAAATAAAAAGATATGCTCATCAGATATCAATGTATATGGTCAACTTTCCCTAAAGGGATGAAAATTCTCTCAGGATTTATTAGCAGGACTTTCTGCTGCTAGACACAAATGAAGATATTTAGAAGAATATATCAGCTCTGTTGGTCCTCACAATGCAAGTGAATGTTGAATGTAGAATTCTGAATGTCCAAAATCACATAAAGAAAGCAAAAAAGTAATCCATAAAATTTCAGTGGTTAAGTCCATATCTCTTGAAGCTAAATAATTGGTGTGGGTGAGAAACAGACCAATATTTAAGTCCTTTTTTACTATCATTTTCCACTTTCAAATTCTTCTTTTGTTTTTGGTGATTCTCATTATTCATGCATATCACCACCTACTGGTTGGGGCTTGTCAAAGGCAAAGATCTATAGCAAAAAATAACTTAAATGTTGATCTTTTTCTCACCCACACCTACCATAACGCTTCTGAAGACATGGGTTTAATCACTGGAGTCTTATGGATTACTTTTATGATGGCTTTATGTGATTTTTGGACCTTCAGAATTCTGGCCACCATTCACTTGTATTGTGAGGACCTACAGAGCTGAAATATTCTTCTAAAAATCTTTGTGTTCAGCAGAAGAAAGGAAGTCATGCACATCTTGGATGGCCTGAGGGTTAGTAAATAAGACGATTACATTTTTTAGGTGAGCTATACATTTAACCACGCATTCCCCTTTTTTACGGTTACTCGAATATCTCAAGGCATATTGTTGTTTATTTGCAGTATAATTATTACAAATCTAAGGGGTGAAAAGCACTATAAGACCAAAAGTTTGAGGGATTTGGGCTGAGCTGGGAGTATTTGTTTAAAACATTATATATCAAAGATGATGGTGCATGCACACCCAACTATAGATGAACTGAAGATAAGCAATATTGCCAACGATTTTTAGGAAAAGTTAATTTTGCAACAATTGTGCCTGTATTTAAGCATTATTACCCTTCTATACTCCAAACATCTGAGGCTTTTGTACAGTGCTCTAACTTTGACATTGATATGAAAATCTGCTATCCAACTGGAAGCTTATGAAATGTGTTCATCCTGTTATAATTTTTTAGAGCTTTTGATGTTGGGCCTCATACATGCATTGGTGAGACTAATCTGCTAAATAAACAAAAGTAGGTGGAGTTGAATTGTGGAAATGCAGCTCCCTGAGTGTGAATATGTCACATCCTTTTACTGTTCTTTGACCTGCCTCACAGCTGTCTCTCTGCACCTCACAGCTGTCTCTCTGCAATCACACTGTGGTGGTTTTCAGGCCACATCTTTTCAGTTTGTTTCTCTTTTTCTTTCTCTCATGGCACTTTGTTGCAGCACTGTAAATCGCCTGATGCACAACTGGCTTAGTTTAACAACCTTGTTTGTTTTCATTTTTTGAGTAGCTTTTTTTTCTTCCATGCTTCTGTGATATCAGAATATCAGTATGGCACCTTAGACAGCTTCCTGCAACTGGCTTTTGATGCACTTATTATAGAACTGTATGGGTAAAAGAAATTCATTTTTTGAATTGTCATTGCAAAAACGACAGCAATAATCTGCCTGTCGGTAGTGGGAAATTAACACCTAAACGGATGTGCTACATTCCATTAAAAAACAGAGATATAATTACTTACTTTATCAAGAGTAACACTTTTATCAAATGTGTCTAAGGTTACATCCTTACTTATATTTTTACCAATACCAAAACATACCCTTTTTTGCCTATACCTGCACATCTACCAATATTTAGACCCAAACTGCACACAGTACACAACCTTCTATGTGATACCTTCATTTGTAGGATGTCATTTTATAGAATTTGCCCATCAGCATTTCATTAAGAGAAATCTACGTCATGTTTGTGCATCATCCATAGGGACTTTACAAGCGCAATATATTAGCAGCATTTATGAATTTTCGAAATTGTGCTTAGCCTATAGGTTACTAATCTAAAAGAGGAGAAATAGCCCCCTTTTTTCGTTTTCTAAAATTTTTTGGACCACATGTATTTTTATTTCCACAATGAACATTTGCTTGTGGTAGCTCATTATTACTGTAGGCAACCTCCTGCACTCACGCTCATTCTCAACATCTGTAATATTCGGTATTTGTGATTGTATTATTAAAGGCCTATTTGACAAAATTCATCTTTCCTGTAAATGTTAGCCTATGCTCGTGATGGAGTGGTATTGGAGCAATGGAAATGATGATGCCCTGACTTTCAGAGAGAGAAAAAATATGCTCCTCTGTGGTGTGCAATTTTCGTTTCTATTCCGCAAAACACTCCCGTAATGTGAATCACGTTCACTGATCGGGACGATTGGGACCACAGTCGGCTACGATGTATATCGTGCAGTCTGACATAATGTCACACTGTGTGCCATGTGTTCATATCGCACAGTCTGACAAGCAACAATTGTAAAGGACTATTTTAAATCGTACAGTGTGCACCCACCTTAAGACTTAAATCATATATGCATCCACTCTTGGTTAGGTGTGTGTGTACAGGAGTTTTATCACATTTTTGTAAGAATAAGATGCTTAAAATAAAGAGGAATGCTTTACATAAAATCTTGCACAGGTGTCTCAACTATGCACAGTACTTGTGCTGTCTGGGTGCCCATGTCCTTATGCATATAAATCCCTTTTCTCATTCTAATGCCCATTCCCATGCTCTGCACACCTGGCTTCCAAACCATTGCATCTTGCATTTAGCCATTGCCCTGTTGCCATGCTAAAAGTTAGATATAGGTTTAAGGCTCTTTTATAGTTTTAACAAATGGACATCTTCAAAGTGACAAGAAAATGAAATCTGACTGTGACAATGACAATGTTTGTCTGTTTTTAATTTGGTCAGTCTGAACCAGAGTTTGATTCTACCTGCATCAGCTCCTAAAGAACATGTGATTGGCTCAAACTCTTTGACCACACCCCTTACATCAGAGTATCCTAAACTTGTACATGATCGAACCTTTAATCTTACAGCTTTTTTCACTCATTGCATTAGGGCTGAACGATTTATCGAAATAAAATTGAAATCGCAATATGAGGTAGTGAAATGATCAAACGCAAGGCCTGTGCAAAAATTATAATTTGTCTATACACGCTGCATGCTGCGCTTAATGTGCATAGCGCTGTTCTTTGTGGTGTATTTACACATACTCAAAGCATGCATCAGGCTAATGATCTGAGCATGTTAACTTTACAGTGCTCTAGATTTAATAATTGCACAATTTTCATGTTTCCAAATATGCTTGGATGCTAAAAGTTAATATACAAATCTAAAATAACCTCATAACACTGGGTTTGTATGGACAGAAGAGTGGATGAGAGCATTTATCTGCAGTAAACGACCATTGTGAACTCGACTGCAAACAAATGTCTTCCTTCATGTTCATCAACAGTTAATCAATACCATTCACCACCCAAAATCAGCTCTTTACTCTTTTATTTAGCTCTAGTTGGCACCACAACCATGTGTGGATTGTTTTGAAATTACATTAACCAAATTACAATTTTCATAATATGCTTTATCAGACTCTTCCAATTTGAGTGGCTGTGGCATAATTTGCATGGCAATGGCGTTAGGCACTCACTTATAATGTTTAATATTGCCCTTAATATACTTCTTATTAAATTTTGAATTGCTCTGGGTGTGTGCTGCAATTTATTCTAGTTTGAGACTTCTTTGTCTGCGAGTTTCTGTGAGGGGGCTGAGGGCAGAGCAACTGCGAAGAGATTATCATTTAATGGGAATTTCAAGCTCATTTTGAGTTGATATCGCTTGTCTTTGGTCCTGCGTATGAGGGGATTGGATTAATCAGGAAGTGAGGCAAGGCGAAATGGCTGTCTGCACACACTATCTCGAAATCTGGATGCAAGAAGTGTACACTTCCTCTCTCTCACTTAATCTCACATATCAGAGCATAATTATTAGGGAAATGTGTTTGAGTGTCTATGTGTCATGTTCAGGCTGTCTCCAGAGACTTTCAGTGTTTTTTTTCCCATCTTTATAGATGGCTGCTCTTTCGGAGCAGTGGCATGTGCCAGGCACCTGTCACAAAGAATAAAGATGACAAATGTCACTTACTTATTCCAACATTTTTTTTTTTTTTTTTTTGGAGATTCAAAATAATACCAAGGGGTTTATCTAGTGCAAAAGAAAACAACTAAAAGACAAAGCACTGTCCTGCTCCGTCACAATTACCTTTGCATGGTGAAATTCCGCAGGCGAAGAAGGCGTGAACAGATATTAAGCGAGTGTGAAACTCACAAAACTGCTTGCCAAGCAGCTTCTTTTTAATGTGGCATATTGGGAGAGTAAAGTAATAAAGAAACTCAGTGCTAACATAATTTCCATTGTGACTATTCAGTGTAGCTAATCCATGTAGTGGTCACTACTAAACCAAGCAGCTTTTTATTGGTCAACGCTGCAAATTTGTGTCAAACGTATCAAACTTGAACCCTGTGCAAAATTCTCATTGGTAAATTTCTTTGCCAGTGGAAGTGAATCAGACAAAATTCATGATTGTCCGGATTCCCATTGAGATGATTGTATTTAGCCTGTGGAAAGGTGTACTTATGTCTTTAGTACAGTGTCCAACATTAAAGGGATTAGCAGATTGTAAGCCTCAGTCTTAAGGAAAAAGATACAATGAAAGTGAATGGAGACTGAGATTAACATTTTTCCTAACATTGCCTTTGTGCTCCATGGAAGAAAGACAGTCAGGTATATTTTAGTTAATAATAACATAATTTGGGGTGAACGTCACTTTAACACTTTACAAGTGTCAAATGCAAGTATCAATTAGCTTTGGCAAGGAAATAAAACTCCCGCAAGTAAATAAAAATTGCAGTAGGTGATAACTTTTTTTAGGAACTGCAGCATACATAGTTTGAATCGAATTGTGATAATGAGGGCTCTGTTTCCTTAAGCGCGCAAAGCGCAGCGCTACACATATGACAGTGTGTTACATCTTTTTTTCGTCGTGTCAGCGCAAGTGGGATTGTTTGCACTATCTGTGGGTGTATGCATGCAAACTTTGGGTGTATTGTATGTAATTAAGTGGCATAAAGCCCAGTTTGCTCTTTTTCTGAGAAATAGGTCATTTCAATACCACGGTTTTCAGCGCAAAGTCCAAATTCAGTTCTTTAATTAGCAGTTCCACCAGCAGGTGGTAATAATGTTCATGCCCAGATATTGTGGAACATCAAATTATGTCCATCACAATCACTGTTGTATCCATTTTATAAAACAAAACTATCTATAGGTCATGGTTTATTTTTCAATTATTATTAATATTATGTTTATATTTACAATTGCATTTTATGATCTCATTGTATGGGTATTTTTCCACCAGAGAAGGAACTCTGAAATAAATTGCACTTGACCCAGCCCGTTAGCGCCTTGTGCACGCAATTTTCGGCAAACCCACTTGCGCATAGATTTAGCGCATGCTTGCATGAAAATACCAAAACTCTGTCATGCACTGGCTATGCCCATCGACTTTGCACAGTGATGCGTTTAGTGCTAGCATTCTTTAAATAGGGCCCTGAAAGTCTGAACCTTGCTGATTTAAGTGACGTCAAACCAAACCATTGTTTGTAATGTATTGTTTAAATAAAACAATATATGAAATACATTTTCATGAATGTTAAAAAATATCTATGGCCAATACATTGTTAATTCACCTGTCATTGTCAAATGTGTCAAATAGTTAATTTTGGACCCTGAACATGTCACTACATTAACTGAGGCACGTATGAACATAGAGAGTGAATAAGTTTGACATTGCCCTTCAGATCCAGAGGGAGCCCATCTTCATTAAATTGCTTAAGATTTCTAAGCAGTTTCATTTGGGGAGAGGGCACAGAGCAGTAGAGCCTCTAGTCTCCAGAGAGAGCCGTCCATACCAGATAATTGGGAATTTCAGTGAAAACAACTCTTGTAGTAAAGTGAGGGAGGCTTGTTAGCCTGTGGGCCAGAAGTACCTCAACATATTTATTCAAATCCTCTAGGGCAGTGGTTCCCAACCTTTCCCAACTTGCAGCCCACACAAACACATAAGCTTCCACAGCCCACAGCAATATTTCAATGACACAACTGATTGTAATTTGCAACAATTCATGAAACATAATGAACACAATGGATAAACATGAGAAAATGTCCCTAAACATATGCATTTATACTAACTAAACAATTAAACCACACAACCTAGAATCTTTGTGACTTACCTAATGCGATGGCAGGTGTTTTGCTGATATCAAGCGCGGTATGTCAGGTTGAAGAGAGGAAAGTTGCAAGCGGAGAGCTGGCTCGACGTTAAGCTTATTTCAGTTTTTTGTTTTTTATGCAGAAAATCCAGCTTCGCATAAATATGTTGTCAGAAATGGCATAAAAAAATCTCAAAGCCATGTCCGAAAGATCAGGATACTTCCGAAAGAGATTTTTGTAAAAATTATAATTTTAAATCTTGAGATAGGTCTATTAGGCAATTCTACTCCTTTACGGTCAAACTTGCAAGGGCTCCCCCACGCAGGTTCACAAAAGGGTTTTCATTCCAGGTAACCTAAACATCTGTAGCAGGAATGTAGTCTTGCAACAGACCTTTTAGGTGCTCTTCAATCAGTTTTGCAACCGAGACAGGTAGGCTCAGGGCTGCTTCTGTCAAAAAAACAGACACATTCTCAAAAGATTCATAGTTTGTTTTACAAATACACCCAGCCCACATGTCCAGTTTCTTTATCGTGGATTAAATTTTATTTTGGACACGAAAAGCTGTCACTGATTAGGCCTGAAGACTCAAGTTCAGTCCATTTAAGTAATTGAAAATATCCGAAAGGTAGGACAATTCTGCAAGCCACACAAAATCACTCAGGCGGTCTGACAGTTCAAATTTTGACTCGGATAAAACAATCTGTGCATCATTCCACAATTCGAAGAGACAACTCAGAACCTTGCCCCAAGAAAGCCATCGTACCTCAGTATGAAAAAGAAGCTGAAAATGGTCAGTGCCCATTTCTTAACAGGGCTCTCGAAGCAAACCTAGCTGAAGAGACTTAGTCTTTAGTTACTATTTTAAATGTCTCATCCAAGACACACTTGAGATCTGTGGACATTTTCTTAGTAGCTAGTGCTTCCGGATGCAGTGCACAGAGGTCACGAGGGGTGCAACTGTTTTCAAGCGAGCAATGAATCCATTCAAATGTCCCACCATCGCTCTGGCTCTGTCTGTATTCAGGCCCATGCATTTTGACCATTCCATTCCATTTGACACAATAAAGGAATACAAATATAAAAAATGGCTTCGGCAGTTGATATAGTGGCTTACAGAAAAGGAAGTCCTCTTGTAATTCTCCGTTATGTTCATACGTTAGCAAGGAGTTTGGAGAGATTTGCAATATCCATAGATTCATTCAATTGTAGGGCATAAAAGCAACTCTCTTGAATGCTTCTAATTTACCATTGAGTTACATTTTCTGCCATTTAGTTTATTCTTTCAACTGTATTATCTGAAAGGGAAATCTGAGCATGAAACTGCTTACAGGCCTTTTCTCCCAACATCACACCAACCATTTTTTTTGCGGCATGCAGGAAAAATCAGATTCTTACCAATTGTGTGAGGTTTTCCAGCCTTTGCGATTAGCTTTGCCACATGATAGGATGCCTCCACTGCTTTACTATTGTCGTTGCATGCAGTTTCAAGGTTTATTTTCCCCTGCTTTGGTACTCTTTAAGTTTGTTCTCCAAATATTCAATAGGCTTGGACACATATTCACTAGTAAAGTACACGTAGTTTGTTCGGTTTCAACGATTAATTCGACAAGACTTCTGAGCACACAACAAAGAGTGGTAGCTGCTCATTTTCAGTTCCCACACATGTGAAGCCTAGCGCTAGGTACACACTGCTGTATTTTCTTCATTCAGCTTTATTTTTAGTATTTTCGATATCAGGCACTGCTGGAGCTGTTTCCTTTCTTGTAGATGGACCAACAATAATACACGTTTAAATTTATAAGTACAAATTTAATACACTAAATAAATACCTAAATAAATAGCACAAAAATATATTAGACTGTTAGTATTGTGCATTCACTTCACAGGCTCACTTGGTGTCAGTATTACAAAAATCGTCCATTTTCATTAAACTACCTGTGCATGATGCAGTAAATGTACAACAGACATGAACATGGATGTGGTTCTCAACGAGGTCTCTCAAAAGGAAATTTGATCACAGTAGTACAAGTTTGTTAATGTAGTTGGTTATGTAATGCGAATGTTAAATTGTGTGTAAAGAGATATTTGTCCATACTATGCAAGTGAATGGGGACCTAATTTTCCAGCTCCAAAAAGAACATTAAGGCAGCATAAAGGTAATACTCCAGTGGTTTAATCAATGTCCTCTGGAGCAATCCAATATATTTTGGGTGAGAACAGACCAAAATATAACTCCTTTTTAACACTGTAAATCTTGACACTGGCAGTCTCCTTGGCGATAATGATTTCAAGCTTCCTAGTTCTCTGCGCATGCGTCAAGCGCTAATAAGTGTAATCAAGCTTGAAATCATGATTGTACCTAAAGACTGCAAAGCCCTGGTTTTGGTCTGTTCTCTCCCAAAACCAAATGGATCGCTTCAGAAGACATGGATTAAACCACTGGAGTATTACCTTTATGCTGCCTTTGTGTCCTTTTTGGAGCTTGAAAATGTCACCATTAACCATTATTGTATGAACAAACAGACATCATATCTCCATTAAAATATCTTCTTTTGTTTTCCATGGAAGAAAGAAAGAGTTTAAGATGACATAAATGTGAGGAAATGATAAGAGAATTAAGAATGGCTTTTGCTGGTGCACAATTGTTTGTAGTGTGGTAATTGGTGTGTAATTACATAATTGTCAAGAGTGCAGTACATGTTAGCAGCAGGGAGGTAGTTAGAGGGGTTTGCTAGCTCAGCTGCTCTGTCAGACAAATGGAGATCCAATGAACCCTGTAACCAAACCCTGATTCCTCCCACCAATCACTGTCTTACATGTTCAGTCTGTAGTAAAGCATGGCCAGAGAGGAGAAACAAACTGTCCCTGTCTCACTCAGATCGCCCATGTTTAATTTGGCCTCTCTTTTCCTTCTTTTTATTAGGGATTAGGCCCAAGTCGACCACTCAGTTTCACTAGTCGACCAGCCATTCAGAGAAGTAGTTGAATAGTTAGCCAGTCACCATGTACCTTATTGTATGTAAATGACTCAAAATAAGCTGTGCACCATCAGTAGGCCTTGCTGTTTCTGGCAAGTCCAATGCTGCAATGCTTCGACATACAGTATAGTATGGTAGGGTCCTGGCAAACCAAGTTTGAGTTCAGTCTCTCCTCCTCTGTCATTTCCTTTCTACCACTCCAATTGCCTTATGAAAGCGAAAAGTGTTAAAATATAACTGAAAAGCCAGTTTAGCTTATATCGTGCCTATGAGATCAACAGTACAATTGCAAGTGTGATATTCATTTTTTACAACAGTTCAGCAAATAAGTAGACACAAATCAGCCAGATATTTAATTCATTTCTTCTCTGTCAGTGAAAATAGTTCTAAAAGAAATTTAGCTCAGTCATAATTCACTCTAGTGGTGTTTTGTTTGTAATGAATCCATAATGAAATATACATTGTTTTGGTCATGAAGGTCAATGAATCACTCATGACACAGAAGACACTCCGTTTTTGGACAGTTCATCATTGTTATTTTCTTCTACATTTTTTTCGGTTTTACCCTCTGCAAAATTTACTCTGGTTGTTTCCAAATTTCTCTAAAGTGCTCACATAATGGAGTAATGTTACACACAATAAACAAGACACATGAGTCAGATGGGTTTTAGAGCTTAGATACCTAGTTCCTGTGTCCAACTACCTGCTCCTTACTGACCTGGTACATTAACCAAAAATAAAAATAGAAGGGGTTATTGTGTGGGCAGGTATAATGTGCTACCATGGCAACCGTGAACTTACCTGTTCTTCTGTGTGGGAGGTATGTTTGGAAGGATTATTCCATAATCCTATTAATAAAAATTATTCTCTGGGGAAGATCAGCACTGGTATCACTTGTGTTCAGGAAAGTGTAATCTCTCTGTACACCCTCAGCTTGGGTCATTCTTTGAGTAAAGGATAGAAGTAGTATGCGCATATCCAAACACTAAGCCAGGTGTATGATCAAAAAAGGGACAAAAATCATAAAACAAGGAGCTAAAACAATATTTGCTTCCATGTAATTTTATAGAATTTTTTTTTTTCGACCCCTTGGGTTTTCATCAGGCAGTAAAATGCATCAGGTATTGAAGGTCTATATAAATCCTCACACCTGGCAATGAGTGTGGGCAGCAAACAAGCAAACAATTATCCAATGAGAACATACAACAAGTCCTATCTAAAAAAAAAAAAAATAACCAGTGACCTAAAGTAAGATCATACAATAGCACCAATAATACCACTCCGAAAAAACTAGTATCACAGCATCAACAATGCATTACAAAGGTAAATTAAACTTTAAATAATTAAGATTAGAAATAAATTCATGATATTCAAGTATAAACCAGTAACATAAACAAACAAGCATAAGAAAACCCAATGTTACATTACACTTGAGCAAATTACATTGCAAATAAGTTCATAATTCATATTATTCAAACAAGTAAAGCATCCAAGGTACGTACATAAATAAATCATATATGTGTGTGTGTGTGTGTGTGTGTGTGTGTGTGTGTGTATGTGTTTTACAAAACTGGCTTTAAATAAAAATCTTAATTAAACCCTTTTGGACAGAGGGTATTGAGTGTATATGTATATATATAATGCCTCTCTTTGTAAGAGGAGTGTGTTGACATCACCTTCTCTTCTAGATATCTTAACCTGTTCAATCCCTGTATATCGTAGTGTAGACAAATTATGCTTAAACTGATGAAAGTGAACAGCAATGGAGTTTTTTTAGCATTAGGGCGAATATTGCTTCTATGTTCGGCAATGCATGTTTTTAAACTCTTTTGTGTTTTTCCAATATAAGACAAACCACGCAGGCACTTCATCACATAAATGACATTTTTGGTTCTACATGAAACGAATCCCCTTTCACTTTGTGAAATTGCATTGGGCACATTGTCCACATCTATAGTTGCAATCGGGCACAGATAGAAACGAATGTACCGATCTCTCAGGATCAGCCCTAACAACAAACTGACGTATATTGGGCGCACTTGCATACTATTCATGGAGGATCCTTACAGAAACGATTCATTACAGGATCAGAGCCGAGAATATGCCAGTGTTTATGTACAATTTGTTAAAATTCTTTACCTACTAGAGAATATTCAATTATACAGGAAAAGAGATTGCTTTTAGGGGTTTTCTATGGAAGCATTCATTTTGATCTGTATTTTCAAAAAGAGCAGAAGCCATTTTAATCCATGTGCATATCCTATTTCCTGAAACCTATGAGTCAAATCATTACATTGTTTTCTCGGGACTACAAATGTGATGTATCCTATTGAATTGACTAATTGAAAGACTTCTCTTTAAATGGGTAGATTGAAAACTATGACCATGTAAAATTATATTTTTATCAATAGGTTTTCTATAATGATCTCTTAATAATCCCTCCCCATCCTTTGTAATGAGAAGTTAAAGAAAACTCACCTGAAAATGATTGTAGTTAATTGTAAATGTAAGATGTTCACTACTAAGTGTTAAGCAGTTGCAGAAATTCAAGTACATTTTTAGTTCCAGCTCATAAGAGGAAAATGTCATCAATGTATCAACACCAGAGACTCATTTTAGACACAAAAGTATTAACATCAGAGTCAAAAACACATTTTTGTTCAAAGAGACCATTTGTACTGAATAGTTAGGGGCCATAGTGCTCCTCAATGCTGTTCCTTTGATCTCTATATAAAAGCATAATTGTACATAAATACATTTTTGTCAGTAACAGTTTAGAAAGTTCCTTTATGTAGTCAATACCAGGAGTTTTATTAGTAAAGTAATCATGTAGAAAAAAATCAATAGCATGAATGCCACCATCATGGGAAATATTTGTATACAATGACTCAGCATCTAAAGTGGCAAGTAAGATTTTATTGCTAGGGAGTTTTACAGATTGAAATATCTTAATCATGTCTATAGAGTCCTGCACAAATAGGAAGGCTTTTAATGTAAGGTTTTTAAAAAAGAGTCAATTAAACTAGATATTTTTTTCAGTAAGACAACCCATTCCTGCTATAATACTCCCTGGTGGTTTTAAAATGTCTTTGTGTATCATAGGTAAAATGTATATCACTGGGGTAATTGGGAAATCGACTTAAAAAAAAAAAAGTTAATTCTTAGTGATGTCTACCCTTTCGAATAAATATGAAATTACTTCATGTTTCTTTTGGATGATATTGTTGGGTCAAAAGTTAATTTGGTGTAAAAAGAGGAATTCTTCAATTGTCTACAAATTTCTTGGTCATAGTAATTAGAATCCATCACGACTATTGACCCACCCTTATCAGCTGGTTTTACTACCAGTGATTTGTCATTTTTTTTACATAAAGTAGTGCATTCCTTTGAAAATCTGACATATTATTAAACACTCTATATTCATGCTTCTTGTTAAAAAGTGGACTTACATCTCTTTCAACAAGGCGGCAATATGTCTCTAAAGAAGAGTTTTGGTTTTTAGGTTGGATAAGTGTGTATTTACCCCAAAAACTTGTAGGGAGTCTCTGAGATGTATAAGAGCTGACAATAGAAGGGCTCACAATGCTTGGTGATGAGAAGATATGGAGTAAAAATCCTTTTGGCGTAATGCTGTTAAAAACGTTTGAATGTCAACATAAGTATTAAATTAATTACAATAAGTTGTAGAGACAAAAGATAAACCTTTTTCCAGGGCTAGAAGACAGGCCAGTGAAAGAGAATTTCTAGAAAGGTTAACAACATTTTGGGACTTCATCTGCGATGAGGATTGTGACGTGTCACATAATGATGGTTTTTCTTACCATGTCTAAATTTTTTCTTCTTTCTAGTGGTCTGGGCCTGACGGCAACTATAGATGTGGACAATTTACCCAATGTAGATGTTGACAACAGAATGTCACTTTTTGCGTCATCCTCATTTGGGTAAACAACTAAAAATTAAAGGGAGTCATTTCATGTAGTATCAAAAATGTAATTTATGTGATAAAGTGTCTGTGTGGTTTGGCTTACGTTGGAAAAACACAACAGAGTTTAAAAACACGCATTGCTGAACATAGAAGCAATATTCAACTTAATGATTAAAAAAAAACATTGCTGTTCTTTAATGAATTTAAGCATAATTTGTCTATTCGATACACAGGGATTGAGCAGGTAAAGATATCTAGAAGAGAAGGTGTTGCCAACAAACTCCCCTTACAGGCATTGGATATAGATAGATATCTATTAGAGCTGTCGATTTAACGTGTTAATTCAGTGCGATTAATTTTACAAAAAATAACGCATTAAAAACAATTAACACAATTAATCGCAATGCCCCCGGACTGTAATAAGGAAGATTCCTGAGAAATGCAAGCTTGTTGTACCACCTGTTTACTCCAGAGGGTAGTAATTGAAATTTCAGCTGTCTGAGCAACACACAGTTTATACAGTGAATGAAACAACACTTCAGTAGGCAGAACAACACAAACATGCGTTACGTTCTTGCGTTCAAAACACTTGAAAGAGCACAAATGCGGACTAAGGGATCTCAAGATGTGTTTAAAGATTGAGTATTAAACTATATTTAACTTGACACAATGACCTAAACATTTTATGTTTATGACTCAACGCACCCGAGACACTACACAAGCATGTCTGACGCAGGTGTAAATTGACGGTCCTTAAACAAGCCCTCATAATAAATCTCCAGCTGATTGACAAAAGATAACTATGTATAATTATTTCATCATTATATACTGAATTGTTATATGAGGGGCTTTTTAAGCAAATATATGTATATGCGCTTACATTTGATTAATCGTGATTAATTAATCGGGACACCATGTAATTAATTTTATTAATAAATTGTGTCGATTGACAGCCCTAATATATATAATGCTTAATCGTTTGAATATTATGAATTATATATATATATATATAACTTCTTTGCAACATAATTTGCTCAAGTGTAAAGTAACGTTGGGTTTTCTGATGCTTGTTTGTTTATGTTACTGGTTTATACCTAATCTTCTTTAATATCATGAGTCTATTTATAATGTTAATTATAAAGTTTAATTTGCCTTTGTAATGCATTGTTGATGCTGTGATACTATTTTTTTTTTAGGATTGGTCTAATTGGTGGTATTGTATGATCTTTTTTGTAGGTCACTGGTGATTGTTTTTAAGAAAGGATAATTTACTTGTTGTATGTTCTCATTGGATATTTGCCCACACCCATTGCCAGATGTGAGTATTTTTATAGGCCTTCATTACCTGATGCTTTGTACTGCCTGACGAAGACCCAAGGGTTAAATTAAATTACATGGGAGCAACTATAGCAGTGTGCCGTTCTCTCCTTGTTTTATCATTCGATGAGTACACAGTTGGTATTTGGTGCTTTGTAAGTGAATGGACCACATGTTGCACAAATGCAATGGCCTACTCTTATAGTAGAAATAGACAGGCTCCATTAGAGATGAGCGATTTTCAGTTTGTATGATTTTGTGTGCAAAAAAATGAAGAAACGAACAACTGATTCAGATTCATGCTACTATTCTATTTAATGTTTTTTTTTAATTATTATTATTTAGGGGTGGGCAGTTTAATAAAAATCTTACATTAGTATGTTTTATATAACGATATATAAAGATGCTGCTGGAAATTCAACACGAAAATGGTAAGGTCATATAAGGTAAAGGTAAGATAATTAATAACCAATGAAGAAAAAGTCTAGCATTAGTACAAAAATATTAGTTCCACAAATATATGAACATATAAATCAGAAGCGGCTGGTGCTAAATCAAAAGTGGGTAGGCACAGACTATTGTTTTTGGTATCTGCAATGTTTCTCCCAAAAGCTTATCAAACTGCTGTATAAATAATGACATTTCTAAACAAAAATAATTAACTTGGCTCAAAACTGTTTTTGCAACCGTGTAGGCAAAATATCCAATTATAAAGGCTGCAATAAATGAGTTGTCAGATTGAAAATATCTGTATGTATATCTCTGAGTGGCCAAACACTCTGCTCTCAAAAGTGGTGCTTTTAAATTTCATATTCTGTCCATCACCGTTTAAAGGAATAGTTCACCCAAAAGTGAAAATGCAATCCCAAATGTGTATGACTTTCTTTCTTCTGCAGAACACAGATCAACATTTGTAGAAGACTATCTCAGTACTGTAGGTCCATACAGTGTACACCATACAAGTGAATAGTTACCAGAACTTTGAAGCTCCAAAAGCACATAAAGGCAGTATAAATGTAATCCACATGACTCCAGGGGTATAATCCAAGTCTTCTGAATTGATTCAGTTGGTTTTGGGTAAGGACAGACCAAAATATACTCCTTTTTCACTGTAAATCTTGACAACTGCAGTCTCCTTGGTGATAATGATTTCAAGCTTGATTATTCTTACTAGCGCGCTGCGCATGCGTCAAACACTAGGAAGTATAATTGAGTTTGAACTCATGATCGTGCCTAGAGACTGCAATGGTAATTAAAAATGTGTTACATTTTGGTACGTTCTCACCCAAAACTGATTGGATCACTTCAGAAGACATGGAATCTGAATATCATGGATTACTTTTATGCTGTCTGTATGTGCTTTTTGGATCTTTAATGTTTTGGTCACCATTCACTTGCATTGTATGGACCTACAGAGCAGAGATTATCTTCTTAAAATCAATGTTTGTGTTCTGCAGAAGAAAGAAAGTCGTGAAATTCGTCCTTGCTGCTTTTCTTTTTTATGGGAAGTCTTGCTTTCCATGTAGTCAATCTGTAGTTAATCGTCACTGGTATAGATGGTATAAAAGTACAGTATATACCGTAATACCGACCAGGCATATTTTGTATAGTGCCACTAAAAATATGTAAAGTGGTGCTAGATGGTTGTGTCGATAGATTAGCTGTTGTCATAGAGGGCATTGTCTATCTCTTAAATTGTGTGTAATCAAGGAGATGTGAAATCATACATGGTAGATATGAACCAATTCTAACACATTACATTCTGGACGGCACATTTTAACTGTAATTCACTGATATGGATTTCTTTGTGGTGGTGTATTCTAGTTGTAGCTCTGGACCTCCCAGTGCACCTCTGCAATTCCACCCCCTTGCCGGTACAAAATTATGATCAATTGTTCGGCATCCTTCACACAATCTAAAGCTCTGCGTATGCTCAATGATTAACTGCCAGATTTTTTATGTATCCATAGGACAGGTCGATCACTCCGTGGGAAGAATTCTATATTTTCTTGTGATGAACTACTTAATCATTTGCTTCGGCCACTTGAGTGAGAAAATCTATATTCATTTTAATTTTGTCTTTTATTGGCCTACTCTTTTCAAGTCATCAGAAAGATGAGGTTAGGGGTGAGCAGATAAATGTCCAGACTTCAGTTTGGCATACTTTGATACTAATTAAAGCTTTCTGGGCCTAAATTACTAGTTCACAAGCCGTCTGTGGGGATAACAGTGTGGGTGCTAAAACTCTGTTTGTTACCAGGTTTAAATTAGATGTTGAATCCTAGATTTTCAATGCAGACTCAGTCTTTTGAACACCACTGTATTTATACAATCCAAAGGAGTCCACCAGATTGAGATTCATAAGAAAACCAGTTGGTGTTGTATTGTCACTTCTGCTAATGTGTGTGTTTGAGAGCTCAATGTGGATAGGACAAGACTTCATGTATTTTCTATTAAAGCTGTCTGATTCACTCTGCAGAGTCTAGATACATGTGTCAGTAATAACGAATTCCTGTCAGTCTGCTATTAATCCTCAAATACAAGTTGGAATGGCTAGAAAGCTCAATTCTTGGTCCACAATGCAGTATGACTTAGTCATCAAAGCTTTTATCTTCCAGTGGTGGTTTCACTCTTGAGTTCTATTGAAAGTTTAATGGAACCAATTTTTAAAGCACACTTACTCATTTATGTTTATTGCATCTAAAATGAATATAAATGCCAGTCTTTCATAAATAAAACCTGACTATTTGTGTTATTTTGAAAAAAGTATATGAACCCTTTGGAATTACCTGCATTTATGTATAAATTGGTCTGGTTTGAACTTCATCTAAGTTACAATAATGAACAAACGCAATCTGTTTTAACTAGTAACACACAAATTATTCTATTGTTCTTGTACATATTGAATACATCATTCAGACATTCACAGTGTATGTTGGAAAATATATGTGAACCCCTAGGCTAATGACGGCAACGAAAGCTAATTAGAGTCAGGAGTTGGCAAACCTGACATCCAATTAATGAAACAAGAATAGAGGTGTAGGTTAGAGCTACTCTGACTTATGAAAAACACATTTTGAGCTAAGGGCAAAAGGCACACCACAGAATGCACAATGAGTAAAAAAAATACCCTAGAATGACAGCTAAAGACTTGAATATTAAATGGTCTGCATTTATATAGCGCCTTTTTAACCTTAGCGGTATTCAAAGCACTTTACACTTCGTCTCATTCACGCATTCACACCCCAATGCGTGCAAGGCGCTAGCCTGCCATTGGAAGCAACTTGGGGTTCAGTGTCATGTCCAAGGACAATTCGGCATGTGGAGTCATGTGGGCCGGTAATCAAACCGCCAAACCTGCGATTAGAGGACAACCTGATCTACCACCTAAGCCACAGCCGCCCCAAGGATTTTGAAGGAATCACTGGAACTGGTTAACTTCTTTGTTCATGAGTCTGCTACTGCTTTCCAACAAAGACATTGCTGCATGCCTGAAGTTTACTAAAGACTCCCTTGACAATATACAATGCTACTGGCTACATTTGTTGCGGACTGTTGAAACTAAGGTTGAATTGTTTGGAAAGTACACTCAGCACTATGTATTGCGTAAAAAGGGCACCACATACCAACATGAAAACATCATCCCAACGGTGAAGTTTGGTGGAGGGAGCATCATGATTTGGGGGTGCTTTTAAAACCCAAGTTTATTAAGTTATCCTACAGGATAATGTCAGGGTTGCTGGGCACCAGTTGAAGATCAGTTGAAGTTGGGTGATGCAACAGGAAAATTACCCTAAACTCAGATGTAAATCCACTACCGAAAGTCTTAAAAAAAAAAGAAAATCTACCATTTGTAGTGGCCCAGTAAGAGCACAGACCTAAACCCAATAGAAATGCTGTGGAATGACTTCAAGAAAGCTGCTCACACCAGACATCCTAAGAATATGGCTGAGCTGAAGCAGTTCTATAAGGAAGAATGGTTCAAAATTCCTTCTGAACGTTGTGCAGGTCTAATACCCAGATATCGGAAATGCTTGGTTGATGTTATTTCTGCCAAAGCAGGATCGACCAGTTATTAAATCCAAGGGTTCACTTACTTTTTCCACAGAACTATGAATGTTTATTGGAATGTGTTAAATAAAGACATTCAAGATTATAATTGTTTTTGTGTTGTTAGCACGTTGTGGTTGTCTATAGTTGTGACTTTGATGAAGATGAGATCACATTTTATGACCAATTAATGCAGAAAGCCAGCTAATTCCAAAGGGTTCACATACTTTTTCTTGCCAATTTTTTCAAATGTTTTTAAGTATAAATAGCAACAAAAGGCATATTCTTTGCACTAAGTGCAAATAGTGTTACATGTTATTTGCACTTCTAATGAAATACTTATATACAGTATACACTGCAGCATGTTTTATTGTGTTTATTTAGTCCCACAGACACCCTACACCAAACCCTACCATTAAACCTAACCTTACCTTACAACAAATGACCATAGTTTTAATACAGTAACCATAGTATTACCACAGTATTTCAAGTAAAATCATAGTAACCACAAAATTAAACATGGTGACTACATAAACACCATATAACTGTTGTAACACCATGGTTAATTGCATTAAAACTGATATAAAAAAGGGATATTTTGTATTATTGTAAGTAGTATTAAAGTAAATATTAAGAGTGAAAGCAGGAAAAGGGATGGGAAAAGTAAGACCAATGGTGGAATCGAACCCGGGCCGATCACATTAAAAAGCACATCCATTCCGTCCTTACACACTACACCACTGCATTAATACATGGTGGTACAGCTTGTTTTCAGTTTGTTTTTCCACCAGATTATTTGATTGAAAATAGCTGCAATATGTAGCAGGTGCTATTTACACTTTATTATTTACTCTATTATTTACACATACTATTAATAAGTATAAGCATTGTTATTATTATTATACAATTTTAATTATAATTAATAAAATGTGACAACATGTGACAATAAAAGTTGCACAGTTAAAAACAAGAAGGGATACCTTGTTTTTAATATCCACTTACTGAGATTGTTTTAGATATGAATATGCTGATCACCACAATTATAGTAATTAATTTAGCCAGCTTCCTGCACATAGCAGACTGGGTAAGGCTGTAAAGAACTCATGATGATGACATCCCGATGTGACATTCTGTTAGTTTTGTTTATTGGAGACCCTGCAGATACTTTTAATTTGCGTGTTTGCCATCATCCAGCATGGTATTAATTTGCTCTAATGCTATCGCATACCAACATTAGCAAATGAAAAGTGTGGCTTACACAAACCCATGTAGCCTCACATTGACCCGAAGCAAAGATAGATACAAGATTATTCAAAGAGTCTGAGGTTCCAGATTCAGCTCAGAAACTGATCTGTACATGTTATCATTGATCAGGAGTTGAGCTGGCCAAACCTTGCAAACCATGACAACTTCACTACAGGTGCTATCGATTTACTCTGTGAGTTTTCTTTGCCCTTTGTGAATGTGTTTTTACATATTCATTGGCTCCTACATGGTAGAAATTCTGGCTGTTACATTTGAGTAGTTTGTCATTTTTGTTGAAACTAACATCCTAGTTGGCTGGGAAAGTGCCTCTGTTTTAAGATGATGGTTTTAAACTTTGCTTTGATGCAACAAGATTGAACTCTGAGAATGAGAAAATTCAAACACTCATCTGTTTTTAAAATACTGAATATTAGTCACTGTATTCCACTACAGCTTAATAGAGTAGCTACATTTACCTGTGTTTTGACCCAAGCCTTTTACCTGACTATGTTTAAGGAATACTGCCTGTATTATGGCTGACCCTGCACTCTGATCCCAATTTAGCTGGAATATGTGAAAACAAATAAATTTCACTGTATATATGCAAAAATGTATGTATAATGTGTGACAAAAATAAAGGCTTCTATTATTTTCTATTATTCTATTCTACTCTATTATTTATTGGAAGGCTTCAACAAATAATACAGGGAGTATTCCTTAAACGTAGTCAGGTCACAGGCTTGGGTCAAAACACAGGTAAATTGGTCCACAGGCAAACAAATCCAAAACAGTATTCCAGAGACGTAAATCCAATAAACGTAAGCAATGATCATAACAGTTGTCAGAAACAATGGGAGAGAATCAAATGCTTCATAATGAAGATAACTGGCAATACATCGCAATATGGGAGTGTGAGTGAAAGGCTTATATACAGAGCAAAAGAGGAAGTGACATAGCAGGAATGAAGTGGCAGGAAACAGGAAGTTCAGTATTCAGGTGAGGGCTCCCTTTGCTGGATGGGAGCCTGTTCAGATGTTACACCCTCATTGTGGTCGATAACTTAAAATACATGTTGTTAAACCCATTCTTATTTTTACTGAATGGAGCAACAGCTCCATGTCTCAATGTCAGATGGATATTGTCAAATGTCATCCAAAGAAACTTCTGTAAATAATGCGTGTAAATCGATATTCATTCACCAACAAGAGAAGTTGCTCTCACCATGGAAATAGGCGGATTTCCCCACACTTTAATTTGCAGTCCAGAATCTACAACTTATAGCCTATAGGCTGTTTGATTATATAGTTCAAAACCTCTGTTATGTCGTATTTTATAGTAGTCAATGGCTTTATATCGAGTCATTTTTTATTGCTTTTTTTTTGGTCTATTTGCTTAGAACATTACAACACGTTCACAATTCAGGAATTTCCCACGGACCCCCTGGCTACTTGAAAAGGAACCCCTGTGGTCCGCAGACCCCAGTTTGAGAAACACTGATCTACATTACCCCAGTGTCGTAACAAACACTCCAGTACATCAAAGCTCATGTGTGTACAAGGGCAGAGTTATATTTTTAGTTAGATTGCATTTCATCATAAATACATCATAATTTGGTAAAAAATCTTCTTCAAGCCATAAATTGCTATGTGTCAAAACAGAGAGTGTTTTGTAACAAGGGGATGTTGCAAAATTTCTCCTTACAGTTGTGCAGGTCTGATCTGCAAATATAGGTACCATTTGGTGAAAGTTATGCCAAAAGAAGAACAGCCTCTCATTGAATCTGAGGGTTTACATACTGTTAATGCTTACATTGTTTGATAATGATATAAAAGATTTGGACAATAAAAGATATAAAAATTAATACTGGCTATCAATTTAAAATTTGAACCACGGTTAATGACATAATTTTTCATAGCAGGTTTTGAAAGTGCTAATTTTACTCTCAAATGTATTTGTACTCATTAAAAATGTACTTATTTTCTTCTAAGTAAAGAAAACAAAACAATATGTCACATAATTCTTTATTGACATTTTCCAAACAAAGCCTTCCACAGTATAAAGATAAAAATGCACTAAAATAGCACAAATTCAGGTAACATTAAACGTTTAGCTAAGTGGAGGTTGACTAATTGAAATAATTATATAACCATAGATTGAGTATTCAATGCACATTAAATAAATTGTCATCCTCCACAGACAGTGGCTATCCGATTTGCTACAGCAATTGTGAAGACGCATTCACGATTCGCATCAGGGCATCAAAGCCAGCGTCAGCGCCTCACTGAATTCCACATGAAAAGCGCTTGCAAACAATGTCTCATTCTGCATTTTCACTATAGTCAAGACTTGATGTGCCTCCTTGGTAATGAAATTGCGCCTTACAGAGGCTACAAAGTGCTTAATTTCTGTCACATGTCCCAACTGGGCTTGTTTTGTACAACAAATAGAGTTAAGGGGTACTTTCCCCATCATTTGTTCACTGACTTGGCTGGTGTGTGTGTTTGTGGTTTGTGCGTCAGTGTTATGACTCTGGGTGGACACATCACAAAGGTTTCATCCAACCAGTGTATATGCTGGAATATGCTTTATTGACGTTAATTTGAAAGGGTTTAAATATATCTTTTTCTGGCAAGCTTATCTGCTGGCCCTTCATGAGTGTATTCTGGCCATGTGTGGAAAAATATCTGGTAAATGAATTGTTGATTTAAAACTAAATGTGTAATTTGCTGGTTTGTATCAAAGGCGTCCCTGGGTGCACGCGGATTGAAGCAGGTGCCGTTTGAGTTCATCTGTGTGAAGAGATGCTATATAATTCTGCTGACATACTGTGGTTGATGAGGGACCGAACTTGATGGATGTTGATGGTGGCTTTGCTGTGAAGAATGCTGTATTCTCCTTTCATTCCTGCTGCTTGCTAATGCAACACTTTGAAATTGAAATGATTGGGAAATATAATACAGTGGCAAATTTGCCCGTTTGCTGTCATGCTCACGCTGGGACCACTTTGAACAACCCTCACAAATAAACACGCTCAGCACCCTCTAAAACCACATCCCTTAGGCATCAAACCTTCTGCTGCACTTTCTAATGGCTCATGTTTGCAACTTTTTTTTTATGTGGATATAGGCAGGGCTCAGCCTAGTGCCTTAGAATTAATCAGCAGTGTCAGGCTTCTTAAGCCACGCTGTCCATCTTTCTCATGTTCGGTCTACACTCTGACCCCATTAACACATAGACTACATCACCGTTCACTAAAAAGATGTCAACTGCTATATGTACCACACAGTAATGAGATCAGGGGTGAGTCTGCCTGAAACTACTGGCAGTTTATACTTCGCCTCTGGTGTGTTTGAAGTCTATTTTCATTTCTTGGTCGTAGTGATCTGCACTAGAAATTAATGCACAAGAAGTTTGAAATTGTTAGCTCATGGAGTGAGTTGTGCAATCAATCAAAAGCCTATCAGGAACTTTTTTTTGTGCAAATTCTGACCATAAACTTTCAAAGCATCATGAGAAAAATCTATTGCACCACTGGAGAAAATAGCTTGCTGGTTTATTTGGTTATTAGCTGGCAAATGTTGAACAAGTTAATGGGCATCAGATTGTTTACTACTGAATACAAAGGAAAAAAAAATAAAAATTTCCCCAGAGGACAAAAATATTCCTTTACAGCTCAGGAGACTCACTGGATATCTCAATTAGCCTACAATATGTTTAAAGTGATACATTTGTCTCAGTCATTTCTCAAATAATCTCTTAGGAAAAATTAAAAGTGACATAAATGAGACAATTGTTAAATACATTAATTTATGTAGATAGCATAGCTCAGATAATGTTTCTTGGAAGAATTAGACCCACTTTATAGTAGGTGTCTTTAACTACTGTGTACTTAATCATTTGATACCATGTACTTATTATGTACATGTCTATTGTTGCATTTTACTTACATTTAAAGTACCTGCATTTAATTACATCTTTAGATACACTGTTAACCCCTAATCCTAACCCTACGCCTAAACTTTCCCTAAACCTTTAACCCTAACCCTAACCTTACCACTAAACTTATACCTGTTCCTCAACCTCAGTAGCAGCAAATGTGAATCTTTTTTCATTTTGAATCTTTGTGAACTTTGCTGAACAACATATAGTTACTCAATGAGTGCATTGTATTCTATGAATTTTATTAATGTAAGCACAAAATCCTTAAAGACGCCTAATATAAAGGATTTGTTGAGAAATATTTAAGTTCACATTCAAATCTGATTTTGATTGCGGATCATATGATCTTTCCAACTCTGAGCACAGTGTTAGATATTATTAAGATCTCTCCTGAAACTCTGCAGGAGATATTTATGTGGCCTTTTTCTCAGGAGAAGCAGGAAATGTAAGCAAAAGTCCCCATTTGATCTCCATTGAATTGAATTGCTGTCTAGGAGAAACAACTGAGGTATCAAAGAGATCTCATTTGTGATTTTTCTTTCCTTTGGGATCTCAGTAGGCAACAGATTTAATCACAAAGAATGCATGGTATGAAGGTCATACTGAACAAATATCAGCAGAATTGTGCAAAAACACAGCTGCTTGCAGAGCACGATAACAAATTGCTTTGCATGTGTAATGTCACCTTAAAAAATCAACTGAAAATGATTCAAGGGGATTGATATGCAGTGGTTAATCAGATTCATAGTATAGGCCTATATTTGTGAAAAACATGGGGATTTGTGTAAATTGATACAACACGGCTATGGACATTATGGTATTTGATTATAATCTGATGACAATTTCACTTGGGGATTACAACATTCTTAGTAATAGATGACCTTTTTTTATATATACAGGCTGTTTACAGGCTCAATGACCAAAGGCCACAGTGACATCACCCCAAAAAGTGTTAAAGTTACATGTCTTCTGTCGCAGCATCCTAACTGAAATGGGCCTACCCGGGGAAGGATACATATGATTCTACCTGATTCTAAAAGCTATATCATATGAGGCAGCATAGTTAAGATACCTACCTTTTGAAATATCCTTCACACGGCTATTATGCCTTAAAATGCTGCCTCCGGAGTGAGCTTTAAAGGTTTTGATACAGACCCAATCTCTTAATATCAGAATCTGCACCTATATCCTCCTACCGAAGAGAAAGAGAAAAAGGGTGGAGTGGATAATCTGGAGGGGGTATGAGAGATTTGAAATATCAAAATCAAAGGATGACTATAATAGGTAAGGAAGGGATGGGAAAGGAAGAGGCAGGAACCGGCTGAACAGTCAACGTAAAGTTTAATGATATAAATTAACTTAAAACAACATAAAACATAAAGACATGCACACACACACACAGCGTGCTCGTGCATCTCTCTCTCTTGAACTGGCATCTCCGGCTCCCCTTTATCTCACTCTCCCACTGATCAGTTGACTCAGTGCAGGCCGTGCACCATGGCCTGGCCACGCCCTGCTCCTCGTCATAATGACCATCTCTGATACAGAAATTAAATCTAGCTTTTAACGTCCAGACTTTTTTTGTACAGCAAAAGACACCAATTCATATTGTTGGATCATGTACAAGATGCCAAAAAGGTCTACACTGTCTGAAAAATTCTTGCTTTACCAATTGAAGTGGAACAGCAGAAATAAGATTCATTAAAAAGCCAGTGCCAGTAATATTTAGCACTGTTAAGATTTCTGGCTTTAAAGTAATATCACATAGTCAGACTTTTGACTTGTGGCAAAATATTTGGTCCTCATTGCTGCTTATTCTGGCCAAGAAGCCAGGAATAGATCACCTGACTGATATAGTTTGTTTTGTAACCAGCCATTGCAGGGGTAGACTTGTCGTGTGCTTGTCCTTCAGAGAAGTAAATTGGTCATTCACTTCTCTGAGTAAAATAATTACTTGTCTGGAGAGAAAAATTACAAAAGGAAGATAAAAGAATAGCTTCCATTGCAATCATTTACAGCAAGTAGGTATTACATTAAGATCACAGTGCAGAAAGTTGGTTTAACATAGGCCCACTGTGCCCCAAGATTGGCAAGCTTTTAAGTGAGCAATTTAGCTGACACAGTTTCAATATAATTAATGACGTTAGCTACAGTGAACGTCTTATTCCTATCTCAATCGTCAGTTAGCCATTTATTTTCCAAGTTAAGAACATAGTTTAGCTTAGTCAATCAGCTGGTCTCCTCTACTAAAATTAACAGGATAGTAATTTACAGTACTTGTCAGCCAAGTTGGGATGCATCTAACAGACAGTGCAGAACATCACGCTGTCTTCCTACTCATACCACACCCGGTCAAATTCATCCTTCCAGGTAGGAATTAATTTCCTCTCCCTTGTAGATTTGTAACCTGTCCTGTTAGATTCAGTGGTTCTCTTTTGTGTTTTGCCATTTTACTAGGATCTTAGTCAGGCTGTGGAGGCTTGAGAAACATTGCTTCCTATGATTAGATTGCTAGCTAATTAGAAAATTAAAACTGCGTTGCTCACTGCGCTGCTCACTGCGCTGCCTGAGGTAATTTCGAATCGAATTCCGTTTTTTTCTAAGTGACTGCTACTTCTAACCTGCGTTTTCGAAAGACACCATAGCTACCACTCTATGTGGCAGGATATGTGCTCTAGATTATTTTCAACAGCAGAATAAGAATATTAACTTTGTAATAAGTGGTACAGGCCTAAGCTATTTGACAAATGCAAATTATTTTTTTGTGTTATTAATGTTTTAATCAGGCTACTTCTCTTTCAATTGCCACTTGAAAAATTCACTTGTTCCAGACAAATCAAAAAGCATTAGTGTCCAGCCCTGCATTGTTTTTGTTTCTACATGCTGTTGAGGGACGCTTTTTTAGCCGTTTTGGTTCCGGAAGTATTTTTCCCAATAATTTCTTCCATATAGATTTCATAAAATCCTTCATAGAACAGTTCTCAGCCATGAACCAAACCAAACAGCTCCAATTTGAATCCCGACATTACAAACTTTGATTTAAGTAATAAAGTATTTGAAAATCAGACAAAATGACAAAGGTACAAGACTGAGGAGTTCAATCCCATGAGGCATTGCAAAGGATGTAATCAAATTAAAAGCAACTATTAATTTTAAGCTAATAATTTTAAGTATAGGAGCAATACATGTTGATTTGATTGCAACATATTTAATTATTTTAAGTATAGAAACAATATATTGATATTTTATTGCAAAATATTCAGATATTAGTATTTTGAGAGTGTAGGAAGAATGGAGATGAAATAATGCAGACTTGATGGCTTCAGCAGAAGCACATACATTTGATTAACATCCTCAGAGCTCGTGGTAGGTCTGTCTTTAAAGGTTTAAGTTATCGTTACAAATCTATATCCCTATGGAGAAAATAAATGGGATTTTTATATCAAGAACCAGACTCTTTCACATTATACAGTAGGCTGTCGCAGAAAAATTATTTCAAACAGTGGCACAGCACTGACATTGAATGGTTTACAGAAAACACTGTAAAGCCAAAACCAGCAGCCATATCACACTACAGCTAAGCAGGGTTGAGCCTTGACAAATACCTGGATGGGAGAACTCCTGTGGAAAACTAAGGTTGCTGCTGGAAGAGGTATTCAGGAGGCCAGCAGGGGGTGCTCACCCTATGGTCTGTGTGGTTCCTAATGCCTCAGGATAGTGATGGGCACACTATACTATATTAAAAGGCACTGTCTTTTTGATTTGATGTTATCTGAGGTCCTGACTCTCTGTGGTCATTAAAAATCCCAGGACATTTCTCGTAAAGAGTAGGGGTGTGACCCTGGTGTCCTGGCCAAATTCTCCCCATTGGCCCTTCTCAATCATGGCCTCCTAATAATCCCATCCATTAATTGGATGTATCACTCTACTCTCTACTCTCCACCAAAAGCTGGTGTGTGGTGAGCATACTGGTGCACTGTGGCTGCCGTTGCATCATCTGCCGTCTGCACACTGTTGGTGGTTGAGGAGACCCCCCCCCACCCCCACCCCATACTATATAAAGTGTTTGAGTGCCTTGAAAAGTGCTATATTAATGTAAATAATTATAAATCTCTGTCTGTCCAAAAGAAATCATTTCAAATTATTTCACAGACGTGACTCATACAAAAGTATACAAATATTTATAGTTTGCTTCTTACTAAGTGTAAGAAACTCTGATGCCTCTAACTCTGATTAGTTCTTTTTCAAAAGCACTCAATGTCTTTATACCTTCTTTTAACACCATACCTTCTTAACATGACTTCGCTTTCTGACGGACTGATCAATTCCTGTGTGTCCTTACTCCCGGAAGTTGCATAAAGCTAGCTAGACAGACAGGATGATTTCAGCCATTATTGTTTGCAAACTGCGTTAGATGGTCAGTGAATGGATATATATATACAGGTCCTTCTCAAAAAATTAGCATATTGTGATAAAGGTCATTATTTTCCATAATGTAATGATAAAAATTAAACTTTCATATATTTTAGATTCATTGCACACCATCTGAAATATTTCAGGTCTTTTATTGTTTTAATACTGATGATTTTGGCATACAGCTCATGAAAACCCAAAATTCCTATCTCAAAAAATTAGCATATTTCATCCGACCAATAAAAGAAGTGTTTTTAATACAAAAAAAAGTCAACCTTCAAATAATTATGTTCAGTTATGCACTCAATACTTGGTCGGGAATCCTTTTGCAGAAATGACTGCTTCAATGCGGCGTGGCATGGAGGCAATCAGCCTGTGGCACTGCTGAGGTGTTATGGAGGCCCAGGATGCTTCGATAGCGGCCTTAAGCTCATCCAGAGTGTTGGGTCTTGCGTCTCTCAACTTTCTCTTCACAATATCCCACAGATTCTCTATGGGGTTCAGGTCAGGAGAGTTGGCAGGCCAATTGAGCACAGTAATACCATGGTCAGTAAACCATTTACCAGTGGTTTTGGCACTGTGAGCAGGTGCCAGGTCGTGCTGAAAAATGAAATCTTCATCTCCATAAAGCTTTTCAGCAGATGGAAGCATGAAGTGCTCCAAAATCTCCTGATAGCTAGCTGCATTGACCCTGCCCTTGATAAAACACAGTGGACCAACACCAGCAGCTGACATGGCACCCCAGACCATCACTGACTGTGGGTACTTGACACTGGACTTCAGGCATTTTGGCATTTCCTTCTACCCAGTCTTCCTCCAGACTCTGGCACCTTGATTTCCGAATGACATGCAAAATTTGCTTTCATCCGAAAAAAGTACTTTGGACCACTGAGCAACAGTCCAGTGCTGCTTCTCTGTAGCCACTGGTTCAAAAGTGGCTTGACCTGGTGAATGCGGCACCTGTAGCCCATTTTCTGCACACACCTGTGCACGGTGGCTCTGGATGTTTCTACTCCAGACTCAGTCCACTGCTTCCGCAGGTCCCCCAAGGTCTGGAATTGGTCCTTCTCCACAATCTTCCTCAGGATCCGGTCACCTCTTCTCATTGTGCAGCGTTTTTTGCCACACTTTTTCCTTCCCACAGACTTCCCACTGAGGTGCCTTGATACAGCACTCTGGGAACAGCCTATTTGTTCAGAAATTTCTTTCTGTGTCTTACCCTCTTGCTTGAGGGTGTCAATGATGGCCTTCTGGACAGCAGTCAGGTCGGCAGTCTTACCCATGATTGCGGTTTTGAGTAATGAAACAGGCTGGGAGTTTTTAAAAGCCTCAGGAATATTTTGCAGGTGTTTAGAGTTAATTAGTTGATTCAGATGATTAGGTTAATAGCTCGTTTAGAGACCCTTTTCATGATATGCTAATTTTTTGAGATAGGAATTTTGGGTTTTCATGAGCTGTATGCCAAAATCATCAGTATTAAAACAATAAAAGACCTGAAATATTTCAGTTGGTGTGCAATGAATCTAAAATATATGAAAGTTTAATTTTTATCATTACATTATGGAAAATAATGAACTTTATCACAATATGCTAATTTTTTGAGAAGGACCTGTATATATATATATATATATATATATATATATATATATATATATATATATATATATATATATATACATCTATATGTATGTATGTGTGTGTGTGTGTGTGTGTGTGTGTGTGTGTTCTTTGTGTGATGTTCAGAATGAATAATCACTTCCTCTGTCTTTCAGCTCCTCAGTAGAGAGCAGGCCTTCAAGCTTTCACAGACTGTCTTTATTCACCCACAGATCTCTGGGGCTTGTGTCAAGGGTAAACTCTGAATACTCTTAATCAAATTGTGCTACCTTTACCCCCTCTCCACTCTCCCTGTTGACTTTTGGTCACTGTTTCTGACTCACTGGAGTTATGATGATATGAATTAATTCTGTATGCTGATATTTTATTACTTTATCCTCTATTTCTTCAAATTTAAATTTGTCAGTCACCCAGAGGCTATTTCTCATGAAGTCACCTTTCTTGTGACAGGCTGAAAGACAGAGCAGTTTTAAAAAGTATTGCCATATGTCAATAGCTGCATGTTTCATTTTAATTAGGTTAAGTGCACAAACAGTGGGAGATCATTTTTAGGTTAAAACAGATTACCTCCGGTTTCACCTGACAGATTTTCGAACAGCCTTTGCAGAGCACACTTATGATGAAAACGAGTTTTGGGTGAACTATCACTTTAACATGTTGCTTAGAGTGAAAACTCACTTTTGTAACAGGATTAATATCTACAATGGAAGTGAATGGGGCCAAATTGTAAATGTTAAAATACTCACTGTTTCAAAAGTAAATCCACAAGACAAAAACAACATACGTGTTAACGTGACTTAAGTGTGATAAAATCGCTTACAGACCTTTGCTGTGTAAAGTTATAGACAATTTTACAACTTCATTGCCAGGACAATGTTATGCCAACAAGCCCTAAAAATTGTACACAACTGTGAAAAGTATGATTTAAACAACGTTACAGCTCAAATAATTCACAAATTTTAATAGAATAATTAATGTAAGTGCTATAATAAAATTATAAGCTTCAGATTTCTGCCTTTAAACCCTCCCAAAATTGGCCCATTCACTTCCATTGTAAGTGCCTCACAGTAACTTAGATTTTTTTTTTTTTAAAGAAAAGGATGGACGAGTCAAAAATATGTTTTGTGGTAATCAGCATTATGCCCCAAAAGCTGTAGATTGAGCTTAACTTGAATTGAACCTGGAATATAACGTCTGCACCTCCTCTCCATCGGTACAACAGTTCTACCTGAGCACCCAAAGGGAAGAGCTTTATTGGCATTTGATATTAAGTGTCATATATATACGTGCACATATATTATAGAGCATTATATTATTACCATTAATATATTTACCACAAACACAACACTAATCTGACTTATAACCAGCTAAAGTCATGTGTGCAGTTTATTTGCACCAAGAGTGTCCAATGCCTAGGCCTGATTCCTACCATGTCTTCTGGAGTCTTCTCTTCACCCTGGTGGGTAGCCAGCTCATTACGAGCTCTGTCATCTCCCCATGTTGACTGTTATGGCTTTGGCAGGTCCTAATGAAATCTTTCCTCTCAAATGTTACCTGCCTTTAAGTCCTGTCATTCTCCCTCTTTAATGAGCAGCACTTCACAATCTGAGTCTAGGGTGACATTTTGGTCCTTGCGATTTCAACCAACCCCCCACCCCCTCTCACCAGGGGCTCTCGGAGAAAGTCACCCACGCTTAGTCCCTGGATATTGATATTTTAAATAGTAATTTCGGCTCTGTGCTCACCTGAAACCAAGTGGCCACTCTTTTCCTTCCCAAAACCATAGAATGACAGCCATGTTGAAGAGAATGAATGTTAAATAGGGCTACTTGTTAAAAAAACACCCACTCTCTATTTCAACTTCTTGATGGTTGTACCCTTCTGCAGCTGGAAATTTGTGATTCCTGGTGTTATGAGCATTTTGTCAATACAATAGAACAATATAGGATAGCTTTATTCCGAAACCTAGTGCGCTGCCTTACATACACTGTCTACATAGGCTGCACTCTTCTAATTAATTATCCAAACTGTAATGAAACCCTATAAATCAACATTCATGATGCATTATGAAATACTCACATGGTTTGGAGTTGGAGTTGTTTGTAACAGATTGATCTTAGATGTTAAAATGTCCCTGTCTATTGGTTGTATTAGAAAACAGTGTGAAAGAATCACAGAGAAAAGGTAGGAGGGGGTAAGAATGAAGACTGTCAGCATGCTGCTGTCATGTAGAACAGTGGTGCTGTGCAACTGGGGTGGATGCTCATTAGATACAATCGTCACATGGGAAGCTGACGTCTGCACTGCCTGACAGTGCCTGCTGGAAACACAATGTCATTTTTCAGAGAAACACCCCATTGCATCTGTAAATGCAATAAAATAAGCAGTCGGTGTAGATGGATGAATAAATAAACAGTGCTAAAATACTGCATTGTATAAAGGGGTTCTTCGACTATGGGTACTTTTTGGCCACCCTCCCTTAATAATGTTAAACTCTCACTAGTTTATATAATTTGTCAATTGGCAATGCCCAAAAGAAAAAAAAAAATCAAGTCAACCAATGGATGGTGCCTGTAGAGAAGGAAAATATATACACATTGTTATATTTGCATTGTTTTCTTTGTTTATCCACTTGATTTTTCTGTTCTAATGCCTTCTGACCATCAGCTCAATGTGCTCTCTCTTCTCAAGTATATGGAGAGGCTGCTAAGGCTTTTAGCTATATGATGCATGTTTGCTAGCCTGGGGCTTGTTTAGCCCGGGATTTGTGAGCATCCTTGTTCAAGGCAGACTTGGGGGGAAAACACTCACATTGCCCCCTGCTCTAGTATACATCCCCTAGTATACAAGTGTGGTTAGAGGATGTTTTCCTTTGAGAGAGTCCTCAGCCTGCTCCTCTGTCTGGACTGTCTGGACTACAAAGAAACAGACGAGAATGAAAGAAAAAACTGATCTAAGCTGCATGTGTTTCAGGAGATCAGTAGCAACCACCGTCAGAAGACTGAATGAATAACATCTCAGGGCAGAATGAAACAACAGCTCAGCTTTTCTAGCATGTATTTATTTACTTTCATATTTAAGATATTTTTTACCTGTAGACAATGACGAGTCAGTTTTATTGGAGTAGCTTGATAATAACAGATACCATGACTTGTTTTTGACAGGTTTCGTAAGACTCACTCAGGGCTTGACATGTCTGGGTCATATTAGAGACAAAATCAAAAGACTGAAATAAGAAATTATATTTTGCTTAAAGGAAATGAGCCCTATAGGTACAATGGACAAGTATTGCTTTAATGAGAATCTAAAGGAATATTCCGGGTTCAGTTCATGATAAACACAGTTGACAGCATTTGTGGCATAATATTGATTACCACACACAATTTTTTTTTATTATTGCCCCTTTTCTTTAAAAAACATCCTACTAAAATAGAGGTTATAGTGAGGCTATACAATGGCAGTGTATGGGGCCAATTCGTAAATGTTAAAATACTCACTGTTAAAGAAGTATAGCAACAAGATGAAAAGAATGTGTTTAAACATGATTTTTATCTTTTCTCTGTAAAGTTATTGCCAATTTTACAACTTCATTGCCATGACAATGTACTGTCAACAAACCCTAAAGCGACTGTAAATATTATGATTTAAACATCTTTACAGCTCAAATAATACAGAAGAATGAATGTAAGTGCTTTTAGAAAATTAGAAGCTTCACAATTCTTCCTTTAAATCCTCCAAAAATGGACCCCATTCACTTCCATTGGAAGTGCCTCACCATATCTTTTATTTTACTTTTTTTTTTTAAGATGGACGAGTCAAAATAAGTGTTTGTGGAAATCTACATTATGCCACAAACACTGACGATTGAACTTAACTTGTACTAAACCCAGAATATTCCTTTAATGAGAATCAACATTGAGAATAGGTGAATAATGAGAATCCCCCCCCCCCAAAAAAAAGAAAGAAAAAAAGATATGTGCTTATTTGTCAAGAAAATAATGTTACAGACCTACACGTATAAAAAATAGGCGTTTGGTGAGATTCACCCAGTCTGTCCCCATTAGACATTTGGAAAAAAATGGGATTGCCTTTGTGAATCACTGCGTTTCGGGTAATAGTGACTCTCTCGCAGGTGTTACCTGCTTCGTAGTTATTTATCCAGAAAATCCATAGCTTTCCTAGGCCCTTCACAGGGTAAATTACCAGGCTTATGAAGCTAAATGTGTTCCTGGCTGAGCACACATATATCTTGTGAAGATCTCGGCTGAGTATGTGATTATGCTCATCAGCGCTTATTGCGTATTGTCATGCAGGCACAGTCAAGGCTTGTGTTACTAATATGCTTTTTAGCTATCTTTTCCAGTAACATTTACACTGCATTTGAGATCAAGACCATCTCTTCAGATTGTTATGACTCCTTATGACTCTTCTTAATGACTGTTTAATTGTGTGATTGCTCAACAGGGAGATTGTGAGGGGAATTCTTAATCATCGGAATCATAGGGTAGGCCTATTTAAATCTGATACTGCAGGCCCACCATCCTGCAGAGTTTAGTTCCAACCCACTATTACACACCTGCTTGTATTTTCCAAGTTATCCTAAATACCTTGATTAGCTTGTTCAGGTATGTTTGATTAGGGTTGGAGCTAAACTCTATTGATGGTGGCTCTCCAGGGACGGGTTTGAATAGCCCTGTCGTAAGGAATTTAACGATGGTTCTGTTAACGATTCTTTTAGTAATTTTGAGAATTTTTTTTTATGTTTCTTATGGAGCAGGTATTGAATAAGAACCAGTTCTCGATTCCCAACTCTATTCTTGACAAATGCTCATGGATGTTGGTGGGCTCAATCTGAACTCAGTCCACCTCCAAGCATCGATTTCCCAGTCAGCATCCCGAGTCCAGGCAGTCGGGTGAATCCTAGTGATGCACTGCATTAAAAAGTGGCCGGGCATGAAGTAGCAGTTTATCAGTCAGAGGTGAATACCAATCGATGATGGCATAAGGAGGGATATGGAAATGCTTTTGTAGCCAGTGAGTTAAACGATGATAAATCAATCTAGCGTGTTATGACAGTGAAAGAGGGCCTGATCGAGTAGCCTGTTTGTGCGTGTCACTTTCTACTGGACACATGATCTTGCAGTAGCTGTACTCATGAAGTGGATTGGCAGTGAACCCTGCTACCTTTGATCACCAGACTGGAACCTAATGGAGAAAAAGAGAAAGAGACAAGTGAATCCAGCTGTAGAGATCACACAGAGAGTTTCATTGCGGGCCATAACCTGTCTCAGGTCCTGAAGTGACAGGCCGATGTGGGGAATAAATGCCCTTTAATACCTCAAAACATTTGCAGGCTTCCAGGAAGCAGTATACACTTTCTGTCCAAATAAAAGGTTCACTCATAATGGATTGATTTGGCAAGATACTGCATTATAGAATGAGAAGGGCTTTTACATAGTGAGATGATTGTGTGTTAAAAGAACAATACTTTTTGAAGAAAACTTATGGCCCTTATTTACTCGCTCTCATGTTGTTCAAACCTGTATGCTGTTACGTTTCGTCTGTAGAATTCAAAAATGTTTTTTTTTTTCCATACAGTGATATTTAATAGTTGTCATCTGTCAAGCTCCTAAAAGTAAAAAGAAAACAAAACACCATGCAAGTATCATAAAATGTGTCTTTATGTCTTGTACACTATATTCTATGTGTTCTGAAGTGCTTTCTCTCTCTCTCTCTCTCTCTCTCTCTCTCTCTCTCTCTCTCTCTCTCTCTCTCTCTCTCTCTCTTTTTTAAGAATCAGACTGAAATTTAAGTTATTTTTGATTGAAACTCTTCCCCTCTGATGCAGCTTTCAAATCTAATTCTCCATTCCACATACTTCCACATACTTAAAGATGCAATATTTGAACTGAACTCGAGTGCAAAAGAGATTTGTGAGCTCCCGCATTTGCATATTGTAAAAAAAAAATACCAGCATACAGGTTTTAAACAAAATGAGTAAAAACAATGAAATTTGAACAAATTTTGAACAACAACCAAAAAAAAAACCCACTTGTTTTTGTCAGTAATTTAAAGTGTCATGGGTACTACAGCAAGAATGTTCTCCCGCAGAGTCTTGTTTTTACAACTTTTACCTACCTTATAGAAACAGTTTTGAAAGACCCTTTTCAAAATACAGAGTAAGTCAGTCTTTGCAAACATGTTTTGTACTGATGGCAAGATTAACTGTAAGCCAGCCCTCTCTGTCGGCTCAGTTTACCCCTGGCCCTTATGTCAGTCAAAGCTTGGGCGCCACTGGGATTCTCCACCTTATATAATGAAGCTCACTCACAAAGCAATTATCTACTGATAAAAATTGTTCTCTGAAATAAGCTGCGGAACTACGAGGCTGCAAGACAGGGATATTGAGGTCATTTTCATTATAGTTGATGTTATTGTGTGAGCTTATTTGTTGTTGCACTACCTATGTTATCGGGCACAGTGATATGGTCTATTTTTTTGTCTATACTTGATATTTATTTAAATATTTCAAATAGCTATTATCTTTCTTTGCAGGGGTGTTGATGTGTTAGAAATTACTTAAAATGAATTGTCTTTTAAAAATAAGCACACAATTGCTGCTTTTTTTCCTTCAAATTTAAATTCAAATTCAACTGGGCCTAATTCAGTGAAACCATTACCATTTTGTTTGCCTGAAATTTTACCTTGACAAGTCAAAAACACACACACACACACAATAAATGTAATATAAAGGCTTACTCTTGGATAACACTTATGAGAATACTTGCTTCAGTTTACACTAAATTAGGCCAAAAGTTTGAATGCAAAGCAATGCAGAAATGCTTAAGATTTTGTTTAGTTTTACCTTTGCATGATTAACTTTTTTTTTTTTTTTTTTTTTAATCTAATTAAGTGTATCACCTTTGCCTCCCACATTCTCTGTTCATTTGTTTATTAGTGTAACAAAGGGCATCGACTGACCTGATTCATCAGATTGAATGTGTACCTGTTGTGTTTAAAGGTACTTTAGGCTATTATTTAGGTATTCATCTTTATTCATTTTTCAGGCAAGGTCAGCGTGGAAGAGCACCAAAATGTTAACTCTGATGTTTGCTTCCTACTCAAAACAGCAGCTGTCATTTCCCACCCGGACCATCTGAGTAAAGAACTTTAATTCACAGCCCTTCACCAAAATAAAATGGACGCAATGCAGCATACATCTCTTCTCCTACAATGTGGTCCATTAGAATGTGTGGGTCATGAGTTTTGGCCCTAGCTGTCTGATTAAATGGACAGATTGACTTTTGGCTGAGAGAGTTGACCACCATTCCCAAATCCCCCCCTAACAAACACACACACACACACACACACACACACACACACACACACACACACACTCCATTCGAACAATGCCTGCATGCGCTCTGAAGCCTTTGGCCTGGTGCTGGCTTATTTTAAATGTGCTTTTTGTGGACAAGTTCCTCTGTGTTTGGTGTACGTTTGTGAGTATGTTTTAAAAAAAAACATTTTGAAAACAGTATTAATCTTTGCCAGCCTCTGACATTGCGTTGTTATTTTGCAAATGTTACTGAACTCCTCTTTGCATTATTTTGCCGATTTAAAAGCAAATGGTGAGCGTGCAGATGTTTAAGCCTTTCCCAAAGTTGTTCATAAATTGGTTGATCACATTTTTCTCTATAAGGCTATTCAGATACATTTCATTCTTGCTGCATTTTTCTAATGAATAAATTCAAATTATTTTTAGTGCCACTGGGCCCAATTCAGTGAAATTTAAAGGAATAGTTCACCCAAATATGAAAATTCTGTCATAATTTACTCATGCCATTCCAAAACCGTATAACTTTCTTCCACAAAATGAGAGATAATGAATATCTTGGTCCTTTTCAACCCTATATCAGTTGGTAGTGACACAATTTAAAGCTTAAAAAAAAGGATCCAAAAGTACCACGAGCGCTATGAAAGAAATTTTTAGCTACACAGTGGTTTGTGTGTTCAAGTGAGGACTTGTGTTGTTTAGCAAGTTGTACAGGTTTGGAACTCATGAGGGTGAGTAAATTATGACAGAATTTAAAATGTAGGTGAATTTTTCCTGCTTATTGCATCCTCTGTCATATATCTAATCAGTTCAAGTCCAATTATGTCAGGTAAGTACTTTAACAGTCAATCATGACAAGATCAAAAATGACCCCAGCTCACATCAGCACGGTGTAAAATAACAATGCAGTGCACTGGCTGCTCTGATGTAATTACATGTCTTTTTTTTTTTTTCATTAAAAAAAAAAAAAATAACTCTGTTCAAAACAGTGGCCTACTTGTTAAGTAGACAAGAAATATTTTTAAATTTCAAGAAATGTCTTATTTTGGGTTGTTAAATAAATCAGTAAAGCCCACTTTTTCTTTATGATCTCACTACTTTGTAGCCCTTAAAAAAATCTTTGATGCGTTTCATGTTTAGCTTAGATCTTCTCTTCTTATTTTCTTTCTTTTTTCTTAAAATACATTATCACTTTTAAAACCAAGATTTTCAATGCAAGTTCTTTGTGTCTTTGAGGCACTTTTTGAAGACTTGTTTGCTCTTGTATTTTCTCTGTGCTCCATCTTTTCCATTTTTGATCCTAGGTCCTCTTTCAAAGAAACAGAATGATGATTTAGCTGATAATGACGGTGCTGAGGAAGAAGGTATTTTTTGATGCCAAACTGATATGCATGACAAGGAACCCTCCAATTTTTTTCTTCTTTGTTTTTCTTAAATTTCTTGTCCTTTTTTGAGAGTGGAGATTTTTTTTCTTGCTCGTTTTTTGCTGGATGTGTTTTGTCGTTTTTGCTTGATGTTTCCTGTCTTCCGTCATTCCAGACACATAATTGTCAGTAACCCTTCATAGGTTTTGCTTGAATATTTTTTATTATTATTTCCATTTAATTTTATATGTTGCATCTCACCTAAACAAAACAAAAACAAACAAACTAATAATCCTAATATAAAATTCTTAACACTTTTTTTGCATGATTTTTCAATCCTTCTTCTTTTTAAAAATTATTCTGAGATAATCGCTTTGGCTTTCAAAATCCATACTGATTATCTTGCAAAATTTAATTTGAAGCCCCCTAAAAATTTCCTATGCAACAGATGTATGTTCCTGGAATCCATAATGCCATGTTTGCATTTCCGTCAGACAGCATCAATAGTCATTACTGTCCAGCCGTTGAGTCTACTTTTAATTGCCCGATGTTTAGCGGATGTGCAAAAATCTATAGAGATACAAAACAAATTAACACATCGATTAGGTGCCTGGACTGTGAACTGTAAAAGAGGTACACAAAGTAATCATAATAAACCCTGAGTGACTTTATGTGATAAAAGCATTCCATTTCCTTGTTCATGTCAGAACAGAAGCACGATGAAGTCTCCTGTATAATCAAATCAAATAAGAACCAATTAGAGAAGGCTAAAACTAGGAAAGAGGCTGCTCACTTTGATCTGCACATCAAAAGATTACAGCAACATAAATATACAGTGAGAATCCCACAGCAACTCATATTTACTCTCTAGAAAACAGATGAAGTAAGCATGTCAGGAAATAAAAACTCACTGCCAACATGATCTAGGTATCACTGAAGAGGCTTTGCATTACCTTCAGGACACTCAAAACAACCATTTGTTGCACCATCTTACCAGTGAATGGCATCCAACAATCTACAATAGCAAGCATCATAAAATCAACACCATCCAACAAAAGCAACATGTTATGATTTCTCATCCATCATCTCTCCAGAAAAATCATTTCACACTGTGGAATAACAATGAAGTCTCCAATGAGCGACTGTTCTTTTGATTGCAACAACTTTGTGCAAGGATGTAACCAAATAGGCAAGATTTGGGGGATCAAATGTAAAAGAATTGACCATTGAAAAACCAAACAGACCTTCAGCAAAAGATATGTACAAATGTCTGTTGAATGGGCTTTTGGCAGAGAAACACAAACCCAGTCTGCCAAACCACTCCAAGGTCATTGCATAGAGATCACATGGGCTCTAAACCTTCAGAGAACAAGGTGAAGATCAAAAGCAAACAGATGTTTGTTCTAAGAGTTCTCAGAATTAGTACTGATAAAATAAACTAAATCCTTACACTCAAAATACCATAGAGATTGCATTTTTCAATTTTCACTTGAAAGTGCATTCAGCAACAGTTTTCAATCAGATGTATGAGAAACTATGTGCTCAAAGGCAATTAAATATGCCAAACAATTATGTAAACATTTTTATTTGAATTCCCAAGGCCTTACTTTACCTTGCTTTTTTGCTAAGTGGAAAAGGGCTGCTATTTGGCACTGAGACAGCTGCAGCTGATAGGGCTGAGAGGAGATACAGAGCGCACATTAATTATGTAGACATTGCGCTACCTTATTAAAGCACACTGCTTATACCAGCTGCTGTGGCATCAGCGACAGTTCTCGCCAAACCAACCCCTCTGATTTTATTTAATAGATTCAGTAAAAGTTGCATATGGAGCTTTACACTATCCTAGACATCCTAGGATCATCAATCACATGAAACAGCTCCATATGCCAAGGGATTCTCCATATGACTATTTGCTGGAGATTTACTAAAGCAAAATATCACCAAAATCAATAGTTGCTTTTGACACGTTCATTAATCTGCCGCTTTAGTATGAAGGGTACAAATATTTATTGACTTTTTAAAGTAATCAGTAACAGTAGGCCCAAGAGACATTGTACCAGAATGTGTGGTCTTAGAAATAGAATTTACCTATACCAACAATCTTCTTCATTAAACTATTTAAAGATAAATGACTCTGAGAGTGCTAAGTGACACTATGCTTTAAGTCATAAGTGCAAAGTCAGTGGGCATGGCCATGATGTTTTGGTATTTTCATGCAAGCATGCACTAAGTCTAGACGAAATTGGGTTTGTCAAAGTTACACGTGCAAAGTGCTAATGGGCTGGGTCAGGCACAATTTAATTCTGAGGTTCTTCTCTGTTTATTCCACCATCTGCATATTATTATATAGTCCATTCCCTGTCAAGCATCAGCGATATAAACAAAGACAGCACATTCATAAGAAGTTGGTAGTGTAAATGGACTGTATGCAATGATTTAGAAGAATAGAAATCTGTATTTACCTCTTTTATGCATTAGCTGAATCCTTTAGCAAGTCCTCCACCTGCCCCTTTTGCAGTGACTTAAAAATCACTCTACGACAATAGGTGGGAAAATACCAATACAAATTAGACCATAAAAACAATTCTAAATATAAAAATAATTGTAATTGAAAAATTACTGAAAACCATAACCTATAGATAGTTTAACACAAATCTCATAAATTAGTTTTTCATAAAAGAGCTATTGTCAGGGTAATAATTTAATGTTCCGCTATATTTTCAGAGTTTGGACATTAACTTTATTACCACCTGTGGGTGGAATCTCCAAACTGCAAATGCAGGAACTGACTTTAGACTTTAGCTGAGCTGAGATATGACCTGCTTTTGAAACGTCACAATTACCTATTTCTCAGGAAAATAGAAAATTGCACTTTGCACCACTTCATTACCATAAGTCTGCACGCATACACCCTCAGTTAGCGTAAACACTACCACCCACGCCCACTTGCGCTTTTGCGCTGACACGAAAATTGCACTTAGAATTAGTGCACTCACAAATATGTACTAAGACGTAGCGCGGTCCATAAAGTAGTTTTTTCATGTAGCACTGCACAAAGTGTGTAATTTCGGTGCCACTACTGGCACTAAACATAATTGTAAAAATAGAGATTGTTTCCAAACATACATAAACTCATAAATAAGTCATGATCTTGAGAAAACAATACCAAAAAAATAATTTTGCATGTTCTCTAATGGCTTCTGTGTGTTTGGATAAGTAATAATAAAAAAAAAAAAATTACAAATCAGTTTGGGGCCATTTGGGGTGCAGACATTAGGGGCTGTTCACATTGGACACATTGTTTTATTTAATAACAGCAAGACAGAGCAGAACAGTCTCAAAATGTGTTTTATAAACTTGGCACAGCATCTTAAAAGTCTGGTGCACATTCTGAAGGCCTGGCACCACAGCTAAAGACGTAAATGTACAGCCAATAATTGTAATGCCCATATGGGTCTTTAATGGCCTTGCCATAGTGTTCTCAAACATACAGTAGCTCATTTTAACTGTGCAAAGCAAAGATAAATTAATGTAATGGTTTAGGAGCAGCATTTGTAGAAAGGCCATTTGACATATGACATTTATAAGGAATGAAGATAATACAAAAAGATTGGTATGCACATGAACTCACACATGTCTAACTATGGCCTGCTGATGATGAGTATTTCTGTCAATTCTGCCAACTGGACACTGATATACACACTGTGCTAGTTTAATTTCATTTGTGGCTCATGAGTCATTCAATTAATTGATCAAAATTAATATAAGATAATAGAACCTTATTAATGCTTAATTTAATAAAAGAACACTGGATTAGGGCCTGGGTAGCTCAGCGAGTATTGACGCTGACTAACACCCCTGGAGTCGCGAGTTCGAAACCATGGTGTGCTGAGTGACTCCAGCCAGGTCTCCTAAATAACTAAAATGTCTCATGGGGTAACCACCTCATGGTCATGATTAAGTGGTTCTCGCCCTCAATGGGGCATGTGGTAAATTGTGCATGGGTAGAGTAGCATGATTCTTCACATGCTGGGAGTCTCCGCGGTGTCATGCACAGCAAGCCACGTGACAAAATGCACGGATTGATGGTCTCAGAAGCGGAGGCAACAGAGACTTGTCCTCCGCCACCCAGATTGAGGTGAGTAACCGCACCACCATAAGGACCTAGTAAGTAGTGGGAGTTGGGCATTCCAAAATTGGGAGAAAAGGGGATAAAATAATAATACTAAAAAAACACTGGATTATACAGGATATATAACATGTTTAACAAATTTTTTGAGTGATAAAAACTTAACAAAGTAGACATACATTCAAAAAGCCACAACATTGGCGAGAAGAGAAGAGAAAAGAAGAGAAGATGAGAAGAGAAATCTGGTTAGCCTGTCTCCTATCCTGACAAGCTGAAAAGTGCTCAAAATCCCTCCAAAACCAGTCAACAGACCAGTCTGATCGGGATGTGAGACCAGCCATGAGCAGCAAATCAGCTTAGGCTGGTTTACGTTTTTTAGCAGATACGAGATGAAAAGATATGAGATGAGACCTTGAAAAAGAAAAAATAAACTGCAAATTTCACTTTTAGCATTTGGCAAGAGGAGCTCTTGTTTAGCTCCCTTAAGGAAATTGATTTGGAAAATTATTGTTTTTTTTTCCATTTGTTTCTTCCTTGTTATGAGACCTCCTGGAAGCATGTCCCTGCATGCCCAATAAAATAACCTAGATTTATGTGGAGGCTTTACGACCCAGATAAAATGTCTCTCTCCCTCAAGCAAGAGGAAAGTTATCATCTGCATCGCATTTATGTTTTGAAAATGCTTCCCTCTCGGACAGAGATGATTTGCCCAAAGCAGATTACTTTGCCTAAGCAATGTATGGAAATTTTGAGAAGTGGGCCATTTCCATTGTGAAATAAAATTGGGATTTGAGAAAATTAGGTGAACCTGCAGGCAGAGCCTGTTCTAAAATGCAGGTGAAGTCTCCTTACTTTAAGTTGTCTTGAGGTTTGGCCACGTTTCTTAGCCATGTGTCGACACTTCAGTCAATTTATATAATTAATTCCAAAATGAAAATGCCCATTTTAATTTCCAGTTTTTACGTCTGTCAGCCCTTTCAAGAGAAAGAGAGAGAGATAAAAATAAAAATCATAAGTAAAACTCTTAGAGGGATTTTTTCGATCACCAGGAACATGACATTCATATTGCCTAGGAAATTAATGAGCTCATTTCTAAAACTGATCTTGTCTCAAAACTAAAGCCAATGTGGCCAAGCTGAGCAAAATGGGAGTCCTCAGCTCTGAATGCATTTTTAACTGTCTATCATAATTTGTCATTCATTTGCTTCTATCCTCTTTTTCCAGACATTCGTGAAAGTGGCAGCCCCAAACCAGTGATGGTTTTCATCCACGGAGGATCGTACATGGAAGGCACAGGAAATATGTTTGACGGAAGCATCTTGGCCAGTTACGGCAATGTCATCGTCATAACCGTAAACTATCGGCTCGGTGTGCTCGGTAAGGCATTCAGTTTTTGCTTTTTTTTTACTCAGCTTTCCTTGGCACCGGGACACCTTGTCAGTGTTCTTGTACGATATCCTTGAAATTACTTGGTCAGGCATTGTTTCTCTGTACCGATTTGTGATTTACTCCAGTGAAAGATGATTTAGTTGCCAGTGAATAGCCTCTAGCTCATAAGCATAAAACGGGAAGTGGTAATATTCTCCACAGTGGCACACAAGCATGAAAACTTGTTATAGAAACGTTTGCTGTAGTTGTACATGATTTAAGGTGATAGTAAATACTGGAGCTATCAAAGCTTTATGACCTTCCAGTTTCAATCACAGCCAAAAATTCCCTAAATACAACAATCTCTACCATACTTCTCTTTGTCTCTCTGCCTTTCCCCCTCCCTCTTTCTCTCCCTATGTCTTTTATATTTTTTGAATGCAATACATGCATGGATAGAGATATAATTGGGCATTTTAACTTAATGATACACGCAATTGAGATTGCCTGAAGCAAGTGATGTTGCATTAATTATTAAGCTTGGTGAGTCCTTTAAAGAGAGCGATATGTTTGCCAGATTTAAGCTGTCTAGATGTGTACAGTATCTTGTATTTAGATAACAGGTAAGTGTTATTTTTAGTTATGCACAAATGCAGTTCAATTCCAGCTTTTATATCCAGCACAGATTCAAGATTGTTTTATAAAGTGCAGAAATTAATTACCTTGCACCGTTGCTTCTTTTCATGGATTGAATCATCATTACTTGTCTTTGAATTCCTTATGCAAATGTTTAATTTTGTTTATGGAACACATGCATCAGTCAGTGTTGTCCTTGTATGCAAATGCCCGTCACACTTCAGTGATAGACACAATTATCATTATTATGGAACCCATATATAAGCACACATGGCTTATTCTTATTCTTCTTTAGGAGAGGACAGCATGTTGCTGAAGCAGCTAATTCTGTTTCAAGAGTGATGTATAGTGACTATAGTCTGGGACTAGATGCTAGAGTCTATGGCGAAACAACTGCAATCATGCCTTAGTTGTTTTTTGGTGAATACGAATTTGTAATCTCCTTTTATGGTCATAAATTAGCTTTTTTTTTTTCTTCTTTTTTTTTATTTACTTTCTTAATCTACACTGGACTCTCAACTAAAAATATTACATTGATAAACTGTCCCACTTTTGTATTAGGTGTCATTAACTACTATGTACTAACATTCCAATACATACAATACAATGTACTTTTTGTGTAACTACAGTAACATGTTATTTTCTTTAAAATTCATACAAGATTCACATTAGCTGCTACTGAGGTTGAGGTATGGCTATGTTTAGTGGTAGGGTTAGGGTTTAGGGTAAAGGTTAGTGTAGGATTAGTGGTATGGTTAACAGTATAACTACATATGTAATTCAATGCAGATACTTTAAATGCAAGTACAATGCAACAACACATATGTACTTGATAAGAAACAAAAGCTTAAATACATAGTAGTTAAATATACCTACTTTAAAGTGGGTCCGATTAACATGTTGAAGCATATTAAAGGCAGGGGATGTGCTGACTTGACAATTAAATAAGTGGCACAGGTCACTATATAAATCACGTTCTGCAGAATTTGTGTTTCTTAGGCCTTATGTTCAAATGGGCTTGTTAAAGAAACATTAGCAGGTGCCACCTGTCTTTCAAAATACGTTACAGTCTCCATTTTAACAAATAGCAGATGCTGCCGTCAGAAGCATCACAGGCACATTTTCCAAGCGGATCTTTGGAATCGCTCTCATAAATGAGCCCCAACGTGATCTTTCTCCCCTAATGATCTGCCTAGCTGCCATCTTCACTCAATCGCCCACAGCTTTTTAGTACAAATCCTCTACTGATGATTGGATTTTTTTTTTCAAGCTAAGGCACACAGGTCCATTAGGGGTTTAAACATGTGCCTGCATGCCACAACCCTTAATTTCTTTTTTTCATGGGTGTCTGGGGTTCGGCTAAGCTCCGGAGCAGCCTCAGAGAAAGGTGCTGTAATGGTGAGAGGGCCTAATGGATTGTAGCACAGCACACAGTCTGAGTGTCATTATCAGAACTGTTGTAGATTTATGGAGCGAGTCGCGCTTGTCATGCCCCCCTGCATAAAACTGCTCTCTGACAGCTAATCGGCTGGCATAAGGGCCTGTTTTACTGAACACCACCATCATATATTTTTTTTGGGACACTGCTGTGTCATTGTCCTTTAGTTGGGCTAAAAACAAGTCCAGCTTTTTTCAAATACCATTCAAAACTGGCCAAGATCTGTGCAAAATGACAAAGAAATAAATGCAAATTGTAAAAAAATTAAGAAAAATCAGGCTGAAAAGTTTAGGGGTGGGAAAAATATTGATTGTTCTATGCATTGTGATCTTCATTTGAACAATCTCATTATTGATTCTTATATCCTAAAATGGATCTATTACTCTATGCGCTACCATCTTCTACAATGAGAGGAATTCTCTCACATTTGCCACCAAATGTCGTGCTATGTGACTAAAATGTATATATTTGGCAACTTGCTGTTAAATGTTTACAGTGAGATTGTTTCATTGCATGTTGAGAGTAAAAGTTGTTCCGTGTAATGTGTGTGTCCAAAGACGAGATCCACACAACCGATTTGGCATTGAATAATGTCTCTTTTAATATCCTTTCTGTTCTCTACAGTCACTTGTTGATTAAAAAACTACAAAAAAATAAACATAGAATTCTTATGACACACAGCACAAATGAGATAAAGCCATTTGAGGATCTCTCATTAACATGCACTCATTCACAGATGCTCTTTACAGAAAGGCCGGATTTGTTAATGAGACAGAACCCGCTTTAGAACTTGTTCAACAAATCAATATAAATACATGTAAATAGTGCAAATTACACATAAACAATACAAATGGGACAAAAAGTTATATGAAATATAATGTCTTATTTATAGAATAAATACATGAATTTGTTAATTTATAAAAAGCCAAAAATATGACCAAAATGATATAATAATAAAATATAATTAGGAAAATGTATATTTTCATAATGAACTTAGTTAAAATCCCCTGTATTATTAAATGCATTAGCTGGAAAAGAATGTCTTTCATATGTAAGCAAAAGGGATGTTATAACCTAAATATACCCATATGAATTGATATCAAATCGAGAGCTTATGAATCGGAATCCAATCGATTTGGGAAATCTGCATCAACACCAGCCCTAGGAAATCTTATAGGGTACAAGCAGATTATTACAGAACAGCAAACATATTGACACTATAGGAGAAGCAATTGTACTCACAGAAAGATAAATAGAAGACATTGCTGAAAAATGTAATACATGTTTAATTTTGCATTATTTGAGCATAAAGAAACACAATTTATGATTTAGCATGATCAGGTAATAGTCAGGTTTTAGTACAGATTTGGCATAAATGATTGAAGCATACTGTATAATCTTGAAAACAGAACAAAACAAGAACAGTTTTGGATATTTCGGTCTTTCCCCATTGAAATTGATTGGAGAAAATAACTTCCTGGAAGCAACACCAAGATGGCTGTTAAGTGAATGGAATTGCCTTGGTTGGAGTTTGATATCATGGCTATTTAAGCAATATCACACAAGCAAGAGTGCGATATGACCCTAGGTAATCACAGCAGTGCTGATTTAGGGCCATATAGCACTTTTGCGAGTGTGATATTGCTTATATACAACAGTTATACTACTTTCTTATGCGACAGATCAGAATCTGCCATTGCTGGTTCAAACCAAATGTTGCGTCCAAGCCTTCGTTAGTAATTAAAAAAAATCACTTCAGAAATAGCATCATGGCTGTGCTGTATTTAACAAGATATTGGATAAACAAGGATGTATGGGTGTGTGTGTGTGTGTGTGTGTGTGTGGGCAAGTTTAAGTGGTTTACGAGTGATGACTTTTTTTAGGTTATAAACTGGTAATTACAAGGGTATTATGCTATAACCGTGGTTTATGAGGACATTTCTAGTGTCCCCATAATTCAAATCGCTTAAAAAAACATACTGCAAAAAAGCATACTACTCAATGTAATATTGAAAATGTAAAAATGCAGAAAGTTTTTTGTGAGGGTTAGGTTTAGGGGTAGGGTTAGGTGATAGAATCTATAGTTTGTACATTATAAAAATCATTATGTTTGTGTGTGTGTGTGTGTGTGTGTGTGTGTGTGTGTGTGTGTGTGTGTGTGTGTGTGTGTGTGTGTGTAGAGAGAGAGAGAGAGAGAGAGAGAGACGGAGTGTGTGTGATCACCTGTTGCTACTCCCAAGCAGAGATGCTGTCAGCTTTCTGAAGATCAGCTTTCTTAGTGGATAAATAGCAGTCCAAGAGGGGGTATTTGATCACTATAGAAACCGAAATGTCCTCCATTTTAAACAGGGTGTTCACTCCAATGTGGAAAGTCCGATAAGAGGTAAGCGCCTTCAGTTTGTATAATTAATCAGTCTGTTGTGTCACTCTGCTGTGATGAGCCGTAATGCTGAAGTTGATCATTTAAAGCCATTTAAAGCCATTTAAAGCTATTTCCTATTTTTAGTAGTAGCAATACAAGCAATCATATAGTGCTGTATGTAAACGGCTGATGTGGATTCACTTCACATCACCTAACTGGCTCATATTACACATAAAAATTATCTTTTGCCACCACCTGCTGGCTAACATATTTAATGTAAAAAAAAAAGACAAACCATAGCTCTTAACTCTTTCCCCGCCAAACACGGAATTTTCCGGTTTTTATGAAAAAACGCTTCCCCGCCAAACACGGAATTTTCCGGGTATCCGCGTTTTAGGTGGTATACGAGTAAGGAAGACCCGCGCGTATGTTTTGAAAGAGTATGCAACTCTTTGATCAAAGAAACAGACTTCGATCGTCTCAAACGTGAAGTGGAACACCATACTAATACTAAAGCACTTGTTTGATAAAAATGCCTTTTTCTCAGCTTTTTGTCCGAAATGTTGTTTTTGACAAAACCTACCTCTGTTCAAGTGGCAATAAAAAAAGAACAAATGAAGATAAAATAAAATTGTTTTTTTTTTGCCTAAAAGCAGAGGCTCAGATCTTTATTTTGATATATAGCATCTTCATATATTCATGGAAGAAAATATTCTGCGGTCCATTAAAGTTTAGCAAAAATCGTCAAAAACCCTGGCGGTGGCTGGCAACTTTTTTAAAAAACGCTGGCGGGGAAAGAGTTAACAGATCTGCACTGCTCTTACACTTTAGTTTAGAGTGGCACGATCACAAGCGGAGTGATCACACAGTGAAGTGTCCGAGTGCTGGTGGTGTCAGACCATCAGTGCTCATGGAACATCTCTTGTCCAATCAGATTCGAGGACCGGAACTAACTGTTGTATATTAAATAATATCCACCAGCTATAAATAAGTGAAATTTCAATTTTCTTGAATGTTTAACACTTTAGAATGATTGCTCCCCTGTTCCAGAATAACACACTGGGTAGAACTGTTAACTGGATCTAAATGGGTTGCGATTTGAGTCGAGGCCCGATGCATCAGCACTTGTTAGTCAGTATGTGGTCAGTGCATGGCTGCATGTTGCGTTGGTGCAGAGTAGAGGCAGCACACAAGTGTTAATAGCTAAGGAGGTGCGTGTGTGTGTGTGTGTGTGTGTGTGTGTGTGTGTGTGTGTGTGTGTGTGTGTGTGTGTGTGTGTGCTCGCGGGCCTGTTAGCTTGGTTGTTTCTTCTTTGTCAAATGTTCACAACATTGCTCACCCTGTAATAATTGGTTTTGCTGTTTTGCTTTAATCATTCTATGTGGCCCAGTGTTGAGGATTATTATTTTTCAAGCTTACTAATTTTCTCTCCCTTGAAACAAATACCCTTGATATTTCAGTTTCATTAGTCTTTTGCGTTTTACTGCCTCAACCTCTCTCTCTCTCTCTCTCTCTCTCTCTCTCTCTCTCTCCTTCCCTCAGTCATACTGTATGCTTGCTTAGGCGTGAGCCCGCCACAGGGTCTGTAAAGAAGCATGTATTTTGTCTGACCCTATTCAGTAAGCAGTGTGTCTGGGGAGATGCTTCATTTGAGGGTGTTTATTAATCTTAACAAGCATTTAACAACTCACCAGGATCGTCCTTCATCCATTATTTTGCCTCTCCACTGCTGGCGGTGCTGGCTATTAGGAACTCTTTTTGACTCAGGCGGTCAATTTAAACAAATTATTTTAGCTTCTAAAATTAAAGAAGGCACCATATCGGTGCTACATTTAGTAACTTTAGGGACATTAACTTGTTGTGTCCAGTGCCAAGGTTGTGTCCAGATGGGTGGCTTAAAATTGATTGGCCCCAATAAGTACCACCAAAAAATCAACGTTATAGGATACCCGATATTACCTCTTAGGTTTAAATTGGAGCTGAAAGCAGTTTTTGAAGGTACCTTGTGGTCTTGTTTAGTAATTTGCATCAACACTACACATGGTTATTTTTAGTCTAGGGCAGCAACAACTCTCAACACTCTGTTTAGAGAACATTATAGGGAGTATTTTTAGTCTTTTGATGATAATGTTGCGAGATGATGCAAAAACAGCCAGACACTAGTTGCAAAGATGTGTGTCTCACCATTATGTACTGTATATACAAGCAATACATTTAAAAAAACAAAAAACAGTGAAGATGTGTACCGCATTATAACTTATTGATATTATTTTATGTTGTCAGGTGTTCAAGTATAGTCCCCAACATAATACCTATCTACATAAGACATTTTGTAAGTGTTGTCAATGGTGGAGGTATTCTGGTGGAAAACTGTTGCTCCTGACCCAGCTTTCATGCTGTTCTATACATTTAATTGTGCTACCCTATAGATTTAATAGTCTGTATATGTGAGTGGTCGTTAGCTTAAGTGATGGGCTGCGTTGGTCATGACTGGTGGATGCTTTGGTACAGGGGAAAAAAAGGCAAGCACCAGAGGACATCTGCCTTCATAGAGGCTTTGCCCTGTGCATACTGCTAACCGAAGGGATTAGTTCAGCTTGCAACAGCGCAGCAGATGTCCATCTGGGCCTACTCGCTCACAGCTCCTCATCTCCAAACATCTCTCTCTCTCACTTCCTCTTGCTATCTCTCTGTCACACCACCCAATTTTGGCCTGGTTTCACTATCATATGGATCACCCCAGGCTGGACTCAATTTAGATAATAGTAAGTGAACAAATTTGTTGTTCTTTTGAATCCACAATTGAAGTTTGTCATCATGATCTCATGCATTCCTGAACATGAAGCATGAGTAACAATTTCCTCTCTGTAGTGGAGTGGTTGTCATCTGGCTTTGCTTCAGAATCCAGATTTTAAATTCAACGTCACGTGGCAACCAAACACAATGCCAAACCTGTGTTTAACATAATTTGTGTTGTATTTTCTTAAAACCTTTGTAGTTTTGGCCAACTTTATCAAGGACTATAGCATGTCATGCAACCTGGCCATGTTGACTGGATGCAGGACCTTTGACGTCAACTACAAAAGGAATGGGAAGTGTCCGTGAACACAACAGAACCACAGCTGTAGAGTCTTCTAGTTCCCTACAAGTCTCTGCAATCCGGTTGTGGTTTTAGGTAGTAGGGGGGGTTATCTGATCTGAGTATAATATACCTGTCTGCATCCCTGGGGTTTTATTTACTCTATCAGGGTGCGAAATTGAAATTTTAGTTGCATGAGAATCTCTTGTAATTTGTGGCCCAGAGCATGCAAGAGTTGTCTCCCATGCCTGGGTCTTCCTGTCAGGATGACCACCCTCACCCAAAGTCCTTTTTGTGGGTCGACAGCAGCTTCTGCGAGCGAATAGGCAAGAGGGTACCACCAGATGGATGGAGGCACATTGAGACATCCATCTTTGCCATGGAGCCACAGATTAGCTGGGTCTGCTCATGGACTATTCGGCAGGGACCAACTGCCACTGCGGATGATCAAGGTGCTTGGTGGGATTCATGCTGCGCTGTAGCTTCTGCCAGGGGAAAACAGATGGACATGTTTAACACTTTAGAAATGAACTACACTGCAGTACCAAAGCCAGGGAACCCTCTGAGCCAGTCAAGAGAAGAGGATAGATTGCGTGTAAACCACTGAGGGTGGAACAAATCTTTGGTTTGGCTCCCCATGTATCACATTAAATTACATTTCCCTTGAAGAATCCCCTTGAACAGTTTCCCCCTTTCACAAGTGGAGTTATTTTAAAGCAGTGATATTCTTTTGTAAATCAAATGTTGCCTTAGGTCCTGTTGCCTTGCAGGCAATGTAATCTCTTGTGTATTGATTTTAGAGGTCAGAAAGCATCCCAATGGAAAAGGAAATTCTGTGGTTAATCAGCATTTTCAACTATTTGTTGATCTTTATAGGATGTATTGGAGCACAGGAGGACATGGGCAAGTTTGTGATTTTTAAATACCTTGAGGTTTGATTGTCTTTCCGTCTTGTCTGTTTGTAGTGCCTGCTGAGATAGGACCAATGAGATTTTCAGGATTATGATCACCACATACTACAAAACCTTGAAGCAATTCATCTTGGTCCTTGTAACTTGCCTCAATCCCTCACTCAGATTGATTTGTGATTTTGTTGCAGAGGAGATCCACAGCTGTAAACGTCTTACAAATGCAGTTAATCAGAGGTTAGCCTGTGCCCAAACAGATAAAGATTTATATCTTTAGTTACTAGCCTCAAGCTTCCTAGCTCTTGTAATTCCATTTATTCTGTTTGGCCTCAACAAAATCTTATTTACTCCACTGGACTCTGAGCAAGACTTGAAAGCTAAAATTGATAAGTCCTTTGAAGGTTTGTGTGGCCACGAATACTACTGAATGATAATAATAAAATGACTGAACATTTTTATTTTCTGTTACAAGTGTGCAATTTCTGCACCACTACCATTTATGACTGTTTTCTAACGGGTAATTTATTTAGTGCCTTTCAAGGACTCAAGGGCGCTTCACATAACATGGACAGGAATCACAAGTTAGGAAATAGATGGTTAACAGAGCAAAAAAAGTAAAAAAAAAATAAATTACATTGAAACGATACACTTAAATCATGCGGGATTGCTTCCTATATTCTTGTACATCAACTGAGTCTGTCTTTAGCATATTAATGTAGCTCTGCTAAGAAAAAAAAAATCTGTAAAGGATTATGACAGTAGAGCTCTGGGGTGAAATGAAAAAGTGCCAACTACCCAACTAGTGGCAAAAAAATTAATTAAAGAACACAAATGAGCTTATATCCTTGCAATAAGTTTATGGTTCTATACACAAAATGTCAAAACAGGTGATATGGGTGTTGTAGAATTGCTTTACACTTGCCCTGTTGATTCTAATTACAAAAATCATCATGGACAGGAACGTTGCATCATTGATATTATCTCTACGATTATTACTCATTCCCTTCCCTGCATCCACACATGCTACAGTGCAGTGACATCAACATCTATCTTCATTCCTGCAGCCAGGCAAGATCACACCACAGCACAGCTGGTGGCTAATTCAATAATTCGTAGGAAAACGCAAGTACTGGACCCGAAAAACCCGTTTAACCCCTCCCCAGGGCAAGAGGGGATTTACACACTGCCCTTGCAGGCTCATAAATGACCCCACTGGGTCAGGGGGGAGAAGTGATTGAGATTTGAAATCATTTTATGGCCCTAATGAGAGTAATATTCTCTTATGTATGGTAACTGTTCCCTTAAAAGACTGCTGACACTGCATACAGCAGTAGCCACTGTCAGTCCAGTCTTTTTACTGCAGCACTGGACTGCTTGTACAGTATGTGGACATTTAAACTGGTATACATTAAACCAACCAATTTATATTCTTCATTAGTTATTGTCCAGCATATTTTGTTTTGGTTCAGGCTTAGGTTTCCCAGCCTATCACCAATCCTCAGGGAATGAAGTGTTTATGAAACATTAATAAAGAGCTTAATGGATTACCTTGTGGTGCCATTTGCTGCATTGCCTCATGGAATAACATTTGGTCCAGTGTGAAATGGGGTGGGAATAAGCATGGGCCTACGGATACAATATTATATCGGTATCTGGGTTGCCATATGATAATAGTGTGTTTCTTTGTGTTTACTGTACTGCAGGGTTCCCCAATTAGTTTTCACCAAGGGCCAAATTCTGTCAACAATACACAGTAAAGGGCCTAGGTGCTTGTTGTAATGACAATGTGTTTGTGCTACTTTTGTCAGACCTATTAGCATTAACATTATTTTTCTTAAGTATAATATAAAAAAGTATTGCAATAATTTAGTAAATTATTCAGATAATAAAGAAAAGACAATGAGCCAGATGTTCTTTATATATTATTTTTTAATAATAGGCAATGCATCATATTTTTTACTGTACAATGTTGTTCTTACTGTGCACTATTCCATGTGTATTTGTATCACAGTACCTTGTGTTATACTATCCAGGCATTAATCCAGACATAAGAGTAGCTTGCTTCGGGAGTCCGTTTGGAATATACTCTAGCAAAATACCTGTCCAAATATAAATAGGACGTATATTTTGCAATAGTGCTCTTTTCTCTTTTCTCTTCTCACTTGCATAAAAACACAGATTATATACTCCTTAGTATGCATCAACACCATGGAAAGAACATAATGAAACAGTTATGCCAAATTAGGTAATAAATCCTTTACAGTGTTCAATGGAAAAAGATGGCACCATGGATGACAGCCTCTGTGTGGAGCTCTTTAATTCTTTTGCTGTTTTTGTTTATTTGTCCAGTGTTTAGTAATTTTTTTTCCAATCAGTTTTACCAGGGATGAACTTCTGAACATTCGGCTGCATATACTAGACAATATTTTCCCGGTTTTTAACTATTCTGACATTTTGCTGTGCATTTTAGTCGGAGGTGCACATGTTTAAACGTGCTATGGGATGCAAGTGAGGGAAGCGAGCCAGAGCTTTGTTCAGTGCAGCTTTCGAACAGCGCTGCAGAGTATTCACTTAGCCAATCTCCGTTCTCTTCCTAACAAAACGACAAACTATGCAAAACATTACAAACCATTACCGGGCTTTCAGCTGTTCTGAGCGGTTTGCATTGCAGATTTAACGGGGAAAAGGAGAGGCGGTGGAACGTGTTTTTACACCAATGATAGTTGGTGTACATACGTATGTAACAACATTAAAGAAGATGTGCTGGAAGTGCTCTTCATCAACTGTAAGACTTTCTACTCGCTGTGGGAGGTTTCCTCGTTTATTCTGGTGAGTGTTTATATTCCTCCACACGCGTGCATGAACACAGCACTGCAACAGCTGGCTGCTCAGATCACAGACACAGATCAACAACACCCGGACTCACTTATTATTATTATTATTCTGGGAGATTTTAATAAAGCTAACCTCACCTGTGAACTGCCAAAATACAGAGAGCACATTGCATGCCCCACCAGAGACAGAAATACATTGGATCATTGCTATACAACAATAAAGGATGCATATCATTCTGTCCCTAGAGCATCTTTGAGACTCTCTGATCACTGTCTGGTTCATCTTCTTCCAACCTACAGGCAGAAACTAAAAATCAGCTAAACTTGTTGTAAAGACTGTTAATAGATGGACCAATGAAGCAGAGCTGGAACTACAAGCCTGCTTTGGCTGCACTGAATGGAGTGTATTTGAGGCTGCAGACACCGATCTGGACGAGCTCACAGATACTGTGACTTCATATATCAGTTTCTGTGAGGATATGTGCGTTCCTACTAGGAATTATTTAACATACAACAATGACAAACCATGGTTTACAGCAAAACTCAGGCAGCTTCGTCAGGCCAAAGAGGATGCTTACAGATGTGGGGATAAAATATTGTACAATCAGGCCAGGAACACACTGAATAAGGAAATCAGAGTGGATAAAAGAAGCTACTCTGATAAGCTGAAAAACAAGTTTTCCCTGCATCAGTGTGGAGTGGCCTAAAAGACTTTGCTAACTTCAAGACTCCATCCCCTGACACTGTAGGGAACCAACAACTGGCTGACGACTTGAATGTGTTTCACTGTAGATTTGAAAGTCTCACACCCCACGCCTGCTCTAACCTTCACTTCACACAAACATCAACACCTCCTGCAACCACACTGGTCCGCCCTCCTGCTACTCAACCGGCACTTAGGGGTTTTCCTTTACATCAGACTTTGGGGTTCCACTGGCGCACTAGCACTTATGCACATGCACACTTTTCAAAAATATACTGAATAAACGCTACATATGCATTAACGTAAACATACAGTAAAATCTGTGTTCTTCAAAAGAAAGCGTGAATGAGAAAGTGCTGTGGCTGCATTCATTTCTACATGATGTTTCAGAACACCATCTTCTGCAACACCCTCAAGTGAGCAGTTAAATGTAGGTAAACGTGGTTAAAGCATTTACATATATATATATATATATATATATATATATATATATATATATATATATATATATATATATAATATATTGAAGCCTTAGCAAAGTCAAATGATGTCCACACAGCAAACTAACAAGTTACTATGCTTCTAACCACAGGTGGAGAGCTGTAGTTCCAACCACACAATTTCGCAATGCTGTACGGTTTCAGGAAACACCAAATTGTTGAACTGTTTTGGTAATGATGGAACTTGCAACCATAGTTGGCTAATGATGCTCTTGGGAAAAGCACCCTTGTTCAAGGTTGTTTGTTAGGCTGGTTTAAAAAAAGGCTTTGGGAACATTTTAGCTGGTCAGGCTGAAAGACCAGCTGGCCTCCCAGCTAAACCAGTAGAGAACCAGCTTTGCCAGGCTGGGAGATCAGTTTAAACCAGCTAAGACCTGCTAAAACCAGTTAACACCAGCAAACCAGCTTTAATTAAGCAGGGAATTGTAAAATGGTAGATTATTGGTGTTAAAGTACGCTAATATAGTACTATCTCATAATACTTTGAAATATATATTGTTTTCCTCCACCTTTACCGAGCAATGCTGACCGACTGTACATTCTGTATATGCAAATGTAATTTTATTAATCTCAGAAATGGCTATAAGAGTCATTAATTCATGGTTCTTCAATCTCCAGTAGTGACTAATAAGTCTTCTCAAAGTCAGGCTAAGCCACTCATAGTGAGAGAGGAAGAAGAATTTCTCAAGGACACTGGCATATGAAAGGTTTGACTCTGCTGAGGCTCCTTGTGGGATTGTCTGTGGCAAATGTTTCTGGTGCAGAGGGGAAAGAAGCTCTTGGTTGGCAGGACATCAGTCCTGGCCAGTGGACAGATGTTCAAGCTCTCCATAGATTTTCCAGCATCTTCAAGTGCTCTTCTTCAGCATATAGAGGGTATAGTTCAAGTTCCTTCCCCATGCTGCTTATTTCAGCAGCATAATTGGTATCCTGCCACTGTACATCTTAAGAAAGCATCATTATAACATCTGATTTTTTCTGGCAGTCTTCTCAGAGATTGATGATATTAATTCCCACAATTGTAGATTATAATTTTGTGCCAGTGTATGATCAGAATTTTGACATTGGCATCCTTCTAAACCTCTGATTCAGCATTACTTATGTCAATCATTCTGTCAGTCATCTGAAATGAGCATGAGCAAAATGCTGTGAAAAGGAGATACTGTGTCTTTTTTTAGGTTTATACAGGACATGACAAGTGTGAAGTCAAGGCAAATACTGGCCAGTTATCTGCCAGTCATCATTTTATTTGTCAAACATATTATTTTCTTGCCCATTTGCAATGGCAATCTAAGGGATATGACATCAATGATGTCTTTTGTTTCCACTGAGACATCCCTTAGGCTCTTTGTGACAATTCCGAGATTATTTTCATGTTCCACCGCTTGAAACAGTCATGTTGTATTCTGTTTACGCAGTCCTTTGCATTTGAAAACAAGCTACTCCATAATTTGTCAGCCGTCAGTGTTTTTTTTCTTTTCTGTTTTTGTATTCTGCTGTGATTGTTGACACATGAATAGCTGTTTTCTGAGACAGAACGCAAGCCAAAATTTTGCCTATATGAGTAAATCCAAACCTACATGTTCAGACAAGCTAATATTCCGCATGCATCTTTTTCCCATTGACTGGTAGTTGTCCTGATTTAACGAGAGCCTATATACTTGATTCATGCTTAACTTGCAACAAAAAACACATTTTATTACTTTTAGTAATCCAGTTATGTGCATATCCTAGTATGCCGTACCTAACCTTAGGGAGCAGATCCACCACCAGAAATGTCCAAGATAATTGATTTTTATACTTGAAAGCCTTGTAAGATATTAATTCAAATCACATGCCTTACCCATAATATTAACTACATGTGAATTTTTCTTCTGTTGGCATCATCACTAAAGAATAAAATGAAGTCTTTATCAAGCTTTTTTTCTGCCCCTGCTGTGGTTGCTGTCACAGCGGTGCATATTTTCAGAGGCTAAGAGTACAAATATAGTGACAGTTATAGTCGTCTCCATGCAAACCTTGGCAACTCACGTCAGCTTTATGGTAAAAACTGTTTGTAACCAACCAGGGATGGATCACTTCTCAACACAGACGACCTCATAAAGTGCTTAATATCATACAGTTTCCTGTGCACAAAGCTCCCATTGATGTTTATTATGTAAATCACAAGCTTTTCATGTAGGATTGACTCATAAAGCTTTGCTTCCATTTGTACTGTGTGTCATTTTCAACAAAATAGGTTCTATTCTGTAGGCACATGGGTCATCATTTTATTTATTTCTGTGTAAATCGTCTAGCGATCAAGAACTTATCTTTTTATTTTAGCTTGAGGGTTTTATAAAATTTTTAATGGATAGTACATTCTGGTAAAATTATACGATTAACAAATGTACTGAACTGAGGAGTATAATCAATGAAGCAGGAGTTGTTTTGCCATAGATATGCTTCTGCAATTCATTATCATTAACATAATTCATGAGAGAGAGAAAGCGAGCAGAACAGCACTGGCTTGTTTCTAGTAGGAAGAAATCAAACCCAGTCTAATAGTAATCGCAGACACCGAGACAGCAATAACACAGGGAATCGCTGGGCAGAAATTCAGTGATCTTTGTCGAACCATTCTCCATGCCTCCTTTCTCTCTTGTGCATTTCATCAGTCAGGCCCTCTTGGTTTATGTGTTTTTTAATGTAATTTCTCCACACAAATGTAACCGTGAAAGATTGTTTTCATTAGCATGCGACAGTAACGGGAATATTTAAACAGATGACCAGGTTTCAATTACATGCCCTTGTCACTGAGACAGAATTGTACCATGCAGCCAAATCAGGCGATTTAAACTTTTTATTATCATCTTGAACAGGTTATGAAGAGCCCTGTTAAGCAAAATAGGTGAGATATAATTTTATATAAATAAAACGAAATATAAGAGGAAACAAATATTCAACTTGGGTGTTCAACTTCTGTTTCATTGACATTATATAACAAACATTTTATAATGCTTAACAGATAATTAGTTTATGCTTATTCAAATAGTTAGAAATATGAGATAATGCACTTGTCAGTGTTTACTAATACATTTAACTAACATTAACTAATGATCGGTTAACTATTAAGTCATGAAAATTCAACTACTTACAATTACACCTCAGCTTTGTGTCAGAGATCTGTTGGACTGCTCATTATGCATCTTATTAAAACACTACTTGCAAAATAAATAAATACATGGACATGAAACATTGATTTGAAGTTGGAATTATTTTATTAGCTTACTTGTAGGGATCACACAGTAATCCAAGAAACAGGAAAGTTGGCTCATAATATTCGGATGAGCGGTCTGATACGTGGATTTGCAGTTGTTACTGAGAAATAACAGACCGCTAGGTGGCTCCATTAACCAGTCAGAATAGAGTAATTTCGAGATCTGTGTAATAAGTAATGCTAGTTAATTTAATTAGTTAACATTAACAAGTGCATCTCTTATTTCAAACTATTTGAATATGCATTGACTGTACATTGACTATACATTGACTTATGATCTGTTAAGCATTATATCACTTATTAATGATCTATTAAGGAAAGTTACTATAAATTGTTACCAAAACGGTAGACTGATTTTCCCTTGTCCAGCTTTTCATTACTAATGAAATGTAACTTTTTTCTTTTCTTTTTTTTTTGAATAATGCGAAGTGATTGGATTTGAATTAGTGATTGGAGATTTCTAAATTGTTAGGTATTTATAGAATGAGACTGATACCGTGGTTCCTCTTCTTCTCTTCTTCAAAGTTCCAATACATTATTTCAGCATTGAAACAGAACCTTGTTTGTTTTGCAAAAAGATTACTACTCTTACCTCATGCCCAACTAAACTCTAATGCTTGTTGCATATGGCAAACCAAAGCAGTGAGTACACAAAACTGCCAAGTAACTATAGTAACAGGCTGTGATTTTGCCACGTGACAGAGCCGCAGCTCTATGCAGAAAATAAAATGATTCCTGGGTTACGCTATTGAATTGTTACTTTAATAACGGCCATAAATAATATTTTTTTTTATCAAGAGTTGGCCATTGAGAATTATTGAGAACTTACAAGAGGGAACACATTACTTGTAAATGGTGATTAATCTAAACGAAAGTGAACACAAACCCCAAAATGTAGCTATAAACTGCTTCAATCATCTGGATAGATTCAGTTTCAATAAATAGAAAGTCTGTTTGTGTACTTTTCACTGCATTTGGTACTTGCATCAAGCTCTACAAATGTCTTGTTTTAAACAGTTGTTAAGTAGTTTGCTCCAGCATTTCACATTGCTTCATAAATATTACAAAAAATTATGCAGTTAAATATGTTTGTAGTACTGTAGATTTTTGCAAACTGTTCTGTTCAGTGCTCAACACTGAGCAAAAATTAACTCAGCATCAAAGCTCTTGCCTCACTGTCACTTCTGGAACGCACTTGAAACACAGCAAATCATACACCCAATGCAGCCGAAGGAGACTAAAAAGAACTCTCAATGACCTTTTGTATAATTTAATTGTGTAATTGAGAAGTCCTTTTTAATTAAACAATTTAAACACTTCATTCAAACTATTTATTTTGTGCATATGGAAATTAATTAACAAATGTATAAATGTATGCACATATTAATGAATACATAGCCGACTTCATTTCAATCTACCTTTGCAATGCGCCTGAAACTGAACGGCTGCATGTGCATTTCTACATTTGCGCTGATGACAAATTAAGGGCAGGGATGGTGTGACATGTTTGCGATTCTTTTTCACTGAGTGGATTTGGGATGCTGATGGCTGTAAGCCTGATGGATAGAGTTGTAATGAATGAAAGGTGAATTAGAGGCATGGGCTTACCGTCATAACCCGGCAAGACTAATCAGGGGCTCACCGACTCATTTTCCAGTCCTTCATTCCAATTCAGAGAATGCAATCCAAAGATAGATGTGCCTCAATTACATTGGAATAGATCAAATTTCACACCCATTCATTTGCTGGCAATGTGGTGCATGATAAACATTGTATTGCTTCATTAATAACCAGACGTCACCCTCATTAGACCCCTTTTGAGCTTGACTAACAGGAGGAATCATTAGTCAAAACTAATATTAACAGGTACATCCGATTTTCATACCTCCCACCTTATTAACAGAGAGCCTACCCAAGTGGTCATTAATCACCTGCTGCTGAATAAGTCATGTATGAATATATGCACACACACACACCTACTGCCATATTCCCTGACAATGTCTAAAACAGAAACAGCATATGCTGCAGAGAACACAAATAATACAAACATATTTGCATGTTGCTACTAGCATTCATGCGGCAGTGGATAATGACGTGGAATTTACTGCCAAAGCCACTCTAGAGTTTGCATGCCGACTTGAGTAGAGCGGGGCGGAGCATGCACCCTGTGCCATGCAGGCTAGCTGACATGGGTGATCTTTTAGCAGCCAAAAAGAGCTTTCCTTTGCCCGTTTGGGCCTTCAAATGGCCAAAAGCAAGGGCTGGGTGATTGACAGGTGGGCACTAGGGCTTAAATCCAAGGGAGTAACTCCAAAGCCTGAGTACACAGCCCGCTGTATTAGGGAGTCCAGTGGAGATGAGCCACTGAGGCAGTGCTGGCCACCCCATAATCCCCTGCAAGTACAGCCAACATTGCTCTTTTAATTTAGTTTACAGCCTAATGGGTTTAGCTGACTGCTGATGGTGAGCAGATCATTATGATCTGAGACAAGGCCCAGTGGTCTGGCTCCCAGGTGATCAAGTTCACTAGAGCTCACTTTACCTCTCAGGGATGAGAGAAAGATAGACCTCTTTCACAGACACAGAGTAAAAAAAGTACACATATTTTCCTCAACCTACTTTTACTTCAGTAAAGACCCTTTCACAGATTTTGCATTCAAGTCATGTTGGATTGATTGATGAGATGAGTGAATGGCACAGCAGTATTGTAACAGACCCTTCACAAACCATGGCCCAAAATGATGAAACTGTGTGCATGTGGAATTTGCAATTTGATTACAAGATATCCAAAAAGGTTGGAGGATGAAGTGCAACATTAACCATTTCACAAACCATAAAGTCAAGAGGAGGGATGCAAACTTACCAGCTAAACCAGTCAAACTTACTGTGTGCCTGAACCAAGTTTAATTAGCTGAAGGTAAAGTTTAGACTTGTTAATAAATCACGACCAAAGATGGACAACTTAAATTTTGTATTTATTTCTCATTAACTCATGCATTTTTATACCTTTAAGACACGAGCATGACTGCTGTGTACATTATCCATTTCCCTTTTTAATATATTACTTTTGGCACCCATTTTTTTTTTCTAGATCAAATAGTTTTACTAAAAATGTATGTCAACATATGTGGACAACGGGACTAAATTGTGGCATTTTAAATAGTAACAAGCTATAGAAATTCTATAGAATATAATTTTTTATTACGTTTCTTATTATGTTTACAGGAGTATTAGTTATATATGTTTTTGAGATGTTACAGACATTACAGCTGATTTTCTGTAAAGCTGCTTTGGAACAATTTGTATTGATAAGAGCATAAATAAAACACTATACATAAAACTTATTAGACTGAATTTGACTTTTATGTTAAAATGTTTTTTTTTTTCTGCTTTGGCAACAAATCGCAGTCCTGTCTTTGCACTGTCATGTACTGCGATGCTCTCTTGCTCGCTTACTAACTATTTAGTGAATGACTTAACCTCCAGTGTGCTGTCTGTCTGCACTAGTATCAGAAAAGTTCAAAATGCTCCGTATTTTCATCCTAACTCTATATAAAGCCTCTGAAAGTATTTTTTTTTTCCTCAGTGTGAAAATGCACAGTAAATACAGGATTTGTAATGAAAGCCTGGTGCTGTTGTACACATTAGTGTACATTGTATTTAGCGGCATGGCATTTCGCAATATATCACACAATATTTTATAATGGCATATCGGATGAAACTAGAGACACTAATCTTTTGACTCAAATAGGCTTCAGTGTAAAAGGTAAATGTGGTTTCTTACCAGATGTAGTTTTGTTGGTATTTCTCCCACTGACAATCTCATGATAGGCGCCATGTTGTTTTGTCACATGACTCTGTACGTCGAAAGTTTAACACTATACTGACAGCCAAGAGTTCAGTCAGTTTAAATTAATTTAAATTATGGGTTGCATATAGCAAAGTCAAAATACATTGTCCACGCATGTGTCCGTGGGGTCACACAGGGTGAAATGCATATTGTAGACCTTTAGGTCTTCTTTGGTCTAAAAGGCTGCATTTACACAGTCACAAAAAATGATTTTTGACAGATATTTCTGGATATTGTTGCACACGTGTAATACGTTTTATATATGGACATCTGACCTATGCCTAAACACTCGCATCCGATTCTCCTCTTATTTTTGACATTAATATGAAATAATCTGCATTTATAAAACGTTATTCTGAGGGTACGAGGTGTCAAAGCGAGGAGACATTACAAAGATAAAAAGACGTTTGCATAGATCCATATAAAAACAGGTAAAAGCCCTGTGTGTCTATCAGAAAGTTTTACGATACAAGCAATAGTGCAACAGTGGTGCACATCCTTTGCTTTACATTGTGTTGCAGTAGTGCTTAAAAATGTTTCCTATATTTGTCGGTATGAAAAAAAAAGACAAATAGAATTGCCAAATGCGTCCATCTTTTTCCGACCAAAGTCACACATGCTATACTGTATGTCATGATCTTAAGTAGAAACTTCCTAAGAGGACTTGAAGCATCATATAGACAGACTCTTGGATTGTGTGTTGTGATGTCACAATCCTTGTTTATTCATAGCAGACAGCATTGATCAGATCCGAGTGAAAAGCTGAACCTCTGCCCTGTAGGATCGGCTTTACAGCTCTTGGCAATCGGATCATGCAGGTTTTATCTCATTCCTGGAATGTGTGTTGTGATGCCATGTCACAATCCTTGTTTATTCAAAGTAGTCAGCATTGATCAGATCCGAGTGAAAAGCTGGACCTCTGCCCTGTAGGTTCGTCTATGCAGCTCTTGGCAATCGGATCACGCAGGCTTTATCTAATTATCCAACTTTTAGCCCACTGTACAGGAAATGACAACAGTGGAATGGCAGGACAGAAGTCCTGATTATCCAAGAATACACTTTTCTGTCTCGCATACAATGCGGTCTAGTTTCTAAGTGGTCTTTTTTGTGTGCATGTGTGTGTATGTGTGTTAGAGTGTGCAGTACTTCTCTTTTTGTCATCATTACTTGTCTGCCATTAAACAGAGGATGCCAGTGAGCATATTAGCGTCTGCCTGGCTCGGCTGCTCCTGTAAAGGGGGCAGGGGTTGGGCACACTCTAAATTTGTGCTCTTGACTTGAAGAGATTGTTCCTTGCAATTATCAGAGGACCTTTCCAGGGTCAATCAATACAAATGTAACAATCCTGTGTTTTCAGTGTAATGCTGTGACACCACTTGACGGATGATTCTGTCTGTATCGTCCGTAAGTGACTTCATTGGAGAGAGATCCAAAGAGTAGATCATCCTCTTTAGAAGACAAACTCCAGCAAGACACTCTTGTCAGCTCCACGAATGTTTGTTTTCAATTACTTGTGCAATGCTTTGAGCAAACAAATGGCTAACATAGCTGAACAAAAACTGTAAGTTTCACTTGCTCATGATTTTACATTGAAGTTTGTTACATTGGCTCATTCCTCTTGGTGATACTTAGCCCTTTGTTCTACTGTCAAAATGTAAGTTTGTTTTTAAAAGGTTACTGGGTGAAAGCAAGACCAATTGCGGTGCTCAACAGTTAAAGACCCCATGAAACTGCTTGACGAGTTCCTGTGTTGACAAGTTGGGCCGGGAGATATTGAAGTCAGAGCTCCTTCTTTTATATATTTTTCTATTTTAAATAGACACTATCTTTAAGTTTACATTACAGTTGTGAATCATGATTTTCTACTTGCTATTTCTAGTCAGAAGTAGGAGGTATTAGGTGATATACATGTATAAAAATGTATGTCAAATTTTGACATAGTACACTTGCATATAGATGACCTCAAAGCCAACAGATATGGACTACAAGGGTCCAAATTTTGTGTTCATATTGGCTTTAAGCAGCATATTAGCCTTGTGCATAGCACCTTGTGCTATGCTCTATATCATGTGACCATTCGCCCAAAAATTGGACTTCCAAACTCTTTACCGATAGGTAATGCACTCATAACAATGGTCTCTATGTTTACCAGTGCTGCCTACAGCCACAGTTCAAGCTGAGTGCTTGGCATTTCCCATTACTTAGTCTAATTATGCATGCTAATTATTTTCCCATTATGATTACACAGTGGGGTGGCTCTTATCAAAATATAAGTGTTGTTTTTTTTCCCAAATAGTTTTGTGTTAGCTGTTCTTGTCCCGGCCATTGTGATAGTGACTGCAGTTGTTAAGGATTATGGAGTCTTTACTGATATGGCTTTCTAAACCCCCACCTTTATTTTTTTATTCATATTTTTCTCGCTCTCTCTCTCTCTCTCTCTCTCTCTCTGTCAGTGGTGCCCCAGGCCAGGTTGCTTAGTTTAACCATAGCAACTGACTTCCACTATTGTTGCTGTGCAAATCCTGTTACAGGGTACTGTGGATAGCGTTTATGGTGTAGAAGGATTTTAATTCCTATTATGCAGCACCATAGAATTCATGGAGCTTCTGGCTTATTACATCACTCAGGCTAGACTCAGAATACTCTGGTGTTGCTTTTTTCTGCCATCTCATTTTCTAGGCTACATAATACTCGACTGTAAGTTTTACAGTACTGCTGATCTTCCTGCTTTAGTGAATCAATGGAATTTTGTGTGTGCTGATGTTCAGTTTACTTATTACCCAGTCATGTCTAGAAGGTAACTTGCCTGGCAGTCGAAAATCTCATGAGAGTTGCATACAATTTTCACACACTGTGTTTATTGTTTTTATTTGGTGTCCAACAGAAACCCTACACATTCCTCTACCTCAAACCTAACCCTTACCTTAATCCTACCCCTTAATCTAACCCTAACCGAGAACAGGGTCACCTTTTAAAGCTCATTGTGAAGGCTTTCCAGGGTTTCAGACCAAACCAGGAGGGATTAGAAGGGCTTCTATGGTCAAAGTATGCCTAATATGAAGAACAAAAAGTTCTAGAGTACTAGCAGTGACAATTAATATAGATAATCAATTTGACTTACACTGTGATGGCAACTTGATAACCTTCTGTTTTTTTCACCTTATGTGTCAAAGTGAAATCATTCAGCAGCTTTCTGACATTTATTAGACACATTTATTTCACATTGAAATGTGTTAAATAAGCTTACAGGCCTTGTGGCTTAAGTTAATATGAAAATATTAGTGGTCCTTGCTCATGTAAAACTCACCGCCACAATGCTAAGGTGTATTAAGTGGTTGTTAGAAGTTTGCTAAGCATTGCTTGGATGTTATAAGTTGTTTCTATGGTGTTACAAAGAGGCTGTTTACTTGCCCAAGTCAAAGAGGCCACCATAAAGATTCAAAGACACCTTTTTTGATCCACTAAGTGAAATCATATGTCTGATCAATTACAAATGTAAAATCACATCTCTCCTCAATAAGCCACACAATGAGGTATCATTCTTGTCTGTGGCACAAACGACACAATTGTAATAATTTAAGATTAGCTGTTTTTTTCTCTAACCCTAAATTTGAGCAATAGTAATACTGATGCTATGCAAGTCCTCACACTGTAGGTCAGACATGAGTATTTATGGGAAGTCAATCATAAGGGTTTCCTTATGAGAAGATATGCTTTGGCTGGACAGATGAGAGCCTGGTTATCAGCTGTGGATGGCACGCAGAGGTGTCAAAACAATCCAAGCATACAATCCAAAGCTAAAATAAAATGAGTTACATAGAACACTATTTACACATCAGTGCCTATAGGACAGAGGGTCAGAGCTCATTTATAAAAACTAAATAAAAGAGAACAGAAAAATCGATATATTGGTTAGTTTGACTGCCGTAAAAGGACATAAATTAAAAGACCAGAATCCAATAGCAGAGAGAAGAGAGTTCTGCCTACAACTAATGTCAATCAATCTGACTGGAGCCCAACAGAATCCTAAAGCCTTGTTTGTTTATAGATTCTCATAAATATGACCTGGGCTTAGGCACTTCGATTGACCTCCAGGAGGCCTCAATATCTTCCACTGCAGTTCTAATTAAAAGCAGCATGGATCGGCTATCTGTCCCTGATCCGATCCTCATTCATCACGGAGAGAGTTTCCAGATGTGGCTAACACAATTAAAGGTTATGAATATGGCTTTTCCATATTTTATTGCTATATTTCTTGCAGGTGTCAAGTGGGTGGGGTTTCAGAGAGCATGAGCTGTGTTTCCATCTGTATGGGTTCACCCCGAGGACCCAAAGCTTAATCAATGTGAAAGGCCTTTCACACAAACGCACACGCTGTAGCCACTCGCTGGGGCAGCTGATGTTGATAAATGGTCAATGTCACCTGCCTCTCATGGAGGACCACTGTTGGCTAAATCTGCCCCAGAAGCAGTAAGCAAAGCAACAAAAAACAAGTCTTTACTTTGGCATCAACAAGCTCCATTCCACTATCCACAAAGCAATGTCTATTCATTTCAAGGGACAAAAAAACTTGCACTTTAAAAAAAAAAAAACATTCAATTTCTTTCTTTTTCATTTCTGGCTCACTGTACACAAAATACCAAATGAACTAAAAGATAAAGTCCAATATATAGTCATAAAATCTGTCATTAAATCAGAGTGTGTCTGGTCATGTGGTATCTGTGTGTAGTCTGCGATCAAATTGAGTCTTTTGGCAATCTGACCCTGCTATGTCCGATGGGAACCAAGTGACAGACATGTTCATTCACCGTTCAGAGCACTTTGGATACAAGAGCCATTCTAATCAGTCTGGTAATCTGTCCTGCATGTCCAAAAATTCTAGAACTCATTCCGTGATGTTACCTGTCTGCCCCCCCCAAAAATTAATGTGGCTACTTTTTCAACAAGCCTCAAAAGGAAAAACATGAGGGAGAGAATGTGAATGAGACTATTTGAACAAAACAACCATAACTGTCTGGAAAATAAAAAGTTCTCTTGAAAATAATACCTTTAGCTGAATTAAATGAATACATTTAGCTCTCTGGATAAAGTTATGTGTATGAGAGTAGCATTGATGTTAAGGCATATTCACAACAACTCCGACATTTTGGCACGAAAATGTATACATAGAAAGATTAATATCACACGAGTAAGAGTGCGATATGGCCCTACATCAGCACTGATATTGCTTATATACAATAGTTCCATGAACAAGCACATTTAAAAAAAAAATGGAAAAACTGAGTACGGCATAAAAAACGCTTTTGTGCATGGAACAACTTTCTTACGAGATGGATCATTGCTAGTTCAAACCAAATGATGCATCCAAGCCTTCGTTAGTAATGTATGTAGTATGTCACTTTAGAACAAGTATCATGGCTATGGCTGTTTCTTACCCATTACTGAGATGGGTGTTCTAGACATGATATAACAGCATAACTTGCAAACTACCCCCTCATCATGTTGCGGTAGCAGGACACAGTACCAGCACTTTATAAGAGCTGCCGGTGTGAAAGAGAAACAAAACAAAAATCATGGATGACTGACAAGTTCGTATTTTACTAGCTATCACTTAGCTACTTAGCTAGGAGTGTGCTGGGCTGACAAAAAAAAAAGAGTGTGCTGGGCTGACAAAAAAAAAAAAAATACTTACATTATGTATGTTGCACTCTCATTCACAATAGATGAGTAAATATATTTTTGTACCGCAAAGATAGGGTTATTTGATTGCATGCTTTTTATCTGACCTTTATGACACAACCATTTTCAACACTTGAGAGCACACATTGGAACCACAACCATTTTGAACAGTATGTCCTCTCCAATGTGGAAACTCTGGTAAGAGGTAAGTGCCTTGAGATTGTGTAATTAATCAGTCTGTTGTGTCTCTCAGCTGTGATGAGCCTTAACGCTAAAGTTGTTAGTTTAAAGCTATTTCCTAGCTTTAGTAGTGTAGTAGTAATCCGAGCGATCACGTAGTGCTAATGAATTAAAAACACTGACTGACACTCACTCACTTCACATCAATTTACTGGCGTGTATTACACACAAAATGGTCTTTTGCCGTTCTAAAATATGTAATGTCACAAATGTAAAGGTAAAGAGACACATATAGCTCTTAACACATATGCACTGCTCTTACACTTTAGGTTAGAACGGTACGAACACAAGTGGAGTGATACAAACAGTGAAGCATCGGAGTGCTAATGGTGTGAGACCATCAGTTATCATGGGAAGTCTCTCATCTAATCAGATTTGAGGATCGGGACTAACTTTTGTGAATATATATATATATATATATATATATATATATATATATATATATATATATATATATATATATATATATATACAGGGTTGGGAGGGTTACTTTTTAAATGTATTCTGCTACAGATTAAAGAATACATGCTGTTTTTTGATATTTTTACAGGAAAACAATACAAAAATTATTATCAAGAATATGACTTATGCCCTAATATCAAAGGTCTTACTAGAAAAAAAGAAATTTTAATCCAACGTGAATTTTCTTGATAAATAAATTTGATCGTGCCTGGTAACACGTGCATGTAAAATGGCTAGAAATAGCATTTTTAGCTTAGCGTAAAGCTGACAATTTACAAACCGTTCATTTCTATTTCTTCTGCTCCAAACTTACTTCAAACTTCTCTGTCTGCTTGTATGAATGTTACACATCATAAGAAAGTGTTTCACTGCAGTTCAAATGCACTTTGGATCACATCATTTATATGTATAAATGTTTTCCATCTGAAAGGATTAAATATTAAATTAAACAAATGACAATAAAATGCAAAGTAATCTCTTCAGTAATCAAAATACTTTTTGAATGTTACTGTATTCTAATTACCAATTATTCAAATTGTAACTGCAGTGGAATACAATTACTAATATTTTGTATTTTAAATATGCAATCCCTTTACATGTATTTCTTTACTCCCCAACCCTGTATATATATATATATATATATATATATATATATATATATATATATATATACACTCACCTAAAGGATTATTAGGAACACCATACTAATACTGTGTTTGACCCCTTTCAGCCTTCAGAACTGCCTTAATTCTACGTGGCATTGATTCAACAAGGTGCTGAAAGCATTCTTTAGAAATGTTGGCCCATATTGATAGGATAGCATCTTGCAGTTGATGGAGATTTGTGGGATGCACATCCAGGGCACGAAGCTCCTGTTCCACCACATCCCAAAGATGCTCTATTGGGTTGAGATCTGGTGACTGTGGGGGCCATTTTAGTACAGTGAACTCATTGTCATGTTCAAGAAACCAATTTGAAATGATTCGAGCTTTGTGACATGGTGCATTAACCTGCTGGAAGTAGCCATCAGAGGATGGGTACATGGTGGCCATAAAGGGATGGACATGGTCAGAAACAATGCTCAGGTAGGCCGTGGCATTTAATCGATGCCCAATTGGCACTAAGGGACCTAAAGTGTGCCAAGAAAACATCCCCCACACCATTACACCACCACCACTAGCCTGCACAGTCTGAATGTCTCAACAGAAATCGAGACTCATCAAACCAGGCAACATTTTTCCAGTCTTCAACTGTCCAGTTTTGGTGAGCTCTTGCAAATTGTAGCCTCAGTTTCCTATTTGTAGTGGAGATGAGTGGTACCCGGTGGGGTCTTCTGCTGTTGTAGCCCATCCGCCTCAAGGTTGTGCATGTTGTGGCTTTACAAATGCTTTGCTGCATACCTCGGTTGTAACGAGTGGTTATTTCAGGCAAAGTTGCTCTTCTATCAGCTTGAATCAGTCAGCCCATTCTCCTCTGACCTCTAGCATCAACAAGGCATTTTCGCCCACAGGACTGCCGCATACTGGATGTTTTTCCCTTTTCACACCATTCTTTGTAAACCCTAGAAATGGTTGTGCGTGAAAATCCCAGTAACTGAGCAGATTGTGAAATACTCAGACCGGCCCGTCTGGCACCAACAACCATGCCACGCTCAAAATTGCTTAAATCACCTTTCTTTCCCATTCTGACATTCATTTTGGAGTTCAGGAGATTGTCTTGACGAGGACCACACCTCTAAATGCATTGAAGCAACTGCCATGTGATTGGTTGATTAGATAATTGCATTAATGAGAAACTGAATAGGTGTTCCTAATAATACTTTAGGTGAGTGTATATATATATGCATCTTTATGAACTCCACACTTGAGTCTGAAATAGCATACAGTGAAAATGTGTCATTGTTTTTTATTTGTTCGTATACATATGAATTAATTTCATTCAGTTAAATCACTCAGGTATCCAAACTTTTTTTTCCCAAAGTGTGAACAGTTCTGGTTTGCAAAAGCTGTTTGTGAATATATATTTTTTGGTCACATCCTATATATTTCATTCAGGTTTTCAAACTTTTTTAATCCAGTGTAATTAATTTTTGTGCAAAATACTTTTTGTGAATGCATTTCTCTATTTTTCACATCCTAAACAATTAATTAGATATTTTTTTAATTATCGGTAGTTTAGGTGTGTAAAACTTACTGTTTAGTCACGTCAGACCTGGTATGAACAGGCCTTGATAGTTTTTTGAGTCATGCCTGTTATTTATACTGTATGTTTGAATGTGTCCCCTTTCTGCCTTGTTTTTTGCATGTGATTGACCTTATTTGAGGGCTGAGAGGTGCAAAAGGTCTGTGTCTAGAAGGTAACCGTCCGGCAGCCAAAGTCTTGATAAAATCTCATTTGCTCTTACAAATGTTAGGCAATCTTTAAACAACAAAGAGAGGGAGAAGAGAGAGTTGAGGCTCATCAATCTTCTCAGCTCAGCCTCTTCTTTTCTTTTGTGTTTTTATTTGCCCTGTTTCCCTTTTGGCAAAGTCATGGCTGTGTTCTGCCCCATGGAATCCCCTTTCTGGGAAAACTCAGTGACAGTTGAGTATATGTTTGTATATGTTTCTGAGGGTGTTAAAGTGTGTCAGGCACATGTTAAGTGCCCTGTTGAACTGATCTCTGACTTTACAAGGTGCATTCACACTAGAGCTTTTGTTGTGCACTGTCCATTTGGCATAAGTGTTTGGTTCGTTTGGTTGGTGTGAAAGCAGATTTGACATAAACTGGTGCCGTTGATCACAGTTGTGCAGGTGATCTCATGATTATCCGTATGTATTCTTAAGTGAAGTGTAGTTCAGTTTTAACATGATCATAAAATACACATCAAAAGCACCATAAAACAATCATACATGTAATCCATTCTATTTTTGTCTTTTTTTCACTGATCACCATTCACCATAGTGGTTCTAACATTCAAATCACAGACTCACCCTAAATTGATCTCTGATTTGGTCCAACCAATCAAACCAAGTATGAAAACAGCCAGAGTCTGACCAGGTCCCCATTGTGTGTGCTTAGAACACTTACTAAAAGTACAGTAGTATTTTGCCAGTAAATTTGCCAGGATCCAATAGCATCAGATTCCAGTTTTCAGAGTATTCAAATCAAATCTGACTGATATTTTCCATTGTAATGTCCTCATGCACATGTCTTATTATATTCCCACTGAAAGATTTCCAGAGACGGGTATTCTTGTCTAAACTGAATTTTAGTTTGTTTTCATTAGCCACCCAACCACATTGATCTCTGACTTTCATTGTGGCAGACTGGTTTTACTATGCCGTTTAGATCACTACCCTCACCATTTAGTTCACTCTCCATGTAACCTCTCGCTACTGACAGGTTGACATCAATTCCCTCTGACAGATGACAAAATTCAGAATTCATCTTCACCAGGCCCAGGAAAGGACCTTAACAGTGAGTGTTATGGGCTCAAATATATACCCTCTCCAAAAGATGTGAATTTCTCTTGCAAAGTTGCATATGTCGCCAAAGGTGCCTACCGCCGCCACTCAAGCAGGCAGGATTCAGAGATGGGGATGAGCTCAAGTAAACCGGAGCAGAGAATAGCTGCAGAGCTTCAACGGTATCATTTCACAGTCTTGGCAACAAATCTCCCTCCTTTTATGTCTGCGAATGGGGGGCTTATTTTCCCAGGCAGCTTAGGAAAGTATTGTTCAGGGAGGTTACTGTATTATCATGTATGGAGCTCACAGTAGTATTGCCCTATGTATTTTTTGGAGGCAAGAAGAGACATTTACTCATTATGAAAACAGTGTGAGTAAATCCTGGTTTAGGGATTGGGGTGAAATCCATGCAGAGGATGTATAAAGATTTCCAGCCACACTCTTTTGCGGGAATGTACTGGGCTGGAGTAGATACATTAAGACCCCATGCAGTGTTTTTATATATATATATATATATATATATATATATATATATATATATATATATATATATATATAACACTATAAATATATATATAGATAGATAGATATAGATAGATAGATAGACAGACAGACAGACAGACAGACAGACAGACGGATAGATAGATAGATAGAATTAAAATGTTCAATTTCCTTTTAAATGTGACTGATTGCCTGACAAATGGGACAAAAATATCTCCAGCATCAGGATATAGTCCATTGGCATTGTATTCAGGCTGTGTATTATTTTTTCTTTCTTAATTGTCTTTGTTTTTGTTGCATTTTTCTTCAAGCCTTTAACTCTATAATTGCTCATTGTTAATTTATGCTCTGCAATTAGCTTTTAAAAGAAGCTATTTGGAGTTTATTATTATTATTATTATTTTAGTAGTATTAATGCACTGAGGTTCATGGCAATTTATTATGGCACAAACAGTGTTATTTATCTTGTATTTTATATTAAAATAATGAAACAATCATGTTCTGTTGTATTGTTTATTTTTTTTATATTAGAAAAGCTTTGTAAAATGAATTGAATAGCTTCTAGAGTATGACAGTAAGTAGTTATTAGCTTGCACTAACACATTAACATAATATGTCACATCAGTGCTAATTAAAATATTAATTTTATTTCTTTTAATGTTTGTAGCCTTTGTGGTTACTTTAAAAACAATTCAACAAGTTTTTATATGGTGTAATTTAATAGTTTTCTTTACTTATTTTGTGTAGTGTTGTCGTTTGTGAAGTATTGTTATGTTTAAAGTTTTTGAGTGTTTTGTTTCTGGATGACAGTTAGAAGCTTCTATTACATTATACTGTAGATTTAAAGTTTTGTGTTACATCATTTTCAACATATGTGTCCAAAGTACTATTCATTTCTTTAATTAATTATTGGAAAAAATGGTTGCAGGTAGTACCTTTAATTTAATTTGCATAGGGGAGTGAAATCCTACATCTACCACAGAAGTACATCCACAGTAAATGCTCTTACTCAGACTTGTTAGCTGTGAATGTGATTGGTTTCCACTCAGATTGATCTCAAGGAAAATTAAATCTCCTTTAATGTAGTACTAAAGTGACAAAGGAAAAGTCCAATTTCCTGTCTGATATTCAGCTTTATTGAAATAATGATGTAACACTGAATTATTAATGCTGCCCCCCACCCCACACACACACACACACCTACCTAAATGCTTCTGAAGTGGGCCACAAAGGTATTATGTTGAAAAATCTGGCTTAGTCTGCCAGGAAAATTAACCATGCTGTGTTTCATTCATACTGTAGACGTGCAGACTCACACACCTGGCCATACACAGAAAAACACTCACCCACATGTATACACACTTAATTAGAGATGCATTATGCTTGTTAGTGTACCCCAGTGCGATGCCACTTGTGAAATGAAGGGACTGTCAGGCATTTTTTTTTCTTTAGCAGTAATGGAAATCAATGCTCTCCTGTTGCTGACGATGTTTTCATGGGAACGTATCTTTCCCTCTCCACACATGCTGCTGCATTTTTATTGATTTCATTGTCATTGTCATGTTGTACAACTACATTATGTCATATCAATCCATCTTTGCCTTTAATAACATAGAGATTATATTTGCATTAGTGATATGAAAAAAGCAGCCACATGCTGTAATTTGCTATTTACTCGTCCTAATGTGACTCTAAACCCATGTGAGTTCCTGTTTTCTATGGAACACATATGTGGAATAAATTTTTTTTTAAAAAGTTGGCATATTGTGGATTTAAAATTAAGAATGTAAGTATAGATTCTGGCCTTTCAAACTCGAAAAAGGACAAAAACGTAATTTATATGACTCTATCTTTATTTTCAAAGTCGTCTAAAGCCATTCAATCATTTTGTATAATGAACCGAACAAAATGTACATCGTTATTCACTCTCAAATCAAATCTTATTTATAAGTAAAGCTATTAAATCAAATGTGGCACCATGTTGATAACATCAAATCTCATTGATTCTTATCACATCTCGTGACAGAGTATGCAACATGACATCATGACATTTGGTCACAAGATGCTATGAGACCCTTTATGTGAGAGCCATATGTTAGGAGTATATAATGACAGCATGTTAAATGCTTACTTGCAACTATGCATGATTTCAGAACTTTGACAATAAGATTTAGGTCATTTAGGTATTTTTAGTAAATGTGTACTGTTGACACAGTTTGATATATATTCAATAATGCACAAGAGGACATGCTACTTGAAACGGCTACTACAAAATGTAAAAATTAAGAACAAAATATAAGGCTATCCTTCTGCTTGAATATATGATACCTGATATACCCTCCTGAGACCTGAGCATGACTCCTGTCATCATTTTCCATTTTTCTTTTTAATTCGTAACTAGTAGTACCTAATTAATATGAAGAAAAAAAAATTATAATATAAAATTCTAGAGCAAATAATTTCCCTAAAAATGTATGGCAACATATGTGGCCAGCAGGACTAAATTGTACATTTTAAATAATAGCAAGCTATAGAAAGTCCTATTCTTTTTCAAATTGTTTATTATGCTGCCAGGAGTGTTAGTTATTCATGTTTTTGAGATGTTACAGATATTAAATCCGAAATTAGCATAATTAATTCTGATTTAAAGTAATGCTAGCATCATCCTGTCACTACAAACTAGTGGTGTGCCTGAAGCCGAATACCTTATTCGGAAAGGCACGAATAATGACTTCAAAACAAATATTGGATTAATCTGAATAATATAAAAAATATTATTATGACTGATTATACAATAGGGATAAAGCTACAAGCTACTTAATTAGGTTTCTTACTAGATAGTTTTGTTGACATTTCTCCCAAAGACAAACTCAGCTGTGATTGCTTTGTCACATGACTCGGTGTGTCAATTGTTTAATAATTTACTGACAGCCCAGAGTGTCCTGAACTGAGATCAGTCAGTATAAATAAATTTAAATTATGCGTTGTGTATATAGCGAAGCCAAAATTCAATGTCCACGTATGTGTACACAGGGTCACACGAGGATACAGTAACAGAGTGCAGTTATGCAGCAATATAATAATAATTGCCTGGGTACTGTAAATCAATATAGTGAATAAGTGTCATAGCTGTTACTTTATAATAAGGGTAAGCCCGATCAGTGTATTGTTGACCAATCAGCATCCAGGACTGGAATTATAACATGAACATGATCTATATGTTTTATGATAGGAATTTTTTTTTTACTTTCTGAAAGATCAGATTAAAGCTATACACTGAACATTTAATCTAAAAATCAAACTGAGATGGAAAAATATCCGTGTGGCACTCAGTGGTTGGAATCAGCCCTACTGTGTCATTAGAGTACAATTAAAGCACCTTTGTATTTATACAGTTGCAGAGAGTGGCATGCAATTATGCCTCTACTATTGCTAAAAGCGGTGCATAGGTCTCAACATGCATCACCGATGTCTCTGTTAATGAATTGAAATACAGACCAGTGCCTATTTCAGGGGGACTAAATCGCTGATCTCTTTGGAGAGCCAGGGCACTTGACTGGATGTATATGAAAGCTTTCCATCATGAATGGCCAGACATGTACCTCCACTGACTAATAAACCCCTCTCCTACAGCCTGTATGCATGCAGTTTAGAACCATGGGGAATAAAATGACGGAAAACTATTCCAGAACAAACAGTGCCACATGGTGCATGTTGTTTAGGTGAGCAAGTCAGCAAGGCAAATCACTCTCCAAGCCAGATGTATTGTCTGGGGGCAGCAGCATTTAAAATAGACAGGAGAGAATGTGAGAGCTGGTTCATGGACTGCTACTGTTTGCTCTATAGAGGAATCACCACTTTTTACACATAAACGGTTGAGTGCTCTTTGATATGATTATTCCTGCACTGGAGGAAGCCATACTAGCATTTTTTGTGGAGTTGATTTAAAAAGATAAATAAAAGGATAACAAAAGGAGCAGCAACACTAGAGACACATAATTGTTGTTTATGATCCACTGTTGCCCAACTCGCATGGAGGAGATTTGTTTTACAATAGTTTACAATATTCTATTTTTCTTTTTTCTATTCGGTGACCCACATAATATGCCTCATTATGTCATTGGTAAAAATGAGTAATGTAATACTAAAAGAAAATCAGGCAGGATAATATTCATGCTCTTTATCTGCAGTTAAGGATATTATAATATATTAAGAACACTTTATAGGAAATTGCAAGATTTTTATTTCCACAGGTTACACAATCTAATTTAAATGTAATTATTTAGTACCAAATTCAACTGTCTATGGAGCCATTGAAACCTAAAATATAGGCTGATATATAATTTCCCCAAAATATCAATATTATGGTTGTTATATAATATTATCCCCTTTACCACAGATTATAATGGTTTCTGTGACTGTAGTGCAATCTCTAATTGGGATAAAAATGCTCTTGGTGAATTTAATTAAATAAAATGTATAAATAATAGTGCTGTCAGTTGATATTTTTTTTTAATCGTGATTAATGGCATAATTTTGTGTAGTTAATTGCGATTAATACTGTGGATACTCCGCACGTGGAGTCTCATGCTATTCACGCACAACTTACCACGTGCCCCATTGAGAGCGAGAACCTCTAATCACGACCACAAGGAGGTTACCCCATATGACTCTACCCTCCCTAGCAACTGGGCCAATTTGGTTGCTTAGGAGACCTGGCTGGAGTCAATCAGCACATCCTGGATTCAAACTCACGACTCCAGGGCTGATAGTCAGCGTCAATACTTGCTGAGCAACCCAGGCCCCCGTATTCATGTAACATTAAACTTTTCCCAAATTCTAAGTGGGAGTTTGACTAATTAATATTGACTTTAATTCAACATTAAACTCTGAACTGAAACATAACAAAAGCGCACACACATAACACATAACCCACGCCCTCCTCTGAGCTTCAAAGGCCTGATCACCATTCACTTGCATTGTATGGACTTACAGAGCTGAAATAGTCTTCTAAATATATTTGTTTGTGTTCTGCAGAAGAAAGAAAGTCAAACACATCTGGGATGGAATGAGAGTGTGTAAATGATGAGAGAATTTACATTTTAGGGTGAACTAACCCTTTAACATTGCTTAAAATATAACAAAACTGTCCTATTGGGCAAGTGCTATGTTGACATTGCATCTTTCATTGGCTGATCATGTTCATTTGTCATTTTTTCTTGCAACGTATATATTTATTTTTCTGTGATAAACATTTCTATTGCAAATTGTGCTGAGAAATAGGCCTATGTCACAAAGGTTATCTAGTTCCATGATATAGATAAGTTTTTTGTCAAAATTGCAAGAATGATTTGTGACATGGGTTGATCATTATAAATAAATAAAAAATGTGTCACACCATTTGCTGTTGTTTAGTTTTTTAGATCTACATTAGATTCAAGTGAAGCAAAGGGTCGAATTGTATGGTCATGGCGTTAATAAAACATACATGTGCATTTTCGGAACTTGATATTGTAAGTCTCCATTTACTTTGGTTGAATGGTAAAGAGCAGCTTGGACATTCTGCTAAATATCTCCTTAAGTATTCCGTGTAAGATACAAATCAAACAGATTTAGAATGACTTTAGGTAATGATGACAAAGTTTTCAATCCCTTTAAAGGCACCCTTTTCTCATTGTCCAGACACTCAAAGGCTGAATGCATTGATTGGATGCTCTGTCTTTATTGATTGAGGAGAGATACAAATCTGTAGTCTAATTCCTGCAGTACCCGAGAGAAGAGAAAACAATTCTCACTGAGCGAGATTTAAGTAAAAGAGCTGTCTGAGGAACAGCAGAGGCACAGTGGGAATTAGTTTATCTTATTTATTTTCTACCGCTCTGTATGTCTCTCTCTTGTTTTTAATTTCCATGCTCTTAATGCATATTTCGGTGGCTCACTGCTGTGTAACCATTGGTTATGGCTCTAATAAGGCTTCCTCTGTTTGCCTTAAGCTTTGACACCCTGAAAGTTTGCTCGTGTGGCTCTGAGCTCAGTTCTCTCAAATCTGACTCTGTAATTCCTGTTGTCAAATGGGTTGTTGCCGAGGCGATGATGCCGAGGCGATGGTGCAGCGGCGGAGGGTTGAGAAATATCAGTGTTGACACGGGTGTCACTGTGATTAGTGAAGAATTAGCCAAACTACATGACGGGGGAGAACCGGACAGAACTGGACCCGAGGCTCATCGGTCATGTCCAGACTCAAAGAAACTAGACAAATAACATTTCTCCCATTGATCTCTGTTTTTGCTTTGTAGAGTTCACCCATGGGAAGAGGCAAGAAGGCCTTGTTGTGTGTTGTACTGTATAAAGCAGTCTGGTCTATAATTGTGGTCTATAATTCACTGATCCCAGGTCAGCATCTACAGGCTGTTGATTGTGTGCCACTGTTGAGAAAGAGAGCTTTGTAAGTCTGTAAGCAATAGCAGTCACAGGCTTCTCTTGCTGAATGTGAATCAGAGCGGGCAGACGCATGCCCCGGGCTTGGATGATGGCTTTAAAGTGACAGGCCAAGCCCAGGGTTATACATGTCAGACTCGCTGAACCCAGGGTTATACATTTACAGTGTGTTTCTGTCATATGAGAGAAGTATGAGGTCCAAGGTCCATTTCAGATGGCCTGGTATCTGAAACAGGTGTTTCTGACATCGGTGAAGACTAAGACTAGGGATGTGCCCGAAGCTGAATGCCTTATTCGGAATGGCACAGATAATGACTTCAAAAAGAATAACAGATTCATCCGAATAATGGAAACATAAATATATAAATATAACTAATATAAATATTAGTAGCTTAGCAATGTGTAAAACTTAAGAATGAAAATGCGCATGCTGTGATTTCAGATCTGATGGGCGCGGTCTTGACTAATTAATTGTTAATTGTGCTTGTTTTCCACTCCTTGAAATGTCTATATTAATGTATCACACGATTCACAAGTGATGATTTCACAGCGGAGCTCATCGTTAACCTCTAAAAGTTGACCAAATTGATTTTCACGTCACCAATTAAGGTAAGTATCTGGTTAAGACTTTATTCCAGAAAAGTTTAAATGCTCCATAAAGGTTTAAGTGGTCCATAAAGTGTACATCTACTCAGAATATACCTGCTCATGTGATACAAAGAAACTGAAACAATCTTTTTTCCCCTCCCTTTAAACGCTACAAAATGTTTAAATGTTAACGTAACATTATTATTATTTTTATTAGACTATTATTATTCGTTTCCCACTATTTCGCTAATTCTGTACATGTAATTTTACTAAATAGTTATGTCCTCCACATTGTTAAGATATGTGTGCACAAATCAGCCTCTAGTGTAAAATTCTGGATATATATATGGGACTTTCACCTATTTGTAGGCTATATTAATTTATTTTAATTTATTAAAATTTTTGTATTTAATGTTCGCTGCAAAATGTGTGCTTGACATTTCACAATTGCTTAATGGCTGTGCTGCACACCCCTAACTAAGACATATTTTTTATTTTATTATTGGTCTTTTGATGATGGTAAGAAAGGATAAGAATGGGATCAGGAAATGGTGCAAGCTGGATCGGAACTTGTTTCGCCCATGTGTTGGAGCATGTGCGCTAACCGCTATGCCACTTCTCTGACCTAAAGCAGAGGTGGCGTTCACCAATAATTTGCTGAATTTTTTCTTTTCCTTTACTGGAATCAGGTCATAATAAATATTCATTAGTTATAAAGATTTTATATAAAATATGGTCAGATGGCAAACTGAGCCCGTCCCGTAGATTGATGTATGTAATGAAAGTGTGCAGGCCAGCAGCTCTGTTCTTCAGGTCCATGCTGTGACAGCCTGGAGGACAGAAGACGGATTGGTCGGTTTAAGACTCAAGAACACTGATGCACTGCAGGGATTTGGAGCCTTGGCCCCACCATGCTGAATACTCCATGAATTCATAACTCCAAGCTATCTCCAGCAAGAACACATTCTTTATTAAAAACCAGCACAGCTTTGTGTGATATTCAAGCCCACACCAGGTTACAAACATCCTGTAATCAACATGAGATAGGGTCAAGAAAGATGTTATTCTTTAAAGTCTCCTTTTCTCATCTTTGCAATAGCTGGTTATTTAGATTTGGTTAATGACTTACTCTTTATTTATAGTTCTTTAACAATTCCATTACTGTCAGTGAGTTACTAAATCATTAAACTGAGTTTGAGATTTTGAGCTGGGCCTAAAATATATATATTTATACACCACAGTTAGTTCCGGTCCTCAAATCTGATTGGACGAGAGACGTTCCATGAGCACTGATGATGTGACAGCATCAGCACTCGGATGCTTCACTGTGTGTGTATCACTCCACATTCATGCTGTTATAAACTAAAGTGTATCTGTAAGGAGTTACTGGCTTTATTTTGAAATTACATATGTTAGCCAGCAGGTGGTGGCAAAAGATAATTATTGTGTGTAATAGGAGCCAGTTGGTGACGTAAAGTGAATCCATCAGTCATTGTTTACATAAAACTGTGCTCTGTGATCGCTTGTATTACTAATACATTGCCAAAGCTAGGAAATTAATGGCTTTAAACGGACAACTTCAGGATTAAGAGACACAACAGACTGATTTATTACAGAACTCAAGTGCTTACCTTTTATCAGCGTTTCCACATTGGATACTGTTTAATATGGCGGAGGACATCTCTGTTTCTATAGTGAATGACTCTTGCACATGGTTACCGTGAAATAGAGAAGAATACCCCCGCTTGGACGTCTATTTTCCACTGAAAAAGCTCACTGAGAAATATCTGATTGGGTGTGGCAACAGGTGATAGCACACCTGGCCGAGTGCCGTAGGTAATCACAGCAGTGCTGATGTAGGGCCATATAGCGAGTGTGATATTGCTTAAATATATATATATATATATATATATATATATATATATATATATATATATTTATGCAATGTCTATATTTATCACAATATAAATGTCATACCTTAATTGTAAAATTAAATAATTTATTCCATTCATTCCAAATGTTTGTTAAACCTCAAGAATGAATGTTTACAAGTAAACTCACAAGTGTAAAATACCTTTAAAGCATGCTCAGTTTTGGATTTATTCCTACATAACGTGTGTGTGACCTCTTTTCGATGGAATTTTGCAAATTTTTTTATCTTCAGCTGACTTTTGACTCCGCTGAAAGACATTCTTGTGACGCTCCACACTCCAGCTCAGTAGGTGGCACCACAAGAAACCCTTTCTTGCCTATGACAGTGCAGTGGATCGTGAAAAACCTTTAACTAAATAAACAGCAATGGTGTTGATGTCGGAGTTGTTGTGTTCAATCGACAGCTGTGTTGCGTTGTCAGTGTGGTCTTATTTGGTACACAACGATATCTTAATAGCCAGATAGCAAGCTGCTAGTTTATAATCAATATGGTTTTTTTTTTTTTTTGACAATTATGATATTGTATTATTGCCCAGCTCTAAGAGGTACCATCGTTTCAACCAAACAATCACTGAAGCCAATCTTGTTAAAAATTATGAAGGCATGTTTTCTACAGTTTATAACTAAATGATCAAGGATAAAGAATATTTAATCATTTTAATTTATATGCATCTATATACAACTAATTAAAAGCTTTATTCAACTACACACATTTGTGAATGAACAGTGTGCAAAAACGTCAGTATTTTATTTTTTGAAATCCCCATTTCTTGTCATTATAATTCTGAATTATTAGTGTTGGACCCACTCAAGTTTTTTAATAACGTAATACTAAATTACTATTAGCCTATTATTTTGAGGATTAGATTTGTTTTATACAATAGTAGATTTCTTTCTTATGTACATCACCTTTACCCGAAGCCTGTTTTCTTTTTCTTTTTTTATTGAAATAAAAAGAAAATATATATATTTGACAATTTTTGTTCTAAAGCCACTGAAACAGTGTATCATGAACCCCGTGTGCACACAGACTAACGTGTCACCCGTTCACTCTGAAGCGCACATAGACCATGTATTAATTTAAATAATTTGTAGCCTTTTGCAATTTTAATCATGTCCTGCTGTTAGTTTGCAGCCTTGAAGGATCATGCATCTAGTATAATGATACACATAGTGCCCAAAGAAAACAACGCATAACAATCAAATGGGATATTCACATTATTGCTTAATTTACTACGCCAGCAAAATCATTGCGATTACATCATGAATATTCAATATATTGCCAAGCTCTAGCCCTAAATAACAACCGGTTCTTCATTCCCAATACTAGCGGTGGGTGAGATTTTAACAGCATTGTGCTGGTTATCTGACCAATGTTTTTGTTAAAGTATGATGAGCCATTAAATCAAACATACACCATCTGTGCATTGCAATTTTGTTGCTATATAGGAGATAGTTCTGTGTCATAAAATATAGCTCTAAATAGCTATTTTTTAAAATAATCCCCCAAACACTTCCTGTCTCTTTATGTTGTGAAACTGAAAAGGAGGACAGAGAAGTCAGCCAGGCCGAAGGGACGTTAGCTTTGTAGTTACAGCACTTTGCACCATTGTCATGTTTAACAAATCACTAAACACAGATCTCTGAACAGGTGTCTCCCTGGTAGAGTCCTCGCCTGTTGTTCACACTACATGCAATGCTGTGATAAGTAACTGGTTATAAATATCCAGATCTGCCTCAAGTACACAGCCTCTAATTAAACAGCGAAAAGCAGTTAAACTTTGCTTATAGCAAGTGTAATGTGCTGCTTCAAGCTGCCAAGTACCTGGGAGACCATCGCAGCAAGAAGCAGGAACTTGATCCGAATATGGAAGCTTGAAAAATCTCGGAGCAGGCACCTCGCAGGACGACTGTGTGAGCAGAATGCTATGCTCTGACAGGCTAATTTATCATTGTCCTGTTGCCAGGGCAACTCGACTTCTTTGGAATCATGTGATCCCCAGGCCATGTTCTGATGACTAGCGTAGAGTGGCTCTGGTCTGAAGAGAGGCTTCCTCAGATGAGTGGGTGAAAGAGAGAGAGGAGAACAGACATTTCTTATAATATCAACCAGTGCGTCGTTCGCTGAAAACAACAGCCAGAGCCGAATGGAATGTCTTCTGTTTCTATTTCTCAGTTGGTTGTGTTGTGATAGTTGCACAAAACCCCAATTGCTTCATCTTAAGGGATAGTTCACTCAGAAATGAAAATTCTGGCATTTAACCTCAAGTTATTTTGAACCTGTATGACTTAAATTATTCAATAGAACACAAAAGGAGATGTTAGGCAGAATATCAGGGACTAAATATCTCATTTTATGTTCCACTGAAAAAAAATCCATAAGGGTTTGAACAAAATGAGGGTGAGTGAATGACTGCAGAATTACATTTTTTTGGTGAACTTTAATTTCACCTATCCAAATGAGTCAGGAGTCATTTGTTTACTTCTGTACAATTTCTTTGTCTGTCCATGTGCGTGTGTGTGTTTGCTTTTGGGCACTGCTGAATTTAAATGGTGATCGCAAGAGCGCTGCCGCTCAGCAACACTTTCTCTTTGTGACACGCTGGCTGGCTGCCGTGTACATGCTTGCGGGCTCTGTGTCTACTGATAGAAGGGCCAGGGCACTGCAGCCGGGATTCCTGTGGATCCGTGGTGTAAGAGAGCCCCCTGTATCCCCTGCTGACAGCCCCAGTGAGAGGAGCTCAGCTCATTTGCAGGACTTACAGAATTGCTATTGCAGACAGGCTGCTGGAGATTTGTCAGAAAGCAGCCTGCTGTCCTTTCTCGTTCATGGCATTCTCTCTCTCTCTCTCTCAGTCTCTCACCCTCCCTCCCTCTCTCTCTCTCTCTCTCTCCACCTATTCACGTAGGTAGGCATTTCTTCAATTATTGCCTATTCGTACTGGATTAATTTTCCAAACAGCATGTGAGTTACAATTATTTGCATACTAGGATGTCTGTGAGTTCATGTACTGATTTGGAAAGGATCTCTGTAGTTTTTACAAGGTAGGAGTATATTAGGCTTTGGATCAATGCTTTTCCAAACATCAATGTAACAAAGTTAAATAGAAAAGAGGAGGCGAGAACCGGCTTGACAATATAAATAATATTTAATAAAAAAAAGACACTAACATAAACACATGTAGGGCAGCTGCCCATAACTCTCTCTCTCCGCGAACTGTCGCCTCCGGTCGCCTTTATCCCTCTCGAGGTCTTGATTAGCCTGATTAGGGGCTGGGTGTGCAGCATCATGACCCTGCCCCGTCCTCCTCCCTGCCACAATCGATAATCTGAATATTTTTACAGATGATTATCGATAAATATCGATACCAAGAAAAAATTCTGCACCGTCATGCAGCGCAACTCATAGTAGAGCATAGTTTTCCATTGAATTCGATCCAAATCATTATCAAAGGACAGAGATTATTTATTCTAGCCATCATTTGATGATATATTGTGTATATGCATTTTATCACCCCCTTGTGGTCTCCCAATACTATTATGCCAGACTGTTAAACAGAATTCCAACTGAGTGAGTTGGAATGAATGCAAATTAGGCTTCTAATTTAAATGTCGGCTCATTTTAATATATCTAAAAATAATGTGCAAATCAATAATCGAAATATATATATTTTATGACATTACTAGAGTATATAATGTCTGGATGTGAGCATCACATTAGTTAATGTGCTGTGGATTTGTGCTCCACTGAAATAAATACCACTTAATAAATAAAGTAGTAATGTGTCAACTGAATAGATGCAGTTTGCAGAATGCTGCCGCATTTTAGGGATGGTCTGTTCTGCTGCAAACCTGGAAAGAGAAGCGATTGCAAATACCTCACCTCTAACAACAGTGTATTTACAGTATATCTTGTTCATAATCACAAGAAAGGTTTTCAGTATCCAATATAAGGCTAAATTCAAAACAAATGCATGATTGAGGGGTTTGCTTTAAAATCAAAGAAAACGCATTAAATAGTGTTTAACCAAAACAAAAAAGAGAAAATTAAATGTTTTGCTTAGACTGAAAAATTATCCTGAGCAGATAAAATAGTATTTTTGAAATTGTCTTTCTAAATAGGATGGAATGCCAGTACTTGAACCACTTACAGTTATTTGTTATGAAAATTTGGCTAAAAGGTCTAAATAAATAATGAATGTGCACCAGGCAGCACCACGAGACATTATGCTTTAGTTAAGTATACAAATAAAGTTCAAATAAAATATAAGTGTTAAATGAGAAAAAATAATAAGTTGAAAACATCCTCAGGGAAAGCTAGTTCCATCGGAATAGGGCTTATGGGCGCTTTTGGCCCTGTGGAGATTCAGAAATTAAACTCGACCACAAAGGTCTTAACCCACTACTACAGTACGTATTATATTTGTCTAGTTACAACATCTAACAATATACAGTACTGTGCAAAAGTCTCGTGAAACATAAGATTTGTCTTAAGAAAGTTGTCTTTAGCTTTTGTGTGTAAATAGGAAATATGCATATTAGACTCCCAAACATTAATTTTGCAAATAGAAAAGGAAAGAATAGAAGAACAGGGAGCCCTGCAACATATGGCATGATCCCCACAGAGCTCCTTACTGAATATTGTGTCTGTCTGGGATTTCATGAAGAGAGCATTGAGACAGTCTAAACAGAAATGTTGCAAAAACTCCAAGAAGCTTGGAACATCCTATCTGCCAGCAACCAAGAAAAAACTGTGTGAAACTGACATTGATAAATGAAAACCATTTATTTTTCACAAGTGCCTAAAACTTTTGCACAGTACTGTACATGCATCGCAGGAGTGAGTTCTGTCATGAAAAATGGCTTTTCCACTTAATCTCAAATGACCATTCTGTGGTGAAAATGTCATTTTTAAAATTTTTAAACTCCCTTGTCTTGCCAGTGTTATTGCTAGAATTGAATGAATCCTAAATACATGCAATTAAATGTGTATTTAGTTATTTATATTTATATTTATCAAAATTTGACAAAATTTAATTTGTTTGGAAATATTGCTTGGATCACGCACAGTAGAAATGTTATGTTCCCAAATGATATTTACATAAATTTAGCTTTTTCTTAGCACATCACATATCTAATATTTCATCACAAGCATGATCTTCACTGGCACTTTTGTCTCTATGGTAACGAAGTTACCATATTATAAACCGAGTTTATAAGTGGCAAAATTGTTGGACATGGTGTAAATTACACCACAAATGAGGGAAGGTGTAATTTGTGTAAAAGTGATATACTGTAAATAGTTTTCACATAGTAAATGCTGAAATGTACAGTTGTAATGTGACCTTCATATAAAATAACAAGAAAACAAAATAAGTTACATTTGTTATTTTTAATTAATAATAATAATAATAATAATAATAAATACATTTAAAAAATCAATGCCAGGGACATAAAAGTGCCTGTAGTCAAAGAAACATTCAGGTTCTGCTCACTTCTACAGTATTGCAGGAATCAGTGCTTCATTTGCATAGAAACCACAAAATACTCGCATTATTGGCTCGTTAAGCAGGAACCTGCAGGGAAACTAGAGTGTTATTGAAGGATCAACCCATGCATGGTCATTAAAAGCAGCGTCGCTTTCCCTCGGTGTAGGTGCATAAGACACCCCTTTCCTTCTCCTCCTCTACCCTCCAGCAGCGAGAAGCACAGCGAGATCGGAGCCCTCTTTAACCTGAAGTACAACATAAGTGGCTTTCTCCACTGAGCCCAAAACAGACTGTTTTCTTCCTCTGTAGGTCTATAATCTGGAAGGGTGTCAAAGAACCTCAAAGAGCATTATTCATCTCTGTGTGCATAATGCTACATAGGGAGGGATTTTATAAGGGCTCGCCTAGGGGAAAAAAAGAATTTGATGCTCTCGCGCCACTGGTGTGAAACCGGTCAAATCAGTGAAAAGCCTTATAAAATAAATCCTTTACACAGTGATGCAACAACACAAATGAAACAGTTTATTATGTCAAATACATTTATTTTGTCATATTTGCCACGAATGGTATTATTAAGACAATGCTGAACAGCAATTTGTTTATATCCTCCTGTATTTTTTTATCATGACATATTGTGAGTCCTAAAACATCAGAAAAATCAATGCTGAACCTTCTTCCGCTGTTTCTTTCACTTTTAGAAGATACGGAAGTGACATTTTCTTTTAAAGCACAAGATGTCTTTGACTTAAACTGTAAAATAAGGGACTATAACTGTAAAAATAATGTAAAGTAAGTCATCTTGAGCCTAAAATATATGACCACTCACAGGTGAAGCGAATAATGTTGATCATCTCCTAACATGGCCACATGTCAAGGTCTGGGTAGATTAGATGGTAAGCATACAATCAGTTCTCGTAGTCAATGTGTTGAATGCAGGAGAAATGGGCAGAAATAAATACCTGAGTGACTTTGACAAGGGCCAAATTGTTATGGCCAGATGAATGTGTCAGATCATCTCTGAAATAGCAAGGCTTGTGGGGTGCTCCCTGTAAGGGTTGTTGAGTACCTACTGAAAGTGGTCCAAGGAGGGACAAACCACAAACTGGCAACAGGGAGTTGAGTGCCCAATGCTTATTGATGCGAGAGGGCAACGAAGGCTATCCTGTCTGGTCTGAACCGACAGAAGGACTGCTGTGGCACAAGTCACAGAAAATGTGGAATGTGTTGCAATACACAGTACATCGAACCTCGCTGAATGTGGGACTGTGTAGCCACAGACTGGTTAGAGTGCCCATGATAACTCCTGTCCACCCTTGAAAGTGCCTACAATGGGCATGCGATATTGGAACGGGACCTTGGAGCGGTGAAAACATTTTGACTGGTCCTAGGAGTTCCATTTTCTTTTACATCACATTGACTGCCATTTACGTATGATCTGTTTACCTGGGGAATTGTTGACCCCAGGATGCATTGTGAGAAGATGAAAAGCCGTTGGAGAGAATGTGATGCTCTGGGCAATGTTCTGATGAGAAACCCTGAGTCCGGCCATTCATGTGGACATCAATTTGACACATGCCACCTACCTAAACATCATTGCAGACCAGGTACACAACTTCATGGCAATGGTATTCGCTGATGGCAGTGGCCTCTTTCAGAAGGATAATGCGCCCTGCCACACTGCACACATTGTTCGGGAATGTTTTAAGGAACATGATGTAGAGTGTTGTCTGGCCTCCATGTTCCCCGGATCTCAATCTGTGGGATGTGTTGGACCAACAAGTCCGGTCAACGGCAGCTCCACCTCGCAACTTACAGGACTTGAAGGATCTTCTGCTAATGACATGGTGCCAGATACCACAGGACACCTTCAGTTCACCTTCACCACCCTAGAGTTCATGCTTTGGCGGGTCGGCACTGTTTTTGTGGCACACGGAGAACCAACAGTTATTGGTCATAAGTTTATATATATATATATATATATATATATATATATATATATATATATATATATATACACACACACACACACGTAGACAATTTTGACTGTATTTGATATTCTACAGTGCATTTTGTACATTAGCCAGAGAGCCTCTTTGTTTCCATTGTGTAAGAGGCTGGTTCCTCTCTCTTTTTCTGTCTATATATCTCACTCTCTGTGGGGTGTAACTGGATGTTTTAATTGGGTTAGATTCTACAGCTGCAGCTCAAAGCAGCGGGTGTAATCTGGGTTTATGCTGGCCCGACATTAATCAGTTTTGCATGGGCGTCTTGGAAGAGCCTGTGCCCCTCTTCTCTTCTCTGCTGTGCCAGTGTGGAGCTCTACTGGCTAAACAGACCTGGACACACAGAGTGGATTGGGAAACACAGAAAAAATACAAACAAGCAGAGAAAAGAAAAGCCAGACAAAAGAAACTGGAATGAGAAGAATCCATTCAGAGCTCCTTCAATTAGAATATGGTTTATGAGGCAGCGAGAATGCTTTGGATAGTACAGCATGTTTCACATTAGAGCTCAAGTACTTTTCTTCTCATATTTGTACAAATAAGAACGTAAACTACTGAAACTCCAAGATGTGCAAAGTTGTTGTTATCAGAAAATTATACTGGTTGTGACAATCATTAGATGTATTTTTCCACGGCCATTGCTAAAATAATTTTTGCAGATCGGGCCATTTTGGAAAAATTACAAATTGTTAATAATTGCTTTCATCAAAAAGAATCCTAAAAGGCCATTTTCAAACGTTCTCTTTACCCCAATAGAGCTGTTCTGCCCTGAAATCAGTTTGTAGGCGAACACAATTTCTGTTTTTCTTTGGTTTTGTTTTTAACAGGGTTGTTTAATGTGTGAGTAAAATATGGTCTGTGGTAAACATTACTTGGGCATTTTGGTGTACTACATAAATTAAAAATTTTCATACCTCAAATGTTAATTTTGAAGCTGCAGTGTTTTTTTTATTATTTAAATTTTTTTAAAGTATGCAATTTAGTAAGGCTTCAATTTCAAGTTTGATTTATGACTGTGTGTAATTAATATTGTAGAACAAAATGCCTAAATTTCTAATAATGTTTACTTCATACCATAGTTTACAAATCCATATTAATATTATAAATCCAAAACTGCTATTATACAAAACCCTAGGGAAATCTTTGTGAATTGGAAAAAAAAAAAATAATAATAAAATGGTATGACGTAAAATCAATTAGACATATTTAAGATTCTGCATTATTTCTAGGTCACTAATCAAATGTGATTTTGGCTATGTTAGCTCCCTTGTATAAAAGCTAAGATTTACTTTTTTCCATTGAAACACACAAGATGCCCTTTGTAACATTCTCAAATCATGCTAAGATAACATAAATCATTAGGTTTTGCATGAACTTGTGGAGTCCATGTCAGCTCAAGTGCATGTTGTCATTAAACACAAAAGGGAGACATGCCAAATACTAAGACATTTTAAAACTGATATCATTTTATTTATTTATTTAGTTATATATATCATTCAAATTTACCCACAATTTGTAATTCTGATAATCTAATTTGTAATAAAAAATGCTATCATTCCTACTGTACAATAGGATAGTTTTACGCATTCTCAGGAGTACATAAACAGTATATTTAATAATAAATATATTTATGATGAACTGCTGCTTGAGATAGTTCTCAAATCAAGCATTGGGGTCTTTTTGACGGTTATACCCACTATAAGCTTGCTTGACATTCTAAAAGTGTTTCTTTTTGAAGAGTGATATCAGAGGATACCTTAATTGTGTTACTTTCTTTATTTATCCCACCAACTTCTTTATCTCTGATTTGAATGTCCTTTGCTTAGTGCTCACCCTTTCATAAGACAAGGTTTTTGTGTTTTGTAAACTGTCTCAAAGTTGAATGCGAACCTTGCCCAATTAAGTGGCAGTGGGTGGGCAGCCAGTGGACTTTGTGACATTTCACACATATAGAAAGAATAAAGGAGACCCTAAATGAAACAGCAGAAGTGTGTAATTAATTTTTAATCCTGTTTAGTACACAGGCAATTTTCCATGAAGGAACAAGACTCCAGACCTGATATGCATATATTGTTGCCACTGCATCTTTCTGTTTAGTCTGAGAGACAGTGGACCTAATCATATTCAATGGAAATTAGGTCTAGGAAGCTCGATTGCAGGTCACAGGAAAAGGTTTCACTGTTATCAGTGTGCCGAATCAGCATGCTAAATGCTACTAGACAAGCTGTTTCCAAGCAATGTGGCAACAACAAGAGGCTCTGCGCAGTCAGAATGAAATTAGAGTCTCTTTACGACACCGGGCCAATAATTTGTGTGCTCCTTTTCACCTCAGTTAATTAAAAGCCATACAACAGAGAATGACTGCACTTTATCGTAAAGCAAGATGCTAGAATTAGATGAATATGAGAAGAGGGTTGACATACAACCTCTTCAATTTCACACAACACAAATAGCTTTGGGTTAGCTGTAATTATCTGTGGATGTGTCCATTAAGGGGAATGGGGATGAAGTTTTAATCTGATGTTATTATGCAGAAAGGATGAAATCATAATGCCTTGGCTGCTCGGAGTCTCAGCGCAGTGCCTAGAAAGGCTTTTGAGGTGCCCTGAGTCCCGCAGGTGTTTATCCTTGGATGGAACTCAGGTGTGTGCTCAAAGCAAGATTCATTTGTGTAATAAGGAGTGTAGCACAAAGTAAGTTACAAAGATTTGATTGTGACCTCTCCATATTTAAAAGAATGAGAAATCAATATGGAAGGGTGCGAGCAGCTTTCATTTTCATTAAGGAGCACATTTAGGGGCCAGAGCCAATCACCAAGGGAAATGAAGGGCAATATGGCTGCATAAAACAGAATGCATGCTTTAAAAGACAAGAGGGTCAAATTAATTACTGTTGTTTAGTGGCTTTCTAATAATTTTGATGAGCAACACAGTGTTGAATGCCAGTATTTCGTTCTTCCAATAGACAAGTTTGTAGATTCTTTGTGCAGCTACTTTATAGCCATCATCAAACTGGTGTAATGGAAATGGATAAATCCATATTTCGAGATATAATTATATAACATTATGCATGGCTCTTGTAATGCCTGGTGTGAATGCAGGACAGGACGGACAAGAGGTGCGGATCCAAACGCGTTTTTTATTGAATACAAAACAAACAAACACTGGAGCAAATAAAAAGGCCACGAGGGGAAAAGTAAACAAACACAAACTAATACAAAGCTGAACACGAGTCGACAGAACATCCATGAAGGGCTGGAAAAACCTGGAGAAAGCACGAGAGATTACACATAGGCATAAACATGAAACGGTAACGATCGACAACGGAGAGAGGAAACGACGGGGTTAAAGTAGACAGACACAGTGATAACAAAATAAGCGACAGGTGCGGACAATAACGCTGTGACAGCGGTGATGAGGAGTGAGGAAGAAGGGAAGTGTAGTTTTAACAGAGACAGTGAAACACAGGCGGACAACAAGGAGGAAATGACAGGGAGCGTGTTATGTGAAACAGAAAACACGGGACGGATAACAAGGAAGAGTGACATGGAACGTGACTGGCGAGGGTGAAACAGAAAACACGGGACGGACCACATGGAAACGTGACATGAACATGACTAGAGAAACAGAGGACACAGTGAGGACAACAGGGGATCGTGACAGAATCCCCCCTCAAAAGGACCGGATTCCAGACGGTCTTACGAAACAGAAAAGGAAAAATAGCAGGGATAAACAAATGTTCAAGGAGAGAGGGGCTAGAAAAGGGGAAAAACAGACAGACCAAAGGGGGCACAAGGGACACGGAGACAGACCAAGGGGGCACAAGGGACACGGAGACAGGCCAAGGGGGCACAAGGGACACGGAGACAGACCACGGGGGCACAAGGGGAAATTAGGCAGTCCAAGGAGGCAAAAGGGGCACACAGGCAGTCCAGGGAGGCCGAGAGGGCAGGTAAGCAGTCTCTGGGGGTGTGTGCAGGGAACCGGGTCAGATGGCCCGGGGGACGTCCACCGGGTAGGGACAGGTTTAGGAGGCCTGGGAGGTGGCCGTAGAGCAGGGGCCTGTTCAGGGGGCCTGGGAGGTGGCCACAGGACAGAGGCCGGTTTAAATGGCCTGGGAGCTGGCCACTTGGCAAGGACCGGTTCAGGGGACCTGGGAGGTGGCCACAGGACATGGACTGTTCGAGGAGGCCTGGGGGGCGGCCACAAGACAGGGACAGGTCCAGGGGGCCTGGGAGGTGGCCATCGGACAGGGACAGGTCCAAGGGGCCTGGGAGGCGGCCTCAGGACAGGGACAGGTCCAGGAGGCCTGGGAGGCGGCCTCAGGACAGGGACAGTTCCCGGGGGCGAAGCTGCGAGGGGCTCTGGAGACGAAGCTGAGGGAGGCTCTGATGGCTCAGGAGGCGGAGCTGAGGGAGGCTCTGAAGGCTCAGGAGGCGGAGCTGAGGGAGGCTCTGGGGCCTCAGGAGGCGGAGCTGAGGGAGGCTCTAGAGGCTCAGTAGGCGGAGCTGTGGGAGGCTCTTGAGGCTCAGGAGGCGGAACCATGGACACCTCTGGAGGATCAGGGGGCGGAGCCATGGGAGGCTCAAGAGGCAGAGCAGAGGGAGCTCAAAAGGCAGAGCCGAGGAAGGCAGAGCCGAGGAAGGTTCGAGGGGCTCAGGAGGCGGAGCCGTGGGAGGCTCAGGAGGCAGAGCCGTGGGAGGTGGCGCCGTAGGAGGCTCTAGAGGCGAAGCTCTGGAAGGCTCTGGAGGCGGAGCCGATGGAGGTGGCGCCGTAGGAGGCTCTAGAGGCAGAGGCCTGGAAGGCTCTGGAGGTGGAGCCGAGGGAGGCTCAGGAGGTGGAGCCAAGGAAGGCTCAGGAGGTGGAGCCGAGGAAGGTGGCGCCGTAGGGGCCTTTAGGGGCGGAGCCGTAGGAGGCTCAGGAGTCTCTGGGAGCAGAGCTGTGGGAGGCTCGAGAGGTGGAGCCGTAGGTTGCTCGAGAGACGGAGCCCTAGAAAGCTCTGGAGTCACTGGGAGCAGAGCCGTAGGAGGCTCGGGAGGCGGAGCCGTAGGAGGCTCGAGAGGTGGAGCCGTAGGATGTTCGAGAGGCGGAGCCCTAGAAAGCTCTGGAGTCTCTGGGTGCAGAGCCGTAAGAGGCTCGGGAGGCGGAGCCGTAGGAGGCTCTGGAGGTGGAGCCGTAGGAGGCTCGGGGAGAAGGGCCATGGAAGACTCGAGAGGCTCTGGAGGCGGAGCCCTGGGAGGCTCGAGAGGCTGACAACGCTGGAACGCTGTTCGTGGTTGGCGTGGCCTCAGGCTCGCTGGCCGTGGCTGGAGTGGGCACACGCTCGCTGACCGTGGCTGGACTGGGCTCAGGCTCGCTGGCCGTGGCTGGAGTGGGCACAGGCTTGCTGACCGTGGCTGGAGTGGGCTCAGGCTCGCTGACCGTGGCTGGCGTAGAGAGCCCAGAGGCGGGAGCCGGGATCGAGAGAGGAGGTTCCCCGGCAGCGAATTCCTCCACGACGAGACTCACGTATTCCTGCCAGGTGTAGTCTCCAATCTCCGGCAAAACACAACACCCATCCCAACCGGTGTAGCCGGCCATGCAGGAGAAAAAATGGGAGAACTCACGGATGTTTAGCTCCATATGCGTCAGTCCCACGAAGAAAGCCGCTGGATCCATTGTGGTCGATCGTTCTGTAATGCCTGGTGTGAAAGCAGGACAGGACGGACAAGAGGTGCGTATCCAAACGCGTTTTTTATTGAATACAAAACAAACAAACACTGGAGCAAATAAAAAGGCCACGAGGGGAAATGTAAACAAACACAAACTAACACAAAGCTGAACACGAGTCGACAGAACATCCACGAAGGGCTGGGAAAACCTGGAGAAAGTACGAGAGATTACACATAGGCATAAACATGAAACGGTAACGATCGACAACGGAGAGAGGAAACGACGGGGTTAAAGTAGACAGACACAGTGATAACAAAATAAGCGACAGGTGCGGACAATAACGCTGTGACAGCGGTGATGAGGAGTGAGGAAGAAGGGAAGTGTAGTTTTAACAGAGACAGTGAAACACAGGCGGACAACAAGGAAGAAATGACAGGGAGCGTGTTAGGTGAAACAGAAAACACGGGACAGATAACAAGGAAGAGTGACATGGAACGTGACTGGCGAGGGTGAAACAGAAAACACGGGACGGACCACATGGAAACGTGACATGAACGTGACTAGAGAAACAGAGGACACAGTGAGGGGATCGTGACAGCTCTTTGTGTAAAATGTAAATGAGCTATGATAGATTAGTTCAGAGCTAGTAATCAAAAGGGTTTTTGGTTCAAATCCTATACATTTTATTTCCTTAGAATTCCTGAGAATTACTGGGATCACCATTGTGCCCTTGAATGAGGCACTTTCAAGGTACTTAGTGCCAGGTTGCTCCACTGGTATTTTCCCTTTAATAAATGTACTCTAAGTTGCTTTAATAAGAAAGTTAAGTAACCAATGTTCTAAATTACTATCACACACACACGCACACGCACACACACGCACACGCACACACACACACGCACGCACACACGCATATATTTAATGTGTGTGTGTGTTTAGGGGAATCAAAACAAATTTCTTAAATATAGTTTAAATATCTCATCATGTGATATAAATATCACAAATCAATATCATAGGTGATCTTGAGTCAGGAATCGTAGTAAAGGTTCGGTGAGGTCACTTCTGTGATTAAGCCCTGTAATTAACTTTATCATGGTGGACGTTATTTGTGAGCATAAATGTATGCTAATTACTGTTTTTCCAAGCTTGGCCAAAATATCTTCTGATCTTCTAATGAGTAGCATGAGTAAGGGTGAATATGATGACATTAAAAGGTGCCTCCTAACTGATTTATCAATTACTCCAAGATTCTAGAGCCATCCAGGACAACAGATAATAAATTGGGAATCCCTGCTGTCAAAGAACATTGGAAAGAGACCTTTAAATGATTCATCCAACTGAAGTGGCTTGAATAGACAGGAGACCGGCGTGAAATACCAACGGGGTGGAACTTTGAAAAAAGTCATCCTCGTCTTTCTTTTTACATTAAGGACAGAAAAGGAGGAGGAGAAGACAAAGTTATATAGGAGTGTGTCGCAATGCAGAAAATAGTCCAGTATGCTGGGAATGATTCAACGGCCACTTGTTTTATCTCAATAGAAACTGAATGTCCATATTTCCATCTCTATCCCTTTGTCTCCTTCTCATTTGTTTTTATATAGGCCGAACAGGAGGAAAAATTCTGTATTAATATCGAAAGAAAGAAGCATCCATTTCCATGAAGAATATAGTGACACTAATAAATTATCATCAGAGCCTTGACTTATACTGACAGGGATTCTATTCAGCAATTTCAAACACAATGTATCAGTCACTGCCCCAGGTATATTCTAACCAGAGGGACGGCATGCTTGCGTCAGTGACTATACTGCCATATATATTTATTGACAGAGCGCTTTGCTCCAGGGATAACTGAGATTGACCATCATAATTATTCTGCACAGTCTGACAGCGAAACCCCCAAGTTACTGGAATGCGCATTTTTATTATGACAGTAATACACAATCTCATTTATGTTTGAAGCTGATTGTATCATCAGTGTTAAATTTGAAAAGATACAGCCATATAATGCTGTAATGAAGTGCTGTGGAAGATATCAGAAATCGTCTAACGTGATGTCGGCACCCATTAGGGCTAATTTTGGCTTCGGTGAAGAAAAGTCATTTTTAAAAGGAAGAATTTAAAACATTCAGCCATAACTCACTCCTGCCGATGACAATTTTACTTTCTCTGTGTGTTGAAAGGTCAATTTCAAATGGGTGACTGCAAACTAAAGGCTTCTCGATCTTTATTGGTGGAATTTGTTCCACACTGGCATGAGAAAAGAGATTTAAAGGGGTTTTATTTAAATGCACTGCCATCACTTGACATACTTGCTCTTCTCTCAGTCAGAGATTTCAGTGTTATAAAACTCTCAGAAGGTCTTTGTTGCTTCAGTCTCCTGTGCTCTTTGGGCCTGGTAATCTAAGACAAGTAAAATAGTGACTTGTGTGGCTGTCAAAGGAAGTTGCTTCTTTGTGTGGAAACAAACATAATCCAATTCATACAGTGGCCCCAAACGTATTTGGACGTGTATAAATGCATAATTGTTCTTGTTTTAGAAATGAAATCTATAATCACATACCATAATCCTAGACCTTTCAGGTCGTTTTAGAGGATGTAAGAAGTCAGTTCCCCTTGAGTTCACACAAATGTTCTAGCAGATAATCCACAGGTGTAGCTCATCACATTTCAATATATAATATAATGATAAATTACAATATCATAATTGGATCTCGATTGAGAGAGACCCAGCATGTTCATTAGAAAAAAAAAGATTCTGCAGGGTCAGATTCAGTCTCTCTCGCACCTCATAGAAGCAGTTCTAACCACAATTTAAAAGTTGGTCTCAGAGTTTGCATTAATTTAGATAACATGCTTCATCATCTTTGAACTGTAGGACATGATATGAATGCTATACTGTTTATATATTAATCAAAATAATCTGTTGGATCTATGGCGCACTTCAGTGGCTTTCTCCTTCTCTGCACGGCAGTGCAGTTTGCCCCTGGGCGTTTTGACAGCGCAGTTAAAAGAGTTATTTTCTCTAAAAGAGCAAATACACAGCTGCCGTTGAATGTCCTTTTCAGGACACGTCTTTTTAAAGACGTCTTTCTGCCTCTGTGTAGTTTCTGGATGCGGTTGATTTCTCCCCACCTTTGATGGTCATAAAAGCTGCCTTGTGTGCCTGGGCTGCGATTACAGCGTTTTATGAATGGTTTATGTTCTCAGTGCGAGAAAATAGCCATGACAGCATTGCGGTCACAGCTTTCTTTTGTCATGAGAGAAAGCCACTTCAGCCGCCCCCCGTGCTTCACCTACTTCCTACGAGATTGGGGCAGGTGCCGTGGGCGATTTGGGGACAATGACGGGCTTCGTTCGCCGGGTAAATCCCCTCGAACCACCGCCTCCCTGGCACGCTTGCTTGATCCGTCCAAGCTCGGGATGAGTGTGGCCCACTTCGCGGCCTGCTGGCCGGTAACTTGAGCTCCCGGAATTGGATGACGACATCGCCGCTGCTTACAGCGGTGTTGCTGATGACTGAAAACTGATGCTGATGACTCGCCTGGGCCACCACCTTCGGGTCTGCTCGCCCAGTCTGAGCCTAATGCACAGAGGTCCGCTATGCTTACCCAGATACCGCGAGCACGAGGCTGGACCGGAACCCCCCCCCGGTTCCTTTCTTCCCGGGCGTGCGTTACGAGTTGAGTAAGCCGGCGGCTTCCTCGCTCCTCCGCTCACACTACCCTCGATGGTGGATCGGTGCCAGACTGCTTCTGCCCTGCAAGCCATGGCCCCTCCTGCAACCAACACCAGGCCAAGGCACTTCAAAACTTGCAATTGGGTAGTCCTGTCCTTGATGAGCTGCAGGAACTGCGCTCAATGACCGATCACACCCCCCGGGCTACGAAGGTCAGAAGTGCCGGCACGCGAACGGGCGATGGCCACCCTTGTGGTCCAGAAAGATAATCTATGGACTGGACCTGGTCGAAATGCGGGAGGTAGACAAAGCACGCTTTCTCGAACGCCCCTGTCTCCAAGTTCCGTCCATTCGGCGGCACCATAGACAATTCCGCCCAGCAGTCCTCAGCGGAGTCGTCAATGGTTCGCGCCACAAAAATAGAGCCAGACCCTCCAACCGAGATGAATAAGGGTTTCTACAGCTCTTACTTCATCGTACCCAAGAAAGGCAGTGGCTTACGACCGATCTTGGACTTGCGAGTTTTCAACCGGGCTTTGCACAAACTCCCGTTCAAAATGCTCACGCAAAAACACATCTTAACTTGCGTCCGGCATCTAGATTGGTTCGCAGCGGTAGACCTGAAGGACAAATGCTCAGGCACCTCAGCCATTTGGGGCTTCAGGTCAACCGGGAAAAGAGCAAGCTCGCCCCGGTTCAGAGCATCTATTTTCTTGGCAAGGAGTTAGACTCAGTATCAATGTCAGCACGTCTCACCAATGAGCGTGCACAGTCAGTGCTGAAATTCCTCGCCACGGTCAGACCAGGAACAGCCCAGAGGCTCCTGGGGCATATGGCACCCTCCGTGGCGGTCGCGCCACTGGGGTTGATGCATATGAGACCGCTTCAGCACTGGCTTCAGACTTGAGTCCTGAGACGAGCTTGGTGCCGCGGCACGCATGTGTGATGATCACCTCCGCCTCCGCCAAACATTCAAACCCTGGACAGACCTCTGCTTTCTGCGGGCAGGAGTACCCTTGCAGCAGGTGTCCCGATGCGTCCTGGTCACGACCAACGCCTCCAGATTGGGTTGGGGTGCTGTGTGCAACGGGCACGAAGCCGTGGGTGTTGGAAAGGGGCCCCGCTGCGCTGGCACATCAATTGCCTAGAGTTACTGACTGTTTTCTTTGCCCTGTGGAAGTGTCTCCCGTTAGTTCGAAACTTTACGCCCTGAAGTGGAGCTTGTTCGCGAATTGGTGCTCTTTGGTGGTCCGAATTGGTGGTCCAAAATTCAGCAGAGGAATTCGCCGACCCAATCCACTGCGGGTACTTAAATATACCCTATACTGGAATAGGTGCTCCATAGGTCGGGACTCTTGCGTGGACTCCTCCTGTGAGTGGACCCATGTCTCCCTTAGGCAGTTTCAGCTGCCCTCCGGTCGCCGTGTTGTAGCAACTCCCCCCTCTTTGAGGCTGGATCTACCACCACGCTATTTTTTCACATGTGACCTGAGTGGCCCATGTGATGTATTCACCACTTTTACCTCCCCGTCCCTGGGCAGGTGTGGTCTCTGCAGGGTCTTTTCCCCCTGAAAGAATAGGAAACTGGGTAAGACCCCCTTCACACGATGCGTGTAAGGGCCCAAGCCGTTTGGCTATATGCGAGAAACATAGAGAGAAAAGAGGCCCAGCTAGGCTCGGCCCGACTTTTATAGGGCATTGGGGAAGGGCCTGACACAACTAGTCGCCTTTGCACATGAAATACTTTCCTGCTCGTGTCAGCAGTACACGTACATGGCTCAGCGCATGGCGTGATTTAAATTGGACCCCTAGTGTCGCTTCTTCGACACAACGTTGAAGTGAGCGACAGAAGGGGAACGTCTTTGTTACGTATGTAACCTCTGTTTCCTGATGGAGGGAACGAGATGTTGTGTCCTCCCGGCCACGTCGCTGAGCCGAGCCACTGTGGTGGCCAGACCATTTCCGGCTCCTCAGAAAAACCCTGAATGAACTCGACGTATTTCCCCGCTTTTATACCCGTATGTCCGGTGGCGGGTATACAAATACTGTCTGCCTAATTCTCATTGGCCTTTTTTCATAGATCAGAGGCATATTCGGCGCTCAAGAGAGACCCCTAGTGTTGCTTCTTCGACACAACGTCTCGTTCCCTGCATCAGGGAACAGAGGTTACATACGTAACCTAGACATTATCGTTTCTGCTCTAAAGTGAAGTCACTTTAGAGCAGGCCTCGCCCACGACTGGTGACGGACTCCACCCTCCTCCCCCAAGTGACCTACACACAGTCCTCCATTTTTTTGTAGAGAACAATAATATCTTAGCTTCGTAAGAGTCATAAGTGTTCTGTTGTTGGCTGAAAAAGTGAACATAAGAGTCTTCGTGTACTTTCAGCATCAGAGCCACTGAAGACGCAGAGGTCAAGCTGGACTTGTAATCTGGCATACCGACGCACTTTGGGGGCGATCAGGTGCGGACTGGCCATTGGAAGAACTGAACGGGCTGGTGGGTCGGCCATGAAACAGGTCAAATGGGCCGCAATTAGCTAAAATTAGTCGCCACGTTATGCAGAATAGATAAAAAACCGGCTCCATGATATGTAGAAAAGGACAGTGAACACCGCACCGCTTAGCGTTTGGGCCAGTTACTATGTAAAATCCCGGGACGAATTCTCTTCACAGTCCAGCCCTGCCTGAACTCCAGTATTTAAGCAGTCATATCGGTTCTGATTTGTTGTTGCTGTAGTAACCGAAGCACGAGCTGTAAAGGCACAGCCCTCTTCCAGAAAGGGGCCGGGGAGCAGCAGCTCGTTTGTATTTAAAGAGACAATCAGTGTGTTTTTGATTCCACCCAATAAGAGCTGAAACTTCACAGACACATTCTGGGGACACCTGAGACTTACATTACATCTTGTAAAAAGTGGAATAATAGGTCTCCTTTAAAACAAGATCAGTTTGATTTATCTTATTTCAGAAACAACACTGCATAAGATATTTAGGTTTTCAGACAATGTATTTTTAACATATATGTATTTTGTCTTACTGTACTGGCAGAGTTTTTAAAGTCAAAACAAGTGAAAAAGCTATTAATGATTTCAAATCAAAATCACACTACTATGTACACAAGCGCAACAGTAGGTGAAAGTCTCGTGTGCAGTTCCGAGCAACATAGCAGTCATGACAGTGATGAGACATATACCAATTTACAATAAACAACATATTTACACAACACAATTTACATTTCAAATGTACACATATTTACACATCACAATACTAATATACAATGTACAGTAAACAATACACACAATATAGTATACACATATAATAAAAATAAAAAATAAGAGTATATAAAAATATATATGCAGTAGTTATATTGTGGAGAATATAATTATGACAGTCCAGTGTGAGATAATAAGATGACGATTAATAAAGTGCAGTGCTGATTATTGATCGTGAGAGATCAATTGTTCAAAAGTCTGTTTGCTTGGGGAAGAAACTGTCATGTAGTCAGCTGGTTCGGGTCCTGAAGCTGCGATACCGCCTGCCTGATGGAAGCAGTGAGAGCAGCCCATGATTCAGGTGGCTGGAGTCTCTGATGATCCTCCGAGCTTTTTTCACACACCGCCTGTTAGATATGTACTGGAGGGAGGGAAACTCACCACCAATGATGTTTCTGGCAGTTCGCACCACAATTTGCAGGTCTTTGCGGTTGTGGGCAATGCTATTGCCGTACCAGGCGGTGATGCAGCCAGTCAGGATGCTCTCTACAGTACTGGTGTAGAATCGTGTGAGGATATGTTGGTTCATTGCAAACTTCCTCAGCCGTCTCTGGAACAAGAGGCGCTGGTGAGCCTTCTTCACAACGGCCTCAGTGTGGACGGACCATGTGAGTTCCTCAGTAATGTGGACACTGAGGAACGTGAAATTGCTGACTCTCTCCACCAGTGCTCTATTAATGGTGATGGGGCTGTGTTCTCTGTCTTTCCTCCTGAAGTCCACTACAAGCTGACTGACGTAGGCATGGCATGGAGGATGAGGAGCTGCAGTGAAGAGCAAGAGACAGGACCAAGAGAGTTTTTACTTGTTAGGAAAGTTTTGAACTGAAATTGGCCACACCCCAAATGTATCCTGAACCAAACAGAACTGGATTTTCAGAGTTACATGGTCGACTTGTCTGTCCTTTTCAAAGTTGATTTACGATCCTTTGTGTGGAGGATTCTTACAAATTCCCGCTCAAAATATTGAATCTTTAATCATGAACATTATATCTTGAAAACGGTGCAAGAGACATGACATTCGTTGTCATCAACATTCTCTACATAAACAAGCAAGCATTTACATACTAATATGACATTCTTTCATGAATATTATACATGTAAGTAACAAAACATGAAAATCCCTGATTACAAATCATACTGGTTAAGTAATTGGTTTTATAACGTGGATAAAACTTTACACATTATGAGAAACCTGATTGTCAAGGTATATTATCAGGTTAAGCCTTGAATAGTTAGCATTCTTAGTAGAATGAGATGAATAATATAAGATTAATGATTATACTTATTGATTTGTTAGTTAGAAGTGATTACATATCACTACACATATTTTAAAAGGTGCGTTGCTATAATCATTAATTTGTCAGTTATAAAAGTGATCACAAGTCATGAAAGTCTGAAAGAGTGATTTCAGAATTATCTAGCAATTATGGTGTATATTTTTTGTGTCCAAATGTATCTTGTATATTTTATAGGATTAAAGTACTGGGACTTTGTGTGAAATGTTCATTCATTCCTTTTAGCTGCTGTTTGCCAAATGAGGATCTCATGACTAAATATAATCCAGAATAAAGATTCATAGTATTGGTGTTGTTTTGTTTATTGTAATTCAGGAGGACCATGCGGTACCTGATGAGCTAAGAGAGAATGTCATTGTAATGTGCAGATGGGGAGAGGAGGTGTCGTGGGGAGAAACAAATGTCACTGTTTTAGGTCTATGTTGATTTTGGGCCTTGGGACTGTCTTCACAAATCTCTGTTTCCTGATATGGCTGCGGATTTATGAATAAAGGTTTCTTGGCCATTTGGTCGTACAGAGGGTTTAAGTTTGTGGAACAAAGAAGGGTCGTCTTTTTTGGTCAGCTCGGTCATTACAAATCCTAGCTTGAGATTAAGCAGGCATGGGAGAGATGGTCTCCTTCAGAAATGTAGGCACCATGGATTCGTTTTTATGACTCTCTAATGGCTCGGTGGGGGATCTCTCTGATCTGAGGAATGAGGTGTTGTGTTCATTTGATGGCTTCATTCATGGATACTCCTACAATGATGATGAGTCTACATACAGAAGGGAGGTTGAACAACTTGCTCACTGGTACAGTCATAACAACCTAGAGCTCAAAACGCTAAAAACAGTGGAGATGATTATGGACTTTAGGAGGAACACACCAACACTGACCCCACTCACCATTCTAAACAGCACTGTGGCAGCCGTGGTGTCATTTAGGATCCTGGCCACTACCATCTCACAGGACCTGAAGTGGAAGACCCACATTGACTCTATTGTGAAAAAGACCTAGTAGAGGTTGTACTTCTTTCACCAGTTGAGGAAGTTCAACCTGCCACAGGCACTGCTAATGCAGTTGTACTCAGCAGTCATTGAGTCTGCCGTCTGCATTTCAGTAACTGTCTGGTTTGGTTCAGCTATGAAATTGGACTTTAAAAGGCTTCAAAGGACAGTTAGGAATGTGGAGCATATTATTGCTTGCCCCTTGCACCCCCTTCAGGAGCTGTACACTTCCAGAGTGAGGAAAAGGGCTGGAAAAATCACTCTGTACCCAATTCACCCTGCCCACTACCTTATGAACTCTTGCATTCTGCCCAGCACTAAAGAGCTCTGAGCACCAGAACCATCTAGCACAAGAACAGTTTTTTTTCCCCTCAGGCTATCCATCACATGAACAGTTAAAACTGTCCAATTGCCCCACAGCTTAGTCAATTATATTTATTTTACATTCTTCTGCATGACATTCCCTTGCAATGTTTATAAAAGATTTGTATTTGTACATATACGTATACATATAAATATTATAATATAATATTTTCTTATTGTGTATTTCTATATATACTTATATTTCATATTGTCTTATCTATCTCTCTCTCTCTCTCTCTCTCTCTCTCTCTCTCTCTCTCTATATATATATATATTATAATATCTGTCTTGTTGCTGTATTGTTTGTACACTGCAAGAAAAATTCCTTGTATGTGTAAGCATACATGGCAATAAAGCTCATTCTGATTCTGATTCTGAATTGTGTGGAGTGGTGCCAGATGGGCTAGTTTGAGTATTTCTGTAGCTCCTGATCTCCTGGTATTTTCATACACAACAGTCTCTAGAATTTACTCTAAATGTTGCCTAAAACAAAAACCATCCAGTGAGGGGCAGTTCTGTGGACGGAAATTCCTTGTTGATGGGAAAGGTCAACAGAGAATGGCCAGACTGGTTCGTACTGACAAAGTCTACAGTAACTCTGATAACCGCTCTGTACAATTGTGGTGAGAAGAATAGCATCTCAGAATGCTATTCTTAGATGTGGGTTGGCGCTGTTTTGGTGGAACGCGGGGGACCTGCACAATATTAGGCAGATGGTTCTAATGTTGTGGCTTTTCGATGTATACACATTATATGCTCATATGAATATCTTGTCTCAGCTCTAATGTCTGTTGTTAAATGAAGGTTCATTGCATTTCCATATACATGTTTCCCCATTTATTGACTCTTCAAGTTCACATTTATTTTCAAAGAATAAACATCAACTACCAACTGACGAGCAGCTAACACCAAACACAGTTAATTTCTTAAAGGAATATTCCAGATTCAATACAAGTTATTCACAGTCGACAGCATATGTGACAGTATTGATTACCAAAAAAAAAAAAAAGAATTTTGAATTGTCCCTCCTTTTCTTTAAAAAAGGCAAAAATCAAGGTTCCTGTGAGGCACTTTAGAAGTGAATGGGGCCAATCCATAAATGTTAAAATACTCATGTGTGATATCATGATTTTAGTGTGATATCACGAATGTTGGTAATGACTTACTAACCTTTTCTGTGTAAAGTTATAACCAATTTTACAACTTTGTTGCCATGACGATGTAATGTCAAAAAAATCTAAAATTACAATTTAAACAACTTTATAGCTCAAATAATACATGAGTTTTAACAGAAAAATTACGTAAGTGCTTTTATAAAATTATAAGCTTCACATTTCTGCCTTTAAACCCCCCAAAATTGGCCCCATTCACTTCCATTGTACAGTTGCTTACTGTTACTTAAATTTTTGAGGGTTTTTTAAAGAAAAGGATGGACGAGTCAAAATTATTTTTTATTATTATTTTTTTTGGTAATGCTACAAATGCTGTGAATTGAGCTTAACTTGTATTGAACCCAGTATATTCTTTTAAGCCGCATTTACACTGCCAGCAACAACGTCTTTTGATATCGCTAGTCCTTGTACTCTATGTCACTAGTAGGCATTCCTGTTCTACTAATGTTTTTGGTGGACTGCTCAACTGGCAAAAACATTGCCAATTCTGATGACAAATGAGATGTACTGCCAGTATAACTAAGATATTGTTCGAATTATTATTTGGTAAGGAATCAGTATTCTTACCACTAAAAGACACATTATCCAGTGTTTTTATATAAGCTGCTGCAGTGCTCAATGCATCATATCATTAATAAGATAAACAATCTATCAACGCATGAATTTCTTACACACATTTTTTTATATTATAAACATGTATGGGGTTACAGACAAGTCATATAAAACAGTAAAATCATTCACAGTAACTTAATTTCTCTTCTGTCTTGCCTGCACTCCACACAAGTGTCTCACAGCAGATGGATGAAGAGAGCTACACTGACTTCACGCTCATTTGTTGTCTCTCCCGAATGTCGTTCGTCATTTGCATCAAACTTTTCTCAACTTTGTCATGTTGCTCACCATGCCTACATCTTGTTTTTAGTTCCTGTGACCATTAGTCAGTCTGCTCATATTGAAAATTATTAACATCCTCTCACTTTGTCGCTGTGTGTCACTGGCAGTGTGATCGTGGCTTTAGTCTCCGACCTGCAAAATGGAGGGTAGAGTGAAGGTGATTGTTTTTTCCTTTGTATGTCCTGGTAAAGTGTCATAGATGATGAATGCAATGAGGCCTCTCCCCGAAATTCCACTTTTGCTGTAATTGTCATGCAGTCGCTTGTAGCTACATCTGCTAATGCAGAAACCAGTTTCAACTGAGGCATCGAGTCTGTCTCGAGACTGTCATTCTAACCCCTGACATGAGATCTGGAGAACAGACTAATTTATTTTCTTTGTTTCTTACTCACTGTCTTTCGCTCCCATTTTCTCTCCTCCTCTCCCTTACTATATATATTTTATCGTATTTCTTTCCTCTCTGCATAGTCAGATTTGTGGTTAATTGAATAAGGTCATATTTTGGAAAAAAGCAGCGATTAAGCTGACAGAGGAATCAGAATTGTGGTTGTGTCACACTGATACCTTGGTGGTAATTACTTCTTTGTCACCATCTCCTGCCCTCTGTTATTAGAAGAAAAATGCTATACTGGACCTTTTTGTCCTGTTTGATTTTTGAAATGGAAAGGTTGAGTCATAATAACGACAATTATAAAATACATTGATTTGGTCTTGGAGGCTGAATGGTCAATGAAGCATTCCTGCCGTGATATAGTTACAGTGAAGCAAAACATCTGTTCACCTAGCTACCATGTGCATATCACTGAGCAGTTGCCATAGAGGCCAGCTATATTCATCTTAGCTTAGATGTAACAAACTTTATATCTATTATTCACCATCCTTACAAGCTTTATCTTCAGAATAATGATAGATTAGAGAATCTTTTTAAATAATTTTAATAAAAATATAGAGATTTTGACATTAGATTCTGACATTTATTTAGCTTCGAAGAGTTCTAAACGCTGGAATAGGGCAGAAATTTGTGATGTTTCCGGGAACATTACACTGACAAAAATCATGTTCTTTGCATTCTTTATTTACTGCAGATGCAGATCAAGTGTTTACTATCACCTAAAATCCAACCAAACAATACAGTATAGCTTGTTGCAGTTCTGTCTTGGAATGTCCGCTGACGCACCACTAAAAGAAAAACAATTATAATTTTGACCCAGTTACCGCTTATCTTTCTAAGCATCAGCAAACGATTGCTGGGTGATGATAAACCATGATTATCATTATGTGGCTGTTGCCAGTGCTAAAAGCAGAATAAGACGGTAACTGTGTTTGGAATGGCAAACTCCTCTATACAGAATGGGTAGTATGCCATTTCGAACTCTGCAGAGCTTTTCATGTGGAGATAACACTTTAAAGTGGCACCTTAACGCCCTAACGTGAATCTTGTGGAAATAGCCACAGCCTGCCAGCAGATTAAAGAGATTTAATGTGCATTGCAACAAAATTGCAACAAATGTTTTTTTTTTTGTTTTTTTAATTAGTTTAACTATTAGTTTAACATTTAATTTTACTTGAATTTATACTTTTTAGTGTAGTTCTATCTTTACACTGTGGAAGGTTTTTCAAAAATTTGAATAAAAATAATTGTTAAATATTGTTTGGTTTTCTTTCCTTAGAAGCAAATAAATACATTTTGACAGGAAAAGAAGTATATGTAAAGTAAAATTTTTTCACTTTTTAAAATCGGTGATTAAAACTTTTAATCCACTAAGACAAAGCAAGAGCTCCCACCCTTCAACGTTAGTAACACGTCAGTAACTGCATCTTTTCTGGGGTGCGTCATATGACCATCTGACATTGTAAACTTGTTTGAAATATATTAGAAAATATTAAATGTAGGCTATAAATTGTGCAGATGATTCAAATGCTGGAAAGTGAGACTCATGTTTTATTACATGAGTGTTTATCAAAGTGTGGACCACAGATTCATCGCAGGGAGTCCACACGTTCCTTGAAAAGTAATTTATTATTTAAAAAAAAACTGATATATAGAGATATGGATTGTGAATGAATTGATTTGTTGATTAATTGTCTAAAAAACTGTGAACACTGTATCTATGTGACATTATAAAAATTATTCTGTTTGTTTTGGTTTTAGTTGGGCAGTGTGTGACTATCTGTTTGTTCTATTAACAGTAGATAGGGGCGTATTTGGAAGGATGCTTGAATACAATGTTTATTTTTGCTGTTCCATTCAGTGGCACAAAAATTACACACTTCAGTTTCATTTCACTGCAAAGACCATTTGTAAATGCTTAGCTCTTATCACGAAAAAAAAACAAAAAAAAAAAAACATGGTTTATAAAAAATGATTTATTTTTTTATGTATGATAAGAGTGAAATTTTGCAAGCTTGAATCAAATTGGAGTTGTGGTGGCGTAGTTTAGCTAAAGCACTAAAATGTAATGCAGAAGGTTGTCGGTTCGATCCCCACAGCCACCACCATTGTGTCCTTGAGCAAGGCACTTAAATCCAGGCTGCTCTGGGGGATTGTCCCTTTAATAAATGCAATGTAAGTCACTTTGGATAAAAGTGTCTGCCAAATGCATAAATGTAAATGTAAATTGATGTCACCTGTTTGAGCGCCATTGCAACATGTGTCCAAGTATGTGCACTAACCCCTTCTGCACTTGCTTGTGAGTCACAAAGGGAAAAAAAGTGTCAGTTAAGAACGTCAATGTTAATATGTAGTTGTGGCACAACATTGGTGTTTGTGTGTATACATGTCCATGTCTGAGTGTGGACAGTGGCAGCTGGAGCTGTCAAACTATGCAGAATGAATGAATCACTGTTTGGGTGCTCGTGATATGCTGGAGAGCATACGGTTGAGCATCTGCGGGGTCTCCATTAACTGGACACTCACCTCGCCATCATTCAGCCAGCCCATTTTAAAAGCAAATTTGCCGCTTCCTTCAGATGCAGCCACACTCGTCCCCTCATAGACCTAAATGTCAGAGCATTTTAGACAAAGAAAGAGATTTGTCCATTAATGCCATCAGCTGGAATGGTGATTTGGTGTTTAGATTGTATCAGTGGCCCCAGCGGTAGGTCCTGTGTTGAGTGCTTCGCACATGCCCTAATGAACTGGGGAGCAGATGACGGGCTTATTTACCACTTTGGGTAATATATAAGAGGTATTGAGAGGTATTGATTCATGCTGTTGTTATGGCTTAATTGTGTGTAATTGTATATGCTGTCAGGGGTTGTATGCACACTGATAGTGCATTTGGGTGAATGGAATTAAGTACATTTACATCCTGCAATGTGACACAATATATTCCATCTTTTATACATTATTTTATACAGCTTTTTTTGTGTATTTTGTTATTGTTATTTTGCATAACAATTAATTATGCAACTTTTATGACCTCATATTATTATCCTCACAAATGAATTGTTGTCTTACATATTTAAAAAAATTATGGTTTATTTAATGAACACAGATTTAGAATTACACATTGTGTAACTAGAAATATTAAGTATATGTTGAGTTTTGCTTTCAGCTTGCTCACTGGGGGTAATATTCCAGGTTCTATTCAAGTTAAGCTCAATCGACTTTGTGGTATAATGATGATTTAATGAAAAGAACAAAAATTTGGTTTACAGTGAGGCACTAACCATCAAAGTGAATGGGGCCAATCCATAAACGTAAAAATTATAATATTAAACAATACTGGTATTAACATGGTTTTAGTTTGATAACATTTCTTACTAAGTTTATCTAGGTAAGTCATATACAATTTTACAACGTTGTTGCTATGATGGCAAAATGCTGTAAACCCTAAAACGACCATATAAATGATGATCCAAACACCTTCACAGCTCAAATAATACACAAGTTTTAACAGAAGAATCAATATGATTGCTTTTAGAAAATTAGAAGCTTCACATTTCTGCATTTAAACTATCGAAAAAGTATCCCCCTTGACTTCCATTGTAAGTGCCTCACTGTAACTTTGATTTCTGCTTTGTTTAAAAAAAGAAGGGATGAGTCAAAATAGGCAAAAATTTAGCCTCAGTCACCATTCATTTCATTGAATCTGTTTTCCATATAACAAAAGTGAATGGGGACTGAGGCTGTATTTGTATTCCACAGAAGAAATAAGTAATATGGGTGAGTAAGCGATGACTAAAAAAATAAATATTATAAAAAATAGGTATTGTATTAAGATTCTAATCACTGCAACCAGAGGTCAAAGTCATCCAAATATTGGCAGAAAGGATATGACCACCAGGAGATGCCACCAAGTACATTACACAGACACAGTGATGGTATAAATGACACAGAATGGAACTGAATGAGATCTAGTTACTCATGCCTGCATGCTTTGGAGAGAGAGCATGCCCTTAGTCATTGTTGTATTTGCATGTGTAATTTGCTCTTATGTGCAAATAATATGTTCCCTTTACAAAAAGCTTCACTATGATGCTGCGCTGCTAAGCGCTATGGGGAACAATCCTAGTTGTGACCGAGCTGTGAATAATGTGTGTAACACATCAATGAACATTGACTGGAATTTATAGCCTCGGCTGATGTAATCATTAGATGCACCTGAGGCCAGGCTATAAATGGATGCGTTCAGAGCGATTCTGTGGCTGTGTGTTTCACAAACCCTATCAAAACTTTCTTTCCTCTGTTAGGAGTTAGAATTTGTTAGGCAGTGTGCAGTGAACCTTTTCTCTTCTGTTTAGAATATATAATATATATATATATATATATATATATATATATATATATATATATATATATATATATATATATATATATATATATATAAAAAAAGAGAGAATGACTGAAAGCCGCAAACGATGCGTGTTCCCCTCTTCTTGCTCTATAGCTGAAGAGGACACGCGTCAGTTTTTGCTCTGTTTGTTTGGGGGAAGAGCACACTGCTCTTCGCGCTCGCCTTGCTTGCTTCTGGGAGTCAGCACTCACGAAAAAAAAAAAAAAAAAAAGAGATAGTTCGTGGGCCTCTTGCATGGATTTGGCTGAGGAGCAAGAGACGGGTTTATCCCTTTCTCTCGCTCTCTCCCCAAACCCAGCTGGTCCTGGCGCGTTCCGACGCTTCTTCGGATCATGAGGAGGATCGCGATTCTCTTCCCGCCTCCAAGCTTTCCGTCCGCGATAAAAAATCTACGGAGGAATTGCTCGTTGTTGTTACTCGTGCGGTTGCCAGACACCAGTTGGACTGGCCACGCGAAAAAGAGACCCCCCAACCCTCCAAATTAGGGGATAGATTTTATCTTCCAGTCTAAGAAAGGGAACGCCTCATGAGTCCCTTCCCTTCTTTGATAACCTCCATGCTCTCGAGCCCCAAATGAGACATGAAACTCTCCTTGGGGCGAGCCGCCTGTCTCATCCCAGAACTTGACCTGGGTAAACAAGCACACTGGGGAAAAAGAGGTCTTTGGGGAATAACCTGGCGGAACCACTCCCATTGGGGTCCCCAAATCGGCTCCAGCACTAACCACATGGTCATGTTCTCGCAGTGAGAGCACGAGCCATCCACAAACGCTATCTCAGCGTGGCTGTAGCCCAAACAGGTGAGACGGTCTCATGGCTGTCAGAGGCAGAGAGGTAACGACCGCGACGAGGAACGATACACAGACAGAAATGTTTCTTTAAAAAGATGCTCTCCATCAGTGCCCACTTTTTTAGACGAAAATATTCTTTCAGAATATACACTCTTTTAGCTGTCAAAGTGCCCAGGGGTGTTTATCTGCACTTTATCTGTGCATGAGGGGGAGAAACCGCTGAAATGCGCTGTATATCTTCTGAAAAAATCTTAATGAGTTGATCCGAATTTATACCCAAATGTTCGGGGGAGTGGCATGCAAATTCCACTCGCCAATTCCCATTGGCCTTTTTTCAAAGATCAGAGGTGTTTGGGCTCCCAAGAACAACCCCTAGTGTAACTACATCGACACAACATCGAGTGAGTGACAGATAGGATACGTTTTTTTTCAGAGCTACATTATATTTACGCTGAGATGTCAAAAAATAATAATAATAATAATAAAAAAAAATGTCTTGTTTTTTTTTGCAGTTTCTTGGGCTGAGAGTCTCATAATTTATCATAATCTATATCATTAAAACAATTTAAAAGTTTTCTTTAAAATGATACCAAACAACTGATCCTTTTTATTTTTTTGGAGAGTTATAAGCTTCGGAGCTAAAGGGTTAAAATAAATCGTCACCTACACTTCCCCTTATACATATATTGTATTTAAGTTTTAACCTAAAAATCAATGGACACGTTTTGCGTCAACTGCACATTTGTGTGCATGCATGTTTGCTCAACTCACAACTTATACTGTATGCATCTCAAATCCAGCAATTTGACATTTAACCAAGTGACCAGCAGAGGGAGCATGTTTCAGCTGAGCTTGCAATATTTGTGCCCACCCTGAGACTGATCTGGAAACAGAACAGAGGGGATTAAACGTCCCCAGAGAGCAAATGCTGTCTGATGCATCAGAAACATGGATCAGAGTTCACTGCACTCTAACTGTTCTGCAATCAGTGCATGACTGTCATTTGCATGCGTGTTGTTTTCTCACAGTGTCTGGCATACTGTATGTCTATGCAATAAAGCTAATAAGCATTCTCATTCAGTCTCCTTTTTGTCCTTGTACGAAAACCATATGGCCAATATTCTTGTTGAGTTCGTATAAACAATAATTTAAGCATAGAACGAATAAAAGAACTGAAAATGGTAATTTATATGTGGCTAACTTATTTTCGCAATATGTATTACTCATGACAGATGTTCGTGATATCAGTGTGTGGTAGTCTAAAGGTGTGAACGAGAGATGGAAAGAGAGAGAGCAAGAGATAGAGAAACCATCTTTAATTTATGATAGGTCTTACAGTCCCTCTTCAGCCTCTCACAAGTCATATGGTAGGATTCTCTCCAACAACCTAATGCTCCTATCTTTAGCATGCATAGCCCTCGATAACTCTGTTTAACAGATTCCTTTGACTGAAATGGACAGAGCGAAAAAATAACAAGAGCAGTGTTTCATTTCTCTATTTTTGCTTTTATCTAAAAGCCCTCTATGCGTATGTCCCTGGGACCCTGTGTCATCATTTATGCAAACACCTTCTCATGGGCACACGTTACTGCACAGATAGGGTGAGAAAGAGAGATGGTTTGAGACTGTCTTCACGTGTAAAATCTGTCCACCACCAGAGAATGAAAAGAGACCTAGTTAGATTTAAAAATAATTGTTCACCCAAAAATGAAAATTCTGCACCATGTTAGCTTCAGTTATCATTCACTTTCATTATATGTAAAAAAATAAATAAAAAAAAAGATGCAACATCCTGCCTAACATAGGAATCCCAGAATATTGTGTTCCACGGATGTAAGTCACACGGGTTTAAAACAACATGTAGGTAAGGGAATGATGACCAAATTTTCATTTTAGGGTGAACTATCCTTAAATAAATATAAAATGTTGTCATATAATCTTTATTTATATTATTAGATTTTTATAACAATTGCTGCAAATCATATGTATAGGGTATTTATGTGTTTAAAGTCAGCATGACTGCAAAGTCAGCTTGGTCCAGTGTTTTAAAAAACATTCTGACATGTCAACATGACATTTTGAATGTTCCTTGTCTTATAGTGCACTTTTATCATTTAATCATTTAGCATTATTCCAAAGGGGGGGAAATGGAAAGGAATTAATTATTTTTCTTGTTTTCTCATTTCAAATAAAATTACATAGGTCACACACACTTTTGGTTAATTTCAAGGTAGTTGGTTAATATTAACCTATATCTAAGGTGTTGCTTTTTGGTGTTGTTTTAGGCTACTGTTTAAGATAATGCAGCTTTTCTGAAATCTTGCCAATACTTGATGCAGTAATTTATTACAATAATAGCAAATAACTACATTTGAAAAAGAAGCACTCTTATTGGCGCAATATTTAGCCTCCTGTTCCATTCATAAAGCCTTCTCCAAAGTGGGTGCGGGTGGTGTTACAGGAGTGCAGTAGTTCTCCAGAGTCCACTCACATTCACGTCTAGCTTCATTCTGGTATGAACCCTTTTCACAATCCAATCAATCTCCAATGGATAATAACAAGTCCCTCCTTACTTTTTTTTTCCCTTGCTTGTTGAAAATTCTGTTTTACTTGGAAATGTGTCACATTGTGGAATTAGAATGGATTGTGAAGTCTGTTTTAATGTTGTCTTTAATTCAATGGGTTCCATTTTACTCATTCATGTCAAAAACTGTCTTCTTTACTTCACATTAAAACATTTTAGTGCAAATTCCCAGAAGAGAGTTCAGCTGGAGAGCGATTTCCTCTTTAGGATTCTGCCCATGTTTCAAGACCTTTTTCCTTCTTTCTTATGTCTCTTGTGCTCCTTCAATTTTATTGTCTTTGTCATCCATACAATATAAGTGTGTGTGTGTGTGTGTGTGTGTGTTTTCTTTGGTAATAATGGATTTTATTGTCATGCATCAGAGCACTCAGGATCAGACCAATTTACAGTTTTTCATATATATATATATATACATATATATACAGAATCTCACAAAAGTGAGTACACCCCTCACATTTCTGTAAAGATTTGATTATATATTTTCATGTGACAACACTGAAGAAAAGACACTTTGCTGCAGTGTAAAGTAGTGTGTACAGCTTGTATAACAGTGTACATTTACTGTCTCCTCAAAATAACTCAACAAAAGTGAGTACACTCCTAAGTGAAAATGTCCAAATTGGGCCCAATTAGTGACACTGATTAGCATATTCAGTTCTTGGGAAGTTAGTCCAAATAAGTAATTGGTTTTGACAGACTGCTTATGCAGCCCAGTAATATTGACAGAAGTTTTTGCCAGGGAGTTAGTTTGTTCCATAAATACATTTGGTAACACATTATAATAAAGTTACGTAACATTACAATAATGTAACATTAGTAAATGCATTATGTATTATAAACAATGAACAGTACATTTTTTAGCAGCATATTTTGCTAATCTTGGTTATTGTTGATTTATAAAATTGCATTTGTTCATTATTAGTTAATGTTAGTTCATTTTTATTTTAAAATGTATTTGTATTTGTTGAAATTAACATTTTCCAGTTGTGTTTGTGCTGTACAAGTATTGTGCATTACTAGTTCATAATGACTAATGTTAAAAATACTGTACAACCTTTTTGTAAAGTGTTATCATATTCTTACTATAAGTGTTACATTCGAAGTAACAGTTTAATTTTGCTGTCGACATTGTATATTAAATATTAATTTAGTGAATCACATGTGTGCATGTGTGTTTTCCAAATGAATGGGACTTGACTGATTTTGGAAAAAACTATATTCTATGTTGGATAACTATACCTAATCAAAATCCTCTATGTAGCACAAGTAACAATGTTTTTATAACATTATTGAAAGTAATTACTGAGTAGTCCCTTAAATGAATTAATCACAGGTTAAAGTAATCTGATTGCAGTAACATGTTACCCCCCATACTGAACATATTTTGCTATCTTTGAGACATACAGAGCAAAATAATACAGCAGATGCTTGCAGTTGATGAGTGTTTTAATACATCTGGTGTTTTTGTTTATGGCTTAGAAGGACATTCAGCACATTGAATTACAAGAACACTTGAGCCTCCACCGGATAAGATGTTAATGTAGAAGTAAGTTGAAAGGAGATGGTTGAAGGAAAATTAATGTCCTCTTAGTGTTGTCTTTGGGATGAAGCACAAAACCTACATAAATCAATATATCAAGCTGTTGTAATAATTAAGACCAAGAATGTGCCTTCCATGGGCTCAACAAGTAGTATGGAGTCCATTTTATGGAAGCCTTCCTTTTCAGCTCTCACTATAGACTCAAACAGGAAGCAGTTGCTAAGAAACAGTAAGTGTAATAGGGGATATTAAGTTCTTTCTTTCTTTCTTTCTTTCTTTCTTTCTTTCTTTCTTTCTTTCTTTCTTTCTTTCTTTCTTTCTTTCTTTCCTCAAATAATTGTAACATTGTCACTTAGTATTAGTATTCATGAGCCAAGCATTACATTTCTAATTTTGTAAAGAGTACTGGTAAATAATGACAGAAATTGAAGTTATGGGGATGCACTTACAATGGAAGTGAATGGGTGCCATTTTTAGAGGGTTTAAATGCAGAAATGTGAAGCTTATAATTTTATAAAAGCACTTACATTAATTAGTCTGTTAAAACTCATGTATTATTTTAGCTGTACAGTTGTTTAAATCGTCAATTTTAACAGTCATTTTAAGGTATGTTGACATTACATAATCATGGCAACGAAGATGTAAAATTAGCTATAACTTTAGAAAAGTAAGAGATTTTATTACACTAAAATCATGTCAATGTACATATTGTTTACGTCTTGTGGCTATACTTTTGAAAAAGTGAGTATGTTAATTTTTATGGATTGGCCCCAGTCACTTCCATTGTAAATGCCTCACTGGAATCCAGATTTTTGCTTTTTTTTTTTTTTTAAGAAAATGAGGGGAAAGCCAAAATTACAGTTGAAAATAAAGTTGATTGTGATAATCAACATTATGGTACAAATGCAGTCGGTTGAGCTTAACATGTATTGAACCAGGAAAATTCCTTTGAGGAATAATTTAGGAGATTTGATTGTAAAGGCCTGTTTAAGAAAGTATGTCAATGCCTTGATTGTAAATGACAGTGCTATTTGAGTAATCTCAGGGACATGGAACAGAGATGTGTTTCAGAATTGCATATGACTTCTTGGCTACATTCATCCACATGCACGAATGTGTGTTCATCTGTTGTGATGGGAGTTGAAGTTTGAAGATAATGGATTTTTGCAGTGTATTTTGCATATTTTATGCATCTTGTCTTTTTAAATGAACTGTGAAATATAGGCCAAGTCCACTTCTCCTTTACATATTTGGTTGGTGAGAGACTGAGTGACATCTTAAGGCGTTGGTTTTGTTTTTGACCCAGTATAAGTTTATTTGACTGTGGTTGTGGATGACTGACAGCAACAACTTCCAGCTCTAGGGATTGGAGAACAAGAGAACTCTGACAAACTGTTACTGTAGTACAGTGTTTACCAGTACAATACAAGTGTTTACAATGTTTTTTTTTTTTCTTGTATTATGTAGTGCCTACATTTGAAAGGCTACCCTTCATTAGCAGATTTATTTTTCTTTTTAAACTCATATTAAACTGCATCATTTAGCATAATTATTAATATTATTAGTCACTGCAAAAGAAAACAAAAACACATCATGTAGCACATATTTTCTGCTAAGTGTGTCATCCACAAAAAAATTAAATAAACTTGCGCATATTACCACATTATTTTTGTTTATGTTCTTAAAAAAAGAACATAAAAAATCCTAAGATTTATGATTAGACTTCATTTTAGTCTATTAGTTGCTGTGTTAAAAGTTGTATAAATCTATCGACAGCCCTAATATTGGTATGAGGCATACTTTTTGTTATACTGTAGGTTTAACAAAGCAACATTTTTATCTTTCAAATACCCTCTGGAATCTGCTTAAAGAGATGGTTCAACATTAAACAGAAATAAACAAAATCAGCAAAAAGGTGGGTAAATGACAGAATTTTCATTTTTGGACCAGCTATTCCTTTTAGTACCTCCAGGGGCACACATGCCACTGGTATAATAAACAGGATTCGCTTTCTGTTCTCCTGTTCTCCACTAGCATGATTTACAGAAGGAGAAAAAAAACGAGAAAGCAAGCAGTACACGACAAGCCTCCTTATAGATGTAGCAAGGTGTTTTTAGTGTCAGCTCTACCAGATAAGGCATAGAGTGCCAGAGAGTGTTTGCTGCTGGTGTGTCAGCCTACTGGCTGAAGCTCAGTTTCCTTTGAGTGTCTGTCTTAATCCTGATCTGAGCCAGGAACCCACCGGGCCGAAATGGCCGTCTTATTGGGCAGAGGCAGCTCAACCGAGAGGTGGGAGGGAGCACAGGGAGCAAAGCTCATTCTCTCTCTCTCTCTCCTGCAGCTGCAGTCTAAACATGGGCTACTGGATTTAGGTCACAGAATATCAGCATTAGCCAGGAAGATAAAATAAGGAAAACATTAATCAATGATTTACTGTTAATCTGGCGCTCAGGTTGTCTGAGGATAGCAGTCTATGTAGATCAGGGATGGGCAACTAACGGCTTAGTAAATGGCCTGCAGTATCTTTGAATACATCCCGTCAGCCAATATTAGATTGAAGACTTTTTTAAAGTTCATGTGAAGATTGCATTCAAGTTAGGGTGTAATTATTGCTATCTACCACTTGAGGGCACTTGTTTCAAACAGTTAATGTTCGAGAAAATTAGTTATAAAACAAGACAATTTAATACGAAAAACTAATTATTTCTGTCGACTGGAAAACCCATTTGTTTGGTGTGTTTGGAGACTAAGTAGTTTCATTGTTAATAAAATATTTAAAACACATTCCATTTGTCATGCATTAATTACCCACAATCAGTGTTGGGGAGGTACAGAATACATGTAATGGCGTTACATATTTATTTATAAAATGTTTGTAACAGTATCCACTACAGTTACAATTTAAACCATTGTAATCAGAATACAGTTACTTTCAAAAAGTATTTAGATTACTGAAGAGGTTATTTAGCATTTTATTGTAATTTGCTTACATTTACATTTATGAATTTGGCAGACGCTTTTATCCAAAGCAACTTACAGTGCACTTATTACAGGGACAATCCCCCCTGGAGCAACCTGGAGTTACGTGCCTTGCTCAACGGCCCAACAGTGGCATCTAGGTGGTGCTGGGGCTTGAACCCCCAACCTTCTGGTCAGTAACCATGAGCCTCAACCACTGAGCCACCACTGCATATTCACCTAGGATGGCTTGAGTGTAAGTAAATGATGGGATAATTTTCATTTTTGGGTGAACTAACCCTTTAATAGAGAGAATCAAGATACAATCAGAAAAACATCCCAATGTGTACACTGTGGGGTCTTATAAGTTTGGATTAACCATGTGTAAACTGTTATGTGAGCATTTATCTTTCTGTCAAGCAAAAATTATATTTCTAGCCCTTACATACACCTGTTATCAGGCGCGATTATATTTTAATATAAATTATATTAAGAAAATCCATGTTAGATCCACATTTAGATTTTGTTTTCCTCTAGTAAGACCTTTGATATTAGGGCAAAGATATACTGCAAAAATTACTCTTTATAACAATTTTTGTATATGTTTTCCTGTAAAAAAATATCTAATAAATACTTGAGATGCTACACTGCATAAGATATTTAGGCTTTTTCAATGTAAATTATTTATTGACAAAAACAAGTGAAAAATCGGCCAGTTCTGAAGCAGTAATCCAAAATACAGTATATAGATTACGTTACTGATGATGAGTAATCTAAGAGAATGTGTTACAAATTAAATTTTACAGCATGCATTCTGTAATCTGGAGGGGAATACATTTTAAAAGTAACCCTCCAAATCCCTGCCCAAAATAATGAGGAAATTGAGTAAGGGGGTGAGTAATGTGAGAGTGTGGATTTGTAATCAGGACCTTTGGTAGAAAGGACAAAATATGTTGTTCTTCATAACCATCAAGCCCATAACTGATTTAGATACTGTAAAAGAGAGAAAACCACATATTAACTGCTACTTTGTTGCAAATAAACCATTTTTGCAAGGGTGAACCAGCTCTTCTCATTGGTCAATGGATGCCTAAATCAGAGTGGGTTGCAGCGAAAGTTAACATTTTCTCCTGGTCGCATGACGCACAAAGCCTTGTGACACGCAAAGACTAGCAATGCACCACTCTTATTGGAATCTATGAATTTGAATTGTTCTCTGATGTAGCTTAAATTCTAGTGTCAGTAATGTATCCTAACCATCTGGACAGCAAGTTACTACCCACAATGCCAATGTAACAAATCACAAAATTACAATAATACCTATAAAATGTCATAATAAAAAGCCCCATTTTGGCATGTGGGCTCATCATTTTTACAGGACTTCAATCGGCGTGAAATGTTTTCAAGTTCAAGTTAGCAATTATTATGATTTTGTGATTAATAGTTGTTGTGAAAAAAATGTATCAGGGAATACTGCCAATGCCTAGCCTCTGGTCTTTTTACTTTAGTGTTTACTCTAGTGTTCACTCTACCATCACATTCTCAGTCTAAGCCACGGTGGCTGTCATCCAGACGATTCTACATATGTCGTTACATCCTGTCCTAAATCCAGCAGCCATTAATGGACTCAAATACCAGCAGTGAGACTTCCTGTCATCGGTCTCTTGACACGGTCATTATAGCCTGTAACTGATGGTTTGAATAGCATGACACGATACCGGTCATTAGGTGTTGATGTCATGAGAAATATGTCTCAGCTTCTGCTTGTGACACATCGCAATCTTCCATGCAACCTTGTATTACCTGATCTGCCATGACACAGTGTGAAGAGAGGATGTTTATCATCTTTGACTTCAGATGTATGTGGGTTAAAGTGTTGTTTATCGTTGACAGGTAACAAGCAAAAAGTAGCAATGCTGCTAACTTAAAAGTTTCCATAGCATGACCTGTAGTTTCATTTTTTTAAATATACCCCACCCATTAATAGCTTTGATATTGCCTACTCAAAAATCCTAGTTTGCTACTTTTTATTAGTAGCTTAAAGTGTAGCTTGACTGTAGTTGTACTACTTCAAGTTATAAATAGCTTGTAGCTTGACAAGCTTCCATATCAGAGTCCACAGAATTTTAGCATTGATGCTCCTATGAATCCAAGCACTGACTGCCCAACCTTGAGTGTGTGTGTGTTTATAACAGAACCGCTGCACGTTTTTCACTCTCTGCCAATGAAATATTAGATAGGTTGTTTCTGGCGCTGCAAGGAAGATATATTTGCGCAGCATGTGATTTCATTAATCCTCCTTAAAGATGCCAAGCCCAAATATATGTGTACTGGTTGCAATTTAAATTGGTAAATTACAGAAACAACTCCCAGATGTGAAACTGAGAAATTAGTTCATCTAGAAACGTATTGTACATTAGCATTTCTTCTCTCTCATAATTAATTTGTTGGAGTAAATAAAGTCAATTACTGTGCAAGATGAGCATTTAGGAAGTGCAAGGGGTTTTCCTTCATCTGATAGATAACGTGGACACAAGCTATTTCCTTGTGTGATGATAGATAAGCTCTTTTTGTTTGTTTGGTTGTTTATTTTTATTATGTTTTGATTTTATAAAATTTTGTCTGCTTTTTATACAATAAAAGTCCTGGATGTGGTGTTTTAAAGAAATAGTTCACCCAAAAATATAAATTAATTTGAAATTTACTCAAATATCAAACATCCAATGTCTTTTATCTTCTGTGGAATGCAAGAGAAAAACAAATTGAAGAATATTCTGATTAACATCTCTTTTGTGCTCCACAGAAGAAAGAAAGTTATAAGGGTTGGAACAACGACAATGCAAACAAACTATACCTTCAAGAAAATAGCTCTCTGTTTGACAGACATGTACACACAAAACGGCAATGTGTTGTAGATGCGTATGATGGTAGAGGCTACAGGGAATAATCAGCCTGGCTGGGTGATTAAACATGGCTTCCCTCCCCTGTGAAAGATGTTGCCCAGTGGCAGATGTCTGGCCCGATGCCAGGGTGTGCGAGGTTGGATGGCATCGTTAACACGTGCCACGCTAAAAATAGTCTTGTTAGGCCCACGTGTTCATCACTGAAATGACATCTTTGTGACTGGGAATATCACTCATTTTCTGAGACTGGATCATCTGGCGTGCATTTAAAGTAGGGAATTATGCGCCTGGTGCAAATCTTATCTGTTATAATAACACTTCCCAGTTCTGGGACTGTGTATTTTGAAGAATTTGGAAGTTTCGTCAATCATAAGAGTCAATGTAATTATGCAACTGTGTACTTCCTTCGTTTTTCTATGAAAAACCTACAGTTACATTTCCTACTCCTTGTTCCCTTGGGAACTGTTTATAAGGTTATAAATTTACATACATACATATATATATATATATATATATATATATATATATATATATATATATATATATATATATATATATATATATATATTATTTTTTTTTTTTTTTTTTTTTTCTATTAAATGTTCAGTATGGAATTTCTGTTGCTCTAGCATCACCAAATGGAATTGTAAAAATAAAGACTGGCAATGGTCAGACAAACAGAATATCCTGCCTCAATCTCACATTGCTGTGTCCAACCAGTCGGAATTTCCAAACAAACAGAACAATGATAGCTGCAGTGTTTACACTTTTCAGGAAAATTATCCTACCAATAACTTGCTTATAGTTGTTCCTGCATTTTAAGCTGGGATACGAGAAGGTATTTTAAAGATATAACAATATAAATTGAAGTTTTGTGGCTTTTAGTCCATGTCTTTTAGCAAAGAAGCCAAAGTTCACTCAATTTACTTTTAGAAGATAAAGACTGGTGGCTAAAATTTTGGGATAATGTACAGACTTGTAAGGAAATTGGTACTTTCATTCACCAAAATGGCATTCAGCTTATCACAAATGATAGTCACGATATTTACTGATATAAAAACAGCACCATCACTATTTGAAAAATGTCATTTTTGATCAAATCTAGACATGCCTCATTTCCAGCAACCATCACGTAAACATCTTATTCTTGAGTAATCTAACTAAATTGCTAATTTTGGTACAAGAAAGTTACTTGCCATTGTATCAAACACAGTTGAAAGCTATTTGGTTCATTAAATGAAGCTTAACATTGTCTTTGTGTTTGTTTTTGAGTTGCCACAGTATGCAATAGACTGGCATGTCTTAAGGTCAATACTAGGTCACAAATGCCAAAAAAGAAATGGCTTTCTCTAGAAACTCATCAGTCAATAGTTGTGTTGAGGAATGAAGGCTATACAATGCTTGAAATTGGCAAAAAACTGAGGAATCCATACAAAGGTTTACACTACAGTCTTCAAAGACAAAGGACAACTGGCTCTAACAAGGACAGAAAGAGATGTGCAAAGACAGATGTGCAAGTAATCAAGTGGAAAAGTACATCAGAGTCTCTGTTTTGAGAAATAGATGCCTCACATGTCTCAGCTGACAGCTTCATTGAATTCTACCCACTCAACACCATTTTCATGTACAACAGTAAATAGAAGACTCAGGGGTGCAGGTCTTTTGGGAAGAATTGTAAAGAAAAAGCCACTTTTGAAACAGAAAAAATTAAAAGGTTAGAGTGGGCAAAGAAACACAGACATTGGACAGATCATTGGAAAAGAGTGTTATGGATTTTAACCCCATTGAGCATTTGTGGGATCAGTTAGACTGTAAGGTATGTGAGAAGTGCCAAACAAGACAGCCACATCTATGGTAAGTGCTACAGGAAGCGTGTGGTGAAATGGACAAACTAACAGCTAGAATACCAAGGATCTGTAAACTGTCATTGCTGCATGTGGAGGATTTTTTGATGAGAACTCTTTGATGTAGTTTAAGTAATTTTTATAGTAATTTTTCACGTTATTAATGTCCAGATTGTGATCAGTTGAATGCAACTTTGGTGAATAAAAGTAACATTTTATTTCCATAAGAGCAAAATCTGTATATTATTCAAAATGTTTTGCTGCTAGTGTACACATATACAAATTTCAGTCTGTCCCTTCCAGGAAATGGGACCTAAAATAATGATGACTCATCATGCACTAAACAGATTATTATTTTTTTTACTTTCAAATGCTCTCTAGAATTAAAGCATCCTTCTCCCTAAAACCCTTTGCAACTGACCAGCAAGTGAATTCATGGCTGTGACATAACTATCAGCTATTTAAAAAAATAAACGGATTAGTCCTTCGTTTTGTCTTGCCCTAAACATCTGGTTTCTATTGGAAATACGTCCACACAGGAGAGAAAACTGCACTTACATACATCATTGTTAACTTGTTACAAGGAGATGTCCCCTCCTAGCTAAGATCCATCAACATATTGGTGTTATTTCACTGCCACATGTCAGAGAGAGAGAGAGAGAGAGAGAGAGTGTGAGAGAAGATCTTCGATAAGTTCCCCTTATTATGGGCAGAAATGTATAGGTGGACTCTTTACTGTCTCTTGACACTCACATTGTGAGATTGATGGTCCTTGACATGGAGTTTGTCCAAGAGCAACTGATGACCTGCCCAGTAAAATGTCACCAAATCCCCAAAATGTTTTAGTTTTTTTTTTTTATATATATATAAATCTTGCCCTTTTTCTACTTCTTTCCCAGGTTGAAGCCTCAAAAACATGTTGAAATTTGATCCTAATAGCTCTCTACATTTGTCAGGTTAATGAAAGACATTGCCTTCTGAGAGAGGAAGAGTGGTCTCTTCTTCAACATATAAACATAGTAAACCAGTTTAGGCTGGTTTATGCTGTTTTTATTTTTCAGCAGATGTCATTGAAATGGATTGTCTGTTTATTTCATGATATGACTCAAGTTAGCCTTCTTGCCATTGATTGCATGGTTTACGAGCCTGTGCATTTCAATCTCTCTTTCAAACCATAATGTGACCCTATCTCTGAAATGTCTGTAGATGAAAAAATACAAATAAAAAATGGTGAAGTAGATCAATTAGTCTCGCTCTCAGCTAATGGAAATTCATTGTCAGCTTAGAGGATGGTGTTGTGGTGGGAGGACATCAATGTGGGCAGACGCTTCCTTTGAGCCGTTATGCCTGTAGTCTAGACTCGCTCTGCTCATATCCTCAGGTGATTGTCAGAATGTGTTATGTTAAATCAGTGCTCTTCCACAAATGCTTTTTGGTAGGTGGTATGGAATGAAAAAGCTGGGGAACACATAGAACAGCTGGAGCTTTTCCATTAATCCAGGCATCGTAAAAGTGACACCAAAAATCAATATCAGAATGCCTTTATCGTTATTTTTGTGTTTTGTTTGTTTTATAGCTTTGTTGCTATTTCATGTGGTTTGGGATTTATTTATTTTTTGCAATTTATATTGATAGAAGGAACAAAAAATCACATTCAGAAGAGGGAGGCACAGGATTTTGTAATGATACGAGTCAGGCTCAAACGCGTGTAACCTGCAAGAGATTCAGAGCTTAATGTGCTGGAGCAAGACTGTGACGAGGAGGAGGGCAGGCTAATCAGCCAAGGAGATAGATAAGTGCAGCGGGATGCGACAGTTTGAGAGAGTGAGAGCCATATGCAGCTGCTGTGTGTGCTTTTGTGTTGTGTCTTTATGTTTTATTAAATATTACTTTGACTGTTCAGCTGGTTCCTGCCTCCTCTTTTCCCATTTTAACCTTGTTACATTGGTGACGAAACCCGGGAGGGAGGAAGGATGCGCTGTTGTGGAGTCCACCCAGAGGAGCAGCTGCGGCCATCCACCGGGGGATGGAGGGGTCACTGCCAGTGACCGGAAGAATGCGGAGGTGCATTCCATCTGCCAGGGGTCGGAAGACTTGCTCCGGTCTGCCCAGGGAGGTGCGGCTGTCATCCACCAGAGTGTGGAGGAGTGATTGAGGACCGGGCGATGATGTCTCTGGTAACTGGCAAGCAAGTTTTTTTCTCTCTCTCCTCTCTCTCTTTCACTGTCACTCTACCTTGCCCTTTCGCTCTCCTCTTTTTTCCCCCCTGGTGCGTCATGCTGGGGGGTTCCCCAGCCTGAGGAAAAGGAGGGAAGAGTGTGACGAGGAGGAGGGCGGGGCCGGGCCATGACTAATCAGGCAAGGAAAGGGATAATTGCAGCAGGATGCAGCTGTTCGGGAGAGAGAGAGCCACATGCAGCTGCCATGTGTGTTTATGATTTGTGTCTTTTTGTTTAAGTTTTATTAAATATTACTTTGACTGTTCAGCTGGTTCCTACCTCCTCCTTTCCCATTTTAACCTTGTTACAAAGACTTGTTAGGGAGTGATCTTTAGAGTGTGTGTCATCCTTGAAACATTGAGTGTATTTGCATGTACAACAGAATGCTGATAACTAAAAAAAATTGCTCCTTATAAAAACAGGACAATGCAAGAAGATTTGTAAAGATATTTTGACATTGTCTGTTCTCTCTATGGTTTTAATACTAAAATAGACATGCAGATATTGTTTATTTTGCTAAAACGCCAGTAAAGATGTTTATATACTGAGCAAAATCAGGGTAATGGTCAAAAATGCAGATGTCCCAGTCGGGATTGCATAAACTGTCAATGACCTTTCCCGAATAAAGAACTCTGTTTTCTGTTTTGTTACATATTGTCAGATTACTAAGCATAATCTCTGTAAAACATACAAATTGATGAATTCTCTTTTAGTTTGGGATTCAATCCTGTAATAGTTGATTATGATGCACTAGTTGATTGGACTACTTTTATTACACAACTGTCACTTTCAATCTTTGAGAATATGTCAGTATCATGTTCAGATGCTTTTGTGGTAACTCAGAAATCAGAAAGGGATTAAAAGTTATCCTTTGTTCAGCCACAGCTCTTTAATTTTTTTTTTTTTTCTTTTTGCACAGCCCAAAAGAATATTCCAAATCAAAATGTAATTTAGGGCCCTTTTCATGCTCAAATGGTTGTTTGCATACCTGTCTCTTCTTTGGAAAATTGAGATTTCCATTTGTAATACATGGACCTTTTAATGGATGAAGAGAATATCTATGTGGTGGTATGGCAGGAACCATCACACCTCTCTTTGAGCTTCCCCAAACATGATTCCATTAAAGATCAGAGACAAAGACGTGAAACATGATCGCTTGACAAGCAGTAATGAAAAATTATTTTATCAAGGGATATGCCGCCCATCTGTAAAACCAAGAGAATAAAGTCATTGTTGTTGCTGAAAGTAGGTTCAGATTTTTTGGAGTGAAGTTAACCAATATGAAAAAGAAAGATTGCTGATTGAAGTCATCTGAAGAGATTAATGCCTGGATGAATGGTTATCAATGGTGAGATAATAGATGCCTCCCACACCATTTTTTTTTTAACAATGCTGTGGCATTCTGTGGCTCTGTAAATGAGGCTTCATTCATACCAGATTGACCTTTTGCCATGTTGTGGCTGTAAAATTGAAAAGGCTTTGAGATTAATTTAGCCTGGGGCTATTTGTTTTTATTGTGCTATTTTTTCTCACACTTCTTTGATTTTTATCTGCTGTTAGACTGCCATCACTGCACAGAAAAATCTATTTCATATGCAACAAATGGCTGTGACAAGCCTGCTTAATTAGCACTGCATATTTGACCCCATTGCATATTTGACGTGGGGTCTGTCATGGTTTTGAGAGCCTCCTACTATGAGCACATCTCATCTACTGCCTCTTTATTTTATTTTTTTTTAAGTGCTATGCAGCTTATAAGAATCAAAATCATAAATCCCGAGTAGCACTTACGAATGGTGACCAGGGAATTTGATGCAATTCCTTTTCAGGTTAACTGAGCAATATTTTGACAAACTGAAGAACTGTCAATTTCCCAGAGGTACTTTACACTGGGTTTTAGGGCAAATGGTGAATGATGCCTTGTTTTGCCTTCCCCCAGTGTTCACTTCTGTATGTCACTCTATGTGTGGCTCAATGGCTCTATATGAAAAGCTGTGCATTATTAACTTAATCATGTTTTTTCTTCAGATGCTTCCTATTTAGAAAGTTTCCCTCATCTTCTTTTGCAGCCCCAAACTCTACTGCACAATGGCAATTTGTTCTTATTTATTCCAACCTAGACGTCAAAGTCGCCCCGCAAAGGGAACTAACTGAATGAACTTTCATAAAAGAAAACCATTACTGTATCTGAGTCTCAAGATGTCCAAATACATTTCTAAAGGATTAATTTTGTATTAGCAGTTGAGGCGGCTCTCACACACACAAATACAAATTTTAATGGTTGAGCTATGTTTAAGTGTTGATCCAAGATGGCAGCGCAGTAGCATGCAGCGGCCACTCCGGATCCAAAATGGTACTATTTTTGTCACTTAGCCCGACTTTTACGGCACATGGACATCGGAGCAACCGGTGTTCGTGTCTACCATCGCCAGACACTGTTAAAATATAAGATTCATTCAACAACCAAGCTGCATGATGATCTGCAGGAGTTGCTACGCGAACTCGGCTTGCTGTTGAGACCAGGCCTCCAGTCCATGGCGGGGGTCCATGCTAAGCAAAAAATGGTGCAATAACTCTATGCTAGTCTCTAGTTACTGCTCATTGCTGGTGGAGCTTGTGACTGTTAGATGCAGACCTTTTTATTTACCACGAGAATTCACCACAGTTATTATAACCAGAGTTTACATTCCCCCCAGCGCTAACGCTACGAGCGAACTGCAAAACGCTGACCTTGACGGACTGTTTATTGTCACCGGAGATTTCAACCATGCAAATCTCAAGACAGTGCTCCCTAAATTCCATCAGTATGTGGACTTTGCAACGAGAGAGGTGAACAGGCTTGATCTTGTTTACACAAACATCCCAGGCACATACCGGGCGGAGCCCCGCCTCCTTCCTCGGCTACTCAGACAACATCTCTGTTATGCTAATTCCAGCATACAGACTGCTCGTTAGATGCACACAAAAAAAAACGCTCCAGAAGCAGGTGAAAACCTGGCCAGCAGGAGCCATCTCTGCTCTTCAGGACTGTTTTGAGTGTACTGACTGGCACATGTTCAGGGAGGCTGCAACATATGGCGACTCTACCAACTTGGAGGAATACACAGCATCAGTGACCAGCTACATCAGCAAGTGTATTGATGAAGTCACCTTCTCCAAGACCATCACCACACGCTCCAACCAGAAGCCATGGATGACTGCAGAGGTGTGGGCGCTGCTGAGGACCCAAGATTCTGCCTTCAGAGCAGGCGACAAGGCTGCCCTAAGAACAGCGAAGGCCAAACTGTCCCATGCCATCAGAGAGTCAAAGCGTGCACACGCCCAGAGAATCCACAGTCACTTCCAGGACAGCGGCGACATGCAGGTACTCTGTCTTACCACGGCTGATGTGAGGAAAACTTTACTTAGGGTCAACCCACGGGAGGCTGCTGGACCAGACAACATTCCTGGCAGAGTGCTCAGAGGATGTGCAGACCAGCTGGCAGATGTTCTTACCGACATCTTCAACATCTCTCTGAGCAGCGCCGTCATTCCAACGTGCTTCAAGGCCACCACCATGCCAAAGAAGTCTTCAGTGTCCTGCCTCAACGACTACCGTCCCGTCGCACTCACACCCATCATCATGAAGTGCTTCAAGAGGCTCGTCATGAGGCACATTAAGACCCAGCCGCCCCCCTCAATTGACCCACTGCAGTTTGCGTATCGTCCAAACCATTCAACAGACAACACCATCGCCACCACCCTCCATCTGGCCCTCACCCACCTAGATAAAAAGGACTCATAAGTTCGAATGCTGTTCATAGACTTCAGCTCAGCATTCAACACAATAATTCCTCAGCACCTGATTGGAAAGCTGAACCTGCTGTGCCTGGACACCTCCCTCTGCAACTGGATCCTGGACTTCCTGACTGGGAGACTTCAGTCAGTCCGGATCGGGAACAGCATCTCCACCACCACCACACTGAGCACTGGGGCCCCCCAGGGGCTGTGTGCTCAGTCCGCTGCTGTTCACTCTGCTGACTCTTGACTGTGCAGCAATGCACAGCTCGAACCACATCATTAAGTTCGCAGATGACACAACCGTGGTGGGTCTCATCAGCAAGAACGATGAGTCAGCATACAGAGAGGAGGTGCATGTCTAACGGACTGGTGTAGAGCCAACAACCTGTCTCTGAATGTGGACAAAACAAAAGAGATGGTTGTTGACTTTAGGAAAGCACAAAGTGACCGCTCACCACTGAACATCGACGGCTCCTCTGTGGAGATCGTCAAGAGCTCCAAATTGCTTGGTGTTCACCTGGTGGAGAACATCACCTGGTCCCGCAACACCAGCTCTATTACCAAGAATGCCCAGCAGCATCTCTACTTTCTTCGAAAGGCTGAGGAAAGCACATTTCCCAACCCCCATCCTCACTACATTCTATAGAGGGACTATTGAGAGCATCCTGAGCAGCTGCATCACTGCATGGTTTGGAACTTGCACCGTTTCGGACCACAAAGCCCTGCAGAGGATAGTGAGGACAGCTGGGAAGATCATCAGGGTCTCTCTTCCCTCCATCAAAGACATTTACAAAAAACACTGCATCCGCAAATCAACCAGCATTGTGGATGACCCCACACACCCCTCACACTACCTCTTCACCCTCCTGCCATTTGGCATGAGGTACTGAAGCATTCAGGCCCTCACGGGCAGACTGTGTAACAACTTCTTCCCCCAAGCCATCAGACTGCTCAATACTCAGAGACTGGACTGACACACATACATGTGTCCTGAGTTGCACTTTAATTATTGTCACTTTATACCTGGCTGCTACCTCAATAACAGCTATGTGCATAAAACACTCATCTCATAGTATGCTATGTTTACATTTGGCATTTTTTGAAACTATCATTGTTTTGCACTACTGTGTACTGATCTATCACTGTGCCTATTGTCCTGTTAATTTTTAGTAATTTATTGTTCTGTCCCGTTCTTTTTGCACACGTTTGCAAGTGCAATTTATATAGGTATGTTATTTAGTCTTTGTAGTCTCATGTGGTTCGGTGTTTGTCCTATGTTGTTTTATGTAGCACCATGTTCCTGGAGGAACGTTGTCTCGTTTCACTGTGTACTGTACTAACTGTATATGGTTGAACGACAATAAAAACCACTTGACTTGACTTGACTAAATGCCTGTGAATGTTTTCTGGTATAATTGCCTCTCTTCCAAATCACGCATATTGCCATCTTCTCCCTGGCTGTATTTCAAGCTCTATGGAGGGGCCAGGCTGCTTCACTTCAAACGAAAAACAAAGGACTGTGTTCATGATTTACAATGGCTGCTTTTGCTCTCCATCACCAGTGTTCAATTGAATTCATTGCATTTGTCATAAATTCTATTAGTCAGTGGGAAAAATGAGTCTCTTGAAAGACTTCTTGTGGATTGAGGATCTGCACATTTTTAAATGGTCCAAAAAGCATTAGAAGACTAATTTCATTAACATTGTCAGTGCATAATCACCCCGTCGATAGCTAAAGGGCCAAGCCAATCGGCCTATGCTAATCTGGCTCAGAAATAATGAGCAGGTGATGAGGACAATCTGCTGTATGTTGTAAGGAATGTAAAAAGAGCCACTTTGGCAGACAGTACAATAAAGAATCATGTCAAAATTAGCATAGTGTGTATTTATCCTGCTGATTTAGTACTGGAGAACATACAGTAAAACCTGTATATGTGCTCCAGGGATTCAAGGTAAGAAGGATATGTTATTTAAAAGGCACCATATCTTGGATTTCTTGTCTCTTTTGAATTTAAAGTTTCATTGCTGTGTCACCCAGACTATTTATGAAAAGTAAGCTGCAAAACTGGGTCATTCAGAAGGCAGCATGGCATTGGCTTCACAACCATGAGCACATTTACATACAGCATGAATGCCCATGTTTACATACAGTATATATGGCAATTCTGTACTCATCAGCTTGGCCCACGAAGGTTCAGACTGGATCATACGGTAAATTTGGCAAGAGTAGATCTAAAGTTCTGCTGTTATAATTTGTCTGTGTGAGAACCTGGAAATGCTGTTGAACGTATGGCCATGTGTGAGCTCCAGTTTCCGGTTGAAACGTCCGCAGAGTGGTGCCAGAAGTGAGATGAATTTTTTAGTAAATTATATAATACAGTCCACATGAATGCATATTAATTAACAATATCAACTAACCCAAACCTTAACCCATAACCTAACCATCAATGAAGTAAATAAATGCAACCTCCAAATCGTGCTCACCATTGTTTATGTGAACACAAGTACTTCCTGATTCCCATGGGATTGAGGTTGATTTCAGTGTACATGAACACTCAGAACAAATATGTTGATTTCCTGTGTGATCATGTTGGAAGGTTAGCCAATCGTAATAGGTCAATTACATATAAGTCTTGACGATCTCTCTCTGTTTAAATCCAAGGGTCCAAGAGTGTTTTAAAATGATCATAAAAAAGTAATTTTTGTTGTTGTAAGAAACCTTAAGTAATAATACCAAGTGTAGAGACACTTTCCCACCATCAGGCCAAACAGTTCTGTGTACGTTGAGGAGCTGTTCCAGTAGTATTTTCACTTGAGCATTGAGCACTTGCGTTTCAGCATGGCAGAATTACGAACCGTTTTTGGCCCAGATTTCTCAGCAAGGTTATATAACAATGCTTAACTGTGCTCAACCATGCTGTTGGACTGGCTTTAGTATGTGGCAACTCACGATTGAATGCCAAGGTTACTCAAAATGTATTTGTAGGTAGCTGGTTATGTTCCCTTTTCAAAAAGCTACACTTCTGATTCTGCGCTGGAAAAGCGCTTTGGGAACAGCTTTAGGTGTGACCAGCTGTGAATATGTGTGCAACACATCAATGAAAATTGACCGGAATTTATAGCCTCTGCCGGTGTAATCATTGGATGCATTTTTCTTCAGATCACTCTGTGTATGTGTGTTTCACGAGCATGTCAGAACTTTCTTTACTCTGTTAGGAGTTAGAATTTGTTAGGCAGTGCGCAGAAACCTTTCTCTTTCTCTGTTCTTTAAAAATAAAAAGAAGAAAAAAAATGATTGATAAACAAAGGAAGCGGTGTGTGCTCTATGATTGAAACTGACACACACCAGTTTTTGTTTTGTGTGTTTGGGGGAAGAGCATGCTACTCTTGCGTTGGGGCGGGGCGGGTGCGAGCATTGCAATCTGTTTACAGTTAAAGTGCTTCACACTCGGCTCGCTTACTTCCAAGAGCCAGCACCCACTCTTTCATCGTGGGGCTCTCGCATATATCTGGCTGAGGAGCGAGAGATGGGTCCGTCCCTATCGCTCGCTCTCTTCCCAGACCAGCTGATCTTTCTCGTGAGCCTGAAGCGTGCCTCGGTGCCTCTTCGTTTCACGAACCTCTGTACAGTCCACGCATAATAATAAAGCGGCTGGATAATTACTCGAGGTGGTTACTCGGGCTGTGGCCGGACTACAGCTAGACTGGCCACGTGAACAAGAGACCCCCCCCACAAACGCTCCAAAATATAAGACAGATTTCTGTATGGTGGCTAAAAAAAATAAAAAAAGAGGAAGGGAAAGCTATATTAGTCCCTTCCTTTCTTTGATGACCTCCATGACGAGCTTTCTCGTTCATGGAGGAATCTTTTTACTTCCTGTGTCTTCGTGCCCTTTATGTTTACATATTCAAATATCGTATGTGCTGAGACACGGGGCTATTTGTTGATGCCGCTGGTAGAAGAGACACTTGCGGTTAATCTCGCCTGGCTCAACATCATCACTAAAGAGACCCACTCTCCCCACAAAGCCATGCGGGACTACCTCCATGGTAGTGGGGAGGGCTTCTAAAGCAGCTGGTCAGGCTGGTGCTGCTCTGCACACTATGGCAGTCTTGCAGGCATACCAGGCTGACCTGCTAAAGGACCTGAGTGCGGGTACCACGCTCGACGAGAAAGCTTTCTCTGAGCTTCATCGAGCCATGGATCTATCTCTCCGTGTGACCAAGCAGACAGGCCATGCCATTGGCCGGTCTATGTCTGCTTTGGTCAGCACAGAAAGACACTTATGGCTCAGCCTATCGGGCATCAAAGATAAGGACAAAGTTTTCCTTCTTGATGCCCCGGTTTCTCCTTCCGGCCTATTTGGGGATGTTATGAATACAGTTATCTCCAGGTTCCAGGAGGCGAAAAGCCACGAGGAAGCATTTGGGCAGTTTATTCCTCGCCGCACTCAGGGGGCGGGCCGTCGGCCACCCAAACCCGCCCCGGTCCTGCTAGAAGGGAGGCTCAGAAATAAAGCGTGGCGAGTCATGCTCCCCCTCGTAAAGACCTCAGGGAAGTAATTTCTAAGAGGAATAAACCCTGACAGTCTTGCGCCCAGCCTTATGGGGTAGCTCCCCTCGGAATGGGGCGCATGTATCATCCACTTCGCCCCTCCCGGTACCCCTATGAAACCTCTCCATTCCCGCCGCTTCTGGTGTTTTGGGAGTTAGAGGCTTCCAATGAAAAGTTGGGTGTACTGCTGTTTCCTGCCTTATTCCAGGATGCAGAACACCCGACATCCCCTCAACAGGAAGTGTCAAAATTAATACCCATCTCAGAGAACCTGGCAGTGTGGAAACTTCTGCCAGGTATTTCTCTATGGGTCCTAAGAACAGTAGAAAAAGGCTACAGAATTAAATTTGTTCGCCGCCCTCCATGTTTCAGCGCCGTGGTCCCCACTACCGTAAAACCAGAGCAGGCATGTCTACTGTTGGAAGAGCTGCAAAATCTCTTGGTCAAAGGGGCCATAGAATGTGTTCCCCTTCCAGAGAAAGAGTTAGGTTATTACAGCAGACACTTCCTGGTTCCCAAGAAGGGTGGAGGGTTGCAAACGATCTTAGATCTTCAAGGCTTGAACCACTCAGTCAGGGTGTTCAAGTTCAAGATACTAACTATCAAGACGGTTGTGTCACAAGCCCAACATCACGACTGGCTGGTCACGATCGATCTCATGGACGCATATTTTCATATAGAAATTCTGCCACAACACAGGAAGTTCCTGAGGTTCGCTTTCGGGGGTGAAGCTTTCCAATATCGGGTTCTTCCGTTCGGTCTAGCCTTATAACTCCGCACATTCACGTAATGCATTGATGCAACAATGGCTCCTTTGTGACTCCGGGGCATCCGCATTCTGAATTACATTTACGACTGGCTGATACTAGCACAGTCATAAGAACTGGCTTTACAGCACAGGAATATCATCTTAGCTCATCTGGTTTCTCTGGGGTTGAGGCTCAACGCCAAGAAAAGGGTCCTCTCTCCCACTCAGAAAACTACCTATCTGGGGATCGTATGGAATTCGATCACAATGCGGGCACAATTATCTCCCGCTCAAATCGAGTCAATTCAGAACACCCTGAGCAAAGTCAGGCTAGGCCAAGGTTGCACTGTTCATCAGTATCAACGATTATTAGGTCTCATGGCAACTGCGTCCTCGGTGATCCCTTTGGACCTATTGCACATGAGACCATTTCAGTTGTGGCTCAAAGCCAGGGGATTTCATCCAAGGGCCAATCCCCTAGGCTGATAAGGGTTATGCGCCACTTGCTACGTAACCTTTCTATGTGGTTCAGACCCCGGTTCCTCACTTTGGGTCCCACTCTAGATGCGTCTTGTCGTAGCAGTTTGCTAGCGACAGACGCCTCCCTGATGGGTAGGGTAGCGGTCTTAAGTGGTCGTCGAGCTCAAGGGAAATGGGAGGGTCGTCAGCTCGATTGTCACATTAACTGTCTTGAGTTGATGGCTGTATTTCTGGCCCTGAAATACTTCCTCCAGAGGCTGCCTTGTCTTGGTGTGGGGGGACAATACAGCGGTAGTCTCTTACATAAACCAGGGCAAGCTCCTGTCACTCAGGGCGGTTTATATCCCTGGATGCCTGAATGTGGGAGCAGATTTACTGTCCAGACCAGGATACCGACGGGGGAGTGGAAACTCCACCCCGAGGTAGTGGAACAAATCTGGGTGAGATTTTACAGGGCAGAAGTGGACCTCTTCACCTCTTAACAGACAGTGCAATGTCCCCCCTACTTCTCTCTGAGTCACCCAGCCCCCCAGGTCTGGACACGATGGCGCATATATGGCCCAGAATGCGTTTCCCCCGGTTTCTCTGCTCCCGGGAGTCTTGGCCAGAGTTCACCATCAAGGGTCCTGCCTCTTACTGATAGCGCCGTGCTGGCCGAACAGAGCATGGTTCTCAGAGATAATGTGTCTCCTCAACGGCTCGCCTTGGCGATTCCGGACAGGAGGGACCTTCTGTCTCAGGCACAGGGGACAATATTTCATCCCCGGCCTGAGCTGTGAAACCTTCATGTTTGGCCCCTGAAGGGTACCAACTTGGAACAAATCTGGGTGAGATTTTACAGGGCAGAAGTGGACCTCTTCACCTCAAAAAGCAGCGTAATGTCTCCCCCTACTTCTCGCTGAGTCACCCAGCCTCCTCTAAATCCTTGGCTAGAGATCTGCATGTTTGTGATGCGACAGGTTGGTAAAAAAAAAATCGGTTCTATAAGAATATGATTTGTCCTGTAACAGACATTTTGCTCAACTAATATATGCTCAGATTCAGAGAAAACAGAAATTGTTGTAACTACAAAATTCACACTCAGTATGGAGAATATATATATATATAATTTTTTTTTTATAATATTTTCCCTATTGGCATTTATCTCAGTGAGAGTTGTTTGACTGGTGTCCTTAACCTCATGCTAAGCTAAAAAATGTAAATGCAAAAAAGGTGAGGAATTACGAACACATTTCTTTTGAACTGAATTTTATAAGTGAAGTGTGGTAGAAAGAGAACAAATAAGGCAGTTGATCAGTGGTTGATTAATCACAGCGATTCACCTCTATCAGCTCTCAAGGTGCCATTAAATAAGTCACCCATTTACTTTTAATCATTATGTAATCAGCCACGCCTGATGTGTGAGAAGCTTTAATTAAGTTATTAATTAGTTGAGTAATGTGATTTTTCTGTGGTACAGAAACCCAAGTCACCCACTTGTTTCATAAACGAAGGTGTAATTATCATGTTAGCCAGGAGATACTTTTACATGGATCCTTGGGGGAGGGAACAACCACCGATAAAATGGAGGAGAAATAAAACACCATGTGTAGCACATTAACAAGAGCAGATGTGACAGAGGAGCACATTTCAATGCAAATATTATATGTCAGAAAGCTAGGGCTGTTTGTGTGTGTGTGCGTGCATGTGTGTTTGTGTGTGTGTGAAATGTTAGCATCATTGTACCTCTCTTAAATTGTCCTTGTACAGATTTACTATTGGGATTGAATACTGGATGATAGAATTATTGCCACAATTCAAGAGGTTTGAGGTGAAAGGGAGAAATGTCTCTAGATTAATGCTTCCTTCACGTGTTATCGCAATTATCATAAGTACGAGTTTCCCTCTCGGAAGTTGCACATGAATGACCCCTCAAGTCATAATTACGAATGGGAAACTCTGAGATAATTTTGATACCCGAGTTTCCGAGATGGAAGGAGTTCTAAACTTTCAATATGGCGGAAGAGTGTACAGTTTCTGAAGTGAATATCAGGTTTTGTTAATTTTTCTAAAATAGAGCAGATTGTTAGTGCTTGTCGTTTTGGACAAATTCATTGATGTATATCAGCAACCATTCTATACATGTTGTAAATCTTTACATTGTGCAAATAGCTTATATTTGACCAAAATTCCATTATCGTCAGCAAGCTAACTGAGTGATATGTATTATGGTGTCAAAATAAAAGTTCCTAAAGAAATATATATGAATGAACCTGGTGTCGTTCTTGTTACCCGTTCTTTCTGACAACAAAGTATATGAACACGACATACTCCTAATTGCCATGAAGGCAGCATAATGGTCTGTTCACACATAACATTTCTTGCATTCAAAAATAACAAGAAGGAGAACAGTGGATTGGAACAGAACAATTTTACCTTGAAACACACTCACACGTGTTTATGGGCAAATATTTTATAAAGCAGCTATACATATTGTTATGTGTGTGGGAAGTCAAGAGAAGGCAGACGGGAGGTGCGGATCCAAACGCGGCTTTATTTGGCAAGCATAGACAGATAAAAATAAACAAACTCAGGAACAAATGAAAGTCCACGATGGGAAAAATGAACTAAATATGGGAAAACATAAAGGGGCTACACAGGTTGGGGAAACATCCATGAAGGGCAGGGAAACCTCGAACGAACACAGAAAACCAGAGAAACATGAAAAGCGAACATGCAACAATAACGAACGACAAAGGAAAGGGAAAACAACAGGGTTTAAATAGACAGACACGGAAATAACAAAACCACGAACAGGTGCGGACAATAACGCTGTGACAGCGGTGATGAGGGCCGGGAAAGACGGGAAGTGTAGTTCATACAAGGACAGTGAAACACGGGGCGGACAACAAGGAAAACATGACATGGAACATGATCCATGGAGAGTGAAACAGAAAACATGGGGCAGACAACATGGGATCGTGACACATATACATATACATATATATTTGTCTTATTGAGTAATTTTATATATACTTATATTTTCTTAGCTTTTCATTTTTATTCTTATTTTTATTATTATTATTATTATTATTATTATTATTATTATCTCTGTCTTGTTGTTGTATTGTTTGTGCACTGGAAGGTTCTGTCACCAAGACAAATTCCTTTTATGTTTAAGCATACTTGGCAATAAAGTTCATTCTGATTCTGATAATATGTTATACACAACAAAAAGTAGCTCATAGTTGTGTATGTACAACGTTGCCAGGGTCTTGCTGCTTTTGCAATTTAATATAAGCCATGTTATTTGGAGAGATTTTTTTCTTTGCGATGGATATATTTGATTTTCTTGCCCATTTTAAAGATTGTATCTCTGTATGCTCAGGTGGCTAAATGTGTCCTCATTATCAGCTATTTAAAGTTGATTTGTAAAAGAATACGCAGCTGCTCCAGGCAGGTGTTCGATAACTCTGAGAACATCACACTTGAACACAGTCTTGCTGAAGGTTAGAGCCGTAATAGTCTTTTTATATATTTTTATTTTTTATCTTTCACAGGCAGAATCACTTTCAAACATTATTTAGGAGCAACAGGCACCAGAAACACATTCAGGGTGAAAAATAAAAAAAAAAAGAGAAAGAAAGAAAGAAGATTAGAAACACTTCACATCTTGAGACTTGTTTCATATATCAGTGACTTATTTATTAGCATTATTAGTTTATTGAGCAGGCATTTGTCAGCAATGCTGTCTGGTGCATCAGTTGATAAGATGTTCTGTGATTCTTTTGGTTTATGATAGTAAAAAGCAAATCAAACCGATGAATTCATGACAATTTCCCATGGATGCTACCCTCTCATGGATAAATGATGCTACTGTCTAGATCCAGGATATCGGCTCCAGCTGACAAGGGCAAAAATCCCACTGTAAGAAAATATAGTGGACTATAATATAAATACACTGAGCGGTTTCATTTTGTAGTTCACTTTGATGCCGTGTCAGTTGCTGATGCAATGGAACACCCTTGGGTGTTCACATTTGTCTAAAGCCCTTCTCATTTTTTACCCTCTCATTTTCTACTCAGGGGACCAGGGTTTGTAGCAGCCAATAATGTAATAACTACCTTTAATGTAATAACTGCCAGTAATGTAATACATTTTTATTATTTTTATATTAACCCAGCCAATAATGTGATAGCCAGCCAATAATGTAAGAACTTATTACATTATGGGCAAAAATTGATTACGCTATTGGTTCAGATATGTTATTACATTATTGGTAAGTTATTACATTATTTAATTTTGTTACATTAAGAATGGAAAATGTATTACGTTATTGGCAGTTACAACATTAATGGTAGTTATTACATTATTGGCTGCTACAGGGTTACACTCATAACCAAGATGTTTTCCCTGACATGAATTAAGTATTTAGCCTCAGACTAAATCCTGTCTAAAGGACTATTCCCCTTTAATCTGTGTGATTTCTTTTTTGAATCAGCCCAGTTCTCTAATTCAGGGTTTTCCAAACATTTTTGCTTTACATTCCCCCATATATGCACGCATGTCATCTAAACAAATTTTGAAAATGTACACCTATTATTTGTTTTTCTTTCCTTAAAAAGTAACTGGATATGTTAAGCTTTGCTAAAAATAATAATAAAACAAATCACAATATTAATTGTTTTTAATCATTTAAATCTTTTGACAGTTGTAGTATTTTTATTTTAAAGTCGTAGTTTCTGTTTTATAGGTTTAACCAAGCAAAATAAAAATCGTACAAATATTCTGGTTGCGAATCAAATCGTCATCATAAAAAGGAAAGTGCCAACTTTAATGCTGATTGTTCAAAACAGCCATATAACTTTCTGTCTTTGTGGAATACAAAAGGATTTGTTAGTAAGAATTTTAGTCTTAGTCACTTTTCACTTTCATTGCATCTTTTTCCTGACAATGAATGTCCTTTTGTCTTCCACTGAAGAAAAAAAAAGTCATAAGTGTTTTCGAACGGCATGAGTGTTAGTAAATATTCACAGATTTATTAATTTTTTTCTTTAAGCTGTGCTGTAGCTATGTTCACATTGCGTATTGCTTAAATTACTGTAGGTATTTATATACATTATAATTTTTGCCCAGCTAAACAAAAATAGTGCACATAAAAGTGTTTGAACATAAGCCTTTTTAAATGTGAGTCTAAGGCCAGCCCAAGCGTAAGGTTTGCCTGACTCTGTAAGCTGAGGTCTGCCAGTAAGGATCAGCTTAGCATCCTTGGGTTCAGAAGCTAGGGCTTCATGGGCTGCTTAACGATGAATGTCCTGCTCGATTATTCTGGTCTGGTTTCAGCCCTGGCCCCATGTTGTAGGTTTTGGTGGTCCAGGAGGCCCTCCAGGGCCTGGCCTAGAGCTGTTTGCACTCAAAGAGCAGCATTCAGCTTAGAGTAGCATTACCAGCCTACCCTCTGTTTTTAAAACATGTTTGAAGTTTTCAGGAAATGGCCTGGGCTTATTGTTGGTGTTACAGAAGGAATCTGAGTAAATGCCTTTTGCCTCTCTGCAACAATTCTACTTTGATTAATTGTCCATGGCCCAGGCTACCATTTAATCCTGTTGGGCCACCCAGGGCAGTGGTGGCTCAGCGGTTAAGGCTCTGGGTTATTGATCAGAAGGTCAGGGGTTCAAGCCCCAACACCACCAAGACACCACTGTTGGGCCCTTGAGCAAGGCCCTTGAACCTATCTGCTCCAGGGGCGCCGTATCATGGCTGACCCTGCACTCTGACCCCAGCTTAGCTTAGCTTAGCTGGGATATGTGAAAAATAAATAATTTCACCATGTATATGCAGAAATGTATGTATAATGTGTGACAATTTATCAATTATTATATATACTTCTGCTGGAATTCATTCAGGATGGGCTCCCTGAGAATCACCAATGCATTCTTGGTAAGATTTCCTGTAGAGCGTAACAGTCACATTTGGGAAGTAAAAATTCCATTAATTTTATCCCTATGCTAATTTGTAATGATAACTTACAGAAAAATAAAGACAAAACTACCATGAGTTCCATAAATGTTGTTAATCGATGGGATATGCTTCTTCTGAAACCACCAGTCTGCATTATTTCAACTGATTGTTTTATGTTTTGTAAAGACAGTACACAAACTATAATCATTAAAGGAAATGATCCACCAATGAGAAAACCGCGGCCAACAAAATGCGCCAACTAAGCCCTGTATGAACTGCCCTTTCCCATTACACACGGTTAATAATGCAGTCAAGTTTCAAACTATTTATTTATCTGGATATTTTGCAGTAAAATTAAAATTAATTTTTTATATACTTATCAACAACTTTAAATCAATAGTTTTATACAGTGTGTGCATAATTATTAGGGAAGTCAGTATTCTATCATATATTTTTTTTCCCTAGCTTATTTTTCCAATTACAAACCACATTCATCTGAATGGATACTAAGCAGAAGTATTCCGAAGTTATTTTAAGTTTTGATGAGCGAGGATGTGGCTTAAATCGACTAACACCCTGTATTCCGATTTGCATAATTATTAGACAGCTTTCTTACTACAGATAAAATGGGACAAATAAATAAATAAAAATAGATCTAACTGACATAAAAAAAGAAGGATGCAATTAAAATTTCCATCCTATTGAGGTGTGACCACAAGACAAAAAATTTTTTTTATTAAATAATAGTCAAGATAGCCGCAAAAAGTGTTGAGAAGAAAAAGTTCAAATTAACAACAAAATATATACGTGTCAAACCACCAGTAACCCTTTAACTTCCAAAGCCACCCATTTCCAGAGCTGTAACATACCTAGAGTCTCCAAAAGTACAAGGAGCCTAGTTCTCAAAGAATTTGCTAATGGGAGGAAGACTGAAACACATACTTTAATTATTAAAAACCGCACGCTAAAGCATCAAATTTGGGCCAGGAAATTCATGAGGACGGTTTTTATGGACAGATGTGTTACGAGTAACTCTTGATGGACCAGATGTGTGGAAACATAACTGGATCACTAATTCACCCATGAAACCAGTTTTGGTCAGGTGCCAGCAGGGTGATGGAGTGGTAATGATTGCTGAGGGATGCTATCATTAATGATGAGCTTGTTGGATCTTTTCGGGTTGCATACGGACTGAAAATGCTATTACTAGTTTCTGAAAAACACTTCAAGTATTCAAGCTGACCATGATCATCATGCAGGATAAGGCGCCTTCAATTTAAGTACTCCTCTGATTGGCTAGCCTTAACATTTTGAAAGATGACTGGCCCTGTTCCCCACCTGAATTTAACCCAATTGAGATCTTGTGTGCCCTTCTAAAAGATGATATTTACAGTTTGGAAACGATCCACATCTTTGAACAACATCTGGTTGGCTCTGGTGGCTGCTTCAGCTAAAACTGATCGAGAAAACATCATAAAACTGAGAGATTATATGAATGGGAGGCTCATGAAAGTTATTGTGAAGAACTGTGGTTGAAATGGACACTGAATATCTTGAAATAGCCAGAATAATACTTTGTAATTTTCTGTTATTTTACGTGAGATATTTATGAAAACCTTTTTTTTTCTTTTTTGCTATAACATTTTAAGGTGAGTGTGAAAAAAAATGGTGTTACCTAGTGGCCTAATAATTGCCCACACTCATTTTTCAGAATATTACTGCAACTCCCCAGAGAAACATGACACATTTGCTTTGTTAAATATTAAGTTTGGTAACAAAATAATATTTTTTTAATCAAGCATTGTATTTGTTTAACATTAAAATGAATACCTAATGATTCTGCAGACAGTTTTTTTCCTATTGTTTGTCTGTTTTACTGTTATTCTATTACATCATTCACAAAGCTCCAATGCACAATGGGATTGTAGTTCATTACCTCATAAAAGACAATAACTTCACAGTTTTGTACATCTGTCTTTTTGCTCAATTTTAAAATATGTGTTTTTACTGTTTTTACTGTAGTATGTAATGGCTTGATTCAACTCATAGATGGTTGGTTTAGTTCAACTTTTGACTCTTATGAAGCACTTTAAGAAATAGAGTACCAATGGGAAAAAAATATGGGAAACATTTTTTTCAGAACAAAGACAGTTTATTTTTATTTTTTTATAAATCACCTATCCCAGCTCAGTATGCAGAGACAACTGAAAGTAATCAATTTCTAGGTTGACTTCCCAGAGAAGTGTAATATGGTGGCTCTGTGTTGCTATCAAAACATCGCTTTGTTTATTTGAGCAGCCAGACCAGCCCGACATAGCAATGTTGTCTCAGCCCATGGCATGAGTTTGGGGCGAGACTTTCTGCCTGGCAGACAGAGTTTGGGGAAAAATGTTAAATAAATTATATTCTATTTCTTGTTGGTGACACTGGTGCCACATAAATTATAACATTAGCTTTAACTGCCAGTTTGAGGTCAACATGCAATGACATTCAAACCTCATTTTACTTTCTATAGTGACATATTTTTGAGTGAAAGCATACTCAGTGGGAAACATTTTTGGTACTTTTGGATTGGATCCTGAAAAGCAGGTATTCCAAATGAGAACAGAGCCAGACCGAAGTGCAAGTTTCTTAAAACAATGCCTAATGTAATATTTATATAATCAAATTCAAATAGCCTTCTTGGCCAAGGTGATGTCAACGTAAAAGGAAAGTAATTTAATATCATACTTTTTTACTTGGAATAACGTGCACTGACATAATATGACCAGGGACATGTGTATGAAAGTAAAATGTAAATAGGGTAAATTTTGAATGTAAAGTGGCCCTCAGAAGTCAACATTTCCTCATGGCCATAACAATAATCACATATTATGATAAACAACCTGCATGTTTATGCAGGGCAGAGGTCTGTGACATCAGCACAATCATTTAAGTACTTCAAAATGTTACATCTGCTGTGTCTGGCCAGCCTACAACCCCTAATCTGGCCTGATTTGCTGTGTCCTGCCTGCTGCAGAGGAGGATAGTCTGAATTACAGGCATGCTGGAGTGCTGGAGCTTGTGTAGATGCAGTGGCCTCGGCTGTGTGATGGAGTCTGTGTGTGGATTACAGGGCAAATAAGATTAAGTCTCTTCCACACCGAGCTGGTCAAATGCTCTGTGTCTGTTCTGATCATTTGCTCCACAGCCTCTCTCTATCTCATCCAGCTATACAGACAGAACACCTTTACCTCTGCAAGTGAAGACTACATCTGTGCAAGCTAAAAGATATCTTACCCTCCCTCACCTCTGGTCTCTGATGCTCGAGAAAAATAAATATAATTTTCCAGGTGTATAGTTGCTATTGCATTGTACACCATTACTGTGTTCCAAAGCCTATTGAGATTTTACCATTTTAAGGTATCATAGGCATGCTCCCAATGTGAAGTAAATTCCAAAAGGTAGGCAGCATAATTATATATAGATTCCTTATTTTCCTATACAAAAAAAATCTAGAGTTCTGGCAAACTAGCAACAAACTTGCCACACATTTGCAAATTGGGTCGCAAATTTTCACTTATTATTTTCACTTGCAAATGAGCTTGTGATTCACCGCAAATGTTTGCCAGACATTTACAGCTCTTCACATGTAGTGCTGAAGCTGCAACAAACGTTGGGCAATTTGCCGTAATCAAATAAAATAATCAGTGGCAAATTTGCGGCAAGTTTGGGGCAAATTTGCAATGAAAATTTGAGTTTCGTAAGGGTCAAAATCTAAGGTAGTGTTATGTATGCTTCAAAAATAAGGCAATACCAGAATGAATTGACACATTCACTGGGAAAACCAATCATCCAAAACGTCCAATATTTGTGTATGCTATGTATTTTTATTCTTATAAGAGTATTGCATCATTAGCTTAGCAACATGCTAATGTCAAAAATGTATGTAATGGATTGTGAGTCGAGTCTCCCATGCACTAACGCTGCATTTATGCCATGTCTGAAATACTGTAATTTTGAGATGGCAGAGATTTTACTAGGAGCTGTTCACATCGTCGGGAGATTTTTGTTTCTATGGCAACACTCATAATGCCAGCAAAATATGTATCAATCACTGATTCATTAATTCATCTCTATATGAAAAATGTTTTAGAGCAAAGAAAGTGCTTAAGGTAACAATAGCATAATAAAATTACATATCAAACAGACATGTGTCAACTATTACCTTTAACTGTCAAGGCTGCTGCCATGTTGGTTGTTTTTACATGATGTCATGTTGGAGCTTTCATAGAATTCATAGTTTACAACTTATATTTATGAGTTTTATGAAGATGTGAATGCTACAAGTAGGAATCTCGTAATTCCAACATGACGTTAACAGTGTGTTAAATCGGAAGAGTTCTATCTGTGTTGTGCGCAGAGTTGTTTCCTTCAGAGCATTCCAAATCAGTCACTGATTTCCAAACAAGTCCCACCATTTCATTTAAAATGCTGCCTTAATAGGCAACTATAATAGACTGCAGACAGCAAAGTAGCTCACATTTAGTGTACAACTTAATAGCTGCATTATACAGTTATCTGTTACACTGTAAAGTTTAAAAGATACTCAAGGCACCATTTGAGGATCCTCAGACTGAAACACTGGAGAAACCCTCTGGAGAACCAATATATATTCGACTGTGTACTCAAGGAACTTCAACACACAGGTCAAGTGCCTCAAAGCCTTATCTTTAGAATATGTTTACTGGAGGAACAATTAACAGTCTTTAAAGTTCTGGCAGAAACTTATGGGGCCGTTCAGGCCGAATATGGTCTTGTGCTAAAAAAGCTACTCGCATTGCCGTGATTGAAACAAAATGAGAAACAGTGTCTCCAAGCTTTTTCATGTTAAAGTATTTTTGACCTTGACACAGCAAAACTTTAACTTGGTTCTCCTGCACAAGATGATGAAAAAACAGTGAGACATGGAGCAACAGTCAAAGATCTCTTGCTCATGTTTACATAAAAGAACAATTCAAAATAACAGATGCAAAAACACAACCGTTTTTATTTTGTTATAATGTAGTGAGATTGTTCACTAATGCCAGTTTTGAATCAGATCAAATGATGTCCAATCACAAATAAATCGCTTATTGGAGTCAGTTCTTTACAATGAAATGGTCACACATGTTAGGAGAGCGGTCTTAATCAGTTCTCGATTCAATCTAATTGACTCAGAAAGCTTGCGCTTGTGCTGCTGAATAATTTGTTGTGTAATCTTACTTGTCAATAAGCTCATGGAATATTTTATATCACGGCAAATAAAGATAACAGTGGTTGCAGTGGATCTACAATCAATCAATGAAAACCAAACCTCCAAATACATCCTATCCTTTGCCAGTGATGAAGAAAGTCTTTATTAAGTTCAATATATGACATTGCCATGTTTGTGTGGACATATACCATTACATGGGAGCATGTTAATACAATGGTACATGAATGTGGTAATTTAGCAAAGTACTATGGTATTTATTTTAATTCCCTTGAATCACCATGTAAATACTATATGAATATTATAAACATATATAAAATTACCATGGTAGTAACATGGTATTATTTGAAGTACTTTGAAGTACCACAACTACAGAATGGAGCATAAATAGTTGTATCAAAATACCATGATATTATCATCAGATACTATCAGAAATCGCATAGCTATTGCCTAGATGTGCTCACACACTCACACGCACATGCACACACACACACACACACACGGAATATGGCCTCTTATCAAAAGCTTCCAGTACATACAGAAATACAACAGGTAGACACAGAATTAGAGGACAAGATGAATAGTATACTGTGAGTACGCATAGTTTTTATTCAGAAATTAGAAAATTAAATTACGTTTAAATGGGAAAGGGTTTGTAGAGGTAGTAGTATAAATATAAAAGATAAAAGGTAAAAATAGTGATTTTTCATACTGATCACATGGGTTTTATAAAGGTAGCATATCTAAATATGAATTTACATGTTTGTGTGTTTTTACGTGCACATACATTTTGCACCTATTGTATATTTGTATACTGTATTGCACTAAACTGTGGCTTTGATAAATGTCATGTCGTGAATACGTCTTTTAGGTGCTTTGTCTATGACAGTATGCTCTGTGCAACTGCGGTTGAAAAAAAATGAAGTAGCTTATGTGTAGCAAGCTACTTTTGGCAAGTAGCTTGTAGTGAAACTTGCTACTTTTTCCTGAAGTGTAGCTTTTAGCTTAGCTTAACAAATTTTTCTGTTGAGTAGTTGGTAGCTTAGCTAGTTAATGTTTTTGAGTAGCTTGCCCAACACTGTCCAAAGGGTTCTGCCAATGTGGCAATCCAATGTTGCCTTGAGTATCTTTTGGTTTTTACAATGTAAAATGGATGAGTTTTATTTTTGGGTTTGAAATATATGCTTAACGTTGAAACCAGCACATTACAGTAAAGCACACAGTTAACAAGAGAAAACATTACATGTAGTAGTGCAGATCTGGCCCCTCCCTTATTATGGACCACAGTCAGGTATTTTATGTTTCTTGCTGCCAGGAAACAGCCATGTGGGATTTTGGCAGCCTGCTGCTGTCCTGAGGGCTGAGATGTCAGAACATGCTAGATCTCAGAGAGACGACTGAAGCCACACCACCCCCCAACCCCTGAGAGAGAGAGAGAGAGAGAGAGAGAGAGAGAGAGAGAGAGAGAGAGAGAGAGAGAGAGAGAGAGAGAGAGAGAGAGAGATTTTGTTAGTAGGAAAAATCACTCTTCATATCAACCAGCTGTCTACTAAACACACATACCCACCAATTCAGGATGCTCAGCAGCATAGCACATCTGCATATGTTTAGACATAACAAAGAGTTTCATACAAAAGCGCAAATCATTGTTGTAAACTCAACAATGGGCAAAGGGATGGAGCCAGCATTACTCAAATTAATAAACACTAGAGATTAATTATCCACATTTATTTCTGTCCACTCCTGTGTTGGCACATTTATTTAGGAGATCCACAGTGTTTTAGTCCTTGCATCTCATAATTTATTGGACAGGACAGTACGCAATTTGTCTGAAAGCTTTTTATGACGACCAGACCTTGTTACGATAGAGCACCATCCATTTCATGCCATGTGTGTTATATAGATCCTTAGGATGCACAAGGAGGGAATCTTTGCATTATTTATGCATTGACATTTCTAAGATGCAGAGCAATGCATTTTGTATGTATTTTCATTATTCCAAAATGGGCGTGGGGGTGTCAGTGACACAGTTTGTGTCGTGTTACCACTGCCATAAAAAAGCACATATTCCTTCTAAATGCATCTCCATATTCATCCCTCTTGCACTGCAGTTACAAAAGGAAAGCTTTTATTGAGATGAGATCTCCACCTTACTTGGTGATATTACTGAGCAGGACCTGTTGGCTGATGGATGTCTTTATTACTTCATTGTACTTGTTGAAGTTCAGTTGTGATTTTTAAAGACTTTCCTCTTAGTCTCCCACTTAATTGAGGAGGTATCATACAGCTGTTTACTAAAGATGAAATACTTCACACTTGCAAACTGCTTGCTCAGAGAAAGAAAGCGTGAAAGACATGGGAGGAATATAACTTTGGCCTGTTATTGAGTAATTATGCAAAAGATACCATCAACTTTTTTTTAGGCCTGGATGTGGCTGCTTGAAAATTGTGTTAATTAAGCACACCACATGTCTGCCTGTATACATTACTTGATGCATCAAATGCACACAATTAACTTATGAAGCCGTTTTAGGTACTATGGGGAAATTCTATCGTTGTTACTCTTTAGAAGGAAAACTCTTACGGGGGTTTCGGAGCAGTGGATGCGCCTAACAATACCAAATTACCCATGATAATACCAAAAGGCATAGGGCAGTGTTTCCCCAAGCACTGTGCCGAGGCACACTAGTGTGCAGTGAAAGATTGTCAGGTGTGCCATGGAAAATTATCAGATTCCACAAAATATATCAGGGCTCCGGACTGAGACAAATTTTTCAACCATTTTTCCTAACAGTGCTATTAAACTTTGCAAGAGGTCGCATTGGTGCGACTACATATTTGGCTGACTCTCTGATTGCGCTCTGTCGTTTTTTGTTCCGTATGAGAAATATCAAATGCAAATGTTCCAAACGCGATATCAGTCAATGGACAGATCAGTGCAGAGATGTGCATTTACACGTGGACTGGCCTCGAGTGGTGCAACCAACTCAAGTGCTGGTGTGACCGTTTGTAGAATTTATCACCAGTGCTGCCACTCTTAAATGTTAGTCTGGAGCCATGTAAATAAATAGATAAATTAAAAATTATTTGCTGTGGCATTGCAAGAATTAATTTGCAAGAACAATTCAAAAAATAAGAAAAGATGCAAATTTGGTGTTTTATTCGTTACCCAATTAGCACTCTTGCCACCTGTGATCTCATTATACACCATAACTACGTGACTTTATGAGTAAACATGCAACTAAAATGGAAAGAAACATGGAAGTTCTTGAAAGCAAAACTATCAACAATGTTTATTTGGGACAGTGGGATAGAGGTGTGTTTAATTTGAAAAAGTGTCCTGTGGTTGGGAAACACTGGCATAGGCAGGGACAAATCAATGTAATTTAATAACAATATGACAAACTCTTTTGATTTGGTTCCATTTTTGATATCAATATGCAATAAATAAAGATTAATAAAAAAAAAGATTGACAATGACTTGGGTTCAGACTTGAAACAGAATTTTACTCATTTAAATTTAAACTCAAGGAACCTCTTAAAGATAGAAGCGGATAAAGAAAAGTTCCAGATTCAATGCAAGTTAAGGTCAAATGACTCGTTCCTTGTTACAGTAAGGCACTTGCAATGGGAGTAAACAGGGCGCATCCACAAACACTAAAATACACACTGTTTCGAAAGTACTGTCACAAGGTGTAAACATTATATATGTTAATGTGATTTTAGTGTGAAAGTGCGTTAGAGGGTTTGCATAATATTGGATAACTTTAAACAGATAATGTTAGTAAGGGATTTTATCACACTAAAATTGTGTTAACATGTAGTCTATAATGTTTACTTTTATGTATCATGGAGTACCCTGTATATACAATGATATATAAATATGGTAATCGTGCAGTACCATTTTATCATCTGATACCACCATGGTGCCACCACAGTACTGTTTTGTAAGGGTGGTAAGTTACAAAGCTGCCATGTTTGTCCTTTCTGCTACTCTAAATGTTATATTTGAGTGCGAAGCCTTTCCAAATATATGTGCCTGAAAGCCTCTGCTGCTGGTTGGGAAGTGGGGTGAAATACCAGGGTGCCCTTGTGTCAGAAAGAAAGAGAGGGAGAGAGAGAGAGAGAGAGAGATAGAGAGAGAGAGAGAGAGAGAGAGAGAGAGCGAGAGAGAGAGAGAGAGAGAGAGAAAGCACTCTCGAACATTTACAACTGTCCTGCAAATCTCATTGCCGGGCCCTGTTGCTGAGGTATGATTTTATTGCTGCCCCCACAGGCGTGGAGATAGAGGTGATAACCTCATCTCTCCTGCCTGAGCACTGAGCTGCAACTCTCTGATTCCTGTCATAAATTGCATTTGTGTCCTGCGTGTGCATTTGTGTGTGTGTGTGTGTGTGTGTGTGTGTGTTGCTTTGGGTATCTATGAGACGGACTGAGGGATTCTGTCTTTTCAACCCCATAGAGACTGAAATCAAAATAACACTCAACCAACACACGGGCCTCTCATCATGTAGTAATTATATGTTTTGTCTTTAAGTGTGAGTGTGTGCACTCACACTTAAAGTTTTGTCTAAAGTTTTGTCTAAAGTTTTGTCTAAGGTTTTGTCTAGGGATTTGTGAAGCTTGGATTTACAGAACTGTTTGTTGTTGGGTTTATTTAGGTAGATTTTTTTAGAAGGCAACTGTGGCAGAGAGATGGTATTGGACAGAAAATCCATGGAAACCATGCCATGGTACCCATTACAAAAAAATCTAGAATTCTGGCAAACTAACCACAAACTTGCCACATATTCGCTGCAAATGCTTGTCAAAAGTTTGCAGCTCTTCTCTGGTAGTGTTGAATCTGCAGCAAACCTTTGGCAATAATGGACAATTTGCTTCAAGTTTCTTGGTAATTTATGTCTAATAACTGGATAATCATAATTTACGCAGAACCAGAAAGAAATGGATACAAAGAAAAATAGATACACTCAGTGTACACAACCATTTTGTACCCCTGATTATGGTCTACAGATGCATGCCACTGACCAAGGTTATTTTTTGTGGTTTGCAGAGGTTGTGAACAGAAGGGTTGTCCAAATGTGTTAGTTTTGATTGCATTTTTTGGGCAGGAGAAGCCAATTGACCTGCCAGTTACTGTGTGTCCTCCCTGCTCACTTTAAACAGCTAATTTCTACTACTTCCCAGTAATTTTCTGCTGGTGGGAGCTAGGTGAACTGGGTAGTAATAGACTTGGCCAGGACAGGCAGCTCCATTTCCTGCCCAGTTTGCCATGTAGCTTGGCTGCATTCTTGGACACAGCCTCTGTTTAACCCAGTATGTGTTTTGTTTTGATGCCTGTCTCCAGGGTCCTCGCTATCATTGGTGTTGTAAGGGTCCATGTGTAGGAAAGGGCCGACCCTCTCACACTAGCCCTCCAAATTACTTGGCATGGTAATGGAGCCCCCTCTCTTCACTCCTAAGTGCCTTTCAAAGTCCTCATAAAGCCACAACAGCTGAGATCTTGATCATGAAGCCATACTGGGAGATACTTGTAGTGAATAGATGCTTGGATGTCCGGCTTTCGTTCTTTTTTATCTCACTGTAAATGCACAGAGAGAATGGCTGCATCAACTCCCTTCCCAACTAATGTTGCAAAACAATAAGCTGTTTAGGTTCTCTCCATGAGGCTCTATACAAAGTGTTTTATGTGCTAGGGGTTGGATGGGCTGGGTCTGTTAAGCAAGTAATTTATCATCTGATCTTTTCTGAACACCTAGACGAGTGCACGCCTCCTCTTCCCAGGATGGAGGGATAATTAATGAGGAATACACTCTGCGAACCGACGAGGAGGCTTTTGTATTCATGAGCTTGATGCAGCTGTTTTCTTGTGCGGGAACTGCATGGAAAGAGAGAAAGGCAAAGCATTACTTCTCCTTAGATGATAGCGTGAATTGCCAGTACCACCGTTACGTGAGTTCTACCTGCCACTGCCCAATCAGATGCGTTATAAATGAAGTTGTTCTCTCAGAGAGACAGACTGCACTGTTTTTTCTTTCTTGGTTTTTTTCCCCTCCACTGGCTGCCGGGAATGGAAGATTGATATGTTCCATTTTAGCTTAATACAGCTTTGTCCTGGGTTGTAAAGTGGTGGACTGAGAAGGACACCACATGACTGCTGATCCAGAGATGGAACACATAGCCCCTTTAATTCTAGTGACACATACATTTGTAGATTAGAATGCTTTAGTTGTGACTATAGTTTGAGCTCATGTCACAATGCTCCTGACATTTCACTGCAATATATTGGATTCTGGAAAGGAGCCTCAGAAATAAAGGGCCTCCAAAAAATACTTTCCCCAAGGGCCCCTGGTCCCTTAGTGCATGCAGCATAGAGGTCTGCACAGGCCTTAAAATTATAATTACAAAAATTATACTTGACCCTTAACCGAGACCGGTACGTGAAAAAGCGTTTGCGAGCAAGTAGGCCTACACACCTGACTCAGTTACACCAGTCCTGTGCTAGACGCTGAAGAAAAAGTGAGATGCAATGCAACAATCAAAACAATCATTCAGTATGTGTTTACATAGGAAAACAATGGGAGCAGACACAACAGAGCAGATGCGAGCAAAAAACACGATCGGTGTGAATGGCCCCTAACTCATCCGTTCGTCTGTGAGTGAGAGCACGTGCATGAAACAAGTTCAATTGGCCTGTTTACTTTTACATTAATTAGGAACACAACCCGAATCTGAATTCCTTCTTGGAAAAACTGACCCGCACCTGACCCGAAACCCATCGGGTTCTTGGGTCCCGTCAGGCCCAGGTCAGGTTGCAGACCTCTAATGCAGAATGTGATGATCACTAGGGCCATTAAGCTGAGGCACCAGCTACATTTTTAAGTCATCAAATGTTAGTCAACCCAAACACACAATGTTTTTAGGCAAATCTCCTTTGTAGCTTAAATTAACCCTCTGGGGTCTGAGGTTGTTTTGAGCCCTGGAGAAGTTTTGACATGCCTTGACATTTGTGCTTTTTTCAGTTGCTTAAAAACATATTAATGGCTAAAGTCTGATAAAACTGTATTCAGCACAAACTGGGCTATTGGTTTAAAATAAGTCTCTTCTGCTTACCAAGACTGGATTTATTTGATCCAAAATACAGTAAAAACATTGTGTGAACTCATTTTACAATTTAAAAGAAAAGATTTCTATTTGAATACATTGTAAAATGCAATTTGTGATCAAAGCAAAATTTTCAGCATCATTACTGCAGTCTTCAGTGTCACATGATCCTTCAGAAATCATAAAATGCTGATTTTCTAATATGGGCATATTTAAAGTGCATTTTACAAATTTAACCTGAACACATATTTGCAAAGACAAGCTTTGTTGATGATAATGAGGCAGCATAAACACTAGTTAAAATATAATCTAAACATTCATATTATTTTTTATATCATATTACATATCATATTTATATCATACAGCATACAATTTAAATACCTGCTTTAGCCGAAACATCATTTAAATGTAACTAAAACTTGCTTATTATGAGACAAATGTCAATACTCTGAATCCTGGCTGGCAAGTCTGGAAACAGTCCCACTAGTAAAATATGTACATGTTTATATAAAATAGCATGTCATCTAATGAAAACGAAATGACTTACACATCTGTAATTGTATCCTCGACTGGATCAAGTCTCTCATCAAAATACAAATGTTCATCGGAGTTCCACTCTTCTTCTGAGGAAAATGTTAACTCTTCCTTAATATCCAGGAGTTTGATCGTCTGTGAATTGTTGCAAAAACGCAGAAAATTTTAGTTGTGTTATGTTTACATTAAACCTCACCGTCAGGGGCGTTTACCATGTCCCTTGATCGTCTCAGCACATTTCCGTATGAATGGCGCACTCTGCTGGTGGGTGGGATCACATTAGCTATAATGTGCTCAGCCAGCTGAAACATCTACATTGCTTTGTTTCATACAGATTACATTGCAGGAGAATATTTGTTTTAAATTTGAATTGTTTTATTTAAAAGTAGACATTTTAAGCTTTCTTTAGACATATGTTTCATGTTTGTGTGATAAGTATTCGTGGAGTTTCAGTTCATTTTTGTGACATGTTTCAGAAATATGCTTGTGAACACAGAGACTGCTGAAAGCTCACCCCTTTTATTTTCTTTATTTTACAAAAGCACAAGATTTTGTTGTTATTGTTGTGAGTATACACAAATAAAAGTAGACCCTGTAAAGTTTCTAATTGCATTGATCTTAAGTTGTTTTATTTTAAGTTGTTTCCTCTGTAATGACGAAAATATCCAGCAGGATGCGCCGGTGCGTCCGTCACCCCCAGCGGGTTTACAAGATTTGATTCAAATTTTTTATTTTTTTTTATGGATAAATTGGACCGAAGGGTAAAGGATAAGGAGCCAACAAGTGCCCAGCATACATGGGAAATTCAATACTGTTTAGAAGGTATCCCAAGTGGATGCCTCTTGAAGTTGGTTAAGAGAATGCCAAGGATGTGCAGAGCTGTTATCAAGGCAAAGGGTGGCTACTGTACTTAAAAACATATTGTATATAGTAAAAAAATTAAATAGTTTTGATTTGTTCAACTTTATTTGGTCACTGCATACACTTGATTTGTGTTAATTCATAGTTTTGATGAGTTTACTGTTGAATGCACTGATAGAAAATGTGTGCTGAAAACAATATTTGATTATTTAGAACAACATCTGTCAATACCAATATGTTGGTGGTTCTGCTTTTATTATGCTACCTTGTTTCAAATTAGTGATAGTTAATTACACAACTTAAAAATAAATGTACGTCTCTACATGTATAAATTTACATCTCTTTATTCCTCTACGTGTCTTTCATGTTTCAGCATAACTGGTGCCAGTTATAAACAAAACAGCAAAACAAAGGACACATTACTAATCCACATTAACAATCTAAACTCACATTAACTGAATTTTAAAATGATGTAGCTGGTCAATTTATTGCTGAAGCGGTCTCCGTTTAAACTTAAAGAAACTCATCAAATTATTTTGTTGTCCAACTTTAAGGTGAAAATCCATATTAGTTAAGTTTAAAATTCTAGCAGTGCAAAGCTTAATGCTTTGCTTTAATTACTATGCTTTAATTTTTACCCAATTCAAATGAATTCCTCGCAAGAGCCATTTTCTTTCTCACACAGCATGAGTTGTAGGCTAATTATCAGGCAAATGTTTGATTGACAGGAGATAATTGAGCAAATAATAGTTTTTATCAGCCAGTGCAGAATATTTGCAGAAACATTGGAGCCTCACTACTATTATTCTAAAATCTAATAGTAATAATAAAAAATGAGTTTGTGTGTCCAAACATTTGACAGATGCCATCAGAATCTGCGTTTATCAGATGTGTACACAAATATGACACCTAAAATAGAACATTAAGCTCTTGAGATGATCTTTTACAGATGACTCTGCAACATAAGAACATTTTTGACCACAGGTTCTCCATGGGATTAAGATCCGGGGAGTTGCCTGGCCATGGATCCAAAATTTCAATCAGTAATCTCCGAGCCACTTCATTATCGCTCTTTCCTTGTGACATGGTGCTTCATCATGCTGGAAAATGCACAGATAATCACCAAATTGCTCCTGGATCGCTGGAAGAAGTTGCTCTTGCAGGATGTTTTGATACCATTCTTGATTCATGGCAGTGTTTTTGGGCAGAATTGTGAGATAGCCCACTCCTTTGGATGAAAAGCAACCCCACACATGGATGATCTCAGGATGCTTCACTGTTCACACAACACAGGACTCATGGTAGTGTTCACCTTTTCTTCTCCGGACTATACATTTTCCAGATGTCTTAAACAGTTGGAAGGGGGCTTCATCAGAGAAAATATCTTTTCACCAGTCTTCTGCTGTCCAATCCTTGTACTTCCTGCAGAATTTCAGTCTGTCCTTGATGTTTTTCCTTGGAGAGAAGTGGCTTCTTTGCTGCCCTTCATGAGACCAGGCCATTGTCCAAAAGGCTTCGCCTCACTGTGCGTGCAGATGCACTCACACCAACCTGCTGATAATATTGAGCAAGCGCTGCACTGGTGGTGACACGAATCCATTGCTAACTCCTCAGGAGACGGTCCTGGCGCTTGCTGGACACTCTGGGATGTCCTGAAGCCTTCTTCACTGCAGTTGAACCTCTCTCCTTGAAGTTCTTGATGATCCGGTAAATGGTTCTTTCAGGTGCAATATTCTTTGCAGCAATTTCCTTGCATGTGAGGCCATTTTGATGCAAACTGATGATGGATGCACGTCTTTCTTTAGAGGTAAACGTTGCTAACAAGAACACAATGATTGGAAGCTTTTCTTCCCTCCTTTTATAGCAAACAGTCTGCTCTTATAATCCAATCAGAATGACATAGTGATATCGCCTGACTATTACTCGTTCACACTTTCCCAGGCGCTGCTGATATGATTAGTGAAATTACGTAAGCTGGTCATTTTGTGTCAGGACCAAAAAACAGTGAAATTTGGGTTTTTGTGATAAAGTTTGCAATTACTAAAATGCATCTGATCGCTCTGCACAATAATCTAGAAACAATGTGAATCAACACCCCAACAACTGAAGCAGACAAAGTTGCGAAACACAAAATTTAAGTCACTGCCAATACTTTTGGCCACGGCTGTACTCAAAGGAGTTTTTTGTGATTTTTTTTAACAGTTTGCAGTGTTTGTGTATGGTTAGGCCTTGTGTCTTTGGGATTGCAGTACTCTTTTGTTTTATGATAGCACCAGATTAAGGTTAAACTGAGGACACTCTTTATGCTCATCCACAGAATCTGGAAGTGGCCATCCTGAAAAATCGACTGACAGTAGCATTGCATTTCTGTAGACGTGCAGTTGGACACAAGGTCAGATATATTATCAGATGCAGGAAAGAAATGGAAGTGGATTTGACTTTGTCATTGCAAGATTCATGTACTCGCTCAGTCTGTTGTGGACCTACAGCCTGGCACTAAACAATTTTGAAATAAATCTTTCACAGAATACATTAGCTTTCTTCCTCAGGAGTAAAATAAGTGTTTTTATGTTAGCACGTATCAAGCTATTGTTATTTTTCAATTTCCTTTTTATGTGAGACTTTATTTCCATATTTACCATATTTTAAACTAAAGAACCTGCTTTGAAAACCGGTTCTTTGTCTAGCACACAAATTACTGACAGTCTGGAGGTGAGTCTACGAATCATCTCCAAATCTGGCTGCATTCTTGTGTATCCAAGATCCCCTCAGTGAAAGTGTGTCTGAATCTCCTGAGCCAAACACCAGAGGGGTTCACAAGAACAGGATGACGGAGTCATATTAAGAGCCAATCATGTATATGACAGCCTCCTCTGGGTGAGCTGGATTGAAGATACCTTTGCAAAAAGCATTCTCAATATGTATTGAAAGGCCTTAGTGTAGAAAGTTCATATAGGCCCTCCGAACATTTCCTTTTTGTTTGAAAACAGCCTTTGCTGCAGAAAAAATACTATTTTCCCACTCACTGTCTGCTTGGAGAAAAGTGTAAAGATCGACCATAGATGTTTTTGAGAAATGGTTCTCAATTGGTGGTTCACAGGTTTGTTTTGATGGGGTCGTGAACAGCAAGGAAAAACGATGCTACATGCAAATAATTAAATGCAACAAACCGTTTAATTGTTTATTGTTAGGATAGCAAAATAAGTAGGCTTAGTAACTTAGGGAGGAGAAAGCAGATTCCATAAGTTTTGTTGTTTACGTCAAAAGATGTGCGTTCAATCAATGTCTATTTTTTTATGCCAATTCATCTGTCACTTAAGGCAGAATTAGGCAAATGCCAACATTGGACAGACTGCGTGTCATGCCTTCATACTTGAATACCATGCAAAACTAATGCAACCCAGACTACATTAAATAAGGGTTCACAAGGATAAATAGCTTCATGTGGTCAATAATTGGCTGCTGAGAGAATTCAATTGAAGTTTAGGAACCAAAAATAATCTGTTTTTATTATTATAATTTATTGTAATTTTTTTTTTACTTTTAACCAAATAAAATTATTTTGATGCCCCTTGGTGTCTGATGTATATATATATATATATATATATATATATATATATATATATATATATATATATATATATATATATATATAAATTAAAAAAGTGTCACTGCAGAAGTTGTCCTCTGCTTTGATAAATACAGTATTTCTGTACAAATAACAGTGTCCACTTGGGTTGACTCAGCCCTCCTTGGGGAAGTGACTCAGACGGTGATCTAACAGTACACTGACCCCACAGATGTGTAGAATCAGAGGTCAGGGTAAGAAGAATGTTTCAGTGTCTTGTGTTCTGTCATATTATGTATTGGAAAATGAGGGATGGATGGAGAGAAGCAGAGGGACACAGCACAGCAGACAATGATGGGTTTTAGTGGTGCTTTGTTTCATTATAATTATAAATTACATGATGATGATAATAATGTTCTAAAACAAATCATAATACAAATAAATAATATTTGTATTAAGATGTTTTTGAAAACATTATTATTTTGCCATTTACCATTTGAATTCATAGTATAGTATAAAGAGGACAACAAAAAAAAAAGTGGTGAGAAAAGGTGATATGTTGCAAGCCAGATTAAAAGTTGTGCCAACTGCATGAGCACCACAGCTTAACCTCATGAGACCTGAGTGTGACTGCTGTGTGCATTTAAATAATACCAAGCTATATAAAGTCAGATTTTTTCATCAAATTGTTTATGTTTGCAAGAGTGTTGGTTATTCATGTTTTTGAGACGTTACAGACATTACATCAGAAATTATCATAATTTAATCTGTTGGTTATCCAAACTACGTCTGCAGCCTGAAACTGAACTTTCGGATTATAGGAGTGATTGCAATTAGCTGCATAAAGAGATATTGGAAGTTTCCCTTGCTCCCTATTTAGTGAATAACTTAACCTCCAGTGTGCTTTCTCTTGCACTGGCCTTAGAACAGTTCAAATTGCTTCTTATTTTCATCCTAACTCCATATATAGCCTCTGAAAATTACTGGGTTCACCCAAAAGCTGAAAAACTTTGCTTTCAATGTGATAATGCACAGTGAATATAGGAATGAATAGAATTTTAATGAGTAGAACCGTATTGTACAGTGATGACAAAATAACATTTATATTAAAACGAAGTGAAATGGCCCACAGATGTGTTAATGTTAAAAGTTATTTAAAATAACAAACACGTTTTTTTACTTTTGTGGAAATAACGTCAGAAAATCCACATTTGTGGTCATTATGTTTATCAGCGCAGTGAACCACAAAATATTTATGATTTTTTTAAAGCGTCATATCAATCGAAATTAGAGACGGTACTTTTTTACACCAAGGTTTCAATGAAAAAACGCTTTGTTGGCTCTGAACCGTAGATGCACTTTACGGAAATTCACATCATGTTGTTGTGTCATGTGACTTGGTGCACCAGAATTCTGATCCTTAAATGACAGTCTAGAGTGTTGTAAATGGTATTCAGTCGTTATAAATTAATATAAATTAAACATTGCATATAGTAAAGCCAAAGTACAAAGTCCACGCATGTGGACGTGGGGTTGTACAAGGTTAATGTATCTGAGAACATGCATTAAATGTATAGTTAAGTCAAGTAGGCCATAAGGCAAGTTAGCGGCTGTTCATATGTGCGTCAAGGCCATGTAAAAATAAACTGGATGGATGTCTTTGATCGTTGTGCCACAACTCATTAAGTTTAAAAGAACTTTAATATTTATAAACATCTCAAGACACATGCAATCTGTTTAACTTTGTAATTTGTTGCACAAATTGCGCTGCATCAAGCTTTATCAGTGCTGGTGTCACAAATCGACATTCTGATGAAGTTCAGGTTGCAAAGAGGACTTAATGTGACTGTTACACATGATTCCAGATTGTTTTTCACTTGGGAGTTTTTTTCCCCCTTTTGCTCTGGTGTGCAGACAATAATTACACAAGTTAAATGCTGAAGCATCCCAAAGATGTCCCGTAAACCATAGCGTTCGCTTCCTCATGGAAAGTGAACCTGCCTGTTCAGAATTATAAATTTTTGCATTGATTAAAATTAGGCCTACTATGTTGAAGGCAGTGACAGGGATTATTTTTGTTCGACTTTAATGTGATTTTATCATTTGAAGATTTATGTAGGCATATTGTGCTTTTAGGCTTACTGTGCATAGCTTACTTTATTCCCTGCTATCTGACATTGTGTTTGACGCATCCATGGCAATAAACATTCTTAATTCCCGAGTCCTGAATAACCGTTCGTGAATGGTTTACCAAATATTACAAAAGGTTACCATGCACATATTTAGGGAATTAAGGAACCATTCTCTTTCATTAAACATTAAATGCATGCAGGACTTTTTAAAGTCCTATACTGTTGCACAAATTGTGTCACTTATATGAGTTTAAACCATCAGCTGTGCACACAGCCTGGCTAAACTGCACCATATCTTTGTGTTTGGAAGCGTTTGGTAAATCAGATGCTGTTCTCTGTAGTCCTTCAAATAAACGCGCTGCACCTGTGAGATGCAGATTCCCTGTACGCAATTCCCTGTCCCCTGCTGTTGTCCACCATGCATTCGGCTGAACAAATGGTGTTTCACATAAGGCTGACATTTACGTGGATTTTTAATAGATATCTCAAAATAAATATATAATTGATTTAGAGCTCTGGGCCCTTTAGGTTTAGAGGCCCCTGAGCAACGGCCCAGTTGGTCGGTGGTTAATCTGTCCACCCAAAACTAAAAGTCACTGCTGTCAGGGGAGTCATTTATTTGACTTGCATGTTCTATCATAAAAAAAAAAAAATTTAAAATTAAAAAAAAGAATAATTCACATGATGAAGTTTACTGCCAGAGTGATGGCTGTGTACATGAATGTACAGTATTCACTTATATTATGAAAAATACAAAATCACATATTTAATGAAAAACATTATTTTCACATTCCAAAGGTTGTAGTAAGACTTACTACAGGTTACATTTTTACAGTACGTCCAATAATATGAGTAGTATTAAATTATTTAAAAAATGAATTCCTAGTAGATAGACTGATTTACAACAGGTGATATTATTACAATAAATTCAATAAAATGAGTACAGTATTATATTATTTTAATTTAAACTGAAAATGTTATTTTCACATTTAATGGTTATAGTAACTTCCCAGTGGATAGACTGACTAACTGTAAAAATATCACCTGTAATACGTCAGTCCATCTACTACAACCTTTGGAATGTGAAAATAACATTTTGGTGAATTTCTTTTTTTTTTTTTTTTCTCTCAAAACAATATAGTAATACTGTAATTATTGTTGGACTTACTGTAAATGTCTCATCTGTAGTATGTCAGTCTATCCACTGGGAACTTAGTACAACCTTTGAAATGTGAAATAACATTTTGATGAATTATTTATTTATTTATTTATTTATTATGCTGTTTCATATTATTGGACTTACTTTATAAAATCTCACTTGTAGTAGCTCAGTCTATTTACTGGCAACCTACTACAAAATTTGGAATGTATGAGTGATTGGACACCGCCTGTGTTTAATAGTGAGTGGAATTTTCAGACGGTCCCATACGTATGCTAAGCAATGAAAGTGCATCGGAGCATTTTCAGTCATTATTCTGCAGCCACACCAACTGACAGTTCTGAGTGCAGTGTTTTATATCTTTATATAATATTTATATACCATTTACAGTATATTTATATACCATAACATCAAACCAAGTGTGTGAAATCTTAGCAAAATTGCCAACCGAATATCCAAAAAATATCTAACCTTTCCCTAACTAACTTGACCCTGCTATGGGAGCTTAGGCGTGAGAGACTTGCTCATTATGGAAATTATTCTAAAGGAAGTTCATGAATGCTCGTCTCTCAAAAGCTCGACCATTGAATTTAAAATCAGCATTTACACATAGCTTTCACATTTGTCCGATAATAAAAGACACCCAAAACTGCCACGTTTACGACCCAGTAGGTGAAGGTTACCGATATTCCCATTCAAAAACATGAATGTCTGAATGATCTGAGCTTGAAATCAGTACTCTTCGCTGCCATGTAAATACTTGTTGTCTTATCAGAATCAGAATGAGCTTTATTGCCAAGTATGCTTACACATACAAGGAATTTGTCTTGATGACAGGTGCTTCCAGTGTACAACAATACAAAAACAGCAGCAAGACATAGATAATAAAAAATAAAATGAAATTTAAAAAAAAGAAAGAATAATAATAAAAATAAATAATTATACATATACATACACTCAACTTCATACAAACCCACATACACACACGTAGTGCAAATCTATTACAAATCTGTTATATAAAGAACAAAAATACAGTATATTATGTACAGTGCAATGTATGTAATGTGCAGATAATTATTGCTCAATGGGACAATTTTAACTGTTCATGAGATGGATAGCCTGAGGGAAAAAAACTGTTATTCTGCCTGACGGTTCTGTTGCTCAGAGCTCTGAATCGTCGGCCAGAAGGCAACAGTTAAAAAAGGTAGTGGGCAGGGTGAGTGGGGTCCAGAGTGATTTTACCAGCCTTTTTCCTCACTTTGGAAATGTATAGTTCTTGAAGGGGGGGCAGGGGGCAACCAATAATCTGCTCAGCAGTCCGAACTGTCCTCTGTAATCTTCTGATGACTGATTTCATAGCTGCACCAAACTAGACAGTTATTGAAGTGCAGAGGAGTTAAATATTAAATATAATAATATTATATTAATATTAAATATTACATGTAATAATAATATCTTCCAGTTTAGTTGTTATTATTTTTATTATATCTGGGTATCATTTGTTATTTACTGTTGTATTTCCAATTTTATTTCTGATTATTTCAATTCTATCAATAAAGAAATGTATGAAGTCATTACTCTTGTGCTGTGACGGAATATCTGGCTCAGTCGACGCTTTATTCCTATAACCAATTTAGCCACAGTACTGAATAAACACCTAGGATAGCTGTGGTTGCTTGTTATGAGTTTGCTAAAATATGCAGCCCTGGCAGCCTTTAGTGCCTTTCTGTATCTACAAACACTAACCTTCCATGCACCTCTAACGTTGTATTCTTCCACTTGCTTTCCATTTTCCGAGCGGCTCTCTTTAGAGCATGAGTGTGATTTTGATGAGTGTTGGGATTTTTTATTACATTTTATTTAATCGAAGGGGGGTGACACTATCAAGAGTGCTAAAGAAGACTGTATTTATATTTTCTGATATTACTTCAAGTTCTTCTAGACTTTTGGCTTTAAACTAAATTGAAATTGGAAATCTCGCCATAGCTTCCAAGGAGGCTTGTGTGGCAGTTTTCCAACTATTGAAACAACGCATCTGGTAATAAGCTGTGAACAGAGACTGTCCTGTGTACGACCAGCCTGCTTTAATTTACTTAGTACAGGTTTCTACACTCTGTAATGTGTTTTCGGGTGTTAGAGTTCACCCATGAACCCCAGCTACTCACCTTTGTGTTATCAGCTTAAAGACGTCACTTGTAGTGTGTTGAAGGAATGGATGCTCTATGCTGCTTGAGTCTTGAGACTAATCAGCTGATTGTATTGTGCTGGAAGTGGAGTGCTGCCTCTGTGCTGACAAGCTGTTAGGGCTGAAAGCTCTGCAACTAATGGACAGCTAATATCATGAGTGAATGGTAAAAGTGGAGACTGATACTACGGCAGATGTAAAATCAATAGTCTATTAGAGTCGACAGGGCAGGACATGGAGGAGGAAGGGATAGGGATATGGAAGACCGCTGCATGGGCCAGGCCTTGTGTACCTGTCTCGTTTTCTGCTAAGTTTTTTCCTACTGTAAGACAGCAGTGGCCCGGATACTACGGAGGCGTGCAAAGTGAATGAATAATTACTTCAAAATGAATAATAAATTGTACATAATAACAGAAAAAAAAGACTGATTATCAAACGAGCACAGAGATAAAGCTATATTAAAAAAAACAAAAACATCTGAAGTAACAACATAATGGTGATTCTGTGAAGCCAGTTTTACTAAAATGTTAATTTCATTAATGAAAATATGCACGGTATGATTTCAAGATCAAATCTGATGTCAAGTAAAAATTGCAGTCTCCGTTTATTGTGCTTATCTCAGAAATCATTAACAAAGACACTTTATCATACACAATTTATACTTTTTTTTTTAATATCTATGTTAATGTTTAAGATATAGTCTTAAAGTCTATAGAGATATAGTCTGCTTTCTTAAACAAAGCAAAAACAGTCACCTGCAAAGAACAAACATGGACGGTTGATGAGGGAGATCAATCCACAATTGACTACACACATTCAGATTCATCTGGTAATAATAATAATAATAATATATATATATATATATATATATATATATATATATATATATATATATATATATATATATATATATATGTGTATATATATAATGTATTATACAAGGCATTTTTGCAATATGGAAACAAATATTGTAGGATTGGTGTTACATTTAAAAACTGGCTTTTAATTTAGTTTTTACAAATGTCCGGTTTAAGCCCCGCCCACATCTGGTTATATCCGAATACAGATACAGATCATTTTGTAATTGAAACAGATACAGATAGTGGCTTTGCTGCTCACCCCTACTGAAGACCAGCATGTCTAGTGACAGAAAGTATGTTAAACTGAGCAATGCGTTTAGAAGTTATTGCTAATAGACTATTAAACCTCTTCATCAAAGAATTACTGGTAGGCATGAGGTTGCTTCTTGGCCTAAAGATATGATGCTGTGAATGGAAACTTGATGGACATTCAAAAAGTTATTTATCGACTTGAGTAGGGGTACTCCAACCTGCACTAACAAACTTGCTTATTAAAAAGTGAAACTAAAGGCCTTTATTAGCTGGCCTATTATATGTGAGTTTAAACTAACCTCAATTGGAAGTTAGATCTCCAAAAGCAGGACTAGAGTGGTTGTTAAATTCATCATGTGCTATTCATGCCAATGTGCTAAACTAAAAAATGCTAAGTCTGATACAGGCTGCTGATGGCAGTATATCAAATAAGAATTGCATTCTTTATTTCCAAAAATGTCTTCCTTAAAAGTTATAAAATAATTGTTAATGGAACCTTTAAGAAATTGGAACAGAAACGTCTAGGTTACGGATGTAACCTCCGTTCCCTGATGGAGGGAACGAGACGTTGTGTCGAAGAAGCGACACTAGGGGTCTCTCTTGAGAGCCTTTTACATCTCTAAACTGGTGCTGAGAGAAGACTCAAAACACTTACCTTGCTCGGCACACCGGCGCCGGGGGGGTTAGTGACCAAGGAGGAGGTCCTACGGAGGCGTCCTCTAGACTCTTCAGAACCGGCCAGCCGGGGGACAACATTCGTGGGGCTGGAGGCAAGAGGTCTGCGTCCAATGTGCTGGGACTGTTGAGGTGTGATGGCAGAGTGCCGTGAGAACGGCATTAGCGGGCCAGGTGACCCAGAGACAAAGGGAATTGCTCTTTTATTGAGAATGTGGGTACCGCAGCCCGAAGGGGGTGTGGCAAAGTAAGAGCTGAAAGCTGGGCCCAGGTTTAGATGGAGCTGTGTGTTTCTTGGGCGCCGCAGGGGGACGCCCTTGGAGGGCCAACGGGGCACGGCCCACGCTTGAGGTGTGGCGGGGCATGATGTGAGATATACCTCCGTCTGCTTTTTCACAGTTGAGCAAAGTCCTCTACAGTGTTGCCGAAAAGGCCGAACTAGGAGACAGGTGCGTCAAGGAACCGTGTTTTGTCCACTTCACGCATCTCGACCATGTTCAGCAACAGATGTCGTTCCTGAACCACGAGAGTGGCCATCGCCTGCCCGAGTGACCGCGCTGTGACCATCGTGGCTCTTCCGGCTCGGGGGGCTCAAGAGGATGGCAGGCTGGCCGTGAGGCCGGTGGTTCGCAGGGATGTACCCCGCAAAACCGCGTCCGCTGCCATCCCCAAATCGCCTCCATCGCCAGCTGGGTCATCCTCAATCCCGTGGGAAGAAGGAGCGAAACAGGGGGTGGCTGGAGTGGCGTTCCTTCTGAGGAAGGAAAGCCACGACCGCAACGTTGCTATGGTCATGTTCTCGCAATGAGAACATGAGCCATCCACAAACGCTGCCTCTGTTATCGCTGCCCAGACACACGAGACAGTGACTGTGGCCATCAGGAGCGGAGAGCACTCTATCGCATCCAGGAACTACACAGTGGCGGAAGGGCATCTTTATAAAGACGCGTCCTGAAAAGGACGTTCAATGCCAGCTGTGTATATGCTCTTTTAGAGAAAATAACTCTTTTAGACAAATAACTCTTTTAACTGCGCTGTCGAAGCACCCAGGGGCAAAGCTGCACTGCCGTGCAGAGGAGAGGCCGCTTATATGCATCGTAGATCCAACAGCAATCGCTCAGAGATGGGAGGAAAAATGTGTGACTCACAGCTTACTGCATACACAACCGGTCGGTTGGAAAGAAAATTTCAGAATGAAACAGATGCATTTCCCTCCCTTTATACCCGTATGTCCGAGGGCGGGACATGCAAATTCTGTCTGCCAATTTCTCATTGGCCTTTTCTCATAGATCAGAGATGCAAAAGGCTCTCAAGAGAGACCCCTAGTATTGCATCGTTTTATTAGATTTACCCAAGTAGTATATGTTCCTGGATCAACATTTTTATTAGTTGTAGAACAACATCCCAGTCAACCAATCAGATTTTATGGTTAGGGTTAATCTTAGTGCTGGGGCTAGGGGCTTGAAAACATTATTCTTATTTTCTTATTTTGTGAATGTTAGGGTAATGGGAAGAGATGAATTAGAGTTGTGCGTGGATGCCACGGTGAATGGTGTGAAGCCTCTGCGTGCGCTATGTCTCCACTGTGATGCGCTCAACAAGCCATGTCATAAAATGCGCAGATTGAGGTGAGTCACTACGACACCACGAGGACTTAGAGTGCATAGGGAATTCCAAATAGTGGAGAAAAACAACAACAACAAAAAAAATTGTTGGTGTTGTAGGTCCAACAAGGATGTTGATCCATGGCTTTGTCCTACTTGACAAGAATGATGAAATGTTCTCAGGCAGTAAGGTTATAATTATTTTCTTCTGCCAGGTTGTGCATCAGGCTTGTGTTGCATCGAGGTTCAAATCAGGACAGTGGAGGAAGAATGCTCTGAATGTGACACCATCTGGCTCACATAAAGAAACCTCTGAGGATCTTATTCTTCATGGAATACAGAAAGAGCACTCAGTAGCACTCAATCATCTTACCTTCCGAAAGATGCTTTCACATTCTTACCGTATTCATGTGCAGATGAAAAAAGCATGGAAAATATTTATTTGCCACCTTCCTTGGTTGAAGTTCCCCAGCTTGTCTATAAACTAATGTTGTTCCTTAATCAGCATGCAAATGTTTCCTTGTCACTTTGGTTTCTGCTAAACATCATAGAACCTCCTCAGGCACGGTGATCTTTCACCTTTGTGACTCACATTAGAATACAGTACTAAAAGTAAGCCTAGATACAACTAACCCATGTCACGCACATCAACAACTTCTGGGCTCAGGGGAAAGAATGCGTTACCTGGAAGTACTTCCGCATGGTTAACTCAGTAGAGTCTGGAAATGAGAATGTTGAGGGTATTTGGGTGCATCTGTGACAAGCGGCCACTGGTGTTACATAACTGCTCTTTCTCTCTCTGACTTTATGATTTACCTCAGCTCACCTCAGTTATGTGAGCAAATTAGAAAGTTCCCATATGCATTTATTGCCTAATCGCTGTGTTCTTCCCCTGTAGAGATATGATTTACCCTCAGCTGCTGCTCATTTGCATATGCATACATTAAAAAAGTCATGAATATGGTGATGGTGAGTTTATGCTCCACTGAACATAAGTGCTCAGGCCTCTTGTGTTAGATACAAGTTTGGTCAACCAAGAATATTAATGATGTAAGGAAAATGTACAAGGCATCCCCATATGTGTGATTCCGTGATACTCACAGCAATTATGTGAACATGACACTTGTCTTATACAAAACGTTTCTTCCTTTACTGAGGTATTATTGATGTTTTCATTTTTCATTTGTTTTATTTTTTATTGTCTTTTATTGTGTGACTAAAACTAATATTACTGTCTGCAATTAAATGTGCTTTAAACAAGCAAGGACTTCACCTATAGAACGCCTGCAAATATCCTAAAATGGTAAGATAGAGTACAATTAATGCACAGGCACAATATATTAATTAGTACATTCATTCATTCATTCATTCTTTAGGAATATTCTTGTGCAATTGGCAAAGTTTTCTTAAAAAGAGTGTGTAGCTACTAGTTTCTGCCAATTTGATGTAGTCTATTCAACAACTTGTCATCAGTTATTAATTTTCATAATAAATAACAAATTCAAATCCAAATTCTTCAACCAATGTCCATATTTTTGCTAAACCTTAAAGGGATAGTATGACTTTCTTTCTTCTGAAGAACACAAACAAAGAATATCTTTTAGAAGACTATCTCAGCTCTGTAGGTCAACATAATGCAAGTGAATGGTAACCAACGCAGCATAAAATAATCTATAAGAGTCTAGTGGTTTAATCCATGTCTTCTGAAGCCATCCAATCGATTTTGGGTGAGAACAGACCAAAATATAAATCCTTTTTCACTGTACATCTTGCCTTAGCAGTCTCTAGGAACAATCATGATTTCAAGCTTGATTACACTTCCTAGCACACGATGCATGCACTGAGAATTAGATGGTGCTAGGAATAAATTGAAGTTGAAATAATGATCTCAAAGGAGACGGCATATGTCAAGATTTAGAATTAATAAGGAGATACATTTTAGTCTCTTCTCGCCCAAAATGGATTAGATCACTTCAGAAGACATGGATTAAACCACTGGAGTTACATGGATTACTATTTCACAGCCTTTATGTGTTTTTGGAGCTTCAAAGTTTTGGTCACCATTCACTTACAGATCTATTTCTAAAATATATTTTTGTGTTCTGCATATGAAAGAAAGTCATACACATCTGGGATGTCAAGAGGGTGAGTAAGTGAAAAGTATTATTTGTCTTGCTTAAAGGATTTTCAGATCTTTATGTTTTGGAAAACAAGACAAATTTACTGATCAAGTATAGATTTTTTGTAGTGTGGAACTTACTAGCTAGTGTTAAAGCAGACCGAGATTTGTAATATGAATATGCTTTAACCTTATTGTAGAAAGTATAATTTTCCCCACATGCCAGGCACTGCAATAGGTGACATTTATGCCACAAATGAAATGCATGTCACTTATTCCTGGCAATGTGCCTCCATAATACAAGATTAATAGCAGTAGTAAAGGCTTATATTACCTCCCATTCTCCATCCCACATCATTATTAGAAAAAAAGAAAAGAAAGAAATGAGCACATGTAGGACATCTTTGAAGGAATTTATTTCTTCTTTTCTTTTACCCTGTTTCTTTCGAACCCTCTTCTCCACTCCCACGCTCAGATTGTCTCTTAACGTTGCATGCATATATCTGGTTAAGCTCCAGAGACATTTGCATAGCTTCTGTGGCAATGCTGCCAACACCTGGCCCTCTACCTGTTATGGCACATTGAGGTTTGTGTTGAAATATTAAGTGCAGCCCCCCGGCTCCTCCCTTGCTCTCTAAGCCATCTCCGGCTTCTCTAAGATGTGAGACGGATGAAGTATGTGGATAGGTCTTATGCCAGCGAGTGCCACCTGCTCTTCTTCTCTAGGGCCTGAGTTCTGTAGAAATTTAAAACGGTGCAACGCACATTGCGTTTTTGAGTGGAACTTCTTCTGATTGAATTTGGGTAGGGTTGAAATGACACACGCTGAATGTTCAGTTGCAGGCTGTAATATTTAATGTGGCTCTAAGGCAGTGTATTGCCATAGTAATAACATGAAACATTCCAGCTTAAGGGTGAGTCTCTGAAATGGATATGCACCAAATGTTCCTTCAAAATGTCAATGAGCTTCAGTCTCCTTTGACACTGTTCTGAACTTCTCGAACACAAGCTGAAGTTTCTTTTTCATCTTTTCGTAATCATACATTTCTTCTAAAGCAATTGTGTCCTGATCAAACGGCCATGGTTCAAACTTCTACAAGCCCCAGAGAGGCTAAAAACTCATTTTTATCCATCAAAGAAATTAAGTTCAACATAGTCCTTCCCCCATTCCTCCTCCTAACACACTGATGTTTATTTTTTTTTTCAATCTCAAGTCAAGAAAACTGCTTGTTGAAGACGAGTGGTGGTGCTTCCTGTTTGAGGCTTGCTGTTCTGTTTATGGTGGATATTACAGTCAGTTAGAACAGCTTTATGTGGCTCAAATCCTCTTCCTTTATGCTTGAGTTCCTCCAGACGAACCATCACAAAGCATTGCTTCTCAGCATTATTGCACACTCACTTTCAACAAGATAAGCCTTGAATTTATATCCAGCCAAACATGCATGTATTAGATGTACATATCGCATAATTCTTACATAATGAAAACAAATATCATAAAAAAGATTGGTGCATGGTTTGGATATTGACTTCCATTGTAATTTCTATATTTTAAAATCAGATCGCTGCTGAAAAGATACAGACTAAGGTTTTTAGGCTTGTCTGTTTTGTTGGTTTTATGGGAGTTTGGGAGACCAGTTAGCTGAACTGCTAAACCTGCTAAACAGCAGATTGGCCAGGCAGGGAGAACGGCTAAACCATCCTTTAGCAGGCTAACACCAGCAAACCCCCCTTAGGCTGGTTTATGCTGTTAGTTTTTTTTTTTTTTTTTTCAGGCTGAATTTAAAGAAAATGTTTATGAATTTTATTTAACAGTTTTCAGTAGAATCTGTTGATGTGGAAACTTGTGATGCTCTCAGCATAAATATTACCGGAATACGTCACTCATTTTCAACTGTAATGAGCCTGGAGGTGTAGGCAGAAATGTCTCTGGTTACTTAACTGTAACCCCTGTTCCCTGATAAAAGCAGAACGAGATGCTGCGCTGAGTTAGAGCTTTGGGAACAACTTTAGGTGTGACCAGCTGTGAATATGTGTGCAACACGTCAATGAAAATTGACCGGAATTTATAACCTCTGCCGGTGACATCATTGGATGCACCTGTAGCAGGGCTATAAATAGATGCGTCACAGGTGCATCATCAGGTATTTTGTCTGAAGAGCAGTCCTGGGGCATCCCAGTGCGGCAATGAAGCGCAGAATCTTGTTCCGCTTTTATCAGGGAACAGGGTTTACAGTTAAGTAACCCGAGACGTTCCCTGTCAAAAAGCTACACTTATGGTGCTGCGCTGAGTTAGCGCTTTGGGAGCAAGAATACCCACGACGCCGCACTGTGGATGTCCGGACCCCTTACGGTTGTGTAGTGTGCTCACAGGAGCATGAGAGTTCTCAGACATGAGGTGTCAGACATGAGCTTGAGATGTTGACGCCCGGAGTGGCATGAACATCCAAACTATAAAATCTTATGAATGTGTGCGGAGAGGACCATCTTGCCGCATCACAAACATGCTGCAGAGGGACACCTCTAGCCAAGGCTTTAGATGAGGTCGACCCGTCTGGCAGAGTGAGCCCTGATACCTACTGGCAAAGCTTGACCGTGCGACTCGTAGGCCAGGGCAATAGCGTCCCTCACCCAATGCAACATAGTCTGTTTGGTGGCGGCCGCCCCCCTGTTGCGGCCCCTATGGCAAACGAATAGTTACCCTGACTTATGCCACTGGCTAGTGCGACATAAGTCTGAAAGGCACGGACTGGACAAAGTCTGTGAAGTCTTTCCTGCTCCGGCGTTGTAAACGGCGGGGAGCAGACGCCTTCGAGAGTGACCGGATGTAAAGTCGAGAAAGAAACCTTAGGCAGGTAGTCAAGGTGAGGGTGCAAAATTGCTTTAGCCATTCCTGGGGCAAAATCTAAGCAGGCTGGCAAGACAGACAGAGCCTGTAGATCCCCAATTATTTTTAGAGAAGTGATTGCAATAAGAAAAATCTTGAGAGTCAGAAGTTTATCAGACGCTGACTCTAGAGGTTCGAAGGGGGTCTCAACCAGACCCTCAGGACAATTGCTAAGTGCCATGAAGGGGTCCTGGTCCTTGCAGGAGGCCTCAGTCGCATAGCTCCACGAATGAAGCGAGCGAGTAGTCTCCCCAACGGCACCTCGTCAGTCAAGGTGTGGCAAGCCGAAATGGTGGCCCCATAGACCCTGAGAGTGGCGGGGCATGTGTCTGCTGACAATTTTTCCTGCAGAAAGTCCAGAACTGAAGCAATCTGGCAGTTAACTGGATCTGCATTACGTGCACTGCACCATCTTTCAAAGACACCCCATTTATTGGCGTAACATCTTCTAGTAGACGGAGCCCTAGCACTTAGAATGGTCTCAATAACTTGAGGTGAAAACCCAGTGTCCCTCAGTTGGTACCCTTCAGGGGCCAAACATGAAGGTTCCACAGCTCGGGGCGGGGATGAAATATTTTCCCCTGAGACAGAAGGTCCCTCCTGTCCGGAATCACACAAGGCAAGCCGTCAAGGAAAGACATTTTCTCAGAGAACCATACCCTGTTCGGCCAGCACGGCGCTATCAGTAAGAGGCAGGACCTTTGCTGGTGAACTCTGACCAAGACTCCCGGGAGCAGAGAAACCGGGGGAAACGCATACAGGCACAATCTGGGCCATGTATGCGCCATCGCGTCCAGACCCAGGGGGGCTGGGTGACTCAGAGAGAAGTAGAGGGGACATTGCGCTGTCTGTTGAGAGGCAAAGAGGTCCACTTTTGCCCTGTAAAATCTCACCCAGATTTGTTCCACTACCTCGGGGTGGAGTTTCCACTCCCCCATCGGTATTTTCTGTCTGGACAATAAATCTGCTCTCACATTCAGACATCCAGAGATATAAACTGCCCTGAGTGACAGGAGCTTGCCCTGTGCCCAAAGGAGAATCTGATGTGCCAGAGTATTCAGCTGACGTGAACATAGACCTCTTGATGATTTATGTAAGAGACTGCTGCTGTGTTGTCCACCCGCACCAGGACATGGCAGCCTATCAAATGCTGGAGGAAGTATTTCAGGACCAGAAATACCGCCATCAACTCTTGGCAGTCCCTCCCATTCCCCTTGAGCTGGACGACCACTTAAGACCGCTCCCCAGCCCATCAGGGAGGCGTCTGTCATTAGCAACCTGCTAAAACAAGACTCACCTAGAGTGGGACCCAGAGTAATAAACCGGGGTCTGAACCACATAGAAAGGGAATGAAGTGCATGGCGCATAACCCTTATTAGCCTTAGGGGACTGGCCCTTGGATGAAATCCCCTGGCTTTTATCCACAGCTGAAATGGTCTCATGTGCAGAAGGCCCAAATGGATCACAGAGGACGCAGACGCCATGAGACTTAGTATTCATTGATACTGACAAACAGTGCAACTTTGGCCTAGCCTGACTTTGCTCAAGAAGAATAAAGAGTAAGAGATAAAAAACAATTAAAAAATGCATTACACATGGATATGTTCTTAGAGAATTATTGATGCATTTGCTGTAGAGTGTGTTGAGAGTAAATAAGGCCAAAACACATGGCAGCTGCAGGAGTATTAAAAACCCAGCCATATTGATGGGCTCAGTGATCAACTTAAAACACAGAGATGATGAAACATGAGCCATAGGATGAGGAACAGGCTTGGGAAGCATTTCTTTTGCCAACAGAATCCCAAACCTGTGTTTATATTTGCCTTATGGCCAGTCTGAGGTCTCTTTCGGGGCCCCCGAGCTGGATGAGAGTTTCGCCCCTATATCGGAGAGTGTCTTGGTGGACTCCGGTGCTGAGGACTCGACTGGGCTAGCGCCTTCGTGTGTGCAGGTGCAGTCTGAGTCCGACACTGAGCTGTCCGCTATGCTTGCTTGGGCTGCCACGAGTGTGGGGCTCGTCTGGAACCCTCCGTTCTCCCCTCAGCCCTCGCAGCTAGATGATTGGGCGCCGGTCCTGATCCTGATGTGCTGCAGGGCATCCGCGGCGGTGAAACCCCAAGCAGCTACGACACAGCAAGGGCCCAGCTCTCAGCCCAGGCATAGAGCTCCCCACAAGAGACAGACACCCCCTGTCTCAAAAACCACCTCCTGGACCCGAAAGGCTCCCAAGCTCTCCTAAGATGGGTAACCCAGGGAGAGAGACATCTGCCACAGAGCTGGTGTTCAGACCAATCCATCCCCCGGTGGAAGGCCTGGTGGAGACTCGTTTGTTTCCTTTTCTTTGTTTGCCACACCCTCAATGGGCTGCGGTACCCACATTGTCAAAAAGAGAGCAGTTTCTTCACTCCCTGGGTCACTTAGCTGGTGCCCACAATCGCCATTCTTATGGCGATCAGACACCGAGCACTGGCAGTTGGGCCCCCATGAATGCGGACCTCCAGCCTTCACGTGCCTAACTGCACCACACTCGCACCTCAGGCCAGCAGGTGGTGATGAGTCTAGAGGTTGTCGCTAGAACCTCCTCCTCAGTCTCCTACCCACCCCAGGCCAGGTACGCGGAGCAAGGAATGTGCTTCGAGCTTCTCCTCAGCACAACCACCTCGGGACAAAGCAACGCTCTCTGACATGACATCGCCTGCTCCCCCCATCACGAGGCCTCACCCATACTGCCCTACAAAGGCTAAGTGCAGAAAACTACGCAAACAAAGAAACAGGGAAAACGGCCTTTAAAGTTTTTATACCAGCCAGTCATGGGTAGATTAGTGGTAATGCATTTATGTAAAGCCTTCTTAGGAAGTCATTTTTTATAGATAAAAAACATGACCACTGATGTGACCTTTGACCCCTAAAATGTAGATACTACACTCTACCTTTGGATGACCTTAAACAACTAAAACACTATTGCAAAGGCAAAGTGCAGTATCTACAAGTCAATGTGTTCATGCAACTTTCTTGTAGTGTTTCTTACATGTTTCTTTTTTTTTTAATAGCTTTATTAATGTCTGCAAGTTGTAATGTTGAAATTGCTCACTAGTAAGGCTCGTCTTCTTTTATCACAATGCCCCTTTCACCACAAAAAGAATGTACTCAGTAAGAAATTGTCTTCATTATCATAATTTCAATAAGCATCATTCATTTTTACACAATAAATAAATATTGATATGTTGGGTTTCATTAACATTTTCATTTTAATTAAAAAGTAATTTATTACAGAACAAGGTTGCTTTAAAAACAGTACTCAAAAATTCACAAAATTAAATCAATTGAACAAGCAAGTGAGTGACTGACTCTGGGACAGTGAGGATCTCAGAGGACACATAGCCACATACAGCCACAACCACTCGCTTACATCTACAGGTGCCAGGCGAACTCTTATGGATTTACACCAATATCAATAACAACAACACTGGGCTGGATTGAAACTTCATGGAAAGTCCTTTAAGTGGACTAAATAAATACACAATAACAAATAAATAACAATAATAAATAATAATAATAAATTGTAAAAACTTTTACATTTCCTTTCTTGCTCTCATGCTCTACTCTCATTAGGCTATAAACATCATTAAAATAGAGTAATCATATGTATTCTTAGCTATCTGTGACTGATCAAAAAAAAAAATGACTGGCAAGATGGACAACAGAAAAGAAGATCATAGGCTATTGCTTAAACTAATATGACACAAGCACAAGTTAAATTGCCCAGTTATGTTTAATTCACGTATTATTTAACTAAAAGCTATAATCATAAAGCATCCGTCTTGTCATGGGGTTGCCAATTTAAGGCTGACTTGGCATGGTTTTTACCATGTTTTCTTTTTTCACTTTAACATCAGCAGGGTTCGAGTTATAATCTGAGTTTCGTGATGGTCTCTAATAGCCTACTAACTGTTACCGGCGGAGGTAAATAAATAAATAAATAAATAGGGGCTCAGATTGTGACAACACACGGGTGTGAGAACAAGACAAAAAGATATTTAAACAGAATTTTCTGCACCAATTTATTAATATTAATCTTGTCTGAGCAAATACCTGTGATTCATTGATAACTTATCCAGTAATAAAGAGTTATATTTATATGGTTGGCAACTGTTGAATTTTATTGGTGCTCAATAAAGCCAATAATATTATATTTCAATCACGTGATCTAACGTGATTTGCAAATAAGCGATAGTAAGGTGGATTTAACAACTTTTTTTCTGGTGCTGCCGGATATTTCCTTCAAGTTAGCAGGTAGGCTAAAATGTTTCTAACATATGTATTGCTAACAGCTGGCTAGCCAGTAACTTAGGTTGCTAGTATGTTTATAAAGTTTTAATTTGCCTTTCTAGGTGCTTTGCTATCTTCCTTACCCTCTGGATATTTGCGTTTTAATGCGAGTTCAACCATCATTTTGCCTCGGGATTGTGCCATGGTTGTCTCATGCTGTTCTAGGTTGGCTTGTTGATTCTGTGTGAGGGAGTGTTACGATCGGGACAAACAGTATTACAATTTCCTTCGGGAGAAGGCTACCAAGCCAGACTGCAGTATCTGCAGTGTCAAACCCGGGAAAACAACCCCAGAACGCGGTAACTTCACTTACTGTGGTTTGCCTTGGTATTAGCTTGGATTTCGTAGTTACTGTAATAAGCCAGAATGCAGTAACTTCACTTACTGCAGTTTGCCTTGGTATTAGCTTGGATTTTGTAGTTACTGCAATTTTGACACACTTGTTTCTCCGAAACGGGAAATAATTTAACCCAGATATTTTTTTCACAAGACAGAACACATGTCATAAAGCCCATTAGAAGTCTTAACCAATTTTTGACCAAATTTTTAGTTACTGCGCTTTGCCTTTGTAGGGCAGTATAGGTATGTCACACGTGATCATCCCCTTAGTGCCCCTTGCCCGGAGCTTGGATGCGTTGCTAATGCTTTCCAACCCATCATGGTGGCTGGCCAGGACCATCCGAAACGGCTACACAATTCAGTTCGTCAGGTGCCTGCTCCGCTTCACAACGGTGCAGGGCGAAAACGCCTCCACCCTGCATGCGGAGATCGCAACCCTTCAGCGTAAGGACGTGATAGAGCTTGTTCCTCCAGCTAAGATGGAGAAGGGGATCTACAGCCCCTACTTCATCGTACCAAAGAAAGGCGGTGGGTTGCTGCCAATCTTGGACGTGCGAGTTCTTAACCGGGCCTTACACAGACTCCCGTTCAAGATGCTGACACAGAAACATCAAGATTGGTTCATGGCGGTAGACCTGAAGGATGCATACGTTCATGTCTCAATATTACCCCGTCACAGACCCTTTCTACAGTTCACTTTCGACGGCCAGGCGTATCAGTACAAGGTCCTACCCTTCAGTCTGTCCCTGTCCCCTCGTATCTTCATGAAAGTCGCAGAGGCAGCTCTTGCCCTGTTAATGGAAGTGGGCATTCACACACACTCAACTACCTCGACGATTGGCTAATCCTAACACATTCTTGACAGTTGCTTGTGCACACAGGGACCTGGTGCTCAGGCACCTCAGCTGTTTAGGGTTTCGGTCGAGCTGGGGCACCGTGTGCTACGGGAGACTCCACCCTCAGGTGGTCCAGCTGATTTGGCGTCGGTTCGACAGAGCAAAGGTAGATACGTTTTCCTCCAGAGAATCCACCCACTGCACGCTCTGGTACTCTTTGACAGAAGCCCCCCTCAGCACAGATGCACTGGCACACAGCTGGCCCCAGGGGCTGCGCAAGTACGCATTTCCCCCAGTGAGCCTACTTACACAAGTCCTGTGCAAGTTCAGAGAAAACGAGGAACATGTCACTCTTGTGGCCCCCCACTGGCCCACTCAGACTTGGTTCTCGGATCTCACGCTCCTCGTGACAGCACCTCCCTGGTGAATTCCCCTGAGGAAGGAACTTCTTTCTCACAGAGGTGACAAAGACACACAGAGGTGCACAGCCATGTCAGTGCTCTCATTCCTGCTGGAGAGGCTGGATGGACGGCTGTTCCCCACCACCTTGAAGGTTTATGTAGCCGCCATAGTGGCTCACCACAACGCTGTGGACGGTAAGTCGTTAGGGAAGCACAACCTGATCATCACGTTCCTTAGAATTGCCTGGAGGTCGAACCCTCCTAGGGCATACCTTTTCCCCTCATGGGATCTCTCTGTGGTCCTCTCGGGCCTTCGGAGAGCCCCGTTTGAACCGCTAGAGTCAGTCGCTTCCATCAAGAGGGTTGGGGCCCTGCAAGCGTTCTCTGTCAGCAACACTTGCTTGGAGTTCGGTCCAGCAGATTCTCACATCATCTTGAGACCCTGACCGGGCTACGTGCACTTGGTTCCTACGACCCCTTTCATGGATCAGGTAGTGACAATTAAGATAAACAAATTCGAAATTATGACGTTTGTTAACGGTTGAGAAAACTGTTGTGTGTGTGTGTGTGTGTGTGTGTGTGTGTGTGTGTGTGTGTGTGTGTGTGTGTGTGTGTGTGTCTGTATGGTGTGCATACAGATTTAGCTATACGTCTTTAGCTTGCCTCTCTTACATGGTAAAACGTGATGAAAACCGACTTGTTTGGACATTTTTAGCTACCCTTATTATTTGAAAGGCTCGTAAATCAGCCAAATCATGATAAACTTGAAATCTACTTACAGTAAATGTACAGGTTTGTGTGAGGGTTAGGGGTAGGATATAGCAAATATCATAACATCTTAAAAGAAATAAAAATCTTCACAATATATTGAAGCCAATGATTGTGTGTCTATGAGTAGAGGTAGTTTACTAGGAAAGTCTGTCAGTGAGCTTTAATGAATCTGCGGCCATTGCCAGAGTAGTTGTGCAGAGATGAAATTGCATTGGCCTTTTTGGATTCTGAGTTAATTGGCTGATTGTGGTGCTCTCTCCCTGTTCTTAATTTATGACTCTCTACATGCAAGTAGAACTGAGGAGCTGCACTTGACCTTCTGGAATGAAAGCTGCCACTGTTTGAATGGTGTGTATATGTATGTGTGTGTGTGTGTGTGTGTGTGTGTGTGTGTGTGTGTATGTGTGTGTGTGTGTGTGTGTGGTGGAGTAGAAGAGGGGGACTGGATTTAGTGAGAGACTAGGGACTGGATAGATATATATATATATAGGCTAACGTTAGCTCATTGTCAAATTGTGAACTACGCTGAACTGTGCTGGTGCATCATTTAATTGCAAATGTCATTTGCTCTACTCGGTGGACAGTTCACCTGGAAACTTGAGCTCACATGTACCCATACGTTCAGCAACACTGCCTTCTTCAACCACTGGGGGCACTTGTTCAAATTCTGGAAAGCAAAACTAATTTCAGCTGAAAAACATTCGACCTACTGTGGCTGAATTCACAATGAGATCATTCTGACACAAAACAAGTTTAAATATTTTAAGTCTAATGATTGGTACCTGATGTACAAATGGAAATCCTCAATTGAAACTTCTAGAAAGATCCCTTCCAATGCTGAGACAAGTAATGATTATCAGACGATCGTACAGTACATGTAAGCAGTGGTTTGGATGACAGTGGCTTGCACCGAAAATGTTTTATTAGGCGTTGAAGTAACAATGCATTGCTCATATAATAATAGAATAATATGCTATGTCCTAATTCTATGACTCATTTCAACTGATCATTTGACCTTTGACATCAAGAAAGCAATGCTTCCATACATGACCAATCATAGCAATCATCCATCCTACTGCTTGTTCTTTTTTCTATGCTGTACTCAGAGGTTAGACATATCAAATCAGATATAATTTAATTAAAGATACAGTAGTAACAACAGCCTGTTTAATACTCATGGTCAGAAAAATGGGCAAAATATTAATGTTAAACCAAATTTTTGTAAGAACCAATAACCAACATAATAAGTGGATTTCAGGGGAAAAAATGCTAACGAAGTGTAGAATATGGCCTCTTAAAACACACATGCGTGACCACAGAATCACGGTTTAAAGGTCAGCTTGGTCGTCCTGTCATAGTTGACTAATCCTGCAGGCATGTTTAAGCTGTGCTATTTTATGAAGAACAAAGTGCTCTTATGGGTCATGCTTAAAGCCTGATGTGTGTCCTGTTCACCAATGAGCTGTCTCCTCCAAGCCAGCCGTCCTCTCTGGGAAGGTTGTTGTTTGACAGACCAGGACTCAAGCAGTGTGGCAACATAATCATATGGCTCTGTGTGTGATTAAAAACCCCCGACAGTCTGTTTTTTCCTTCTGTTCTCCACATTATTACATCTTCTACTTTCAAGCATGCCACCACGTCCTCTTCACCCCACAATCCCTCCCTTGTCCTCCTAGTCTTTTTCTCATTCCATCTCTCAGGAGGAATGTTGTCTGGCAAAATAATTATTTATTGTGTGTGTGCATTTCTCTGCTGTTTGCTCACTATATTTCTATTTTTCTCCATCTCCCACCACACTGTGCTGACGTCTTATCCCCACACATGTTTAGCTCCCTCATAACGGGCAAGAATGTCACTGCCGCTTGAAATCTTGTCTCGTGGATGACTCATTCCACTCTCCCAGACCCAATTAACCTTTCAGAGCAGGAAACGCTAGAAAACTCAGAGAAACATACCAAGATTTTGTGTTAATCTGTTGCCTTTGTCTGCCAAGATAATTTATAATGATTCGTCCCGCACTGCGTTCTTTCTTTTGCTCAGGTCAAAACGGCCATGTTTGATCACATTGCAGAAATCATGTTCTTTCACAAAACACACTTATTTGGACAGAAAGGGTGTGTGTAGCAAATCAGGATGGGAGCCAAAATTTATACAGAAGCTCACTGTTGTTGTATCTGCTGCATAGAGGGTTATTGATAAGTTCTTAGTAGAGATGCATGATATATCAGTGGTCAGTATAATATTGGCCGATAACCAAAGTCAAACTATTTTTATCGATAACTTGGCCAATAAATTGTTACGGTTTATTTGCTTGTGGCTGAGAATCTCTGACTGCCTGTGTCTTCTCTCCTTGAGACTCGGTTAGAGCCTCAAGGGGCAGTGTGTGTATGTACAAACGTCGTGTCAGAATGTGAAGCCAGGCTAGTGTTGTAAGCCAAGCTCATGTAGCTCTGTGAGGATTATATCAACATCTCTGCACCTTGTTATGTTGTTTTTGGACTGGTTTTAAATGGGACCATCTGCTGACAGTAACGACATGCCATTTCCCATATTCTGTTTATGTTTCACGAAGCAATACACGAAAACGCTTCAAAAACATGTATGTGTGTTACTTGGAGACAATCATTTAAGTCATCAACAGTAAATTGAAAATAGCAAGTTTTTACTTACAGTTAAGGATTGTGATTAAAATAAGCCCAAACACAACATAACAGGGTGCACAGATCTTGAAATAATCCTCACAGAGTTATATGAGATGGTTAAAAACACTTGAGTGAAACAAATTTAGCTTGTTATATTCTACAAATTGAAACTTTTCTAACATTATGACTCAAGACTATTCGATCTATATAATGTTACCCAATCCCATTATTATTATTGTGATAACATTTAATAAATTATTCAATGGAACTGAAAAAGATGAGGACTGTAATAAACATTTGTCAAAGAGATGGGCATGTGCAGGATGTGCACACCTACAAACCACTGCTAGATTCGCAGTATGGCTGCTAGAATGAATATTTCACCGTGTATACAAAGATTAGCGTGTGCATTCTATGTTTTGATGCTTTTTGTTTAGTTTAATGCGTCATTAAAACTTATAATTACAAGTTTATTATTCTCTCTCTTTTAGCGATTACGTTAATAAATGGGCACATACGAGGATTACCATAAATACTCTTATACATTGGCATCATACCATTTACGCAAGTGTATTGACATTGATATTTCTAATTCAAATCAGCATACATCTGTAAAATAGGTACATTTCTGGTTCATTTTAAAAGTCAAGAGCAAATTCCAAGCTTTTTTTTATTTAATTAACATTTTATTATTGATTCATAGATATACAACAAAAAAAAAAAAAAACAAACATACAAAATCAACATTTAACCCCCACCAATACCCCTCCCCAATATACATTTTAAAGTTAAATACTTCCATCTGGTGCAGTTTGAGAGCAAAATTAAGAGGCTAGTGTTGTGCTCTTGTAAACAGTTTTGTGCTCTTAAAACTGCAGTAGGCAACTTTGAAATAAATTGAATTGTGAGAAACAGCGAGAAAAAATGTATAATAGTACATTTTAGTTTTTACTCGCCAGACTTTTCACCACATGTAAGCACAGTGTATCTAAAAAATATATTAAGCAAACTGAGAGAGGGAGCCTCTTCATATTTATTCTCACAATATACTATATTGCAATTTTGTTTTAGGTTTTGCTTTATGATTTTAATCACATTTAAGCCTTTAAAAAATTTACAAATTTCACATTCTTTAAATATATATGATGTCATGAAATAGCATTTTTAATAATGGTACAAGCTGTTGTCACTGTTTGAAATTTCATACACATTTTTAACAAATCAATTCACAAGGTGGAACATAATTGTTATGCTGTGGGGAGTCAGGAGAAGGCAGACGGGAGGTTTGGATCCAAACGCAGTTTAATTTACAAGCAAGGGAAGGACACAAAACACAGGAACAACTGAAAGGGTCCACGATGGGAAAAATAAACTAAAACATGAGATAACATACAAGGGTGAACAGGGAGCGAACATCCACGAAGGGCGGGGTAACCTCGAACGAACAAACAACAGGAAAACATGAACAGCAGAGTTATCCTCGAACGAACCAGGGTTATCCACGAACGGACCAGCAAACTGCAGGGAACATGAACAAAGAACACACGAGAGCTTTACTAACGTAAGCACGAACACGAAACGTCAATGAACGAGAAAGGAAAGGGAAAACAAGCGGGTTTAAATAGACAGACATGGTGATAACAAAATAACAAACAGGTGCGGACAATAACACAGAGACGGTGGTGATGAGTGAAACAGAAAACACGGTACAGACAACAAGGTTTCGTGACACGGAACGTGATAAGTGAAAACGGAAAACACGGGACGGACAACAAGGGATCGTAACAATAATAATGAAAATTAGGGGTCACGGTTGTGATATTTGGCTGACAATTAATTGTCAAACTAATAATTGTGATTATGACAATTAATTGCCTGTTTTAGGTGTTTCACGAATATGACGATTAATTACCATACAGACTCACTATATGTGCTTCATGCACACAACATTGTCATTTATACAAATTTAGATTGGGTCATAAAACAAAACTAGGGTATGATTTCCATTTCAGGCTTCAAAAACACATGAATGACAGTCAAATATAAAAGTATCAAAATTAAAATAATATTTTAATTATCAAAATATGTATAAATAACTAAAATGGCCCTCTTATTAGTCCGATTTACTTTTGATCCATTGGACTTTTTCAATGTTTTGGTTTTTTGTAACCCAGCCAACATGTATATTTATTATATTATACTATATTGTATAATATTATATTATAATATTATGAAATAGTAAAATATTTCTGCCTTAAATTCTTCACTTTCACACATTATTTTAAGGCTCTCTGATTAACTCACAAGCCCTTATTTCTCATGAATGAAGACTTTGAGATTCTCTTTCTTGCATTTGATCTGCGAGTGATTTGCTTCACTGGGTCACACTGCTACACTGCGTAAATAAACCCATTTGCCATTACATGACTGTTAATTGAAACTCGAGTGCTTTGCGTTCACAAAATTAATAAGTTTATACCTTGTTAATATTTTTGCTGGAGTTTGGCGAAAGTCTCTGTAGAAGCATGCAAATCAGTGCACTTGAAAAGAGAGCTGCTCTTGTGACGTCGTGATGTGGTTCTTTGAGATGCTCGGAGTTCAACTTTTTCCTGTGCACATGAGACAGCATGCAGGGAAAGCCGAGGCTGAATCCAGCTTCTTAATCAACTTTTTTTATTCAGTATAAGGGACTCGGTGCTTCGAAACTACACAACTTTATTACTGGTGAGATAAATATTAGTATTTACTTGTTGGCAGTGGTTAATAACAGAAGTTTTTTTGGTCGCAAAGTGCTAAATTTACTCGCATATGCGATTGATTTACTCAATGTAGAGGGCTGGTTAAAGTTACTTACCTCAAAAATGTGTCATCCTCCTCAACCAAATAACATAAGATGGATCCAGGAATACTCCAGTGCAGATATCTGCGAGTGTGTGAGCGTGGGGGAGGAGCTTAACTGAATGGCGCACGAGAGAAAGCGCAAAACACAATCTTTTATTTTATGTTATTATGAGACTGAGAAGTGCAACAATATTTTAGATGAGAAGTGTAAAAAACAATTTGGTTCATTATGAGACCGTGGCGGGGCAAATTAGACTGTGGTGGGCACATAATTAAAACTAAACTTCTCTCTCCACTGCCCCTCCCAGAGAGTCCCCTCAAAATGCTAAATAATTGCCCCATTTCCTATCAAACAAATACCAAAACCCATCCTTCTACTTGACACCTCCTCAAAAGCTGCCACCCTCCGGAAATGAGGGCACTCCATCTGACTTCCATCCCCTTAAAATAACCTGTCTACCAATGATAACACTGGTCAGAACTCTATTTTTTATGTGTTTATCCCCCATATTGATGACCGTCCCATCGCCCAAAATACAGAGTCTTGGGCAAAATAAAATTTGAGTCCCCAATGCGTCACACACAGAACTCTGAATCAAAATTCTTGGATCTTAACACACCACCAAAAAACATGAGTTTCATCTCCATCTTCTGGTTGGCATTGCCAGCAGGTGGGTGTGTTTTTAAGACCAAGCCTATACAATCTAGAGGGGGTCCAATATAATCTATGTAAAACCTTGAATTGCATAAGACGCACCCTTACATCTCTAGATGTAGACTTGATATTTTTTAGAATCCTAGCCTACACTCCCTCCTCCAATACCAAGTTAAAATCTGTCTCCCTTAATCTCTTGATAGAAGTTAAAGCTCTGTCCCCCAGACTCTGAATTAGCAGGGAGTAATACACTGATGCCTCATTACCTTTCCAAAAGCAGTAATCACCTATCTCAGAGTATCTGCCACTTTAGGGGGGTGTGTGCTACTCCCAAAAACAGTACAGAGCAGGTGGCACAGCTGTAAATACCTATAGAATGGCTTTGCAATTGCAAAATAGGGGTAAAAACTTCCTGCTCAATACAACACTAGGGAGGGGCTCTCTCTGGTGGAAGTAACTAATGAGCCAAATGTCTGAGACTGAATGCATAATAAAACAAAATCTTGGGTAGGCCTAGCCTGCCTTTGTCAATCGGCCTATGTAACTTATTAAAATGTAATCTAGGATGCTTAACATTCCAAATGAAGGACTTCGCTATGCAATCAAATTTGCTTGAAATAAGAGAGGGGAAAATTTACTGGGAGAGATTGTAGCAGGTAGTTACATTTTGGAATACAATTCATTTTAATAACATGAACCTTCCCAATCATATATAAATGTAATGAAGCCCACATCACTCGAAAATCTTTTTATTAAGGGGTCAAAATTAAAATTCCCAAGGACTTAACCCTCTGGGGTCTGAGGGTGTTTTGGGCCCTGGAGAAGTTTTGACATGCCTTGACATTATTAAAACATATTAATGGCTAAAGTTTGATAGCACTGTATTCAGCACAAACTGGGCTTCAATAATATGTGAGCAACATGTGTGTACATGTTTGTATTTTTGAGAAAATAGCGTTTATGAGTTGTTTTTGAAACAACAAAAATTTAAATCATTGAAATAAGGCCATATAACACATACTAAACATTTGTCCACAAGCCTTTTGAAAACTAGATCTTGTAGCCTAGAGTTTCTGCTACAAAATTATGTGATGAGTATCACTCATACAAAACAATATAGTGATTTAACTTTTGTAAGACACTTTTAGGGTTAGAAAGGTCAAATGCGAGGAGGCGTGAACTATCATGAATATGAACGTATTTCACACCTGAGGAGAAAAAAACCCCTCCCCTGGCCCTATCAATGAGGAATGTGACAGAAAGGCTTGATGATCAAAATCAAGTTTTAAGTTAAAAGAAGTAATATGACTATACATTTTCTTTACATAAAGACTTTACTTAATTTTAGACCTACACTACCATTTAAAAGAAGTCTCTTCTGCTTACCAAGACTGCATTTATTTGAGCCAAAATACAGTAAAACATTGATATTGTGAACTCTTTTTACAATTTAAAAGAACAGTTATCTATTTGAATATATTGTAAAATGCAATTTGTGATCAAAGCTGAATTTTCAGCATCATTACTGCAGTCTTCAGTGTCACATGATCCTTCAAATATCATTAGAATATGCAGAATTTTCTAATATGGGCATATTTAAAGTGCATTTTACTCATTTAACCTGAACAGATTTGTTGTCAGACACTTTGTTGATGATAATGAGGCAGCATAAACACTAGATAAAATATAATCTAAACATTCATATTATTTGTATGTTATATTACATACTATATTTAAATCATACAGCATACAATTTAAATACCCGCTTTAGCCGAAACAGCATTTAAATTTAACTAATACTTGCTTAATAGGACATATTTCAAATGTCAATACTCTGAATCCTGGCTGGCAAGTCTAGAAACAGTCCCACTAGTAAAATGTGTACGTTTATATAAAATAGCATGTCAACTAATGAAAACTAAATGACTTACTCATCCGAAATTGTATCCTCGGCTGGATCAAGTCACTCTTCAAAATACAAATGTTCATTGGAGTCCCGCTCTTCCTCAGAGGAAAATGTTAACTCTTCGTCACCATCCAGGAATTGATGCTTTTTAAGGCAAAGTTGGGGCGACCATTTGCATTGATCGTCTCGGCACATTACCATATGAATAGCGCCCTCTGCCCTTGGGCATGATCACATTAGGGATAATAAGCTGAGCCAGGAGAATATTTGTTTTAAATTTGAATAGTTTTATTTTAAAGACATTTTAAGCTTTCTTTAAACATATGTTTCATGTTTGTGTGATAAGTATTCGCAGAGTTTCAGTTCATTTTTGTGACGTGTTTCAGATATATGCTCGTGAACACTGAGAGTACTGTAAGCTCACCCTTTTTATTTTCTTTATTTTACAAAAGTACAAGGTTTTGTTGTTACTGTGAGTGTACACAAATAAAAGTAGAACCTTTATAGTCTCTAATGATGTCTTACACTTATCTGTATGCCCCAAAATGACAGAGAATTTTAGGTTGTTTCCGCTGTAATGATGAAAAAATCCAGTGTCCGCCGACCCCAGAGGGTTAATGCCCTGTCTGGGCAGTATGCTGTCAGAGTCAAAGCTTCAGCTTTAGACCAATTGACTCTGTACCTGAGAATTTAGAAAAGGAATTAATAATTCTGTGGATGCAAGGCATAGATCTAAAGGGGTCAGGGACGAATAATAAAATATCATCAGCGTAAAGCAAAAGCTTATGCGCCATACCTCCAGCCACCACCCCTTGAAAATCATCTTCCCTTCGTATCGTGTCTGCTAATGGTTCCAGGGCAAGACAGAACAATAATGGGGAAAGAGGGCAACCCTGCCGGGTGCCACTGTAAAGAGTAAAATAATCTGAAATTAATACATTTGTTTGTACCGCCGCTACAGGGTGTCTATAAAGTAACTTAATCCATCCAATAAAAGTATTAACGAACCAGCAAATTTCCAAAATTTTGAAAAGATAATCCCATTCTACCATATCAAATGCCTTTTATATGTCAAGTAAGATTGCAGTGACCAGAGTCTGATCATTCACCACTGACCACATGATACTGATGAAAGGCCTAATCAGAAGAACCATGGCCCGGAATAAACTCCCCTGAATAAACCCCACCTGGTCTATATGTATAAGAGATGTCATAACTTTACTGAATCGGTTAGCCGGAATTTTAGACAATATTTTTACTTCTAGCTGGATCAGCGAAATTGGATATTAACTCTTACACTCACTTGAATCCTTGTCCTTTTTAAGAATCAAACTGATCCAGGCTTTTGTCATGATTGGCGGAAGCTTTCCATTCTTTAATGAGTTCATATAAACTTCTAACAAGTGGATCTAGTTCTGTAGCATAAGATCTAAAATGTTTTGCTCAGTTGTCAGTTTAGGGAGTTCTAATGGTTCCACAACATTTCTAATATGTTCATCATTAGATGAAGACATGGAGCTATAGACAACAAGATAGAATTATTAATATTAATGGCCGAGGTAAAAATTTCACCACCAGCAGATTTCACTTGTTAGAAGTTTATATGAACTCATTAAAGAATGGAATTTCCATTCTTTAATGAGTTCATATAAACTTCTAACAAGTGGATCTAGTTCTGTAGCATAAGATCTAAAATGTTTTGCTCAGTTGTCAGTTTAGGGAGTTCTAATTGTTCCACAACATTTCTAATATGTTCATCATTAGATGAAGACATGGAGCTATAGAGAACAAGATAGAATTATTAATATTAATGGCCGAGGTAAAAATTTCACCACCAGCAGATTTCATAGAGGGAATGGTAGAAAGACTCTGTTTAATATATCTAGCCAAAAGCTTACCTGCTTTGTCCCCTGACTCAAAGTATGACTGTCTTGCCCTGAAAAGCCAAAAATCGACAAATGCGACAAATAGTATTATATCTGTATTTCAATCAGGTCAATTCTCTGAGGCCATCAGATGACATTCGGCACTTCAGCTTTGCCTCTGCATTTTAATATTCCCTTCCAACTACATGAGTTCTCATGCTTTGTATTTTTTGAGGAATGAGGCATTCTATATGATCCGACCCCTAAGAACCTCATTAAGTGCCTCCCAAGCCACGTCCACAGAGGATACTGAGGACATTGATTTCAGCCTTTAACATTTGTTGCAATTCAGGATTTTGAAAAAGGGAAACATTAAAGCGACAACTATATGATTTATTTTTCTCCTAATGTGTCAACACCTCTAAACTCACCAGGGCATGATAGGAGACTAACATGTTTCCAAACGAGCAATCGACAACAGATGAAATGAGGGACTTAGATATATAAAAAAATATATTCTAGAATAAATCTTATAGACTGATGAAAACATTTATTGTCCCTACCAGATGGGTTCAAAAGTCTCCAAATATCTGTAAGACCAAGATATTTACACATCCTGTGAAGCATCAATGTTGCTCTAGGGGGCTTACACATTTTTGTTCCACCAATAGAATAAAGCATCATCCCAATATTATATCATGAGGGATGTCAGTGGCTTGCAACATCCCTTCAAGATCTATAAAAAAAGCCCTGATCATCTTCATTAGGGGCGTAAATATTATTCAAAATCAAACTTTGCCACTGCATTTCTGCTAAAACAATAATGACTCTTCCAAATTTATCTTTAATCTGTTTAAGGCATTTGAATTACCAATACTTACTTATCAGTGTAATGACTCCCCTGCTCTTACTTAAGCCAGCACTAAAGAAAACATATCCACCCTATATCTTCACAAATGTTCAGCTTCCTGTGGGGATGCATTTCTTGAAGGAACACTATATTATATTTATTCTGTTTAAGAAGAGAAATAACTTTCCTTTTTTTATGGGGTGCCCAACCCATTCACATTCCAGTTGGAGAGAGACAATCCATTCAAAATACCATGTACAATTTTGATACATTAGAAAAAATAGATAGTTTGTCAAATATAAAATTATAGGCCACATTCCACATTAGTGCAACAATCAAACCCCAATCTTCCCCCCAAACCAAACAAACAGAAAAAAGAAAAACGTGCGCTTTAACCCCACACATGACAGCACAAACCGGTATCAATCCCTCTAAACTCAAAGAGTCCATTTACACCTTTCTATATTAATTTTGTAAAACAGAATTACACAACAGAAGATAATCTGTAAAACAAACTCTAGCCAACAGGTGGGATAAACACAAAGAATATGTAAATTCATCCACAAAACTGTCCCGATGGTGTGTTCCTCCTCAAAACAAACTCCAGACCTCTAGCGGAACTAGCACACACACACACACACACACACACACACACACACACACACACACACACACACACACACACACACACACAAAGCCGTTCAGTTTCCTCAGGCAGTCAAACAAATGTTCAGTTAGCCAGCCCATTCAAGTGCTACATGAGTACAACTTATCAGTCCAGTGTCCTGCAAGAAATACTCCACAAAACAAACTCCAAACATTAGGAGGTATAGGCACAAAGTATGTGCAGATTCATCCACAAAACTGTCCTGAAGGAGTGCTGCTACACTAAACAAACTCCAGCCACTAGGTGGAAGCAATAAAAAAAGAAACAGAAAAGGTGCTCAGCTTCCTCGGACGAAAAAGTGAATGTTCAGTGAGTCAGGCCCTCTTGGCTGCAACTTGAGTACCACAAAATGTCTTACTCAGTATAAAATACTTTATGGTATTTACAGTATCTATTCACAATTTGGCTGGGAACATCAGTGCAGAAGCGACTTTCCATTGATGTAAGAGTTTCTTGTATTCCTTGAATAGATCACGTTTCTCTTTTGTCAAATTCTGGGAAAAAGTAAATGCTGTGCTTTCTTAACACCTCGCCTCATGTAACACAAGATCTTAATTGGATGATCTCAGAAATGTCTCCCTCAATGGATTGCCGAGCCAGGACCCTGTGAGCTTGAGCAGGCCTGTTATGTCAAGCAGATTCAGAAAGAGCCCGTCCAGGAATTCCACCATATTCTGACCCTCAGCTCCCTTAGGAATTCCAAAATTTCTGACATTGTTCCGCCGGTTATGATTCTCCAAATCCTCCAACTTCTCCCAGATGCGCACCAAATCTGCCTTGGTCACTAGCAGATTAGCAGCTAATTCCCTCTCCGATGACTCCAGATAATCGATCAGTTTCTCGACATTCCTGCTCTTGTAACCATTTTAGTGAATTTCGTCTCCATGATCGATCAACGTATTGCAGCAAGATCCTCCAAGTCAGCAACGACCTCCGTCAGCATTGCTGATATGTTCAGCAATTCTCACCAAATTTCTTTCACCTCTCCGGGCTAATGAAGTCCCTGGCTCGAGGCCTCTGGAGGGGCTTCAGCTTGACTAAGTAAGTCTCTTTTAATGTCTCCAGAGCATGAGGATTTTGAATTCTTTGATATATTGTCTTCCAAGAACAGTTATGGATCAGGGTCTATCGAATCTTACCAGTTTATATAACTGTAACAAAGGTTAAAATTAGTCACTTTTTTCCTTTTCTCCCCAATTTGGAATTCCCAATATAATCTAGGTCCTCGTGGTGGCGTAGTGACTCGCCTCAATCCGGGTGGCGGAGGACGAATCTCAGTTGCCTCCGTGTCTAAGACATCAATCCGTGCATCTTATCACGTGGCTTGTTGAGCATGTTACCATGGAGACCTAGTGCATGTGAAGGCTTACAACTCACCACGCGCCCCACAGAGAGTGAGAACCACATAATAGCAACCACGAGGAGATTACCCCATGTGACTCTACCCTCCCTAGCAATTTGGTTGCTTAGGAGACCTGGCTGGAGTCACTCATCACACCCTGCAAATTAGCTAGCAGTTCCAGGTTCAAAGTTTACAAAATGTAAACTTAGAAAAAGAAAATATTGGTTATCAGTATCTGTATTGGACACAATGAACTGTGAATTATCACTGTAAAACAGTTAAAGGATGGGCAAGGAGGAGGCGAGAACCAGCTTGTCAATATAAATCATAATTTAATGAAAACTCAAACCAAAATCACATAAACAAACACACATGACGGACATGCCCGTAATTCTCTCTCTCTCGAACAATCGTCACCGGCCACCTTTATCCCTCGCGCGCCTCATCAGGCCGATTGGGGACCGGGCGCGCGATATTCTGACTCGGCCCCGCCCCCCTCCGCTCCACATTCCTCCCGGCGTTATCTCAGGCCGGGGTGCCACCGGCATGACGTACACCCCCCTTATCCCTGGGGCGGGGTGTATCTCGCGTCCCGCGTGGTCATCCCCGCCTTCCTCGCCTTGGGAGGAGACAGGAGGGGAAAAACAACAACAAAATAGGCGAGGGAAAAGGCCAACACGGTGCGAAAGGGAGAGAGAGAGAGAGGAGAGAGAGAAAAAGCTCACTCACCGGTTCTCTGATGTACCGTCGCGTGGTCCTCGAACACTCCTCCACACTCAGGCGGACGACAGCCGCTCCAACCCCGGGCGAACCAGAGTGAAACCTTCGAACCCCAGCGGGCAGAACGCGCCTCCGCTTTCCTGGCAGCAAATGGGGACACTCCTCCGCCCCTGGCAGCGGCCCTACCGCTCCGGGCGGTAGGAGAGTTTCTTCCCTCCTCCCCTCGCGGACGGCGGTCTCCCTCGACCCCTCCGCGTCTCTGGGGACGGCAGGGCACTCCTCCACCCCGGCAGCGGCTCCCTCGCTCCAGGCAGTCGGGGTATCCCGTCCCCACTTGCCCCGTGGACGACGGCCGTTCCCCGCATCCGGGCGGTCGGGCTACTCCGTCACCCGGCAGATGGCAGCGGCGCTCCCCAGGGTGGATGGCAGTGTCGAGGACTCTGCGACGGGCATCCCTCCTCCTTCCCGGGTTTTGGCACCAATGTAAATCAGTTAAAGGATGGGCAAGGAGGAGGCGAGAACTGGCTTGTCAATATAAATCATAATTTAATGAAAACTCAAACCAAAAACACGTAAACAAACACACATGACGGACATGCCTGTAATTCTCTCTCTCTCGAACAATCGTCACCGGCCGCCTTTATCCCTCGCGCGCCTCATCAGGCCGATTGGGGACCGGGCGCGCGATATTCCGACCCGGCCCCGCCCCCCTCCGCTCCACAATCACACTACTATAACTACATTTTTTACTGACTTTTACATGCTATGTTCCATGTTTAGCTGCCGGTTCCTGGTGAAATTAACACATTTTATGCACTTTCACACATATCACGTGGCTGATTATGACTTTATAAATATTTATTTTATGCACTATTACTCACACACTGCTATGTTTTGATAGTGAAACACTTTTACTCTAAGGTATCATTTGAAAAACCATACATTTTAACAGTTGTATTACAGACTCACCTACATTTACACCCTTAATCCAATGTGATTAGCTTCTTCAGTTGTTCATCTCATAGAGTGTTGGACTTTGGACTCATTACCAGTCAGCCAGGCAAGCTGAGATTAGTAGCATAGAAACGACAGAAAATTTGCTTTACTCATTTTGTCATTGGAAACTATCAGATACGTTTTGCTATTGGTTAAGGGTAAGGATGCCTGTTTTTTGTCTACCCCTCATTTAATTTTAGATCACAATTGATTAGATTTAGGTAACATTTTATTAAAATCTACATCTAATATTCACCTTAAAACCTCGTCTTACGACATCATTTAATTCGATTTGGTGTCCCCAAATGAGCAATTAACAAACGGAAATCTGTTTATGGCTGTAACGAACCCCGCTCCTTCGGTTCGCCCCGCTCCCTCGAGCTCACACGCTCGTTCTGCTCCCTCGAGCTCACACGCTCGTTCTGCTTCCTCGAGCTCACATGCTCGTTCCCAATCTCCCCCTCGGGCTCACATGCCCGCTCCCAATCGCCAGAGTATTGTATACACCTGCACTCGTCCCATCACCTAGTTATTCGTTTCACCTGCACTGCTCGTTTGTTCCCCTATATTTATCACGACCCTTTCGTCTCACTCGTGTTGGTTATTGTTTAGTTACCCCTTCGCTTTGCCAGCTCTAGTGTTCCCCTAGCTCCCCTGTTTATTCTACCTGTTAGTATTACTCACTATTCTGATTCTGATTACCCGGCTTCGACCTTACGCTCCCCTTGACTACTCTTCTTCTGGATTTTCCCTATTGTACTTTTGCCTGCTCTTAATAAAAGCAGTTTTCATCTACATTGTGACTGCCTCTTCTTGTGCGGGTGACAGAGGCATTTGCATGACCTTACATATTGTTGGTTTTAAAGCATAATGTAAGGTCATACATGTAAATGCACTCAGTATTTGCAGTTTACTTACTCATGAATTGTCATGTTCAAGACTTGAAAACTGACTATGAGCGAATAACCGAAGTCAAGCCCCTTTTCTAATCACATGATAGCTGTGAAAACCATTGTAACAATAGTGACACTTTATGTCTTTAAAAAATCGAAACCAGCAGCAATATTTTCTGCTCATTATTTTCAGATGCAACAAACATTTTCAAATGATTGCCAGAAGTTTGCAGCTCTTCTCTGGTAGTGGTGAACCTCTGGCAAACCTTTGGCAACAGTTAACAATTTGCCACAAGTTTGGCACAAAGCATACAAAACTTATCTGTGGTGAATTTGTGGCAACTTTACTTTAAATTTGCAGTGAAGGGCTGTCAACAGTAACACAATATTATTTAATTGTCCAAATGGATAAAAGTCCAAATCGGTTACAGAGTTTATCTTTTAAATCTTAATTAAACAACAGCAGCTTCAAATGTGGACTGGGGCTGACAAACTCCATAATGAAAAATAAAATCTGCATAAAAGCATTATAAAAGTTGTCATTTTGACGTGTGCGCTATATGTAAGATTGATTTGATTGATGAACAGAACAAAATGTAAATCATTATACAATATACAGCTCTCAAATCAAATATGAAACTATTTGACAGTTCAAATTTTAAGTCAATGGCGTTTGATCACGAGACGCCATTTATAGATCTTTGTTAATATTACTCGCGTTGAATCTGACAGGATGCACTAAGTGCTAAATTTATTTAGTGTTGCCAACACTAATCATAACATTGTTAAAAATTCCAGCTCACCCCTTTTCAAATCTCTTTTTCAACCATTTCTATTATAAACAGACAAATAGTTATCCCTCTATAGTAGTTTTAGTTGTGTTGTAATTTGACAGAAATGCTTTTCAGCTTTGGTCTCTATATACTCTATGTATAATAGCAAACTAGGGGACACTCAGTAGTATCATATTTAAACAGTTGGTGCCCCTCAAACATAAGAGCACCACGCTTGCTGGAAACAACTCCAGTATGAGGTCGAAAGGTAAAATTCCAGCTAAATCTATCACAGAACTATAATATGAATTTTCTTTATTCTTTTCCAGCAGGCTTGTTGACCTTGTTAGAGCTGCAAGAGTCCTCTGTTGAGCTTCTCACTTACACATCCTTGACAACCGCCACTGATTGAACCACTACCTCTTAATTAGTGTGATATTCTGGAAATATTGCACTCACAATATCCACGTTGAGATCATCTAACGTAGTTTTCACACATAAGCGGTACAAATATTGGAGTGTGAATTTTCTCGAGCCATTAGAGTCTAAGCATATTTATAGGCAAAGCATTGCTTAAACATTTCAAATAGCTCTATGTAACAAGGTTAGAATGGGTAAGGTGGAGGAGGGAACCGGATGAACCATCAAAATAATGTTTAATGAAAACTTTAAAAAACACAAACATAAACATACAAGGCAGCTCGGCTTTATCTCTCTCCTCGGCTGATTAGCGTGATTGGGGGCCGGCCGTGTGCACTCATAGCCCGGCCCCACCCTCCTCTTCTTCACAAGGTATGTTAGTGCTAATATGCTGATGCTAGCTGTGCCTAGCAAACTAATAAAAATGGGATAAACATTAAGGTCCATATCTGGAGCACTGTGTGGATGTAAAATGAAAAGTTTGTTGTGAGAGGGCCCTAGGTCACCTAGAAAAGAGAAGAACATCTCTGTCAGCTCGCTGGAACAATTGAAATGCATCTGTGCAGTTTTTTTCTTGGGACTGAGATACTTTTTCTGCAGCTTTATGTTTGTGTGATGGTTCTATTATATCAATTTGCAGTATACATGGTATGTTTGAGACAGAAAATTTGTTTTGAGTCTAGGTCCAAGGTACTCAACAGGTGGCCTTTGTGCCTTGGTGTGCCTATTTATGAATATACTGTATACTTATTATCATCCGTTCCCAAAATTCATATGGAAATGAGGCAGAGCATTTTTATTTTTCTGTCTAATGCAGTATTATTCTAACTGACAATGGGTAAGCTCATCAGTGTAACCACCATAAAATGTATTTAATTTTAAATTATTTTGATGATGGACAACAAAAGTAATGTGGATGCAGAGGAGAGATAGCTGTTACATCTTTGGGCTTGTGTCTGTGCTATGAAGAAAATATCATGTTTAGGAAAGCGGTAGTTGATGTGTGAAATGTCCATCGACTTTTATTTTATCAACATCAAGATTTTTGGTCAAAATGTATATGAATGTAGGGAATGGAATATAAAATGTATAAGGTCTATCTTAGGTCCTGTAATTGGCCAATATTTTTATTTGTAATCACCCTTTTGCCAGTTAATTTTAAATGGTCCTGTGGTGAAACATATACATTTTAAAAGTATAGGTATTCTATGTAGTCTCTCAATTAATATGGTGTGGCAGGGTGGAGGGCGGGGCCGGGTCGTGATTCCGCACACCCGGCCCCTAATCAAGCCTCAGAGAGGGATAAAGGCAACTGGAAGCTGCAGTGTGACAGAGAGAGATATTTATGGACAGCTGTCCGACACCTTTGTGTGTTTGTCGTTATGTTTCAGTTTTATATTAAAATATTATTTATATTGTCAAGCCAGTTTTCGCCTCTTCCTTTCCATTAATCCCTTTACATTTGGTCTTATAATCTGCACGGATATTAATTAAAAAATAAATAGCAAAATGCACCTTAAAATAGCATTAGGTGGAGGAGCCTGTTAATTTCCCAAAATACTTTGTCAAATGTCCACATACTTTCAGGCATCTCTTTTTAAAGAAATGCTTTCATAACTTCAAATAGCATGACATTCTCTTAAATGGGGCGGCTGTGGCTCATCTGGTTGAGTGAGTTGTCCACTAATCGCAGGGTTGGTGGTTCGATTCCCTGCCCACACGACTCCACATGCCAAAGTGTCCTTGGGCAATCCACTGAACCCCAAGTTTCTCCCAATGACGGGCTTGCATCTTTTATGGCAATTCTGCCATCATTGCTGTGTGAATTGGTGAATGAGACGCAGTTTAAAGTGCTTTGAATACCGCTACGTTTAAAAAAGCACTATATAAGCGCAGACCATTTACCATAAATGGACATCAATATTTTGACAAAATTGAGTAACTCTAGTTGTCTTAGTGCTTTTTTACTCAATATCACTGCTTATGACCTTTTCCCAGTCAGAACATTCTGTGGGATATTGGCAAGAATCAGCACTTTATGCATTTCCATATTTGCACATTGGAAAAGGATGTGAGATTGCATGGGGTAAGAGAGGCCAATGACTTCCCAGTTTGCAAGAACATATGGGTTACAATTATCTCTCTAGTGTTCTCTTTCACTCTGTCTGTCCTCTACACCTCTAAATCAGCATGCTGTGGCATTTCCTGTACATTTCAAAGCAAACAAAACCTTGGATGGCACTGAGCTGGCCAAGCCACCTTTCAAAGCTGTTGCTGCCATGGTCACTTAGCATCCATTTTGCAAAGTGTGATTAAGAGCGAGGTCAGCATGGTTTTCTGAGAACCTTTGCAATATATATTGTTCCCATCAGAGGTGGGTACTAACACACTACATTTACTCCATTATATTTACTTGAGTAACTTTTTGGATAAAAATGTACTTTTATAAGATGATAATTGTTAATAAATGCGTAATTTATTGAGATTTTTGAATGGCATACTTAAAGCAAGTATGCAAAACAAACATTTCATCACTCCACATAATGCCTTCATTTTACACCAAGTCAAGGACATATTTCAAGATTACAATTGCAGCTCCAACTTAAGAAAAAACAGTGAGGTAAGTTTTAGAGATTGTAATAATGTGGGCTTGTCTGTGTCATTGTGATACTCATTCATGTTCAGCATGAATCTGTAAATATGGGTTCTTATGACCTCAGTTTCTAAGTAAAATATTTTATATCAGCGCTTCAACATCTCAGTGCCTACTGTATAAATCCTTGTATACGTCCACGTTAAGTGGAAATATTTTGTCCTGCTTTTCACAATTGTGAGCATTTCTACACGTGCAAGGTTGACACGTGCACAGTGTTTGACAGATGCGGGTGGCTTTGTCTGTAAAACAAGCTTCCAAACACAGAGAAAAGGTGCAATTTACCCTTAATGTACAAAACTATTTATCTAGATTCTTTCGACACTGACTATGCTGGAGCTAGAATTAACTAAATTCACGCAGAACGTAAAAAGCTGTGAAATAACGACAGAAGGCATGAATAAAGTATGATCTTGCTTCAGTGTATAATTAAACATTATATATAATTTTGGGACTGTATGACAAAGTCTTTAAAATGTATTATTGTCTAAATAATGAGTTTCATTGTGTATGACTCATTAGCAAATCAGTCTGAATATTAATTTTTTTAAAGATCCTTTTCAAAAGTGACTATGAATGCTATAGAAAAATCATGGAAATGTATAGTTAAAGAAGTGCGGGGACCCTTAATATAACGGTGTATCGTGCAATGCACTGTTTAATTAGATAATTAACTTTGTCTGCTTAATATACGTATATTAAAGGAACGTCAATTTACAATATTGGTCATTTTGCTGAAAGAGAACTCATTGTTTCTCAAATGTGTTATTCTTAAACATAAACCATAATTAAAATATTTACTTCATTCATGTCTCTGAAAGAAACCTCTCTCAGAGAATATAAATCAAAGTCATAAGTTGAAAACAACAACCTCCACATGTTACACCTAGATTGACTGCCTTTCCTCCAATAGCCCTCTGTTTCTGCCACTCATTTTGATCACAAAATCATATGGGTTAAGAGGGAATCCCAATTCCAGACCCGTTTTTGATGAATAAGAACATTAGAGCTGTGAACCCACCTTTATCCATTACGGATTCAGAGTGCTCTTGGATTGCACTTTATTTCCTTATATACACAGTAATCTCTTCATATATTTCCTGAAGAAAAGAGAGTTTAGCCTAGAGCTGTTTACTACCTGCCCTTTCCCCTTCTTCTTGAGGAAAAATAAAAGGTTTATTTTAGTAGGGGATGCTACTTGAAGGTAATTCAAAGCATTGCCTGCAGTGAGTATGCGTAATTGTTTCATGGGATGTGTTTGGCATCCTCAACATGTTGGCTAGACCCCATTATTCTTATGAAGCTAATCAAAATCCAAGCCACCTGTCTGGGTACCCCAGGAAGCATCCGGATGTACTTAGCAGCTTCAGATTGGTCAATGGGCTGGCTGGTCCAATATTCTTCATAACAGAGGGAATTATTGTCCAGTTGGTGTCACATACATCACTGTTATGCCAAGAAGACCAGGCAGGGGGCTTGACAGATAGCCAGCTTCTGGATGGCTGCATGAGGCCTGGCTCCGTGTTTGGCTCCAGAGTGTGTTGTTTACTTAGTCCGTGTGGACACTATGTGCTAATCTGATAATGGGCCCCAAAAATAAAGCCTGTCCTTAAACCTTTTCATCTGTGTTTCACTGGCTGCCCACCATTGCTCAAAAATCAATGTTCTTGTTCACACAGACACCATTCTTGCTGGAAAATCCAGTTTAAGATGATAGCTGTGTTTTTGAACTTGATAGCTGTTCTAAGATCGTCATTAGCTAGTCTATCTGGTAGAACATCTAAGACTACCAACAAACTCATAGCTGAAGGTGGTCGTGTTTTTTCATTTTTTTTACATGTTGGATGGTTAATCAGCTAATGACTAGCTTGTACCAGCTTATGACCAGCTTAGACCAGCTTGAAACCAGCCACAATGTTCCAAAACACAGCTACCAGTTTAAGATTTATTTTCCAGCAGGGATATTTTTCCTAGTTGTGTCCAGGGGCTCAGCAGTGCTCTTGGAGAGCAGAGCGATTTATTTATTGGCATGTGTCGTGGTGTTTATTTGACGGGCACTCAAAACTTCTGCATCATTAAACGATGCCACCCTCACTGCTGTGCATCTCATATCGACTGTCAGCATTCTCATACCAACAAAGATTTGGTCACGCTTAATGAAAGCCACTAGCTGAATCTAACGGTCAGTGTTAATGGTCCCTTCATGACCCATCCCAAGACATATTCACCCAATCAGCCTGCTGTTTTACAGCACCAGTATAAATACAGCCCAACTAATGAGGCGTCTGCTTTTGCAAAATTCTGTCTTTTTGGGTTAGGATTTTATGTTTGTTTTCTTTTTAAATGAGCTTGTGTGGATAAAGATGAAACAAAACCATTCCACTTGTATTGATGCAAAGGGGTCTGCATAATTATGAGGAAAATTGTACACCACATCTGTATGTGATTTTTGAATAGTTAATTTCAAAACCATTGGCATTAACATGGAGTTGGTCCCCTCTTTGCTGCTAGAACAGCTTCTGGAAAGGCTTTTTACTGTATGTTGGAACATGGCTGCAGGGATTTGCTCTTTAAATTCAGATGCAAGAACATAAGTGAAGTCAGGCACTGATTTTGGGTGATGGGGCATGGCTCACATTCAGCATTCAAGTTCATACAAATGGTGCTCAGAGGAGTTCAGATTTGGTTTTTGTGCAGGCTAGTCAAGTTCTTCCTCAATAGACTTGTGATAAACCATTTCTTAATGTACCTCACTTTTTGCACAGGAGCATTGCCATACTGGAACAGAAAAGGCACACTTCATTTTACTAATGTAGATGAAATAACCAAACCTGTTATATAGAAAGACGTGCCCACATACTTTTGGCCAAATAGTATATTTTCAAAACACACCAAATCTGACATCTGACTTCAGTGCTCCCTTAGGAAGAGGTTGAGAAAATAGATATGACTGTGCTTTATTTTTTTTATTTTTTTTTAGAAAGTTATAAGGAAAAGGCCAACCGTGCAACTCTGCAAGTGTGTCTGCATGCTGCGCATAGGTGTGTACGGGAATGTGTGTGCATCTTTGTATCACGGATTTGAGTGTCTCTGTGTGTTTTTGTGTATATGTCTATGCTTCAAGAAAGGTTATAAATCCAAGACCTGCTGTTCTCCAGGCCTGAGAGCAAAGCCATTACTATATGCCACATTGTGAGCTGTTTGTGTATCTCACATATTAGGACAGGTTTGACAGCCAGTCCCAAAAGAAGGGTCTGTCTCTGTTTAAATTTTCAAAAGCCTGCTAGATTTGTGCTTTTCCAAGCCTGCCTGAAGTCTTTTAGATGGGCGCCTTTGAAGCCACAGAATCCATCAGGATTTTTGCAATACTAATACAATCAAACGGGAATGGCTGCCTTATGATTCATTTATAATGCAAGCACACCACAAATGGGAATTTATGATGCATCTTCAAAGAGTTGCAGGAGAAAGCATGCTTAATTGATAGATGATGTTTTTTACTGTGTGACTGTTCTGTGACTGGTTTATTTTGTATTACGTCAACGTGCAGTTTATAGTTCTTATATGCCATAATTGACTGTTTTTCAAGGTTTTGTCTTCTCAATCTGCTTTGGATTGCTCAAATAGAGATTTGTTACCATTCAAGAAGAGATTGTTGGCCTGTGAGATCATAATATAATAGTTTATTTAAAGAACATTTTCCTTTGTAGAGGCACTTGATAGACAGAACAAAAGCAGTTAACTTGTCAAAGTCTTTATCATGTAGATGGCAGCCTGTGACATTGACTGTTTAGGTATTCACTGCCGATTCTGAACTGATACTTGTTTGGCATAAATAAGTGTTCTGTTAATTTTGTTTTCAGATAAAGATTTGTTTTGGCAGTGATACGCTTTTATTTTGCTCTTATCAGTTTCAGATCTATAGATAAACTGTCTCTGTTTATTTTGTGCGGTCACAAAAGAGAGAGAGTGAGAGAAACAGAAAGCGTTTGTGAAGAGGATCTTCTGTTATGGGTGCTGTAGTTCACCATTCATTACATCAATGACTGTTGGAGTGCAATATCGAAGCATTTCTCATTTACCACTTGTCTTTTCATGACTGTTTCACATTTATTGATTTTTAACATTTTCATTCTGTAGAGGTGTCTTAGATGCTGTTGAGCAACAATTGCCATTGTTATAATGGAAATAATAATTTTGCTCAAAAGTTGCTCGTCCATATCTTGGGAGACTTCTCAGTTACGTTTGGGAAGTTCTCAGTTACGTTTCATGTAAGTATCAACTTTGATTCACTTTCTCCTAAAAGTCCTTAGGAAACAGTCATTTAACAAATGAGACAATTGTTGATATACAGTACAGTCTTGGAGGAATTGAATGAAATATTTTTGACTTCACATTGAAATCTCTTACATTTCATTGTATTTTGACAAATCTGAGCACAGTTTGTAACATTGGCATCACTTCTGAAAAACTTTGGAAGAGACATTTATGAGATTACTGGTGATTTTTTTTGGGGAGAAAAGCTAAAGCCAAAGTCTCCATTTAGTCGCATTGCTGTTTTGGAGATCTCATTTGTGTTCTTTACTGTACGTATATATTAAACTACATGCAAATTAAAATCTGTATCTGTTTAAGCAAATTCTTTATCTCTGAAATAACCTATTCTGGAGAATAAAAATACTTTTTCCAGAGGTTAACCTCATGATTTTATGGTGCCCCAGACAGGAGGGCAAAAAGACAAAAACATTTATGAGCCATCTGTGGCACTTCACTGACGGGTCAATAGTCATATCCAACCCATGAGTGAGTAGAAGGGGGCTTTAAGACCCAGTGACACAGAGTGACATTTCATCTGGATGGGTTTCAGAATGCACTTATACTCTTTTTCGGCTCCTCACTGGCCGCAGGTTCAGACCCGGCCACGAGAGCTCTGATTGGCCAGAGCAGCTCAGGTACTGGCTTGAGCCGCTGGAGTTGTCAAACATGTTTAACCGCTGTAGCTCCTGAGATAGCATTCGATACTGTTGCGTTTACGTCTTGCATGCCCTCTCTGACACCTCATCTCATGTTTTTCTGCTCTTTCGCAAAAAGCATCTGACAGCACTGACAGACAGGAGCCTCTCTGCAAACTTCAGTTTGCAAAAGAGTGGGGGTTGCGGTTTGGAGTTATGTCACCTCTTGCGTGGCCTAGTACAACTAATAAATCATCATTTCTTGAGTCTGTACACAGATTTGGTCTGTTTAGCTTTTACATTCTGATGGAAGCCACTAATCTTCAGTATGCAATTCTGAGGTAAAAAAATAAAATAGCTGGGCTGTATTATTCAAAAACTTTTGATCAAAATATTTGTTACATGTCATGTTTAATTGCAAAGTACTATACAAAATTACAAAGGAACTGTCTGCTTTTACTTTAGACAAATATGTATAACTACAGATGTCCTAAGAACTTTAGATTTCATTGGAAACAACTTGTGTTGGGCTTGTTGCACTCCCCAAAGTGGCATGGCCCCTTCCATTACAGTACGAGTTACTTCAAATGCAGCAATTTTGCAAATGTTTCACTTCTGTTAATGCAGTTGAGTTGTGTGTTAAAGTTATGTTGTCAAGTTTAATTTGCTTTGCTTTTACTGTTGTGTTGTTACTTCCAGCACCAGCATAGTAAGCTTAGAGACGTTTCTGTCCTTTCTGCTGCAGTTTTGCAGTGGCTTTAGCAGTGACTGTAAACTTTGGGATGAAGCAGACTCTCTCTCTCTCTCTTTCTCTCTCTGGACAGTTTTTTTTTTTTTTTTTTTGCTGACTGTCCTGTTATTGTTAAGAATATGGCAGTGTAGTCACAGATCAAAGTTTGTTGTGTCTGTTAGATCAGTGCTGTCAAGAAAGATGTTTAAGTCACCATAATAAGAACAATAACTTATTAAAGTTTACAGTCACAAGTGCTTTTGTGGTGCTAAAACCGTCCCTCAGGACAGTCTAAATAAATTCTGAAGATGAAAGCTTAGGATTGTTAGTTTTGAAACCTAACATTGAGGTCCAAACATTGTTGATAATTACACGTTACTTATAGAAATTAGCTAATGTTCTGGGCTACATGTTATGACTTGAGGTCACAAGGTCATCCACATTCAGTCACATGACCTTGTTTTTGTGCATGTGCTCACTAAGCTAAGCATCACTGTTACTGTTTCTCATAATTGTAATCCTATGTTAAACTTTGGCACATACTTCATCCCACACCGTTTGTGTGTGCTATTACGCTTAAAGGTGTGCTATTACTTTTCAAAGCAATTGGACTTGAAAAAAATCTGAGAAACCAAAAAAGGCCAAATCTAGAGACTAGAATATTATATATTTACATGAGGGTGGTCACTTTTTACTTGTGCCAATAAGAAAGCACCTGCCTCTAGCAATGATTTAGCAACCAGCCAAACACATAGGCAACCATGTAGCAAATTACACATTTCTTTGAAAAAAAAAACCCATTATAATGTTTTAAATTTTTTTGCCACTTTATTAATATGGACAGTCAGAGAGGAGACAGATGATAGGGAGCATAAGATAGGAACTGGGACAGGAAAACAGATTCAATCAGTCAACCTCAATCTTCGCTGAAGTGCCATTGCGCACTAACCACTAAGCCACAGGTCCATTGCTTATTTTTGCAGAAGTGAACTGGTTTGTTTGAGACGATCATCATCATGAATCCAGTTTTTAAACACATAGTTCCTGGCTCAACACCAGTGACTCCACCGTCACTGCTGAAGATCTGAGATGATTTTCAAAGCAGCATTTGTTACTGCAGGGACTGAGCAAATGGGGCTCATCTCAACATCATTTCTTCCCTCGTCTGGCCTCATTAGCGAGACATTGACTCCAGGTTCCATACAGGTTTCTGAGGTCATGTATACCTCTCGCTGAGTGGGCGAGGCCTCAGTTCTCTTCTGTCTCCTAGAAAAAGCCTTGGATCATTATCGCCATGAAGTCTGTAATATGTGGATGTACTCTGTTAGATATGAGTAGTTTCTGGGTCAGCGTTTTTGTAGTGATAAGGCCACCAAAAGGCAGCACTCGACTGCATTCTCTCGTTCTCATACATGTCACAAAGGAGAGGAATATTTCCGGGTTGTGCGCTGCAGAGGAGCGAGTGGGGAAAAAAGATGGAGGGCTATCTTTAGACTCTCACTTCTTATGAAAATGTTTTGTTCTCCCACCGCTCTCTCTCCTTTTCCCTTTCTCTCTTTCCATCCTGCTCACAGTGTGTGTGTGTGTGTGTGTGTGTGTGTGTGTGTGTGTGTGTGTGTGTGTGTTAAACCGCAGAAGGCTGTTATCTGTATGCAAATAATGTTCTTTGCTATGGAAAGGGAGCTGGTTAACCATTCAGATCAGGTTTTGAAGCAATGCAACTACCAAGAAGCGTATTTCACAGAAAGCTGTGCTGCAGTTTGGGGCTGTCATGCACGTTACATAGCAGTATTTTAAGAACAATTATTGTATCCTGTTGATGTACCTCCAACTTTTCATTACATACACAGAGATCATTTGTTTTGTCAGGCAAATTAGTGACATTCAAAATATCTTGAAAATCAATGGCTTATATTATTGTTATTTAAAAAAAAAAAAATCTATTTTAACACACTTTCTTTTCAAGCTTAATATGCAGAGACAAACTTTAAATATGCCATTCGTAGGTTGATTCCTCCAAAAAGTGTAAAATCTGTGACTCTATGGCACTATCAAAACATTGCAGTTTTTTTTTTAACATCCTGACACAGGTTCAAACAGGGCTGGGCTGTAATGGAATACATGTAATATGTTACGTATTCAGAATACAAAAATTAAATAACTGTATTCAACCTTTGTAATGTTTTCAAGAACCTGTATTCAGAATGCAGTTAGAATTTTGTTTGTATACTTCTCATAATAAACATAAATAAGGCAGATTTGACAGAAAACAAGTCTAATCAATCTAGTGAGAAGCATCGTTTTTCTAAACACTGCATATGCGCAGGCTCACACTTGTCCTCTTGCCTTCTCTTCCCCAGAGCAGTTGCAGCGCCTGTGCAGTGTTGCCAGGGTTACTGTTTCACAACAAATTAATTAATTTGAAAACACAATTGCGGGTTAAAATTATACAATTTGCAGTTTTGGGGTTGCTCAAAACATTTGATTTAGACACTAAATTATGAAAATGCAATGTATTATTCGTGTATAATAATTCGGGTATTGAACATCTGGCAACTGCACCGGCACACTATTGTCTTAACAATCAGCACGTTGCAAGCTGTGTACTAGTCTCAATACAGCCGATTTCAATTTCACAAATATAACATTCATGTGCATGATACGTGTATCTTCTTCCTCAGTGTTGTTAATCCCCTCTAAACCAGAACTTGAACACCCCTTGTAAAGAATTTGCTGTAAAAATTAATTTTCATATATATTCAAAACCAAAGTTTTATTTTATGTAATTCTTAAATTCTTTTCATTAATGATTAATTTGCATAAACATAAAAATAGACCTATTCCAAACTACTCAAACCATTCAAACTGCAGGCTGTTGCTGCTCTGGGGGTTTGCTGTAGATTGTATACAGTTGTTTGGCCCTGTCAGAAGATGCTGTGCATCCCTTTAGCAAAGTTAGCGAGTTGGAATATGTGAAGAGCAAGTATTTACATTAGCCTTCATTAGCCCCCCTGTGCAACTCAGCTATCACCTAATGTAATTTACACATTACTGAACCCTTAAGCTGCACTTCCACATCAGAGACCACAGTCTCTTCCAAAAATAATTTATGTTAATGTTATGTTATGTTTAGGGCTGTCAATTAAATATTATTTTTGTCTTATGAATTACATAAAAAATAACATGATGAAAGAATAATGCAAAAATGAATCATGCCCTCGAACCATACTTAAAATTCCAATGCAAGGAATGTTCCTACCAACGGAGCAATTCATACTTAATGTACCACATTGATTTTTTTGAGGATCTGTTGCAGAAGGAGCAGTCAGAGCAACTTGTCAAACCAAAGAGCGCAGGTAGCACAGCCTTCCCCAGATGATGCGCTCTTGCGGACAAAGAAAGCTAGGCCAACAGAATGCAGGGATCTCTGGAAACATTTTCTCAAATTTAAAGTTTCATACTATCTTTAATTGACACATCATCCTTAAAACACAGGGTTCATGACTGGAGATGATGATAAATTGTGAGACGTAACACAACCAAAGTGAGACGCATCTTCCTGACACATGAGTACATAGACCAACAATTAAAAAAATTGTAGATGATGTAAGGAAAATAATAGGGTTCACAGTGCAAAGATAAAGAAATTAAACAAACAATATTTGAAGTTTAATGCCTCTTTTTGTATTGTCTAAATGCTACACATGTCTGCTGCAACAATATATGTGTAAGTTGTAATGTATTTGAATTATTTAATGTATAATATTTAATATATACAGCATTACATTGATAATTATTTTAAATATTATATACTAAATTATCTTTATTTGGGGGCCTTTCTCAATACATTTTGATTATATGTGATTTATTGTGATTAATTTCAATTAATTAATTGGTTAATCATGTAATTCATTTGATTTAAATGTTAATTGATTAACAGTCCTTGTTGTTATGTTATATTATGTTATGTTATTTCCAGAATCATTATGATCTTCATTGCCAAGTATGCAGAGGTGGGTAGTAATGTGCTATATTTACTTTTACATGAGTAACTTTTGTGGAAAAAATACTTTTAGAGTAGGTTTAAAAGTGGGTACATCTTACTCTCACTCAAGTACATTTCTAATGAATTTATTTTACTTTTACTTCTTTACAATGGGCGGCGTTCCTGTCCTTGCATTACTGGGTTTAATTTTATGAATGCGTAATCTATTGAGAGATTAGAGCAGAAGTTCACACAGAGGCACACGCTGCTGTTATAGACTGTCACTCAAGTCATCAATGCTGCAGCATCAAACTCTTCAAAGTGAAACATTTTCTTCACTCCACACAGTGAAAAAAAATAATAGTTTCGTCATGGAATGCCTTCATTTAACACCAAGACGTGGATATTTCAAGATTAAAATCACAGCTTCAGTTTTGCAGCACGCTGTGGTAAATTTTGGCTCTAATCCTAACGTTGTCTTTTCTGTTTTCAGGGAGATTCTGTAACTGGGCTCTTATGACATGTTTTTAAGTGTACATTTTAAAATAAGTGCAGCAATATATCAGTGCAATTTGTCCAACGTCCCGCATGTCATAAGCAGTATTTACGCATTTACCAGACGTCCTTGTGGGGTGCTGGAAACTATTGCATCAGGCAATAGTCAGGCGGATTAACTGTATAAATCCATGTAAACATCCAAGTTAAGTGTAAATAAATGCTTTGGCTCTGCTGGTCGCGTGATTGACAACTGGAGCGCGAACAGACAGCATTTCGGTCTGCACAGCGAAGTGCAGGTGCGAGATGATCGTATGGTGAAGAGAGTGGCTGTGTCTGAAATCGTTCACTATTTCCTATATAGTGAATGGCAGTAAGTGCACTATATCTCAGCAGTGAGCAGGGCTGGACTGGGAAGAGAAATCGGCTCGGAATTATACATGGCAACAGGCCCAAAAATTGCTGGGATTTGCAGTTCTTTTTCTGCATATCGTGGCGACATTTTGTGGTCCGTTCTGCATAAGGTGACGGCTCATTTTTGCTTATCGCGGCCCATTCAGCATGTTTCACGGCCGCTCAGTTCTCCCGACGGCCATTCCACCCCTGATCAGTCCCAAATTCCGTCGGCCCACCGGGAAAATGCCCGGTATGCCAGATTACCAGTCCAGCCCTGGCAGTGAGTGAACAAAACGAGTGAATTCGGACACTGACGTATACGCAAAGCGTCGGATCTCTGGGGCTGTCACAGAAACAGCATCAATTATGAACTTTTAAAATACTTGGACCTTACTTGTTATTCTTATTAAATCATATATTAATACAATAATTCTTCATTCCGTTTGTCGTTTTTAATATATAATGTGTGTTAATATAAAGAGAACACATTTGATCAAATAAAGAGTACATTTTAAGATATTTCTGTATGTTTTTCCTCTCTGTATGTTATTTTAATCAAGTAATGATTTGTCAAAAATGTATTTAATACATTCAGCATGAAAGAAAACATTGCAGAAGTGGAGGAAGCAGTAAACTCCCAGCTCGTACGTCTTCACCATGGTGGATTGTAGGCAATTAACTGTCATTAATTAGAGTGCTTTGTGGGTAATGAGTGAACAAAAGTAGGGAATGAGTGGCTCACTCAGAATTCAGACAATCCTAATTAACTGGCGGACACTCTAAATAGTGCACTATATAGAGGATGGGTAAACTACCCCTTTAAAGTGATAGCTCAGCCATAATTTAATATTCTGTCATAATTTCCCTATCATCATTTTGTTCCAAACCAGTGTGACACTTTGCATTATGTGGAACACAAAATACGTTAGACAGAATGTTAGGAACTGTCAGTCTCGCACACCATTCACCTTCAACATATAAAGGGAAAAAAATATTGTTTCATGGAAGAAAGAAAGTCATATGGGTTTGGAACAACATGATGGTGAATAATGACAGAATTTCCATTAATAATAAACATAATATTTCTGTAACACATGTTAAATGTGTATTATGTACTGGAATGTAGGGGAGTAAACGTCTGTTATGTAATATGTGAAAGTAACGAGTTACTCACTACTTGAGTACTCTTTTAATTCGATACTTTCTTACTCTTTCTCAAGTACTAACATAAATAATTACATTTACTTCTATTTTACAGAGCTTGTTTTTGGCTACTCTACCCACCTCTGCAAGTATGAAGCATAAAAGGAATTTGTCTTGGTGACAGACGCTTCCAGTGCACAAACAATATAGATACTGAGATAATAAACAAAATAGAATAAAAGTCAAAGTGAATAGAAAAAAAAAAAAAAATATATATATATATATATATATATAAACACACAGTATATATATTATGAATATATATATTACAACATTACAACAACATTGTAATGTTGTTACAATGCACTGTGTTGTTACATTATGTTATGTTGTTACATTGATGCTTTACAATACATAATGTTAATAAAATGTGTACTGTGCTGTAAAGATGTATTCAGCAAAACTGTAGGCCTTGCCCTGAGGTAATTTAATGAGCTCAGTCCACTGAAATGTGATATGACAGGGACGTTGCCTTGATAAGAATCTGACAGTTTTAATATATGCTAAATAATGCAATTATTTATCTAATCTCTTGGTGTACTAAAGTAATCCGTTCCATTATTGAAATGCACATTTCATTACCAGTATTTACCTGGAGAAGATTACTCTGTTGTAGTTTTTGTTTGGATTACGTTTGAAGGCTATTTTTTGTGTACTAATGTTGCAAAGTCTACATCCATTTATTTTTTATTAATGTTTATTTTTCACAAAATGTATTCACATGAAATACATTCATCACGTCACTGATCCTCCTTGGGGAGGACAGAAATGAAAGGAGATGGATTTTTCTAAAGGAAAGCAGGTTACTTTAATATAATTTCCCTATGAAATTGTTATTATTATTTTTTCTTATTAAAATTGTGTGTATTTTGCCTGGAGCAGAAGTTTTCAGGTTTAGAATTATGCATATCAAAGCACTGAATCTAAGAATAAGTCTGTCAAGTCAAGTTCAATTGAGATCCTGCTGTGGTTCACTTCTATTAGCCTGTGCCAACCCCCAGTGTATTAATCTCTTGTGACCGAGACAATGCTCAGAGCCAGTAGCTCATATAATCTGTGGTTACTTTACATTGTACATTGACAGTGTTTTGCATTAAAATTATTTTAAAATTACTGAAATTAAATCTGCTCAATTTTGTTGTTAAGGATATAACAATTATTTTTGAATAATTCCAAATAGAGAGAATATTGAAGGAATCAAACATGATACAAGTAAGCTGTTTTCAATTTAATAGTAATAATATTAGGGCAAGCAAAATCTACAGGACTGTCAGACTACCTGAATCGCTGTAGTGCTTAGATTACACAACTAGTTTTCTTGTCATCTGTCATCTTCTTGTCGTAGCACCGCACACAATACATAACAGAACACAGACAAGGTGCACATAATACAAGATGTTTGGCCAAGAGGCAACCCTGACCAACAGTGAAAAAATTTTTTTGAACAATGAATTCACACGAGAAATTATTATGATCATGATCATGCTCAGTGTCAAAGTCATCTGTGCCCTGATTATGTCTGGAAAAACAAAAGAAGAGAAAATTTAAATATGGCAGAATGAAACATTGGGAAGTTGCAGGCAGTCTGTGATATCACAGCATCTGTGACTGCTCAAGACTGGCTAATGTCACGTCATTGAACTGCTCATATTTAACGAGCATCACCGACTCTAGTGAGCACTGATTTGGCAGCGATCCAGGGTTTTTATCACAGACCTCGGAAATTTGTCTTCGGAAGAAAATCCGGCCAAAAATTGTGTAGTGTGCACATGCATAGAGGGTGGCATGGTGGTTCAATGGATAGCACTGTCGCCTCACAGCATGAATGTCCCAGGTTCAAGTCCTGGCTCAACTGGGACTTTTCTCATTGAAATTGTATACATATTTATTTGCATGCTATTTTCAGTTACTCATTTTCAATGGTTGACTTTTAAGGAGCTCATTTTATTTATTAAAATTAATTACATTTAATTCTTAAAATTGTTGAATTTAATTAATAACATTGCTTGTAATCTGTTGCCACAATTTTGTTGAGTAGATATTGTGTATTATTTTTACAGTGTAGACCTTCTATCTGACTTGCCATTATTTTAGTGGTTGTAACCTTTTCAAACCGACTTTTTGGCTGTTCATTTATTCGCCTCCTGCAGTTTAGAAACATGTGTGAATAGCCTGTGGTATGGGAACATGGCATCATCTTTTAGTCTTGCAGTTTTAGGGAATGGATGATAATTATATCATAGGAAGGGACAGTATGAAGGTTTTGTCCCACTGTAAATATTTGTGTGGACATTAACACAAGAGGAAGGCAAATTTGTCTCACTACCAGGTTAGTTGAGACAGAAAAGAAAAATAAAGCTGTGACATTTCTGTTAGAAGAGAAACCAAACTGGCAAATGTTCTAATGCAGCATCTCCAGGACTCAACCTACTGTGACTGCCTTTCTTCATCTGTATCCCTGAAATAAATGTAAAATAATGCCCCTTTGACACCTCTCACATTGCTTTAGGGTATGCTGTTTTCATTTTTAACATTTCCTAACATTTCCACCATTGGTCCTATTCCCACTTACCTTTGCTCGCCCTCTCCAATCCAAATCAAGATTAATTTAACATCTCAAGCCATCTGCTAGAGTTCCAAGATGAACTGATTTAAGTACATGGCACTTGGAACTAAGCCTCAGTGGTTTTTTCATCTAGTTGTGAATTCCAATGTGTGGGCCAACCAACTGCCATCTGATCCCATTTTTATTCCTCTGTTGGGACTATTCCCAATATGGCTTTTAGCTGTGGAACTTAAGGTCTTATAATACAGACCCTGGCATGTGTGAAAACTGGTACTATAGGTAGATGTGCCTAAGGCTTTGCTCTGAGGTCAATCCATACAATCGTTATGTACCTCAGAGAGTACTTCTGCAAAGAACTTTTGGTGCAGATGGCTTTTCAAAGTGATTGACTTTCAATGTTGTGATTCATGTTTTAAAGGATGTTACTTGACAGTCTAACAATTTCCTGAAATCTGTTATGATACCGGAAGTTGATTACACCTCTTGGAGAGCCATTAGCATGTCTGTGAGAGTAGAGCTTGGTTATCTCATACAGACAGCTTCCAAGGTTTGGCACTCTGTCTTTCACAGTGTTGCTAACCTTGTAGAGGATATCTTGCAATGAAATGTTGTGCTTCACTTTGCCATTTCTTTTTGATAATCGTCTGTTGGAGTAACTCTTGAAAGATATTGTTGAACTCTAAAGGCATAGCCATGCAACAGGGCTCTTGTATTTTCAGAGAAGATGGTTGCACTATATGGCTAAAGATATGTGGATACCTAAACAACCCACCCATATATGTTTGTTGAACATTTAATTTCCAACTGATTAGCATTAATATGGTGTTGGTTCTCCCTAACAGCTTCCACTTAATGTTGGAACATGGCTGTGGGGATTGCGAGTGGAAGTACCAAAGCTTCCACCACCAGTGAGCCAAACCTGACAATTAGAAGGGGATTTTCCTTTCAGCCATATAGTGTATTAGTATGCATTACTAATATTGCTGAATCTTTCCTGCTTGTCTTGTTGACCCTTACTTTAAAAGAATTGAGCAATTACCACTTAGAAATCAAATCCAGAGCATTCCTCTCCTTCAATGATGTGCCAAAAAATGTCAAGGCCTCCATTACAGGTCTCATTAAAGTATATTGTAGTGAATCTTAATCTCCATACACAATTCTGGGCTATTCACTATCCAGAGTTATGGAGGCCCTTTTTGTTCCACTGTGATTGGATTGCACCTCTGCATGCATGGGGGTGAAGAGCTTGCCTCCGCCTGCCTGTTTTAGCAGCCAAATGTGCTCGTGGCTTGGAGCTGCAGACATGAACACCTGACAGTCTGCCATTTGATTGCTAATCATTTTCAAGCCTGTGCCTGGTCTTGTTGATTTGGCATGGCACACATCCTTGGTTAATTAATTAAATGTGCGCTTGTTTTCGGTAGCCACTTCCAGGAGATCAACTTCTTGATGTAGCAACAAAACTAGATCAATTAAATTCAATAAAAAACTCAATTAACCAAAGGAAAGTGCCTGAGCATGGGTCAGATGTGTTTTGTTTGTTCATTTTGTGTAAAGGACAAAACTAATTTTTAATGTTGTCCTATTCTTTTGGAAATATTTTAATACTTGCATTGCAGTAAAATTGGTACAGGTTGAAACATGCCTGATTCGAGTCACAGTACAGTATGTGTTGCATTTCTATATTGAATTACATGTGTTCTGGGATTGTGAGGGCAATTGCAAGAGCTAAATGGTCCTTTATTCACAGATCATGCACACAATCAGTATTCCGCAATCTCCCCCAAGATGTATATACTCAGGATAAGCCTACTGTAGTGAATAAGTTGGTGACTACCTTTCCATTAAAATGCACTGCAGGGTTACTTCTGTGTAATTTTTTCTGTGACTCTCATAATATATTGGCACAAACTGTTTTGTTGTTCATTTAAATGTACAAGTGCAAGCCAATGGGTAAAACAATAACTGCATTTTTTACTTAACCCCAGAGAGTTGTGGTTCTACTGGCTGAGCAAATTAAACCAAAACATAATTTATTTTTATTTTTTTTAGATTTTTTTTTTTGTGTGTGAAGAAAAGCAGAGAAGGATCAATGAAACAGAGAAGGGTAATGTAGCTGAATGTTGTTTATACAGTACAGTAGAACTACTGTACAGGCCAGGTCTAACAAGTACAAATAAAGGGTCTGTTCCAAAATTAAGTAGTCTAATTTTCAGGTAATATCATAAGTGACCAATTTCAGAAAGCTCTACAAAGGCAGCAGCTCTGAGCATCATAAAATTATTGCTAATGTGAGAGTCGACTCAATTAGATTTCAATAGCATTTGGCATTAGAATGTTGCTCAGAAAATTTTCAATAATCTCTTATAAGCTTATAAATGCACAGCACACACAAATATTGGGTGAAATAGTCAATTTTTAATTACACTGAAATCATTTGTATCAAAACTTTTTGGTATTGAATTAATTATATCTATAATCAGCATTTCTCTCGCTCACCACAATGTATTATGGGAAATATTATGCATGTTATCTGCCAAAGATACATGCAACTATGCCTAAGAATTTGGCCAAAATAAGGTATCTTGGAAGGCAGTTTAATTATGCTACCTAACTTTTTAAACAGCTGCAGCTTTAGCAGTGTGTATATGATGCTGACTATGGCTTACATAGGTAGCTCACTAGGTTTTGGAACAGAGTCAACATCTTATGAACTCTTCCATCCTTTCTACACCGAATGACACAGCACTTCATATGCAAATGTAAATCTTGTTATAATTTTGCAGAACAAAATTGGCATTTCATTTGTTAATAATAGTGCTACCATAGTCCAAATAATAAGGCTGCACTACGTACAACATGCTAATAGCCACTATTTTGTCTATCAGGAGAGGTAGAGTGTGAGTTCCAAGAAACAAACAGCCATTTAAGGCTGTCTTGAGGTCAAAAAGTGTGGTCTTATCAATAATTGTTGGATGGTAAAAGAGTGTTTTGAGTGGGGTTGGGGGGGGTTGTCTCAAGTACTTTCTTCTGCAGTTTGCTTTTACATATTTCAATTTCTCACAACATTTTTTAAAGGCATTACATTACAGCCTTGCAAAGAACATTCAGTCTATTATTTCTGTCTATTATTTCTTCCAATTGCAGGTTTTCTGAGCACAGGAGACCAGGCAGCCAAGGGTAACTACGGACTTCTCGATCAAATCCAGGCCCTGCGCTGGACAAGTGAAAACATTGCTTTCTTTGGGGGTGACCCTTTACGCATTACTGTTTTTGGCTCTGGGGCCGGTGCCTCATGTGTCAACCTCCTCACTCTGTCCCATTATTCTGAAGGTAACCGTTGGAGCAATTCAACCAAAGGTACAATTCAGAGATTTTAACTATTCAAACCTGTTTTGTCTGCATGTCAGCTGTTTGTGTTTGATTTCATCTCTGTTTTCAACTTAATTTTCATTGAGAGTTTGTGATTTCCGGCGAACTGAGCAACATTGACCATTGATAATGCAACAGAGATGAGCAGTGAAAATGAAAATGAGCAGTGATGTGATGCATTGACTTTATTAGAGCCAGTGGAGTGCAAGCTACTAGCACAGACCAATAGCACACTCAGAGACTGAGAGAACTCCAACAATTTAATCACCTTCAGTATGAACACACTTTAACTTAGTACAAAAAAAATTTGATCACCCTAAATAATTTCATAGAACGCAAAGTTTGCTCAATTTCACAGAGGCTGTGTGCCTAATACAAAAATCATAAAGCCAACATGGTTGCAAAAACTTCATGAAGTTCCTTCATTGGCTTAGTATTAACTGAGCTAATTTGTCATTCTCTAATTTGTCATATCTCTAGTGATATAACTTGTTTATAGAAATTAAATATTCGGAGGTCACGTAGTTCCATGCTAGGTTCGGACGTGTGAACGGTGAGGTCTGCGCACTTTGCTAGTTTAACCCTCTGGGGTCTGATAGTGTTTTAGGCCCTGTAGAAGTTTTGACATGCCTTGACATTTGTGCTTTTTTCAGTTTCTTAAAAACATATTAATGGCCAAAGTCTGATAACACTGTATTCAGCACAAACCGGCTACAATAATATGTGAACAACATGTGTTTTTTGAAAAAACAACAATTTTAAGTGATTGAAATAAGGCCATATAACACATACTAAACATCTGTCCACAAGAATTTTAGAACTGGATCTTGTAGCCAAGAGTTTTTGCTACAAAATGAGGTGAAAACCATCCTGATCACTCATATAAAGCAATATAGTAATTTAACTTTTGTAAGTGTAAAGAACCATTCTATTTTAATTGAGAAATTAAAGATCTACGGATTTTCTCCTTCTGCTATTTTACTAATGAAAAGTTATCTTTCACAAAGAATGCAGCGGGTTTTTTATAATGGTTCTTTATCTAATTATAAAGGTTTAGTTTGTGGTTTACCACAAGGAAGTTGTTTGGGTCCTCTTTTGTTTTCAGTTTTTATTAATGATTTGCCCTTAGCTGTCAAAAAAGCATCAATGACAATGTTTGCAGATGACTCAACTGTTTACTATGCTTCAAACTCGTGAAAAACTTAATCATGTTCTGTCTGGAGAGTTGGATTCGGTGTATAAGTGGGTTAGTGGAAACAAATTAGTCTTAAATATATCCAAATCTAAAAGTATGATCATTGGATCAAAACAAAAATTGATGCTTGGATCGGAATTAAAGTTACATATAGCCTGGCAAAGAATACAACGAGTAGAAAAGGCTAAACTGTTGGGTATGGTTATTGATAGTAGTCTTTCTTGGACAGAACACATAAATACTATTGTAAACAGAATAGGATGTGGCATTGCATTAACTAAAAAATGTTGTCATTATGTGAATCAGGAAACTTTAAAAATAGTAACAGAGTCATTAATATAATGTCACTTGTCATACTGCACTGAGGTGTGGTCTTCTGCAACTAAAAAGGCCTTGTCAAAAATTCAGGTTGCGCAAAATAAAGCAGCAAGACAGGTTCTAGCCTGTTCAATTAAAACAAGTAGAGATCAGATGTATTCTACTCTTTCATGGCTCACTTTAAACCAAAGAATAACAGTTACTTTAAGCAGTATGATATATAACACATTGACAATGAAAATGCCTATTTCTCTGTTTAATCAAATAGTGTATTGTAATTCTGTGCATAATTATAACACCATAAAGGCAAATAATGGTCATATAATGACCCCCTATCCAAAAACTAATTTTATGAAGAAAACCGTTCTGTATAGAGCAATAGTCATCTGGAATAACATTCCCATTGAAGTTCGTCAGCTTTGTAATAAGCTGGCATTTAAAAGAAGTCTAAGGTGTTATGTGTCGATGTAGGTTTTTACATGTTATGATTAAGGTAATTGTAAATAACATGGTATTTATATTTAGTTTTATGAATCGAAACTAGATTATATGTAGGTATGAGTGTGTGTTTGTGTATGTATGTACATATATAAAATGTATATATTGTTTACTGTGATGATTGAAATGTGTTGTTGTTGTTGTTGTAATGTAATTTTTTAGAATGGAACCCAGGAAGATTAGCTGATGGCACAGACTTTCAGCTAATGGGATCCTAAAAATAAATAAACAAATAAGTGTTTTTGTAAGTGTTAGAAATGTTATATGCGAGGAGGTGTGGATGACCATGAATATTGATGTGAATCTGAGGAGACAAAGACCCCTCCCCTGGGCCTATCAAGCAGAGAGAGAATTAATGTAAGGAGACTTAATGATCAAAATCAAGTTTTAAGTTAAAAGAAGTAATCTGACTATACAGACTTTACTTAATTTTAGACCTACGCTACTATTTAAAAGAAGTCCCTTCTGCTCAACAACACTGCATTTATTTGATCCAAAATACAATAAAAAAGTGATATTGTGAACTCTTTTACAATTTAAAAGAACAGTTTTCTATTTGTATATATTGTAAAATGTAAATTGTGATCAAAGCTGTATTTTCAGCAGCCTTCAGGGTCACATGATCCTTCAGAAAATCATTCTAATATGCTCATTTTCTAATATGGGCATATTTACATCACATTTGACACATTTACACCTGAACAGATTTTTGCAAGCACAAGCATTGATGATAATGAGGCAGCATAAACAGTAGTTAAAATATAATCTAAACATTCATAGTATTTTTATATCATAATACATCATACAGCATACAATTTAAATACCTGCTTTAGCTGAAACATTTAAATGTAACTAAAACTTGCCTATTAGGACATATTTGAAATTTCAATACTCTGAATCCTGGCTGGCAAGTCTGGAATCAGTACCACTAGTAAAATATGTAAATGCTTACATAAAATAGCATGTCAACTAATGTAGGTAAAACTAAATTTCTTACTCATCTGAAATTGTATCCTCGGCTGGATCAAGTCTGTTTTCAAAATGCAAACGTTCATCGGAGTCCCGCTCTTCTTCTGTACATATGTTGTTCACATATTATTGTAGCCCAGTTTTTGCTGAATACAGTGTTATCAGACATTAGCCATTAATATGTTTTTAAGCAACTGAAAAAAGCACAAATGTTAGGCATGTCAAAACTTCTCTAGGGCCCAAAACACCCTCAGACCAGAGAGGGTTAACCTCCCCTGCTGGGCAGGATGGGGTCTCCGTGGGGTCTTTCCCCTGAAATAGAATATGAAAAGAACACCTTCCCCGATGCTTGTTATAGCGTTAGATGTCTCAGCTGCATCTAACACTTTATGGAGAGAAAACATAAAGAGAGAAAAGGCTGCGGCTGGCACATCCACGTATCACGGTTTAGTTTTCTGCCGTTTTTAGATAGGGAACCCTAGTGTCACTACATCGACACAATGTCGAGTGAGTGACAGAAGGGGCATGTCTTGGTTACTTATGTAACCTCAATTCCATGATGGAGGGAACGAGATGTTGTGTCCCTCTTGCCACAACACTGTACTAGCCGCTGAAATGGCCGGGACCCTACTATCGGCTCCTCAGCTCAAAACCTGTCTGAACAGATGCACGCTTCCCTCCTTTTATACCCGTATGTCTGGAGGAGGGGCATGCAAATTCTGTTCGCAATTCTCATTGCCATTTTCTCAAAGATAAGAGGTAACCGAGGCTCTCAAGAGAGACCCCTTGTGTCACTACATCGACACAAGATATCATTCCATCCATCAGAGAACGGAGGTTACGACAGTAACCAAGATGTTATCTCGCATTTGCACTCAATATGGACAAAAGTGTCCAGTGTGTTTAATTCTGAAATATATTTAAATGTTGCCTCGAGCATGTGGCTGAACTCAAAATTGTGTATTAAAAATTCCCATTTCTGCTGGTCAGGTTGTTGAGATTTTTGAAATTTGGTTCAACATTTTTGGATTCCCAAATCTCAGTTCTTTAGGTATTTACAGCTGTGCCACCTGCTCTGTACTATTTTTGGGAGTAGCATACACCTCCCTAAAGCAGCAGCAGGAGTGGTGATTACTGCTTTTTGAAAAGGTCATGAGGCATCATTGTATTACGGAGCTTTAACTTCTATCAAGAGATTATGGGAGAAAGATTTATACTTGGCATTGGAGGAGGGAGTGTGGACTAGGATTCTATAAAAAAAGTCAAGTCTGCATCTAGAGATGCAATGGTGCGCCTTATGCAATATAAGATTTTACATAAATTATATTAGAGCCCATCTAATTGTATTGGCTTGAAATACCCACCCACCTGCTGGCGATGCCAACACATGTTTTTTGTGGTGTGTTAAGAGCCAAGAATTTTGGTTGAAGTTTCAGATTTATTTGTGACGAATTGGGCAAGGGTTAAATGTTGATATATATATATATATATATATAACCTTTAACCTTAATAAAAATTAATCAATAAAAAGGTTAATCACAAAAATAGGTTATCTACTGCATAGGCCTACTGTTCAAATAAAGCATTCACCTTCCATTGGCACAAAAAGGTATACACATTAATTCCATTTTCAGTCTCTCTGCTTGGAAGATTGCTTTGTGAATAGGTCTACTGGCACAGACCTGCTTTAAGGTTGTCATTATCATGAACGCAGAGACACATTTGGAAGAGACTGGAATGTTCCATGTGACTGCTTTGCCCTTAAGGCAAACTGTGCACTGGTTAATATTTAATATTTTTAATATATTTTGAATGTTTTAGCAGTGTATTATTCATTTGTAAACATATTAATCTGTTCATTAGAATATGTTGACTGTTACGTTGAATTGCGATCTAAAGTTTCCCCTTAGCTCCATTTAATTTCCATGTGTGTGTTTTTATAGTTTTTGCTTAGTAAGGACGTGTTTTTGCTCATAACTGCACTGCTAAGACTGAGATCCCAGGGGTTGTCATGGTAACAGAGTAACTACATTTTCCTCTCTCTTTCTCTTTCTGTTTTTCTCTCACACATACATTCTATCTCTCTGCCACTCACTCACTTGCTTTTTAGTCTTGATATTTGTGCATGATATCTGCTTCTCTTCTATGATATGAGTCAATTTTGTTAGTGTCTATACTGTGTAGTATTATACATGCAGAAGAATTGTAACGACATGATTTGAATCTAGGAAAAACCCAATCTTTGCAATCCTGGAATTCTTCACCAACATAAATTAAACGGCCCGGGCATCAACATTGCTCAAAAAGGCCCATCACCATGACCTTCTGAACTTCCACTTAAAGCAGACTTCTCTTTGAAAGGTTTCCAAAAGACCATCATATTTGCATGACTCGTATACTAAAACATTTCCTTTTCCTCCTGGAACATTCTACACAACGTCACAGTAGTTTACCGATTTAACCTTCTAAAATGTACAAAATGCATTTAAATCCACAATTTATACAATACATAGTCTTGCTAGGTAATTCTGAAAATTGCTTTGAACTGTGGTAAATTGTATATCTGACAAATTAATGATTATAGACTGATGTACCTCTTTAAAATGTGTGCAATGTTTTATCCATGTTGTATAACAAAGGAATTAACCAGTATGATTTGTTACCAGGGTTTTCATATTTTGTTACCTACACTTACAATATTAAAGAAAGAATGTCATGTTTAGTATGTAAACGCTCGCTTGGTTACATGGAGGAAGCTTATGACAATGAATATAATGTCTCTTGTACCATTCTCAAGATATAAAAGTTTTATTTCACTAAAGTCACTATTTTGAGCAGGAATTTTGTAAAAGAATCTGAAACAAAGGACGCAAGGAAACAACACTACACGCAAGTACATCTCCAATATTGTGCTCAAAGTGCTGGTGTATTTGTTAAATACTTTGAGTAATAGGAAATCGATGTAGACTCAAATAAGGTTAAATGGTTCTGAAGGCATTGTCAACAGACTCCATAAAGTGCATTTTCACTGTATTGATCATTTATTTATTTTTCGCTTCAAAGCAGTACCTAAATACGTGTGATATTATTTTCAATAAGCCATGAGAATAATATCACTCCAAAAAGTGAATTAATCGTAATTCACTAATTAAAGCTAATCCCTTACAGTAGAAATTGTGAGCGGATACAATGAGTGTATTAAAAATGTATTTATTTCAAGGTTTATATATATATATATAAACCTTGGAATACATTTTATTTTTTATTTTTAAGCAGTTAAACAAATAAAAAATTAATTCAAATGAAGAAGAAACTTTTAAGATTTGCAGATTTGTAGTTGTAAACACTTGTACAAAAATTCAGATTTCTTTGCTTCAATTAAAGCACACAAGGTGAACTTTTGGAAAATTCTCAAATCAACCTTATACCTTAAATACTGAACTTGTTGTCTCACTCTCCTTATTGGCAGCTCAGACAGCCTTGAGATGACTAGACAGCTGAAAAAGAGATACATAACATTAGTATAGTATTGGCATGATAATGTTCTTTCTCCCTACAGTTGCACATTCTGTTAAAGCTTGAGATATTTAAATGTCTTTATTTAAACTTCTTTCAAATATCAAGTAAACAATGTTGTCCTTTTTATTTACTTATAGACCTATAATGGGACAGGAGATAGAAGTGTAAGGAAATGTTAGGGAGAAGATTGGGGAGTAATATTAATAAAGCCCCACACACGCTAATCTCTGTACTGTGAATTCTCTATTAGTCACTCTAATATTATTGGTGGACTGCATGTCTGGCCAGTTGTCATTCATGTCTATTTTTTTTTATGTCTGACCACAGATGAGGCATTTTGCTAGTAAAACTAAGATTTCGCACTAATTTGACAAGCAAACAGTTTTCTTGTCCCTAAAAATGCACATTCTGCATGCGAGAGTGATCTATATGAACTGCAACAGTGCTCAATGGATCATAACATTAATAAGGCAAACGATCTATCAGTATTAGAATCAAACTCACTCAGCCTGCTGTTAATTTCTTTTCCATGCATAATTTTTTTTATTATATCAATGTATGTGGTTACAGCTTACAGCAAATTCTCTGTTTTGCCTCCTCTCAACTCCATTATCTCAGTGGAGACAGGTGATGTGAGCTCCACTGGCACCCACTTCACTCATATTGGTTTTCGCCCCTGAAAGTCGCTTCTCATGTGCATAAAGTTAAACTTTTCTCAAACTTGTCGTGTCGCTTGCCACGGTCAGATTTAGTTGCTAGTGGTCGCTGTTGCTTGTTTTGCTGGAAGTTGCCAGCTCTCATTGAAAATGAATGGGATCATGTCGTTTTGTCAGTGGAAGTTGCTGCATGTGTGCACAGGGCTTAAGAAATTCTGAAATTCATGTAAATGTTTCAATATAACTTTTCACTCAAACTGCTACACTGATAATGTACATTTTTGATTTCAGCCATTTGGACTCCACTGTAGTATATTGCAGTTGTTTCTTTTTGTTGATTCTGTCTTGTTTTACCTATTACAGGTCTTTTCCAGAGGGCCATAGCCCAAAGTGGCACAGCTTTGTCCAGCTGGGCTGTCAGCTTTCAGCCAGCCAAGTATGCCCGTATGCTGGCCAAGAAGGTGGGGTGCAACCTCAAAGATACAGTGGAATTGGTAGAGTGCCTACAGAAAAAACACTACAAAGAGTTAGTAGAGCAGGACATCCAGCCTGCACGCTACCACATCGCCTTTGGACCTGTCATTGATGGTGATGTCATCCCCGATGACCCTCAAATCCTCATGGAACAAGGGGAGTTCCTCAACTATGACATCATGCTGGGCGTCAACCAAGGCGAGGGGCTAAAGTTTGTGGAACTAATTGTGGACAATGAGAATGGTGTCCAAGCCAATGATTTTGACTATGCTGTGTCAAGTTTCGTTGATGATTTATATGGATACCCTGAGGGGAAGGATATTCTGCGGGAGACAATTAAGTTTATGTACACTGACTGGGCTGACCGTCACAACCCAGAGACCAGGAGAAAAACCCTGCTGGCACTGTTCACAGATCATCAGTGGGTGGCGCCAGCAGTGGCCACGGCAGACCTCCACTCCAGCTTTGGCTCCCCTACTTATTTCTATGCCTTTTACCATCACTGCCAGACAGAGCAGGTTCCACCCTGGGCTGATGCGGCGCATGGTGATGAAATCCCCTATGTCTTTGGGCTTCCTATGATTGGTCCAACTGAGCTTTTTCCATGCAACTTTTCCAAAAATGATGTGATGCTTAGTGCAGTAGTAATGACATACTGGACCAACTTTGCCAAGACTGGGTAAGTCTCCAGGCAACAGGGCATCATTTGTTAGAAATTAGCCTTGGTTTAAACAGTATGGCCATCAATTAGGAAACTGTAAAAGATTGGGAATGAAATGTGTGTTTAAAGTTTTATCTTTTTTTTATTATTATTGTTAGTTTGACATTGATTACTGCACAATACCCAATTGTTGCCAGGAAACTGTGCTACTGGGTTCCTACATTGTTTAATTGTTTTTCAATACACTTTCATTCAGAAATCCTTGTTAAGGCTTCCAAGGTTATGCTACATAAAATTTACCAACTGCTTTTTTACACAACAACAATTTAGTTTGCTTCCATTTAGGTGTAAAACAGTGATTAAAGTAATGCTGATGATAATCTAAAATTAGTGTAATGTTTATTTGATATTGTTGCAGTTTGAATGATGAAGTGTATGCCTGGATGCAATATGCTCTCATGGGAGGACAACAAATCAATTTGTGTGCAAATGTGTAGGTTCTCCTGTCAGACTTTTTCTCTCAGGAAGGTACAGTTGTCCATATTGACTGTAATGAGCACTGAGATAATATTAGGGGACTCTAAGCACCTCCTTAAGACATGGTACTATGTCAGTAATGGGTTGTGTATTTATCTGAAGCTGATTGGTAAGGGCTCAGTTCCCTCACAAGTTCTGAGGGAAGAAATAATTTTTGGTGTCTGGGTGCTTTCCTCATACTGAAATCTCTCTTTCCCTTGCAGTGACCCCAACCAGCCAGTTCCACAGGATACCAAGTTCATCCACACCAAGCCTAACCGCTTTGAGGAGGTGGCCTGGACACGTTACAACCAGAAGGACCAGCTATACCTGCACATCGGCTTGAAGCCCCGTGTCAAGGAACATTACCGTGCTAATAAGGTCAACCTATGGCTAGAGTTGGTCCCTCATCTCCACAGTCTCAACGAGGTCACGCAGATCGTTTCCACCACCACTAAGCTGCCTCCACCTGAGGTTACTCCCCGTACACCAAAGAAGATCCCAGTCAACACTAAGAGACCCTACCCTACACCATTCCCCACTGAAACACAGGACAGCCACAACCAGAACCAGAATCAGCCCTTCCTGGTGGACCAGCGGGACTACTCCACAGAGTTGAGTGTCACCATCGCCGTTGGTGCCTCGTTGCTCTTCCTCAACATCTTAGCATTCGCAGCACTCTATTACAAGAAAGACAAGCGGAGGCACGAGGTTCACCGACGTTGCAGCCCGCAGAGGACCACCACCAATGAGCTGCCTCACACTCAAGAGGAGGAGATTATGTCTCTACAAATGAAACACAGCGATCTGGAGCGGGAATGCCGAGACTCCATGCACCCGCATGAGGTGGTCTTGAGAACTGCCTGCCCCCCGGATTACACACTCGCCATGCGACGTTCACCAGATGACATTCCACTCATGACGCCAAACACCATCACTATGATACCCAACAGCATGCAGGGCCTCACCTCCTTACACCCCTTCAACAGTTACTCCAGTGGACAAAATAACACCCTACCCCATCCACACCCTCATGCACACTCCACCACCAGAGTATAGCCACACATATTCACACTTAACCATGAACACTCACACACATTCACTCCCACAGATGTGGAGTGCTAATGAATGGACTGAGGGGGCAGCACTAAATGAGGAATATCTTTTCTCCTGGTGTTCAGAGGAACAGGAAATAACAATGCTGTTTTTTCTGTCCTATAGAGCAAAACTGTTGTTTTATAATAAAGGGGAGAACAAAAACAGACGAAAATACGCAAAACAATTTCTGATTTAATGAAATACATACAGAGATGATTTTTTACTCCTTATATTGACTCCTATATGACAAAACCAGGACCATTTCCTGGAAACAACTATCAGTCTGGGATTCTTTTGAGGAATGGTTTGATTCAGTTACCCTGAGAGGAAACAACGGAAGCACAGAGGAGATGACGTGTGGGAGGCCCTTTGTAAACAATAGGAAATATATTGTTTTCCCGAGGCACTGGATTGTAGATTACTCTCTTCAGAACAGAGGGGAGATGCTGCTTAATTGAGACATGCATTCTCCTCCTGGCTGAGGCATTGTAAGATATGGCATACTTCAATAAAGGGAAAAAAAGAGAATGAGAAATCCTCAAGAATATGCACAATTGAGACATTCACTGAATGTCTTTGTTATTTTTATTTTTTTTTTTTTTCAATTTATTTTTGGGGGAACAATTTTATTGTATAGGACCTATTTACATATCTAGATAAGACACAAAGCACCCATGCTCTTTAAGCCCTGGCTGGGGGCGTCAATACTGAGGAATCTGCCTCAAGAGCGTAGCGGGAAATTTAGTGGCTTCCTGGCAGATACAGCTTCATCACACAAGTGCTGTCTATACTGAAAACTGGTGGACTCAATGGATATTTTTAGCACGATGCGCATGACAATTTATCTGCTTGGTGGCTGTTCTGCTGATTAAGTCATTATTTAAAACACAAAAAAGACTAATTTCTTCCCCATTTGGATTTGTTTAAGGAAATGCTGCTCTTATTGGCTCACAGCAATTGCAAAATGCTGACAAGGGTGGACATGGTGGGTTCTGATTGGAGCCGGTGACGGGAAGGGGTGGTGATGAGCGAAATAGATTGCATTCGCAAATAGCTTGAGTGAACCTGTTATAAGGACTAGTTTTGTACATGTGTGTTGGTTAAACTTTTTAAAAGTGGTGAATCACTTGTTGTTTGAGCTCCCAAGTGTGGGACATTTAATGTAATTTTTTATTTGCTCATTGGTCTCAGCTATAATACATTGTTTTATTTTTTCACCTCTTGCTAATGGTCAAACTACGTTACCTTAGAGATTTATTACCTGTAATATTTGATTGCCATTACTTTCTTTGCTGTACTTTATGATGAAGTCCCCACGCAGCTATGAACAACCATTTACCAATGCAGTGATTAATTCTGTTTGACTTTAGCACTCTGGAGTCCAACTGGTTGCGCTGTTGTTCTTGCACTGGTATCCCCTCATCCAGAACCTGAATGAGCAACACCAATGAATCCCACACTGAAGAAAGGATGGCCCCTGATGAAAGAGTGTATTTGGGCGCCTTCTGATCCTAAGAAGCCCTTGATCATAGTGCTTAAATCTAACTAAAGGAGAGAAAGACAAGAAAGAAAGAACATTAGTGAGAAGAGAAATGGAGAATATGTGCAAAAGAGAAAAAGAATGAGCAATTGAATGCGACAGACTGTTGATGGAGAGCCACTTTAGTCAGTTCTTACCAAGAGATCAATGCAAAAGAGTGGTTGCCGCTCAGTAGCTTCATTGCTGAAAGTTTAACAAGCCTGTTTCACCTGCAAATCTCTCCATAATTGCCAGTTTTACCAATGTGGTATTCAAGTCCTCATTTTGGGTTGTTCTTAATTATTTTTCTTTCTTTCTTTTCTTTCTTTTTTTATTATAATTTTTTAACCTTGTTACATAACATTACATGCTAATGATCAACACCAACGAATCCCAGATTAAAGACAGAAGGGCCCCCGATGAGAGTGTGTATTATGGGGACTTCTGATCATAAGAGGCCCTTGATCATACAGCTTAAAGCTTGCTATAAATAGAGAAAGAAACAGGTATTAAGAATCAGGATTATCGAGAGAAAAAAAGCCAAGAGGGATTCTTTTCCATTGTACACTTTTTGTGGGTAGTCACTTATGGAGTTTTCTTCCTGTGGCAACAATGTTGATTTCTGTGCTACTAATGGGAAATTTGATTAAAGACAAACCTAAGTGAAAATAGTCAATGTCCTGAATCATATAAAACGGAAAAGTTTTGAACATATCCCCATATAACATTACTTCTCTGTTCTCAGCATGTAGTACATGATTATGGAAAAACGGCCATTGATTGGTGATGTTGTTCTACCAGATTAGTAGCTCTTTTGATTTCGTATTGTCTCTTCATCAAACTACCCCATTCTAACACCATATCCAGACCAAGCCCAGTTAAAAGCTGAGCCATTCTTCTAACCAGCAACCACAAGGAACGACTGGACAATTTGTTGGTGTTTTGGTTTCTTGTCCTGTGGCACCTTGCTGGGTAGCCCTGCACATGTTTAAATATCATTGCATCACAGCATTTTTACTTTCAGTAAGGATACCTAGTAGCAACTGGTTAGAACACGGTGGAATGGCCAAAGCAAGAGTTTCAAGAGCAAGAGACAATTCCCGTGGCCATGGACAACCTGGAAATACCAGGGAATTTTTAAATTGTGATTTTTCAGACTTGGAAAAGTCATGAAAATTAATAAAATCCTAAAATGTTACTGAAATTTCTTTAGTCAATTTAAATTGGTCTAATTGTCTTTTAATCTGTCTTTTAATCTCTTTGCTTTAAAATATTTTATTAGCCAGATATTGCACTTTTTTACAGCAATCTCTATAAAATTATTTAAAACAAAACCTTACTCACTAATCACAAACAACTGTAAAAGTCACAAAATGTTGGTGGCATTACAGCCTTATAAGTCTGAAGGTTATTCATCAATAGTTGTTGAGTAAGGACTATTGAGGGAAGCCAATGAAGGGAATAAAAATGAACAAACGGTGCTGCTCTTCTCTTGATCATCTTGTGACACACACCATTCCTAACATGTTCCCATTCAGAATACAGTCTCCTCTGGGTCTCCTCTTTGTTGTTCCTTCACCTATGACAACTGTACAGAGAGAGCATCACAGCGCTGTATGCCAGTCTGTATTTGCAGGTATGCATATGCAAAGTCTGCCTGCCCATGTGTCACTAATGTCCTTTGAACAACATTCAAATTTAATGAACTGTACACCGTTGGGGCGCTCTTAGGATTTGTCTTGTGCAAGCACATGTACCAAGAAGAGATCTGGGATTCATCTGAAATTGGAGAGATTTCCACATCTCAGTATGTTTCACACACACATACACACAAAGATGCACATATACTTGCATACACACATGCCAGGATGAGCCTTGTAACTGAATGTAATGCAAGATTGAGGGCCATTTTCTTACAAACAGCAACCAAATTTCATTGTTTATTTTCTACTGGCTGACCTTGAAAGAAGATCAAAATGACTGTTTATGAGAACTACAGAGGGTTGTTGTAATGTAGATTATTTGTCATCTTGTCTTTCTTTCTGGTTAAATAGGATTTAATCTTCTGGAGCACAATAAATGATTTTATCAAGCTCAACTTACACCAGTCCTTTTTTGCCATTGGTTTGTCAGAATGATTTTATGATGTTTATTTTTGCCACTCAAGGAGTCAGAAATACACACACAAACACAACTGGGAGAGTCACCCATTGCAGAGCAGTAACATTATTGGCAAATCTTGAATTTACAGTGGTGTTCAAAATTCCACTTGTGAAAATGCTTGTAGTTGGCAGTTTAATTAATTTTTGCATAATGCATAATTAATTTTTTTTTTTTTTTTCTTTAATGCACTCGAGCTGGCTTGGACTCCTCAAGTTTCTTCAAAACCTGTTTATCCATGTTATCCCAGCATGGTGTAAGAATGTTCCAAAAAACATAGAAGCAAGGAAATATGACCTTTTGTACAAGGGGTTAACATGGTTAATGTTACAAATAATAATGTTAATGTTACAAGTAGTGTTTTATCTGGTTTATTTTCAGGTTTAAATTGATACAATTTTAAATTAAAAATATATTTTGAATTCCTGATTTTTAAAGTTAACCCCAATATTTTGTGGCAATTGTGTAATTTAAAATTACATGATTTATATAGCAGTTGGACTATTTAATTTTTATGACAATAACACCAACCAATTTTGGCCTAATTCCAGTAATTTGATGCTCATATAAAAACTGAGCAATTGTGTTCCCTATCAAAAAGCTACACTTTAATGCTGCGCTGATTTAGCGCTTTGGGAACGAGTGACCAGCTGTGAATATGTTTGCAACACGTCAACGAAATTGACTAGAATTTATAGCCTCTGCTGGTGACATCATAGGATAAACCTGTAGCAGGGCTATAAATAGATGCACCACAGGTGCATCATCAGGTCTTTTGTCTTCAGACAGCTCTGTGTGTGTTGTGCTTCTCAAGCTGTCAGAACTTTATTTTCCTCTGTTAGGAGTTAGAATTTGTTAGGCAGTGTGCAGAAAACCTTTTCTCCTTTTCAAGAATGAGTGTGAAGCAAAGCAAGCAGTGTGTGTTCCCATGTTTACACTCTATGGCTGATTTTTTTGTGTGTTCGGGGGAAGAGCAAGCTGCTCTTGTGTTAGGGCGGTGCAGGTGCGAGCATGGTGATCTGTTTCAGTCAAAATGCTTTGCACTCGTCTTGCTTATTTCCAAGAGCCCGCGCCCACTCGTTAATTGTGGTGCTCTCGTATGGATCTGGCTGAGGAGAGAGAGACGGGTCCGTCCCTATCGCTCGCTCTCTCCCCAGATACAGCTGGTCCTTCTCGTGAGCCTGAAGCACGCTTCGGCGCCTCTTCGGTTCAAGAGGGGGACGCTGAATCTCTTTAGTCTGCGGACTTTGCGCTACCCACCTCTGAACATTCCATGCACAATAACAAAGTGGCTGAGGAATTACTTGAGGTGGTTACTTGGGCTGTGGCCAGGCTACAGTTAGACTGGCCACGCAAACAAGAGACCCCCAAACGCTCTAAACTAGAAGACAGATTTCTGTCTGGTGGAAAAAAGGAAGGGAATCAGTCCCTTCCTTTCTTCGATGACCTCCATAACAAGCTTTCTCGTTCATGGAGGAATCATTATACTTCCTGTGTCTTTGTGCCCTCGACGTTGACATATTCGACTATCGTGGGTGCTGAGACACGGGTGTATTCCATGATGCCGCCGGTAGAAGAGACACTTGCGGGTTATCTCTCGCCTGGCTCGGCATTATCTCTTAAGAGACCCACTCTCCCCACAAAGCCGTGCAGGACCACCTCCATGCTTGTGGGCAAAGCTTTTCAGGCAGCAGTTCAGGCTGGTGCTGCCCTGCACACTACAGCAGTGTTGCAGGCATACCAGGCTGACCTGCTGAAGGACTTGAGTGCTGGCAGTATGCTCGACGAAGAGGCTTTCGCTGAGCTTCGTCGTTCCACAGATCTGTCTCTCCGCGCCATTGGCCGGTCTATGGCTGCTTTGGTCAGCACAGAATGACATTTATGGCTAAACCTTTCGGGCATCAAAGACAGAGACAAAGTGTTCCCCCTCGATGCCCCAGTTTCACCTTCTGGCCTATTTGGTGACGCCATGAACACGGTTATCACCAGGTTCCTGGAGGCGAAAAGCCATGAGGAAGCCTTTGGGCAATTCCTTCGTCGCCGCTCTCAGGGAGAGGGGCCGCCGGCCACCCAGCCCCGCCCGGTCCTTCTAGAAGGGAGGCTCAAAAACAGAGTGTAGCGAATCGCGTTCCCCCCGAGCAGAGTCTGGGGACCGGCTCGTCGCCCCCATCAGCCCCAAAAGCAAGACCTCAGGACTGTCATCTCTAAGAAGAGAAAGCCCTGACGGTCTTGCGCCCAGATGTGGGGGTAGCCCCCCTTGGTAGGGATCGTGTGAAACATCCACCTATACCCTCCCGATACCCCCACGAAACTGCTCCATTCCCACTGCATCTGGCATTTCGGGAGTTAGCGGTTTCCAGCGAAATGTTTGGTTGTTCCGTTGCTTCCTGCCGTAGCCACTCGACATCCCCTCATATGTTCCCCTTCCAGAGAAAGAGTCAGGTTACTACAGTGATGTGGGAATGTATGTAGGTGTGTGTCTGAGTGTATGTACGTATATGTATAATTATTATTATTTTTTTTATTATCTATGTCTTGCTGCTGTTTTTGTATTGTTATGCACTGGAAGCTCCTGTCACCAAGACAAATTCCTTGTATGTTTAAGCATACTTGGCAATAAAGCTGATTCTGATTCTTCCTGGTCCCCAAGAAGGATGGAGGGTTGCATCAGATTTTAGACCTTTGAGGCTTGAATTGCTCAGAGGGCGTTCAAGTTCAAGATGCTAACCGTCAATACGGTCATGTCTCAAATCTAACATCGCAATTGTTGTGTCATGATCGATCTCATGGACGTACACTTTCATATAGAAAGTCTGCCACAACACAGGAAGTTCCTGAGGTTCGCTTTCGGGGGCGAAGCTTTCCAATGTCGGGTTCTTCCAGTCGGTCTAGCCTTAACACGCCGCACATTCACGGAATGCATGGATACAGCACTGGCTCTTTGTGACTCCGGGGCATCCGCATTCTGAATTTCATAGATGACTGGCTGATACTAGCACAGTCACAAGAACTGGCATTACAGCACAAGGATATCGTCTTAGCTCATCTGGTTTCTCTGGGGTTGAGGCTCAACACCAAGAAAAGTGTCCTCTCTCCCACTCAGAAAACTACTATGAATCGTGTCCATTCAGAACACCCTGAGCAAAGTCAGCCTAGGCCAAGGTTGCACTGTTCGTCAGTATCAACGAATACATGGCATCTGCGTCCTCGGTGATCCCTTTGGGCCTTCTGCACATGAGAACATTTCAGTTGTGGCTCAAAGCCAGGGGATTTCATCCAAGGGCCAGTCCCCTAAGGCAGATAAGGGCTACGTGCCGTGTGCTTCATACCCTTTCTATATGGTTTAGACCCTGGTCCTCACTTTGGGTCCCACTTTAGGTGCGTCTTGCCGTCGCAAGTTGCTAATGACAGACGCCTCCCTGACGGGCTGGGGAGCGGTCTTAAGTGGTCATCCAGCTCAAGGGGAATTGGAGGGTCATCAGCTCAATTGGCACATCAACTGCTTAGAATTGATGGCTGTATTTCTGGCTCTGAAATACTTCCTCCAGTATCTGAGTGGCTGCCATGTCCTGGTGCGGGTGGACAACACAGCAGGAGTCTCTTACATAAATCATCAAGGAGGTCTACGTTCATGCCAGCTGAACAGACTGGCATGGCATATTCTCCTTTGGGTCCAGGGCAAGCTCCTGTCAATCAGAGCAGTTTATATCCCTGGATGCCTGAATGTGGGAGCAGATTTACTGTCCAGACAGAAAACACAGAGCAGAAGTGGACCTCTTCGCCTCCCAACAGACAGCGCAATGTCTCCTCTACTTCTCTCTGAGTCACCCAGCCCCCCTGGGTCTGGACGCGATGGCACATACATGGCCCAGAATGCGCCTGTATGCGTTTCCTCCGGTTTCTCTGCTCCCAGGAATCTTGGCTAGAGTTCACCAGCAAGAGTCCTGCCTCTTACTGATAGCGCCGTGTTGGCCTAACAGGGCATGGTTCTCGGAGATAATGTCTGATTCCAGACAGGAGGGACCTTCTGTCTCAGGCGCAGGGGATAATATTTCATCCTCAGCCCGAGCTGTGGAACCTTCATGTTTGGCCCCTGAATGGTACCAACTGAGGGACACTGGGCTTTCACCTGAAGTTATTGAGACCATTCTAATTGCTAGAGCTCCCTCTACTAGAAGAAGTTATGCCAATAAATGGGGTTTCTTTTGAAAGATGGTGCAGTGCACATAATGCAGATCCAGTTAACTGCCAGATTGCTTCAGTTCTGGACTTTCTGCAGGAAAAAGTATCAGCAGGCACATGCCCTGCCACTCTCAGGGTTTATGTGGCCACACTATCGTCTTTCCATGGCTTGATTGACGGGAATCTAATGTGTTAGAGTGAAAGCATTTTGGCTGTTTTGAATATAGTGCAATTTTTGATTGAAGTGTACTACTCATGGACAACAACACAACTGAAAAATGTAGACGTAAAAACATTTGAATGTCTGTAGATAAACAATGCCTTTATTTTGTTTACATCTGGTAAATTTTTTCTAGAAACTGTGTACCACAAAAAATGTATTCAAGCTTCTTTGTTTTACAGGACACTGTGCAAGTTACGAAATTCAGGATTAAAAAAACATTTTATTAAATGCACTTGTCACAAACTCTTTCAATGTATACTCCTTCAGGTATCAAAACAAAGCTGTTTAGTTTACAACAATATAATTTACATATAATGTTATAATTTACTTGCCCTCAATTAATGCCTTTATGGTTAGTTTATGTACTGTTGTATCAGTCCCCCAATCAATTGATCTGACAAATTCTACTGCATTGATGAGAATATTTCAGAGGCATTTTTACATTTGTGAAATTATCACTTGCCGGCAAATATGTAATAAAAATGTTTAACACTAAAGCCTAGAAAATGGCTGGCAAGAAGCAGATTTGAAGTAAGACTGAGATAGGAATGAGTTTATCAAGCCAATAATTACTTTTTCTCAAAAAGTTGGAGACAAAGGTCAGTGACGGAACCGTTGAGGGTAATTTCTAGCCCTGTTCGATACCACATCACTGTTTCCCATTATGATGTATTTTTAAACATAAAACAATTTATCTCTGATAACCACTTTCATTTCCCCTTTCCATTTGATCAGCCATTTCTCCCATTTTCTCTGTGAGTGTTTTATAACCTTTGATAATCACAGTGTATTTAACCCATTCCTGCCTGAGCCCAAAATTCTGAAAATTCAATTTCTGTGCAAGAATATGATATTCATATCCAAATTCATATTATATTCATATTCACATAACATCACACAACTGAACTGTATATACCATATCGAAGAGAAGAACTAGTGCTTTCAAATTATATAAATTTATGTTTGATTATTTTAGGCTAATCATCCTTTATCAATAAGATTTCACACAGCAATTTTTACAAAAGTCTTCTTTGGCCACCATACAACTGCATTTTTACCATTTTAATTACAAGCTAGAGTGTATTAAATATACGTAATTTAGTGGGCAATGTAGAATAGCAGACAGATTAGAAATATAATTCATTTTTTAAAAGTTATGACCATTCTAGTGATTAGTGGGAAAACAGAATAAAACAAACATTTAGAATGTTAAGATGCATTTCACATGACCAATCCTCAAATACTTCTCATGAGCACTTTTAATAATAAATTGAGATTTGCATTTTATGTGTTCAATAAAACACACAATTTATTTAATATGAATATTAGAATTACACACAAAACATACAAAATCAAATTTTTGAAATATCTACAGTAAATACAATTTTAATAAAGAGTGCAGGAACAAAATATATATAAATTAATAAATACTCAACAACTGCAACACCTGTGGAGAGAAGAGAGGGAGAAAAAAGTGGACGACGACAACACCAGTAAACACAGCCCAACATAGGCCTCTTCACGAAACTGGTCACACTCAGCTGAGTGCCAAGACTGAAAACAGTTCCTATCGTGAATCAAGAAAGTCTTTTGCCATTACCATCCAGTTTTATTTTCAGTCCTACTTTTCCAAAGGCATAGCCTACATCTCTTAGAAGACTCTTCAAATTTAGGGACATGAGCTGTGTGGAGTGATGCAAAGGAGGGACTACAGGCTTTAGTGTATGCAAAGGGAAACTTGTGTGAATATCAATACCTCCCAGCTGATGAGCCAGGTTTTCTCTGAAATCTATCTGGGTCTACGCTCATCCCCTGATGTCGCATGAATTTGTTGCCATTCCTTAAACAATATTAGTCTATTCATGACGGAAATGCCTTCCACCACTTCTGAGTTTTTTGTAGGACATCATAAATCGTAACATTTGGTCTGACCTATCAACACCGCCCATGTTTTGTTATAATCACTGATGACAGTGGGCTGGAGGGCTACTTCTTTTGTCCAGTCAACTTCATTTTTTACAAACCTAGTAATTTCGCATTGTGAAAATTTGAGAGGCATGTAAATGCACGTGTGTCCTTCCACTGAATTACAAATATATTTGCCTCAATCCTACACCACCTCATCTCCCTATGAGCTGTCTTGCGTTCCCATCATTTGATGTCTTTAAATTATGTAGGAAACTATTTAAAATGAACCCTGCATGTCACACAAGCATTAGTTCTCATTTCTAACAACTTAACCATATAAGCTGGGAATGTGTAAAAGTTGTCAAAAAAAACATGATTCAACTACTTTGGTGGCCAAGTCATCATGACTACCCTTTGTAAACATTAAAGTCAAGAGTATACACTGAGTCTGATGTTGCAATTACCCATAATATAAAACCCCACAGAGTAGGCTTGGCCTTCATGTATTGTTTAAATCCTGCCCAAGCTTTAGACTTGGCCATACGTTTATCTATTGCAAGATTTTGTTTAGGCTCAAACCTTGCAATAGATATGAGGTGGTCCATAAGATAACGCAACTTCCTAAGGCGATCCTGATTATGCTCTGAGGTAGGGTCTACAACATATAGAGCTGCTAAAAGAACCTTGTAGTGGTCACGCTACATAAATCCCCTCGACCACGATCCCTGAAGTGACTTGGTTCCCCAGTGACGATGGGAATCAGGGAGAATTGAAAACCAAATGTAAATGAGCAACCCAAGAAATTTGATAAATTAATTGGGGGTCACCTCCATCCAAGCTTCTTGGTAGCTGGAATATGATGGACAGTTTAGGATGAGCTCCCACCCCTGATGGTTTGTAAAGCTGCATATCTCGTCAACTACAGCCTGATTAAAAAACAGCATGAAAGTCAATTTCTCTGTAACAAAGTAAATATTGGAGGTTGACCGCACAGTCTGACGCACATTACCTAAGTCAATAACAAATGGACGGCTAGGCTAAAATGGGAGAGGTTTTGGTGCCTGTGAATCAATGTCAGAGTACGAGAGATTAGAAACAGAGTCAGGGAAGCGTTTACACTTTCTGGCTGACTTGGGACCTATGCGAGAATGGCTAGCCATTCCCAAAATAATAAGAGTATTAGTGTATTAGTGAATAACAGTGTTAGTGTAACTGTGAGTATCAGTCATATGAGAAATAGAAACAAACAATACATACACATTCATATATACCCAGTTGATGGTCTTGGCTGGGGATCAGGTTCTATCTCCTCCTCCATCTCCTCATGGTCCGGGTCTACCAGCAGTAGTTCCTGGTCCAGCAGATCTTCCTATTGTGTGCTCATGCCCTCATGCCACGTCCTCTGCTATGAACCTGAGAAGCTCATCAAGCCTTCTCTTGAGGGTGTCCATAGTCTCTATCCATCTCTACAACAGAAAAAAGTACACATTTGGTAGCCAGCAGTGTTTTATTTACAAATCTGTACACTGAATAGTCTAACCAGAATGTCTAACTCACTTTCCTTGTGAACAGGAAGCTACACACAATCTAAAATTGTGTCTGTGTGATGGATGTGTAAGGCTATCTGCTAAATTATAGAAAGATATCTACCATTTGATTTATTACATGGGAAAATCAACAAGATAGATAACTTATCTAACTAGCAGGCCAGTTTCCAGGCAGGTCTGAACAGCGTAAAAAAAAAAAAAAAAGGTCTGAACAGCATCTGCTCTCTGCCTCACATTACTACAGGCGGATTATGGAATAGATGTAACTAGCATGGGAGTAGGCTGTGCCAGCCGCGGCCTTTTCTCTCTATGTTTTTTCTCTCCACAGAGTATTAGATACGTCTGGGGCCATCTAACGCTATTATTCACACCGAGGAAGGTGTTCTTTTCCTTTCCTATTCCTTCAGGAGGAAAGGACACCATGGAGACCACATCCTGCCCGACAAATACGTCATGTGGGCTCACCAGCCGCACATGGAAGAGGAGTGGTGGTAGGTCCTGCCTTGAAGGGGAGGAGTTCTACACACAAAGTGACCAGGGGCAAAGAGAGCTCTGTCCAAGGGGGACGTGGGTCTGCCGCATGGGAGAAGAAGTGCATGTCTTCGCCTCACAGAAAGGAAAGGCGCTATACACTAGCGATACACCCAGCCAGCTGTCCCGTATTCCCAACCTTACCTGTTCATACCTGACAAAACACGGGATGAATCCGGCTCAACCCGGAGATTTTAAAATCTCGCAAAGGTATTGGGTATTGCCTCCACTGTGTTGTGGTGTGCCGCTATGGCAGCCACATACATCTTCAAGGTGGAGGGGGACAGCCGCCCATATAGCCTCTCCTGCAGGAAGGAAATCACTGACCCAACTGCGCATGTGACGCCACTTCAGGGCATAAATCTGCCTCGTAGAGGGAGCCCTGGCCTGAGTGATCGTGTCTACCACCGCCTGTGGTAGGCCACTTAGGTCTTCCAAGTCCCGTCCCGTCCATATGGAGGTTCCAGAAGTCTGGGCAGGGGTGCCAGATGGTGCCCCGTCCCTGAGAGAGAAGGTCCTTCCTCAGGGGAATTTGCCAGGGAGGGGCTGTTGCGAGGAGCATGAGGTCCAAGAACCAAGCCTGGGTGGGCCTGTATGGTGCCTTGAGGATGACCTCCTCCTTGTCCTCCCTGACCTTACACAAGGTCTGTGCAAGTAAGCTCACTGGTGGGAACGCATACTTGCCAGCTGTGTGCCAGTGCTTCTGTCCCGAGGGGGGTTCCCATCAGGGAGTACCAGAGCGGGCAGTGGGAGAATTCCCGGGAAGCAAACAAGTCTACCTGCTGTCTCTGGGTTCGTGAGAATTTATCTGAAACATGTCACAAAAAGGAACTGAAACTCTGCGAATACTTATCACACAAACATGAAACATATGTCTAAAGAAAGTTTAAAATGTCTACATTTAAAAAAAAAAAAAAATTCAAATTTAAAAATAATATTCTCCTGCAATGTAATTGGTATGAAAGAAAGTAATGTACAATTTCTCCTGGCTCAGCTAATTATCCCTAACGTGATCACACCCACGGGCAGAGGGCGCTATTAATACGGAAATGTGATGAGGCGATCTATGCAAATGGTAAACGCCCTTGACTGTGCCGTAAAAACAAAGTTCATTCACTTTTCTGCGCATTTGAAAGACAGCATGATACACAAGTGAGAAAACTCCTGGATAGTGACGAAGAGTTAAAATTTTCCTCAGAAGAAGAGCGGGACTCCGATGAACATTTGTATTTTGAAGAGAGACTTGATCCAGCTGAGGATACAATTTCAGACGAGTAAGTCATTTAATTTTAATTAGTTGACATGCTATTTTATATAAACATGTACATATTTTACTAGTGGTACTGTTTCCAGACTTGCCAGCCAGGATTCAGTGTATTGCAATTTGAAATATGTCTTAATAAGCAGGTTTTAGTTACATTTAAATGCTGTTTTGGCTAAAGCAGGTATTTAAATTGTATGCTGTATGCTATAAGTATGATATGTAATATGATATAAAAATAATATGAATGTTTAGATTATATTTTAACTAGTGGTTATGCTGCCTCATTATTATCAACAAAGCTTGTGCTCGCAAATATGTGTTCAGGTTAAAAGAGTAAAATGCACTCAGCATATTATAATGATTTCTGAAGTATCATGTGACACTGAAGACTTTGATCACAAATTGCATTTTACAATATATTCAAATAGAAAACTGTTCTTTTAAATTGTAAAAATAGTTCACAATATCACTATTTTTACTGTATTTTGGATCAAATAAATGCAGTTTTGAGTCTTGTGCAGAGCAGAAGAGGATGGTTTTCACATCATTTTGTAGCAGAAACTCTAGGCTACAAATCCAGTTCTCAAAAGGCTTGTGGACAAATGTTTAGTATGTGTTATATGGCCTTATTTCAATGACTTAAAATTTAGTTTTATTTTCAAAAACCATGCAAAAACGTTATTTTCTCAAAAATACAAACATATACACACATGTTGCTCACATATGATTGTAGCCCAGTTTGTGCTAAATACAGTGTTATCAGACTTAAGCCATTAATATGTTTTAAGCAACTGAAAAAAGCACAAATGTCAAGGCATGTCAAAACATCTCCAGGACCCAAAACACCCTCAGACCCCAGAGGGTTAAAACATCAACATGAACACCCACTGTTATGATTATCTAACATCATGCAGCCCCTCATATTCAGCCAACTGAATCGAAAGAGAATGAATAAGCCACTCAACATTATAAAACGAATCGGTTACTAACGTAACCTCGGTTCTCTCTAGATGAGGGAACGAGTATTGCGTAACCGGCCGTGCTCGCGCCACGAGCGATTTTTCGCTTCATTCAATGAAAACCAGGGTTCCAGCCTACGAACTACGCTTATATGCACTCTAGTCACGCCCATTTTGGCGGGCTTTGACGCAGTGAGCGCGCGGACGCCTCTCATTGGATGCGAGTTCGCCCAAGCTCGTCTATAGGCTGCAGCAGTTGCCGCAGAGCAACCTATGAGCTCGCTAGCTAGCCCGCTCAAGGTCTGCAGCTGCCGCACTGCGTTGACAATGGATACAAAATTAAGGATAATTTTTTGGCTTCAATATCTCAGAAAAGATTAATCTTTCCTGTAGCGTAAGCTAGCTTACGCAATACTTGTTCCCTCATCTAGAGAGAACCGAGGTTACGTTAGTAACCGATTCGTTCTCTTACGAGAGGTTCTCTCGTATTGCGTAAGCTAGCTTACGCTACGGGAACCCTTTGTCAACGCCGTGCGCGCCAAGCATCCACTGCATGAGCCCCAGGGAATTAATGGGGACCCGGGGGAGCCCTTGTGAGTGGGGAATTAATATTTGGCCGGCAAGAGTGCGGGCCAGTGTGTGTGTAGTACATAAGCACATAGACAGAGCGGCACTGCCGGTCTGTGTGGAATGTGTCTCATTAATGCAGCTCACCAGGGGAGCTGTAGCGTATTAAACCGCTAGCAGTTTAGCCTGCAGAGCGGGTACTTCCAGATTGTAAAATCTGACAAAGGTGGAGGGGGAAGCCCAGCCCGCTGCCACACATATGTCGTGAATGGAAATCCCGCTGGACCATGCCCACGAGGAGGCCATGCCTCTAGTGGAGTGAGCCCTAATGCCTAGCGGGCATGGTAGGCCTTTTGACGTGTACGCGGCAGCAATAGCGTCCACTATCCATCTGGACAGTGTCTGTTTCGAGGCGGCAAGACCTTTGGTGCGCCCTCCGAACGAAACGAAAAGCTGCTCAGAGCGTCTGAAAGATGCAGAGCGCGCAGTATACAATCTCAGTGCTCTGACTGGGCAAAGGAGATTGGCGTTGCGTTCGCTATCAGATGCTGGTATCGCCGACAAGGAAATGATCTGTGCTCTGAAAGGAGTACCGATCACCTTGGGGACATAGCCGTATCTAGGCTTTAAAATGACCTTGGAGTCACTTGGTCCAAACTCAAGACACGCAGCGCTGACAGAAAGTGCGTGAAGGTCTCCCACACGTTTAACTGATGACAGGGCAGTTAGAAAAACGGTTTTAAGTGAGAGGTGTTTCACATCCACGGATTGAAGCGGTTCGAAGGGAGGGGCTTTCATAGCTTCGAGAACTATAGAAAGATCCCAGATAGGAACCGATGGGGGGTGCGGAGGGTTCATCCTTCTAGCTCCCCTGAGGAAGCGGATGACCAGCTCGTTTTTACCCTGTGACTGGCCGTGCAGGGGTTCAGCGAACGCCGCGACAGCCGCCACGTACACTTTGAGCGTGGATGGGGATCTGCCCTTATCCAGCAGCTCTTGTAAAAACACGAGCAGCGGCGATACCCCACATGTCCATGAGTCCAGGTCTCTGTCGGTGCACCATTTTGAAAACACAGACCATTTTGACGCATAGAGTCTTCTCGTGGAGGGGGCTCTAGCATGTATGATGGTGTTTATTACTCCTTCTGGGAAAGCGACGGGTAGTCGTTGATCACCCACGCGTGTAGCGCCCAGCGCTCTGGGTGGGGATGCCAGATCGTGCCGCGAGCTTGCGAGAGGAGATCTGCTCTCACTGGGATGGGCCACAGGGCTGTCAGTGACAGCTGCGTAAGCTCCGGGAACCATGTTTGATTCTCCCAGCGCAGGGCTATGAGGAGCACCGAGTGGCGCGTTTTCCTGATCCTCTGCATTACCTGTGGCAATAGCGAGACGGGAGGGAAGGCGTAAAGCGGGCGGTTGGGCCAGTCCTGGGCCAGTGCGTCCTCGCTTTTTGAGAAAAATATTGGGCAGTGAGAGTTCTCTTCAGACGCAAAGAGGTCTATCTCTGCTCTGCCGAATATGCGCCATAACGTCTGGAATGTTTGAGCATGCAGGGACCATTCCCCTGGGGGAATTTTGTCTCTGGACAGTCTGTCTGGGCCGTCGTTCAGGTGGCCTGGCACGTGCATCGCACTCAGCGAGCGCAGGTGGCACTGGGACCAACTCAGTATGCGTTTCGTCAGATGGAAGAGGTTCCTGGATCTGACACCGCCCTGACGGTTTAGATAGGATACCACAGATCTGTTGTCCGAACGGACCAGGACGTGGTGACCCTGAATGACCAGGAGGAAGCGCATGAGCGCGTACTCGACCGCTATCATTTCCAGACAATTTATGTGAAGGAGCTTTTCCTGAACTGACCATAGGCCAAAAACCGGAGAGCCCTCGCAGACCGCGCCCCAACCCGTGTTGGATGCGTCTGTCGAAATGACTTTTCGGCGAGATACAGCTCCCATCGTCTCTCCCCGCTGGTACCATTCGGCCACTGTCCAGGGCTGCAGAGCTGAGATACAGGTCTGAGTCACTCTGATCGGCTGGCGGCCTGTGGCCCAAGCCCGGCGAGACGCGCGGGTGTTTAGCCAATGCTGAAGCGGGCGCATGCGCAGTAAACCCAGCTGAAGTACTGCTGCGGCTGAGGCCATGTAGCCTAGCACTCTCTGAAATTTTTTCAGAGGCGTGAGGCTGTTCATCTGAAAGGACGCGGCTAGTCACTGAACACGGCGCGCGCGCTGTGTAGATAAGCGAGCCGTCATTGCTACTGAGTCTAGTTCTATTCCAAGGAAGGAAATTGCCTGACTGGGCTGTAGTGAGCTCTTGGTCCAATTGACTGCAAGGCCCAAACTGTTCAGATGACTGAGGAGAACTGTCCTGTGAGACAGGAGCTCCGTATGTGATTGTGCCAAAATCAGCCAATCGTCCAAATAGTTCAGAATTCGCAAACCCTGACTCTGCAGGGGTGCGAGCGCCGCGTCCATGCACTTCGTGGAAGTACGGGGTGCTAAGGACAGGCCGAACGGAAGGACGGTGTATTGCTAAACCTGGCCGTCGAAGGCGAATCTCAAGAATGGCCTGTGACGGGATTTATCTGAATCTGAAAGTATGCATCTTTCAGATCGAGAGAAATAAACCAGTCCCCTGGCGCATCATGCGCGAGGAGTTTGCTGGTTGTAAGCATTTTGAACGGTCTTTTGCAAGCGCTTTGTTCAAAACCCTGAGATCTAATATTGGTCTGAGGCTGCCGTCTTTCTTGGGGACAAGAAAATAACGGCTGTAAAACCCCGACTCGCTCAGAGGCGGCGGCACTCTCTCTATGGCCATTTTGCACAGAAGGTTTGCTATTTCTGAACGAAGCATGCATGCTGCTTCCGTGTTCACAGTAGTTTCGAGCCGCGCTCTGAAGCGAGGAGGACGGCGATTGAACTGTAGCAAATAGCCCTGTTTTATTGTGCTTAACACCCATTCGGATATTGGCTGCTGAATCTACCACTGTAGTAGCCTGAGAGAAGGGGACTGACAGGGGGCGAAGCTTTGACGGTGGTCCGGCCACGGCGGGACTGATCCGTCGTTTTGTCAACAAAGCTAGGAGGACTTCGGTTGTTCAGGTTTCAGTGCGATTCTAGGCCGAGGCCCGTGGGGCGGCGGTCTGCGGCGGCTGTCTGAGTGCGATCAAGGGCGGCCGCCCTGTCGATGCTGAGAAGTCTGGCTTTGTTGAGCTGGGCGCTGTGAAGAGGCTCGTGCAGGAGGCTCACATGGGCGGCCTGCAGAGGAGTTAGCGCGACGAGGCAGAAAGAGATTCATGGCTTGTGTGGCTTTTTGGACCTCTGAAAACCGGTCAATGATACCACTCACCGCGGAGCCGAAGAGACCGGATGGAGAGAGCGGTGCGTTGAGGAACGTAGAGCGCTCTGCTTCTCCCATGTCGGCTAGCGTTAGCCACAGATGTCTCTCGGTCACAGTCAGCGCGGCCATGCACTTCCCTATAGCTTGGGCTGCAGCTTTGGTAGCGCGGAGGGCGAGGTCCGTCGCACTTCTTATGTCTGCAACCGCCTCTGGATGCCTACTTTCCTCATCCCACTCCCGTAGAAGGTCCGCTTGGAGGATCTGTAAAACGGCCATAGAGTGCAGAGCAGATGCAGCTTGGCCGGTGGCGGAATACACTGCATCTGGCGGCCAACACAGGCGGAAGTTGTTCTGCAGGCCTTAGACGGGAGCACTGGTTTAGACCGCCATCTCGCGGAGGGCGGGCAAAGGTGTGCTGCTACCGCATCCTCGACCGGAGGGATGGAAGCCTAGCCCTTCTCGGTGGCGCCGTCCACCGAAACAAGAGAGGTGGAGACGTGGGATTGGACCCTGGCCGAGAAAGGCGCGTTCCAAGATTTGGAAAACTTGGCGTGGAGTTCCGGCAGGAAGGGAGCGGCCCGGGTAGCGGGTGCTGCGCGGCGGCGGCTCTGAAGAAGCAGCCGTCGAGTCTGTTGGGTGCCTGCTCAGGGGGCGGTGACCACTCGAGCCTGAGGCGGTCGACGGCCTGTGTGAGGTGGCGTGTTAGTTCCCCTTCGACTCCGGCGCGGGTCCTGCTGGATTCCTGGGCCGAGGAGGAGGCGTGTGAGCCTGACCACTCCTCCTTGTCCGAAGCCATGATGGAACACGCTTCTCGTCCGAGATGGCAGCAGAGCAGCCGCCGGCGGCAACTGCGCTGGCCCTGGGTGGGCGGGGAGGGTGAAGGCGATGCTCGAGGGATGGGCTCCGGCGAGGCAATCGCTTCTACCACTGGTTCCGGCAGCCTTTGAGAGCGGCGCTTTTTTCTGGCGTGGCTGAAAAGAAGGCGCGCGGCGGCTCGGTCCTGAGCGCTCGAGTCGAGCCCGCAGGGTCGACATCGGCAGCTCCTCGCAGAGATCGCATCCGCCTTCAGCGAGGGCGAGCTCTGCATGCCCCAGTCCCAGGCAGAGAGCGCAGATGATGTGGCGGTCTCCGGTGCTGAGAGGGGCGCGGCATGAGGCGCAAGTGGAGCGAGGCATCTTTAAAAAGACGCTCGTACTCTTTTGTGAAGTTCTTAAGAACTAGCTTTCTTTCAAAAGGATACGTCGCCGGATGGCGTAGCTCGCAGGACAGCTGAAGGTGGTGAAGACAGCCGGCTTCTTCGAACACTGTCCACGCTTGCTTGATGCCCCTCGAACGGCGACGCGGCTTCTGGTTCAGAGATGCGAAGAGCTTCGCTGAAGAGATGAAAATCAGGGTTCCAGCCTACGAACTATGCTTATATGCACTCTAGTCATGCCCATTTTGGCGGGCTTTGACGCAGTGAGTGCGCGGACGCCTCTCATTGGATGCGAGTTCGCCCAAGCTCGTCTATAGGCTGCAGCAGTTGCCGCAGAGCAACCTATGAGCTTGCTAGCTAGCCCGCTCAAGGTCTGCAGCTGCCGCACTGCGTTGACAATGGATACAAAATTAAGGATAATTTTTTGGCTTCAATATCTCAGAAAAGATGAAACTTTCCCGTAGCGTAAGCTAGCTTACGCAATACGAGAGAACCTCTCGTAAGAGAACTATATTTCAGGGTTACACATAATGCATATACAACACATTTCATCTGAATATATTAAACTGTTAATCTCAAGCACAACTATTAACACTCAACATCATAAACTATCAAACAGATATGACATTTGAAATATTCATGAATGAAACTGCTTACTTAACTTTTTGAAGGGTTTTTAGCTGCCCCATCCTTCAATAACAGTTCATTTGCATAGCTTGATTCGCATTATGACTGTTTCACAAACAACAGCACTGACATGAGCTGAAAAAAGCAAACACATCATAGTCCAAAGAATGGTGAAACACATACTGTAGGTGCACGGAGGTCATCCATAATCATAGTCATCCTATGTTTACATACACCAACAATTACAAATAGCGCAGATGGGTGATAGAATGTGTCCATGACTTGTTTTTGCTCAAAACAACAAGAGGTCACAGCTGAATGAAAGATAATTGCTTCTCCCTTTCAGAGTTGTAACTTGACACCACGCCTTTTAAAAGCGGCGAGATACATGGCAGCAGTCAGAGAGTCTGTGTAGATCAAGTTCATATACAAAATAATTCAAAATAGTCCAGATGGGTCTCCTTTGGTGTTGGGCCAAGGGTACGATGACACACGTTCTGTGATGTGTAAATGCAACTGAGCAATGTTTCGCTATGTCACGAACAGACAGATTTCAAAACGAGACGTTTCAGCAGGGCGGCACCTATAAATACTCTTTTTAGACTTGGGAGGAAGTTTTGAGTTCTGAAATTTACAGTATGTTTTTATTTTACAGTTACCTTTTATTTGTCTAGATATCAAGTACATTTTGAATCTCCATTTCATGACCTCTTTAAGGTAAGTTTTGAAAATCTCTTTAGTTGGCGAGGATCTAATATTTATTGGGAGACTGTTCCAAGGCTTGGGAGCAACAACAGTGATGGTACGATCACCTATATATTTTAGAAATACCTCTCAGTTAAAAGAAGCTACCTTTAACAATACTATTTATTTGTTTTGTAACATTTCAAGGATGGGTCAAAGATTACACCAAGTTTCTAGCATGGTCGGACACATTAATTGAAGTAGAAATTAATCTGTTCCTAATCTCATTGGTGCAGGAAGAAAAAAACAAAAAACAATACATTCTGTGTTATCAGAACGTTTATCACCAGCCACGACTTAATTTTTTCCAGGCACTGAATGAGAGAATTGAAAAAGTGAGCATTTCATGGATTAAGTGGAATGTACAACTGTGTGTCATCAGCATAAAAATTATAAGAGGACATGTATAGTGAGAATAAAATAGTCCCGTGGATTGAGCCCTGGAGAACACCATTGTTAAGGTGTTGCTGATTAGGAACACAAACTTTCAATATGTATTAAAAACATTCTTTAAATAAGTTAAATAAGAACTGAACCAATTTAAGGCAGTACCACAGATGCCAATCTCACCCTCCAAATCGACATGGTAACCACCCATAAAACAATTAAAACATACCCCAATCAGAAACCCTGGAAGAACAAGGAAGTCCAACTCCAGCTGAAGGCATGTGATGCTGCTTTCAGATCTGGTGACCGGGAAGCCTACACTCTATCCAGCGCCAATCTGAAGAATTAACCCTCTGGGGTCTGAGGGTATTTTGGGCCCTGGAGAAGTTTTGACAAACCTTGACATTTGTGCTTTTTTCAGTTGCTTAAAAACATATTAATGGCTAAAGTCTGATAACACTGTATTCAGCACAAACTGGGCTGTGTACAGGTATGTATTTTTGAGAAAACAACGTTTATGCATGTTTTTTTTTTTTTAAATAACATTTTAAGTCACTGAAATAAGGTCATATAACACATACTGAACTGGATCTTGTAGCCTAGAGGTTTTGCTACAAAATGATGTGAAAACCAACCTGATCACTCATTCATACAAAACAATATAGTAATTTAACTTTTGTAAGACAATTTTAGTGTTGAAAGGTAATATGCAAGGAGGCGTGAATGATCATGAATATGGAGGTCATTTACACATGAGAGACAAAGACCCTCCCCTGGGCCTATCAATGAGGGATAGAGAATGAATGTGAGGAGACTTAATTATCAAAATCAAGTTTTAAGTTAAAAGAAGATATCTGACTATACATTTTCTTTACATAAAGACTTTACTTAATTTTAGACCTACACTACCATTTAAAAGAAGTCTCTTCTGCTCACCAAGACTGTATTTATTTGATCCAAAATACAGAAACAACATTGATATTGTGAACTCTTTTTACAATTTAAAAGAACCATTTTCTATTTAAATATATTGTAAAAGGCAATTTGTGATCAATGCTGAATTTTATATAATAAATAGATAAAATATCATCTAAACATTCATATTATTTTTATATCATATTACATACTATATTTAAATCATACAGCATACAATTTAAATACCTGCTTTAGCCTAAACACCATTTAAATGTAACTAAAACTTGCTTATTAGGAGTCATATTTCAAATGTCAATACTCTGAATCCTGTCTGGCAAGTCTGGAAACAGTCCCACAAGTAAAATATGTACGTTTATATAAAATAGCATGTCAGCTAATGAAAACTAATTGACTTACTCGTCCGAAATTGTATATGCGGCTGGATCAAGTCTCTCTTCAAAATACAAATGTTCATCGGAGTCCCGCTCTTCTTCTGAGGAAAATGTTAACTCTTCCTTAATATCCAGGAGATTCCTCGAATGTGTATCGTTACAAACATGCAGAAAAGTTGAGTTGTGTTGTGTTTACATCAAACCTCTGAACACTGTACATTTGCGTTGATCGTCTCAGCACATTAGCGCATTAATGGCGCCCTCTGCTGGTGGATGGGATCACATTACAGATAATGAGATGGACCTGTAAAAACTGTACATCGCTTTGTTTCAAACATATTGCATTGCAGGAGAATATGTGTTTTAAATTGGAATAGTTTTATTTAAAAGTAGACATTTTAAGCTTTCTTTAGACATATATTTCATGTTTGTGTGATAAGTATTCGCAGAACACAGAGACTGCTGAAAGCTCACCCTTTTTATTTTCTTTATTTTACAAAAGCACAAGATTTTGTTGTTATTGTGAGTGTACACAAATAAAAGTAGACCCTTTATAGTCTCTAATGATGTCTTACACTTATCTGTATACCCAAAAATGACGGAGTATTTTAAATTGTTTCTGCTGTAATGACGAAAATATCCAGCAGGATGCGCCGGCGCGTCCGTCAACCCCAGAGGGTTAAAGCAGCCAAATACAACTACAAACTGCGGATTGAGGACAATTTTACGAACAATGACCCCTGATGTATATGGACAGGCATCCATGACCTCACAAACTACAAACCAGTGAACAGCACCCTCCCAACCAGTAATGCCACCCTCCCAGACAAACTGAGCACCTTATATGCTCGCTTATGAGGTGAACAACCCATAAAAGCTGAGCTCCCACCTGATGATCTGCCACTGACTTTTTCATCCAGTGACGTGTGCTCCACCCTGAGCAGAGTGAATGCACATAAAGCTGCTGGCCCTGATAGCATCCCGGACCAAGTGCTCAGGACCTGCACAAAACAGCTGGCTGACGTCTTCACCAACATTTTCAACCTCTCCTTGGCCCAGGCCATTGTCTCCACCTGGTTCAAAACAGCCACCATTGTACCAGTACCAAAACATGCTGCTACAGTGGCCCTCAACGACTTCTGCCCCATTGCTCTTACTCCCATCATAGCAAAGTGTTATGAGAGGCTTGTCCTCTCCCATCAGAAAACATGTATGCCCCCAACACTGGACACATATCAGTTTGCCTACAAACACAACAGGTCAACTGAGGATGCTATCGCCTCAGCTTTTCACCCCGCCCTGACTCACTTGGACAAAAACAATACGTATGTCAGGATGCTTTTCATTGATTTCAGTTCTGCCTTCAATACTGTGATCCCATCCAAGCTGATCTCCAAGCTCATTGATCTTGGCATCAGCCCCTCCCACTGCAACTGGACCTTGGACTTTCTCACTAACAGACTACAGTCTGTTAGGATCAGCAACCACAAATCCTCCACCCTCACTTTGAACACTGGTGCCCCACAGGGCTGTGTGCTGAGTACAATCCTCTACTCCCTCTTCACCCTCGACTGCATACCTGAGCATGGCTCCAACTCCGTAATCAAGTTTGCAGATGACACCACAGTGGTAGGCCTGATCAGCGGCGATGATGAGACGGCCTACAGGGAAGAGGTACAGTGCCTGGCAGTGTGGTGTGCCAACAACAATCTCACACTCAACACCCAGAAGACCAAGGAGCTGATTGTGGAGCGTGTGACAAGCTTCAAGTTCCTGGGTGTCCATATCGCTGAGGATCTTTCCTGGACCTACAACACCTCCACTCTGATCAAAAAGGCGCAACAGCGCCTTTACTTACTTAGGAAGCTAAGGAAAGCTCATCTGTCCCCCCACATCCTGCTGAACTTTTACCGCTGCACTATTGAAAGTTTCTTAACAAACTGCATCACAGTGTGGTATGGAAACTGCATTGTCTCAGACCAGAAGGCACTCCAGTGGGTGGTGAAAACAGCCCCATACATCACTGGTGTCCAGCTACCCTCCATCAAAGACATTCACAATAAACGCTGCCTAAGGAGGGTGAGAAGCATTATCAAAGACACCTCTCACCCCAACCATGGTCTTTTTACTCCTCTCCCATCTGGGAGTCTTTGCTTTTGCACAAGCAGACTCAGGAACAGTTTATTTCCCTCAGCTGTCAGCCTACTGAACTCTAAACTCAGGTGCTGAACACTACATCCCACTCGAACTACATATTTGTATTTTTTTATTAATCTTTATATATATATTTTTTTTAATTTTTATTTTGCACATTTCTTGCACATAACTTCTACCTCCTGATGCTGCTTGCACTGTTATGGTCACTGGTCATATAAATATATTTACATATTTATACCTCATTCTGTACAATGCACCTTCAGTTTTATACTTCTTCATTTGCACCTTGTACTGTATTCATAGACATTTGCATTGAGCTGGTCTCTGCTTCTCTACATCATAATAAATCATTGTATATACTCACATATTTTATATACTTATATACAGTATATATATATATATATATATATATATATATATATATATATATATATATATATATATATATAATATATAATTATATATACATATTGCTATTTGGACTTCTGGTTAGATGCTAACTGCATTTCATTGGCTCTGTACTTGTATTTTACACAATGACGATACAGTTTAATCTAATCTAATCCAAATCAAATAACCAGTGTTGGGGAGTAGCAGAATACATGGAACGTATTACGTATTTAAAATACAAAATGTAAGTAATTGTATTCAACTGCAGTTACAATTTAAATAATTGGTAATTAGAATACAGTTACATTCAAAAGTATTTTGATTACTGAAGAGATTACTTTGCATTTTATTGTAATTTGTTTAATTTAATATTTAATCCTTTCAAATGGAAAACATTTATACATATAAATGATGCGATCCAAAGTGCATTTGAACAGCAGTGAAACACTTTCTTATGATGTGTTACATTCATACAAGCAGACAGAGAAGTTTGAAGTAAGTTTGGAGCAGAAGAAATAGAAATAATCCTTGTGTAAATTGTCAGCTTTATGCTAAATTAAATTATATTTCTAGTCATTTTACATGCACGTTACCTGGCACAATCATATTGTTTTAATCAAGAGAATTCACGTTGGATCATAATTTATTTTTTCTAGTAAGATATTTGCTATTAGGGCAAAAATCTTATTCTTGATAATTTTTTTTTATTGTTTTCCTGTAAAAATATCTAAAAATCCTTAAAACAAGATAAATAAGATTTATTTTGCTTGAGAAACAACAATGCATAAGATATTTAGGTTTTTCAGAGAATGTATTTTTAACATGTTCATTTTGTCATACTGTACTGGCAGAGTTTTTATAGTCAAAACAAGTGGAAAAATCTAGCAGTGCTGAAGTAATCCAAAGTATTTAGAATATGTTATTGATTTTGAGTAATCTAATGGAATACCATTAGAACTACCACATTTAGCATTCTGTTTATAGTTTTACAAAATATAAGGCCTATGAGAATTTCTGTGAATAATATCTGAAAAATAGCTGCTTACTGCTTACTTTCACTACATCCTAAAAATTCGCCATAGAATCAGTTAAAAATTCAAAAGAAATTTGGAGCTTACAGTATATTCAAAAACAAAAACTTAGCCATACAGTGGGGTTCAAAAGTCTGAGTCCACATTGAAAATCAAATTTAAATATAGAAATAAACTGTTTAGGGTTTTTACAGTTTTAAAGCATGAATGAGATATTTAAGATTCTGCACTATTTCTACATTACTGATCAAATAGCAAATTTTGACATTGACCACGTTGTAGATTTCCTTGCTTACATTGAAGTGCACAAGATTCTTTTTGGAACATTATCACATCTTGCTGGGATTACATTAATCATAATTCAACTTTTTACTTGTTTAATTGTTATATGCCAATAATCTAACTTTATTACATTTAAAAAATGCAAAATAGAAGCATTTTCACAAGTGACCTTTTGAACCCCACTGTATATGGAAATGTTATTGCAGTCCCACTAAGGGCATTTAGATCGGCTATACAAATAACTGTGTACCCTGGACAACAAATTCCTTTTTAACTCTTGACTTAATGTTTCCTTAACTGTACAATATTTCTTGGAATAATACCTAAAGACTTAATCTTGTAGCTCTCTGGTAAATTCCAGTATCAGATCTAGCAGACTAGGTTTTACCTGTCAAGTTTAATACTGCTCCCAAATCTGTCAAACTGTCGGCAAATCTGACAGCAGCATATTTCATATATAATTATTATTAATACAATAATTTGCCCACTTCATAATGGAACTGTTTCATAGATGAACTACAAATAATCTGCAGGGATTTCAGGTCAGCTCAATGTGTCTACCTCCAGGCACTTCCCATCTTCTCTGCTCTGTTATGAGTTAAGGAGATGATTGGAGAGTCCATCAGATATTCAGATATGGGCTGTCTTGTCATATGGAAAGAAGAGGTCTGGGATTGCAGTTGTCTGTTTTCAGGTAAAAGCCACACCCACTCTTGATGGTACATCCATTGTGCATTATATTATGGGCTATTTCGATCAGAGCATTTCCCTACTCCTTTTGTTTTGTTCATTTTTATTTATTTCTTTTTTTTTCTTTCTTTTTTTCTTCAACCATCTCTGACGTACCTTATTTTTAAATGTCAGATAAATACGGCTTTGGTTGCAAAACTTAGTTATTAAAGTAATAAGCCACAAAAGGCCATGCATTGCAGTGGTTTTAAAGGTGAATTTTTTTGTCAAGGAATCTTGTTCATAGGAGTTTGGCTCATTTATTTAGAATTTGCTGTCACAGCTGTGCTTTACGGTCATTTTCACAACAGCTTTGAATAAGACACTTAAGCCTAATCAGAATTAAATGTCTCAAATATCTGTTTTACACGTCATCAAAATCCCTTTCAAGGCAAATTCTTCCACTTGGCAGCCATCTTGGGAGTGCTTCCGGGCAGCTATTTTCTATGCATAAATGTACAGCTCCTATTTACTTGAATGGGGAAAGACCTAAATCTCCAGAGCAGTTGGTCAAGATTATGATCAAAAAACATATTTCAAATCAGCAGTCAAATCTGACAACAAAGCTATCATAAATTGTGCTTCTTTAGCTCAGATCACACCAAAAAAAACACATGCTGTTTTTAAGACTGGTCCAGCTGATGCGCATGTGCATTCTCGAGTTTGCTCGAGAGCTGAAGACTGAAATACTTTTTTTTACCTCTAAGGCCGGACTTATAGATATGAAATATATTTTATTTAATAATGTATATATATATAATTATAATTTGTAATAATAAGTTAATAAATAGTATAACCTCCATGTATACTTTTATTACTAATGTTTAGTGTGTTTGGCTAGCTACTAAGTAGTAAGTGTAAACATGATTATATGGGAAGTCAAGTTGTTGCTACCAAACTTTCCAGTACCCTGATATCGACCCCATTTTGCCAAGTTAACACACTGTGAAAAAAATTTGTGTGAGTTTACAGTAACTTCCTGGCTTCTAGATGCATGACTTTCACAGTATATTTTACAGTAGTATTTCTACAATTTATTGCAATTAAAAAAACAACTGTATACTGTGGCTTGAACAGGATCAATAAATTACAATAATGTAGCTGTGCTGTAGAATCACAATAATCATTCTGTATTTTTTTTTATATACAGTGTTTGTTCATTGTCACCATCACGTTTTGTATGCTGAATGTTGATATAATTCGTGCCTGACAGACAACTCATGATAAAAAGTTAATAAGTGATACAACCAACCATATTATATCCTAGCTTTGCATGAGTCCCTTCATCATTGTTCATTTAAAATAATACTATTTCTTTACTTTTAAAAAAATCAGCAAGACATAAAGTCAACCAATAAATTGACTATTTTCTTCACACTTTACAGTTTGTTATTTAACACAGATGCACCAACTGGGAGAAATGTTATTAGAAATAAAAAAGATTTGGTCCCATCCAAAGGGAACCCTTACCACAATGGTGACTTATAAAAAACTAAATTTTCCCATAATGTGTTTTGACAGAAAATTACCTAGTCAGCGTTGATTTTACAGTAAAATATTGACATCAGTATTTTATTGTAAGAAATAACTGTTAAATCATGTAAAATCCTGGAATTTAGTTTACAGTGCATGAGCTGTGTTTTTTGTTTAGGAAGCTAAAATTTCTGAGTAATTCCACAACACTGCTAAGCCTAATGGTTGCAGGAAGATGTTGCAGGTCTTTCTAAATTTGTTATGTCTGTCTTTGAGAGTAGCATATATTCACAGTAAACCAGCTGAAGAACCTGCTCTTGGGATAATAAAAGAAAGAACGGTCTATCCAGGTCAATGTTTCAGAGTCTCCACCATACGTAGAAGACTCATTGTTTTCAATTAAACAGGGTAACAAGACAACCACCATCCCTCACTATAAATTTAATCGCAGATGCCATCCATTATGTTTCTTCCTTGGACCTGGGTTGCAGAGGACATCCTATCTGCAATTATTTAGAAAGACATTTCAAGACCAAGACTGAAAGATCAGGTATCAGCAAGTGGATAAGAGATTATATACACTTGGATGGAGCAATACATTTATTGAGGCTGTCATTTTTTAGTGTATTTATTGTCAGTGTATTGTACATGAAATATTAACCAGATTGATCCCAGAGAGAAATATGGCAGAAAACACTTAATTTTATAGTGTTACATATGTTACATTTTACTTATATTAATAACTATTAAAATAACATTAACAATGTGTAATTACAAGCAGCTTAACTCAGTAATTAAACTGTAACCAAAAGGCCTTTTGTCACAGCTTACATATTGTATACAAATGTACAAGACAGATTTGATACACACACTCAAACTGGTGTATTTCTATATATTTTATGTTTTATATATATATATATATATATATATATATATATATATATATATATATATATATTTATTTGTATTTTTTTTTCCAGGAGGTACACACTTACTCGATTGTACATACTTGCACAGAAGTTGATTGAGTGGAGCAGTTCATGCTTATTCATTTTGCAGGAGTGGATTTTCTGTATTGAGAATGGAGACTTCACCCACAAGTGGAGAGCCAGGTGTGGGTGAGATACAGGCAAGCTGCCATATCGCTTCACATTACCTGAAAACGTCTCAGGTTACATGTGTAACCCTTGTTCCCTGAAAAAAGCGGAACGAGATGCTGCGCTTTTGCTAAGCGCTATGGGGAACAATCCTAGTTGTGACCGAGGTGAATAATGTGTGTAACACGTCAATGAACATTGACTGGAATTTATAGCCTCGGCTGATGTAATCATTAGATGCACCTGTGGCCAGGCTATAAATGGATACGTCACCAGTTGTCGTCAGATACTTCTTTTTGAAGAGCAGTCCTGGGACGTCCCAGTGCGGCAAAGAAGCGCAGCATCTCGTTCTGCTTTTTTCAGGGAACAAGGGTTACATATGTAACCCGAAACGTTCCATTTACAAATAGATTCACTATGATGCTGCGCTTTTGCTAAGCGCTATGGGGAACACAATACCCACGCCGCCGCACTGGGGGCTGTCCGGACCCCTACAGTTGTGCAGTGTACTCACAAATACGCGAGAGGTCTCAGACATGAGCTTGAGATGTCGACTCAAGGGCATAAGAGCCCGGAGTAGCATAAACATCTAAACCATTACATTTTGATGAATGTGTGCGGAGAGGACCAGCCTGCCGCATCACAAACTTGTTCAGGCATGAGCTGAGATGTCGACTCAAGGGCATAAGAGCCCAGAGTGCAGAACATCCAAACTATAAAAGTCCATTGAATGTGTGCGGAGAGTACAACCTGCCGCATCACAAACTGGTGATGAGGTCCTCTTCTGCCCTAATATCTCACCCAAACTTCTTCCAAGTGGAAAACACCCGGCATTTAAAAAAGGTCTCGATAACCTCAGGAGAAAGCCCTGTGTCCCTCAGTTGGTACCCTTAGGGGCCAAACATGAAAGATTCCACAATTCGGGGCAGGGATGAAATATTGCCCTGTGCCTGAGATAGAAGATCCTTCCTTTTCGGAATCGCCCAAGGCGAGCCGTCGAGGGAAGAGATTAGCTCCGAGAACCAAGCCCTGTTCGGCCAGCGCGGTGCTATCAGTAAGAGGCAAAAACCCTTGCAGGCGAACTCTGGGCAACTACTACCTTAGGGGGGAGTTCTTAACCCACGTAGGGCTTGAGACATGACCGTCTTGACAGGCATCATCTTGGACTTGAACACCCACGGGCAGTTCAAGCTTTAAGATCTAAGCCAGACGCCACCACTCACCCTCCATGGGAAACGGGAAGTATTTAGTGTAATAACCTAACTGGAAGGGGAACACATACCATGGCCCCTTTAAACAGGAGATTTGAGGTTTTTTTTTACATAAAAAAGAAATCCAATTTACAGTAGCGAGGACATGCCGTTGTACTGTAAAGCGGCGAGTGAATTAAATCCTGACGCCCTTATAAGACCCACAGAAAAGAATATATCTGGCAGAAGTTTCCACACTGCCAGGATCTCTGAGATGGGTATTAGATTTTAACACTTCCTGTTGAGGGGTTGTTGAGTGTTTCGTGTCCTGAATAAAATGCGAAAACACCCAATTTTGACGGAAGCATCTGCAACCCGAAACACCAAGAGGTGGCGGGAATGGAGGGGCTTCGAGGGGGTACCGGGAGGGGTGAAGTGAAGCACGCGCCCCATCCCGAGGGGAGCTACCCCCTAATCTAGGCACAAGACCGTCAGGGTTTTCTCTTACTAGAAATTATAGTCCTGAGGTCTTGCTTCGGGGGCTGGTGAGGGCAGCGAGACTGTCCCCAATCCCTGGAAGGAGGCTTTGCTTTTGAGCCTCCCTTCAGAGCCTGACCTGCTGCTTGATAATCCCTTCCCACTAAAGTGGAGGTTGTCCTACAAGGCTTTAAGGGGAGAGAGGGCTCTTAAGTGACGATGCCGAGCCCAGCGAGAGATAGCCCGCAAGCGTCTCTCCTACCGGCGGCATCACTGTATACCCCCGTGCCTCAGCACCCACGATAGTCGAATATAATGATGTCGAGGGTATGTGAACACGGGAAGAAATTTGTTTTTTTTTAGGGGTTCCTCCATGAGCGAAAAAGCTCTTCATGGAGGTTATCAAAGAAGGGAAGGGACTCATGAGGCGTTCCCTTTCTTAGACTGGAAGATAAAATCTATCCCCTAATTTGGAGGGTTTGGGGGTCTCTTTTTCGCGTGGCCAGTCCAATCTGGCAACCGCACGAGTAACAACATCGAGCAATTCCTCTGTAGAATTTTTATCATGGACGGAAAGCTCGGAGGCGGGAAGAGAATCACAATCCTCCTCATGGTCCGAAGAAACGTCGGAATGCGCTTCGAGATCATGTGAAGGACCAGCTGGGTTTGGGGAGAGAGCGAGAGAAAGGGATCAACCTGTCTCATGCTCCACAGCCAAATCCATGCAAGAGCCCCACGAACAATCTTTTTTTCTTTTTTTTCGTGAGTGCAGACTCCCGGAAGCAAGCAAGGCGAGCACGAAGCACTTTGCCTGTTAAAGCAAATCGCAGTGCTTGCACCCGCCCTGCTGCAACGCGAGAGCTGCGTGCTCTTCCCCCAAACAAACAGAGCAAAAACTGATGCGTGTCCTCTTCAGATATAGAGCGAGAACAGGGGAGAACACAGCATCGTTTGCAGCTTTCAGTCATTCTCTTTTTTTTTCTTTTCTTTTTTAGAAATATATATATATATATATATATATATATATATATAATATTTTCTTACCAGGAGAGAAAAGAGAAAAAGGTTCACTGCACACTGCCTAACAAATTCTAACTCCTATCGGAGGAAAGAAAGTTTTGACAGGGTTTGTAAAACACACAGACACAGAATCGCTCTGAAAAAAGAGTTTCTGACGACACCTGGTGACGTATCCATTTACAGCCTGGCCGCAGGTGCATCTAAATGATTACATCAGCCGAGGCTATAAATTCCGGTCTATGTTCATTGACGTGTTACACACATTATTCAGCTCGGTCACAACTATGATTGTTCCCCATAGCGCTTAGCAAAAGCGCAGCATCATAGTGAAGCATTTTGTAAAGGGAGCAGTTACTGATCCAGTGTCAAAAAATGAAACTGCACAAGAGAGACCCAGTGTGTGCTTGATAGAGACTGAGAAAGACCTGGCCATTCAGCAAGCTGCAGCCAGGTATACTTATAGAGACTGAATGGCAGCCAGAGAAAATAAAACTTTTTAATAACTTCAGCAAAATAAACATCAGCATAAAATTAGTTTGATATATGTATATATAGTGTCTTATAATGCATTGGCAATGTACACTTAATTTTCTCTTGCCAATAAAGCTTGATATGAATTAAATATGCCCATTTGATCCCATTTTGTTTTTAAAAAGACCACTGTGAAACCCCAGAAGATTTTGCCCAGCTTTAAATTAGACCATGACCACTGATTTAATGGCATGCATACATATACTTGTATACAAGATTTATACCTGTAAAAATGTGTCTCATTAACCCTATCTGCAAATATATATATATATATATATATGTTTCTTTTTACAATTTCTATATTTAAATAACTAAAATAAATGATGAGTAAACAATTATTGCAATTTTTTGAGAAAAAAAGTTTGAAATAACATATTTATGATTATGTTTTTTTAATGTTTCTTGTAATGTGTCATATACCGTGATTTATTACAATTAACCGAAAAATATTTTTTTCAAACCTGGTTGCTGCTGACCACCAAGAGGCGGAGGAGGCTGCTGCTGACCGCCAGGAGGTGGCAGCGGCTATTCTTGCTATTGTGATTCCGACCATCCAGAGGAGGAGGAGAAAGAAACCAAGTAAGGCGTACATTCCTCATTCGATGCCAGCGTTCCCAGCCATGGAAGCTGTTCCCCAGTCGCTGCCAGTGTTCCCGGCCATGGAGGCCATGCCACTCTTGCTTTTCCATAAAGTGATTTCAAAAACTTAGATCAAAACTTTCTTGAATTAGAATTCTTGATGTGAATTCTAATCTCTAATCTAAAACTGCAATATGTTCATATTTTTGTAATAGTGTTGGGCAAACAAGAGAACACAGCAAAATTACACTGGCACACATCAAGGCAAGGGTCAACTCTATGACGGAGGTTGATTTTAAATGAAAGGACAAGGGTATTTTTCATAAATATCAGGTCAGGACAGGTTGTCACATGTGTTCCCTTTACAAAAGGCTTCACTACAATGTTGCGCTGCTAAGCGCTAGGGGAACGCAATACCCACGCCGCCGCACTTGGGGCTGTCCGGACCCCTACGGTTGTGCAGCGTACTCACAAAACACGAGAGGTCTCAGACATGAGCTTGAGATGTCGGCTCAAGGGCATAGGGGCCCGGAGTCGCATAAACATCCAAGCCATTCATTTTTGATGAATGTGTGCGGAGAGGATCAGCCTGCCGCATCACAAACTTGTTCAGGCATGAGCTGAGATGTCGACTCAAGGACATAAGAGTCCGGAGTAGCAAAGCATCTAACCCATAAAGTTCGATGAATGTGTGCTAAGAGAACCCTATTGCAACACAAACTTGTCATAAAAACTGATGAATGTGAGCGGAGAGGACCAGCCTGCCGCATCATAAACTTGTTCAGTCATGAGCTGAGATGTCGACTCAAGGGCATAGGAGCCCGGAGTAGCATGAACATCCAAACTATAGAATCTGATGAATGTGTGCGGAGAGGACCAGCCTGCCGCATCACAAACTTGTTCAGGCATGAGCCTGTCATAAAAACTGAAGAATGTGCGCGGAGAGGACCAGCCTGCCGCGTCACAAACTTGTTCAGGCATGAGTTTGGGATGTCGACTCAAGGACGTAAGAATCCGGAGTAGCAGAAACATCTAACCCATGAAGACTGATGAACGTGTGCGGAAAGGACCAGCCTGCCGCATCACGAATGTGTTCAGGCACGAGCCTGCCATAAAAACCGAAGGATGTGCGCGGAGAGGACCAGCCTGCCGCGTCACAAACCCGCTCAGGCATGAGCTTGGGATGTCGACTCAAGGACGTAAGAGCCCGGAGTAGCATGAACATCCAAACTATAAAATCTGATGAATGTGTGCGGAGAGGACCAGCCTGCCGCATCACAAACCTGCTGCAGAGGGACCCCTCTAGCCAAGGCTTTAGAGGCGGTGACCCCTCTGGTGGAGTGAGCCCTGACACCTACTGGCGAAGCTTGACCGCGCGCCTCATAGGCCAGGGCAATAGCATCCCTCACCCAATGTGACATAGTCTGCTTGGTAGCGGCTGCCCCCCTGTTGCGGCCCCCAAAGCAGACAAACAATTGCCCAGACTTACGCCACTGGCTAGTGCAGTGGACATAAGTTTGAAGGGCACGGACTGGGCAGAGTCCGTGAAGACTTTCCTGCTCCGGCGTTAAAAACGGCGGGGAGCAGAAGGCTTCCAGAGTGACAGGGTGTAGTGTCGAAAAAGGCACCTTAGGAAGGTAGTCAGGATGAGGATGCAGGATAGCTTTGGCCATACCTGGGGCAAACTCTAAACAGGCCGGCAAAACAGACAGAGCCTGTAGATCCCCGATTCTCTTAAGAGAGGTAATTGCCACAAGAAAAACCAGCTTGAGAGTCAGAAGTCTATCAGACGCTGACTCTAGAGGTTCAAAGGGGGTTTCGGCCAGACCCTCCAGGACTATTGCTAAGTCCCATGAGGGAGTTCTGGTCCTAACAGGGGGCCTCAGTCGCCTGGCTCCACGAATGAAGCGAGCGAGAAGAGGGTGCCTCCCCAAAGGTGCCCCGTCCATCAAGGCGTGGCAAGCCGAAATGGCGGCCACATAAACCCTGAGAGTAGCGGGGCATATGCCTGCTGACAGTTTTTCCTGCAGAAAGTCCAGAACTGAAACAATTTGGCAGTGAACTGGGTCTGCACCATGTAAACTGCACCACCTTTCGAAGACACCCCATTTATTGGTGTAGATTCTTCTGGTGGAGGGAGCCCTAGCACTAAGAATGGTCTCGATAACTTCAGGCGACAGCCCTGTGTTCCTCAGTTGGTACCCTTCAGGGGCCAAACATGAAGTTTCCACAATTCGGGCCGGGATGAAATATCGTCCCCTGTGCCTGAGACAGAAGGTCCCTCCTGTCCGGAATCGCCCAAGGCGAGCCGTCGAGGAGAGATATAATTTCTGAGAACCAAATCCTGTTCGGCCAGTGAGGCGCTATCAGTAAGAGGCAAGACCCTTGCTGGCTGAACTCTGGCTAAGACTCCCGGAGCAGAGAAACCGGGGAAAAGCATACAGACACATTCTGGGCCATGTATGCGCCATCGCGTCCAGACCCAGGGGGCTGGGTGACTCAGAGAGAAGTAGAGGGACATTGCGCAGTCTCTTGAGAGGCTAAGAGGTCCACTTCTGCTCTGTAAAATCTCTCCCAAATTTGTTGTACTACCTCGGGGTGGAGTTTCCACTCGCCCTCGGTATGTTCTGTCTGGACAGCAAATCTGCTCCCACATTTAGGCGTCCAGGGATGTAAATTGCCCTGAGTGACAGGAGCTTGCCCTGGGCCCAAAGGAGAATCCGACGTGCCAGCAAATTCAGGTGGCGAGAGCGTAGACCTCCTTGACGGTTTATGTAGGAGACTGCTGCTGTGTTGTCCACCCGCACAAGGACATGGCAGCCTCTGAGATGTTGGAGGAAGTATTTCAGGGCCAGAATACCGCCATCAGCTCGAGGCAGTTGATGTGCCAATCGAGCTGATGACCCTCCCATTCCCCTTGGGCTGGACGACCACTTAAGATCGCACCCCAACCCGTCAGGGAGGCGTCTGTCGTTAGCATCCTGCGACGACATGACGCACCGAGAGTGGGACCCAAGGTAAGGAACCGGGGTCTGAGCCACATAGAAAGGGAACGAAGGCCGGCGCGTAACCCTTATTTGCCTTAGGGGACTGGCCCTTGGATGAAATCCCCTGGCTTTTAGCCACAGCTGAAACGGTCTCATATGGAGAAGGCCCAAAGGAATAACCGTGGACGCAGACGCCATGAGACCTAGTATTCGTTGATACTGAAGAACAGTGCAACTTTGACCTAGCCTGAGATTGCTCAGGGAGTTCAGGATGGAGCTGACACGAGCGGGAGACAACCGTGCCCGCATCGTGAACGAAGTTCCATATAATCCCTAGATAGGCAATTTCCTGGGTTGGAGCAAGAACGCTCTTCTGGACGTTGAGCCTCAGACCCAGAGAACCTAGATGAGCCAAGACGATATCCCTGTGATGTACTGCCAGTTCTTGAGATTGTGCTAGTATCAGCCAGTCGTCTAAATAATTCAGAATGCGGATGCCCTGGAGTCACAAAGGAGCCAGTGCTGCATCCATGCATTTCGTGAATGTGCGGGGTGATAGGGCTAGGCCGAATGGAAGAACCTGATACTGGAAGGCTTCGTCCCCGAAAGCGTAACCTCAGGAACTTCCTGTGCTGTGGCAGAATTCCAATATGGAAATATGCATCCATGAGATCGATCGTGACCAGCCAATCGTAACGTTGGATCTGAGACACGACCGACTTGACAGTTAGCATCTTGAACTTGAGCACCCTGACTGAGCGGTTCAAGCCTCGAAGATCTAGAATCGGACGCAACCCCCCACCCTTCTTGGGAACCAGGAAGTATCTGCTGTAATAGCCTGACTCTTTCTCTGGAGGGGGAACATGTTCTATGGCCCCTTTTGCCAAGAGATTCTGCAGTTCTTTCCACAGTAGACATGCCTGCTCCGGTCTTACGGTAGTGGGAACCACGCCGTTGAAACGCGGAGGGCGGTGAACGAATTGAATTCTGTAGCCTTTTTCTACTGTCTTTAGAACCCACATAGAAATACCTGGCAGAAGTTTCCACGCTGCCAGGTTCTCTGAGATGGGTACTAATTTCAACACTTCCTGTTGAGGGGGTGTTGAGTGTTCCGTGTCCTGGACTAAGGCAGGAAGCAACGGTACACCCAACTCTTCGTTGGAAGCCTCTATCACCCGAAACACCAAAGGCGGCGGGAGTGAAGAGGTTTCGTGGAGGGTATCGGGAGGGCCGAAGTGGATGATACACGCGCCCGTCCCGAAGGGAACTACCCTCACAAAGTTGGGCACAAGAACGTCAGGGCTTCTTTCTTTTAGAGATCACAGCCCTGAGGTCCTTCTTGGGCGGCTGCTGAGGGCTGACGAGCCTGTCCCCAGTCCCTACGAGGGGAGCACGACTCGCCACGCTCTGTTTTTGAGCCTCTCTCCTAGCAGAGGCGGGGCGAGACTGGGTGGCCGACGGCCCCGCCCCTGAGTGCGGCGAGGAAGAAACTGCCCAAAGGCTTCCTCATGGCTTTTCGCCTCCTGGAATCTGGAGATAACCGTATTCATGGCGTCTCCGAAGAGACCAGAAGGCGAAACCGGGCGTCGATTAGGAAAACTCTGTCCCTATCTCGGATGCCTGACAGATTAAGCCATAAATGCCTCTCCGTGCTGACTAAAGCGGACATAGACCGGCCAATGGCACGGGCTGACTGCTTGGTCGCGCGGAGAGACAAATCCGTAGCTCGACGAAGCTCTGAAAAGGCCTCTTCGTCGAGAGTTTTCCCCGCACTCAGATCTTTTAGCAGGTCAGCCTGGTACGCCTGTAACACAGCCATGGTGTGCAGCGCAGCACCAGCCTGACCTGCCGCTTGATAAGCCCTCCCCACTAGCATGGAGGTAGTCCTGCATGGCTTAGAGGGGAGAGCAGGTTTTTCAAGGACGATGCCGAACCCGGCAGAGATAACCCGCAAGTGTCTCTTCGACCGGAGGCATCTCGAATACCCTCGCGCCTCAGCACCCACGATAGTCGAATATAACGACGTCGAAGGCACGTGAACGCGCGAGGTATAGGGTTCCTCCACCGAACGAGCAAGCTCATCGTGGAGGTCATCAAAGAAGGGAAGGGACTGATGAGGTGTTCCCTTCCCTTGGCCATCAGACAGAAATCTATCCTCTAATTTGGAGCGTTTGGGGTTTCTTGGTCACGTGGCCAGTCTAATTGAAGTCTGGCCACAGCACGAGTCACCACATCGAGTAACTCCTCAGAGGATTTTGTATCCTGCTTTGAGTGCTCTGATGTGGGTAACTCGAAATCTATAGACCCAAGGGAATCGAGGTCCCCTCCTGAACTGAAGAGGCGCCGGAGCGCGCTTCAATAACACGAGAAGGACCAGCCGGATCTGGGGAGAGAGCGAGCGAAAGGGACGCACCCGTCTCTCGCTCCTCAGCCAGATCCATACGAGAGCCCCACGAATGAAGTGCGGGTGCTGGCTCTCGAAGTAAGCGAGGCGAGCGCGAAGCATCCCGACCGAAAGAAGGTCACAATGCGCGCACCCGCCCCGCCCCAACGCGAGAGCCGCGTGCTCTTCCCCAAACAAACAAAGCAAAACTCATGCGTGTCTTTGTTCGTCATGAGACGTTGACAAGGAAACACGCATCGTTTGCTCTGTTTCTCCGTCATTTCTCTTTTCTCTTTTTTTTTTATATATAAATATATATATATATATATATACTCTTTCAGAGTAGAGAGAGAAAGAAAGAAAGTTCTGCGCACTGCCTAACGATTTCTAACTCCTAACAAAGAGAGAAGAAAGTTTTCTAGCAGGTTGTGAGACACACAGCATAGTATGCTCTGAATGAAAAATTTCTGTCGACACGCTGGTGACGCCTCTGTTTTATAGCCTGGCCACAGGTGCATCTAATGATCTTCACCAGCCGAGGCTATAAATTCAGGTCAATTTTCATTGACGTGTTTCACACAAATTCACAGCTGCTCACAATGCAAGATTGTTCCCCTAGCGCTTAGCAGCGCAACATCTCGTTCCGCCTTTTTCAGGGAACAAGGGTTACACATGTAACCCGAGACGTTTTATATGTTGATATTTCCAGTGTTAAGGAGTAACTAAAAGCAGTGACTACTAACCTAACTACATTTTTCAGTAGTGTTACATTTGTTCAGCTATTTTCAAAATAGTGTAGCTTTTCCAAGCTACAAGCTAGAGTTCATTCAGATTTTTTCTTCAAAGCCGAGCGGTTGTGTATCAGTGAGCTGAATTCCACTGCTGTTCCATTCACCTCTTTGAGAAGTGTTTGCTGTTGGATATATGGCGCATTCCAGCGGCTTTCTCTCTATCTGCACGCTCAGTGCAAAGTAAGCCTCTGGGCACTTCGTCAGTGCTAAAAGAGTGTATTTCTCCCTTAAAGAGTATATTTCCTCTATTAGAGCAAATACATTGATGTTGACGCATCTTTTTAAAGATGCCTTTCTTTCTCTGTGTGGTTCCTGGGTGCGGTCGTTACCTCTCTGCCTCTGATGGTCACAATTGCTGCCTCACATGTCTGGGTCATGATCACGTTGAGGAAGTGTTTGTGGATGGTTCATGTTCTCACTACGAGAACATGACCATGGCAATGTTGCAGTCATGACATGCCCCCCCCCCCACTTCACTGGTCACTTCAGCTGTCCCCCCCGGCTGGTCGTTATACCTACGGGTATGAGGCTGTCCAGGTTGATGCTGAAGGCGATTCAGGGGCTTCAATGGGTATGGTTCCGCCGGGTGGACCACTCATTCCCCGACACACTCATGGTTTTCTTCCTTAAATAGATTCAGTGTAGTTTACAACATTCTGTTTGTAGCTTGTAGTGTAGCTAACTATGTTTCTAAATAGTTGTTTGACTTTAAATTATGAGAAGCATCCCCAACACTGGATATTTCTGTATGTTTCCTTTTTTATTTTTTGCTGTTTCAAGAATAGTTTTTGGCTTCTTAATTTGTATATGGCACCTAAACATGGCTCCATAATTCTCATATTAAATAGCCTAAAACAGGCTGTTTAATGGCAGGGTCCCATTTTGACAACTTTCCCCATATATTGTGACAATCCAATAAAGCGTCTGGTTTCCACTACCGAATCAAGTGACGGCATGCAAATGCATCCCAGAGCCAGTTCCATTCCCATTGTCACTTCTGGGGCTTTATCGTGCATCCTCCTTTGGTCAGCTGATTACCCTTGGCCAAAAAAGTCCAACTGGCGATTGAGGCGGAGTCATTGACAAGTGTAGAGTTTAGCTGAGTCAGGTCAGAGGGTCAGCACCAAGATACTAATTTCCCAATTTTTCATATCTAGCTACCATCCTATCTCAACAGATCAATGGAGAATGGAGAATCGTCAGTACTGGTCAGTAGCTGTATCAGGACTTTTCTGAATATTTGGGCTAATAAAAATTTGCAACATCAGATTGAAGGTGTCTGATTCAACGAAGATGTGATTAAATATATTGTAGCCAAACTTGCCAAGTTCTGTATCCAGCACACAATGGTAAAGGTTTGGGAAAAATAAAAATTGTGGGCATATAACAAATTGGTGTAAATTTGAGGGCTAGCTAGACTCCAGATACCTCAGCTTGAGCTTCCCTTTTGGTTGTGAAATGGGCGGGTTGTGTGACATTTGGCACTAGGATGGCATATAAAGGGCAGGTTTTAGTTCAATGCTGCAGGTACATTGGCCCTATGATGGCAATGCAGACTGATTTTGGTCTCGTCGCTCAAGGTCAGAGGCTTTTGGTCCTGGCTGACCAGTTAATAGACCTGGTTCGCACTGGCCCGATGGTGGAAATGGAGCTAATGTATCAATAAAGGTCAGTGTGTGTTAAATTAACTTTACATTTTTCCATATGCAATAATGAGAGGATCAATACCTTTTTTTGCATTCACAATGTAGTAGTTCTCTATTTGTCTAATGGTAATGCAAAAGCATTATAAAACATGATCATACTCAAAATACTTCAATAAATCTACAAATACTATTTACAACTATTTATTGATATGTGCTGAACTTTTCTATCATTGAATACAGACCATTTAAGAACACCATTACATTGTTCTTAATTGCAATCAGTAAATAAATGTTCTTAGAGGTGTCAGTGCAACCCTTGAGAGTTAAAATTATGACTTGTAGCATAGCAAGTGTAATCATAACCAATCTTAATCAGTCTTTCTCAAGCCACCTTAATCAGAAGTTTAAATAGAACCTTGGGCCATGAATCAGGGGCGACCTGGAACCTTAATTCCTCACGTACAAGCAGTAGATTCTATGACCTCCACATGGTCTTATAAAATACCCAATGTCACCTGCTCTTTCACTGAGTGAGAGGGAATGAGTTTGGTTGCAGTAATTTCTTGAAAGTTGACAAGTTTATTGTGTTGTGATCTTGTGTGGCCTGACAGATGAAATGACACAGGGGCTGTAAAGCAGCGGTATTGAGGCTCTCTTCTCACCTTGTTAAGGACGGGCTGAACGAGAAAATGCGGCATCTTCAGGTCCAGCCGCCTCACAGCCTCCCAATGTTCTCTAACCTTTGACAGATCATCAAATGTGACATTGTGAATCCTGTCAAGATGAAATTAATGCTTTTATGAGAGCTTTTCAAATAACTATTGTATGTTTGGGTTTGATGAAAGTGAGAAGGTTGTACTTTATATAAAAATCACTATTTTCCCTCTCTGTATGAGCTGAGGAGTGTTTGGGACAATTTTTGTTAGAAATTAGTGAGATTTGCATGAAATCCATTACAGATGAGCACAATACTTTAGTTTTAAGGCAATTTGAATTTATTTTCAAATTTATACTTTGTGTGCCAGAATTTATAATGGATTTGTATCGGTAAAACTTTACCATACATTTTTTAACATTCAAATTTGTTATTGTAAAGTTGGTTCCCCTTCTGTCACTCACTCGACATTGTGACATAGACACAAGGGGTCTACTTGGGATGCCAAACATACCTCTGAACTTGAGAAAAGGCCAATGTCTAATTGGCAGACAGAATTTGCATGCCCCGCCCCGGACATATGGGTATAAAGGGAAGCGGGGCAGCATCTGTCAGGTGTGCAAATGGTTGTGCAAAAGCAAAGCTGAGTTCACCACTGTTACACTCACCTCTGTTGGCAAGCACTGCTGTTGAATCTACGGCACGTTTCCAGCTGGTGTTCTCTCTGCACGCTGTGCATTTCATGCCCCTGGGCGCTTCGACAGCGCTTTCATTGCCTGAAAGAGTGTTTCTCCTCCTAAAAAGAGTTTATTTCCTCTAAAAGAGTTTGAGTTCCCACTCATAAAAGAGCAATACACAGCAGGCGTTGAACGTAGTTTTCAGGTCGTGTCTTTTTAAAGAAGTTTTTCCGCCGGTTGATTTCTCTCCACTTCTGACGGTCATAAAAGCTGCCTTGCGTGCCTGGGCTGCGATCACATGCAGGCAGCGTTTTATGAATGGTTCATGTTCTCAGTGCGAGAACATATCCATGGCAACACTGCGGTCGCAGCTTTCTTTTCTCACGAGAGAAAGCCACTTCAGCCACCCCCACATCGTTCATTCTTTCCATGGGATTGAGGACGACCCGGCTGGTGATGAAGGCGATTTGGAGCTGACGACGGACTCGGTTTCGCCGGGGAAATCCTCACGAATCACCCGCACCCCGGCACGCTTGCTTACTTCCATCTGAGCTCAGGATGAGTGCGGCTCACCTCGCGGCCAGCCAGCATTCTCCCTTTAGCCCCCGGAATTGGATGGCTGCATCGGTGAGCGTCAGAGCGGCATCTGATGCTAATGACTCATCTGGGCTGCCACCTTCGGGTCTGCTTGCCCAGTCTGAGGCTGATGCGCAGATGTCCGCTATGCTTTCCCAGGCCGCTGTGAGCCCACTCATAGTCACGCCCCCCCAGTTCCTTTCTTCCCAGAAGTGCATGACAAGCTGACACGTTCGTGGAGGGCACCTTTTACTGCCCGGAACCAATCACTCCGCTCATCCGCTCTCACTGCCCTGGATAGCGGGGGCGGCCCACAGGTACACGGAGGTCCGCCAGGTGGACAGAGCGGTTGCGATCCACTTGTGTCCCGAGAACGCCGCCACTTGGCGGGACCATCCGGTACACCCCTCCAGAGCCTGTAGAATGATGTCATCACTGACTTCAAAAGCCTACAGCGCCACCGGACAGGCCACCTCCGCCCTGCATGCCATGGCTCTCCTGCAAGTCCACCAAGCCAAGGCACTCAAAGATCTGCACCTGGGTAGTCCCGACCCCGAAGTGCTGCAGGAACTTTGCTCTGCCACCTACCTTGCTCTCAGAGCCTCCAAGGTCACAGCGCAGGCACTCGGGTGGGCGAATGCCACCCTTGTGGTTCATGAGCATCACCTCTGGCTGAACATGGTCGAGATGCGCAACGTTGACAAGGCACGCTTTCTCAACGCTCCCGTCTCCCAGCTTGGCCTCACGCAGAGTTTGGACGTGCAGATTTCGCTGCCCAACCTGTTGCGCTGGTTGGCCAGGACCATCTGACTCAGCTACGCGATTCAGTTCACCTGGCTCCCGCCTCATTTAGCCCACCTCCATACGCAGAAAAAAAGCCAGAGCTTTACGGGCAGAGATTACGACTCTGCTTCTCAAGGACGCGATAGAGCCCATCCCTCCAGCTGAGATGAAAAAGGGTCTCTTTACTTCATTGTACCCAAAAAGGTGGCAGGTTGCGACCAATATTGGACCTGCGAGTTCTCAACCGAGCTTTGCACAGACTCCTGTTTAAAATGGTCACGCAGAAACCGATTCTTACCTGCGTTCGACAGCTAGACTGGTTCACGGCTGTAGACATGAAGGACGTGTATTTCCACCCCTCCATCTTGCCTTGACACCGACCCTTCCTACGGTTCGCGTTCGACAGCCAGGCGTATCAGTATAAGGTCCTCCCCTTCGGCCTGTTCCTGTCCCCTCGCATCTTCATGAAGGTCACAGAGGCAGCCCTTGCCCTGCTAAAGGCATCCACATACTCCACTACCTCGACGACTGTCTCATCCTGGCTCACTCTCGAGAGTTACTATACGCTCACAGGGACCAGGTGCTCAGGCACCTCAGCTGTCTAGGGCTTCAGGTCAACTGGGAAAAGAGCAAGCTCGCCCCGGTTTAGAGCATCTCTTTTCTCGGCATGGAGTTATACGGCATGGAGTTAGCCTCACCAACGAGCACGCCCAGTCATATGGCATCCTCAGCCACGGTTGCAACGCTCATGATGATGCATATGAGACCGCTTCAGCACTGGCTACAGACTCGAGTCCCCAGATGGGCATGGCGCCACGGCACATACCGTGTGACAATCACCCCCTCCTGCCATCAGACTTTCAACCTTGGACAGACCTCTGCTTCCTGTGGACCGGAGTCCACTTGCAGAAGATGTCCAGATGTGTCGTGGTCACCACAGATGCCTCTCAACAGGGTTGAGGTGCCGTGTGCAACAGGCATGCTGCCGCTGACTCCTGCACGGGACCCCGGCTGCATTGGCACATCAACTGCCTAGAGTTGCTGACTGTATCTCTTGCCCTGCGGAGGTTTCTCCCACTAATTTGGGGCAAGCACGTCTTGATCCGTTCATACAGCACCACGACGGTAGCGTACATAAATCGCCAAGGAAGCGTGCACTCTAGTCATATGTCTCAACTCAGGTCGCTGCCCAACACTCACATCCCTGGCAACCGCAACACAATGGCGGACGCGCTGTCGTGGCAGATTTCACCCAGTGGAGAGTGGAGGTCCCCCGGGTAGTCCAGCTGATTTGAGACAGATTCGGCACAGCAAAGATAGATCTCTTTGCCTCCCAAGTCAACTTCCACTGCCTGTTCTGGTAATCCCTGACAGAAGCTCCTCACGGGACAGACGCATGGGCACACAGCTGGCCCTGGGGGGCTGCGCGAGTACGCATTTTCACCAGTGAGCCTCCTTACACTGGTGCTGTGCAAGATCAGGGAGGACGAGGAACAGGTCACCAACGACAGTACCTCCCTGGAAAATTCCCCTGAGGAAGGATCTTCTTTCTCAGAGACGGGGCACCCTCTGGCACCCATGCCCAGACCTCTGGAAACCTCCATGTCTGGTCCCTGGAAGGGATGCGGAAGATCTAGTGGATCTACCACCTGCAGTCGTAGACATGATCAACCAAGCTAGAGCTCCCTCCACCAGGCAACTTTACCCCTTAAGTGTAGCTCGTTCGCGAATTGGTTTTATTCCTGAACCGAAGACCCGCAGAGATGTGCAGTTCGGTCAGTGCTTTCATTCCTGCAGTAGAGGCTGGAGCGGAGGCTCTCCCCCTCCTTCTTGAAGGTGTATGTAGCTGCTTTTGGGGCCCACCACAACGCAGTAGATGGCAAGTCCCTGGGTAAGCACGACATGATTATCAGTTTCCTTAAAGGCGCCCGGAGGCTGAACCCTCCCTGGCCAAGCCTGTTCCCCTCTTGGGCTCTCTCAGTGGTCCTCACAGGCCTTCAGAGACCCCCCTTCGAGCTGCTTGATCCAGTTGAGCTCAAGGCCCTCTCCCTGAAGACAGGCCTCCTGATCATGTTAGGCTTTATCAAGAGGGTTGGAGACCTGCAAGCGTTCTGTATTAGCAACACCTGCCTGGAGTTCGGTCCGGCACATACTCAAGTTATCCTGTGGCCGTGACTGGGCGACGTGCCCAAGGTTTCTACGACCCCCTTCAGGGACCAGGTCGTGAACCTGCAAGCAAACTGCCCCGAGAGGAGGCAGACCCAGCCCTCTCATTGATGTGTCTGGTACGTGCTTTGCGTATCTATTTGTTCTGCACGCAGAGCTCTAGATGTTCTGAGCAGCTCTTTGTCTGCTTCGGCGGACAGCTGAAAGGGAACGACATCTCCACACTGAGGCTGTCCACTGAGTCGTCGACGCCATTTCCTCGGCCTTCCAGAATCAGGGCGTGCCCGCCCCCTTGCGGGTTTGAGCACACTCAATGAGAAGTGTGGCATCCTCGAGGGCACTGGCCAACGGCACCTCCCTAGCAGACATCTGCAGAGCAGCGGACTGGGCAACACCCAATACCTTCGTCAGATTTTATAATCTCAGGGTTGAGTAGGTCTTGTCCCGTGTATTGTCAGGTCCGAGCCGGTAGAACTCAGTAACGCGGCACAACCGACCAGGTGTTCTGCTTGCACACAGTGACCTTCACCAAGTTGATCCAGTGCTCTTTCTATCCCATGTTAGCCATTAAGCGTCGCTCCCTGGATGTTCTCCTCCGTAGCCTTCTGGCCTGCGAATTCAGCGGCGCAATTTGTGTCCAGACCCCCTACGAATCATAGGTGCCCTGTACTGTGGTCGGGCTCCACGGGCTTAGTTCCCTTCTCAGGCAAACTCCCTGAGATGTATTTCCTGCGGTACGGTCCCCTTGTCGGCGCACCCTTGTTTCCCTTGGGCAGCCCTGTGCTTGTAGGGCTCCCCCTCATTAGGCTGGACCTTCCACTGCGCCACTCCCACGTATGGCTTCAAAAACCTCGTGGAGTATTTGCCACATGTTACCTCCCCCTTGATGGGGTAGGATGTGGCCTCTGCAGGGTCTTTTCCCCTGAAAGAATAGGACCGGGAAAGACCGCCTTCCCCGACGTATTTCATAGCATTAAGATAGCCCTATGCGAGAGACAGTGAGAGCAAAGGCTGTGGCTGCCGGGCTTTCACTCATGCTAGTCATGTAGCACCTATTCCCCCTCTGGGGTGCGGGGAATCTAAGGTCTGTATATGACATCTTTTGGGGGCGTTGGGGAGGGCTACGTGTAGCCGACACAGTTGCCTCTAGCATGCAGTAGCCTGCTTGCACCTGTCTCGACAGTTCACGTAACACGGTCAGCGCGTGGCGTTTTTAGATGGGACCCCTTGTGTCAATTAATTCTACACAACATCAAGTGAGTGACAGAAGGGGAACGTAATGGTTACTGCCACAGCACTACACCTACAAATGTAAACGGCCATGCCTTATTCTCGGCTCCTCTGTGTAAAATCCTGACCGACAGACCCTGTCCTACTTCCCTTTATACCTGTATGTCCGGGGTGGGGCATGCAAATTCTGTCAGCCAATTTGACATTGGCCTTTTCTCAAGTTCAGTGGTACGTTTGGCATTCCAAGAAGACCCCTTGTGTCACTTCATTCGACACAATGTCTCATTCCCTCTCTCAGGGAACAGAGGTTATGACAGTATCCATGACGTTAATGCATTATGAACTAACAAATGAATAATAGTATAAATTGACATTAACTAAGTTAAATAAATAATGTTAAAAGCTATTACATATTGATGGTTTATTATACCTAATGCATTAACTAATGTTAATGTATTTAAGCAATATCACACGAGCAAGAGTGTGATATGGGATATCAGCACTGCTGTAATTCGGGAGGCTGTAGGTCAGGGGTCCCCAAACTTTTTTCTATGAGGGCCACATCATTTTTCCTTTCTTTAATGGAGGGCCGTAGTCTAACAGAAAATGGCATGGGCCGGAGTGATTTATTGTGGAGATTTTATTATGATTTTAAATGGATTTACAGTATTATGCCTCCTAATGCTAGATTAATTTATTATTTATGCACCATACATATCAAGTGATATATAGCCTATTAAAAGAGCATTATTACTACCGTAATGAAATTTTTTCATATTCATTGCTAAATCAAATTATTTACTTACTCATGCATATTAGGCTAATCAGTGTGAACTATGGGCTTGTTTCTGGCTGGTGAGAAGTCCAATGTCAGGTTCCATTCCTGTCACAGCCAGTCTCAAAGACTGATGCAAATGTTCATCAGTGAGTCTTGATCTCATCTGATTTTTCATCAGTTTCATGCGTGAAAAGGTTTGCTCACAGCTATATGTGCTGCCAAAAAGTGTGGACATCTTCATTGCATTCCTTCTGATGTATGGGTAGGTATCGTTAGGGAGGGCAGTATAGAATTCAATGAGACTGTTGGGCTAAAACGCGTCTTTCAGAACATCACAGTTCTGTAACTCAGCCAACTCAAACTGATAAGAAGGCAGGGCTTCGTCAATGTCAGCAGCAAAAGGGTTCTGAAAAAGGCGGATTTCTTTAGCGTGGACATGTAGCTCATGGAATCGCACATCAAACTCCGCCTTCAACATTTCCAGTGCTTCCACTGACTTTTCAGCTGGGAATGGGACCTCTGGTTTCTCGGCTGAGAGGCTTTGGGTAACAGGGAGATGGGTGAAGTCTTGCTTTTGCACTTGTCCCACAAGCAGTGCTAGTTTAACCTCAAATGCTTTTATGTGGGAATACATGTCACATATTAGTTTCCCCTTGCCTTGGAGCTGCACGTTGAGGCCATTCAACATTTCTGTCACATCTGTTAAAAAGGCGAGGTCCCATTTCCATTTTGTGTCGATCAATTCTGGGACAGTTTTGCCCTTTGTCAGAAGAAAAACATTGATTTCGGGTAGCAGCTCGTAAAAACGCCTCAAAACTCTGCCCCGGCTTAACCATCGGACATCTCCGTGAGAAGACTAGCTCGGACAGAAAGACTTGGAACTGCCTGTGTTTAAGTCCGTTTGCTCTGATGAGGTTTATACATGACACCACCACTTTCATAATCGATTCCCACTTCAGAACTTTGCAGCACAGTGCTTGCTGGTGAATTAGGCAGTGTACTTGTAAAGGGGGCATGAGACCTCTTTCCTCCATTTCTCTATTCATGCGTCCTATCAGTCCCCTTGACGCGCCAACCATACTAGGAGCTCCGTCAGTCCTGATGCTGGCCAGCTTAGACCAGTCTAGATCCAACTCTTCTATCGTTTGGCACACTTTACCAAAAATATCCTCCCCTGTTGTAGTACCTTTGAGACTTTTTAGGGCTGCCAGCTCCTCGGACACTTCAAAGTTTGAGCTAACTCCGCGAAGAAAAATGAGCAGCTGTGCCGTGTCCTGCACGTCATTACTTTCATCCAGCGCTAATGCAAAAAAATCTAATTCTTTTACTTTTTCCTTCAGCTGGGCATTTACATTATACCCCATTTCTTCAATTCGTCTGGTGATTGTACTTGCGGACAGACTCACCGCATTTAAGACGCCTTTCTTATCGAGGCACACCTCCTCCGCCACAGCATTCATACATTTCTTTACGAACTCACCATCACTGAATGGCCTACCGCAGGTTGCAATCAGTTTAGCTACCTGAAAGCTAGCTCGAATGGATGACTGGTTCAACTGGGTTTGCCGTACAAACAATATTTTGCTGAGCAGATAGTCCACTTTTTAGCTTCGACACTTTGTCTGCTCTCATTTGGCCTTGTAAACTCACATACTTGTCTCTGTGGTGGGTTTCATAGTGTCGGCGCAGATTGTATTCTTTGAACACGGAGACTGTTTCTTGACAGATGAGGCAAACAGCCATTTCTTTGCATTGAACAAAAAAATAATCACTTGTCCACTTTTGGTTAAATACCCTGCATTCTGAATCAACTTTTCTCTTTCCCAACCGTTTGGCCATTTTGTTGTCACTTTAAATTTTCTTGCTGGATCGCGTGCACCCGCTCGATCACGATGGAACGTTAATCCGGGTGAATCTAACAAATAATTTGGCTACTTTAATAATTATAACTAAGGGAAATTTTATTTTGAAAGCCAATATGTATTATCAAATACAAATATGATATGATTAAAACATATTTAAAATTAAATTGTAATAATATTTCTCTGCATGGCATTGTTCAGAGGGCCGGTCCAAATGTGGGGGCGGGCCGTATTTGGCCCGCGGGCCGTAGTTTGGGGACCCCTGCTGTAGGTAATCACAGAGGTGCTGATTTAGGGCCATATATCACGATTGTGAGTGTTATATTGCTTATATACAACAGTTCTATAAACAAGTAAATAATAAAAAAAGGAAAAACTGAGTACGGTCATAAAAAACGCATCTGTGTATGGAACTACTGTAAGATTATATATGCAGAAGAATTCCACAAATCTGATTTGAAATGGGAAAAATCCAGCCTTTAAGTTTGGAATGTTTCCACGTCATAAATTACCGGACTTCAGCCGGAACCCCCACCCAGTTACACCAGGCTGTTCTGTGTAAGGTTTACGGTTGCAGCGGTATACCGGTTTCACGGTATACCACGGTTTGAAAATTGACGGTTATCAAACCATTTACATTTGCTTATCTACGGTATTGAGAAAAAAATGCAACTGGACGGAGAATCTCACATGAACGTGCGCATCTCCTTTTCTCCTTGTCTGCCTGTCAGATGCGTCATCTTGTGACACACACACACACACACACACATGCAGTGGAGAAAATGTCAGAGAAAAGTGAGGCGAGGGGGTATGACATGAGTGTATGTGTCAGTTAAAGCAGTGTTTCTCAACTGGTATATTTGGACTGGGTCGCAGACAGCAGGGAAATTACAACACCATGGTTCTCCCATTGAAGATATTTTGGTGGCCGTCTGTAGTGCAAACTTAGCCATCTGTAGTGTAATATTCTGCTCAAGGAAAAGTGTTATATGGCTACTCCGTGTCCATTCTTGAGGCTGCTTGTGATGTTTGGTGCAACTAATTTTGCAGGTAAACCTTCTCAGTGATTAAATTAAATATAGAAGTAGATCTCGGCATCATTGACACACGGAGGTGTAATCATTGATATGCGAAACTATCCAGGAGACCCGCATCATGACACTTTTAGCATGTAAACAGGTAAAGTTTTAGAAAAAAAAAAACAAGTAAACTTACCTGCTTTGCAACAAACCTGAAAAGTTCTATACATTTTTTTTTATTAAAAGAGACCCCTAATGTAGAGAGTGTTAAATTGAATTATAAATTAATAGGGAAGTAGAGATGGTAAAATACATTTATAAGCTCAGCCTTTATTCAGTTTTTTAATGCCTGATAGAAAAGTATCTACATATGTAGAGTGATACAATACTTTAGGCAATTGCAGAATAGTCTCACTAGACACAGATACACTTCAGAAAATTGAGTACACAACAATTTCTGGGCTTAAAAGTTACAAAAACCAAATCAATGCAGAACATTGTATCTCAAAAGTAATACAATGTGGCCCCCCATGCACTACTTAAAGCCTGATGTGGCCCCCTAACAAAATAGTTAAAAATATGAATAATTACACACCATCACCTTTACAAATTTGTTTCAGGATTTTACATGAGTAAAAGTAACTGTTATATTTTGACAATCTGTATAGTTTCATATGAAATAATCTAAAGGTATAATCTATTAGACCTCATTTTATATCAACAGTGGCAGTTGTAGTTAAAGTTTCAAGATGTGTTTCAGCTAGTATTTATTTTTCATAAATACATTAATTTATTATTATTACTACTACTTTTTAAGACTAGCACACTGATTTAACCATGGTAAAGAGGTGCCTTTCCTTCTGTGTAATATGTGTATAAATATGTCATAATAGATAACAAATGGGATAATAATGGGCTCATATTTATGAATATATGTAAATATGTTCTTCTATTTTTAAAAGGGCAGAGAAAACTTCCTGTAGATTTTGTTGTTGACATCAACAGCAAAAATAACATCACTAGATGCATGTCCTTGTACTGGAAAACCATGAACAAAACTATGCAACATAAAAGGAAATGCAACCCAGGATACATTAAATACCGGTTATGTTTAATCTATGGCAGGTCAACACTTGAGAACCAGTTGAGAACCACTGAGTTAAAGCTACAGACAGGAGCAGTCTGGCTGTGCTGTTGTGCACCTACAGTATATGTTAACTGTTAATAATCATAAGACATTACTTTAAAAGCTCACACAGCTGATTTTATTTTTCACTTAGTAGTTAATTTAACATGCTATGCTAACATGTAAACTAACATGCTTTAGTTATATAACATGTTGTAGTTACATGCTATTTTTTTATGATGTTTATATTTCTGTTTATTATAATTCTGTTAGCTTTCTTATTTTTTCTATTTATTTTATTTTCAAAAGGGAGACTTTTTTTACACATACTTCAATAAAATAAATGGTTTGAAGTTTTAATTATAATAAAGTGTTTGCTCAAAAATAAATAAATAAATAACCCTTCTGTTTTCACTGATAATACTAATTGTGCAATGCCGTGATATATTCTGAGACCATTATCATACCGTGAAAATCTCATACAGTTGCAACTCTAGTAAGGTTACAAGGACCCTCAGATTTGCACAACTCTAAGACATTTCATCTTAATCTAGCCTTTCTAGATAATGCTGAAAATCACATTGAACTGTGGTAACTTGTATAACTGACAAATAAATGATTATAGCCTGATGTACCTCTTTAAAATGTGTGTAGCATTGTGAAATCACCTATAATTGATAAATATAATCTTTAATTTTGTATGATTCATCTCATTCTACTAAGAATGGTAACTATAAGGCTTAACTTGATAAAATGCAATGATGTATAAAACCAATATGATTTTGTAACCAGAGATTTTCATGTTTTGTTACCTAAACGTATAACATCCATAAAATGTTTTAATGTTTAGTATGTAAGCAGTTGCTGGTGTATGAAGAGAAAGCTGATGAAAACTAATATCATGTCTCTCGTACCATTCTCAAGATATTAAAGCTCATGATTAAATATGCACTATTTTTGAGCGGGACATTTTTTTGAAAAAATAATTCTGAAACAAAGTCTGAAACAAAAGACCACAACTCAACTGTCGTAAATGACAGCCCAGTTGACCATGTGACTCTGAAAAGTCACTTCTGATTGGTGCAGGACACCTTTGGGGGATGCTGCCAATTTCAGTTAAAATAGTTCCAAACAGGAAGAACACCACTCTCTCTCTCTTCACTCTTCTCTTGTCTCGTCTCATCATCCTCTTGAGGCTCCTCGCTCTTCTGCCTGCACGTGCCCATGTGAGATCCACGGGAGCTAGGGACTTGATGTGACCAAGTGCCAAGAACCTTTCCGAACCTTTCAAAGAATGCAAGGAAACACCACAAAGAAAAGAAAGTACATCTCCAATATTGTTCTCAAAGTGCTGGTGTATTAATCAAATAATTTGGGTAATCCGATAGCAAATCGATGTAGACTCGATGAAGGATGAATTGGTTCTTAAGGTATTGTCAACAGACTCCATAAAGTTGATATTTTCACTGTACAAACAGTTATTTCACATTCTGTCACCTTTCACCAACCTGTGTCATGTATATATGTGTTAGATTAGATTTATGTTTAGAATAGTAATAAAGTTTGTCTGTGTTCAAAGACGACTTGACTGTGGTATATTTTGATAAATAATCTCATCCCTGTTTCTGAAAGATTTAGCTTCTAAGCTGTACCTAAATACAGGTGATATTATTTAAATTTTAAGCCATGAGAATATCACTCCAACAAGTGAATTAATCATAATCTAAAATCTAAATTTAGCATGCGTGCAAATTACCCTAAATATAATGGTGGTAAAATACGTGCAAAATACCCATTTTAACTGACCCATCCACATCTCTAAATTATATATGTAATACCCTACATAATACCCAACACTACTGTCTTACACAACTGACCAGAATCTGCCATTGCTTGTTCAAACCAGTTGATGTATCCAAGCGGTAGCAAAATTGTCAATTTTTGAACTAGTATCTAACAAGTTATTGGAGAAACAAGGATATGTGTGTGTGGCAGAGAGAGAGAGAGAGAGAGAGAGAGAGAGAGAGAGAGATAGACCATGTGCGATTTCCTGTTGTCACTCCCAAGCAGAGATGTTGTAGTGTGCTAATCAACTTTCTGAAGATAATGTAAATTTGGTCAAATGCATCCTATTTTATAATAGCCATCCATTTTGCTCCCTATTTCGTGGTTGCCAGTGCGCAAGAGTCATTCACAAGTATAGAATGTCCTCCGCCATTTTGAACAGTATGTCCTCTCCGATGTGGAAACTCTTGCAAGACTTAAGCGCATTGAGTTTGTATAATTAATCAGTCTGTTGTGTCTCTCAGCTGGGCTGAGCCTTAATGCTGAAGTTGTTAGTTTAAAGCTGTTTGAAGCTATTTCCTAGTTTTAGTAGTGTAGTAGTAATCCGAGCGATCATGATGAATTTAAAACATGACTGACGCTGACTCACTTCATGTCACCTGAACTGGCTTATATTACACACAAAAATGGTCTTTTGCCACCATCTGCTGGCTAAAATCAGTTATGTCACAAAAAGAAATGTAAAGAGACACATACAGTATATCTCAACATATATGCAATGCTCTTACACTTTAGTTTAGAACCACACAAAGTGTTTGAGTGCTGATGTCCTGAGACATCAGCACACATGGAACATATCTCATCCAATCAGATTCGAGGACCACAACTAAATGTTGTATATAGAATATTATTTGAAAGTGTTACCGTATATTCCTAAACAAAATTTGTTTAGTTTATCATTCTATTACCTTGCATATGCATGTGTAAACAAGTGATTCATGACAATAATTTGCTTTGAATAATATTCAAAAGTAATATGATCACAGGTGAGTGCAAAACAATGCAACTGTAAGGTGTTCTGTGTAAACATGGGCCTCTTTGATTGATGGTGGCTACCAAGCTACGTTTACATCTCTAATGCAAGCCTATGGTGTTTTTTTACGAGACTGAGAGCAGTTATACTCAACTGAATGTACTTTGTCTTAAAAAGGGCGGTAGCCACAGCTACCCCCTGATAGAAATATTTCAGAATAATGGCTTTTAAGGGGAAGATTTACTGTGAGCCAACATGGATCAGATATTTGGCACAAATACTTCTCGTCTATCAATGACAGCACTTTTTCCAGTCTCACATATGTTTCGAATCAGTTAATTGATAATACTCTGTAATATATGTATACACTTTCTTAAAAATGATTATGTAATCCTGGCTTAGAGTGTCTCACTGTAGATGCTGAGTCAGATGTCCGACTGCAAACCCGAACACTGTCCTCCATTCTCATAAACGCTTCTGCGTTTACAATGCAATAACAAGGCCATTACTGCACACAGGTGTGAAAAAAGGTCATCCAATGCCAAGTCTTAACACCAAACAACAATGTACTGTAATAAAGAAAGCCGTACATTTTGAAAAATTTAATCCATGCCAACTTGAGTGCATTTTATAAGCAGATGTGGAACATAGCAAATACTATGAAATCCTGAAATTAATATACATTTTTTTTTTATTAAAAATGCTTACAATAGAAATGTACATTAAAAGGCGCAGTTTGTAAAAAAGGTACCCAGAAACCCTTGTTATTAATGACACCTGTGGCCGTTAAGTGAACTGCAGCCTGTTGCTCGTGCTCACGCACACACTCCATAGGGACTTGAGCGAACATCTACCAACACAATGACGTAACGTACAAAGAGGCTAAACATGATTCACTGACATCATAATTAGGTGGCATAATTAAAATTACACCGTTTTGATTGTTTTACTACAAACTATGAGACTGCATATTATATTTGACTCCCAGGTGCTGGAACAGGGATAAAGACAAAGAGTGGATATAGTCTGACTATGTGAGACTGTAGTTTATGTAATCACATTTCTTTGCATGATACATTGACTGCATTTACGATAGCTTATGATGGCGTTAGCTAGCTAGCCAGCTTTATCAGTAGCTGTTAGCTAAATTTGGTGGATGATGACAGTAGCTGTTTATAAAATAGAATGTAGATTAAACAAATGCTGAGACAATTCAGTATTGATGTTACTTCATCACAACTGTCATTGTGATATATCGATGCACTAATGTTTTATAATAATATAATGTATATATATATTCTGTATAACCAAATTACGTTACACTAATGAATGGAGATTTTTGCATTATCTTGAACATTGTCTAGCATTCATTGCATGTGTTATTGTAGTTTACCTTCCTGAATAATTACAGATTAGCATTGACATTAACCTGAATTTTAGTATAATGAGAAGAATGTTGAAATTATTTCAAAGTTATGAAGCAAGGTAACTTGCAAATCATCAGCATTAGCAGGCAAGATCAAGTAGCTAAAATTACACAAATCAATCATAATGGCACTATATTTCACATGCTTTGCAGTTATGTAAGTTTAACTGACCAATAAGAAGAATTGCAATTCAGGGTCTGTTTTGATCCCCAAATCTGAATGAAGGTCCCTACAGGAATCAAATGCCTTGCCGATATTCACTCTTGTTATCGCTGGACCAAGATCATGTTCCCGCTTAGTCAGATGGGATTCAGAAGATAAATGGTTTTTTTTGGCTTACTCAGAATTTGAGTAGGAGTCAGTTTTGTGATAGGATCCGGACGTTTGCTGGACTACATTTCTAAGATAACATTACCTAGTGTTGCAGACAAAAGCGACCTGCTCCCTGCGCATGAAAATCAGCCTACAGGCTTTAATAGGCAACCTAGGAAATCCGAGAAGGGCTAATTTTTTTTTATTGAGTTACAAGCCGTTCACACATTGGCAAAAAAAGAAGGTGAATATTACATGAAAAATTTTACATATTGCAACTTTAATAGCATGGTGAAAAACTGAACTAAGACAGTATGTTGCAAGTATTGACATGAGGATACCAGTGGGTGACCCTAAATTGAAGAAGCCTGCATAGAATATAAGGGTCTCTCTGTAGCTGAAGCCCAGACAGTGAGCAGGAGACAGCCATACAACTCAAGGCTGGCACTTACACATAAATAATTGACAGGACAGAGTCAGTGTCACTGTTTGGCTGGTTGAAGAGATGAGAAGCCTGTCAGTTGTGACAGTAAGGTAAAGAGAGAGAGAGCAAGGTCGGAGCATCGGTCTCAAGAGACCAACTCATTCTAGACTAAAGGGGTCTGGAGCTGCCTATTGCGCTTTACACTGGTGGAAAAGATGCCACCCTGTACCAGTATTGTTTTGAACAAACCATTCCTCTTTCTTCAATGTGTGTGTGTTCAAAGTTCAAATATATTGTTTCATATATCGTGGCCCCTTAATGTGTTTCTCATTATAGAATACTCAGTTCCATAGCATGAACCACAGTGTCTTACTGACAGGTTTTTGGCCTCCTCCCCAACCTCTGTAGATTATGGTTGGCTGCTCCAAGGGACGGGTTAGACACATTAGTACCGCAGTCTGGCTGCCCTGACCTCGCCACAGGGGTAGCGAGAATGAGCTGACCTCTGAAACTCACTCTGTGTGCAAGTAAATCCACTTCACGTTGAGCCAGGACTGCAGAGTTAAAACGAGGAGGAACACTACCCAGAACACATCTTGACAATGTTGAACAAAAATGTATACTCTTCTCTAAAATATATCTGTTAAATAATGACCACAGAGTATATAACTTTTCCAACTGAGTAGAGTACACAGAGAACCGGTAGCTACTAATTTATATATATTTCCTGAAGCTTCCTATATAGTACATACTAGCAATGACAAAGACATGGAATTGAATATACATACTTATAAAATGTATATCTTGAATGCAGTACAACTCACTTTGGATAAAAGCATCTACCAAATGCATAAATGTACTCATTTATTTTTTCTGAAAAAAAGAAGAAAGAAAATAAATAAATATTGACAAACTAACGTATATCCATTTTAATTCTGGACAATTTAGTGCACAAAGCAATAAGTAAATAACCTCATAAGGTTTTCCAATAAGTCCATTAGTTAAAAAAAGAGAAAGGGGAACAGGTGTTTCTTACTATAAGAAAGACTTTTGACCCACAAATCAGATTACAAATCAGATTACAACACATCAAGTAAACCTATCATCTAGAATACGGATGTAACCTCCATTCTCTGATGGAGGGAACGAGATGTTGTGTCGAAGAAGCGACACTAGGGGTCTCTCTTGAGAGCCTTTTGCATCTCTGATCTATGAGAAAAGGCATATGAGAAATTGGCAGACAGAATTTGCATGTCCCACCCCCCCGGAAATAAAGGGAGGGAAATGCGTCTGTTTCATCAGGAGTTTTCGGCGGAGCCGACAATGAGGTTCGGCCACAACAGTGGCTCGGTTCAGCGACATGGTCGGGAGGACACAACGTCTCGTTCCCTCCATCAGGGAATGGAGGTTACATCCGTAACCTAGACATTTCCCAGGCTGCACGTAACCTTCCCCCACACCCCATAAAATCATCAAAGTCTTCTGGTTCTTTACCCCCGACAGGGGGGAACAAGGTGATGTGCCAAGCATGGGAGCAGGGGGCAAAGACCCTGCGGAGACCACACCTGCCCAGACTGGGGGAGGTAAATAGTGGTGAAATACATCACATGGGCTTTTAGGTCACATGTGGTGAATGGCGTGGTGGTAGATCCTACCTCACTGGGAGGGAGGAGTTGCTACAAACATGGCGACTGTGGGTCCGTGACGACTGCCCAAGGGAGACGCGGGTCCGCTCGTAAGGGGACCGTATACGACTGTAAATACGCACAGGGGGAAAAGTCCACATGGGAGCCCGTCCTGTGGAGCACCTATTCCAGTACAGGAAAACCTCCTACCCAGTGGGAAAGCCTCTGTTTGGAGACAGCGTTCCCTTTCCGCTGTCCACCAAAGCAGACAAAGTGATGCTCAAAACATCTAAAGCTCTGTGTGCGGTCCAAGTAGATAGGCAAAGCACGTACCAGACACAGCAATGAAGGGGCTGGGCCTGCCTCCTCCTGTGGCAGCACTTGCAGGTTCACTATCTGGTCCCTGAAGGGAATGGTGGGAACCTTGGGCACGTAGCCCGGTTGCGGTCTTAGGATCACGTGATGTCTGCCGCACCGAACTCTAGACAGGTGTCGCTGACAGAGAACGCTTGCTGGTCCCCGACCCTTTTGATGGAGGCGAACGCAATCAGGAGGGCCCTGAGTCTGACTGATTCTAGGGGCTCGAAGGGGGGTCTCTGAAGGCCCGCGAGGACCACTGAGAGCTCCCAGGAGGGGAACAGGCTCGGCCGGGAGGGATTTAACCTCCGGGCGCCTCTTAGGAACCTGATAATGAAGTCATGCTTACCCAAAGACTTGCCGTCTACTGTGTCGTGGTGGGCCGCAATAGGGGACAGGCTCCCCTCCAACCTCTCCTGCAGGAATGGAAGCACTGACCTAACTGCACTCTGTGGGTCTTCAGCCCAGGAAGAACTCCAATTTGTGAACAAGCGCCACTTCAGCGTGAAAAGTTGCCTGGTAGAAGGGGCTCTGGCTTGGTTGATCGTGTCTACAACAGCAGGTAGTAGATCAGCTAGATCTTCAGCATCCCGTCCAGATGCCAGACGTGGAGGTTCCAGAGGTTTGGGTGCGGATGACAGAGCATGCCCCATCCCTGAGAAAGAAGGTCCTTCCTCAGGGGGATTTGCCAGGGAGGGGCTGTCGCGAGAATACTAGATCCGAGAACCAAGTCCGAGTGGGCCAATAGGTAGCCAATAGAATGACTTGTTCCCCATCCTCCCTGACCTTGCACAGCAGCTGTTACCTTGAGTCCGGATGGTAGTCAACGAGCGTGTTGGGGTGGCGAGTGGTTCGCGGGGACGTACCTGGCGAAACTGCGTCCGCTGCCATTCCCAAATTGCCTCCATCGCCAGCTGGGTCGTCCTCAATCCCTTGGGAAGAAGGAGCGACGCAGGGGGCGGCTGGAGTGGTGTTCCTTCTGAGGAAGGAAAGCCACGACCGCAACGTTGCCATGGTCATGTTCTCTCAATAAGAACATGAGCCATCCCATGTTCTCAATGCGAGAACATGACCATGGCAACGTTGCGGTCGCTGCCTCGGTGTGATCGCTGTCCAGACACACGAGACAGCGCCTGTGGCCGTCAGGAGCGGAGAGCAATCTACCACATCCAGGAACTACACAGGGGCGGAAGGGCATCTTTATAAAGATGCGTCCTGAAAAGGAAATAATTCTTTTAGAGAAATCACTCTTTAAACTGCGCTTTCAAAGCGCTCATGGGCAAAGCTGCACTACCGTGCAGAGAAGGAGAAAGCCGCTGATATGTGCCGTAGAGCCAACTGCAATCGCTCAGAGATGGGAGGAACAGTGTGTGACTGGATGCATGGATAGTAAATGTGATGGGGTCTTTGGCAAAATGGTGCTTTGCTTCACCACAAAGCTTTCTCATAATCTGTTTTTATTTATCACAGCAACTTAAGGAAATAAGGGATTTGTTTCCACAAGATCCAGACCACTGTCTCTTTAATTATTTTTAATCTAGTGGGCTCCACTGAAGTGCCAAAAGTTAAAGATAGGTTTGTTTTTTTGTTTTGTTTTTACCAATGGAAGACATATATATATATGTCATAGCATTACGAGGATAAAGTTGTAATGTTTTTAGAATAATGTAAAAATTATGAGAATAAAGTCATCATATATAGAAAAATATATAGAATAAAGTTGTCTCATTATGATATTTAAATTTTAATATTTTAATATTTTGAGGATAAAGGCCTCTGCACACCAAATGCGAATTTTCTGCACTATTTCGAAAATGTTTAATCATGAGAATAAAGTCATCATATATAGAAAAATATATAGAATAAAGTTGTCTCATTATGATATTTAAATTGTAATATTTTTATATTTTGAGGATAAAGGCCTTTGCACACCAAATGCAAATTTTCTGCACTATTTCGAAAATGTTTAATCAAAACAATGGATTCCTAAAAATCCATTCTCTCCTGGACCGAACATTCGTGCCAATTCATGGGAGACAATGCAAAGTAGGGATGGGCGGGATGGATGGATACTAAAGTATCGATACTTCAGATACTGATGTGGTATCATTGTAAAATATCGACCCTCACATAAAATATCAATTGTGAAGTAATTTTTTTAACCAGTGATCTTATTATTTAGATAACAAGAATATTAATGTATCTCATAAGCTAGAAGTAGAAAATAATAATTACATAATAAATAGTTTCACATGTACCGGAAATGTAACCACAGCTTAGTTCTAGCTGGAAGAATAGCAGCTGTTCATCATCGCACCATTAGCTGTTAATTCCTAGCCAATCACATGTAAGCCACTGCTCTATAAGTATGCTCACAATCTATAACATTGCTGTTTCAATGTGCTAAAACGGCAACATCATTCTATAGAACTGTCTGACATTGAGACCAATTCGCTCTCTGTCTGGTTAACATCCAGCATGGCCACAGACTTATTCACTGCTCCTTACCTCTCATCCAGTATCAGCAGTCCTCGCCACAACACATGCCTGCAAATTTCCAGATTCTCAGTGGGATCGCGCCCTCTTGGAATCATAATAGAAATGTTTCGACCTCTCAGGCCACAGGAGAACCAGTACACAGAACATCACTGGAAGTCCGCCTTCCCTTTCCAACAATGTCATCAATACATCTCAACTTCTGCCTACATCAACCCCATGAGGAGTAAACAACCAGGAAACCCGGATCTTCATACATATCTCATTCACTTAGGAGATCTCCCTCAATCGAGCAACCGCATCCTCAATTGGCATTCACAACCCACCTCGGAAGGAGTGCGCTCCTCGCCAAGTCTGTCAAAATCATTGGCTCAGGCAGCAGCTATTTTCCATCATAAATAAGCTAAGTTCTTATCATATCCATCAAATGCATTCAGATTTAGTCATGGGTCTAGGCCTTCTTTTGCCATGCTCTCTGTTCATCATAACCCACCTGCATCAATATCAAAAGCCAGTATTTCATGTCAACAGCGCACTTGCTCTCATAGTAATGGCAGGCAATCACGCGTTCACAGTGTGATCACATGAGGGTAACTCGGTCACTAGCATGTCTAGCACTAGGTTCACTAGCATGTCATTCACTGTGTTGCATGACTGAGTGTTTCCCATCGGGGAATTAAGATCATTATTCAGGCATATCATCATGTACAGTCAGCGCTTATTTTACCGGGTCCCATCACTCCATCCCTGTTTTGTTGGTTGCCTTAACTCTAAATAACGTAGTGGGTGCTTTCCAATACAATTTATCATCCCTATGCCCTACTAACTAGGAAAGACAGAGCTCATGATGTGGGCACTCCGAGGGAGCATGGCATCCCAGTTTTATATAGCCTTCACTAAAGTCTAGTGAAAGGGTCCTTGGTGAAATAACTTATTTAGTTCTGTACAACATTTAGAGCGGTTTTCCCTACCCGAGAGGGAACCCCCACTGTTGTGGCGCACCTATGACACCTAGCGGTAGGCTCCGTACCACATTCCCTTATTCATCAGATTATTTAATTACCAGTATAATGCATATCGCCATATGATCAGGTTATACAGGGGGTAATTCCTATTTCATGGCATATTTACATTTTATTACTCATTCAAGCATCATTAAAGTGCAGAAATGTGTAAGGCATGTCTTCATAAATCCTTCACTCATCTTATATATATATATATATATATATATATATATATATATAGTCTCCATGAATACAATCAGAGACAATGGTATCTTTAGCTGCACTAGCCGTGGAATCAGCTAACAAGCACATTCGGAAAGACGATTTGCAAACATTCACAAAATATAAAGTGCGATACTTACATTTTCAGGATGTAGAGCTGGAACATGTACAGTTGGTACTGATCCATGCTTGAGAATAAATTATATTGACACTCATTCACAAAGCAGTCTGGTTTAAAATGATTTGCACAAACATACACACATTTTTTTTATGTTTTGGGGAATATTTGCTTCAAAAACAAAACTGAAACTGTGTCTACAGTGGCTCTGATGCCGGGAGTACATTAAGACACTTAATGTAAAAAAAAACCGCAAAAAAAAAAAATGCATGGGCCACGTCTCTTGAATTTCTAGGCATCACGCTCTATTCCCTAAACACGTCGTTCTCTGGTCAGTTTGGGCCGTGCCCTCTCAAATTTCCTTGCCAACCCTCTCAGACCTCCTGCCGGATTAAGCCCCTCCTTACTACCCAATTTAAATTCCGGTCAAACTCCCATGCAGAAAGGACTTGCCCGGTCCACACTTCCTACTACTCCACCTGGGCCCACTATTCCTTCTCCTGCCAATCAAGCAGTACTCCCTATTTTCTGTACGGATCTCGCAGTGTGCGTGTTCATTCCCTTTTGCTTTCACACTAGACATCTCAAATTTCCTCACCTATCCATCACTCCATCCCAAGCCCCCATGTAGTGCCACTGGTTAAAACATTATGGTCTCTCCCTTCATGTCTTCTCGGGGTATTCCTTTTGCATCAGAGCAGCTTCTACTGGTGCTCTTCGAAGTATACTGGAATCCACTGTCAAGATGCTCATCTGCTGGTCTTCTTAATCCTACCTGAAATATAGTCGACCTAACCCAAATCATCAAACAAGCTCAACTCTCCATCAGCCATAAGTTTTCTTGTGGTGATTGGTGGCTGTCCCCCAGCACATTCTTCCCACCACAATGATTCAATTCAAATATGCCCACCGTTCACAAGGATAGCGCATAACTATGTCTACCCTCCTCGCCAGGGCTTTCGTAATCTCAAGCATGGTTCCTATGCATAGGTATTGCACAAGCCATCTTGCCCTCGCTGGAATACTCACACTATAATGGGATATCTTTCAACAGGTTATTGCATGACAACATCGCCATTATAGTATGGCTTTATGTATGCTGTTCACCTTGGCCAAAATACTGTAACCATTAAACAACGGCCGACCTCATTCGAGAGCTTGAGCCTCGTGGAATTTCTTTCTACGAAGGGTATTGCACACAACGTCGCCATTATTGTGTGGCTTTATGCACATTGTTCACCTTTCGGCAAAGATAACCATCAAACAACTCTTCCCTCGTCTGAGGGTTTTCATAACAAATGTTGTTTTCTTTCCACGACGGGATTGCACACAACATTGCCATAATCGTATGGCTTTACGCATGTTGTTCACCTTTCGGCAAAGATATCTCAAACAACTCTTCCCTCGTCAGAGGGTTATCATAATCACATGTGGTTTTCTTTCAACGAAGGGATTGCATGCAACATTGCCATAATTGTATGGCTTTATGCTACGTTGTTCACCTTTCTGCAAAGATGCTTCAAACAACTCTTCCCTCGTCGGAGGGTTTTCATAATCACATGTTGTTTATCTTTCAGCAAAGATAATGTACAGCAACACGGGCCTAACGTAGGGCCGCATACCAAGTTGTTCATCTTTGGCAATGATTCTGCACAACCAGGGGCCCTCGAAGGAGAGCCCAAAATCACACTCAAGGACAACGCTCAAGGACAAAATCAAACTCAAGGAGAAGGACAAAAAAAAAAAAAAAACACATGCAAGGATTTTCCTATTGCAAAGATTTTGCACAACCGTGCCAGAGATATTGCAAATTTCATGTCAGATCTAGGTGTTCACATGTCTTTTCTCACCCCTCTTCTCCAGAATGAACACAAGACCTGGTTCATACCTTACTGGATCATCTCTTTTGGGGGTAGTATTCTACTTTCTCTCTCTATTGGGGGTAGGTTCCTCGCCCCTGCCTCCTATCTCCGGCAGGATATGACGATTCAGAGTACAACTTCTCCGGACCACCAGACGGGGCCGACGCCAAAGGGAGACATTACTTTTCTGTTTTATATTCATCAAATAAATGTCATCTTAAATTTCACTCAAGTCTGCGAGTCTTCCTGATAGAACTATTTTCTTCTGCTCATCTTGATGCACAGAAATGCTAAAATACACTAGCAGTTAGACAGCACTCACCCATTCAGTCACAGCGCTCGTTCAAAGAGGGAGCAGTGCTTTCCTGAGGTTATGACAGAAAAACAGCATCTGGAGTTATTCACACCAAGTACTGACAAACCTAGACATGACATGTATTATAATGAGCTTTGTGACCATTTTTACTGGTTTATTTAAATTAAGAGGTGTTAAATACATTTATACATTTATGCATTTGGCACACGCTTTTATCCAAAGCGATTTACAGTGCATTTATTACAGGGACAATCCCCCCCTGGAGCAACCTGGAGTTAAGTGCCTTGCTCAAGGACACAATGGTGGTGGCTGTGGGGATCGAACCAGCGACCTTCTGAATAACAGTTATGTGCTTTAGTCCACTACGCCACTCCATGTTAAAACATTGATAATGATATTTAATCCTCGTTAATGAATGATACCCTTATGAAAACTACCCATGGATTTACTGTAGTAATATTGCATTAACCATGACTAGTAACTATGACTGTAGTAACCATGTTTTTGTTTGTTTGTTTTCTGGCAGTAACCAATGTTTTGCTACAGCATTACTGTAGTATCCCTATTGCAACTTGTTTTCAGTAATAGTATCTAGATATAAATTAAGTAATAATTTAAGCTACTAGTTTTATCCAAAGAATTCGTAAAAATGTAATTTATTAGAGGTATCGGTATTGGTATCAATATCGGCAATACTGGCCTAAAAATACCTGGTTATCGGATCGAATGCAAAGGTTTATTTATTTATTTATTTTTACGGTGAGTGTGCCGATTGTTTTTCTTCACCTGCTTAAGAAATGAGCTGACCAATAATATAAACTTTAGATCACGTGTCAGAAGTCATTGCAGTTACCAGAACCAGAGCAACTTGTGGCACTAAAGCACAGAATGCTCTTTAGAAAATTTACATTAAACTATGAAATATCTCGAGGGAGAAATCCTGAACCAGCAGTGAGGATATGTAGTTCATTGGCATTTCATGACTTAAAAACTGAAAAAAAAAAAAAAAAAAATATATATATATATATATATATATATATATATATATATATATATATATATATAAATAAATTAATAAAAGAAGTCTCATATAGGTTCTCTTAAAATGTTAACAATATTGCTGCATCACTGCCTTGCATCCCCTTTAAAATATATCTAATATTATGTGGATTGTCTTCATAATTTATTACATATTGCTGCATTGTTTTGCTTTTGCATTGAATTTATCAGTTCTCTAAAATCTTTAATATAAGATATATCACAACATCTTTGCCTTTTTATCACTTTTATAATAACCAACTTTATGGATCATAAGTGTTTTTCTATGACAAATATGAATCATATTAATATAATGCTGTGACTTACAATGCACTCCTTGTGTGCCTTTTAATACCAAAAACAAAATCGTTATTGCTCTGCTATTAATAATCATTATACTAAAATTTTAATTAAAATTTCATCCCATTTAATTAGTAACATGCAGGGTTTTCAGCAAATATAACACAAGTAGATGCACATGACAATGTTTGAACTGTCATTATAAGTGTGCATTACACAGTGTCAGTTTTAACAAATGCACTTAACACAAGTATGTACAGTATACGTTACAGTGGCATATAATTAATATTGTTCCAAATTATGAAGTTTTATACGTTAAACAAATCCGTTAAACTTTATTCTTTTTAAATCACCCCTCAGACGGTGTATACATGATAAAACTTTCTGTCAACTTGTCCAGCAGGTGAACTGAAATAGTTTGTGAAGTGTTTTGAAAGTTTTCTTTCTCGTTGAGCAAATCAACAACACACTCGTCATCGCTGCTGCAGCTGGCAGAGAGATGCGTTTTATTTTTTCAATTTGCTCCCAAGAGAATGGTTTGCTTTTCTTGTTTGTTTTGCAAACTTATAAAGTGGTTATTTCTTCTTACCCAGTGATGTGCAGAGTGTGGACCAGCTCAAAGGTGCGTTGAGCCACCTATCATACTTGGGTAAAATTGCTTGTTTATTAGCAACACCTTTTGTAAAGGCGTGAATGTGCTAATGGTGAACATTTGCTTCGCTTTTTATGGGAAAGGACCATTTGCAGACGATTCGCCTCTCAGAATCGCATCGCGAATGATGTGAAAAGGCCTTAAGTCATAAGTAAATGAACATCAAAGTGATGCGGTGGAAAACAGTAAAGTGGTGTCTGTCTTTGGATACAGTAAAGACCATTAATCAGGGAGATAACATTGGATATGCAGCTTTGTGGTAAAGTTAGGAAGTTTTTGTGAGCTCTTTGTTCATGAATGAGGTATGAATTAGTACAGGAGATTTCAACCTGCAACCGGAATTACATTAAAAAAAGTATGTTTTCAAACATCCTTTGCCAGCACCCCCTAGACTCATCATGCCCTTTTGCAGAGACAGAAAGCATGGCAGAGGAATCTGGTTGTCCGATAAGATCGCCGGATTGAGTAGCAGCTGGGTGCACGGGGGATCCAGCACATGAGGTTGGATGGTTCTTTTGGTAACTAGGAAGCATAATGACAGTGTCATTTCTGACCATTTTGGTGCCTTAGGTGAGATTGCATTTGTTGATGGGGGGAGGCAGCACTGTTTTAGCGACTTCTCTGGCAATCTCGTTATTGGTCCTCCCGTTTGCCAGCGCAATCTCATCATTGGTGGGGTATCCTCCACCTTATAAATGAGATGCCAATGTTCACTATGGTTTTACACTGTTCTTTTAGCAAGTCTTCGAATTTTGGCTTTAAGAAAAAAAAGGGCAAAGCAAAATTTATTTTCCTGTGTTCACGTCTGCCATGGTTGTTCATATTCCCCTGGCTGAACAGCTAGTTCAAGTAGCCATGCCCTAAACTCACACTATAGGTTAAGCTAGAAACTTTTTATACTTTTAGTGGTGGTAAATCCACGAATGGCTTATTTATAGTTGTTAATGAACAATAAAATGGAATAGTAGAAAGTATTTTTACATCATAAAAGTTCCATACATCAATTTTTATAAATCTGCTGTATTAGTATTCTTACACATACAAGGTATTTGTCTCGGTGACAGAATTCAAGTGGACAAACAATAAAGTAACAAGAATAAAATAATAAAAATAATACAAAAATATTATTAAAATAAAAAGTGAACAGAAAATGCAAGTATATATATAAATACACTATATATATATATATATATATATATATATATATATATATATATATATATATATATATTTAAGCAATATCGCAAGAGTGCAATATGGCCCTACATCAGCACCGCTGTGATACGGCACTCGGCCTGCGGCCGAATCACATCAGTGCTGATTTAGGGCCATATAGCATGATTGCGAGTGTGATATTGCTTATATAAAACAGTTCAATGAACAAGTAAATTGTAAAAAAGTTGGAAAAACTGAGTATGTTCATAAAAAATGCATTTGTGCATGGAAATACTTTCTTACGAGACGGATCAGAATCTGGCGTTGCTGGTTCAAAACAAATGATATGTCCAAGCCTCCATTAGTAAATAAAACATTTAAATTCAGAAATAGTATCAGGGCTTGTGCTGTTTCGTACAAGTTATTGGATAAACAAGGATGGATGTGGTGTGTGTGTGTGTGCGTGAAAGTGAGAGAGAGAGAGAGAGAGAGAGAGAGAAATGGATCATGTGCAATCACCTGTTACCAGTCCCAAGCAGAGATGCTGTCAGCTTTCTGAAGATCAGCTTTCTCAGTGGAAAAATAGTGTCCGGGTATTTCTCCCTATTCTGCTGTAGCCGGTGCGCAAGAGTCGATCACTATAGATACCGCAATGTCCTCCGCCATTTTAAACAGCACCCATTGTGTAATTAATCAGTCTGTTGTGTCTCTCATCTGTGATGAGCCGTAATGCTGAAGTTGTTAATTTAAAGCCATTTAAAGCTATTTCCTAGCTTTAGTAGTGTAGTAGTAATACAAGTGATCATGAAGAGTTGTTTTATGTAGACACTGGCTGATACGGATTCAATTCATATCACCTAACTGGCTCATATTACAAACAAAAATGATCTTTTGCCACCACCTGCTGGCTACCATATGTAATGTCTAAAAAAATACAAACAGTAGCTCTTAACACATATGCACTGCTCTTACACTTTAGTTTAGAATGGCAGGAACACAAACAGGGTGATACACACACAGTGAAGCATCAGAGGGCTGATGGTATCTGACCACCAGTGCTCATGGAACGTCTCACGTCCAATCAGATTCAAGGACCGGAACTAACTGTTGTGTGTATATATATGTATATGTATGTGTGTGTGTGTGTGTGTGTGTGTGTGTGTGTGTGTGTACATTATATAAATGCAAATCTGTTATATTCAGATGCAAGGGAATGTAGAGTATTGTCAAAAGAGGTATGGTATGTTGAATAAATATAAATAGACTAAGCTGTGTATTGCACATAATTATTGCTCAATGGGCCAGTTTTAACTGTTCATGAGATGGATAGTCTGAGGGAAAAAACTGTTCCTGTGCCTGACGGTCCTGCTCAGTGCTCTGTTGCACCATCCAGAAGGCAACAGTTCAAAAAGGTAGAGAGATTTTTCCAGCCCCTTTCCTCACTCTGGAAGTGTACAGTTCTTGAAGGGAGGGCAGGGGGCAACCAATAATCCTCTCTGTAGTCCGAACTGTCCTTTGTAGTCTTCTGATGTTCGATTTCATAGCTGCATCAAACCAGACAGTTACTGAAGTGCAGAGGACAGACTCAATGACTGCTGAGTAGAACTGTATCAGCAGCACCTGTGGCAGGTTGAACTTCCTCAGCTGGTGAAGGAATTACAACCTCTGCTGGGCCTTTTTCACCATGCAGTCAATGTGGGTCTCCCTCTTCAGGTCCTTTGAGATGGTAGTGGCCAGGAACCTGAATGACTTCACTGCTGTCACTGTGCTGTTTAGAAGAGTTAGCAGCATCAATGTTAGGGGTGTTCCTCCTAATCATCATCTCCACTGTTCTGAGCATGTTCAACTTCAGGTTGTTTTGACTGCACCAGCCATTCAACTTCCCTTCTGTATACAGACTCATTGTCCTCTTGGATGAGGCAGATTACAGTAGTGTCATCTGCAAACTTCAGGAGCTTGACAGATGGATGGATGGATGGATGGATGGATGGATGGATGGATGGATGGATGGATGGATGGATTCCTTGCTGTCTTTAGTTGGGTGGACTAGTTATTTTCTATTATTACATATAATTAATACTGCTTTATTAAGCATGTAGTTTATGTTGTAATTGTTTACTTTAGCTATGGTTTGGGTTATAATTATTCATATTAGTTGTAAAGACATACCTGACAATATCAAATAGATAAATGTAAGAATTAGATAATTTAGATTATATTATTTAGAATATTTATTTATCTATTTTTACTACTAAAAAAAACAACATTGCAAAATGTTATCATTGATTCAAATGTCATATCACATTGTTGCTACAATGAATTATGTATTAAAGTATGTAGGATGAATACATTTAAAGTGGAACAACTGTTAATGGATCACTTAAGCTTTATTGTCAATTTTTATATTATTCCAGAAGTGGAAATCAGCAGCATTAGGTTAATCCTAAACTAGTATGGGATGTCACTGAATTAGTAATTTGGCTATGTATTAAAAAAAAAACATGTATTCTGTCTAACTGCATATACATATTACTACTAACAGAAACAAATCACTACTAACACTACATAGTTTAAACTTAGAGCTAGTTTGTACAGTTAAATCCACCTGAATTTTTCTTTGATACTCTTATGCACAGCATTTGTTGTTACATGTTATTAGTGTACATTACATGTAATATATATTATAGTATATTAATATAAACCAATGTAAACATTCACATAGTTTATGGGGTCTGTAAGTCAGAAATCTTGTCAACATCAAGTTTTAAATCAAGTGTGTTTTCTAAATATCTGATTTGATATTCTGCGTACAGATTTATTTATCTGTTGATCAGAGTTTGGGCAAACTGTTTACGGCATTATGCTCTTGTCTTGCATTAAATCTTGGTATGTTGAGAAAAGCGTTGGCGATGCTGTCTGGATTTAGTTTTTTATAGGGTTAATGTTCCCCAAATTACTTGTGTGTGAGATTGAAAGTGAAGGGCGTGCTCCTGGCTCAGAGAAAAAAGTGTGTGAGCACGGCCCTAATGTGGAATCTCATTAAGGCAACTGTCAGGATTCTTCTATTTTACTCTAACCTCTCCTATTCTGTAAGAGCCAGTTTGTCGTTTTGAGTGAGTCTGCCGCCAAAGAGACATTTACAAATAAATGAAAAATGTCACAATTGATTTTACTCTTCCAAGACTACAGCGTGTCAGCTTTGTCACAAACTGTCTTTAGTTGTTCTCTGTCTTCCAGGTCCAGCGCCTGCACGTGGTCGATAGTTACTGACTGGTCTGGGCCCTTTTCCACCTCGGCTCCGGTAAGCCTTCTGACAATGACCTTTTATTTGTATTGCTTTTATATGTTGTGTGTTTAGTCCTCTAGCTGAAAACACCTTACTGATCGGCGGTGAGGAGGGGACACTAGAACAGGAGATGGAAGCGGGAGGAAATAAAGCAGGAAAACGGCGTGGCATGCTGATATGAGTGTTAGCACAGTACGGACTTTAACCCTTGCAATGAAACGTGTCTGAAAAGCTTCACTGGCTTCTAGGGAAATGTTGATGTAGTGTTGCTTGCTGTCAGGGGCTTTAAGCACAATTTCGAGAGTTGTGGCTTTAACCCCAAAATGCTAAAAATGCTATGCGATCTTCCTGCTGGGTGCAGAAGACTATAAAGCTTTAGTTAGTGGTGGAATTATTTCTTTGTCCCAACATGCTGTACAATTTCTAAGCTTTTCCATAATTCCAAGCTTACATCCTCAGGTATTTGTGTCTCTGCTATTGACCAATCTATTTTCACAAACTACCGTAATTTCCGGACTATTGAGCGCACCTGAATATAAGCAGCACCCACTGAATTAAAAAAATATATATATTTTGAACATAAATAAGCCGCACATGTCTATAAGCCGCAGGTGCCTACTGGTACATTGAAACAAATGAACTTTACACAGGCTTTAACGAAACACGGCTTGTAACAAAAATAAATAGGCTTTAACGAAACACGGCTTGTAACAAAAATAAATAGGCTTTAACGAAACACGATGTGGCAGCGGGGGCGTGGTCAAGCGCCCGTCCGGGAGAGAAAAGCGGTAAGGGCGCTTACATCAAGTGCTGAAAACTGTCACACTGGTGCCAGTGTGACAGTTTTCCCAAGAAGGACACGTGAAGCAGGGCACTTGATGTTCCAGGTAAGGCTTTTAATGGCCACAGCAATGTTTACAATCAATTTTATAAAGTTTCTCAATTCTTGGTCTTCTATGCGCCAACACTAGACTGACGTGTGTCTGTCACTCACTCACTCACTCACTCACTCACTCACTCACTCACTCACACTCTCTCTGCTGCCTTTTTATGCCGCTCTCCCCACGCTTACTGAAATTAGACACAGGTGTTAGACATTAGCTCAGGTGTAAGCGCCCTTACCACTTTTCTCTCCCAGACGGGCGCTTGACCACGCCCCCGCTGCCACACACGGCTTGTAACAAAAAATACAAAATTAGCAGTAAACAGTAGCCTAGCAAGAAAGCCATTGGTCACTATCTTCCTCCTCTTGTGCACATGAAACCACTGAAGTCATCTCCTTCGGTGTCGGAGTTGAATAGCCTCAGCTTTAGTTGTCTTTTTGCACTGAGTCAATTCATAACGCTGCTGTTTCCAACATCTCCTGTGCAGCAGCTCTATTTCCTTTTCCAACAGCCAGATCAATCGCCTTCAACTTGAAAGCTGCATCATATGCATTTCTCCGTGTCTTGAGGGTGACAAAATGACTACCGTAATCAGAATGATGGGAAGTTTGAGCGCGCTCGATTTAATCTAAACAGTAAACAAAAAAGTTGTTTGACCTTAACCCGTTCAGCAATTTCATTGGTCTAATGAAGCTTCATGCCGCCAAAAAACTGAGCACGTCACAGAATGTTTTTTTTTTTTTAATAAAATTTGATTGTTTGAGCCGCGAGATTCAAAGCGTGGGAAAAAAGTTGCGGCTTATAGTCCGGAAATTACGGTATATTGGTAAGACGGATTTTTAAATGATTTGATCATATAAGTAATGGTTACTGTTAATTCGCTCCCGATGTCTTGTCCCCGATACAGTATTTACAATAGTCAACTATTTTGTGTTTGTTTTAATCGATTCACCTCAACATGTATTATTTGGTTTATTTTGCCACACAACATCGAAATATTGCCTAGAATATGGGCAAGAATGAATTGTTTCTTGCATAATCTCTCCTGTTGCCATTTTAATATATTCTGGCACATGACAGTTTTTCATGTTTCACTAAAATGTAACCAAAATAAATATTCATTACAGACATCTCAACGTATATTCATTCCACTAAACATTCTACATCACACCTGCATGCTATCTAATTTTGGCGAAAGAAAAGCATTTCCTACACTGTTGTGTTTATTGCTCTTTGTTATCATTACCCACCCAGTGTATAAATATACACTATATCTTTTATTGTGGCATCTTATGGCCAGCTGCCATTGTTACATATTGCACTATGGTGCCCGAGAAACAGTGTTTCATTCTTGCTCTTAATGAGAAGACAGACAATAAAACAGCCTGACTTGAACTGATATAAATCAGACACTTTAGTGTTGTCAGGGCTTAATACTCAGCACAACACTTGTCACATGTCATCAGAAGTAATGTATCGAGTACTATAGATGCAATCAACAACTTCCCTTCAAACCTGAGCCAAACTGGTTTCAAACCTTTCTTTCAAAGTTAAATTTTTTAATGTATGGAATTCAAGACACCAACAAACAAGACTCCAATGCTAAATTGTGGATATTTAAACTGTAACTGCCATGTAACAAAAATATCAGTAGGTTACAATATGCTTTGTGATCTTTTTTTATTATCATTATTTTATATATTAAATCATATATTTTAATATTTTTTTCAATTAAATAAAGTAAAGCATAATCCAAACATATTCATCATAATCATCATCATGAAAAAAATAAAGACAAATTAAAAGGAAGAAAGTTTAAGTAAACTTTCCAACAAGACATGACAGTTAAAGGTAGTTGTATCTTTGTATCTCAAGTCCCCCTGTGCAAAAAAAATAACCCCACAGTGCACCAACTCTCCTGTTCTGACCCTGGTCAGAGAGAAGTAATGTGAAGAAAAAGACCCACAGAATTTTTACATTCAGAAATTGGAAATGGTGTTCGGCGTTCACTGAGGTAAACATGGATGAAAGCCAAGCATTCTTAAAAGGTGACATCATGGAATACCTGTTGTGACCTTTCCCCACCTGACATGTCATGACACAAGGCTGAATGAGGCTGAGTGAATGAAAGGCTAATTCCATCTTCTCTGGACATTGTTCAAACATGGGGGCTCAATCAGCTCTCCCCAGGGCCGGCTTGGAATGCTGTGTTCCATAGATCACAGAGCTAAAGCATTTCAGGGGTTTGTTGAAGTTTGACAGGAGAGACAGTGGCTTTTGACCAAAATTAGCTCCATCCCAAAGCGTTTTATAACAGAGGGCTTGCACAATCCATAGAGGATCCGTATAAAAAATGTATTAGTCTGAAAGTTCCTTTATCAAGGTTACATTTCAGGATTTGTTTTAGAGATTTTAACATGCATGTACAAACTGTTCTGAAAGCCTTGATTGATATTTGACAGCAGCAGCCCTTAGGTAATAATTCCCTTAATCTAAGCTTCTTTGTACTTTGTACACTTTTTCTGTTCTGTTTCAGACATTTTAAAGGTCAAATTAGGTATACTTAAAAGCCTCAGCATCTGGATGCAACACAACTTAAGTGTTACATCAGATATCCTTCATTCTGACATTGTTTTAAATGCAAATTCATGTTCTAGTTAATTCACTCAAGTTAAATAATGACGCCATCATCATCTTTAAAAAGCCGGCAGATTATTAATGGAGAAGTATGTTAGTCTAATTGGGTGAATCTCACAAAAACGTGTTCAGGTCACATTTCACTCCAAAATCAATAAAGGTAAATAAAGCCATGACCTAGACCTTAACAGGTTTCATGAGATTTACCCATTTGTTTTGGCCAATCATGAGGAATAAGCACAAAATATTTCATAATATTGTAATATTAGAAAAAATTCAAAGAAGGATCACTTGAGTGGAAAATGTATGGCTTTAATTGCCTGTTTTTTTAGGTATTCTTCTGGTGATGTGTGTAATTTTTTCAAATTACATTCTCCTTTCCTTGTTTACTGTGCAGAGACAACTGTACTGTAAATAAGCTGCAACCATTCAAGTAAGCTGGTCTCAAAGAAATATGATTCTGACTCATTTTTAAAGTGTTGACAGCACTTTGATTTCTATCCAATTCAATAATTTTAACCAGATCATTAATGACTTCCTTGTTGTTAAAGCTGAAGTATGTAACTTTTTCTGTGTTAAAATACTTTCTCCTATCCCAGCTTAATATACAAAGACAACTATTATTAAAGCATTCATAGGTTAATTTTCTCAAAAACTGAAAATACAGTGTTTTTCTCTATACATAAGATATTAATCCAATGCGTCCAACCTGACAATGCAACAGTGGTGTGAATTTGGGTAGGATGTGTATTTTTTTCAACCAATAGAATAATTTTTTGTTGAATCTGTTTTTAAAAAAGCAAAAAAAAAAAAAAAAATGTGATGCTGCTGGTGCAGAAATTACACACTTCGGCTTTAATGCTCAACAAGCGACTATCGGTGTGGTGTTTATGTGGTCTCCACATCATTTTGGCCAAAAGTGTCTTTAAGTCTCTTTAAAATTGATGTTTGGATTGGATTACTATTATAAAGTAGAATTACTTCTGGCTGTACATTTACACCTCGGTCAAGGCATTAGGTGTCCTAATTGCCCCTCTCATAAAAAACTGACATGGACAATGAATGATTTCAGAATTTATTCTCCAGGTATCTCCTAGCAGGAATTGTGTGAGCACTTTAGTGCACTACGGGGTGCAACTGCCACAATTTTCTCTGTATGATATGCTTTAGGTATCTGCTCAATAATCTTTGTGACAAATGTTAGCTTTGCATTATAATTCACATGTCATTTCAACTGATGAACAGAGAGCATCAGTTTACAGATGGAATCGCCAGACACCCCTTATCATAATGAGCACATAACATAATACAGCTGCTTCTGTCAAAGATGACAAAGGACATATTTTTACTTTCTTTTTGCTTAGATACCTTAACTGTACTCCTGACAGTGCTTCCTTTACACACTTTCTTGTTATTGTATTTTTTGCATTGTGCTTTGTCGCTCTTTGTCGCAGATGGTGTGAAAGGGGCATAACATCTAGGTTACTATTGTAACCTCCATTCCCTGATGGAGGGAACGAGACGTTGTGTCCAAGACGTGACACTAGGGGTCTCTCTTGAGGTCTCTTCTCGCGCAACTTGAGAAATAGCCAATGAGAAATTGGCAGACAGAATTTGGATGTCCCTCCCCCTGACATACGGGTATAAAGGGAGGGAAATATGCGTCTGTCCATTCAGGTTTTTGCACTGAGGAGCCGAGAATGAGGTTCGGCCATAACAGTGGCTTGGTTCAGCGTTGTGGCCAGGAGGACACAACGTCTCGTTCCCTCCATTAGGGAATGGAGGTTACAATACTAACCTAGACATTCCCCGTCTGTCGCTCACTTCGACGTTGTGTCAAAGAAGCGACACTAGGGGTCCATATTCAATCACGCCATGCGCAGAACCGTGTACATGCGCTGCTGATGCAGGTGCGGGCAGGCAGTTGCGTGCCAAAGCGACAGGCTGCGTCAGACTGCATGTACCCTTCCCCAATGCCCCATAAAATCGTCAAAACTTGGCGACGTGCCAAGCATGGGAGCAGGCCATACCAGCCATGGCTTTTCTCTCTATGTTTCTCGCATAGAGTCAAAGCGGCTGGGGCCATCTTAATGCCATCACACACATCGGGGAAGGCGTTCTTTTCCAACTCCTATTCTTTCAGGCGGAAAAGACCCCTTGGAGACCACCTCCTGCCCAGGCTGGGGGAGGTAAAGAGTGTCGGAATACATCACATGGGTTTTTCCCTATCACAGAAAAGGTCACCCTTAGATCTATAGCGACAACGAGGAACCCTTAATTAAAATTGATCAGAAGACCTGAGCGCTCTGGTGGGGGAGTAAGGGTGTAGAAGGTATATCACTGATATATTGGGGCGCGAGACCAGATAGTGCCATGTAGACATAAATCTGAATTTTAAAATCGACCCTGAATTTCACTGGAAGCCAGTGTAGAGATGCTAAAACAGGGGAAATCTGAACCCTCTTTCTTGACCCTGTTAAAAGCCTACAGTGTAAAAAAATGCTGTAAATTTATGGCCAAATTCTTACAGCAATATTCTGTGATTCTTAAATGTAGTAGTTAGCTGTTAAAAATGTTACATTCTGGGAGATCAAGAGCAGGCTCAAAGTTAACTAACTAGTTTTACTTTTTGTAAATCATGATATCATCTTGGCGAAACTATAGTGACATTTCGATTATATTCGAACTTATATTTTAAACCCCCCAATGAAAATGTTAGTTTGTGGCACATGGTTATTGTTCATGATGTTTCTGACCAACACCTCTGCTCTTTATTATCTCACATCAGCCTTCATTTGATGTCTAATTAGAAGTCAAATAAAAAAAAATCTACCTTTGAAGCAATGTACATATTAAATAAACAATGTTGCCAGGATTGAACAGTGTATTTTTTATGAAAACAACAACCTGTACACAGTAAAATAACACCCCTAAGAGAAATACCCATAAGCCTTTGTGCTTGAATAAGTATGTATGCTTTGGCAATGCATTGGGGCTACATAAATAGTTTAAAAAAAACATGTACAAAAGTATTTATTCAGACTTAATAGAAATCTTAGTGTTGTTGTTTTGTTATCAATAATTGTGTTTTGTTTGAAGTCACCATTATGGTGATTAGTCTTCTCTTGAGATGGCACCACCTTTGACCTTCTATATTATGTTCTTCCAGCCAGTCAATTTATGTATAAGTAAAACACAAGTTGTTGTGCTCTGCAACTTGGAAGACAAAATATAAGGTCAGCCTGAATGTCTGATCCTACCTTACAAATGGCACTATATGTGTCAATAGTGATGCATTACACATAAAAGCAAACGGTAAAGGATATTTCATCAAAATTATATCAGCAAGTTAAATTTTTTTATGTTTTTGAACTTACAGTATAACACATGTTGACAAGACACACACAGAAATCAACTCTCGGTATACAAAACGCAACAATGGTGACAATTAACAAACATAATTTTACGTAAAAAGGTAAAAGCTGAACTTTAAAATACAAGTAACTTGGACTTCAACAAAAAAGTAATTTCTTAATGCTGCAGTGCATGCTGGGAAGATAGTATGTCATTTTACAGCTGTATGCTGCTAAATTACAGTTGTATACTGTAGCTGTAAAAACAGTATTTAGCTGTTAATTTCAGCAACAGTGAAGACACTGTTAATTTTACAGTAACATGCTGGCAACCCTGCTGCCAGTTCTTTACTGTTTTTTGATGAGAAAATTATTAACAGTGTAGCTGCAGCGTTTTAAACTAGCTGTAGGCGGGATAACGCAGTTTGGGGAAGACCAATGTACAATGAGTTGCAATAGTCTAACCTTGATCAAATAAGTGAGTGGATCACAATTTCCAAGACTTTGTGGGAAAGGCAATGTTTTATTTTAGCAATAGATCTCAGGTGGAAAAAGCTACCCTTGACAATAGCACTGATCTGCTTATTGAAACGTAACAAGGAGTCTAAAATCACTCCAAGACTCCTCACATGATCTTGTACATTTGATGACAGAGGAGCTAACTGTGCAACCAGGACAGGTAAGGAGAACATGGAGGAACCTACAATCAGAACTTTGGTTTTGCTTTCATTTAATTGTAAGAAATTGTTTGCCAGCCAATGTTTAATATTTGAAGCAATTTAGGGCATTCTCAGATGAACAATTCTGGTCTCCACTCACTGGGAAACCAAATAGAGATTCATCAGCATAACAGAGATAAGATATGTTGTACTTCTGAAAAACAGAGCTCAGAGGAATCATATACAGTGAAAATAACAAGGGTCCTAAAACCGACCCTTGAGGGACTCCACACTGTAATTGAGTCGACACAGAAGAAAAATTACCTAAATTTACAGAGAACGTCCTTTCTTTTAGATAGGAGGAAAACCACTGGAGGACCATACCCTGGATGCCAACTATACATTCTAGACAATTGAGGAGAATATTATGGTCGATTGTGTCAAATGCGGCACTAAGATCTAATAAAACTAAGATGAGAGGTGAACCTGAATCCATGGAGAAAAAATATCATTAGTGACCTTCAACAATGCAGATTCAGTGCTGTGCAAGGGGCTGAAGCCAGACTGAAATGTATCTAAAATGTTAAATGTGTTTAGATAGGAGTAGAGGTGCAAATATACAACTGTCTCCAAAATCTTGGTATAAGGCAGTTTGGAAATTGGTAGCTTGTAACAGGAACACTTAATCTTGGAGACTAAATCTGCTAACTGTTCTGATGTAACTGGTTCAAAGTAAGTCAGGGAGCTGGACAGGGAAGGAATAAGTGGTTGATCAAATTGTGAAAGTACAATCGCACCTTTAATCTGCGAAAAAAAATGTTGTGGGTAAAGAAGTTTAAAAATGCTTCACAGTTCTCTTGGATGGCGTCCAGAAAAGCATTTTTAGTTGGGTTTAAAACAAAATCAATTGTTTTGAACAATACTTTTGGTCGATTCGCATTATCAAAGATTAATGCAGAGAACAATTTGGCTTTCGCTTCCTTTAAATTTCTCTGATAGTTTGTTGAACACTCATTTAAAATATAAGAGACCTGAAGCTTGTCTCGTTTCCAATTGTGCTCAGGTCTTCTGCACTCTTGTGAAACACACTTAAATCTCTTTGGCTTGAGCGGAGCAACATTATCAAGTGTAAAATTACAAGATTTATTAAAAGATTCAACCAATGAGTCAAGTGTCGAGTCCAGCTAAGACATCATCTGTGAAATGCGTTAGATAAAATTCTGAAACATTATTGAATAATGGTCAGCAATGCTAATATCTAAGACCTCTAAGTTGGATACAGAATGACCATAAGACAACACAAGATCTAATGTATGACTCATATTGTGAGAAGGACCAATGACATGTCGTACAACATGTAAAGGCTCAGTGAGGGAGACAAATTAATTTACCAGAGGTTTTGATGGACAGCATACATGAATATTAAAACCCCCAAGAATCAGGAGTCTGTCACCACAAGACACCAGTCCAGAGAGAAAGTCAGAAAATTGTTGGATAAAGTCCTTATTAAATCTGGGAGGTCTGTACACAGGTGCACAGAAAGCAGGGCCCAAGATGTCAATCTTTAATATTTGGACCTCAAAACAGGAATAAATGTCCATAGGTAGTGTTCTGCATTTAAAAGAGTTGCTAAAAACAGTGGCAATGCCACCTCCTCATCCTGAAGTCCGTGGGGAATTTAAAAAGTCACAGCCTGGCGGTGTTAGATCCCCATGGCCATTTGTTTGCCAGGATTCAGCCAGATCTCAGTGATTAATAAAAAGTCCAATGATCGTGAAATTAAAAAGTCATTCAGAATAAATGACTTGTTCGATATTGAACATGCATTAATGAGGCCATATTAATAGTGGTGGCGTCTGTTTTTTGCGGTGAAATAAAAGATGTGCGTTTCAGCAAACTGAGATTATCAAAATTGACACCCTGCTTCATATCACTTGCACCAGTTGGAGGGCGACAGCGCGAAGACCAGATGGCCGGTATGTGGTAGTTGTCATGAAATCGGTTGATAATATGCAGGGATGTCATTGTGAACCTCGATGGACATACCGGGGCAACGCGCAATTCCAAGTGCTATTTGTACACTCTGTCTGACAGGCGGTCTGATGAATTAAAATGCCGTAAATCCAGAGATGAGTAGCATAAAACCATATCAGAAGAAAGATGATTGCAGGGACTTGCAAACAAGCAGGGGGCTCTCTGCTGAAACTGGTGAGGGCAAACAGCGAAACTGCAGTAGGCCAAGATGGGCAACAGAACATCCTCAATGCATCCACCAACACGACTCTAATTCAAAGTCCACACGCTCCAGCCCCACTGAACACTGACGATGAACAGGGAATCAAGCAGCCTATTTAAGACTGCATGTAGCAGTCCTGGCAAAAACCATCGATGAGTGCAGTGGTGTTAATTTCCCTTGAAGTATTCCAGTCAGACGTGAGATGTAGCGTAGATTTCAAACAAACTAAAAAGTCAATAATCCATAAGAGTGTCCATAAAAGAGAAGTATAAAACTCAATTTCCTGAGGTCACTCATGCAAAAGGCAACTAAAACAAAAGCATCTAAAAACATTGAAAAGAACCTGGAGAGCAGCGGCAGACAAACACGCCAGAGTGTTTTCCTAGCGCAAAGACATTGAGGATCTTAATTAGGGTGACAGCATTAACTTGCATTAAAGTTGCTTGTTACTGAAGAAAGCAGAACTGATTTGAAAACTACTAGGACAATGTCATACTATTGATAAATGTAATTAAGTTAATAGCTTCACTACTTTTAGTTACTGTAGTTACTCCCCAACATTTATGCCCGAACACACACCAGATTCACACATACTCCATGAGGGCTATGAGCAACGTGTAGCGTTTGGGCTGCTCTAGGTCCTTAAGGCAATGGTGGGCAATCACATACACTTGGTCATGATTGGTTAATATATCAATGCCTTTTCAAGGCAAGTCAGTCCACTCTGTGGTCATTTTTGGAACACTCTCGGGCAGGCTGGGAAGCTATTCACTTTGTAAACAAGTGGCATAAATGTACAACTCCTATATTTTTAAGTAGGGAAAGACTGAAATTTCCAAAATGGTTGGTCATGATTATGATCAAATAACATATTTAAAATCATCAGCAACAATAGGATGATAAATTGTGCTGCTTTACCTCAGATTATGCTTAAATACACTTTTTTTTAGGCTGGATCAGCTAATGCGCATGGGCATTCTTGAGTTGATTGACAGGCAATGTCTTTATATAAAAGGTAATTGGCTCTTTTATCTGTAAGACGAGCATTCCAATTTCTCCCATTAATTTTTAACACTTGAAGTATTATACTCTTAATATACTCTTAGTATTAATACTCTTTAATACTAAAGTATTGTACTCTTCAGTCTCTTCTAAACTGTCTCTGATATACTATATATGTACATCTCAGGCAAAAGTCCTGATCTTTATTTATTTATGCTTTCCTTTATTTAGTTATTTTGTGTTTGTTTGTATGCAGACCTATAAATTGTAGTTTATAGTAGGTTTGGCTAAAATATTGTTTATTTGCTTTTGTGTCTTTTTTATAATCTCCTGATTAATTTAGCCAGAGACACTGAGTTCAACTTGAGCCGCACAGTAAAAATATGCTTGGTGCCGAAACTATCCACTCACTGGGACACTTCACCTCGTGACACATGCTTGCAATGTGAAGGGTGTAATCTGTTAACATGGGTACCAAAACAAAAATGCGCTGCTCACGCCCTGTCACGGAGGATAGGTGAATGTGCCGTTAGATTAGCTCCTCCGATTAGCTACAGGCTGTTGCCAGGCCTGAAATTCCCTGGAGTAGACATTTTAAAAAAGTATAATGAGTATTTGTGAGATGATGCATGGTTACATATTGTATTTTTAGACATAAATGCTTTTCCTCACTGTCATGTAGAAGAGGTTTTAACCAGACATGCTTAATAAGCAGGGTTCAAGGTTTTAGTGTTTGATTTGCATCCTTTAAGCAATAGCTCGTCTTTGTGTGTAATTGCAGCTGTTAATAAAGACTCAGCTTTACATTAGGCTGTTGCACTGCAACCTGCTCAGAGACTGATCACTTAATTAATGAGCACATGCTGATGATAGATTAACAAGGGCTAATTAATGTGACAGCACCTTATTTATCCAATAATACAATAAAGGCCAGCTGTCTATAACAATCAAGTGACACAGAAATAACTTTAGTTAGAGGAATAGATGAAAAATTCTATCATCATTTAATCTCTCTGCTGTTTTTCCAAACCGGTGTGATTTTCTTTCTTCTGTGGAACATAACATCCAAAGTTTAACAGAATGTTGATTTAACTTATTGTGCTCATTACTCTTTGTTGTGTTGTGATTTATATAGTGGAGTGATGGAAGGAAGAGATGGGACAACAGCATGCTGGGTCTGCATAAAGAATATATTTTTGGATAAATCGTCAATCTGCAGCTTCAGCTCTCACATCCATGCGAGAGAGAGAAGAACAAAAGAAAAACATCCATGCGAACACGCACACATAAAGCTATACACAAGCAATACAGATAATTCTGCTGGTGAAAACGTGTAGAGCAGGGGTCCCCAAACTACGGCCCGCGGGCCGAATACGGCCCGCCCCCACATTTGGACCGGCCCTCTGAACAATGTCATGCAGAGAAATATTTTTACAATTTAATTTTAAATATGTTTTAATCATATCATATTTGTATTTGATAATACATATTGGCTTTCAAAATAAAATTTCCCTTAGTTATAATTATTAAAGTAGCCAAATTATTTGTTAGATTCACCCGGATTAACGTTCCATCGTGATCGAGCGGGTGCACGCGATCCAGCAAGAAAATTTAAAGTGACAACAAAATGGCCAAACGGTTGGGAAAGAGAAAAGTTGATTCAGAATGCAGGGTATTTAACCAAAAGTGGACAAGTGATTATTTTTTTGTTCAATGCAAAGAAATGGCTGTTTGCCTCATCTGTCAAGAAACAGTCTCCGTGTTCAAAGAATACAATCTGCGCCGACACTATGAAACCCGCCACAGAGACAAGTATGCGAGTTTACAAGGCCAAATGAGAGCAGACAAAGTGTCGAAGCTAAAAAGTGGACTATCTGCTCAGCAAAATATTGTTTGTACGGCAAACCCAGTTGAACCAGTCATCCATTTGAGCTAGCTTTCAGGTAGCTAAACTGATTGCAACCTGCGGTAGGCCATTCAGTGATGGTGAGTTCGTAAAGAAATGTATGAATGCTGTTGCGGAGGAGGTGTGCCTCGATAAGAAAGACGTCTTAAATGCGGTGAGTCTGTCCGCAAGTACAATCACCAGACGAATTGAAGAAATGGGGTATAATGTATATGCCCAGCTGAAGGAAAAAGTGAAAGAATTAGATTTTTTTGCATTAGCGCTGGATGAAAGTAATGACGTGCAGGACACGGCACAGCTGCTCATTTTTCTTCGTGGAGTTAGCTCAAACTTTGAAGTGTCCGAGGAGCTGGCAGCCCTAAAAGTCTCAAAGGTACTACGACAGGGGAGGATATTTTTGGTAAAGTGTGCCAAACGATAGAAGAGTTGGATCTAGACTGGTCTAAGCTGGCCAGCATCACGAATGACGGAGCTCCTAGTATGGTTGGCGCATCAAGGGGACTGATAGGACGCATGAATAGAGAAATGGAGGAAAGAGGTCTCATGCCCCCTTTACAAGTACACTGCCTAATTACCAACAAGCACTGTGCTGCAAAGTTCTGAAGTGGGAATCGATTATGAAAGTGGTGGTGTCATGTATAAACTTCATCAGAGCAAACGGACTTAAACACAGGCAGTTCCAAGTCTTTCTGTCCGAGCTAGAGTCTTCTCACGGAGATGTCCGATGGTTAAGCCGGGGCAGAGTTTTGAGGCGTTTTTACGAGCTGCTACCCGAAATCAATGTTTTTCTTCTGACAAAGGGCAAAACTGTCCCAGAATTGATCGACACAAAATGGAAATGGGACCTCGCCTTTTTAACAGATGTGACAGAAATGTTGAATGGCCTCAACGTGCAGCTCCAAGGCAAGGGGAAACTAATATGTGACATGTATTCCCACATAAAAGCATTTGAGGTGAAACTAGCACTGCTTGTGGGACAAGTGCAAAAGCAAGACTTCACCGATCTCCCTGTTACCCAAAGCCTCTCAGCTGAGAAACCAGTGGTCCCATTCCCAGCTGAAAAGTCAGTGGAAGCGCTGGAAATGCTGAAGGCAGAGATTGATGTGCGATTCCGTGAGCTACATGTCCACGCTAAAGAAATCCGCCTTTTTCAGAACCCTTTTGCTGCTGACATTGACGAAGCCCTGCCTTCTTATCAGTTTGAGTTGGCTGATTTACAGAACTGTGATGTTCTGAAAGACGCGTTTAAGCCCAACAGTCTCATTGAATTCTATACTGCCCTCCCTAACGAGACCTACCCAAACATCAGAAGGAATGCAATGAAGATGTCCACACTTTTTGGCACATATATCTGTGAGCAAACCTTTTCACGCATGAAACTGATGAAAAATCCGATGAGATCAAGACTCACTGATGAACATTTGCATCAGTCTTTGAGACGGGCTGTGACAGGAATGGAACCTGACATTGGACTTCTCACCAGCCAGAAACAAGCCCATAGTTCACACTGATTAGCCTAATACGCATGAGTAAGTAAATAATTTGATTTCAATAGCAATGAATATGAAAACATGTCATTACGATAGTAATAATGCTCTTTTAGTAGGCTATATATCACTTGATATGTATAGTGCATAAATAATAAATTAATCTAGCATTAGGAGGCATAATACTGTAAATCCATTTAAAATCATAATAAAATCTCCACAATAAATCACTCCGGCCCATGCCATTTTCTGTTAGACTACGGCCCTCCATTATAGAAAGGAAAAATGATGTGGCCCTCATAGAAAAAAGTTTGGGGACCCCTGGTGTAGAGATAAAATGATAGAAACACTTATAATTACATGATTAAAGGGGTCATGAAATGTAGAATAAAATATTGCTTGATATATAGACATATAAGAGGTAACTGTATTATAAAAACATTCTGTCAATGTGAGAACTCAGAAATTCCTCCCCAGTCTCAAAAGAGCATTTATAGTTAACATCCTGCTGAAACATCTTGTTTTGAAATCATTTGTATTTAAATATCCCACAATATGCGTCATCGCACCCTTGGCTCAGTTTGAGAGAGCAGGACAACAGTCCTAGTGTGGCTAACTATTCCTGAACACCAAAGCGGACACATCTGGACTATTTTTAATGATTTTTGTATATTAGCATGCCCTACATATGACTCTTTGTGTCTTTGACTGATGTATCTCACAGCTTTTAAAAAATGAGGTGTCAAGTTACAACACTGAAGGGGAGAAGCCATTGTGTTTCATTTACAGTAGCTGTTCTGACTCTTGCTATTTTGAGCACAAACATGTCATGGATGAGTTCTTTCTCACATCTGTGCAATATAATTGTTGGTGTATGTAAACATGAACTAGATGGATGTCTTTGACCATTTCAATGTGTTTCCAGCGATGTGTGTGCATCATTTCACCATGCTTTGGACTATGTGTGTGCGTTTTTGTTTTTTCTTGGCTCATATCAGCGTGGATTGCTTTTGAACAAGTCATAATATGATTCAATCTTTTCAAAGGAATTTTTATGGATGGATGGGGTAGATAAAAACACTTGGACCCTATCAAAACTGTAAGTAAACCATTTTATTCATGAATATTTCAAATGTCATGACTGTTTGATAGTATTAACAGTTACTGCTTGAGATGAACAGTGTAATATATTTGGATGCAATGTGTTGGATGTGTGTTATGTGTAATCCCTGAAATGTAGTTTTATAATGTTATGGAGCTTTGCTCGTTCTCTTCCAATTAAGTTTAAAATATGTCCGTTTTTAGGGTCTTCACAATGTCAGCCATTCATAACAGTAGGCGTATATGTTGAAATTTTAAGGAGGCGCTTAGGCCAAAACCAAGCGTTTCAGACAGAGGGCCAGAGACAGGGTGGAAAATTATCATACTGTATATTACTAAATTACCAACTTTCTTCAGTTAAATAAATCTAAGACTGAAGTCTTAATTTGTGGCCCTCCCGATTTCATTACAGTGGTAACCAGCAATTTGGGACCTTTATTCTCAAACTTACAACCTCAAGCTAGAAATCTAGGTGTCATTTTTGATGCAGATCTCAAATTTGACAGACAAATAATTTCTGTGGTCAGAAGCAGCTATTTGTTTTTATCTTAGGACTGTTGTTAAATTAAAAATATGTTTAACTTTTAATTATTTGGAGACTGTGGTTCATCCTTTTATTTCATCCAGACTTGATTACTGCATTGGACTTTTCTCAATCGTCTCTGTCACACCTTTAGCTGATTCAAAACTCTGCTGCTAGGCTTCTGAATCAGAAAAAGAGAAAGTATCTCTCCTGTGTTGGCTTCTCTTCACTGGCTTCCTGTTCAATACAAGATCCAGTTCAAAGTTTTAATGTTTTTTTATAAGGGCATGCATGGTTTGGCTCCTCATTATATTTCTGAACTCATTTCTCTACATCAATCCTCTAGATCTCTATGGTCATCAAATAGCTTGCAGTTAACTGTTCCAGGATCACGCTTAAAATTGAAAAGTGATCTAGCCTTTTCGGTTGCAGCACCACAGCTGTGGAATAAGTTGCCTCAACATATTAACTCCTCTCTAACTCTTGATGATTTTAAATCACTCCTTAAAACATACTTGTTTGGTTTAACATTTGAAAAATGAAAGTGTAGCATTATTACGTTTAATGCCTTGTGTATTTTGTTTAATCTCTCTTTGTGTATGTTTTGCTTTGGGAAATTTTGTAAATCTTGTTCTTATTAACTGGTTTAATTGTACAGCACTTTTGTCAACAGTATTTGTTATTAAATGTGCTATATATGTAAATAAATGTGACTGACTAAAAACCTTTAATAATGCAATCAGTGGACCTCAGCGAAGATAAAAAAATATTAAAAAAATGAGGATACTGTAAGGATTAAAAAAACATTGCATAGATGTATAAAGAAAATATCTTTCTTTAGCTCACACTTCAGCTGTGTTACACATCATAATGGTGACAAAAATATATTTCTAAATGCATTCCACACACAAAGCAATACAATAGGAAATACCAAAAGTTTTCAATGATAATCTTCGCTGCAGCTCTGAAATCTTAAAGATGGTGCATCAAGACGTGTCATGCCTGGTTTAACGTCAACAATGCCTAATGCCATTAATCCTTGTGTGTCTTGTAACCGTGTGTCTTGTACATTTAAAAATTGCACAAATTAGATTTGAGAGCTGCGGTAAAGGGGAAGTTTCAGTGATTAACTTCTTAAATGTCTGCCTTTTAAGCTATAAAATGACTTCAGATCACTTTAAATATAAATCACAAGTCATAAGGATTACATTTATGTTGCCTTTTGTCACTTTTGGCACTCGACAGACCCTGGTCATCATTCACTTTCATTGTATGGAAAAGCGGCGTGAAAAATCTGCTAATTATTCATGTTTTGAAACAATATGAAAGTGAATAAATTATTTTTGGGTGTATTGTCCTTTTCAAAACATATTGTTTTTGTAGTTATTGCATGTAAAATTGTGCTGTCTTGTACCTGTATTTTCTTGTCATATAGTACTTTCTAAACCTTAATTATTGTGCTGGCAATACTAAAAATTCTCAGCACTGGTATCTCAGCAACATGAATTGTATTGTCTTGCTGAAGCATCATCCACTTGTGTGTTGGACATTGTAATCAGGAGTCCAGCTGGTAGCACAAGCGAGATTGGTGCATTCAGTTCCATCAATACACAGAGATCTTCCATTATGAATAAAGCCAATGATTAGATTCTAAGAGGATTTACTGGCCATGAGCATTATGTAGGACAAGCAGACACTTTTCAGGGTGAAATGAGTAAAAGATAAAGCAGGGAAATAAACTGCACCTATTGGGGCTGTTTAGTGTATGAGTAAAGATATTATCTTCTAGCACTTTTTTATTATGCGATTAAGTCATCCCAAAACCCTAGACTTTCAAAACATCCCTTTCATCATACAAACATTTTAAGATATATCAGTAACCCTCCAAACAAAACTCCCTGACCTTATGCTTGTTATTTTGTCTTTTTTTTTTATTATTTTTTTTTATGATTATCTTCTTCAGAAAATCGAATGTGAAATATGCTTTCAAGAATTTCTTTTTAAGTATTGCAAGGAAATGCTCTTTAATAGAGAGCAAATTATTGTTATGAGGTCATCAGGACTTTTTGGTTTTTCATGCATCTTTAATACAGTTATAGGTCAGAGCAAGCCTTTTTTTCTGCTGTTTCCACCTGAAATTATTTCTCATACTGAATAATAACAAATAATAATAAAAAAAACTACTAACACAAAAAATGTTTGGACATTGAAAAATGTCTTGTATTCCCACAGTTATTTTTATAGAGCAATACATATCTGAACAATTTAAAACACGTTATGATAACGCAATTCGGATAGGTGATGTTCTTTTTGTCTGTTTACAGTTATATTAAAGTGTATCAAAGGTGATTTCTTACTAAAGCTACTTGCACAAATTCCCAACACTATTTTTACTCTAAACAGACCAAATCTAAGAAACGCTGTTGTTGATATTTCATTCAGTGCTTATTATTAGATGAATGATATGAAATTATTCCTTATTGATCTGCCTTTCTCTATTTGTGGCAAGTTTTCAAAGAAGCTCTTCCTGAGTGAGTTATGTTTTTACTCTTTCATTTTACATCTAAACACACTTTAATTCATCTTAGCAGAGCTGCACAGAAGGCTTTCTATGCTGCAGGTATCGATCGAGCTGGGGATGCAGGACAGAAGAGATGTTCTCCTGGGGCTTTTTAATGGAATGCATTGTGATGAATCACAAGCTTCCCCTTCGTGATTGATAATGTTGCTTACCATTTACAAGTCACTCTCCCCAGATAGCGCCCAGGATTAATGAAGTATTGCACGTCCTTTCTCCTTTGAAGAAAAAACAAGGGTATATGTGTTATTAAAGTCAACAGGTTAATGGCACATCTTAATAGCATGGAATTATGGGATGGCATTGTTGTTTTTTGTGTAGATGCAAGTCTAATATTTTTCTCATTTAGATATTTGCGGAAATCTGTTATCAAATGGACTTGAGGCCTGTTTTCTTGTTTAATGTGGGAATCAGATAACAGTGTGAGCATTTTAAATGAATAGTTCATTGAACAATTATTCTCTCATAATTTACTCACCCATGCTGTCTTACACTCATATTAATTTCTTTTTTTCTTTTCATTCACAAAGAATGGTATTTCAAAGGATGTACAAGGTGCTTTTGTCAATACAATGTAAATTAATGGGGTCCAAAATTTTCAAGCACCAAAAAATTTGTTATGAACTCAGACTGGATATCTGGTTAGAATCCATTATGCAGAAGAGTTTATTAAACAAATCCAAGTCAGAAAGCTCAAACGTGGTCAGAATATCAGGAATAGTTAGGCAACAGGCAAACAATCCAGTAAAGCCAGAAAGGAACAAGACAGAAAGGGTAATCCAGAAATGTGAAACCAATAAACAGGCAGAAGATCATAACATAAGGCAGAATGAGAATACACGTGATAAACACTTGGTAATGCAGATAAACTGGCAATACTTTGCAATATGGGAGTTTGAATGAATGGCTTATATTCAAACAGGAAGTGATATGCCAAGAACTGATGTGGAAGGAAACAGGAAGTGACTGTGTTCAGAATTCAGGTGAGGGCTCCCTCTGGTGGACAGGAGACCGTTCAAACTTTACAAAATGACATAAAGACATCATAAAAGTAATCCATATGACTCAAATGGTATAAACAATGTCTTCTGGAATGATACCATTGTATTAGGTGAGAAACTGACCAAAATGTAAATAGTCATTCACTATAAATTGTGACATCCGGCCAATTGGAAATACAGTGCAAACCTCAAGACATTGATTCTTTGATGCAGTAGTAAGGTCATGAACATCTATTTACCAAGTTGAGGAAGGTGTAGATGGAAGGAAACATGAGACATGCAACGCATGATAGGTTAGTAGTAGGATTTACTAAACAGTAAATAGCAAGCCTCATGTCTAAAAAGTACTTGCCAAATAGTATTGCAAATCTTGCTTTTAAAATCATCTTAAATTATGTCCATTATTTTACAGTGAAGCAAACCAAAGCCTGTTGCCTAGACCAGCACGAAGATTGCTTGTTATTTAGTAGAACATAAAGGGATAGTTCACCCAAAAATAAATATTCTCTCATCATTTACTCTCATCCTATCCCAGATGTGTGCGAATTTCACTTGCATTGTATGGACCAAAAGAGCTGAGAGGTTCTTCTAAAAATCTTCATTTGTATTCTGATAAATAAAGAAAGTCATACACATGGCATAAAGATGAGTAAATGATGAGAGAATTAACATTTTTGGGTGAACTATTCCTTTAAGTGAATCGTTATAGGAGCTGTCAGTGCGAATACTTCTTAAAGTTTTTCTCCTTAACATGAAAATCGTGTGAAAATATTGCCAAATATTCAGTAGAATTTGCATATTATCTTGTGAAGACACTGAATGACTGAAAAAAAAGTAAATATTACTGAATAAATTAGAATAAATTATTATGTCTCTGGTAAGATTACAAACATTCATTGTACTCTCTTGTTAAAAACTTAATCTAAAGTTCTCTTACGAGAGGTTCTCTCGTATTGCGTAAGCTAGCTTACGCTATGGGAAAGATTCATCTTTTCTGAGATATTGAAGCCAAAAAATTATCCTTAATTTTGTATCCATTGTCAACGCAGTGCAGCAGCTGCATACCTTGAGCGGGCTAGCTAGCGAGCTCATTGGTTGCTCTGCGGCAACTGCTGCAGCCTATAGATGAACTTGAGTGAACTCGCGTCCAATGACAGGCGCCCACGCCGTCACTGCATCAAAGCCCGCCAGAATGGGCGTGGCTAGAGTGCATATAAGCGTAAGTTCGTAGGCTGGAACCCTGATTTCCATCTATTCAGCGAAGCTCTTCGCATCTCTGAACTGCAGAAGCCGCGTCGCCGTTCGAGGGGTATCTAGCAAGCTTGGACAGCGCTCGAAGAAGCCGGCCATCTTCGCCACCTTCAGCCATCCTGCGAGCTACGCCATCCGGCGACGTATCCTTTTTAGAGCAAGCTAGTTCCTCAGCGAACTTCACAAAAAGAGCAACGAGCGTCTTTTTAAAGATGCCTCGCACCACCTGTGCCTCATGCCGGGCCCCTCTCAGCGCCGGAGACCGCCACCTCATCTGCGCTCTCTGCCTGGGACTGGAACATGCAGAGCTTGCCCTCGCTGACGGCGGATGCGACCTCTGCGAGGAGCTTCCGATGTCGACCCTGCGGGCTCGACTCGAAGCACTCAAAACCGAAGCCGCCACGCCGCCTTTCGTTTCGCCGCACAGAAAGAAGCGCCGCTCCCAAAGGCTGCCGGAACCGGTGTTAGAAGCGACTACCTCGCCGGAGCCTCTCCCTCGAGCCTCGCTTTCACCCTCCCCGCCCCCCCGGGACGCGCAGTTGCCGCCGAGCAGCCTCACTGTTGCCATCTCGGATGACGAGGCGGAGGATAAGGGCTGCTGTTCCATCATGGCTTCGGACAGCGAGGAGTGGTCAGGCTCCCAAGCCTCCTCCTCGGCCCAGGAATCCAGCAGGACCCGCGCCGGAGTCGAGGAAGAACTAACGCGCCTCCTCACACAGGCCGTCGACCACCTCGGGCTCGAGTGGTCACCGCCCTCTGAGCAGGCTCCCAACAGACTCGACGGCTGCTTTCTTTAGAGCCATCTCCCTTCCTGCCGGAACTCCATGCCAAGCTCTCTAAATCGTGGAACGCACCTCTCTCGGCCAGGAACCGATCCCATGTCTCCAACCCTCATTTGCTTAGGTGGACGGCGCCACCGAGAGGGGCTACTCTTCCATCCCCCCGGTCGAGGATTCGGTAGCAGCACACCTTTGCCTGCCCTCTGCGAGATGGCGGTCTAAGCCAGTGCTCCCGTCTAAGGCCTGCAGAACTACTTCCGCCTGTGTTGGCCGCGCCTATGCCGCCGCCGGCCGAGCCGCATCTGCTCTGCATTCCATGGCCGTTTTACAGATCCTCCAAGCGGACCTTCTTCGAGAGTGCGATGAGAAAGGCAGGCACCCAGAGGCTGTTTCAGATCTAAGGAGCGCGACGGATCTCGCCCTTCGCGCCACCAAAGCTGCAGCTCAAGCCCTAGGGAAGTGCATGGCCGTGCTGACTGTGACTGAGAGACACCTATGGCTAATGCTAGCCAACATGGGAGAAGCTGAATGCTCCACATTCCTCAACGCGCCGCTCTCTCCGTCCGGTCTCTTCGGTTCCGCGGTGAGTGGCATTTTTGACCGTTTCTCGGAAGTCCAGAAAGCCACCCAAGCCATGAATCTCTTCCTGCCTCGTCGCGCTAGCTCCTCTGCAGGCTGCCCACGTGACCAGCCTCCTGCACGAGCCTCTTCACAGCGCCCAGCTCAGCAAAGCCAGACTTCTCAGCGTCGACAGGGCGGCCGCCCTAGATCACGCTCAGACAGCCGCCGCAGACCGCCGCACCCCCGCGGGCCTCGGCCTAAGATTGAGCAACTGAAGTCCTCCTAGCTTTGTTGAGGAAACGACGGCTCAGTCCCGCCGCGGCCGGACCACCGTCAAAGCTTCGCCCCCTGTCAGTCCCCTTCTCTCAGGCTACTGCAGTGGTGGATTCAGCAGCCAACAAGCTCCTGCCCGCTTGCCTGCACTCAAATGCCGTTTTCACAGCGACCCAAAGAAATCTTGTAAAAAGCAAACATGCCTTATGTGTAGAAAATGTGCCCACAATCCAGTGTTCACCCCTACACACAAGCATTACACTTCCCGTGTCCCTATCAGAGCCCACTCACATAAAGCGGGCACAGCCAGCTCGAGTGTTAGAGTCAATAAATGCGCCCACGAATCCGTGCGCGCGCCCCTTCTCTGCCCGCTCTGTCACACGGCCAGCAAACACCTCTCTGTATGTAAGTCCCATGCCCGTGACTATGCTTGCGCATCACTTCACAGATGTGACTCTTTCCCCATTCACCTCAATCGGGAAGTCACTCACAGAACAGCCTGTCCCTGCTGTCTGCGATCAGTCATGCATAAGCACAGTAAGCGCGCTCACACATTCTGTTCAGCTCGCTGTGTGCGGCAATCAGGGCGACTTGGCCATTCACCCTCTAGCGTTACGCTTCAAAGCGTGGAAAGCTATCCCAGGGATATCCAAATGGGTGTTAAGCACAATAAAACAGGGCTATTTGCTACAGTTCGATCCGTCGCCCTCCCCGCTTCAGAGCGCGGCTCGAAACTACTGTGAACACGGAAGCAGCCTGCATGCTTCGTTCAGAAACAGCAAACCTTCTGTGCAAAAGGGCCATAGAGAGAGTGCCACCTTCTCTGAGCGAGTCGGGGTTTTACAGCCGTTATTTTCTTGTCCCCAAGAAAGACGGCGGCCTCAGACCAATATTAGATCTCAGGGTTTTGAACAAGGTGCTCGCAAAAAGACCTTTCAAAATGCTTACAATCAGGAAACTCCTCGCGCATGTGCGCCAGGGGGACTGGTTTATTTCTCTCGATCTGAAAGATGCCTACTTTCAGATTCAGATAAATCCCCGTCACAGGCCATTCTTGAGATTCACCTTCGACGGCCAGGTTTATCAATACACCGTCCTTCCGTTCGGCCTGTCTTTAGCACCCCGTACTTTCACGAAGTGCATGGATGCGGCGCTCGCACCCCTGCGGAGTCAGGGCTTGAGAATTCTGAACTATTTGGACGATTGGCTGATTTTGGCACAGTCACATACTGAGCTTCTGTCTCACAGGACAGTTCTCCTCAGTCATCTGAACAGTTTGGGTCTTGCAGTCAATTGGACCAAGAGCTCACTACAGCCCAGTCAGGCAATTTCCTTCCTTGGAATAGAACTAGACTCCATGGCGATGACGGCTCGCTTATCTACACAGCGCGCGCCGTGTTCAGCGACTAGCTGCGTCCTTTCAGATGAACAGCCTCACGCCTCTGAAACAATTTCAGAGAATGCTAGGTTACATGGCCTCAGCCGCAGCAGTACTTCAGCTGGGTTTACTGTGCATGCGCCCGCTTCAGCATTGGCTAAACACCGTCAGGGCGGTGTCAGATCCAGGAACCTCTTCCATCTGACAAAACGCATACTGAGTTGGTCCCAATGCCACCTGCGCTCGCTGAGAGCGACGCACGTGCCAGGCCACCTGAACGACGGCCCAGAAACAATATTTCCCCAGGGGAATGGTCCCTGCACGCTCAAACAGTCCAGAAGTTATGGAGCATATTCGGCAGAGCAGAGATAGACCTCTTTGCGTCAGAAGAGAACTCTCACTGCCCAGTATTTTTCTCGAAAAGCGAGGACGCGCTGGCCCAGGACTGGCCCAACCGCCTGCTTTACGCCTTCCTTCCCGTCTCGCTATTGCCACAGGTAATGCAGAGGATCAGGGAAACGCATCACTCGGTGCTCCTCATAGCCCCGCGCTGGGAGAATCAGACATGGTTCCCGGAGCTTACGCAGCTGTCACTGACAGCCCCGTGGCCCATTCCAGTGAGAGCAGATCTCCTCTCTCAAGCTCGCGGCACGATCTGGCATCCCCACCCAGAGCGCTGGGCGCTGCACGCGTGGGTGATCAACGACTACCCGTCGCTTTGCCAGAAGGAGTAATAAACACTATCATACACGCTAGAGCCCCTTCCACGAGAAGACTCTATGCGTCCAAATGGTCTGTGTTTTCAAAATGGTGCACCGACAGAGACCTGGACCCACGGACATGTGGGGTGTCGTCGCTGCTCGTGTTTTTACAAGAGCTGCTGGATAAGGGCAGATCCCCATCCACGCTCAAAGTGTACATGGCGGCCGTCGCGGCGTTTGCTGAACCCCTGCACGGCCAGTCACTGAAAAAACGAGCTGGTCATCCGCTTCCTCAGGGGAGCTAGAAGGATGAACCCCCCGCGCCCCCCATCGGTTCCTATCTGGGATCTTTCCGTAGTTCTCGAAGCTATGAAAGCCCCCCCTTTCGAACCGCTTCAATCCGTGGATTTGAAATACCTTTCACTCAAAACCGTTTTTCTAACTGCCCTATCACCAGTTAAACGTGTGGGAGACCTTCACGCGCTGTCTGTCAGCGCTGCGTGTCTTGAGTTTGGACCAAGTGACTCCAAGGTCATTTTAAAGCCTAGACACGGCTATGTCCCCAAGGTGATCGGTACTCCTTTCAGAGCACAAATCATTTCCCTATCGGTGCTGCCAGCATCCGATAGCGAACGCGTCGCCAATCTCCTTTGCCCAGTCAGAGCACTGAGATTGTATACTGCGCGCTCCGCCTCTTTCAGACGCTCTGAGCAGCTTTTCGTTTCGTTCGGAGGGCGCACCAAAGGTTTCGCCGCCTCGAAACAGACACTGTCTAGATGGATAGTGGACGCTATTGCTGCCGCGTACGCGTCAAAAGACCTACCATGCCCATTAGGCATTAGGGCTCACTCCACTAGAGGCACGGCCTCCTCGTGGGCATGGTCCAGCGGGATTTCCATTCACGACCTTTGTGTGGCAGCGGGCTGGGCTTCCCCCTCCACCTTTGTCAGATTTTACAATCTGGAAGTGCCCGCCCTGCAGGCAAAACTACTAGCGGTTTAATACGCTACAGCTCCCCTGGTGAGCTGCACTGACGGGACACATTCCACACAGACCGGCACCGCCGCTCTGTCTTTCCCTTCCCACTATGTGCTTATGTATTACACACACACTGGCCCGCACTCTTGCCGGCCAAATATTATTCCCCACTCACAAGGGCTTCCCGGGTCCCCCACCCCGGGGCTCATGCAGTGGATGCTTGGCGCGCACGCCGTTGACAATGGGTTCCCGTGAGCGTAAGCTAGCTTACACAATACGAGAGAACCTCTCGTAAGAGAATGAATCGGTTACCTAACGTAACCTCAGTTCTCTCTAGATGAGGGAACGAGTATTGCGTAGCCGGCGCGTTTCAGCGCCACGCAGCGATTTTCGCTTCATTCAATGAAAACCAGGGTTCCAGCCTACTGAACTTACGCTTATATGCACTCTAGCCACGGCCATTCTGGCGGGCTTTGATACAGTGACGGCGTGGGTGCCTGTCATTGGACGCGAGTTCACTCAAGTTCGTCTATAGGCTGCAGCAGTTGCCGCAGAGCAACCAATGAGCTCGCTAGCTAGCCCGCTCAAGGTATGCAGCTGCTGCACTGCGTTGACAATGGATACAAAATTAAGGATAATTTTTTGGCTTCAATATCTCAGAAAAGATTAATCTTTCCCGTAGCGTAAGCTAGCTTACGCAATACTCGTTCCCTCATCTAGACAGAACCGAGGTTACGTTAGGTATCCGATTCGTTAACCATTATGTTCTGTTGAGACTGACTTTTTTCCCTTCTGGATCCCAGAGACGCCATTTTATGATGTATACCCTCTATTTCAAAGTAGACATGTATATACATGTATATCTTCTCAGAAATATGACTGTTATCCAATATAGTAAATAGAATAGGTCAATCTGACCCTGACAAAATAAATAAACAAATGAATGAAAAATACGCAAAACAGGTCTTACATTTTAGACGCAATCAATGCATCGTGTGTTATACGTTAGGGTAGCTTTTGTGGACAAAAAGAGGAGGCACTGGAGAAAAACAACCAACTAGTTCTTCTTGATCTAAAAACTGTGCTGGATTGAGCTAATGGCTAAAAATTACCCTTGAAAAGTTCATAACAGAAGTTCATAAATTATGTCTTTCTGTAATCTACTATACAGTCTAACCATAGCTTTTTGTCCACCCCTTTCATCAGTCAATTACTTTAACTATGATTTTGTTATTCATCAATAAGTACAGACTGATCACATTGTGAATTCGATGACATGAGCTTCAAAGTTCTGCTAAAATCAATCTGTAGTAGTGCAATGTGAACACTGCCCCTAGTGGCCGAAGCTGAAAGTGTTGTTGAGGTGAAACATCCTCATGGTGCCAAAAGCGAGTTGTATTTTTAGTTGTGAATTATGTTGTACAGTCAACAGCAATGCATATTTTATTTAAGCTACTCGCAAACCTACACTCCAACATTAAACTTAACCGTCAGTGAGGTAAAGATGTTAATTTATTTAAAAAAAAAATCAAGCTCTAAACCAGGGTTCGGCTGCCTATTGAGGAACCCTGGTTTAGAGCTTGCATTGTTGGCCTGCGCTAAAGACCTGATCACACAAAATCCGTGAGGATTATGTGAGACAAAGTTCTATATACACACAGTGCATAATTTTTTTTTAATGAAAAACTATTTCACCCCTGCACAGTAGGTGGTGCTGTTGCTGTTCTACAAACATTTATACAAGTCTCCTGCTCACATCTTCAGCATTTAGAGATGAATATATTGAATTATGTTAAAGCATTAATTTACCTTATTTGGTATAACTGTTTCATTATGTTCTTTCCATGGTGTTGATGCGTTCTATGAGTGTATAATCTGTGTTTTTATGCGAGTGAGATGAGTAAAGAATGCTGTTGCATAATTATACGTTCTGTTTATATTTGCACATATATTTTGCCACAAGTATATTCCAAACGGACTCCCAAAGTCAACTACTGTTTTCGTAATTGCTGGATTAATTTCTGGACAATAAAACAGGAAATATGATACAAATATACATGGAATAGTCCACATTAGGAATAACACTGGACAGAATATTTTTTTATGCATACACTACTATAATTTTTTTTTATAATAAAACTCTGGCTCACAGTCATTTCTTAATTTAATTATTGCAATACTTTGCTTTATTGTACTTAAGAACAATAACAATATTTATGATAATATGTCTAATAATTGAATCTGCAGTAAGGGAAAGTGCAGGGAGTAGATCCAGTTTGGAGATCACTTGACTCGCATGGAGATCCAGATTGTTCATTAAAGTTTTCTTTTTTTTTTTTTCAGCAAGCAAAGTTGTGTAGATTTGTGTATCTGTATACACATTTTCTTTTTCATAATTCTTTGAATAAATAAAACAGGCTACTAATACTGAGAAAAATAACTAATAAAAATATGAATATTAATGTGTGACTCTTTTAATAATAAAATCAACAATAGTAATAATAATAATAATAGCAGCAGCACAAATAAAATTGTCATTACATCGAAGGCCGTGGCCCTTGACTTTGTATTTGTGGCAGGGCCTGGTTGTGATTCCGCACACCCGGCCCCTAATTAGGCTGATGGAGCCCGAGATTGATAAGGCCGGAGACAGCAGTGTAACAGAGAGAGTGTTACGGACAGCTGTCTGACACCTGTGTGAGTTAGTCTTTTTGGTTATTAAAATAATATTTATATTGTAAAGCCGGTTCTCACCTCCTCCTTTCCCTTTTACCTCGTCACCATATTGTTGACAGAATTTGATCCTTGGTGAAAACTAATTGGGAGCCATGCTCTAAACCATGGACACCATTGTTTATGCGAACACTACTTGGTTTCCTCGGGACCAAAACCTGTGTCTTAGGCTATGTTCAGAATGCAGGCAAATCAGATTTTTTCTCAAATCAGATCTTTTTAGGCAGAATGTCCACACTATTAATTGCAAGTGATCAACTCAGAGTTGCGCGTTCAGACAAAACCAACCTATCTGAATGGGTTGCTTTGGTAACGACGTAGGCATACCCACGTAACGATGCTTTCAAAACAGATGTGGGAAAAATTTTGTTTTTTTCCTCCAAATGGCACTCTCAAATAAGCACCCTGTCCAGTCGCAGTGCAGAACTCCTCCATCGCACAAGAAAAACTCATTGTGTGTGTCACGTTAAGAGTGGCGAAAAAGACCATTTGAAATCTGATTTGAGCAGCCAGAGCGTGTGAGAAAATCAGATTTCAATCGCATTTGAAATCACCCCTCGATGTGGTTTGAATTAGATTCTGAAAAATCAGATTTCATGTGTTTTTTTCTGTCCAGACTATCAAAAACTCATCTGGATACAATCTGGATATGCAAAAAATCAGTAAACACAATGACTTCCTGGTACCCATGGGACCAGAATCCATGTCTCGGAGATTGCATGCATAACACACTATCAGTAACACAATGGGGAGAGGTAAACACGTTTGAATTGATACAAAAATGTTGGATAGGGATGGCGCTTGTCAGTAATGCAGCAGAATGGGTTCGATTTCAGGGTACATGCACATGCAATGACACAATATCAGTCAATATCATTTGTGATCATGCTGATCAGTAATACTTCAAATGTTTGGTAATACCTATCAATTATTTAGTATTTAATACCTAGTTGTTATGAAATGTCAGGTGTCTTGAATACATTTCCATTGTTATTGACATTTACAAGAGTGCTGATATGTTTCATGTTTTTATTTGAGTGCTGCTGTCAATTGTTGCCCTCTGTTGTAAAGGAATACAATAGACATGAAGAACATTCCTGAGACTAATACCACCTCAGTTTATAATTCCCTAAGAGACTCATTATAAAGCCAAGACTCAAGGAAGTGATTAATTCAGAGGGTTTTGATATTAGTTTTGATGGAGCAGGCAGTCTACTGGAGCGTGAAAGAAAGATCTGTGAGCTGAGGATGGAAGGGAAGGGGCTGAAGTGACTGGGCAGGCTACTGTTTTAAGTTACCTCTACAGTCACAACTGATCTACAAAGTTAATCCATACTGCTCTGAATTCATGTCACCCTTCTTATCTTCAAGCATCTCTGAAACAGAAGGCTGCTTCAGAAAAGAATGCTTTAGCTCTTTTTTCCTCACTAGAATTTTAGAGTGGATAAGACACATTTGTAAAAAGTAATGTATGTATTATCACAGTGGTTCCAAATTCATTTTTAGGCTTGTTTTAGAAAGGGGCAGCAAAAATCAGATTTTCTGGCATTTTTGACTTAGATCCATCTAGTTGTTTGTAGTCTGAACAGCAAAGCGAAATACGATTTTTACAAACCCAATCCAAACCACATCCATACATGGTTCGAAATAAGATAAAAATCTGATTAATGGAAATCTGTTTCAGTCAGATCAGATCGGACTTCAAGTATTTTTTTCGTCACTCAGGACGAGACGTGACTGTAACAACATACAGTACACAATGCGCGATAGTGTCTACAGCTGTCTGAATTCACTCATTTACACTCACTATGTACAGAATGGCGAATGGGGGAACAATTGAGCAATCTCAGAAACAGCATATGAATTAATGTGTAAATACAGTAATGCCTTTGATGTTTACAGTATGTTATTATGTGTTACATAAGTTCAGTGCTGTGGTGAGATGTCATAATCGCTGTAAGCATGGGAAACATTTTCAGTTTACCAGCCTCTCCTTCCACAATAAATGCTACTCTAAAATGACTCTTGACATTGTGCAGTCATTATTATGGCAACCGATAGTGATGTACCATATGCTAAACTGTCTGAAACAATAGATGCAATTCCATTACTTGCAAAATGACAGTGCAGACAGTCCATCCTAAATATTGGATTTAAAAAAATAAATCAGAATTGGGTGCTGTTTTAACAAAAATTTTGTTTTTTAGCTGTGCTAAAAAAGGTTTTTAGGTTCACTTTATAAAATTATCTTCTAAATGTGCTGTCAAACACTGGGCTCCTGATAGTTAGAAAGTAGGCCTCGTTACTCAAATAGAAACAGGGTTTACTCTAGGGTTTTATGGGCAGGGAGAGGAGAGTGGTTGTTGTAGTCCACGAAAAATTATATTTGTCAATTTGTGTTTGAAATACAACTGAAGAGAAGACGGATGTCTGGTTTCATTGTTTTTTAAGTTTTGATGTGCAGTGCTCTCAATGTATCCTATTCTAGACAATATGGTACCATTTTCTGGGTTTCTGGTAATTTAATATACACAAGGACATACTGAGCCCTGCAGAATCTGTTAATCTTGAAAACTCCTCCTGCTCACATTTTGCTGGTGCAGCTTTCTGACTGTGATGCACTACATAGATCGTATGATGCAAAGGATTATACGTATGTTCATATGCTTCTTTAATTTATTTGGGGGAGCATATTGCCAGAAGTGGCTTTAGTTTTAGCATGTTCAGAGTGATGCATTGTAGTAACCCTGGATTTCTTATTATCTTTCGCTCTCTGGAAACAGTGTGGAAATGCGATTAGAATGATAGATATATTCATCAATGGGGTGAGTCAAGTGCAATAACCCCAGTCATGCAAATGCAGAATCTCAGATAGAGATGCTGAATGACAGTGGGTGAGAGTGTGTGAAAGAGAGAGAGAGAGAGAGAGAGAGAGAGAGAGAGAGAGAGAGAGAGAGATGCTACACTTTTCTACTGTTAAAGACCCATGAAATGGCATGATGAGCGGAGTTTTCATTTCATGCAGTGGAAACAAGAAATTGGGGAGGACATATCAAAGGGTTCTCCCCTTTTTAAAAAATCCAGTAGCCTTTAATTTATATCACAGAAGTAAACCATAATTTGCTACTTGAAATTGTCAGTGGCAGTTGGGAGGGGATGTTCTAGAATGCATTTTCCTGGACAAAAATTTGTATAGACCTGTGTGTGCAATATGATACATTTTAGGTCTGTTGTAGGCATCCTCTGGAATTGTCAGAACCGGCCGGTCGGGGGACAGCAGTCATGTGTCCGGAGGCGAGGGATTGGCATCCGGGGTGCCGGGACTGACGGTGTTACTTTTTAAAAGATATAGGAACTGTGGAACATAAATATTATTCTGTTTCATTTGTGTTTTAATGAGAGTCCACCATGAAAACATGGCATGTTATATGCAGCACTATATCATTTTAATGTTGACTGCAATCAGTAAACTTGGACTTGTCTCAGGGGCATAGATTCCAGGGGGGATGGGTGGAAGTAACTCCCCAATAATAAAAACAAGCAAGTACAACCTTCAGCAACAAGCCCCCCCCCCCCATATTTTTGCCATGATCAATGGATACATGCACATTTTCACACTGTAACCTCCGATTTTCAAGCCAAATCTATGCCCTTGACCAGTCTATCAACATATAATGTAACATATGCAACATATTACATGTTTAGATGATGTCTCACTTTGTCTGACAGGTACAAGAGGAAGCCCTGTTATCCTTATAATCACCTCTAAATAATAAACTACTAATCATAGAAAGCTTTCATTCCCCTCTATGGCAAGAGGTCATGAGCATCATTTAGCTAGAGTATGCATTCACTCAATGTTATGAAGGCTCAGGGGCAAATATACCACTGAAAGTGACAAAAATACTGCAGATATTTAAAGTACGGGGGCCAAAAATGAATGGCCAAAAGATTCAAAGCTACACAATCTACTATGACTGTAAACCATAGAAAGCTGTAAAATTGAATTTAGGGATGGGCCAATTAAAATGCATTCATGCTAAGTGTTTGTGTTATGAAATTTTGTGCATTATTTACTGTGGCTTAGTTATTTGAGGTTAATTTGATTTTAAAATCAACAGCCATTTTATTATTTAATTGAAGTATTTCATATAAACACATGCTGTAGTGTATTTTTTCTTATGGTTATAGAATAAATATATCCTCATGAAGGAAAGAATGCCCACAAAAAATAAATTAAAGGGGGAAAATATTACACCATAATAAAAAGTTGGTTGCCTGGGCTTGGGTTAATGTATCAAAGGTTGGCATGAAGAGGATTGGAGGGTTACCATACTGTATGTCACAAGCTGAATCACACTTCATTCTAGACAGTGATTTCTTTAAATAGTTTCACATGAGAAAAAAAAATACAAACAACTTGTGCTTCACCTGTTGCAAATTACTTTTTATGAAATAAGATTGTTTATTATACATAAAAGTGGCTGGCTTGCATGTTCAGTTTCTTGTGTTAGTGTCTATTCATGTCTGAAGTGAGTGTAGTGCCAGATGTTAGACTTGTTGTACACATTTCGATAAGTGTAAGCATCTTAAACAATCATATGGGTCTACGATCACATCACAGCGGATTATGAGAGTAACAAGTGACTGCGGTGGTGATGTGCTGCCTCCCACTATCTCTTCCTGCTGTGAGCATTAGCTGCGACTCTGTACAAACATGTTAATGGTAGCAGCTTGAAGTTAATTGTAGAGAAAACCAGGGTATGCTGAACAAATATCAGATGCAAGGTGTCCGTGCTGGTGAAATTAAGCAATTAAACTTTTCATTTACCTCTGAAATCATGCCCTTAAAACTTTTACGTCGATGATGCCAAAGTCAACTTGTAACTCCAAACTTGGCCACACTTTACATTACAGTGTTTGAAGGCTGGGTGGTTTAATGGTAGACATGTGTCAGCCGGTAGATATTTTGAAATACCGTTTGTACTACTTTAAAACCGGGCGTGCATCCTCTCGGCCCAGCCACGCCCTCCTCCTCGTCACAGTAACATTATTTACAATCGAGAAACAATATTTAGCAATTTTGTGATTCTACTAAATTGGCCTGTTTTGCCATCTACTGTAGCAGGTAAAAGACCTAAACCCAAACACGTATAAAGACGGAAACATAAGTCTACTACCCAGCACACCTGACATCTCTGAAAAGTCTGTTTTAGATCTTTTCATCTGGAAAGCATCACAATCTATTTAACATCTACTAAGCATCATAAAAAGATCAGATTTACAAACAGTTTAAACCATAAATGTCTTATTGTCATTCGTCTTATAGACAAACAACAGATGAGCAAACAACATTAAAACACATACACATCAAATGGATGAGATATATGTGTGCTATCAGGCTATTATTAGACTACTCGAGAATATTGTGAAAATAAAGCATATGCATAGATCTAGCGGGAAGATCTCAGGATTCATTCTATCGGGCATCCCATCCAGTCCCAATACAGCTTCCGTTTTATAAGCCCTCTCAGCTGCCTTTCGTTGTTGGCATACTTCCGTTGCAGTAAGTATCTCTAAATTCAATGAATCCCAATAATCCAGAGTCTTTTCTGACAGAACTCCAGTGAAATTGGTACACCTGCATTGTATTGCTTTTATGTATAATTGATGAAGGGCCGCATCTAAAGCTTTACATAGGGGAGTGGTTTGTACATAAGACCTAAATACAACATAAATATATGTATATTAAATACAACCTATAGTAAATAAAAATCAATAGAAATAGGAAAACATATTTTATAATGGAGTCTAACACAGTCATTATCAGCAACAATTAATTACAATACATATTTTATTCCGTCAAATGAAACAAAGTGACTGCACAGTGGTTCAAGTGAATCGGTGAATAATTTATTAAATAATGTATTAACCGAGCAATGATAGGATCATGATCATAAAATGGTTCCTGTTACATTTGTGAGTACTGACAAAACATTTCCATAAAATGTAATTACTTTGTAACATTGCTTGTATATAATTATTCATTAAAGAAAAACAACAGTTTAATAGGTTATGACAGTTATTCTTCTTCAGTTATTGTTCTGATTCTGAATAATGCATAATGCAATATAAGATCAGGTAATGTTAGCAGCGGCCAGTTTTCTAATCAATTTAAATGATTCTGTATTATGCATTTTAACAACTAAAGCACCTTTGGCACAGTTTTCTTACATAGCATTCACATATAGTCTGCATTCTGCCATCTTAGGAATCATATGGTCATCTGAAAGACAAGGATGGATTAAAAAGTAGAGAAAAATTGTTTCCTTGTTTCCACTGTCCACTTTTTCACATGGTTGCAAAGATGAGACAGCAGAAAATATTTTTCCCCTCTGCTCAATTTTGTGTGGTAAGTTCTTAATCATAATCACTGAGCTTTGGTGAATTTACTTGTTTGTGTTCAGTGGAGTACAGACACGGAAAAAAATGAGAGCCCCAGCCTCTAATATTCTATTGACTTTTTTTTCAGTAGTGTAATACAAAGACCTCAAGTAAGGGGACAAGGGGCAAGCCCAGGTGAAATTATTATCAGGTGCATCTCAGCCAATGAACATGAGCCAAGACCCCATCACTTAGAAACCATGGGCAGTAACAGGAGACCAAAGTAACATCCCTATTCAGCTGGCTTCATGATTCCCATCAGAATTTTAACAATGGGGCTACAACAATTGGCCTTAATGTTTGGCCTGCAGGTATTTTATTTTATTTTTTTTACTCAGTGCTTCATGAATAGGGCTGGGTATCAGCACAGATGCTCCAGTTCGATTCAATTTAGTTTAGTTTATTTATTTGCACATATAACATTTAAAATACTACTTTACAAATCCATTAACGAAAAAAAAAAAAAAAGAACAGAAAGAAAAAAACATACTGTGCGGGAGAGAGTGAGAAGACCATGAGGTCTTATAAAACCACTTCCCCAAAATCTCATTAAATGGACATAAAATTACATGATCAAGCAAGACAATACAATCAATACATCAATCATTTTAATATAACAAATTAACAAGATAAACTTAATTATGTTAACATTTTTTTCAGCTCTCTTTTAAAAGAGTTTAGAGTGATTTTAGTCTTTAAAACGGTGTCTAAATGATTCCAGAGGGAAGGCCCTCTGTATTTCAGTGTAGATTGATTAGCTGTAGTTCTACAAAAAGGAAGATAAAAATCTTTACAACGCCTTGTGGAATAGGCATGAACATCCAAAGAATAAATGAAAAAATTATTAAAAGCTCTGGGCATAATATTTGTCATATTCACATACTTATACATAAAAATATTTATGCAATAGATGTTAACATTTAATATTGTCAAGATGTTATATTTTATGAATAGCGGAACTGATGATGACAATCTATTTGAATTACTCATAATTCTCAAGAATTTCTTTTGTATTAATAAAATCTTATTTAAATATGTTTTGCATGTTGCGCCCCAAATAATATTACAGTACAGAATGTGGGGATAGATTAAACTGTAATATAATGTTTTCATACATGAAATATCAATTAAAGAGCGAACTCTACTCAATATACCAACAGATTTCATTATTTTTCTGCAAACATGTTGAATATGATATTTCCAGGTTAGTTTTTGGTCGACAATGACACCTAAAAAATTTTATTTGGTTCACTTGGCTAATTTTTAAACCATCAATTGATACCTCTATGTCCTGGCAATCTCCTTTGTTTTTTTTTACTAAAAATCATAAAATTAGTTTTTTGTATATTAAGAGAGAGTTGATTAACTTTAAACCATTTAGAAATATTTTGTCATTCTTCATTTGCTTCTCTTATTAATGTGTCAACGTTAGAATGAGATAATAGAAGACATGTATCATCTGCAAACATGAGTGGCATAACATTTTTACATACAACTCTTAAATCATTGATATAAATTAGAAATAATAGAGGTCCCAAAATGGACCCCTGCGGTACCCCACAGAAAAATTGTCTCCTATTTGAGCTCAGGTTGTTAACATAAACAAATTGCTCTCTCTCTTCCAAATAGTTTTGTACCCAAGTTAAGGCTATATGTTTAATGCCATAATTTTCTAATTTTGCTAAAAGAATATTATGATTTACAGTGTTGAATGCTATCGACAAGTCTACAAATATACCAATAGTGTTATTTTTCTCATGCAGATTTTTTTTAATTTTATCGACAAACTGTAGAAGATCCATTTCTGTAGACATGTTCTCTCTGAAACCATACTGGTGATAATATAAGGTCAAATTTTCTGTCAAGTGTTTTAATATCCTTTTATAAACTAATTTTTCGAGTATTTTAGAAAAGAAAGGTAATAGTGAAATAGGTCAATAATTGTTAAATACATGTGAATTCCCAGACTTAAACAAGGGAATTACTTTAGCTAATTTGAAATCTCTTGGTACAACGCCTGTTTTGAGTGACAAAGAGAGAACATAAGTTACAGGCTCAATAATATAGCAAACTACTTTCTTTATGAGACTAGCTCTAATTTCATCATGTCCTGGAGCTGTGTCCTTCATCTTTAATATAATTTCAAGCACTTCATTAGAAGTTGGAGGATCAAATTCATTTAAGCAAGGATATGGCAAATCAAAAATTTGAGAAGAGAATTTTCCTGTATTCGTAATATTTTTTGCCAGTGAGGGACCAACATTCACAAAGAAATCATTGAAACCGTTTGCTATATCGATGGTGTTTTGATAATTCTCTATACCATCGGATAATTGACCTGGAATTCCTCGAGTTATTTGTTTTTTATTTAATAATTCATTTATAACATTCCAGGTCTTTTTTATATTTTCACAAGAATTTCCCAACTTCTCAGAAAAATATTTTTTCTTGGCATCTTTTAGAACTTTGCTGAATTTGTTTTTATATTTTTTATAGTACGCAATATTTAACGGTGTGGGGCTAATGAGAGATTTTTTATACAACTTATTTTTAATAATGGAGGATTTTCTTAATGCAGGTGTAAACCATGGCTTAGAAATATTTCTGTTTTTACTTCTACTTTGTACCAGAGGAAAACATTTATTAAACAAAGATGAGAATATATTCATAAACGTCTGATAAGCTATTTCGGCATCCTGATGTCCGAAAACATGATTCCATGATATCTCAGCCAGTGACCTTTTAAAAGACTCAACAGATTTAAAACTAAGTCTACGATGTTTCATACTATAGGTTGGCTTTTTTTGCTGAGAATTTGTAAAAAGCAGAAATACAGGGAGATGGTCTGAAATATCAGTAAGCATTACACCTGATGTGATTGAATTTACAAAATGATTAGTTAGTATATTGTCAATTAAGGTTGCCGATGAACATGTTATCCTTGTTGATTTATCAATAAGTGGATAAAAATAATAAGAATAAATTGTATTTAAGAACTCAATAGAGGAATTTGATTCATGTTTCAAAAGATCAATGTTGAAATCTCCCAGAAGAATGCAAGTCCTATTCTTAGCACTTATAATCTCCAGCATAGAGGACAAAGCCTCATTAAAAATGTCAATATCATTGTCAGGTGGTCGATAAATGCAACCAATAATTACAGTTTGACCCCCAAAACACCCACATTTTTGAATTTCTATAAAAACTGCTTCTGCATCAGTTTCAGAAAAATAAATACTCAGATCTTTCCTTTCAAAAAACTCAAAATCGTCATGAATAAAAAGGGAAACTCCACCACCCTTTCTATTAGTTCTACAAAAATGTACTGCGTTATATTGAGGTAAGGAGTAAAATTGTCTGATGTCCTCATTTAGCCACGTTTCAGTCAAAGCAAGCACAGAAAACTGATGTTCTAAAGTTGATAGAAACTGTATGAATAAGTCAAAATTTTTAGGTAGACTACGGGTATTCAAATGAAAAGCGGAAAACATGTCCACATTATAATTTAATTTCTTTTAAACAGTGCATTAAATTCAACTTCATTATTATAATGACATGTATCTCTCGACCTTAAGTTTAAACTATTTTTATCTGGGTCAACCAAGTCATTATATGATCTATCCTCATCAATATCATCTGGATTAAAGACCAAATTACCTGTAGAGAAACTGTGTAAAAATGACATAAAGACTTAAAAAAAAAAAGAAGAAAAAAAAAAACAAAAAAAACAAAGGCAACAGTTAAATACCTTTACATGTAAGGCATTTCAACTGGATCGAGGTGGATGTACAATCAGTTGGTCATACTTTAGAAAGGCGATGTTCCCCTTTTTCCTCTCTTCTCTAAGTTTAGATAGCAGTTCCTTACGCTTCGTGCGGACCTTGTCAGAGTAATCCTCATTGATATAGATGTTTGTGCCTTTTAGGAACTTTGCTCTCTTCAGTATTTCTTGTTTGTCCTTGTACCGAAGAAGTTCAATCAGAATAGATCTTGGTCGACCAGTAGAATCATATTTCCCAATTCGAAGTCCTCTTTCAAATTCATTATGCTTTGGTTCTATTTTAAGATGCTCCAGAAAAAGTTTCTTCACTTTTGCTTCGGTTTCAATCCATGTTTCAGACTTTGCATCAGGAACTCCATCGATCACAACGTTCTTTTTTCTTGATATGTTATCCATGTAATCCAGTTTACCTGTCAAGCTGTTTGAAGAAGCCTGGTATTCGCCAAAACTTTCTGCAATGGCTTGATGTTTTTCTGCCATCTTGCTTGATTTAGCTTTTATCTCATCTACTTCAGCCTGAGAAAACTGGAGACTTGTTTTTAAGTCCTGAACGTCTTTAGTCACACTTTGGACATCTTTGAAAAGACTGTCCATGCGAACACACATAGAGTCCACAATCACTTGAACACAAGATTTGAAACTCTTCTCTTGTTGATCAAGAAGTTCTTTAAAATAAGTCTTTAGTTGTTCAAGCATCTCCTGAACCACAGGCAATGAGATAGAGTCGTCCTCACCTTTTCTTGGCATTTTGATGTTTTCAAAGCTTGATTTGTAAAACCAGGCTGGGCCAGCTTGAGTAGGCCCTATATACAATCTGTCAAATATCACTTTAGTTGTCAGCCATCCACCTTTCGTAATCCACAATCCAAATGTATCTTGAAGTGTGTTTTGGAAAAATATAAGTATGGTTATTCCAAAGTGACGTTCAACCATAAAAATAATAAAATACAAGTTCATTAGATCTTGCTAAAACTCATGCTGCTAGCAGCAATTCACAAGATTCAATTCCAATTTCAATTCACAAGATCTTGGGTAGATTCTATTCTATTCTTGATTCGATTCAATTAATGTAGATTCAATAAAAACCTGAAAATCAATAATACTATTTGCAGAGATGTTTCTGAAACTGTACAGGGAACCCCAGTTTTCAAATGATGAATGTAACGGGAGTTATGGAAAGGAGGAGGCGAGAACCAGCTTGACAATATAAATTATATTTAATTAAGAACTTAAACCAAAAGACACAAACACACACATATGACGGACAGCTGCCTGTAAACACTCTCTCTCTTTCGCACCACCGTCCGCAGTTGGTCTTTATACCTCTCAGAGGCTTGATTATCCTGATAAGGGGCCGGGTGTGTAGAATCACGACCCGGCCCCACCCTCCTCCCTGTCACAACGAATTAATACAAAGAAATTAAGATAACCACAAACCTGTATATTACACTTATTTTTCATGTTCACATAGGTACATTCCTTAAAACAGAACCCACCTCTCTATTTCAAAAGCATACAATAAGAGTACCCAATATCAATATCATAGTTGAAAATAAAATGGGCAAGTCAAAACAGTCACATGCCATGTAAAAAAAAGATCAGGTTACTTTACATTAAAGATGTCAAAACATAAAATCTCAACTCATTAACTGTAACATGGAGGCTGCAAGCCTATGAACATTGTAGGAAACTGGCTCAAACTAGCACTGCCTCATTGGAATATAGTAAGCCTACTAGCTTTTTTTGTAAACAAACCTAAACCTCAAGTCATCATCCAATGCAGATTTGAGTTCCTTAATGACGGTGGAATCACTGATAGTCTGGTGGATCTCAAGTAGCTGTGTGTGCAACCGTGCAATGACAGATAGGGTAGCGGATCTCTCCCCAGACATCGCTAGCGTTGCAGCCTTCATCAGCCGAAGAGCTTTCACAATGTCCTATACCAGTGTTATGTCTGCCTCTGTCAGGGAGCAAAGATAATTTTCGCTCCAGCAGACTTCTGGAGAAAGCAGTGTTGCTGAGATTGCTGGTTGTTGTTCCAAAAATCTGTCGAGCATATCCAGCACACTGTTCCACCTGGTCACCATGTCAATTTTAAGTTTGTGACAGGGTAAGTTTAGAAACATTTGTTTTTCTTTGAAAACTTTGTTAGCGTAAGTGCTCCTATGAAAGAATGTCATAGTGCGCCTATCACGACCAAGCAACCAAAAGACGACTGGCAGGTTCAGCGCAGCTTGCGATGCCAGATTTAGTGTGTGATCAAAGCTAATGTGGAGCATAGGCAATATGGAGCAGCTCCATGGCACGAATCATGTTGGCAGTATTATCGGTCACAATGACGGGATCTTTCTTAGTGAGCTACCACTCTTCCAAAGTTTGTGAAAGCATTGCAGATATATTTTTCCCTGTGTGGCTAGCCTGTATAGCCCTAGTCTGTAACACATTTGAAACGAGAACCTAGTCATCACGTATATAGTGGCAGGTAATTGTGACATAAGTGTCTTGACTCCTTGACGTCCAACCTTCGCATGTGAGGGCCACCCTAACCGCTGACTGTAGGGACAGAGCAATGTTTTCTTTACCTCGTTATATAGTCTCAGGATTACCTCTTCGCTCATCAGTTTATGGCTAGGGATAGAATAACAGAATCTGTGGTTTTCCACAGTACTGAATAGCCTCATATATTTGCAAATAAAAATTGCAATTGACAGTTTCAATTGACATTTTCTATTTTTGGTTGTCTGTTTGGTTGTGGGGGTGTTAAAACCTTCCTCTCTGGGTGATGTCTTGTCAAATGGTTCCATAGATTGGTAGTATTACTACTCTATTTAACCTCATCATTGCAAATCATGCATGTTTCTTTGCTCCTGTCTACAGTATCTTGGCCGTCATGCTTGCCATCCATACCAATGCCTGAGTTAACGCTGATGCACCTGTATCTGCCATGTTAAGCACTGAATGATTTAATCAACAGGCTTTCCTTTGTAACTTTGCGCAAGGTAAATAAGAACGTGACATCTAGAGGAGAAGACTGTTAATAAAAGGATTCACGTTAATCAGATGCAGTAGAATCTTTTGTTAAACGTTTGCGGAAATAAATACAAAAAAAGATTGATTGATGGCTTTTGAAAATCCAAATCGAACTGACCACATTTAAAAAAATGATTTACAGACAAATGGATTTTTTTGCCCAGCCCTATTCGTGAATATGAAACATAATAGGATCACACGGTACCATATTGTCATTACATTACAGAATGGTGGAATTTTTGCTGTCATAATGTTATTAATGTTTAGAGCATATTTGGTGTGTATGCGCAGTGAGTGATGTAGATATCTCTGAAATCTGATGAATTTTGAAAATGGGTGGCTCTGTAAAGTCTCTTCACTTTATTAAAGGTGCAATATGTAACATTTTGCATGTAATATTCTTATTTATTTGCCAATGTGTGAACAGCTTATAACGTAACTTAAACAATGAGACCTTCCTAGGTTGAATGTTGTGGTGCATGTAGAAATAAAGGGCACACGACTACCAATAACAAAACAGGGTCTTTTAATTTTTCTCTGTCAAAGTGGTTAAAAATGTCATTTAAATCTTAAGCTTCACAGACAGGTCATACTACTTTAAAAATGCATCACACATGGACTGGGGTACTCAAATAAACCAAACCAAACCTCACAAAACAAACAAAAGAAATCAAACTCAAGATACCAGGTGCCAAATCACAGCAATCCAAAACCAAATAAAATTACAAACTTAGTATCCCCAGACCATCCTGATAACCCAGCTGTAATATGACCCCAGCCAGCTCAAAGATAAATATAGCTTATAAATACAGGAGATGAATAAATATAATAGTTATGACCCCTTTAAATATTACTCAAGCTCTAGGTATACAAATAGCTAAAGGTGGTATAAGCAAGTATAAATCACGTGAATACAGTGGTGGCACACACACCTACACACAAAACCACACATCAGTATCACACATTTCCATTTCAGTATAAAAGTACACAATCATCAATATACTCACTTTTGTAACATAGGCTTCACCCCAAAAGTTTTGATTCTACACCTGTGGATGTATATAGTCTCTGTAGAACATCTTGGGTTACTTAACTGTAACCCCTGTTCCCTGATAAAAGCGGAACGAGATGCTGCGCTTACTTAGCACTTTGGGAACAACTTTAGGTGTGACCAGCTGTGAATATTTGTGCAACACGTCAATTAAATTTACCATAATTTATAGCCTCTGCTGGTGACAACATTGGATGCACCTGTAGCAGGGCTATAAATAGATGCGTCACAGGTGCATCGTCAGGTATTTTGGCGGAAGAGCAGTCCTGGGGCATCCCAGTACGGCAATGAAGCGCAGCATCTCATTCTGCTTTTATCAGGGAAAAGGGGTTACAGTTAAGTAACCCGAGAGGTTCCCTGTCAAAAAGCTACACTTTGATGCTGCGCTGACTTAGCGCTTTGGGAACGAGAATACCCACGCCGCCGCATTGTGGATGTCCGGACCCCTTACGGTTGTGTTGCGTGCTCACGAGAGCACGAGAGGTCTCAGACATGAGCTTGCGATGATGACTCAAGGACATAAGAGCCCGGAGTGGCATGACCATCCAAACTATAAAATCTTATGAATGTGTGCGGAGAGGACCAGCCTGTTGCATTACAAACATGCTGCAGAGGGACACCTCTAGACATGGCTTTAGAGGAGGCGACCCCTCTGGTAGAGTGAGCCCTGATACCCACTGGCGAAGCTTGACCAAGCGCCTCGTAGGCCAGGGCAATAGTGTCCCTCATCCAATGCGACATAGTCTGCTTTGTGGCGGCCGCCCGGCAAACGAATAGTTTCCCTGACATAAGCCACTGGCTAGTGCAGTGGACATAAGTCTGAAGGGCACGGACTGGACAAAGTCTGTGAAGTCTTTCCTGCTCCGGCGTTGTAAACGGCAGGGAGCAGAAGGCTTCAAGAGTGACCGGATGTACAGTCGAGAAAGGAACCGTAGGCATTTAGCCATTCCTGGGGCAAAATCTAGGCAGGCTGGCAAGACAGACAGAGCCTGTGGATGCCCAATTATTTTTAGAGAAGTAATTTCCATAAGAAAAAAACATATTAAGAGTCAGAAGTTTATCAGACGCTGACTCTAGAGGTTCTAAGGGGGTCTCAACCAGACCCTCAAGGACTATTGCTAAATCCCATGAAGGGATCCTGGTCCTAGCAGGAGGTCTCAGTCAAATGGCTCCATGAACAAAGCGAGCGAGCAGAGGATGTCTCCCCAACGGCACCCCATCAATCAAGGCGTGGCAAGCCGATAGAGCGGCCACGTAAACCCTGAGAGTGGCGGGGCATGTGCCTGCTGATAATTTTCCTGCAGAAAGTCCAGAACTGAAGCAATCTGGCAGTTAACTGGATCTGCATTATGTGCACTGCACAATCTTTCAAAGACACCCCATTTATTGGCGTAACTTCTAATAGAGGGAGCTGTTCAGCCTCCCGTCTAGAAGAGGCAGGGCTGGGTGGCCGACAGCCCCTCCCCCTTAGTGCGGCGAGGAAGGAATAGCCCAAAGGCTTCCTCATGGCTTTTTGCCTTCTGAAACCTGGTGATAACTACATTCATAGTTTCACCAAATAAGCCAGAAGGCGAAACCAGGGCATTCAGAAGGAAAACTTTGTCCTTATCTCTGATGCCCTACAGGTTGAGCCATAAGTGTCTCTCAGTGCTGACTAAAGCAGTCATAGACTGGCCAATGGCGCGACGAAGCACAGAGAAATTCTCTTCGTCGACCGTGTTGCCCGCACTCAGGCCTTTCAACAGATCATCCTGGTATGCCTGTAACACTGCCATAGTGTACAGGGCACCACCAGCCTGACCTGCTGCCTGATAAGCCTTCCCTACAAGCGTGAAGGTTGTCCTGCACGGCTTTGTAGGGAGAATGGGTCTCTTTAGCGATGATGTCGGCCCAGGCGAGAGATGCAATGCAATTTTTTTGGCCACCAGACATAAACCTGTATTCTAGTTTGGAGCATTGGCCAGTCTAACTGTAGCCTGGTCACAGCCCGTGTAACCACCTCAAGTAATTCCAGCTTCTTTATTATTGTGCGTGGAATGTATTGAGGTGGGTGCTCAAAGTCTGCAGACTCAAGAGATTCAACGTCTCCCTCGTTAACTGAAGAGGCGCCGAAGCGTGCTTCAGGCTCACGAGAAGGATCAGCTGGATCCGGGGAGAAAGCGAGCGATAGGGACGGACCCGTCTCTCGCTCCTCAGCCAGATCAATGTGAGAGCCCCAAGATGAAAGAGTGGGTGCTGGCTCTTGGAAGTAAGCGAGACGAGTGAAAATAATTTTTAATGCTCACATCCACCCCAACGCAAGAGCATCCTCTGCACGATCCCTTACTTTTGTACCCATATGTCTGGGGGCGGGACATGCAAATTCTGTTCGCCAATTTGACATTGGACTTTTTTATATTCGGAGTTATCCGAGGCTCCCGAAAGAAGCTCCTTGTGTCACTACAATCGACAAAATGTCTCGTTCCCTCCATCAGAGAACAGGGGTTACACTAGTAACCTAGACATTTCGAATCTTACATACTGCACATTTAAATCATGCATTGGTCTAATGCATTTTCCATAGACTATGCAGGATAAAACACTTTCCATAGATGGGTAGAAAAGAGGAGAGGAGAGAGGCGGGTGCCATTGTACACTCATTAAACATACGGGCCGCTCTTTGGACCCTCTTGTTAAAGCCCTTCACGCCTGGCCTGTTTATTTGGGTTGCAAGTAGATTTGCATTCTGTAGATCAAAAGATTTCGATATTACTTTAAAAATACAGTTTAGACCCAGATACTCGAGGTGCAAAAGCCTCATATTAGCCTCTCTTTCTAATCAGCCACACTGTGTAACCACAGAGTCAACTTTGCAATTCATAATTGTTGCTGCCCACTGAAGACGATCCAAAGAGTTTTGTCTCATGAGCACACTCTCCTCAACCCTGAATATTTATTTAAATGAGCAAGCAGTTCACCCTAAACTGAAATTTCTGTCATTTTTTCTCTCTACATTGTTCCAAACCTGTAAGCTTTTCTTTTGTCTGTGGAACATTAAAGCTTACTGAAGAATCTTTATGCAGCTCTTGCCATATGACATAAAAACTAAAACAAACACAATAAATAAATAAAAACATAAAAGCACCCAATGTGTTGGTGTCATTAAAATGCCATCGATTCTTACGTATCTTGATATTCACTTGCTGCACCATTTTTTAATACAGGATGCAACCGAAGGCTACATGTGAGCTTTGATGGAGAACTAAATTTTCAGTGAGTTATGACTTAAGTTAAGGTCTGTTCCTCACACAAAGCTTTCATATGGCATAACAAGCCATGGAGTATAGCTCACATGTCATATGGACTGCTTTTTATGCAGCAATTTTAGCTTTTTTATGGTTTTTGACCTTGTTCGAACTTGACAGAAATGGTCATTATGAACGGTAACTGTATGACAAGAGCAGTTTAAAAAAATATATAATTTTTTTAAATAGCTGTTTTTTTTATTTTTTAATAACAGCAAATGTTCTCATCTGTAACGTATACAGTGTATCTGCCTTAATGTGTTTAAAGGCTTAGTTCTCCCAAAAATGAAAATTATCTCATCATTTAGTCACCCCCATGCCATACCAGTTGTGTATGACTTTCTTTCTTCTACTGAACACTAGGGCTGGAAGATATGACAATATATATATAATTTTCTTTAGATATTTGTTTTATTTAATTTGTAATTTATTTGGCGCAATGCTTTGAGAAGATCTTAAATTCCTCTTCAGTCACTCACTCGACGTTGTGTGGAATGTAGTGACAGAAGGGGTCTTTCTTGAGAGTCTCACATACCTCTTGATTTGAGAAAAGGCCAATGAGAAATTGGCAGACAGAATTTGCATGTCCCACCCCCCGAACATATGGGTTTAAATGGAAGCGGATGTGCGTCTGTCAGTCAGGTTTTTTACTGAGGAGCCGATACTAAGGTACGGCCGTTTACAGTGGTAGGTCTAGTGTCGGGACAAGGGGGAAACAATGTCTCGTTCCCTCCATCAGGGAATGGAGGTTACAACAGTAACCATGACGTTCCCCTTCTTTCACTCACTCAACATTGTATCAAATGTAGTGACACAAGGGGTCCCATTTAAAAATGCCATGCACTAGACAGTGTAAAGTGAACCGCTGACACAGGTACAAGCAAGCTACTGCACGCTACGGTGGCACGTAACTTTCCCCAACGCGGGTCCGTCAATAAGTAATCCATAAGACTTCAGTCTTCTGAAGCGATCCAGTTGGTTTTGGGTGAGAACAGACCAAAATGTAACTAAAGTTTCACTGTACATCTTGACAGCAGTCTCCTTCGTGATAATGATTTCAAGCGCGATTACACTTCCTATAGCAGCATCTAGCGCTCTGTGCATGCATCAAACACTAGGAAGTGTAACTGTGCTTGAAATCATCATTGTGCCAAGAGACTGCAATGACCAGATGCCAGATTGCTTCAGAGGACATTGATTAAACTGCTGGAGTGTTTTATTTTTATTTTTATGCTGAGCTTTTCACAACTTTTGGAGTTCTGGTCACCATTCACTTGCATAGTATGGACCTACAGAGCTGAGGTAGTCTTCTAAAAATCTTTATTTGTGTTCAGAAGAAAGAAAGTCATACACATCTGGGATGGCATGAGTGTGAGTAAATTGTAAGGGAACTATCCACTTAAAATGCACTTGCACAGGAAATAGTGTTATTGATCTGTTTAGGCCTTTTCCAGTGTGTTAAACTTGTCAACGAAATCACTGACAAAAAAGTTTGTGATGAAGGGTTTTTTGATTTCGTCAATGATAAAGACGAGATGAAAAAGGTGCATCATGATGATAATTAAATGACTGTATTAAAGCATACCATTGATGAAAATATGACAAGATTTAAATTATACTGCAAGATATTAACAGTGCAAGATATGAAATGGAGAAGAAACATTTATAGAATCTGTATATAGAAGAATATATTAGATATAGATTCATATAACCTATTAATAATAAGGGATTTCTCCACTTGAGCTACAGAAGGCGGGAGAAGAAGAGGCGAGAGAAGGAGGATCTATGTGCAGGCTTTTTCATTAAAACTCAAAACAGAACAAATCATTACATCCATGAAACTGACAAAGACAGAGAGAACACTAGGTAAATATACAGATGCATCTCCAAAAATTTGAATATCATGGAAAAGTTAATTTTTGTCCGTAATTTAATAAAAAAAGTGGAACTTTCATATATTCTAGATTCATGAAATATAAAGTGATATATTTCAGCCTTTTTTGTTTTTATCTTGATGATTACGGCTTACAGCTCTTGGAAATCAAAAATACAGAATCTCAAAATATTAGAATAAAGAATTTTGCACGAATTACAGTGGCAGCGTCGCATTCCTAGTGCTACTCCTGAACCAGAGACAATGTCAGAAGTGTCTTACCTGGGCTAAGGAGAAAAATAATTGGACCGTTGCTCAGTGGTCCACAGTCCTCTTTTCAGATGAAAGTAAATTTTGCATTTAATTTGGAAATCAAGGTCCCAGAGTCTAGAGGAAGTGTGGAGAGGCACAGAATCCAAGTGGCTTGAAGTCCAGCATGACGTTTCCACAGTCAGTGATGAATTGGGGTGCCGTGCCATCTGCTGGTGTTGGTACACTGTGTTTTTCCAAGTCGAGAGTCAATGCAGTCATCTATGCAGGATCATGCTTCCATCTGTTGACAAGCTTTATGGAGATGCTCATTTCTTTTTCCAGCAGGACTTGGCACCTGCTAACAGTGCCAGGACTACAAGTAACTGGTTTGCTGACCATGGTATTACTGTGCTTGATTGGCCAGCCAACTCGCTGACCTGAACCCCATAGAGAATCTTTTGGGTATTGTCAAGAGGCAAATGAGAGAGACCAGACCCAACAATACAGATGAGCTGAATGTGCTATCAAAACAACCTGGGCTTCCATGACACCTCAGCAGTGCCACAGGCTGATTGCCTCCATGACACACTGCATTTATGCAGTAATTCGTACAAAAGAAGCCCTGACCCCGAAGAAGTATTGAGTGGATAAATTAACATACTTTTCAGAAGGTTGACATTTCTGTATTATAAATTCTTAAATATAATATTTTGAGATACTTCATTTTTGATTTCGATGAGCTGTAAGCCAAAATCATCAGGATTAAAACAAAAAAGGATTGAAAAATGTAATGAATCTAGAAGAGTTCCACTTTTTAAATTAAATTAAGGACAAAAATGTACTTTTCCATGATATTCTAATTTTTGGAGATGCACCTGTATACACAAGATAAAACAAGTTTAACAAGACACAGCTTGGATTAATCAAGGGGAACACAGAGAACAGACAAAACAAAAACAAAAACCAATCTTCAAACTAAAAGTCTTTACCATTATAGCAACCTTTAGTGGCCACAAGGGAGTTTTTGTTATATAAGTCAAAACAAAAAAATAGTTAATAGGAAGCAGAGACTCAGGGGACGGATCTACAAGATGTGGAGGCTCCGGAGATGGAGCTACAGGAGGCAAGGGCTTAGGGGCGGAGCTTTTGGAGGCAGAAGCTCAGAGGGTGGAGCCACAGGATATGGAGATTCAGTGGGTGGAGCAGCAGGACCGAGATCAGCAGACTGGACAGCGGTCGCTGGACAGGGGTAAGCAGATTGGTAGCTTGTGTCTGACGTGTGCTGACCACTGGATTGAACAACAGACTGGTCGACAGTTGCTGGGGACTGGACCGGATTGTCAACTGACACAGGGGACTGAACAGGATCAATGAGTACATGGAATGGGACAGGCTCGGGGGGAAAGGGACAGGCTCGTCGACAGCTCTGGGGAACTAGAAAGCCTCGGGTAACTATATAGGCTTGGGGAACTGGACAGGCTCATCGAGAGCCTCAAGGACTGGGTCAGCCTTGGGGAATGGGACAACTTCGGGGAACGGGACAGGCTCGTTGACAGCCTCTGGGAACTGCATAACCTTGGGAGACTGGACAGCCTCGTCGGCAGACTCAGTGGTCAGGAGTGCTGGCAGTGACTGGGGAATGGCCTCCATAGCCGGGAGCTTTGGCAGTGACTGGGGAATGGCTTCCATGTCCTGGAGCGCTGGCAGCGGCAGAGGAATGGCCTCCATGGCAGGGAGCACTGGCAGTGACTGGTGAATGGCTTTCGTGGTGTGGAGAGCTGGCAGCGGCTGAGGAATGGCCTACAATGCAGGGAGCACTGGAAGCGACTGGGGATCAGCCTCAGTGGCCGGGACCACTGGCAGAGACTGGGGAACGGCATCTGTGGCCATGAGTGCAGGCTTCGACTGGAGAGCAGGGGCCCTTCTCCTCCTCCTCTTCTGGCTGGCCAGGATCACTGCTGTGGGAACGGCCACCGAGGATGCATACCCCACAGTGTAAGGGGAGAATGTGAGCCTCAAAGCATACACAATAAATTTGACTAAGGAAAGTTCATATCTGCCACCTGCCAGACAGGATTTCATAGGCTCATTAGGTCTGAACAGATATCAGTCCTTGAGATAAATATCTGCACAACTGAAATCCTGGGTAGAACTGCTCTGTATATTGCTAGCTTGTATCACCTCCTTGTCTGAGAGACAACAATTGTGAAGCCACTAGATCCACAGTCCGGTCAGTTGTTCTGTAAAATTTGCAGGAAAGAGGTGAGAGAAGGAGCATCTATGTGCAGGCTTTTTAATTAAAACTCAGAGAAATAAACTTAAAAAAACTCAAAACATGACAACAGAAAAAACTGTTACATCCATGAAAGTTTATCAACAGACAAAGACAGAGAGAACACGAGGGCAGTATGTATTCAAGAACTAACAAGGTTAACGACACAGCAAGGTTAACGAGGGGCGAATCTGTCAGTTGGTGGCCCACCCCGTCACCTGTGAATCTGGGGAGAGATGAAGGGAGGTGTAGGGAGAGGGAAAGGGCACACAGAGAGAGAAGAATTTGCTCGCTGGCTCCCGGACACGCTGTCACCCGGACCTCAACTGCTCCTCTGTCCTCTGGCAGATGACAGCTCGCTCCTCCCCCGGTGGACGGCAGTGGGTCCTCCGGCCCCTGGCGCATGGAACCGGCTGCTCCCCTGTTGGATGGCAATGTCGAGGACTCCACGACAGCACATCCCTCCTCCCTCCCAAGTTTCGGAACCACTGTAACACTTAAAGACCGGGCAAGGAGGAGGCAGGAACCGGCTGAATAATAAACAAAGTATAATGGTAGACTTAAAACCAATGTAAACAAACGTGCAGCATGACTGCATGCATCTCTCTCTCGAACCAGCACCCCCCGGCCACCCATTATCTTGCTCTCCCGCTGATCAGCTGATTCAGCCCCGGCTGTGCTCATCACGGCCCGGCCACACCCTGCTTCTCAGCATCCTATTTATACATCATTTTAATCACTATAATTGCCTATATGAATAGAAGTGCCTATATAATAAAAGTGTGTAAAGTGTAGGTCCTGTGTACCTTTACTCTGTCCTCCTTCTGTCTGGGCCTGCTGTTAGTATGTGAGTGTGTGTTTGAGTGAGTGAGTGAGTGAGTGTGTGTGTGTGTGTGAGTGTGAGTTTTGTGTTTCTGCCTCTGCCGTTCCCGCACAAGGTTGCAAAATTCAAGCATCAACACCATCTGTTCTCACATTCCCACACATTTTACCTTCTGTCTTGTGGGAACCAATCTTTTTTTTCTCATACTCTATCCCAGCTATAATTATGGGACACAATAATTATAGCTTAGCCAGTGTGGTTCCTTATCACAACTGATCAAGATGGCCAAAAGATGATGTAGAGGAAGAGGTTTCAGAATGTGAGGATCACATTTCTGAAAATTCAGAGTCCAACAGTGACTTTGAAGAAGAGGATGAGATTGAGCATCAGCTAGTTCCAAAACGAAGATGAGCCACAGGACCAGCCCATCAGCAGCCAGCTCCAGGACCAGCCCATCAGCAGCCAGCCCCAGGACAAGCCTGCCAGCAGCCAGCTCCAGAACAACCCGTCAGCGGTTCGCAAGTGAAAAAAGATGGATGTCAGGTGAAATGGAATGGTCTTCTTGCCCAAGAAATGAGCCAACCTGCATGGCTGCCAATTTGACAATGATACATCCAGGGCCAACTCATTTGCAGGACATCAAGTCTTCTTTTGAGCTTTTCATCCCAGATTCCATCCAGAAAATTATTCTGGATTGCACTAATTTAGAAGGAATGCATGTTTTTGGAGAGAGGTGGGAGGAGATGGACCAAACCCATTTACTTGCCTACTTTCAGGGTTCTTACACTTGCTGGAGTTTTCCGGTCCAAAGGGGAATCCACAGAATCCCTGTGGGAGGCAGAAACAGGCAGAGAACTTTTCCGTGCAACAATGTCTTTTGAAAACTTCCACATAATTTCCAGACTGATCCGCTTTGATAACCGAGACGACAGACCAGCTCCATTACAGAGAGGCAAGCTAGCTGCCATCAGGACAGTTTGGGACAAGTGGGTGCACCGCCTCCCCGTTTTACAACCCTGAGCCTAATGTCACCATTGATGAGCAGCTGATGCCATTTAGGGGCCTCTGCCCCTTTAGGCAGTATATACTATCTAAACCTGCAAAATATGGTATAAAGATCTGGGCTGCCTGTGATGCCACTTCCTCATATGCTTGGAACTTACAAGTCTACACAGGGAAACCATGTTGTCCTGGATATGACTCAGGGACTCAGTGGACACAACATCACATGCAACAATTTTTTTACCTTGCACAAGCTGGGACCGGAGCTCCTAAAGAGGAAGCTGACCATGGTTGAAATGATACGGAAAAACTATTCTGACTACAAGAAGTACATATGCAACACACACACAATAAACACTGCCCCTCGTGTGTTGTATAGGCTGGTATGAAAAGGCAATGTGTTCAATGGGGCTGATGTGTCATCTAGACTGACATGGCTAATGTATGTGTTCAGCTTGTGTTGTGTAAACTGACCTGAATGGGTTACATTTCTAATGAAGTTCAAATAAATAAAAATCAATAGTTATGAAAAACCTTACTTAATTTGTACATTTGTTGAATTTTTTCCACTCATATCTTGATTATAATTGATTTTCCTTTTTATGACATTTTATAAAAATAAAAAAAATCGAGAAGCACTTGAATTCATAAATGTGATCTAACAAAGGTAAAGGGCAAATATTAACCATATATGCTGTTTATATTGCTTGTAATTGGGATGAAGTAAACATCTGTTGAATATTTTTACATAAAATGGTTTGATTATGACGAATTAAAAACCCAAAAATGCAGCGGGTCCACCAGACCCACGAACACTGGCTGAATAACAAAAATATGAACATCAAGCAAGGGTTAAGAAGTTCAGATTTCTTTTTCACATTTTAATAGTAATTTTTGCACCACATAATTTAAGCAGTCTAATTATTTTAAACAAAGCATCAGTAGCCTAACTGCAGCTGGTCAGGGCAAAAACTCAGATTAACCTATAAAAGATACCTTTTAACAAGTGTCTCGGTTTCACGTTTCAGTAAGGAAATTACGTTTATAAAATGTCTTTTTTTATATCTGATTGTCATTGTTCTCTTTAAACCATTGGTACTGTTGCAGCCTTGGGTTATAAAAGAAAATCGTTGAATGTTGTTAGCCTGGTATGTGTTCCCTGCCCGTTTTCTCAGTCTTGTGTTTATTTCCCCATTGAGGGTTTTTCCTTTGTTCCCGTGTTTTCCGTGTACCTGCCTTGTTTGTTCCTCAATAAAGTTGAACTGCACTTGGATCCGCATCTCCTCGTCTGCCTTCGCTGCTCATTCACAACAATCGGTGATTCATGCCTTTGGGCCATTACGTGAAATTTCTATTCCTGGTAGAATTGGTTTCATTGTCATATTTGCTTACAAGGCAAATATAAAGTCTGAATAAGGAAAAGAAGCTCTGGGTTTATTGCTGGTTTTTTTTTTTTCTTTTTTTTTTCTCTTCTTCCCTTAATCTCACCATTAAGAAGTAGCAATTACTTCACAAACATTCTACTGTAATAATGAAGAGGCTAGGCATTTTAGTGTCCCAGGAAGTATTTCCCTGGTGTGTAACTGAATCATTTTCCACATTAAGTAACTGTTTTAGCAAGCTACAGAGTAAGTCATCGAGCTGGTGTGTCCAGTTTGAGCAGGTGCATGAGGTGCAGCGGGGTAGAGGAGGCGCAGAACAGGTTGGATGAGTACAGGTGAGCCAGGAAGGAGCTTATGCTAATTTGTCAACATGAGAGGAAATCCTCCTTAGCGCCGCACATGAGAGAGGGAGACAGAGCTACATGGGAACCTATTAGATAACCAATTCTCTCAGCCGCCTCACAGGGTGAGAAAGTAAGCGAGCGAGAGAGAGAGAGAGAGAGAGTGGACACACAGGAATTCCATTCAATCCCAGACCTGCAAGGTAAATGTTTATTTTGCCACCCCTTTTTTTTCTTCATAATGAGCGCAGAGCTTGTTTTGCTCACTGCCTTGTTTGAATGGGAAGCTGTGCAGGTGCAACAGGCTTCCTGGTCTGTAACACTCATGCAGAGAACGGTCTGTTTCCAATGACTTTTGCAAAGAAGCCTCCTTAGAACCGAAGGGTTTTTTAGGTTAATGTTCATTAGTTGAACATTAACCTAAAAATTAGCTGGAAGACCAGCTGTATTTCAGGTTCTCTTTTGTTGCTCAAAAGAAATGGAGGAAGATGGTGTAGAGTATGTTGTATTCACGCATAGTTTAACATTCTGGTAACTTAAAAGGACACGGTTCAGGAAGGGGAGGTCTGGATTTTGGGATTGTCATTTTACATTTTAATGTGGACAGAAAATGTGTTTTATATGCATTATGTCTCTGTGGCAGGGCGGAGGGCGGGTCCGGGTCGTGATCCTACACACCCAGTCCCGTATTAGGCTAATTATGCCTCCGTGAGGGTTAAAGGTCGACTGCAGAGGATTGTGCGGGAGAGAGAGATCGTTAACGGACATGTCCGGCATGTGTGTGTTTATGTTGTCTTTTAAGTTTATCATTAAAACTATCATTTATATTATCAAGCCGGTTCTCGCCGCCTCCTTTCCATTAAATACCTTTACAGTCTCCTTTAGTGTTTTGTCAATATAACAGAATGTAGTGAAGTCCTAAATAGTAATAACTGCATGTGGACTTTAAAAACACTACTGGAATGTTTTGTGGCCTGGATGTTGGATGCTCACATTTAAAAGACACATGGAAGATGAAATGTGACCAGTTTCTGCATTGTTTTACATACAGTCTAGGCATTTGTGCTCTTCAGGGCACACAGGGTCATTAGGAGCCTTTTGTGAATGAACACCGTCTCTCGTGAGTGTTCCAAAGGTTTACAACTGTTTTCAATGCATATCATCAGTGAGGTGCATGGATGGGGGTTATGGGGATAAATAAATAAGTGTGTTTTTGTCTTTCTAGGTCTTTGCAGTTTGTGTACTCTGTTTGGACATCCAGCCACTGTTTTCTCATGTATGAAACTTTTGTATGTTTTTATTATTCAGTTATATCAGGCCTGGGAACTTTATGATTAAGGTCATGTTCTTCTGATTATGGATATTTTACCATTGAGACAACTTGTTGTATTTGGGCAGTGTGCAATATCTAAATTTGTGGTAGGGAAGTGCTAGTGGTATGTGAAATTTGGACAGCTTTCCGTACAGCTAATCATAAAGCGTTTTTTTGCACTTTATTTGTTAGTATACTGAAGCGGTCATTGCTTACGTTCTTATAGTTAGTGGGCAGGGCTCAATGCCCAATGTATTAAGGTGACCATTTGTGTGGTGTGATTTAGAATTGGTGTGTACTAATAAAACATTTTATGGTTGATATAGTATAACCTTGGTTGCTGTTTTGGTGTGCTGAACTCCTTTGGAGCATTGTACTCATGGTGAATTAAACGTGGATCCCTGTCAACATTGAGCACTGTGGTCTGGCCCAACCTCATTTTACAGTAGTGTTTCATATGAATATTTATTTATGAGAATTCCTGTAAGTGCCGCTGATGTATTATTGTCATTAATGGTTGTTTTGTATACAAAGAAATATTTTAACCATTCTGATTGAAGATTTCAAATAAATACGGTGTATGTTGCTTTTGTTACATCAGCCTTCAATTGGTTCATTTACTTGAATATCATTAGCGTGGGGGATATCGTTATTCTGGGGTATTAGTTGGGCCTCCCATCCCAGTCCAATAAATGGGAGTGGCGTAGTTAGACTATATTTGGGGTATCTTATTGTGGGTGGCTACCCCTAATGGCCACATATAAACATTCGTTAAACCAGTAATATTTAAATTGTTTAACATGTATATATATGCAAATGTATAGATGGGACTGTGTAGTACAGTCAGCCACTATTTAATACCTCTCTCAAACTTAAACTTGCACTTGCATTCCATCCAGGTAGGTCATTATTCAGCTCTCTTAATCTCAGAGGTGGACAATTGCGGGAAAGGTGTGTGTGCGTGTGTGTGTGTGTGCCTGTTCTGTTTAAGAGTCAGGTCACCTTGTCCACACTTGTTATTTTGATGAAACACACACCTCTTCCTGTTCTGCCCTAAAGGTCACAGGTCAAAAGGTGTAAGCCTGATCAGTTTTAGCAAGTGTCCATTCTTTCAGTGACTGTGTATCACAAAGTAGAGACATGAGGAATACAAGATAACTGCTCATGTGTAACTCAGCGTCGTGTAGTACACTGTATGTCCTCCTGCTGGGAACTATTTTATATACAGGGGTTAAAGTGGGCCGGAACAGCATCCCGGCACCTTCGATTAAAAATAAATAAATAAATAAAATGGCAGCTAGTCTGTCAATCCATTTCAGTTATTGTGTGCAGGTTTTGTTTGATCCATTTCACACATTCCATCCCCATTTTGCGTGTGTTACATTATGCTACACTCTAGTCAGTTGTTGATGCTGGTTAAGGCAGCATATTCAACAGTGGTCGAATGAGATCATCATAGACCAACAACACACTGAAAATGTTGCACTTGTAACAGTTAGAATTGCCTATTGCCCCTTTAAGTGCAGCACACTATTTACGGTTTCCTTTTCCGATGAGCGCTCAGTCTACGTAGTGATCACAAACTGTGCACATCACATGTCTGTGGGGGACGGCAGCTTTCATATTTCTGTTGCTCTTTATTATTTTTTATTTAGGAACAATGTTGACAGTGGAGTGTTGGCTAACTGCAAATAAATGCTACATGTGGAATGCCAGCCATGTTGTGAGTCTCTGACTAACTCTGCTGCCACTAATTGGACAAGCTATACCCATTAAAAAGCACATTACACACTGGAGATATATAATAATTTTGTTATTATTTATTAATATATTTATTCATCTTTTGGTTATCTTTGTTTCTAGCAAATACAGTGGAGTTCACAAGTGAAAATGGTTCTATAACAAGATATTCGAGAAACAAGGACATTTTTGTGTATGAGAGAGAGAGAGAGAGAGAGAGAGAGATGAGTGACTGTGTGTGTGATTATCTGCATCTGTTAGTTTAACTCTATTCCTCAGTTGTAGTGTGATAGTAATCCACTCCGATTGTGGAGTGATGCTGACATACATGCTATCAGAAATTTCTTTAGAGTATTTCACTCATGTTCAAGAGTTTTGTTGTCAAAGAGAAAACATGAAGGACACCAGTTTTATTCTTGTTTATTTTTTGAAGAACTCTTTTTTTTACACTGACACAGAAAGAGTTCTCTTCTCCACCATGTTGAAAGTTTACATCTTCTCCCAATTTGGAAACTTTGGGTATCAGGTAGGTGCATTGGAGCGTGTTTGATTACTCTGTCTGTCACGACTCTCAGCTGTGATTGACAGTAATGTTGAAGCTGTTAGTTTAACTCTATTTCTCAGCTATAGTTTAGTAGAAATCCCAGCGGCCATGGAGTGAGAGACAATTTCGAATAACTTCAAAGAAAATCATGGACTGTCTGATAACACTCAGTTTGTCAATTTCAGCTCAACTCACTCATCGTATAAACAGGAAATGTTTTTGTTGCCACCTTTTGGCTCATGTTTTTTATGTCACAGGAATGAATGAACATTCACACACCTAGCTGCTTTTACATGTCAGTTTGGAACACCACAAACACAAGTGGAGTGATAAAAACAGTAAAGCGTCCCAGTGCTGATAATGTAAGCTATCAGCATTTTTGGAACATCTCTCGTCCTATCAGATTTGAGGACCGGAACTAATTGTTGTATAATATGTATTATTACATTGACAGGGTAATTAGCCAATCACAGAGCTGTTTCCTCTTAATTCTTGCCAGTTTTTGACCACTACCCCTCAGATTCATGCCACACTTTAGGATCTCAATGAGGATGGATCCTAGGACACCTTTATCAGCTTGTTGTATTGGACAGCATACTTTAGAAAAATTTGTACTTTACACACTATTTGTGCTCTTAATTTTGTGCTCTCAATTACACTGCCTTCCATGCCTTTTAGGAGAAAACTTAGAGAGAATATTTAGGGTTATCCAGCAAGATCCTTTTTTTATTTGTAGTCTCAATGACAAGGGACATACTTCTGAAGTACAGCCAGGTGTGGGGATGTAATGACATAGACTTGACCTTTCCTTCTCCCACAATGCTATCTGACACATTGCTCAAAAGAGCACATCATCCTTCCTTTACCACACATATCGCCCCCCTTTTGTTCACTGCATCCTTTTGAAACATGGTCTTTTGAATTTCAAAGGCAAAGAGAAAAGAAATGCTCTATCCATGTATCTAAAACCTGGTGGGATGTCCTTTGTTATTTGTCCTCAGATCGGTTGTTCCTTGGCCATTGATAAGCAAAGCTCAGAGCACCTTTAGTTTACAAAGGCGAACAGATACCAAAATATACCTAATTTCCTCTGCACCTGTTTCACCTCAGTCAGCACATGGAACAGAATGGATGGACATACTATGTGAGTTAGGTGGAAGATGGTGACCTCCTTATTTCAGCTTAAAAAAACAGATAGAGGCAGACTGTCCTGTTTTAAAGATATAGTTCACACAAAAATGAAAATTCTCTCATTTACTCACCCTGGTGTTTTTCCTTTTGTGTTTCAGCTTCTGCTGAGCACAAAAGAATAAATGTATTGGTCACTCTCTTTAATATAATGAAAGTGAACAGGTCCTCTGAAGCCCTACGATTGCTTTGTGTGACGAACAGGCCGAAAATCAAGATGACATTTGGTCACGATTCAAGCAAGGACCAGTGATATTTGATGTCATTAATATCCAACCTGATGTGCCTAATATTTGTGGCAAAGTGCAAGATATTGGATGGACTAATTTTATTATACTTTTTAGTGCTTTTTTGTCATTTTTGAGCTTGACAGACCCAGTCTGCATTCTTTTTCATTATCTAGAAAAAGAAGCCGATATTCTTAAAAAAAAAATACCCTTTTCGACAAAAGAAAGAAAGACATATGGGATTGGAACTATTTGAGTGTCAGACAATGTCAGAATTATCATTTTTGAGCTATATAGTATATTTAAACTTAAAGGATAGACATCAGGTTTTCATGAGGTTTAGAGAGATATAGATTTATACAGTACATTCCATTGTTTTTCTTTAAGTTTTATTTTGGCATCTGTTCAGGCTCAGTATTTCTCCTGTCTCGTTCTGCTGTTTTTCAGAGTTAGTTCTGCATGATCACCACAAGAGCCCAAAACAACCTGACTCAATTCACACCATGTCACCTCACATTTCCCGGTCCGCTCTGCTGCAGGGGATCATACCGGGAGGAAACATCCCATTCAGGCTGGCTGTAGCTCGAACAGGCTTGGCAGGACAAATGAGATGGTGTCTACTAGTTCAATAGAGCAGCTGTAAATGGTTGGTTGTTGCATCACAGTTAATATATTTCCTTTGCATGAATCTTCTGCATGACACTTTCCAACTGTCATCTTGAGCACCTGATTTATTCATGATATTCCTTCAACAGTCATAAGGAAAATAATGTACCTCCCCCCAACTTTTTTTGCAGATTAAAAACTCTCCATGGGTTTGTAAAGGATTTGTCAGGTCTGTAATGGATTCTGAAGGCTACAAATTTACCAGAAGCCATGAAGACAGAAAGCAAACAGACCTTTGAGCAGTGTGGGTGCGAGAAGGGTCTTCCTCATCCATAGAAAGAAATGTTAATCTGCTTTTAGCTGAGCTCTTGTTTTTCTAGCACTCTATAAATTTGTCAATTTAAAAACATACAGTAGTGAAAGCTCCTACAGTAATGAGTTTTGCAGGCTCTTTAATGGAAGTCAGCATCTGTGCCCTTACACTTTCTTTCACTAACATAATCACTGTTTAAAGTCTCATAAAGAACCTTTGAAATCAAAACTGGTGGATTGTGTCTTATTTGTCCATATCTATTAACTTTGAAGCCATAATAGTGTACTCTTAAAAGTTAAAATTAACAAAATGATCCATTAGCAGATGTATGCATTTTAATTTTACAGATTTTAAATTTCCAGGAAAATGGGCACGTTGCCATTTTTGTCCAATCAAATGACAATGTCCCTCCCACTAATACTTTCTGCAACCAACTATCAAATCGTGGTTATGACCTTTCAAAAGTCTCATATATATATATATATATATATATATATATATATATATATATATATATATATATATATATATATATATTACCAAAAGGCTTTTGATAGACTTTTGATTAAAAAAAAAAAGAATCTCTTTCATAGTGTCCTAATCAAACTTCCTGTTTTAAAACGATATGTAAAAAAAAAAAAAAAAAAAAAGCAATTGGCACACTATTTTATGCAGTCTTAAAGGTAATTCAATGTTCAAAACTTGTTGGCGAGACAGTTTCAATAACGTCATAATCTGCAATAAATTATGACAACAGTGATGTTATAAATTTTGCTTGTTTCTCTTTATTACCAAATCACAGAAAAAGTGGATTTTTCAGGCTGGTCCAGCTAATGCACATACAGGCTCTTGAGTAAAGAAAAAGATGATGTCTTTATCAACATTACGATTAGCTCATTTAAAGGTGGACTTTTTGAATTTGTCATCTTGAACTCACCCTGACCTCTAGGGGCCAAGATGCAGTATCATTCAACACAATATAATTCATTTACAGAGGCCATTATACAAACTCACTATTAGCCATTTAACAGTTACAGCTAGTAACAGTTAGCCATTAATCCATTAGTGAAAATGCCTAATAGTAGGGCGATTGCTGAGATTAAGCAAGTTGTATTCAACTGGTCATATGATTTTAACATGGCTGCCCCCATGAGGGGACCCTCTCAATGTAGAATATATATTTTTTTAGCAATATGTATAAATACACGAAGACAAGTCATATAAATATGTTTCAAAATTACTATTAATTTGTGAGCCATCAAGGACTGGCGCTGAGTATAGCTGCTGCGTTGCAAGCTCCGAAACAACACTGCAGTTTATTTTTAGTTTTTTTGTCTGGATGTTGTCTGCCTTATTGTATACGACAGACAAACGCTTTTGGACATTGGTTCTGCAATTACACACTGAAATCCAGACTTCAAATTCCTCAAGTGGACCCGCTGTTTACAAACATGCCAGCGGAGCCCTTTGTCTGGGCTTCCTGGCCTCAGAAACATAGAAGGAAAAGGGGAAAAAGAGCCAGTGTTCTCATCAGAGTAAGACATCGCGCAAACCGACCCCCGCTACCCAGTATACTACTGGCAAATATTCAGTCTCTGCAAGCTGAGATCTCTTTCCAACGAGAGATGAGGGACTGCTGCGTTATCTGCCTTACGGAGACTTGGATGTCTGCGGAGATTCCAGACTCGGCCATCGAACACATGGGTTCTAAGACCTCTTAGGTAAATGCAGAGGTGGTGGTGTATGTTTTATGATCAACAAATCATGGTGTGATCAGAGGAAGGTACATTTTATCAAGTTTTTTGCTCTCCTGATCTGGAATATCTCATGCTTCTGTGTCGACCATTCTGGCTCCCCAGGGAATTCACAGCGGTCATTATCACTGCTGTGTACATCCCCCCACAAGTCGACACAGACCGGCACTCAAGGAAATGTATGAGAGTACAGGAAACCGTGCACCCTGAGGCTGTGTTCATTGTTACTGGGGACTTTAACAAAGCCAATTTTAAAACAATCGCACCAAAATACCACCAACACATCATCTTCAACACATGAGGGGACTGGGTTTTGGATAATTGCTATTTTCCTTTCCGGGATGGCTACAAATCCCTCCCCTGCCCACCATTTGGCAAATCAGACCACTCTTCCGTTCTGCTTCTGCCCGCTTACAGGCAGAAACTGAAACAGGAAGCTCCTACACTCAGAACGATCCAGTGCTGGTCGGACCAATCAGACTCTATGCTACAAGACTGTTTTGATCACGCAGACTGGGAGATGTTCCGGTACGCCTCAGATGATGACATAGAGGTTTACGCTGATAGCGTAACATGTTTCATCAGGTAGTGTGTTCAGGACGTTGTTCCGACCAAAAAAATATGGATCTACCCAATCAGAAACCATGGGTTAACGGCTATGTTCGCGTGGCACTTAATGCGCGGACCTCCACTTTTAATTCCGGGAATGTGGAGGAGCATAAACAAGCCAGTTATGCCCTCCGTAACCCTATAAGAGCACCCAAACACCAGTACAGGCACAAAATTGAAGGACAGTTCAATACCACTGATGCTAGAAGTATGTGGTAGGGAATTAACATCATTACGGACTACAAAGGGAATAAAAACTCCACCGTGAACACCGCTGCCTCTCTCCCGGATGAGCTTAATACATTTTATGCTCATTCCAGGAAAATAACACCGTCCTCGCGGAGAGAGCACTCACGGCCGACGCTACAGAGGATGGTTCACTTTCCGTCTCTGCTGCAGATGTAACCCGATCCTTCTGACGGGTGAACATCCGTAAATCTGCGGGTCCAGATGGCATTCCGGGTCGAGTCATCAGAGCGTGCGCGAACCAACTGGCTGGTGTTTTTACGGACATTTTCAACCTGTCCCTCTCCCTGTCTGTAGTCCCCACATGCTTCTAAACATCGACCATTGAGCCTGTACAAAAGCAATCAAAAATCACAGAGCATTGCTCTGACCCCCATCATCAGCAAATGCTTTGAGAGGCTAATCAGAGATCACATCTGCTCTGTGCTGCCCACCTCTTTGGACCCATTGCAGTTTGCCAGGAGCACAACCTCTCCCTCAACGTCAGTAAGACCAAAGAGCTTGTAGTGGACTTCTGGAGGAAAGACAGAGAACACAGCCCCATCACCATTAATGGAGCACCGGTGGAGAGTGTCAGCAGTTTCAAGTTTCTCTGTGTTCACATCACTGAGGAACTCACAAGGTCCATCCACACTGAGGCCGTTGTGAAGAAGGCTCACCAGTGCCTCTTCTTCCTGAGACGGCTGAGGAAGTTTGGAATGAACCACCACATCCTCATGCAGTTCTACACCAGCACTGTAGAGAGCATCCTGACTGGCTGCATCACCGTCTGGTATGGCAATAGCACCGGCCACAACCACAAAGACCTGCAAAGGGTGGTGCGAATTGCCAGAAACATCATCGGAGGTGAGGACGTTATAACAGGCGGTGTTTGAAAAAAGCTCTGAGGATCATCAGAGACTCCAGCCACCCGAGTCATGGGCTGCTCTCACTGCTACCATCATGCAGGCGGTACAGCATCAGGACTCGCACCAGCCGACTACATGACAGCTTCTTCCCCCAAGCAATCAGACTTCTGAACACTTGATCTCTCATGATCAATATACAACAGCACTGCACTTTATTAATCTATTAATAAATCTATCTCCCACTGGACTGTCATAATTATATTCTCCACAATACAACTACAGCATACATATATATATATATATATATATATATATATATATATATATATATATATATATATATATATATATATATATATATATCTTTTATATACTTTTATTTTTATTGTATGTGCATTCTATATTGTGTGTATTGTTTACTGTGCATTGTATATTATTATTGTGTTGTGTAATTATGTGTACATTTGATATGTAAATTGTGTTGTGGAAATATGTTGTTTATTGTAAATTGGTATATGTATCGTCATTGTCATGACTGCTATATTGACCGGAACTGCACACAAGACTTTCACCTACTGTTGCACTTGTGTATACGTATGGTCGTGTGACAATAAATACTCTGTGCACCATCAACTTAAAGGTGGGGCATCCCTTCCTGCAGCCACCTTGATATTGAGTGTTGTAGTTTGTCCCATTATTTTTTTATGAGTGGTCCGTCTCCTCCATATTTTGTTATTTTGTCATAACCTACCTGCACTGTTTTAATGCCGCAGTAATTTTCTGCTTATAGGTACTGGCGAAAAGCACAAAGATGTTTTAATGAATAGTTATTTAAGTGCCTGAACTCACCAATTCAGTGTGAGGCAAAGAGCTATTTGGCCCAGCTCAATTTGTCAGCAATATAAATGTGTAATGGAAGAATATTCCATAAAAATAAAAAAAAACTCACAATGTTTTGACTGGATGTACACTTAATTCCCCTCTACCCTATCTCTGGCTGTTGAAAGGAGCATAATAATTTCCCCTTTTGCAAATGCAATTTGTTCATCATTTCTATTTTATTTGATTCGCGTATTCACTCTGTGTGACCCAGTTAATCTTCAACCCTCAAACAGTTTGAGAACTTTAGTGTGAGAAAGAGTGACTCACAAATATTTCAGTGTGCATTAATTACCCCTTCAAAGCTTTTCAATAGTCTTCTTTTTTTGGTGTGGCTTAATGTTCACCTGACTTATAAGACAGACACATTATTTCACACACATATAACCAAATTAGCACAAATTTGTGGTTGTCCATCAGGTCCAATGAGGATTTTATTTTGTTTTTCTATTTACATCAAATTCTTTGGTGGCTAAAAATCCCAATTCGGGGACCACATGTTTTGGTGCAGGTGCAAATATACGCTAAATGTGTGTGAGTGGCCACAGGTGTGCGTCGCCTGAGACTTTTCTGTTGTCTTCTGGCTGTCCTCTCCTCCTCAAGCCTCTCGAATCCATGCTGGCAGTGCTGCCACCAAGTGTTACGGTCAGCTGCAGCAAGTACCAGATCATTTGGTGGAATATTACACCTTCACAGGACAGATATTATTTGGTCTTTGTACCATTTTTTCGGAACCTTTGCTGACCATGATGTAACTGACCATACAGGATCCTTCTTGGAAGTCAGTCCTATGACATCCCAATAACATACCAAATCCACCTCAGATGTCGCTGAGCTATTCTGGCCTCGATACTCATGCAATGTGATCTAGCACACAACTTCGGTGTAAGGCATGTGGTCGAGCCATTTGATTTTAAGGATGTGCTGAAGGCATCTGATGTGAAACCTTTCTAGCACCCTGAAATGATGGCTGTAGGTTGTAGAAGCTCAAGATCAATACTGCAGAGATCTGAATGTATGTTGCCAAGATATTTGAATGATGGCACAATTCTTAGTGGGTTGTTTTGGATGGTGAAAATAGGCATTAAGGATGGTTGGCAGGAGCTCCAATGGCAAACCACCTCGGTCTTGTTTGTATTAATGGTCTGTCCCATCCTGCTGTAAATTATGACTATTACAGAACACACATTCGCATGCAAACACACAATCAAACAAACTGGTGGCCCACTACTGTTACACCTACAGATTCTCAAATTCATTACATGCATATATTTGTGGATGCACTTCTGCTTGGATGGCACAATGCTGGAGATTGCAGTTAGTCTTGGCTTCCCACTAGCAGATTTATGAATGTGTCGAGAGACTGCATCACTGGCTATGACATGCTTGATTGCTAATAGAGCTGGAGGATGGGGGCTGGGACTGTCAGAAAGCAGGTTTGTATTTTGACTCAGAAACAACCCCTGAAAGAGATTAAGCTATTAAAAGAACAGAAGAACCTACATTACGTGTGTCAGCATGATAAGGTTTTTATGACTAATAGTTCATGGGTTATACAAGATTATGTACATTTACTTGCAAATGGGTCAAACAGAAAGAATCAGAATCTGGATGAGCTTCACTGCCATGTATGCTTACACATACAAGGAATTTCTCTTGGTGACAGAAGCTTCCAGTGCACAAACAGTACAGCAACAAGACTATAAAAAATTATAAAATATAAAAATAAGAAGTAAATAGAAAATAAAGTATATATATATACTCAACAGGACTATATATACATATGTACAATATTCAAATCTGTTATATAGAGAAGCAAGGGAATGTAATGGCAGAAGAGGTATGGTATGTTGGATAAATATAAATAGACTAAGCTGTGTATTGCACATTAATTATTGCTTAAGGGGCAATTTTAACTGTTCATGTGATGATAGCCTAAGGGTATCATCTGAACTTTTCTGAACTTCGTTGGGCCACTGATTTATCTCTCCGTGCGACCAAGCAGACAGCCCGTGCTATTGGTCGGCATTTATGGCTTAACCTTTCGGGCATCAAGTATAAGGACAGAGTTTTCCTATTCGATGCCCTGGTTTCGCCTTCTGGTCTCTTCGGAGCCTTCGGGCAGTTTTTTCCTTGCCGCACTCAGGGGGCGGGGCCGTCGGCCACCCAGTCCCGCCCCGACTCTGCTAGGAGGGAGGCTCAGAAACAGAGTGTGGCGAGTCGTGCTCCCCCTCGTAAAGACTGGGGACAGGCTCATCACCCTCAGCAGCCCCCCAAGCAGGACCACAGGGTCGTGATTTCTAAAAGAAATAAACCCTTGTGGGGGTAGTTCTCCTCAGGACGGGGCGCGTGTACCATCCATTTCGGCCCTCCCGATACCCTCACGAAACCTCTTCACTCCCGCCGCCTTTGGTGTTTCGGGTGACAGAGGCTTCCAACAAAGAGTTGGGTGTACCGTTGCTTCCTGCCTTCCACGCCCTCAACAGGAAGTCTTAAATTAATACCATCTCAGAGTACCTGGCAGCGTGGAAACTTCTGACAGATACTTCTATGTGGGTCCTAAGAACAGTAGAAAAGGGCTACAGAATTCAATTCGCTCACTTCCCTCCGTGTTTCAACGGCGTGGTCCCAACTACCGTAAACCGGAGCAGGCATTTCTACTGTGGAAAGAACTGCAAAATCTCTTGGGCTAGGGGCCATAGAACATGTTCCCCTTCCAGAGAAAGAGTCAGGTTATTACAGCAAATACTTCCTGGTTCCCAAGAAGGGTGGGAGTTGCGTCCGACCTTAGATCTTCAAAGCTTGAACTGCCCAGTCAGGGTGTTCAAGTCCAAGATGCTATCTACCAAGACGATCGTGTCACAAGCCCAACATCACGTTTAGCTGGTCACCATCGATCTCATGGACGCATATCTTCATATAGAAATTCTGCCACAGCACAGGAAGTTCCTGACGTTCGATTTCGGGGTCGATGCCTTCCAGTATCGGGTTCTTCCATTCGGCCTAGCCCTATTAACCCGCACATTCATGAAATGCATGGATGCAGCACTGGCTCCTTCGCGACTCCGGGGCATCCGCATTCTGAATTACAGAGGCGACTGGCTGATCTTAGCACAGTTCCAAGAACTGGCAGTTCAGCATAGGGATATTGTCTTAGCTCATCTGGTCTCCCTGGGTCTGAGACTCAACGTCAAAGAGCGTTCTCTCTGCCACCCGGGGAATCACCTATCTGGGGGTTTTATGGAATTCGATCACGATGCGGGCACAGTTGTCTCCCGCTCATATCACATCCATTCAGAACACCCTGAGCAAACTCAGGCTAGGTCAAGGTTGCACTGTTCACCAGTATCAACAAATACTAGGTCTCATGGCATCTGCGTCCACGGTGATCCCTTTGGGCCTTCTCCATATGAAACCGTTTCAGCTGTGGCTAAAAGCCAGGGGATTTCATCCAAGGGCTAATCCCCTAGGGCTAATAAGGGTTACGCACTACGCACTTCGTTCCCTTTCTATGAGGTTCAGACCCCGGTTTCTTACCTTGGGTCCCACTCTAAGTGCGTCTCGTCGTCGCAGGCTGCTGACGACAGACGCCTCCCTGACGGGCTGGGTAGCGGTCTTAAGTGGTCGTCCCGCTCAAGGGGATGGGAGGGTCATCAGCTTGGTTGTCACAGTAACTGTCTCTAATTGATGGCCTGAAATACTTCCTCCAGGGGTTGCCATGTCTTGGCGCGGGTGGGCAATACAGCGGCAATCTCTTACATAAACCATCAAGGAGGTCCACGTTCACTTCAGCTGAATCTCTGGCACGTCGGATTCTCCTTAGGGCCCAGGGCAAGCTCCTGTTAATCAGAGCAGCTTATACCCCTGGATGCCTGAATGGGCCAGATTTACTGTCCAGACAGAAAATACCAACGGGAATGGAGGTAGTGGAACAAATCTGGTTGAGATTTTACACAGCAGAAGTGGACCTCTTAGCCACCCAACAGACAGCGCAATGTCCCCTCTACTTCTCTCTGAGTCACCCAGCCCCCCTGGGTCTGGACCTAATGGCACATACATGGCTCAGAATGAGCCTGTATGCATTTCCCCCGGTTTCTCTGCTCCCGGGAGTCTTAGCCAGAGTTCGTCAGCAAGGTTCCTGCCTCTTACTGATAGAGCCGTGCTGGCCGAACAGGGTATGGTTCTCGGAGATAATGTCTCTCCTCAACGGCTCGCCTTGGGCGATTCCGGACAGGAGGGACCTTCTATCTCAGGTGCAGGGGACAATATTTCATCCTCTGCCCGAGCTGTGGAACCTTAATTTTTGGCCCCTGAAGGGTACCAACTGAGGGACACTGGGCTTTCACCTGAAGTTATCGAGACCATTCTAAGTGCTAGGGCTCCCTCTACTAGAAGTTACACCAATAAATGGGGTGTCTTTGAAAGATGGTATAGTGCAAATAATGCAGATCCAGTTAACTACCAGATTGCTTCTGTTCTGGACTTTCTGCAGGAAAAATTGTCAGCAGACACATGCCCCGCCTCTCAGGGTTTACGTGGCCGCTCTATCGGCTAGCAATGCCTTGATTGATGGGGTGCCGTTGAGGAGACATTCTCTGCTTGCTCGCTTCATTCATGGAGCCATGCGACTGAGACCTCCTGCTAGGACCAGGATCCCTTCATGGGACTTAGCAATAGTCCTTGAGGGTCTGGTTGAGACCCCCTTTGAACCTCTAGAGTCAGCGTCTGATAAACTTCTGACTCTCAAGATAGTTTTTCTTATGGCAATTACTTCTCTAAAAAGAATTGGGGATCTACAGGCTCTGTCTGTCTTGCCAGCCTGCTTAGATTTTGCCCCAGGAATGGCTAAAGCAGTTTTGCACCCTCATCCTGACTACCTGCCTAAGGTTCCTTTCGCGACTGTACATCCGGTCACTCTCGAAGCCTTCTGTTCCCTGCCGTTTACAACGCCGGAGCAGGAAAGAATTCACAGACTTTGTCCAGTCCGTGCCCTTCAGACTTATTTCCACCGCACTAGCCAGTGGTGTAAGTCAGGGCAATTATTTGTTTGCCATGGGGGCCGCAACAGGGGGGCGGCCGCCACCAAGCAGACTATGTCACATTGGGTAAGGGACGCTATTGCCCTGGCCTACGAGACGCGCGGTCAAGCTTCGCCAGTAGGTATCAGGGCTCACTCTACCAGAGGGGTTGCCTCCTCTAAAGCCTTGGCTAGAGGTGTCCCTCTGCAGCATGTTTGTGATGCGGCAGGCTGGTCCTCTCCGAACACATTCATAAGATTTTATAGTTTGGATGTTCATGCCGCTCCAGGCTCTCATATCCTTGAGTCAACATCACAAGCTCATGTCTGAAACCTCTCTTGCTCTTGTGAGCACAACTACTCAACCGTAAGGTGTCCGAACATCCACAGTGCGGCGGCGTGGGTATTCTCGTTCCCAAAGTGCTAAATCAGCGCAGCATCTAAATGTAGCTTTTTGACAGGGAACATCTTGGGTTATGACATCGTCATTTCAGTCAAAGTACCTTTATTTCTTGAACATGCCACCAAGCCATCCATTTTGCTGTTAAATTTCCAGTTCACATGCAGCACAACCAAACATTGCATCTAGTTCTAAAAGCAACAGCCACATCCCTCAAATTAGTCTGTACCATTTGTTGATGTTTTCAGAGGGTGGAAGTTAATAACAATGGGTTTTTGTCTTTAGTTTTGCTGTTAAGTACTCTTTCTGTTAACAAATATTGTATTGTCTGTGCTTACTGGTTGTTTTTCTTTTTATTTGTTTTCATACCTCCAGTGTTGTGAAATTGAGCCATTTGCTGGTGTAGCAATTTTTGCACATTGTTGCATTTTTGTTTGTGCAGTTTTTGTTTTTGTTGTTGTTGTTGTTTCTACTTTTTTTTTCCATCTGACACGTGCACATCGATCATTGAGAACTTCATTAGGAACACGGTCCAAATAAAGTTCCCGACATGGTCTTCTGCTTTTAAAGCCCATCCTCCTCAAGGTTCGACATGTTGTACATTTTGAGATCCTTTTCTGCTAACATAGTGGATATATAGCCTTTCTGTCAGCTCGAACCAGTCTAGTCATTCTCCGCTGACCTCTCTCATCAACAAGGCAGTATCCATCCGCAGAACTGCCACTCAATTAATGTTTTTGGTTTTTTTCTTGCACCATTCTGAATAAACTCTAGAGACTGTTGTGCATGAAAATCCCAGGAGATCAGTAGTTACAGAAATACTCAAACTAGCCTGTCTGGCACCAGAAATCATACCAATGTCAAAATCACTGAGATCCCCCATTCTGATGGATGATGTGAAAATTAACTGAAGCTCCTGACCGATATTTGCATGATTTTATGCATTGCACTGCTGCCACATGATTGGCTGATTGGCTGAACACATGAATATGTAGGCATTCATTTGTTCCTAATAAAGTGCTAAGTTAGTATACATAGATCAAGAATAAAAAAATGGCGCCAGCAGAATTCACGAACATGTTCTTCATGAAAAAGACCCTAAGTTTACCTTGGACAGATTGCAAAATCAATGTACTGCTGTGGAATGAAGGCCAGTGACACTAGGCAAGGCTTTTTTCAATGACATGGAAATAAAATATTACATTGACCTCTAGGGGTTGCAAAGGCTAGTCAACTATAACAAATGTAGTTGACACTGTCAACCTCAAATTGACAAGTTGTTTAACATGTGATTTATAAAACGGCGTACATAGGAAATAGAGCGGGTGGAAAGGTAAAAAATCTGAAAATAAAATATGATTGCACAATACCCCAGTAGTTGTTGATATGCATGTACAATGCAATTAGCAAAACATAAAAGAAGAAAAATGAAAGCAGTTAGGCTCCACACTGAAAAAGCTACGTGGATCTAAATCACTTTGATAAAGATTACACAAATGCTATGGTAACCTGCAATATATGCAAACTGACCTTTAAAGTTGAACTTAATGTAATGTTGTCCTCATTAAAAAAATTTAACTCCTAAAGTCATGAATTCTAATTTTGCAATATATGTAGGAAATGATGACCACTCATAATAAAATGAAGAATCATGTCAGAAACCTTAAAAATGCTGTTTTAATGTACATTGAGAGGGTCCGCACATGGCGCTGCTATGTTATAATCACATGACCAGCCGAAAACTACTTGCTTAATCTCAGTATCCCTCCTGATATTTGACAATTTTATTAATTAATTAAAGAGATCATGGATTACTGTGAAAACTATATTTCTACAATGGCATCTGAAACTGAAAACTATCGATTTTAAACAATGTTGCATTCAAGCCAATAAGTGTCACTGTAAGTCCAAGATGACACAAAGACAAAAAGATAATGAGTGCATCTTAAATTATAAAACAAAATACTAGTACTATTCAAAATCATTTAAGAAGGCACCCGCTGACACTAACTAATGATTTTCAACAAGATTAGCACAACCTTCTGTGTTGGAACATCTTACCTGGTTGCTGTTCGCTATATTTCAGTTTAGAAAAGAATCAGAATCAGCTTTATTGCCAAGTATGCTTACACATACAAGGAATTTGTCTCGGTGACAGAAGCTTCCAGTGTACAACAATACAAACAATACCAAAAACAGCAGCAAGGCATAGGTAATTAAAACAAAAAACAAAAAACAATACAATATAAATAGTTATACATATACGTACATACACTCACCTTCATACATACCCACATACACACACGTAGTGCAAATCTATTACAAGCTGTTATATAAAGAACAAAGAACAGTATTTTATGTACAGAGCAATGTAAGTAATGGCAGAAGTGGATATGTTGGATAATATAAATAGAATTAAACTGTGTATTGCAGATAATTATTGCTCAATGGGGCAATTTAATTGTTCATTAGATGGATGGCCTGAGGGAAAAAACTGTTCCTGTGTCTGACGGTTCTGATGTTCAGAGCTCTGAAGCGCCGGCCAGAAGGCAACAGTTCAAAAAGTTAGTGGGCAGGGTGAGTGGGGTCCAGAGTGATTTTTACAGCCTTTTTCCTCACTCTGGAAGTGTATAGTTCTTGAAGGGGGGGCAGGGGTAAACCAATAATCCTCTCAGCAGACCGAACTGTCCTTTGTAATCTTCTGATGTCTGATTTCGTAGCTGCACCAAACCAGACAGTTATTGAAGTGCAGAGGACAGACTTAATGACTGCTGAGTAGAACTGTTTCAGCAGCACCTGTGGCAGGTTGAACTTCCTCAGCTGGCGAAGGAAGTAGAACCTCTGCTGGGCCTTTTTCACAATGGAGTCGATGTGTATCTCCCACTTCAGGTCCTATGAGATGGTAGTGCCCAGGAACCTGAATGACTCCACTGCTGCCACAGTGCTGTTTAGAATGGTGAGGGGGGACAATGTTGGGGTGTTCCTCCAAAAGTCCACAATCATCTCCACCGTTTTGAGCGTGTTCAGCTCCAGGTTGTTTTGACTGCACCAGACAGCCAGCCGTTCAACCTCCTTTCTATATGCAGACTCATCATCATCTCGGATGAGGCCGATGACAGTGGTGTTATCTGAAAACTTCAGGAGCTTGACAGAGGGGTCCTTGGTGGTGCAGTCATTGGTTTACAGGGAGAAGAGTAGTGGGGAGAGCACACATCCCTGGGGGGCACCAGTGCTGATGGTACAGGTGGTGGAAGTGAATTTTCCCTGCCTCACAAGCTGCTGCCTGTCCGTCAGAAAGCTGGTAATCCACTGACAGGTAGAGGTGGGAACAGGGAGTTGGTTTCACTTAGTCCGGAGTATATCTGGGATGATTGTGTTGAAAGCCGAGGCACAACAAGGCAGCCAATTTTGCCATATATATATATATATATATATATATATATATATATATATATATATATATATATATATATATATATATACACAGTGGAAGACAAAATTATTAGCCCCCTATGAAATTTCAATTCTTTTTCAAATTGTTATTTTTCTTTTTTAACAGAGCAAGAAGATTGTAACACAGTATTTCTTATTATATTTTTCTTGGAGAAAGCCTTATTTATTTCAATTTGCATGGAATAAAATAATTATAAAAAATAAAAAAAAACTGCTAAGGTCAATATTATTAGCCCCCTTAAGACATTATCTGTTTGATTGGCTACAGAACCAACCACTGTTATCCAATGACTTGCATAATTAACCTAATTAATCCCCCAAGCCTTTAAATTGCACTTCAAACTGAGGATTAGTATCTTGCAAAACAATTAGTGAAGTAATATAAAACTGTCATTATGGCAAAGACAAAATAAATGAGTTTAGACTTGAGAAAAATAATTGTTAATGCTCACAAATTTATCAAAGCATTTTCAGGTGTCAAGAACTGCTGTGAGAAGTATTATCAAGATGTTTGAAGAGACCCACACAGTGGAGAACAAGACTGGCAGAGGCAGGAAACGAAACATTTCAAACACCTTGGAAAGAAAACTGTGAGAGAGGTCTCTAAAGACCCAAGAACAACTGCCAAGAAAATAGTGAATGATTTAGCCAAGTCTGGTCTCAACGAAGACAGTCAATAGAGCTCTGCACAGGAATGGACTGCGAGGATGCAGACAAAGAAAAAAGTCCACTTCTGAAGAAGAGACACATCCAAGCTAGACTGAAGTTTGCCAAGGACAACCTAGAGAAAAAGTATGCATACTGGAAATTTATCCTTTCATCAGATGAGACAAAACTAGAGCTATTTGGCAATAGAGATGTTGCCTATGTTTGGAGAAAGAAGGGAGAGGTGCTCAACCCAAAGAACACCGTTCCCACAGTGAAACATGGCGGTGAGATTATAATGCTGTGGGGATGTTTCAGTGCATCTGGAACTGGGAATCTCATCAGGGTCGAAGGACTCATGAAAAAGGAAGACCACAAGAAGATTTTGAGAGACAATCTCAGGAAATCTGCAACAAAACTTGGTTTGGGTCTACATTTTGTCTTCCAGCATACTAACGACTCAAAGCATATCTCACTTCTGGTGAAGAATTACCTCCAAATGAGCAAATTGAAGGTATTTGACAGGCCAGCACAAAGCCCAGACTTGAATCCCATAGAAAATCTGTGGGCCACACTGAAAACTAGAGTCTATGCCAGGAGACCAACAAATCTGGAGGAGCTTGAGAGATTTGCTAAGGAGGAATGGGCTGCTATTCCTCATTAGAAATGCCTAACACTTGTTGAGAACTACAACAAATGACTAAAGGCTGTTATCAAGCTAAAGGGATACACTATTGACTATTAACATCAGAGGGCTAATAATTTTGACCTGTATTTTTTTTTATTCTTGGTTATAATTTTGTTTCTATTTGTATTAAAAACACTAAGTTGCCTAAATAAACTATTATGTTTAGAAATGCTATGTTGAAAAACATCTTTGCTCTTGGGAATTATTTGAAAAATAACGAAATATTTCATAGGGGCTAATAATTTTATCTTCAAATGTGTGTGTGATATATATATATATATATATATATATATATATATATATATATATATATATATATACACATACACCGATCAGCCACTACATTAAAACCACCTGCCTAATATTGTGTAGGTCCCCCTCGTGCTGTCAAAACAGTGCCAACCCACATCTCAGAATGCTAGTCTGAGATCCTTTTCTTATCACCACAAATGTACAGACCGGTTATCTGAGTTACAATAGACTTTGACAGTTCTAACCAGTCTGGTCATTCTCTGTTGACCTCTTTCATCAACAAGGCATTTCCGTCCACAGAACTGCCGCTCACTGGATGTTTTTTGTTTTTGGCAACATTCTGAGAAAATTCTAGAGACTGGTGTACATGAAAATCCCAGGACATCAGTAGTTACAGAAATACTCAAACCAGCCCATCTGGAACCAGAAATCCTTCGCGGCTGGATGATTTGTTCCTCGGGTCTGCGCTCCGCTCACAGCCGCAGGGATTGCCCTGTGCTCCCCTCCAGGGCCTGTAGGATGACTTCTTCACGGTCCTCCAAAGCCTACAGTGCCACTGGACAGGCTGCTTCAGCCCTGCATGCCATGGCCCTCCTGCAAGTCCACCAGGCCAAGGCATTTAAAGATCTGCACTTGGGTAGTCCTGATACTGACGTGCTGCAGGAACTGTACTCAGTGACCGACTTCACCCTCAGGGCCACGAAGGTCACAGCGCGGTCACTCGGGCGGTCGATGGCCACTCTTGTGGTTCAGGAACGACATCTGTGGCTGAACCTGGTCGAGATGCACGAAGCAGACAAGGCACGCTTCTTCAACGCACCTGTCTCCCAGTTCGGCCTTTTCAGCAACACCGTCAATGCCATATCTCACATCATGCCTGTTGCACCTCCAGCGCGGGCTGCTCTCCGTCTGCCTGGTGAGGGCATCCTCCTGCGGCACCCAAGAAACGTGCAGCACCACCTCAACACGGGCCCAGCTCTCAGCCCCAGCGTCAAGCACCCCGCAGGAGGTGCACGCCCCCCATCTCACGAACCCCTTCGAGGACTCCCAAGTGTTTCTGAGACCAAGACGTTTGCTGCGGAGCTGGTAAGCAGACCACTCCGTCCCCCGGTGGAGGGCTGGAAGGAGAATCCTCAGTTGAGCTTATTTACTTTGCCGCACCCCCTTCATGCTGCGGTGTCCACATTCTCGATAAAAGAGAAATTCCCTTTGTTTCTGTCACCTGGCCCACAAATGCCTTTTTCACAGCACTCTGCCACCACACCTCAACAGTCCCAGCACATTGGACGCAGACCTGTTGTCCCCCGGCTGGCCGATTCTGATGAGTCGACAGAACGCCTCCACGGGACCTCCTCCTCAGGCACTAACCCCGGATGTGCGGAGGTAGGTAAGTGCTTTGAGTCTTCTCTCAGCACCAGAGCCTCGGGAAGTGTTTTTGCCTCCCGACACCGCATTACCTACTCCCACCTGCTGTGATGCCTCACTGGGTAGGGGAGAGTGGGGTAAAGTGAGACATTTTTTACATTTGCTCCCCTCTTAAGCGAGCTAAAATGATATATCAGTAAAATTTACACATTTCCCATTAATTCAGGATGTTTCCTAGCAATGGACATTATCAGAATGTATTCAGGACGAAGGGCAGTGAAAATATGATTGTTTTTTAAAAAGTGGTCTTGTGTCTCACTTTACCCCATCTTAGGGGTAAACTGAGACAGACCAGAGAAATCAAAGGGTTAAAGTGAACCAGCTGGAGGTAAACTGATCCACTTACTTTTTCCACTCTGAAACTACCATAACAACACATGTTGTTACAGTTAAAATCCTGACAGGTAGCTTGACAACCACACATTCAAAAACTAATGTCGGAATAGTAACAGAATCATGGGGATTGGTCAATTAAGCACATTGTTTTTCTAAACACATGAAAGTAACTCTCAACAAAATCAAATACAACATAATATAATTCAAAATGTTTTAATTAACATTCAAATGACAGATAGAACCCGTTAGATTAGAACACAGTCTGGGGGTCAGAACACAGGACCCTTAGAGCCAGTTAGTGTATGGGGGTCAGAACACAGGACCCTTAGAGCCAACTAGTGTCTGGGGGTCATAACACAGGACCCTTGGAGCCAGCTAGAACAGCCTGGGCCGCAGAACACAGGACTAGACCCACCTGGATTAGAACATCAGCCTACTGTCATGCTTTACAACTAGGCCTACTCTACATTCCAGCCCTGAAGGTTACAGGGAAAGATGAGGAGTTGCTCTCTCTGTGTGGTTCCTCCAGGCCTTTTAGGTTGAGGCAGCTTCTTCACCACATCACTTTTAGGAACATGTGCCACATAATTTTCCTTTATAACAAACGTTGGTCTCTCCCACTCTTTCGTGTTTCCCTGGATTCTTCTGAGAAATTGTGCAAGTATTTCATCATCCTCAACTTTCTCAATCATGCCAATGTAACGGATGCTCCTTTGTTTGGTTGCAAAGTTAACTATGACAAAGTCACCCACGGACAGATCTGTGTTTCCTGGATCACTTCTCTCATCCTCAGAGCTCCCCCAAGGGTGTCCTACGCCAATCAGAAGTGACTTTTCAGAGTCACATGGTCGACTGGGCTGTACTTGCCAACAGCTGATTTGTTACCCTTTGTTTCAGAAACTCACAAATCTCCCGCCCAAAAATAGTGCATACTTAAACATGAACTCTCATATCTCGAGAATGGTAAAAGATACATGATATTAGTTTTCATCAGATTTTTCTTCATACACCAGCAAATGTTTGCATACTAAACATGACATGTTTTTATGGATGTTATACGTGTAGGTAATAAAACGTGAAAATCTCTGGTTACAAAATCATATTGGTTTTACACATCATTGCATTTTATCAAGTTAAACCTTATAATTAAAATTCTTAGTAGAATAAGATAAATCATACAAAATGAAAGATTATATTTATCAATTATAGATGATTGCACATCGCTACACACATTTTAAAGAGTTCCATCAGTCAGTGATCGCTCATTTGTCAGGTGCAAATGTTAACACAGTTCAAAGTGATTTTCAGCATTATTTAGCAAGGCTAGATTAAGATGAATTGTCTTAGAGTTGTGCAAATCTGATGGTAACCTTGCATAGAAGAAAAGTCTTCTTTAACTGTGTGTGGAAGATCAGGTTGCAGAGGGGCCTTTCTGACCACTCAGGATGCCTGGACCATTTGATTTATAACGGTGAAACATTCCAAACTGAAAGGCTGTTTTTTTTTTCAGGATACAGATATATGTTGTTTCAATTCTTCTGCATATATAATCTTACACTGTGAATATTAACTGAAGCTCCTGACCTGTATCTGCATGATTTTATGCACTGCACAGCTGCACAATTGGCTGATTAGATAATGTTGTTGGTGCCAGATGGGCTGGTTTGAGTATTTCTGTAACTGCTGATCTCCTGGGATTTCCACACACAACAGTCTCTAGAATGTACTCTGAATGGTGCCAAAAAAAAATTAAAACATCCAGTTCTGGGGATGGGAACACATTGTTGATGAAAGAGGTCAACAGAGAATGGCCAGACTGGTTCAAATTGATAAACTGTACAGTAACTCATATAACCACTTTGTGCAATTGTGGTGAGAAGAATATAATCTCAGAATGCTATTCTGAGATGTGGGTTGGTGCTGATTTGGCAGCATGATGGGGACCTACACAATATTAGGCGGGTGGTTTTGTTGATTCATCGGGAGCATGAGACTTTGATTTCAGTTTTACATCACACCATTTTTTCTAAATTGTGCATTTTCAATGTAAATGGCTATTTAAGATGTATTAAGAATACAGTGAATTAAATATCAACAAGATTCAGGGGTTCTCAACCATGCTCCTGGAGGGCCGCTGTCCTGCACTGTTTATAGTTTAAACCCTGCTGTTTCACACTTTATTGTAATTTTCAAGTAATCCTGGCACTAATGATTAGCTGCTTCAAGTTGAATCTAAACTATGCAGGACAGTGGCCCTCTATTAGGAAGGCAGCAGAAAAGTTATTATTATATGCATTTGAAAGCTACAGTAATATAGTGGGGTCCAGGCCTGTTTTGAATCTGTCTATGCCAGTACAGGGGTCATCTTCAGACTAGCAACTAGCCTATGCAATCACTTTTTTAAAGAGAAAGTTCTTGAATTCTCTACATAGGATAAAAAAATGCTATTTTTTTTTTGTTGTTTTTTTCTTCTGTTTTTTTGCTTTGTTTTAGTTTGCTGTGCATTTAAATGTTTGATGAAGAAAGTTTCTGTTTTCCTGCACCTACCAGTCACATCCTCAGCCTAATGCTGTGGTTTCAGATGACCTTTTCTCTTTTTGCTCTATTGTAGGTTGGAGGCATCAACCAGACTGTCTTATTTATCCTCTCTTTTGTAGTGGATGTGCTCTTGTTTGGTGAACTCTTCTGCCTCCTCCCCATAAACCCTCCTTCGGCCTATAATTATTTTCACAACTATTTGGACTATCTTCTATTTCAATTCAGTAGCTTGGACACTGTCTTACAAACACATACAATTAAAATTATCATCTATTTATTGGTGTAATAATAGTAATTCATATTTGTCATTAAGGAACAGTGTCTGACCTGCATTCTTTCAGTTATACGCTTGTACAGTAAATTATGAAACAGTAGTTCAATACAAATTAATTTTCAGCATCAATGAGTGGGAATTAGCAGTGAATTGATTGGATGTGCCACTGGTCTATTGTAAAGCAATATTCCACAATAGACTGCATGTTACAGTGATTTTACTATGGGTAAGGCCTATCCAGATATTTCAGGTCTTTTGCCAGATGTCTTTAGGCAAAATATGACATTCTGTAAAGCAGAGAACAAACAAGACAGACCTATATTAATGGGGGTGAAAACGACTTTAAATGTTCACTAATTCCTCTGTGGTGTAGCGTCTGGAGGAATCAATGAAGGATAATCATTAACTCAGCAGGTTCCGAACAAACAAGAACTTACTGTTAAAACTCCCCTAATTACTGCAATAGTGCCGACTAGTTTCCATGAGCACAATAAATGTATTGACAAAGAGACAATGAACTATTGACAGAGAATCCTCGTGATGCCCCCCCCACACACACACACATGTGACATCCTCGTGTTACCATGTGAGGAAAAGCTATGTGAAACTTTGAACGTAAAAATGTGTGTGTCTTCCAGTTAAAACCTAGAAATGTTTTATTCTTAAGAAAATACGTTTAGTGTGCTGTGTATGTTTGGTGTTAGATCAAAATTAGTAGAATTGTTTCATTAGTGTAGAAAACCCGTTATATTTAATAAGAGGCTTTATATGTAATAGCCTAACAGTGTAAACCCATTTTTAAGGGTACCAAATATACTTTTCTTGGTATCAAATTAAACCTTACGATTTGTCCTAGCCGAATTCGAATATAAGATCTCCGTAGAATGATATTTCGGCTATGTTAACCATCTTTTGAGTCATTCAGCCCAAAATCTCTTACCGTCATAAACACAGTCTTAAACATGCAAATGAGCCTGACGGGACAAAGGAATCATTCTCCTGCCCAAAGGAAGCAGAATTTTACGACCCCCAAAGGAAGGCTCAGACAGGGCTGATTCTCACCAAATTCGTACTGAGAAGGAGAAATGAATCCTTTTTAATCCCATATATCCTATATATATATCCCTGTGATAAATGTATTTACATGTATCTAATGTTCCATCTCATGATTTTCCTAAATGTGTTTTGTCTATGTGTTCTTGCAAACTCTAATGGGTTAATTTTTCAGACTTTGCATACTATGGTTAACCGAAATCATATGTGTGGCATATTTGGTCTCTATAACTTAGTATTTTGAAGATTGAAATGACTGTGTACATGATATGTCGATAACAACAACATATTAGTATTACAAGAAGATTTTCTAGTTTCTTCATCTACCACCCCTCTCAGAACAAAGGGGAAATAAACCAAATTCCCACCTGAAACTTCCACTCTTCTTATTGGTCGAGCCAATGAGAGGTGGGACACATTTTCTAAGGGCATAAATTGCACCAACAACGGACCTTCGCTCTCTATTCTCTTAGCTCTCTTATTCCTCTTACTTCCCTTATCTCCTCTTATCTTCGAAAGCTCTTATCTTCTTCCTCTCTCTCTTGCTTCCAACTCCCAACTTACTTCATCTCTCCTTGGACTTCCCCCGGCACCCCTCTCTCTCCTCTTCTGCTGAACATTTGCAACTGCTTGGAACAACCCCTCAACTCTCTCTTCAAGTGAGTCTCAACTCCACGCTCTGGAAACACCGAACCGAAATCCTCCGCCTCAAGAAAGCCCAGAGGACGCGACATCCACGCAGCCTTGCTCAGCCACACATAGGCCCATTTTGCAAGTATCATTTCATCTGAAATCCAAACGCGTTAAAGTGTGTAATTCCATTTGCTGGCTCTTAAGGGTTAACTGTTGTAATAAGTTGCTATCCTTAATAATCTCTTTATTTTCCTTATTGCTTCTACTCTGTTTATTTTATGTTTATTTTATGTTACATGTTAAGTGTCTGTTTGTCAAGTGTAGTGATATATCCTAGTTCCTTGTATTAAACCCAATTATATGCTTGATTGTCTGTGTTTGTTGATCATAAAACAAAGCCTCTTTAATGTGCGATTTTAAGCTACGAGCTGATATTATCAAAGTAAGTTAACGTACTTTGATGAGTGAGCTTATAACTAAGAATACACCTTCAAGGGAATTGATCAGAAATATTTAGCAAAGCTGTTCGCTGGACGAACTGACTGGTTGCGGTAGCCTACGGGTCAATTCCATTGAGGGTTTAATTAAATTAATATAGCCTGTCTGCATATAATGTATATTCCTAATTAATTATAATTCATTGTGTTTAATTATCTATATATATTTGAAGCAGACTCCTGGACTATATAAGCCCTTTTTGGGGCGTTTTTACAATGTGTATGGGTATCCGGGTCAAATCGTCTGATTAATCATTGATTACGATCATTGAAATTAATTATACATTTCCCCAAACCTGACCTGCATACCCTACAGTGGCTTTACCTTTTATCAGGTCTTTGTTCACAGTCTGACATTAAGAGAAGTGATTATCCTTGCTATCTAGAATGAATAGCTCAGATGATTGCATTTAAGCTGTTATGAAAGGCTTTATAGAATATGCACTGATAGCATGATGTTGTTTGTTCTTTTTTTGTAAGCTGCTTTGGTAAGAAAGCATCTACTGAGAACAAAAATGCAATGTATGTAATGTAAATATATATAATACAATTTAGTATGATATGTCTGTTTATATTGATGGAGACATGTATTGTGCTCCCATTAAAGGTATAATTCACCCCAAAATTTAAAATCTCTCATAATTTACTTACCCTCAACTGGAGTTGTTTGGATTACTTTTACTATGACTGCCTGTGCTTTTTTGAGCTTTAAAGTGCTGATAACCATTCACTTGCATTGTATGGACCTACAGAGCTAAGATATTCTAAAAATATTAGTTTGTATTCTGCAGAGGAATGAAAGCCATACACATCTGGGATAGCATGAGGGCAAGTTAATTTACATTTGCCGATGATCTATCTCTTTAACTAGTGTATTTTTGTCATACTTTGAGAGAATACATTTCCAAGTAATGTATATGAATTGGTGGTTGTCTTAAGCTAGGGAAAAGTATGTTTTATATATATAAACTCAGCAAAAAAAAAAAACATGCCTTTTTCAGGACACTGTATTTTAAAGATAATTTTGTAAAAATACAAATAACTTTACAGATCTTTTTGTAAAGGGTTTAAAGGGGTCATGATGGTCGGACTCATGTTTATCATCGAAGGAATGAGCAGTACACCGAGGCCTGTATTCTGGATGGGGATCGATTTGGAGGTGGAGGGTCCGTCATGGTCTGGGGCAGTGTGTCACAGCATCATCGGATTGAGCTTGTTGTCATTGTAGGCAATCTCAATGCTGTGCTTTACAGGGAAGACATCCTCCTCCCTCATTTAGTACCCTTCCTACAAGCATATCCTGACATGACCATCCAGCATCATTATGACACCAGCCATACTGCACATTCTGTGTGTAATTTCCTAAAAGACAGGAATGTCAGTGTTCTGCCATGGCCAGCGAAGAGCCCGGATCTCAATCCCATTGAGCACGTCTGAGGCCTTTGGATCAGAGGGTTAGGACCATTCCACCCAGATATGTCCGGGAACTCGCAAGTGCCTTGGTGGAAGAGTGGGGTATCATCGAACAGCAAGAACTGGCAAATCTGGTGCAGTCTACGAGGAGGAAATGCACAGCAGTACTTAATGCAGCTGGTGGTCACACCAGATACTGACTGTTACTTGTCTATGAAACTTGTTCAGTTTATGTCTTAGTTGTTGAATCTTTATGTTCATACAAATTAGATAAAGAGGTGAAGGTTGTCAGTTTGTGGTTTTCTGAGAATAAATGTAGAGCAAGGGGAGTGGAAGACTCTGGCCTTGGCACAAATAAATGAAGGTGACCATTATAGCTACAGTATTTTACCATATCAGCCTGTTTAATGGAAATATGGGTCATCTCACTCAATTTTCCAGTTTCTATATTCTCATCCTCCACTCTGAAATGTGTTTTCACACCCAAGTCTTAAAGGACATTGGGAGAAATACATGAATGGCATTTCAAACTGAACGGGCAATAATTTGAATTAAATTTGGTAGTGACTTTGTAGTATATTTCAGGATGGATAAGTAGTGGAGACCAATGGAAATTGTACAGTAATGAGGATCAATTAACATATCGAGAGTGTAACACAAAATGCATTTGTTAATAAATAAGTGTGATGACACTCCACAAATGCTTAGTAGTGTTCTCTCTCTGACTGCAAAAAAGTAGTGTGATTGTGAAATATACATTTATATTTTTGACTTTGCAAGCTGATCACTGTATTTTACAGTAGTAACAAGGATTTTACCTATTTCAGATCATAATAATGTTCAGTAGGTACCACTTAGACTTTAAATACTTACGTTTTTTGCTTTAAACACATTATTTCTGACAGCGAAGAGAATCAGTACCATATAAAGGTGGAATCTATGCAGTACATTAATAAGCATTAAATAAATAATACTATTACTTTGTAGCATGTTCTTATTGAAGATACAGTAGGTTTATACTGTCCTCGCAACTGCGTCGCACTGAAGAGCTAAAAAGCGGTTTATCCTTTCCAGAATGTTTACTTCTGTGCTCCTTTTTTTTTTTCATTTTTGTAAAACTGAAATACAATAAACAAGAAATGAAATTAAAATTGTACATTAATTATTTGGATATAGATATGAACTGCATTGTGCATGTGTATATCCATGTGATGGAAAACTTTCTTATATAATCATATTATATCTATCACAAATTTACTTTCAAGAAGTAATATTATGTTACCACATAACACTCTTAAAGATCACTTACAAATAGTAAATAAACATACAGGCATATCTTTCTCCAAGGCAAAGACTGTTTGCACGCTGAATTGAAACCAAAACATTGACTGTTGCTGATCAAAATCAACACTGTGTATGTACGAAAGAATTACAAACTGCAATACTGTATATTGTTAAATAACATGACCAGATAATGGGCAGAACAATTCCCGCTTGGTATAAATTGTTATACCATCATTAGTTTTGTAACAACATTCAACATTTTGCTCATTTTTACAAATTATCAAGTTATTTCTCACATGACAGAAGAACAATTACGCTTGAGATTTGTCTAAGATATACTTTAGCAGTCCCTTGTTTTATTATTTTTACTAATTTTCACATCAGCACTGTGAATGACCTTTGTAACAAGTCCCATTGGCCACTCGTTGCGTTTTACTTGAGAGTCCTTTAACAACACAACATCTCCTTCTTGAACATTTGTTTTTTCATCTGTCCATTTTCTCAGAGTCTGGAGTGTAGACAAGTGTTCTTGTTTCCAACTCATGTACAGATCCTTAATGCTGAACTCTCCAGGTGGGGCTGATATTGCACAAGCCATTTGAGTTAACAACATAGCTGAAGTAAGAATATCTGTTTTTTCACAGTCTGTTGAAATAGAAACCAAGGGTTGTGCATTCATTGTAGCTGCTATTTCAGCCATCAGCATAGTAAGAACCTTGTTTGTAAGTCGAGTGTTTGCTAACAGCATTGCATCTTTCTCTCCCACACTCCTCCCATATGAGATGAATTGGGTGCATTGAATGGCCAGGTACATCCATTATCCAGATGGTAATTCTGAATCTTAGGATCATCAGAGTTAATTTTGAGTTCCTTGCAAGCTCCCATGAGGTTCATGCCTCTGTCCGAATTGAATTGCTTGACAGGCCCACGCAGGCAGAGAAACCTTCTCAAGGCATTTAGGAAACTAGAAGAGGACATAGATTCAAGTATCTCTAGGTGGATTGCTCTTGTACATAAACAAGTGAACATGACTGCCCACCTCGTACTTTCGGCACTGCCTCCTCGAGTGCAGCATGACACAACACTCCAGGGGCGAAAACATCAAGTCCCACGTATGTGAATGAAGGGGCCACAACTAGTCTGTCTGTGGGGATATCTGACATTTTCTGCTCTTGCAGCTGTCCTCTGAGTTTTTTGATATTAGAGAAAAGTGTTTTTTTAGCTCTGATGATCCATAAGCCAGCTGTATGCAGTGCGCCTTCTGTAAAGTGACAACCTTGGTGAACTACCATCTCATGGAAGTGTTTGCTTAAGAGAGTGCTTATATGATGATTAGCTGGAATGATTAGAGGATTTTTCTCACTTCTTGTAATGTCTGCATTTGACAAGCGTCCTCCCACTCTAATCAGACCTTCTTCATCAAGAATGGGATTCAGATTCTTAATAGGACTTTGACTAGAGATAGTTTTGCCATTGTATAAAGACTTTAACTCTTCCTAGAAGAACTCTTGTTGGAAACATTTAATTATGGTTGTTTCTGCTTGTGCAAAATTCACTGTACGACACATTTTGTAGCAATGCCAGCCTGCACATGAGTCTTTTCGGGTGCTACTGGAATATGTTTTAGCAATGTGAGTAAGAGTAACCACCTCTCTCACAATAGATTTCCAACTGGAAAATCTACTGAATCTGTGGGATCCCAGCTGACCTTTATTGAACTTTGTGGCCAAGGCTGTTATATCTGGCCTGATTTCACTGTCAGATTCTTGATTAACTTCATGCTCAACTTGTTCACATACTTGGGTTTGACACAAAAACACTGGACCTGAGAACCATTTTGTGTTCTGTAGTTCAGCAGCTGAAACTTGTCTTGTGGCTTGTCTGCTTGATTCTGACTGGTAGCAATGTAATGCCACTGCTCCGGGTTAGTTGATTTCTGGATCCATACAACTCTGTTAGATACATAAACATAGAATCCTCGAGAGGCATTCTTAATGTATCCCAGTACAATCTTGTGCAGTATTTCACTGAATGTAGATCAATGTCGATTTCACTGGTTATCAATTCTGCAAGCTCAACTGCTAAAACGGCTGCACAGAACTCCAAACATGGCACTGTATTGGCTGGTATTGGAGCCAGCTTTGATAAAGCCTATATGACACTGGCCATTATCTTGTACAGTCTTGAGGTATGCTACAGCCACTATTCCCATAGTAGAAGCACCAGAAAACACACATACCTCTTTCTGAACAGTAGAAGTCAGTGATACTGGTAAGTTCTGGGAACACTTAGCATTTCAAGATGAAGTAAATCATCAGTCCATACTCTCCACTGAATTTGTCTGTTTACTGAGAGTGGTGTGTCCCAACAAAGTTCACACTAATGCCTTTTCTTGTATGGTTATGGGGGCTGTGAATCCTAGCGGATCATACAGACTGTTCACAGTAGCTAAGATTCCTTTTCGAGTGAATGGCTTCACGTCTTTTGACACTTGAAATGTGAAACTGTCGGACTGAAGATTCCAGCTTACTCCTAGACTGCGTTGAAGAGGTATAGGGTCAACACCTAGTACTAGATCCTTTAGGTCGTTAGCTCTGTCATTTGCAGGAAATTCCTCCATATCTGAACTTCTGTTTGATGCCAGTTTATGCAGTCTAAGGTTTGAATCTGCATTTCTCTAGTTCTCTGCAAGAGACTGACTGCTTCAGCTTCAGAAGACACTGAGGTGAGTCTGTCATCCACAAAGAAGTTTCTCATGACAAACTGTTTTGCATCTTCTCCATAGTCTTTCTCTCATTGATCAGTGGTTCGTTTTAGGCTGTAGATAGCTATTGCTGGAGACAGACTGTTTCCGAAAATGTGTACTTTCATTCTGAACTCTACAATGTCCTTGCTACTGTCATTATCTTCGTACCATAGAAATCTTAAGTAGTTTCGGTGGTCCTCTCTAACTACTAAATAATAAAACATCTGTTGTATGTCAGCAGTAATTGCAACTTGTTCTTTGTGAAAACGAAGTAACACACCCAAAAGTGTGTTATTCAGATCAGGGCCGCTAAGCAATACATATTTCAATGAAATGCCTTGATACTAGGCACTTGAATCAAAGACAGCTCTAATTTTCCATGGCTTTTGGGGATGGTAAATACCACAATTTTGTAGATCAACACTCCTCATCTTGGTTTAATGGAGGTGCTAGTTCTGCTTAATCATCGTTGAAGATCTTTTGCATGAAATTAACAAAGTGATCCTTCATCTCAGGATTTTCCTGAAAGGAGCGTTGGAAAGGAAGGAGAGGTTTTTGTGCCAGCTCTCTGTTATTTGGTAGTCGATGGAGTTAGCTAAATGGTAGTGGTTTGTTTCATCAACATACATTTCTTTTTCCATTATTTGAAGGTATGCACCATCTTCAATAGACAGAGCAGATTTGTCATCATTTTGAAATCTTTCAATCTGGGAAACCAGAACTGCACGTTGACTGTTGCTGATCTATTGCGTATGTACGAAAGAATAACAAACTGCAATACTGAAAATTGCCACAAGGTGGCATTTATATACCATGACCAGATAATGGGCAGAACAAGGTTAATATAATTGATTTTTTAATTGTTACAATTGCCCCGGTCCATGGTCCCGGCAATTATTACATTCTAAATTTTTATTTTTATTCTATATTATGATTACGTTTTTCACATTATAATTCAGTAATTTACAGTAAATAACAGAACAATTATTCCAAATACAAATTTGCAGTAGTACTGTGAGTTATAAAAGGAAATGTAAAAATTGTATACACTGATGAGCCAAAACATTATGACCAATCAGAGGTGAAGCAAATAATGTTGATCATCTCCTAACAAGGTCACATGTCAAGGTCTGGGTAGATTAGATGGTAAGTTAACATTCAGTTCTCGTAGGCAACGTGATAAATGCAGGAGTAAAGATCTAAGCAATTTTGACAAGGGCCAAAATTGTTATGTCCAGACGACTGGGTCAGAGCACCTCTGAAATGCCAAGGCTTGTGTGGTGCTCTCGGTCAGCAGTGGTGAGTACGCTACAGACAGTGATCCGAGGAGGGAAAAACCACAAACCGGCGACAGTGTGGTCCGAACTGACAGAAGGTCTACTTTGGCACAATTTACAAAAAATCTTAATGATGGTTACGTGAGAAATGTCACAACACACAGTGCATCGCATCTTGCTCAGAGACCGGTTTAGAGTGCCCATGATGACCCCTTCCCACTTTCAAAAGCATTTACAATGGGCACACAGGCATTGGAACTGGACCTTGGAGCATTGGAATAAGTTTGCCTGGTCCGATGAGTCCTGTATTCTTTTACATCACGTGGACGGCTGTGTATGTGTGTGTGTCGTTTACCTGGGGAAGTGATGGCACCAAGATGCACCGTGAGAAGACAACATGCCAGTTGAGGGAGTGTGATGCTTTGGTCAATGTTCTGCTGGTAAACCGTTTTGGTCTGGCCATTCATGTGGACATCAATTTGACACATGCCACCTACCTAAACATTGTTACAGACCAGGTACACCCATTCATGGTGGTTTTCCCTGATGGCAGTGGCCACTTTCAGTAGGATAATGCACCCTGCCATACAGCACACATTGTTCGAGAACGGTTTGAGGAACATGATGAAAAGTTCAAGGTGTTGCCCTGGCTTCCAAATTCCCCAGATCTCAATCCGATTGAGCATCTGTGAGATGCGCTGGACCAACAAGTCCGATCCATGGCGGCTCCACCTTGAAACTTACAGGACTTGAAATATCTGTTGTCTTGGTGCTAGGTACCACAGGACACCTTAAGGGGTCTTGTAGAGTTCATGCCTCGGTGGGTTGGTGATGTTTTGGCATGCGGAGGGCCAATAGCATATTAAGAATGTGGTCATAATGTTTTGTCTCATCAGTGTAATTGTCCCTGGTATCCTCTTTTGGGAGAACATTTTTATTTTAAAAACTGGAGAAAAAAAATATACAATAAAAGAAAATGTAGTCATGTAGTTTTTGAACACAACCAGCCCAACCGAATTGTTCAGCTCCAGTGTGGATGTTTTATTTTTAGTAACTCATTGAACTCAACCATTTACTGTCATGTGATGATTTGTGAACTGTCAACTGTTATTGTCTTCGTGTGCCTTGCACATTTCAGTAAATGCTGGAGGGTTGTACTATCTGGTTTTAAGAATAGGCATCATGCAATAATTAAATATGACAGATTTTCAGTACCAATTTCTCATTCAAGCTGTGATGATTCATAATTTGTAGATGCTCCCTAGTCCTTTGCTGCATGGCAGCTGCAGTTTGTCAATGCTCCCTTGTCTTTCAGTGCTATTGTGAATGATGACTTTGGATGTGTGCATTCAACTGACAGACCAAAAAGTCTAATTCATTTACCGTGAATTACAAAACATCAATTATTTGTGACAGCTTCCCAGATTTAAGCATGCTTTTATGACAATGCACCATAACAGTTGCCAGTGACGCAGTTTAAACCCATTGAAAATGTGCTTTTCGGCTCATGTCTAGTTGTCATTCTCAGCCAAATCCTTTTGTCACAAGGGGAAAGAAATCAAATGAAGCCACCAGCACTCAAACATAATAAAGACGTTGGCATAATGAAGAAGTCATGTGATTTCCCACAGGACAATTAGACTGTCCTTAATGGGTAAGAGCATAATTTCTATCCAGTTTGTTCCCTCTTTGTAATGCATTCTACAAGAGTCATATCCTTTTGAAGAGGAAATAAAAATGGTAGGTCCCAGAGGAATCACAGGTGACCTCCGACACTATGTGCAGGTGGCTGTCAGGCATCTTTAGTTAAGTCTTGAACGGTTTTGAAAAGACAGCCCCACACAAACTTACGTTTGCGCAGGGAAACCATGATGATTGACAGTGTCTGCGTGTGGAAATATGTGTCCCCTTATATTTTCAGCAGAATCCCTTAAAATGCAGGGAAAGGACAGAGCTTATCTTCCCCTAACACCTGTGCATGTCCTACTTTAGTATTCAGGGGTTCATAGCAAAATATGTGACAATGCTATTTGTTGTGCTTTAAGAGCTTGCTAAAGAGGTCAGATACAAACAGCTTTTGGCATTGTGTCTGGTTTTTATTTGTTATTCTGTTTTATATGTAACCATTTTCCTCTCCTGAAAGACTGCTTATCTAACCCACTGGCTTTTTATGTGCATTATGCATCACTTCCTGCTTTTTGGCATGCAGGTGTTTAAATGCTGTGCAGGTTGGGTTGAGGGTCACAGCGTTTGGTGTAATACATCTAAGTATGTCCTTAATGTAAGGGCAGCACATTTAAACCTACTTCAAGCCTTCTGATGCATAATTATTCACCAAAAACATTTACAATTTTGAACTCTCTGGTACTGAGAACATGCAGGATGAAAGTGGTACCATCGTTCCAACTCTAGTCTGCTTTTTGGATAAGCTTTTTTACTATTACTGAAAAAAGAAATATACATTACATCTACCCTTTGATCAGTTTGCTGAGTTATTGTTAGTTTGCTGTAATTTGTGCCGGTTATTAATAACATGAGCAGGGCTGGACTGGTAATCTGGCATACCGGGCATTTTCACGGTGGGCCGACGCACTTTAGGGCCAAACAGGGGTGGACTGGCCATCAGGAGAACCGAGCGGGCCGGTGTGTCGGCCGCAGAACATACCGAATAGGCCGCGATAAGCTACAATGAGCCGGCGCATTATGCAAAACAAAAGGCACTGCGATATGCAGAAAAGGACAGCGAACACCCTTGAGAGGTCCTGCAAAGAAGATTGGGAGAAACTGCCCAAAAATAGGTTTGCCAAGCTTGTAGCATCATACACAAAAAGGCTTGAGGCTGTAATTGGTGCCAAAGGTGCTTCTTCAAAGTATTGAGCAAAGGCTGTGAATATTTATGTACATGTGATTTTGTTAATTTTTTATTTTTAATAAATTTGCAAAGATTTCAAACAAACTTCTTTCACTTTCTCATTATGAGGTATTGTTTGTAGAATTTTGAGGAAAATTATTAATTTAATCCATTTTGGAATAAGGCTGTAACATCACAAAATGTGGAAAAAGTGAAACGCTGTGAATACTTTCTGGATGCACTTGTAAGTTTTAGGCCAGTTACCATGTAAAATCCCAGGCTGATTTCTCTTTCCAGTCCAGCCCTGAACATTAATAAATTGTTTGTTTGTCTCACTCCTGTTACATTTTATAATATGAATAGTTTACTCAAAAAAGAATGTTCTCTCACCAATTATTTCATGTTGCTCGAAACCCCTGAAAATGTATTTACTTTATTGAACACATAAGAAGTTTAGCAAAATGCTAAAGACCATGCTGTGAATGGGACATCACTTTAAACCTGTAGCAACTTGTCTTAACGTGGCATAATTGACTACACAAACACAAATGTGATTTGAGAGTTACAGCGGAGGGGAAGATTTTCAGTGAATAATGAATTTAGTGACTTAAATTTCGTTCTGTTCCTCCCACAAAGCCATCAATACAGGCCTCTCATGCTTGGCCACTCTCAAACTCACTTTTCTTTCTGGCTAGGCCTTGCATCAAATCCTGGCTCTGCCAAAAATGGCTTGTTCAGCCACTAGTGCTGTGTTTGCAGTAACTGTTCAAGCTTGTTCCATGACCTTTTGCTCTTCTGGTGACTTGCTCTTTGGTAAATGAAAGGAGTTAAACCTCTCCACACAGGCTTTGCAGCTCCTTGTGGAAGGCTGTTACATGGGCCTTTAACTTTTAAAACATGTTATGTTAGAACATGATTTTATGAGTTTGACTTGGATATCTGACATTAAATGCTGTCTGGGGATAATTCAAGCATTGATGTGTAAAAAATTACAGTTTTAAAGTAATGTGTTTTTTCCGCTCTTGTTAATGGGTCATAAAGGACATTCTCTACTTCAGACACTTCACCCCAGAGAGAAAGTTTATTGACTCATATACTGTGTGTGTGTGTATATATGTGTGTGTGTTTGTGTATAAACTCAGCAAAAATTGAAACATGCCTTATTCAGGACACTGTATTTTAAAGATAGTTTTGTAAAAATCCAAATAACTTTACATATTTTTATTGTAAAGGGTTTAAACAATGTTTTCCATGCTTGTTCAATGAACCATAAACCATTAATGAACATGCACCTATGGAACAGTCATTAAGACACTAACAGCTTACGGATGGTAGGTGATTATGGTCACAGTTATAAAAACTTAAAACACTAAAGAGACTTTTCTTCTGACTCTGAAAAACACCAAAAGAAAGATGAACAGGGTTCCTGCTCATCTGCGTGAGTGTGCCTTAAGCATGCTGCAAGGAGGCATGAGGACTGCAGATGTGGTAAGGGCAATACATTGCAATGTCCATACTGTGAGATGCCTAAGACAACACTACAAGGAGACAGGACGGACAGCTGATCATCCTTACAGTGGCAGATCACATGTACCAACACCTGCACTGGACCGGTACATCCGAATATCACACCTGCAGGACAGGTACAGGTTGCCAACAACAACTGCTTGAGTTACACCAGAAATGCACAATCCCTCCATCAGTGCTGAGAGAGACTGGACTAAGGGCTTTTAGGCCTGATGTAAGGCAGGTCCTTACCAGACATCACCAGCAATATCGTTATCTATGGGCACAAACCCACCTTCGCTGGACCAGACAGGACTGGCAAAAAGTGCTCTTCAATGACGAGTCATGGTTTTGTCTCACCAGGGGTGATGGTCGGACTCACGTTTATCACTGAAAGAATGAGCATTACACTGAGGCCTGTACTCTGTAGCGGGATTGATTTGGAGGGTCTGTCATGGTCTGGGACGATGTGTCACAGTATCATCGGACTGAGCTTGTTGTCATTGCAGGCAATCTCAACACTGTGCGTTACAGGGAAGGCATCATCCTCCCTCATGTGGTACCAATCTTGCAGGCTCACCTGACAAGGCCCTCCAGCATGACAATGCCACCTGCCATACTGCTCATTCTTTGAGAGATTTCATGCAAGACAGGAATGTCAGTGTTCTGCTATGGCCAGCGAAGTGCCAGGATCTCAGTCCCATTGAGCCTGTCTGGGACCTGTTGGATCTGTGGGTGAGGCCTAGGGCCATTCCCCCAGAAATGTCTGGGAACTTGCAAGTAACTTGGTGGAAAAGTGGGGTAACTTCTCACAGCAAGCACTGGCAAATCTTGTGCAGTCCACGAGGAAGAGATGCACTGCAGTACTTAATACAGCTGGTGGATACACAAGTTCCCCATCTGTTTCTCACTCGACATTGTGTTGAATAAAGCGACACTAGGGGACGTTCTTGAAGGCCTCAGTCACCTCTCTGAACCAATGAGAATTTGACAGACAGAATTTGCATGTTTCTCCCTCAGACATACTGGGGGATTCTGTTCATTTAGATTTGTTCTTCGGAGCCAAGCGGTTGTGCAGGCAGCGAGCTGAGATCACTTCTGTTCCACGCACCACTGTAGAGCATCTGCTGTTGGATCTATTGCGCATATCAGTGGCTTACTCCTTCTCTGGAGTGCAGCTTTGCCCCTGGGAGCTTCGACAGCGCTCCTAAAAGAGTATTTTCCCTGAAAGTGTTTATTTCTCTAAAAGAGCAAACACACAGCTGGCATTGAACGTCCTTTTCAGGAAGCGTTTTTGTAAAGATGCCCTTCCACCTCTGTGTAGTTCCACTTCTGACGGTCATAGATGCTGCCTTGTATGTCTGGGCCACGATCGCACTGAGGCAGCGTTTGTGGATGGTTCATGTTCTCACTGCGAGAACTTAACGATGGCAACGTTGCGGTCACGGCTTTCCTTCTTAAAGAGGAACGCCACTCCAGCTGCCCCCACGTTGCTCCTTCTACCCGCGGGATTGAGGATGACCTGGCTGGCGATGGAGGCGATTTGAGGATGGCAGCGAGCACTGTTTCGGTAGATCCCCACGAATCACCCACCCACGCTTGTTGACTTCTTTCCTGGCTTGAGGTGAGAGCGGCTCACCTCACGGCCAGTCTGTTTACTCCCTCGAGCCCCCCAAGCTGGATGACGAATTCACCACCTTCGGGTCGGCACGCCCAGTATAAGGCTGACGCCCAGATGGCCGTCATGCATGCCCGCTCACAGCCACCCCCCCCCCCCCGGTGCCTTTCTTCCCGGAGGTGCATGATGAGCTGACGAAGTCGTGGAGGGCACTTTTCACTGCCCGCAACTGACCCCCTTGCTCGTCCGCTCTCACTACCCTCGACGGCGACGGCCCACGGGTGCTCGGAGGTGCTCCAGGTTTACAGAGTGGTTGCGATCCACCTATGTCCAAAAAACAGTCCCCCTGTGGCTTCCAAACGCAAGGTAGCTCTGCCTCGCCAGGTACGTCAAAAGCGATCGTCCCCCTAGTGCACCTCGCATGGATTTCACTTCCCAACCGTCGTGCTGGCTTGCCAGGACCATCCGACTTGGCTACATGATTCAGTCTGCAAGGCCCCCACCCCTTTTGGCGTCGTCCGCTTAACCTTGGTGAATGGCAAACACCCTACGTGCGGAGATTGTGACCCTTTTACTCAAAGACACAATAGAGCCTGTCCCTCCAGCCAAGATGAAGAAGGGTTTTTATAGCCCTTACTTCATCCTACCCAAGAAAGGTGGCGGCTTACGACCGATCTTGGACTTGCAAGTTTTCAACGGGGCTTTGCTCAAACTCCCGTTCAAAATGCTCACTCAAAGACACATTCTAAATTGTGTCCGGCAACAAGATAGGTTTGAAGCGGTAGACCTGAAGGACACATATGTCCACGTCTCTATCTTGCCTTGAAACGGCACTTCTTACGGTTCGCATTCGGTACAAGGTCCTCCTCTTCAGCCTGTCCCTGTCCCCTCGCGTCTTCACGAAGGTCGCAGAGTCAGCCCTTTCCCGCTAAGGGAATTGGCCATCCGCATACTCAATTACCTCGACGACTGGCTCATCCTAGCCCACTCTCGAGAGTCACTGTGTGCCCACATGGACCAGGTGCACAGGCACCTCAGTCGTCTAGGGCTTCAGGTCAACTGGGAAAAGAGCAAGCTCACCCCGGTTCAGAGCATCTCTTTTCTCTGCATGGAGTTAGACTCAGTCTCAATGACAGCGTGCCTCACCAACGAGCGCATGCATTCAGTGCTGAAATGCCTCACCTTATTCATGCCAGACACAGCGATTCCTCTAAACAAATTCCAGAGGCTCCTGGACCAAATGGCATCCTCCACGGTGGTCGCGCCACTGATGTTGATGCATGTGAGACCATTTCAGCACAGGCTTCAGACTCGAGTCCCGAGATGGGCATGGCGCTGTGACACATACCGTGTGTTCATCATCCCCACCAACAGACCTCTGTTTGACAGGACAGGAGTCCCCCTACAGCAGGTGACCCGATGAGTTCTGGTCACCACAGACACCTCCAGACAGGGTTGGGGCACCGAGTGCAATGGGCATGCAGCCACCGGCTCCTGGACGGGACCCCGGCTGGGTTGGCACATCAACTGCCTAGAGTTGCTGGCTGTAATCCTTGGCCTGCGGAGGTCTCTCCCACTACTTTGGGGCAAGCACATTTTGATTCGCTCAGACAACACCACCACGATAGCGTACATAAATCGCCAATGCGGTGTGCGCTCTCATCATATGTCACAACTAGCCCACCAGCTCCTCCTTTGGAGCCAGCAGCAACTCAGGTCATTGCGTGCCACTCATATCCTGGGAAACCTCAACACGTCAGCGGAAACGCTGTCGTGACAGGGCACGCTCAGCAGAGAGTGGATGCTCCATCCCCTGGCAGTCCAGCTGATTTGGGAGCGGTTCTGCAAAGCACAGGTAGACCTGTTCGCTTCCCAAGAGACCTCCTGCTGCCTGCTCTGGTACTCCATAGTGGAGGCTCCCCTCGGGATAGACTCATTGGCAAACAGCTGGCCCCGGGAGCTGCGCAAGTACACATTTCCCCCAGTGAGCCTACTTGCATGGGCGCTATTCAAGGTCAGGGAGGACGAGGAACAAGTCACTCTTGTGGCCCCCTATTGGCCCACATGGACTTGGTTCTCGGATCTCACTCTCCTCGTGACAGCCACTCCCTGGCAAATTCCCCTGAGGATGAACCTTCTTTCTAAGAGATGGGGTACCCTCTGGCATCCGTGCCCAGACATCAGGAACCTCCACGTCTGGTCCCTGGACGGGATGCGGAAGATCTAAGTGGCCTACCACCTGATGTCTTAGACACGATCAACCAAGCCAGAGCTCCCTCTACTAGGCAAATTTACGCCCTGAAGTGGTGCCTGTTCGCAAATTCTTCCCGATATGAAGACCACCAGAGATGTGCAGTCGGGTAGGTGCTCTCATTTCTGCAGGAGAGGTTTGAGGGGAGGCTGTCCCCCTCCACCTTGAAGATTTATGTAGCCACCTGTGGCATGGGGGGGGCGTGGTCGTGTATCGGTCTGCAGGAGAGAGAGAGAGCGGTAAGGCTTGTCACCTGGTTTCTCTCTCTCCCACAGACCGACACACGACCACGCCCCCCATGCCACAGCACCATATCGGCTCACCACGACGCAGTGGACAGTAAGTCCCTTGGGAAGTATGATCTGATTATCAGGTTCGTTAGAGGCGCCAGGAGGCTGAACTCTCCCAGGCCATGCCTGTTAACTTCAAAGCCATCTCGTTGAATACAGCCCTCCTGATCGTGCTCACTTCCATCAAGAGGGTTGGGGACCTGCAAGCGGTCTCTGTCAACGACACTTGCCTGGAGTCTCATTGTCTGAGAGTCTTTAAGTGCTTTTTTATGTGTCTTGCACTGAGGAGAGGCTTCCATCTGGCTACTCTGCCATAAAGCCCAGATCGATGGAGTGTTGCAGAGATGGTTGTCCTTCTGCAAGTTTCTCCCATTTTCATGCATGAGCTCAACCAGAGTGACCATGGGGTTCTTGGTACCCTCTCTTGCCAAGGCCCTTCTCCCCCTGATTGCTCAGTTTTCATTTTTAAGAATTATATTTAAGGATTATGGAAGCCACTGAGCTCTTTGGAACCTTCAATGTAGCCAAAAATGTTTTGTAGACTTCCTCAGATCTGTGCCTCGACACAATCCTGTCTCTAAAGTCTGCTGGCAGTTCCTTTGACCTCATGGCTTGGCTTTTACTCTGATATGCATTTTCAGCTCTGAGATCATATATAGACAGGTGTGTGCCATTTCCAAATCATGTCCAATCAATTGAAATTGGACTCCAGTTAAAGTGTAGAAACATATCGAAGATGATCCAGAGAAATGGAATGCATCTGAGCTAAATTTCAAGTGTCAGAGCAAAGGGTCTGAATACGTATGTGAATGAGATTTTTCAGTTTTATCTTTTTAATTAATTTTAAAAGTTATCAAAAATCTGTTTTTTGCTTTGTCATTATGGGATATGGAGTGTTGATTGATGTGAAAAAAGGCTACACATTAGATGTGAAGATTTGCTGAGAGATCACCTCATATAACAATAATTCAATATATAATGATGAAATAATTATACATAGCAGTGGCGGCTGCTGGTCTTTCAAAGAGGGGAAGCTCATTTTCGGCCTACATTATAAACTTATTTACCCTATTTTTTGCACTAAATCAATCTTAGGTGTTGATCTGCCCTGCTGTTTAATTCTAATTTTTTCCTCGTAAGGAAGACTTTCATATGGCTTCGCCAAAATCAGGTCGACAATATTAGCACCGTCTGCCATCGTGCGCAGTTTCACCCGTACGACGCTAGCCTAGCCTACTGTATGAATGAATGAATGAACGAACGAACGAACGCTCTAAAACAAAATATATTAAACTTGGTAAAACTGAAACAAGGAATGTGGTGTATAATTGTGTGAAATGTATTATGCAAATTGACTAGCAATTTCGCCAAACAAATATAAAGAAATAGGTTGCAGCAGTTTGTCTTTCGACTACACTTGAGAAATCCGCGATGGGACTGAGCGCGAAATAGCTTCAGTGACTTCTTATAGTACAGATTCGCTGTCAATCAAAAGGAGATGCAGTCTTTCGACAGATCCTCCAATCATCACGCGGAAGCCCGGAGTCCGGGCCAGCCCACTCCTCATTCACCCCCAGAGACGCTGAGCGTCCGTGGGCGGGACATAATCGCAGCATTTATCCAATGACCGTCTATTTTTGGAGCACTGAAAAAAACTGTTCAGAGCAGCCCCATTGAAGTCAATGGACGCTCGGCTTCAACTGGGAAATGCACTGACGCTACGGGAATGTATGAGAAGTAAATCGAGTCAGCCGACCTGCTATATGTAATGTAGCTGATTCTGAACGAACTCGTCTTCGAGATGAACGTGTTCTAACGCATTTTTAGTCAATAAATTGTTTACACAATAGTACATATTTGACCATTATTTTTTTGACATTATAGGGGAAGCTGAGCTTCCCTTGCAGTCTTAAAGAAATCCCCACTGATACATAGTTATTTTTAAATATAAAAAAAAAAATATATATATATATATATATATAACATATGTAGCGTCTCAGGTGCATTGCTTCATAAACATAAATTTTTAGGGCACTATGTCAAGTTAAATATAGTTTAATACTTATAACACATCTTGAGATCCCTTAGTTTGAATTTACACTCCATCAAGTGTTTTGCACATAAGACTGTATCACATGTTTGTGTTGTTCTGCTGCTGAAGCTTTGTTTTCTTCACTGTATAAGCTGTGCGTTGCCCACACAGCAAGTTTCACTGACTTTGCATTTCTCAGGAATCTTCCTTATTACGGTCCGGGGGCATTGCGATTAATTGCGTAATTTTTTTTAAAGCGATATTTTTAATAACATTAATCGCACTGAATTAACGTGTTAAATCGACAGCCCTAATATATATACATATACAGCCCTAGGAATTATTTACTCTCCCAATACTAGTCTAATATCTCTCAGTCTACTATCTCCTATAGCTGTCAAAAAGACGCGGTATTGACCCTTGCGCAATGTTTAGCCCCAACTAGATGCCCACATCACATATAATTGATTTATAACTCATGCTCAGGTACAGATTAGCAGTGGTAACCTTAAACAAGGGTTAACCTTAGGTAACCTTACACAAATAGTCCAAAATGTAATCTAAAGAAATATTTCTGCCCTTTTGTTACTTAATAGCAGTGTTTGGGAAGCTACTTAGAAATTGTAACTTACCAAGCTAACTTAAAGCTCTAAAACAACAGTTAAGCTCTTTTGAAAAACTAGTTAGCTACATTACAATCTACTAACAAATATTAATTAACTATATTTAAGCTACTTACTGAGGAAGTTAATAGTGTTGCAATGTTAATTATGCCACGTCCACACTAATACGTTTTTATTTGAACGTGCATTAATTTCGCTAAGTTTTGGCTTTCCGTTCACATTGAGAAGGTGTTTTGTCCAGTGAAAACAGAGCTTTTTGAAAAAGCTCTCCCAAGTGGATACATTTGAAAACGCTCTCTTTGCGTTGTATTGTGGAAAAACAGAGATATTTGAAAACAATGACATATTTGTTGTCATGTGATGCAGCCATGTGATCCATTTAACCCAAAACCATCAAGATGGTGGCCCATGTATTAGTGGCATTGTTGTGCCTGCTATGCACTTTGATAGCATTGTTAAAGATAAATGTTTATCTGTATTACCTTCACATTGCATTCCTTCAAAGGCGCTGGTAAGTTTACTCGGAATTGCTCCCCCAGCGGTGGAACAAGAGTACAATTGTGTTTATGTAGACATGAAATGAAGCCGGGACACACTATTGTTTTTTTCCACTTGTGCAGTAAGTGAAATTAAGCATTTTCATATGTTTCAGTGTGGATGAGCAACTTTAAGAAAATTTTTCAAAATGGCTGTGTAGACAAAGTTTTTGAAAATGAAAATGTCTCAGGTTACGTATGTAACCCTTGTTCCCTGAAAAAAGCAGAACGAGATGCTGCGCTGAGCAAAGTGCTATGGGAACAATCCTGCATTGTGACCTAGCTGTGAATATGTGTGTAACACGTCAATGAACATAGACTAAAATTTATAGCCTCGGCTGATGAAATCATTAGATGCACCTATAAATGGATGCGTCACCAGAGTGTCCTCAGACACTTCTTTTTGAAGAGCAGTCGTGCGGCATCCCAGTGCAGCAAAGAAGCTCGTTCCGCTTTTTTCAGGGAACAAGGTTTACATACGTAACCCGAGACGTTCCCTTTACAAAAAGCTTCACTAGGATGCTGCGCTGAGCAAAGCGATATGGGAACGAGAATACCCATTCCGCCGCACTGTGGCTGTCCGTACCCCTTACGGTTGTGTAGTGTGTTCACAAGAGCGTGAGAGGCCTCAGACAAGATCTTGAGATGTCGACTCAAGGACATAAGAGCCTGGAGTGGCGAAGACATCCAAACTATAAAAATCGAATGGATGTGTGTGGAGGGGATAACCTGCCGCATCACAAACTTGCTGCAGAGGGAGACCTCTAGCCAAGGCTTTAGAGGAGGCGAGCCCTCTGGATGAGTGAGCCATAATACCTACTGGCGAAGCTTGACTGTGCGCCTCATAGGCCAGGGCAGTAGCATCCCTCACCCAAAGTGACATAATCTGCCAGAAGGTGACCGCCACCCGGCTATGGCTCCCAAGGGAATAATTGCTGCCCTGACTTTACGCTACTGGCAAATGCGGTGGACATAAGTCTGTAGGGTATGCAGGTCAGGTTTGGGGAAATGTATAATTAATTTCAATGATCGTAATCAATGATTAATCAGACGATTTGACCCGGATACCCATACACATTGTAAAAACGCCCCAAAAAGGGCTTATAGTAGTCTGCTTCAAATATATATAGATAATTAAACACCACAAATTATAATTAATTAGGAATATACATTATATGCAGACAGGCTATATTAATTTAATTAGACCCTCAATGGAATTGACCCGTAGGCTACCGCAACCAGTCAGTTCGTCCAGCGAACGGCTTTGCTAAATATTCCTGATCAATTCCCTTGAAGGTCCATTCTTAGTTATAAGCATACTCATCAAAGCACGTTAACTTACTTTGATAATATCAGCTCGTAGCTTAAAATCGCACATTAAAGAGGCTTTGTCCTATGACCAACAAACACAGACAATCAAGCATATAATTGGGTTTAATACAATGAACTAGAATATATCACTACACTTGACAAACAGACACTCAACATGTAACATAAAATAAACATAAAATAAACAGAGTAGAAGCAACAAGGAAAATAAAGAGATTATTAAGGATAGCAACTTATTACAACAGTTAACCCTTAAGAGCCAGCAAATGGAATTACACACTTTAACGCGTTTGAATTTCGGGTGAAATAATACTTGCATAAAGGAACTCTGTGTGTCGCTGAGCAAGTCTGCACGTATGTCGGGTCCTCGTGGCGTCCTTTGAGACGGAGGATTTCGGTTCGGTGTTTCCAGAGCGTGGAGTTGAAACTCACTTGTTGAGAGAGAGTTGAAGGGTTGTTCCAAGAAGTTGCAATGTTCAGCAGAAGAGAAGAGAAAAATGTAAGATGGCTTGAAGAGACCCGGGAGAAGTCCAAGGGAGGTCCGGAAGTGAAGTGGGGAAGTTGGGAGCAGCCAAGAAGACGAGAAGATAAGAGTTGAAGTGTTCAGCAGAAGAGGGTTGAAGTAAGAGTTGAAAAGGAAGAGGATAAGAGGAAGAGAGAAGAACTAAGCTGTAAGAAGATGAGGGAAGTAAGAGAGCGAAGGTCCGTTGTTGGTGCAATTTATGCCCTTAGAAAACGTGTCCCACCTCTCATTGGCTCGACCAATGAGAAGGGTTTGGGTTCCAGGCGGGAATTTGGTTTATTGCTCTTTTGTTCTCACATTTCTCATTGCATGTGCAAGAAAGAAAACTAGGAAATATACTTATAATACTAATATGTTGTTGTTATCGTCATATCATGTACACAGTCATTTCAATCTTCGAAATACCAAGTTATAGAGACCAAATATGCCACACATATGATTTCAGGTAACTATGGTATGCAAAGTCTGAAACATTAACCCATTAGAGTTTGAAAGAAACATAGACCAAACAACATTTAGGAAAATTATGAGATGGAACATAAGATACATGTCAATATTTTTATCACATGGGTTATATATATATATATATATATATATATATATATATATATATATATATATATATATATATATAGGATTAAAAGGGGTCATTTCTCCTTCTCAGTACGAATTTGGTGAGAATCAGCCCTGTCTGAGCCTTCCTTTGGGGTCGTAAAATTCTCCTTCCTTTGGGCAGGAGAATGATTCCTTTGTCCAGTCAGGCTCATTTGCATGTTTATGACTGTGTTTATGACGGTAAGAGATTTTGGGCTGAATGACTCAAAAGATGGTAAACATAGCCGAAATACCATTCTAAGGTGACCTTATATTTATTTTCGGCTAGGACAAATCGTAAGGTTTAATTTGATACCAAGAAAGATGTACTTGGTTCACTTAGACGTGGATATACACAGGCTATTAAATATAAGATCACTTTATTAACTATAACAGGTTTTACTACACTACTAAACTAATTTTAACTAGTTTTGATCTATCATCAGACAAATAAACACACAGGGATTAAAACATATTTCATTAGACATACATTTCTAAGTTTAAAACTGAAACACACACACATCCTCTGTTGCCAACTTTTCACGTGCCCTTTTCTCACGTGGTGAAACACAGAGTATCACATGTGCGGGGGTTTTTAGAAAGCACCACGAGGATCCTCTGTCAATAGTTCATTGTCTCTTTGTCAATACATTTATTGTGCTCGTGGAGACTAGTTGGAACAGTAAGTTCTTGTTTTCATGAACCTGCTGAGTTAATGATTATCCTTCATTGATTCCTCCAGACGCTACTGTCTGAAGGGTACAGACCGGACAAAGTCTGTGAAGCCTTTGCTGCTCCGGTGTTACAAATGGCAGGGAGCAGAAGGCTTAGAGAGTGACCGGACATAGTGTCGTGAAAGGCACCTTAGGCAGGTAGTCAGGGTGAGGGTGCAAAAATGCTTTGGTCATTCCTGGGGCAAACTCTAAACAGGCTGGCAAAAGAGACAGAGCCTGTAGGTACCCAAATCTCCTTAGAGACGTAATTGCCATAAGAGAAACCAGCTTAAGAGTCAAAAGTCTCCCAAACGCTGACTCTAGAGGTTAAAAGGGGTCTTAACCAGACCCTCAAGGACTACTTGCTAAGTCCTATAAAGAGGTCCTAGTCTTAGCAGGAGGCCGCAGTCGCATGGCTCACGAAGAAGCACGCGAGTAGAGGATGCCTCTAAAAGGGCACCCCGTCCATCAAGGCGTGGCAAACCGAAGTGGAGGCCACATAGAACCTGGCAGTGGAGGGGCATGTGCCTGCTGACAGTTCTTCCTACAGAAAATCCAGAACTGAAGCAAACTGGCAGTAAACTGGTTCTGTAATATGAACTTTAGTAGAGGGAAACGCATACAGGCACATTCTGTGCCATGTATGCGCCACCGCGTTTAGCCTGGGTGACTTGGGGAGAAGTAGAGGAGACATTGCGCTGTTCACAGAGGCGAAGAGGTCCTCTTCTGACCTGTAAATCTACCCAGATCAGTTCCAAGTGGAGGGAGCCCTAGCACTTAAACTGTCCTTGATAACCTCAGGAGAAAGCCCTGTGGTACCCAACAGGGGCCAAGCATGAAAAAGGTTCCACAATTCGGGCCGGGGAATGAAATACAGTCCCCTGTGCCTGAGAAAGACGGTCCTTCCTGTGTAGGAGGCAAGACCCCTGCTGGCGAACCTTGGCCAAGACTCCCAGGAGCAGAGAAACTGGGGAAAAACCGCATACAGATGCATTCCAGGTCATGTATGTGTCATTACGTCCAGACCCAAGGGGTCTGGGTGACTCTGGGAGAAGTAGAGGAGACATTGCACTGTTCATAGAGGCGAAGAGGTCGTCTTCTGCCCTGAAAAATCTCACACAGATTTGTTCCACTACCTCAGGGTGGAGTTTCCACTTTACTGTCTGGACAGTAAATCTGCTCCCACATATGGGTAACCAGGGATATAAACTGCCCTGAGTGACAGAAGCTGCCCTGGGCCCCAAGGAGAATCTGACGTGCCAGAAATTCAACTGACATGAACGTGGATCTCCCTGATAGTTTATGTAAGAGGCTACCGCTGTATTGCCCACCCGCACCAAGACATGGCAGCCTCAGGAGGAAGTATTTCAGGGTCGGAAGTACAGCCATCAGCTCGAGACAGTTACTGTGACAACCAAGCTGATGACCTCCTACTCCCCTTAAGCTGGACGACCACTTAGAGGCGTCTGCCGTTAGCAGCCTGCATCAACGAGATGCAATTAGAGTGGGACCCAAGGTAAGAAACCGGAGTCTGAACCACGTAGAAAGGGAACAAAGCCCGCGGCACGTACCCTTACAGCCTAGGGGATTTGGCCCTTGGAAAAAAACCCTGGCTTTGAGCCACAACAAAAAAACGGTCTCATGTGCAGACGGTCCAGAGGGATGACCGAGGATGCAGTCGCCCTGAGACCTAGTACAACCTTGACCTAGCCTGATTCTGCTCAGGGTATTTTGAATGGACTCAATTCTAGCGGGAGAGAGTTGTGCCCACATTGCGATCGGAATCCATACCCAACAGACAGCGTTCTGATTGGGAGAGAGGGAGCTTTTATTGGCGTTGATACTCAACCCCAAAGAAACCAGATGATCTAAGACGGTATCACTGTGCTGAACTGCCATTCACTGGAACTGCGCTATGATCAGCAAGTCGTCTATATAATTCAAAATGCAGATGCCTCGGAGTGGCAAAGGAGCCAGCGCTGTATCATGCATTTGTGAATGTGCGGGTTAAGAGGGCTAGGCCGAATGGAAGAACCCGATACTGGAAGGCTTCGCCCCAAAAGGAACCTCAGGAACTTCCTGTGTTGCGGCAGAACTTCTAAGTAAAGAAGTGCATCATAAGATCGATGGTGACCAGCTAAACGGGATGTTTGGCTTGTGACACGATCATCTTGATAGGCAGCGTCTAGGACTTGAACACACCGACTGGGCAGTTCAAGCTTTAAGATCTAAGCCAGACGCAACCCCTCACCCTCCATGGGAACCAGGAAGTACTCGGTGTAATAACCTAACTCTCTCTCTGGAAGGGGAACACAATCTATGGCCCCTTTAACCAGGAGATTCGCAGGTTTTTGTTTTTTTTTGCTTTTAACAGTAGACATGACAGATCATGCTGCATGATAAGCCCTTCCCACTAAAGTGGAGGTTGTTATACAAGGCTTTGAGAGGGGGCTTTTTAAGTGACGATGCCGAGCCCGGCGAGAGATAGCCCGCAAGCATCTCTTCGACCGGCGGCATCACTAAATATCCCCGTGCCTCAGCACCCACGATAGTCGAATATAATGACATCGAGGGTACGTGAACACGGGAAGAATAGGGGTTCCTCCATGAGCAAGAAAGCTCTTCATGGAGGTTATCAAAGAAGGGAAGTGACTGATGAGGCGTTCCCTTCCCCCAGCCATTAGATAAAAATATATCCCCTAACTTGGAGGGTTTGGGGGTCTCTTTTTGGCATGGCCAGTTCAACTGGAGTCTGGCCACCGCACGAGTAACCACATCGAGCGGACGGAAAGCTCGGAGGCGGGTAGAGATTCGAAGTCCCCCTCATGAACCGAAAAGGTGCCGGAACGTGCTTCGAGATCATGGGTAGGACCAGCTGGGTCTGGGGAGAGAGCGAGAGAAAGGGACGAACCCGTCTCTTGCTCCTCAGCCAAAACCATGCGAGAGCCCCATGAACGAAACTTGGGTGCTGGCTCCCGGAAGCAAGCGAGACGAGCGCAAAGCACTTTGCCCGAAAGCAGATCGCAGTGCTTGCACCCGTCCAACGCGAGAGCAGCGTGCTCCTCCCCAAACAAACAGAGCAAAACTGATGTGTGTCCCCTTCAGCAATAGAGCGTAAACAAGGGAACACGCATCGTTTGCCCTGGCTTTCAGTATTTCTCTCTTTTTTATAAATATATATGTATATATTTTCTAGAAAGAAGAAGAGAAAGGAGAAAAGGTTCACTGCGCACTGTCTAACCAAGTTCTAACTCCTAGCAGAGGAAAGAAAGTTTTGACAGGCTTGCGATACACACACACACACACACACACACACACAGAATAGCTCTGAAAAAAAGAGGATCTGACGACGCTCTGGTGACGCATCCATTTATAGCCTGGCCACAGGTGCATCTAATGATTACATCAGCCGAGGCTATAAATTCCGGTCAATGTTCATTGACGTGTTACACACATATTCACAGCTAGGTCACAATGCAGGATTGTTCCCATAGCGCTTTGCTCAGCGCAGCATTCTAGTGAAGCTTTTTGTAAAGGGAACGCTGTTTTCAAATGTATCCAGATTGATGTGGACGTAGCCTTAGTTAATTCCCAACATTACTTGCAACTGACAGTTAACCAGTCTGTGCCATGCTTTCTCCTTTGTGCATGGTCTGAATTGAGATACAAAAACAAAAGCCATAATAAAAACTACTACTATTGTTATCATCAACCAAACAGTCAACACATATTTTCTGAGTCCCATAGTCTTTCGTCTGGTATCCGTAAATCACTATAATTTTCATGTAAATTGGTTATTAGCTTTATAAATAAAGGATAATTATTCTAATTACTTAATTACTGAGAAGAGTATCTAAAGTACATGTGTCAGGAAACCTCCATGGTTTCATCATTCACTTAATTTCAGGCATTATGTGAATATAGCATTGCTTCAATTACAGAGGAGTGATACGATGGGGTGAAGTGAACTTTTTTCCTCTCTGTTTTCATACCTCTTTCATCAGACTCATGAGCATTATGCACTGAGGAACCCTGCTGCTAAGTGCCTTACGGGGAGAGCTGCAAATATGACATTGGTGGCAGTTGTGTTGGTAAGCAGCCCTGCACACTCTCTGCATAAACAATAAGCTGTTGTTAGTGATTAGGCTAGCTGGCGCTGGCCTGTAATGTGCCCTGGGAAAGCATTAATCTTGTGAGTTCCTGCCCTTTTCCTAAAGAGCTCTGATCAAAGCATGATGGTGGAGCTCAAGGACAGTAGAGGACTTTGGGGGAGGGTGGGGACCAGGCAGGTAGCACCAGATGGAAAGTTCAGACCCTGCTTGTTTCACTGAAATGTCAGAACTGTAAAAAAGGTTTTATAAACCATCAATCATGGCTGCCGCCACTCCAGAAATATTCAAGAGGCTACAGATATTAGACCTCTCTGATGAACTGTGGAGGTAATTACTGAAGCTTGGCTTTGGTGACTTACTGTTTTGTTTTATGCACAATTGGGTGTGCATGTCAGTATTTTTCTTTTATGTTCTATTTCTTGTGTACATGCAAACCAGGGAAATTGGCTCTTTTTCTGTTGTTACAATATGTTGAGATCTTTTTTGCTGTTTATTCTGCCATATATACCTCATCAAGCCAATTTACTGTTGCATTGGTGTTAGAGAACACGGTGTACCTTTGTGACCGTGTGTATGGCTTTATTGTTTGTGGAATATTTATTTAGCAACGGAACAAATTTTTATATGACATGCAAAGTGTCCTGCCCATTTGCTTCACAGGCAAAATATTTTACCTTGACTTTGCAAAACTGTGGCACTATCATCTTTTATTAGAAGCTTGTGCTTAGGTTGATTAAGAAGGAGATCATAGTACGTGATTTATGGTTTTGAATTAGACGCAGAGGTTGTGGGCTTGATTTAACATTCAGAGGAGGTGGTGGGTGCTTGTAAAAGATGAAATATTCTCACTTTCCTCTGCTGTTTATTGGGATGGTCCACAGTTTATTGAAATTGGGTAAGCCACATTTATCCACCTTCTGTCCCCTTCAAATCTCCAATACATCACTCCAGTAACTGTCTCCTTGCCACATCCATACTCCACAATTACTAAATGCTAAATACTACATGCATATAGCCAAAAATTTGGGGAACCCCTGCAAATTGCACATATTGTTGACCAAATTATAATAAATTAAGAAATCTGCATTAAAAGTGAGTTGGCCCTCCTTTTGCTGCTTTAACAGTTTAATGCTCTATTCAGGTTTAAATCAAGATAATGACCTCCATTATCAATCCTTTTTTTTTTTTAAAGTTTTGTGTATTTTTATTTTCTCTTTTGCTGTTTATGTCTACCACCTCTATTGTACTTGTTTGTAATGGATGCAGCAGAAATTGCCAAACATATTAATTAGAAGGGAGTACCCACCTACCTTTGACCATATTTTGTATATCCAGTCTTAAAAGTCTGTTTCAGATAAGAAAATAAATCAAATTAGGTATTCACATGTAACTTATTCATTAGCATTTATAAATTTAGTTTATTCCTGCTCATTAATTTCTTTTCAGTGACTTTGGATCTGCCACAAGCATGTTTCACACACAGCAGGTGCACTGCCTTGCGTACGTTAGAGGAAGTCAACATGCATAATGACCTTCATGAATCAGACAGAAGTGGCATCGTTAAAACTGCAGTCACATGGCTACAAGAGTCACCAGGCAACTCACTCAGAGACAAGCCGAAAATGCAATTCAAGGGGGCCAAATGCTTGGCAATCCATGAGAACTGTTGCTATGTTTCTTAGAGTACAGCTAAAGTGAAATATAACTGCACATCTGAACAACTAACACCAATGAAGAGACACTACCTGACTATTGGGACTACGCTATTTTGATGGAGCTGTCATTGAATTTGTCACAAATCTGTATACTCATATAGTGAATCAAAAAACGACATAATAGCTAATATACAGCTTGTTTTCCAAGAATTCATATTTCCATTTCTGAGAAGTGACTTTATGGAACATTTATTTAAATTCACTTCACAGCAAGCTTGAAGCATAATGGACTTCAAGAAAGCTTTGAAATAAAGTAAACCCTATATTATTTCTCTTCGAAAGAACATGTGAATTTGTTTTGTCTAATAAAAAAAATTTGATTTCACACCACCCGCTTGCTGACTAAAGTCTTATTGACTTTTTTTAATGAAAGCATCATACAGAATTTAGTATATGAATTGCCTCAGGATACGTGTATCCCAAGAAACAATTTTTTGTAATGTTTCTATTAAAGGAATAGTTCCCCCATATGCAAATGCATTATTTACTCACTGCTGGCATAGTTCAAACTCATATGCTGTTCAATTAGAATTTTCTCCATGGAACTCAAAAGGGAAAATATGAAGAATCTTCACACAGCTCTATTTCATAAAACAACGGCTGTCAAGCTACAAAAAGGACAAAAAAGCAACATAGTAGTTTTTAGGAGAAATTTAGGACATTAGTCACTGAAATTATTCCCCTCCGCTGCAGCTCTAAAATCTCATTCTCCATCCTGCTTTTTTTTACGTCCTGGTTACTTTCATAACCTCCGTTCCCTGATGGGGGTCACTCTTGAGAGCCCAAGACACCTCTGATATTTGATAAAAGGCCAATGGGAATTGGCAAGTGGTATATGAATGTCCCTCCTCTGGACATATGGGTATAAAAGGAGGGGACGTGCATACCGCTCATTAGGATTGTGAGGAGCCGAGAATAAGGCCCTGGCCATTACGAAATTACGAATGTAACCAGGATGTTCCCAATCTGTCACTCACACAATGTTGTGTCAATGTAGTGACACTAGAGGTCCCCTATAAAAACGGCACAACTAGCTGAACTGGATTACGTGGATCGGCGGTGCGAGACGGCCAGACTGCTGTGTGCCACATAGCCAGAACACCGGGCCAGCCCGTAACCTCCCTGACGCTACTGTGAGTGTCGAATAGCCCTTTTGCGGATGAGTTGACTACCCAAAATGATGAGGACAGGCTTGTCCTAGTCGTGCCACTTTTCCCTCTTTTTTTCTTTTTCTCCCTAGAAAAACGAACCAATGGAGGAGGAGCATGGAGACTGGGGCAGAGAGGTCTCTGTCCAAGGAAGATGCAGTTAGCCAACAGGGAAACGTTTTAAGGGGTTGCCTATGGGGAACCAGTGCAAGCAGACCACCTATCCCATTACAGGGCGTGTTTAGCACAAGTACTGGGCTGGAAGTGAGTTTCTCCACAAACTCATCTGCCGCAGGGCTAGGATGAAATCAACCAGGGAACACATTTGTGAACACTGCTGGGAATCAACAATGCACATCTTCAGCTCATGGCAGATCCCTAGGTGCTAGCGGAATACCCGGCCGGTCGACCTGGACTCAGGGTCTCAGGATCACGCAAGAGTAGCCCAGACCAAACTCAAGGCACGTTTCAGAGAACAGAGAACGTGGATCAGCTAGACTGTAAGGTGTGTGAGAAGAGCCCGACAAGACAGCCAAATCTATGTGAAGAGCTACAGGAAGCATGTGGTGAAATGCCACTTGAGTATCAGGACAAACTAACTGCTAAAATGCCAAGGATCTGCAAAGTTGTCATTGCTGCACATGGAGGAATTTTTGATAACAATACTTTGAAGATCTGAATGTATTTATTTCAAATTTTAATAGTAATTTTTCACGTTATTAATGTCCTGACTCTACATTATATATATATATATATATATATATATATATATATATATATATATATATATATATATATATATATATATATATAATTTTTTTATTTCAGCCTGGTATGACTAAAAACAAGATTTTTTTACTTAGGCCCTATGACAAAACACCAGGACAGTGTTCTTACTTTAGAGACCTTTTGGATATTTTACTGAGACTTTTGTGAATGTTCTGTAATGAGAATTAGAGCAGACTTCCATATGATTCTCCAATTTCAAATATTCAAATATATGTACACCATTGCAAAGATTACTATATTTTTAGATACCTTTCATGAACCTTTCCCCTTTCTCTCTTTCTCTTTCTCTCTTTCACTCTCTCACATATAGAAACTGTACAATCTTTTGAAAAACAAGTGGTTGGAGAGAAGGCGTACATAAGAGATAGCCTCACAATATTTTATATCAATATTTAATGGCTCTCTATTTTGTGTCTCTGGAGTATAGATGCACTCGTGGATGGATATGTGTTGGATAGTGAGTGGCTGTAAGTGAGTGTAAGAGAGAGACCAAGAGACCATTAGACAAAGAAGAACAAAGAGAAATAGAGAGCAAGAGTGTTGTTGTCTATAGTTTGCAAGAACATATGAAAGCTTTCTAGCATTCAAAGGAGGGGATTGGGCTTCACTTTCACACAAACACTTACCTGATGAGCTCCAGAAACTTGACCCTGTCTCAAAAATGTAACGGTAAGAGGAGCAAGAACTGAAGACTGCTGTTAGTCTTTATTGAAATCAGTCTCAGTTTTCACCCTGTATAGTCCATTAGATGTCTCATTAGACCTGCCTTGGGGGAAGGTTTGCTTCATAGTCTTCTAATCCATCTTTTGTTTTGTACTATCTATACTGCATATTTATTGCAGAATGATTTTACATTTATGTTTAAATACCAAACTGACTTAAATACCAGCCTTATCTCATAAAAAGGATGTAACTTTGGTGAAAATGTTTTCAAAATGACATTGCATGGTTTGGTACATGTATAGCAGCAGTTATGAGGTAAAATGTCATGCAGGTCTGTGCTGCTAAAAGCGTGTTAAATGTTCTCCCAGACAGATGACGTTTTTTAAGGTCAAGGTTTTAAAATTCCCTACACTAAACCTTAAACCTAAATCTAACCGATAGTATAATAAAAGCAAATGTGAAATGAAATAACAATTGCTGAAGCAACCACTTCATTTTGTGGCCCTTCTATGACTTTTTGTCTTTTGATAGCAACACTATCAGTTGAGCTACCACAACTTTATTGTGTTTGAACAAACTTGCAAATGTAGTTTGTTATGTAATGCAAACTGTATCGCTTTACAAGTAATGCGCCATTCTGGAAGTGTTCTGATGCAATAAGATAGTGTAGTGTGAGGAACACAGCTAAATTTGAGTCCTTATGAACTGTTAATCTGCCATTTTACTCATTTGTGTGAAAGGGAATACAAGTCATTGTTCTTGAAGCAACTCTAGTGTTTTTTGTGTGTGTGTTCATGTGTGTGTGTATTCGTACATTTGCTTGATTTACGTTATTTCTTTAGTATATTGGGTGTTAAAACAACACAACCGCACATGCAAATAAGCAACACTCAGCGGTTGTTTTCATACATTATAACTAGGGCTGTCGATTTAAAACATTAATTCTGTGCAATTAATTTGATACAAAATAACGTGTTAAAAACGTTATCAATGCAATTAATGCAATTAATCACGCAACACTCACCGACAGCAGACAGCTCAAGATGAGGTTGCATTCAAACACAGTTTACTGGAGCGCAAATCCAAATGCGGTTACCTATTCCCTGGACCTGCGATGACATCATTGTGCACGTACTGTGAAGAATAAACCAAAATTGGACATTTAAAGGGATCATGGCATACTCTTTTTTTGCTTTTTTTTATCTTCCCTGCAGAGGTGGGGACTAGAGTTACATGAATTGACTCAAGTCACAAATTTAAGTATTTGTGACTTGCTTGACTAAAGGAAGAAAATTACTTGACTTGATATGGGAACCAACGACTCGAGACGAGACTTGAACTGCATGATTCGACAATGACTTGAATGTTTTTTATTATTATTATTTTCAATAACTTATTATAAACAGTAATTAAATGTGTTTAAAAACAAATATTGCGACCAATTAATTAATTTGCAAAAATGTAAGCCCGCCAGCACCACTGATCTGCATCTGTGCAGTTAACACTGGCTCACAATGCGCCAAAATGGCAGATGATTGTCGAGTTCCCAAAATAATCTCCTTTGGATAGAAAGATTTCAAATTGGACCATGTGAATAAAAAAGATTTGCCAGATGCACAATATGCAACGCAAAAATATCCGATACAACCACCACAACCTCGAATTTCATAATACATTTAAAAAACCACAAGTAAAGCTAAGTAAATCATTTCATTATCAATTCATTGTACAGAAAGATTAACATGTAAAATTACTGTTAAAATGTTTGAGGCTTGTCAGTAAATTAAAATGAATAACGATTAATCTCATATTTTGTAGCGTGACAAGTTTGAAATTACCTGACATGTGATGAATTACATCTAAATGTGTGTACGCCTTTTCTAAACCTTCTCAACAATCAACAATATACCATAAACATTTGTTGCCAATATAAAAACATAAGAGGCAGATTTGCATTCACAACACTTTATTTAAAACATGTCAAGTAGAATAAAATATACATAATGACTCATGACAAAATCCAAGTGCTCTCGTAGTGATTATGACTTCTAAAGACTTTAATTAAAGCCCTTTAATGCAATACCTTATGACTATTTAATATAAATGTATCTCTGAAGGGAACTAACTTCAGAAAGTTTCGATGCCATTTTTTTTATCTTACCTCCATATGATGCCTAATAAAGCAGTGTTTATAAGCGCAGGGCTGCTTTGCATACTGGCGTTACCAGGGTAACAGCTATATTTGTGCTATTCCATAAGCGCCACCTACTGTCAGAGAGCGTTTTTGCATTTTCATTCAGCTCGTCTGCCGTTTTTGTTAGATTAATGTGAAAATCTGACCACATTTTTACACAGCATACATGCAGTTTATGAAAAAAAAAAAAAATCAGATAATAAGGTATCTAGAAGTATTCACAGTATGTATATGTGAATATGTATATGCATAGAACACATTAATGTTATACAATTAATATAGAAAATGTAAAGATATGTATATATGTCAAAAAATAAAAGTTTATTTAAAAAATTAACTAATTTATTTTAGTATTGTGGCTTGACTTGACCTGACTTGAAACTCATCAGGACTCGACTTGATTTGCTTGAGGTGAGTCACTGACTTGACTTGACTTGCCTGATTTGTCTGCACTGCACTTGAGAGTTGACTTGAGACTTGATGATTAAGATTTAAGACTTGCTTGTGACTTGAACATGTGTGACTTGCTCCCACCTCTGCTTCCCTGAGGTCTGCTTAGAATGTTAGTAAAGGTTTTTATTACATTTTTTGGCACCAAACAGTCAATTATCCTGTTGGAAAAATGTGAACGTTTTAGAAGTAAATAGTGAATAATCATATATTGACTCCGAGGCTGAGGCAATGTTTCTGGAGGGAGGAGACATTGCTCTCTACAAGTAAGTGTAAAGGGATCAATGGAAAGGAGGAGGCAAGAACCGGCTTGTCAATATAAATAATAGTTTAATATAAAACTTAAACAAAAGACAAACACACACATGACGGACATGTCCGTTAACGATCTCTCTCTCCCGCACGATCCTCTGCAGTCGACCTTTATCCCTCTCGGAGGCTTGATTAGCCTAATACGGGACACGTGTAGGATCACGACCTGGCCCCGCCCTCCGCCCTGCCACAGTAAGTATTTGCTTATATTATATAACATATATTACTGTATATTCTGCATAAATAAGCTTTAGTTTGAATTATTAATATACATTTTGTAGATTACCTTTTGTTGTGTGTTTCCCCAGTGAGTCTGTTGAACTGTTTGAGGGAGGTGTTTGTATTTATTTGTGCATGTGTGAAGTTTTATTACCCCTTTGTTTGTTTCAGATTCATATAGCTCTATTGGCATGATATAAAGATTTTTTTAAATTTCCAAAGCATACGGTATTTATAGTAAATATACATACATGCATACATATTCATACACAAAAAGGAAAAAATATATTTAAGTTGAATATAAGAATATAAGTTACGTTTGTATGTGTGTGTCTTGAGGTGTTACTGCTGACCTGTGGGGGAGGTGTGTGTGTGACTCTTTGTTTCATTGTGCGAACTGCTAAGATGTGAGGCAGTGAGCTGTAAAAATGGTCAAAAGTGCAGATCAGCACTGGGCATTGAAGGACACCCCAGTTCCACCAGTGGCAAAGGAGTACAAACAGTATGTACTATATATTCAACTATGATTAATACTCTTTGAAATGTAATAATATGTCTGGTTGATATACTGAATATATGTTTTGGTATATTTTTCTCAATGTTGTTTTCTTTCTGTCCATTCAGGTGCATGGGTGGAATTGACCTTTCTGATGCCCTGATAGGGTACCATAAAGTAATCTACAAGACCCAGCAGTGATACAAGACGTTCTTTTATCATTTCTTGGACATGGCAATTGTGAACGCCTTCATCCTCCACAAAGATATTGCAAAAGTTAAAGGAGAGGTACCTATACACCAGAATGCATTCAGAGAGAACCTTGCTGAGGAGCTGGTAGAGTTGGGGTCTCACTCCACAGCCAGACCCATATATCCTGCTCCACGTAGAGCACATCACAGATCAGTGAATATCAGTGGACTCAGCACTGCTGATCGACTGAAATGCAGGCAGTGCCATGCAAAGCCACCCGGTGAAGTGCGCCTCCTGTGATATGCCTTTGTGCTTTGTCCCCAAACGTGACTGCTACAATGACTGGCATGTTGCCAAAAACCTGTAAAAGGTATAATTGTATCTAAATATGTTGTGTAAAAAGTATGTAAATAGTTTGGTGTGTATTTCTTATATAAACTTCTTTTCTACAATAGCACTTGTTTTGACTCTTTTAAATGCACCAAATTTAGTTTCAAGAAGGGAAAAAGCATACTGTGTTTATTCTTAAGTTACTCTTTGTCAGCAATGCTAATAGTCGATCTGGATATGGGATACGATAGCACTAAGTGTCACCTTTACTAAACGTTAAAGCGTTCCAAAGTAGTAGCCTTTTTATCCTAGTCATGTGGTCATGATTACTAAGGGTCCATTGGAGTATCCAAAAGGCACTTTTGGAAAAAGCTTGGACATACCCTTAGGAAATCATGTGTAAAATATGAATTTTCAGTAGTATTGTTATACAATTTGAACTTGGATTAGGTAAGTGCTGTGGTCTCATTGTGTTTTCCAGCTAATAGCTCTTAGTTATAGTCATCTGCAGGCATCTATATGCAAAAAAATAAAATAAAATCCAGGCAGGAAAAAAAACAGCTTCTATTTTTGTGTGTTCAAACTTCTATTACTCAAAACCCGTAGCACTTAGAGAGATTCTGATTCTGCTGGGGAAAACTTTAGAGTGTCTCCTTGAAAAAAGACCAAAACCATGCATGTACTCTAAATCGTTCAAGAACAGCTTTAAATTTACTTTAGGTATGCCTTGAATGGGCGTTTTAGGCTAATTTTACAGGATTGGGTCAAATATAATAATTTTCCATGCTGTCTCTGTCCCTCTGTCTGAAATGCTTGGGTTTAAGCTACCTGGCCCTTCAATGTAAACGCCCACTGTTGTGATTGGCTAACATCATGCAGCCCTTCCAATACAGGCATATTTGAAATGCAATCTGAAGAAAATGTACAAGAAAACTACATTTCAGGGTTAACGTATAATGTACACCTAACACATTTAATCTGAATGTATCAAACTGTTCACTCAAGCACAGGATTAAATATCAAACAGTCATGACATATGAAATATTCATGAATTAAATTGGTCAACTAGTCCAATTTTAACTGCCCCATCTTTCAATAACAGTTAATTTGCAAAGCTTGAATCATATTGTAAGTGTTTCACAAGCAATTCACACTGAAATCTGCTGAATACTCAAATGTAATAAAATACACTGTGATATTGGGTGTTCCAACTGGCTTCAACAGGCCAAAGCAGAGACGCTGGTCTTAACATCTCACATTTTCCCGGTTTGTTTACACACAGGACTGCATGTGTTTGTCCCAGTCAGTGGCGGCAGCAGCAGAATAAAAATGTTAAAAGTTGTACTTGTACCGCTCTTAAAACGTAGCGCACATCGTCGGAAATGCATCAAAACAATCAAAGATATTCACATGTTTACAAAAGAAAAACAATTAAAAATAGCACAGATGGGTGCAAAAATGGTCCAGGAAACCTTCCAAACAGCACGACAGCACAGCTGAATGAAACGCAATGGGGGATGCTTTTTAGAGTTATAACTTAACATTGCGTCTTTTAAAACCGACACGAGATGTATGATAAGGTCAGTGCCATTCGTCTAGTGCGTGTTTATGTAGAAAAACATTTCAATCCTGACAGGCACATGAAGGTGTCCTGTGTAAGTCAACTTTGGATGAATCTCCCATGACAGGCCATCTCTCTACTCTTCACCGTTGTGACTGACTGAGCACTAGTGGGAGGGGCCAAGGGTAGAATGACGGAAAAATAGGTGTTGCATATGCAGATGCATTTGGTCCTTGTGAAGTCACAAGTTCCACTAATTTCAATCAAGACATGTTTTGCAGCTTGGTTTAAATAAATGGTCTTTTTCAATTACGTTTTCAGTTCTGAAACTTACAGTATTTCATTTTTTTTATTTCTTATATGTCTAAAGATTTGTCTTAAAAATGTGATTCCTCATTGTTGATGAGAGAGGTCAACAGAGAATAGCCAGATTGGTTCGAACTGACAAAGTCTACAGAAACTCAGATAACCGCTCTGAACAATTGTGATGAGAAGAATAGCATCTCAGAATGCTATTCTATGATACGGGTTGGCATTGTTTTGGCGGCATGAGGGGGACCTACACAATATTAGGCAGGTAGTTTTAATGTTGTGGCTGATCAGTGTATGTTCTTACATTTTTTCACTTCTGAAGAAGTTCTGCCTGATGCATTAATAAACTACAGTTAATATTTTTGCATTTATAAGCTTTATTAATCTGAATAAAATAAGTAAGCAACAATTTTAAGGTGGCTTACTTATTGATGTTGGGTGTGTTTGGTTAGGTGTATCAGTAGATAGGGGAGCCCCATTTTGAAAAGGTGCTTAGGGCCCCCAGAATACTAGGGCTGGCCTTGTTCCTGAATCTAAAATGAGTTATTAGGCCTAGGCTCTGTGTGAGTGTTAAAACCTGTCTGTCCTCCTTCCTCAAATTATCTGCCCCACTTGCCCATTAGTGTGTGTGTGTGTGTGTGTGTGTGTGTGTGTGTGTGTGTGTGTGTGTGTGTGTGTGTGTGTGTGTGTGCGTGCGTGTGTTTGTGTGTACAGAGCACATGCATGCCTACATTCTTACAGAGCACCTTTATCTTCAAACAAATCCATATTTTTATGCTATTATTTCAAAGAACATTACTATTCAGAAATATGTAATGCATTCCAATAAATATATGTATTTTAATAATAGAAATGTTGTGTATTTCAAAGGAATTGTTCAGGTGCTTTAGGGCTTGGTGAATCAACCATTAGGAAAGCGGATGCTTTAGAACAAATAACACCATAGCATATGCATCCTGCAGCAGCAGAACATTGTTGCAAAGTTGTCCGTATTGGGCAAAATTAATGGCTAAAACCAAGTTTTTTTGCAATGGATGCAATTTTATAACTGCTGGTCTAACTTTCTGATTTCAACTTGGTTGTTAATTATATAATTAAAGGAATATTTTGCTTTCAATACAAGTTAAGCTCAATTGACAGCATTTGTGGCTTAATGTTGATTACCACAAAAATGTATTTCAGATTTCACCTCCTTTTCTTTCAAAACAAAAAACAAATCTGGGTGACAGAGAAGCACTTATAACGGAAGTGAATGGGGTCAGTCCATAAAACATTCAAAATATCACTGTTTCAACAGTTTAGCCACAAGACGTAAACAATATGAATGTTAACATGATTTTAGTGTGATAACTGCTACCTAACCTTTGCTGTATGATGTCATATTCAATACCACAACAGCCTAACAGTGTAAACCCTAAAACAGATGTAAAAATTACTATTTAAACAACTTTACAGCTCAAATAATACACAAGTAAACATTATTTATGTATGTGCCTTTATAACCATAAAATAATTGTCCAATTTCAGTTCTATTGTGCCTCACTATAACCTCGTTTTTCGCTTTAGTTTAAAAAAAAAAATAAGAAAAGGAGGGCAGAGAAACCATTTTTATGTTAATCAACATTATGCCAAAAATGCTGTCAATTGAGCTTAACTTTTTTCTAACACACAATATTCCTTCAAGCAATAGGCTAGGCAATGTGTATTCTTCAAAGTCTTGCTTTTATAAAACAGTTTAACATATATTTTAGACACAATATGGCCAGCTGTTTTGTCTATGTTTGCTCCACCAAAGAAAATATTTCAAAGACAAGCCAAAGCAGAATCTTACATGCATGATCATATACTGATTATACTTAGAAGCTAACAACATTTTAGATCATGAACAGTGTCAATCTTGTCAATGAAATCACTGACGAAAATGTTTGTTGATGAAGGTTTTTTTTTTCGACAACAATAACGAAGAGGAGACAAAAAAGGTGCATAATTATGATAATTAAAGAAGTTTATTAAAAACATACTGTTTACGAAAATATGACAAAATAAAAATGATACTGCAATATATTAACAGTGCGAGGTATGAAAATTAGTAGAAACATCTATTGAATCTGTATATAGAAGAAGATATTATATGTAGATTCATGTAACCCATTAATAATTGGGGATTTCGGCACTTGAGCTGAACATTTTTGCCTGATTTGCTCTGCATGTGAACACCTTTCCCAGAGTTCTTACCAGCTTATCCAATGTGCACACATGTTGTACACATGGCTATTTAAGCTTTAACGTCAAAACAAGAAAATAACCAGACGATTTAATTAATCTTATTTGACTTGCAATGTCCTCTTTTACTCTTTGTCCATTTGAGAGTTACTAATATTATTATTTTGACCATTCAAGTTCACACCATTGTCTGCAGGCATCGTAACGTGTGGCTGTTGCGTCTTCATTTGTCGTTGATGGAATATTTGTTGTGCTGATTTTCACTGACTGATACTTACTCCAATCATCTGACAAATGCAGACACTCAGTCACAACGTCCCAGCACCTCCTTTAAATTTATGCCAACAAGGGCAAATTACTTCTTCATACCGTTGCATTTTGACTCAGATGCAGTTGGCCTATATAGCACTCCAGGAAGATGGGTGATATGTCCAGACAGACTGCTAGTGGGAAACAGACTATAACCAAAGTTGCTTTCAAGGCAAGTCAGTCCTCTCAGCAGCCATCTTGGGAATGCTCCTGAGCAGCTATTTTCTATAGATACAAGCATCATGAATGTATCTACTTGATATGGTTGGTCAAGATTACAATCAAAGAACATATCCAATAGGCATTAATATAAACTGTGCTTCCCCTGCTGGAAAGACCAGCATTGCTGTGTTATGTGAGCTGGTCCCCCAGCATGGGATGCTGGTGTGCTGGTATCTCCACCAGGCTTTTAAACTAGCTTAACTAGCTTCATCAGAAAAACAATACTGGTCAACCAGCTTTACCAGCTAGGTTTTGCTGTTGAAAAACATGGCTATGCTGGTCCACCAGCTACACCAGCACTAACCAGCCTAGGCCAGCATGGGAATTGAATGCTGGTTAAGCTGGTCTATTTAGCAGGGTCTTTAGCACAGATCACACTAAAAATGCTATTTTTCCAGGCAGGTCCAGCCGATGCACATTCTTGAGTAAACTGACAGGCGACGTCTGTATTTAAAAGGATATTGGCTTTTTATTTATTTTTTTACCTGTGAGGCAGGACTTCCCTTTCTACATCTGCCATACTGGGTGTTTCAATTCCTCACATTAATTTCAGTACTAGTGCTCCATTACTCTGTGATTTTCACTGCTCCCTACATGTTAGGGTAGATCTGTAGAGACAAAAGCTATGTATTTGTAATGCTCTGCAAGTTCATCAAACATAGACACATTTATGTTCACACAGATAAGGGTTCAGACTGATCTCATGCAATATTGGTGTAGGGTGTTTTTGACTGATAAAATTGGTGTATGGGTCCAAACTGTAGAACTAATGATAAAAGCTGGAATTACAGTTACAATGCACTGCACAAGAGCAAGCACTTTCTTGTCTGAATGGATGTGATGTGAAATGTACACTGCATGTGATTTTCTGAAATATTTGAGTAGTTCATACATTAATATATGCAATAACTCTACCCATAGCAGTACAGAGACCAACATTGACTTGCTACTGCATTAACTTCTGCAAAGAGTATCTGGGATGTGACGTCAAAGGAACAGTACTGGTGATTTTTGGGTTAGCAACATTTGCTGCATGGTGATCCTTGTCCAGAATTTGGCACAACAGATTCAAATATGGGTGGAAAAACATTTGGATATTAACGTGCAGATATCCTGTGTAATCATGTTTCAAGAATGATGATATAATGTAGTCTACTCATGTAAATAAATCAAATATAAATAACCATATTTTCATTCATAAAAATTCTATTTTTATAATTTTATAATTGATTGTTAGGGTCAGGGTTAGGATAGGGCTGTGCTTCTTTAGCTCAGATCGCACTAAAATACTTTTTTACAGACGTGTCCAGCTAATGCGCATGTGCATTCGAGTTAACTGACAGGCAATGTCTATCTAATAGTATATTGCCTTTTTTCAAAGAGAAAAATTAATAATCAAAAATTACCATATTTTCATAAATACAATGATAAATGACTGTTGTGATTTTTTTATATAAAAATAAAAGTGATTTGATTAATTTACAATACATACAACATGTGTCTGGTCACATATCAGGTGCACTTTATAAATGCACAATTCTGAGGTGAATTAAGCTGAATAAAAATGCCAGAGCCTCAACTCCTTTTCACCATGTTTATTTCATACAAAGTTTGTTTAATACTGATGTTGTGTGCAATGACCGATGGCTACACTTCTTTGTCCACTGTGAAGTGATTTATGTACACTTTGCAGTTTCCAGTGCCCTTCAGACAAAGTATATAAACTCCATTCACTGCCGTTGCATCTTTTTTTCCATGAAATGAAAGAATGGTGACTGAGGCTAACATTCTGCCTAACATCTCCTTTTGTGTTCTATGGAAGAAAGTAATTTGGGGTTGGAAAAACATGAGGGTGAATAAATTATGACAATTTGTGTATTTCTTGGTGAACTATCCCTTTAAGTACACTTTACAGGATATTGTCTGGTGATTGGAACGTACTGTACCCTGTGTTGGCTGACTGAGAGACTTGCATGAGGTTCCCCATTTGTTTGTAATGCAAAGTAATGTCAATAGCTTCCAGTATTTGTCTCTATTTCTCTCCCTCCGCCCCACCTTATCTCAAATGATTGACAGAGAGGTGGAATTAGAGTGCTTTAGAGGTATGGGTGTGTGTGTGTGTGTGTGTGTGTGTGTGTGTGTGTGTGTGTGTGTGTGTGTGTGTGTGTGTGTGTGTGTGTGTGTGTGTGTGTGGATATACTGTAGCTCTAGAGCAGGTATGGGCAACTGGCGGCCCCCGGGCCATATACGGCCCTCTGTATTGTTGAATACGGCCCGTCAGACAAGACTGAGGATTGATTTTATTTCTTTGAAAAAGGGATTATGTAAAGATTGCATTCAGTTTTTTGATGTTATTACAACTACTAACCAGAATTGGTCGCTTGTTTTTAGCAGACCTGCTGATCACTTATAAGGTAAATTAAGCTAAATTTGACATCAGCTTGTCAGTGACATAGTTTGTTAATGTATGCAGATGGAACCCATGTCTCTTGTTAGCATGGATATGAAATCTGTCATTAAAGATTTCAATTTGATTCGCAAATACACCATTGATCAAGTGACCAAAGAGGCGTACAGTATGAGAGATACACCAGAGCTGCTCTCCTCACAAATGTAAAGGGTAATTAAAATACAAGGGTAAAAGGCTTCAAAAGTTTTTCCGAAATCCGTGACAGTGCGGGAATCACCAAAGACATCTAATGCTGTTTTGCTCATGCTTGTGAAAAACTAAAAAGTTGTTATAAGATGGAGAAACTGAAGAAATGCGTGATTGAGATGCCTGACTGATTGTTGAAACATCTTGCTAATAGAGAGAATTTTCTCTGAAGCACGGGACTGTTCTGTCCTTGCTTGTATGTTGTGGTTCTGAAATTGTTTGTGTTAATGCACTGAAATGTTATGTTCTTGTATCCAGTATCGTTATTGATGATAATATTTAGATTTTAACTAAAACCTATAAGCTGTTTTAAAAGGTGGGGTTGAAAATGTTGTCTGTTCATTTGTGTGTTTGTCTGTTGCAAATGTAGACAATGCAAATGAGATAAATTGTCTTGAAAATGTAAGTCTGAAGAATATTGCTTGTCAATTGAACATGTATTTGTACATGTGAATGGCATGTTTTAGTAAAAATGCAAGTAACAAAATAATTGTATACATTTTTATAAATATTGTTAAAAAATTGCTAATATAGGTAACAAAATATTTAAATAACTTTGCATTAATTGTGCATAGATTACCCACAATGATGAGGAAATTGTGTAAAGGGGTCAACATAGTTAAAGTGTGGATATGTAATCCGGACCCTTAGAAGAAAAGAGAAAAAACGTTAGCCCTCGCACACTTCAAAGTTGCCCATCCCTGCTCTAAAGCATCTGCATGTGTGTTTTGGTGTGTAAGTCCATGATGGTTACTTTAGCATCTGATCTGGGCATGCTGCACTGCGTCAGTGGCCTGAAAGCAGCTTGTGAAGGCTCACATTGGCTGAGTTACCAGGCCGTACACTACATGTCCCCCACATGATTTATGGCCCCCAATACAGTCAATAACGGCTTGGCCAGAGATGCAAAGCTCCCTGATATTAGACTGCTCTGCTGTGGCCTGCATGTAGGGTTCTGCATTAAGAGGTGTCAGCACCTTGGACTATGCGCTGTGTGCGCTTGTGTTTATGTGCTTAAGACTTTGCAGTTAACAGCTTCAGTGCATCAGGTGCAAGATTCGGTTCACTGTTGTCTGTAGGGACAAGAGTACACTCTCAGAAACATTTCAGATTCTCTAACATGGGAGAATGTTTTCTTTCTTGAGTACTTTAGAGACTGACACAAAGGGAAAATTCACTAAGTAGCTGTCCCACTTATAGAGTATTTAATCGCAAAACCTGCGTCTTATTCACTAAACACCCACATTCCAGTATAATCAGGTGCTAATTGTGCTGGTTTAACATTGCACTATAACTGATTGTCAATCATTCTAGCACAAACACATCTGCTTTCACTTTGTAAAGGCTTGATTACACTACCCAAATTCAACATCGATTTCAGCCCCAATTTGAAGTTAGGCTGAGTTGGTGCTCCCTGCCTCTAGTTGGTTGCAGTCTGTTGATTTTGTGCCAGTCGGGATCGACAGCTTTAATAGAAAATTGCATAGAATATGGTGGGTACAAACCATGATTTTTTACCATCAGACTATGCTTCCATCTAGCTGGAGGTTATACGACTAAAATCTGAAGTCATACGGTGAGCAGCCAATGAAAATCGAGAATGCAATACCACAAAGCTCAAGGAATGAGATGGTGAACAAGCAGTAACTAATGCCACTCATCTCAAATTCATGTTGCAATCTCTAAAGGCCATACTGCCCATGTTGTCCCACCAAGACCCCAGCTAAACGTGCTTGGCCCGTTTGTTATGCGAATCAGATAAGAGTAGAAGCACAACTGATGGTGAGTAGGAATATGTGCTCAAATACTTAGTGTAAACCTCTAGAAAGTTTGTTAGTGTTATGACAGGCAACAAAGTTTTAATTTCACTTACTGTGACTATCAGGCTGCTTATAGGGAATCATTTGTCATGTTGTAGTGATGGCATGCTTATCGAATTGCAATAGTCGTGTTTGTGGCTGTGAATCTGGGCTCTGAATAATTTGTTTAATTTTTGCTCTCACAATTGGATGTTGTTAGTGAGTGTGTTTCAAAACACTCAAGAGTTCTTATTGCATTTCAGTACCATTTCATTTATAGTTCCCCTCAGCCTCCAATGTTGTCTGTGTATATTATCATGAACCCAACCCTGAAACCAAGCTCACAACAATGTCCTGTCTTTTTTTCCCTGTTAATGTTTGGAGTTCATTATCCTGATTGTCTGTCAGGTGAGGGAAGAGGGGAAGGTAGAGCAAAAAATAGAGGGAGAAAGAAAGGGAGTAATGAACTTATTTTGTCAGCTCAGAGGCAAAGGTTTAAGTGCTATTTTATAGTTATGCCAAGTACAATTAGGCCTACATGCCTACCAGCACTAGCTTCCATTGGTGAAATTAGTTCAGGCCCTTTTTTGTTGAGATTAGGGGGGTATATTCTTAGAACTGGGATAGATTGTAGATACAAATTGTAGCTATATGCAGGGATCTCTGCTTCCATGAGAAACAACCTACTGCACCAGACTATGAAAGGTAGTCAAAAGTCTTAATGCTTGCCGCAAGCAACCTTAGTTGCAACCTCAGTCTATAAGGTGTGACTTAAACACAGGTGCAACTTCTCTGTGTGTGTTTTTTTTTTTTTTTTCACAACAACGTGATTCTCCTAAGCTCCTTAGGGCGGGAAAGTTTTTTCAGAAATAGATATGCGGTAATTAATTTTGTGGTTATGGTTCTACTTTACTAATACTATAATTTAAATATGGTTACTGTCGTAAAGCCATGGTTTCACTATAAGTATGATACCAAAGGCAGTTCCATGTTTATACATTTTATATATTTTTTGGCAAAAACCATAGTTTTACTATAGTGAAACTGTAGTAACCGTGATGACATTTACATTTATGCATTTGGCAGACGCTTTTATCCAAAGCGACTTACAGTGCAATTATTACAGGGACAATCCCACCGGAGCAACCTGGAGTGAAGTGCCTTGCTCAAGGACACATTGGTGGCTGTGGGGTTAGAACCAGTGACCTTCTGATTAACAGCCCTGTGCTTTAGCCACTATGCCACCACCACTCCGATGAAAACCATGATTTCAATAGCCTACAGTATACTGTGGAGTATGGAATTTATTAAGAAGCCAAAAAGTGCTCAGTGCAGAAACGGAAACAAAAGGTTATCGATTTACATCGTCATCAGTATCCAAATAACAGCAGCACAACTGATTCAATTTATAGGTCAGACTGGACCATTTACTGTAATTATTCTAATTGAACGGACTTAAAATACAAATGTTAAAAAAATATCATAGACATACATTCAGTCTTTATATGGTATACTAGCATTTACACTCATATTGCACAAGATCTACGTATATTTGACACTCCTGTTTTACCCACTCTGTATGGGACTTGAACCGGCATCTCTGGCATGGGAGGCAGGTGCGCTAACAAGGAGGTTAAAGGCTACAGCCTCTAGCATCAGTCGCTAGTGTACCTCTTGAGGTCAGGAGAGTAAGGTTTATACACATTGCACAGCTATCTATCAGTTGGCTCCCGTTATACTCACCCCCTAAACCGCACTCCCATCCGGGTCACGGCACCATTGTGATGCTCCTGTTCTATCCGCTCTGTACAGGACTCGAACCAGCATGGGTGGTGGGTGCACTATCACGGAGGCTAAAGGCTACAGCCTCTAGAGTCAGTCGCTAGTGCACCTCTTGAGGTCAGGAGAGTGAGGTTTATACACAATGCACAGCTATCTATCAGCTCCCCTTACACATAAATATCAGGAGATATAATCAAGAAAGAATACCCATTAGATAAAAACTAAAAACAGGTTCTCCACTGAATCCATTATATCAAAAACATTTCAAAATACCAGTACGTAATTGTAACATATTAGGCTATGGATTAACCACGGTTAATCTTGTGGTTACTAGGATTTACAATGTTATTTATAGAAAAACCATAATCAAATAATTATTATTTTTAGTACTATAGTGATTCCCTTCCTGTCCTCTTTGGGGCTCCCTTTAATTTTGACCAGGTGTGACTTATACAGTATTCAGGTGACAGCAGAATTGCAGCTCTAAATGTTTTTATGAGTGAGAAAAATGACAAGGTATGGATATTTAGTGATAAATACAAGTTAATAAAAACATTAGTTGTATTATTAAAACCAGTTCCAGTAGCACACCCCACTGCCCCTAGTGCTGCCTGTGGTAATATGTAAAAATATATGAAAATTACCAATTGTTTATTGTAAAAAAAGTTCTTGTGTGTGTATTTTAATACTGTGTTTAATATTAAATTAATATAATATAATTTTATTTTTCTATGTGTTCCACGTGGATAAAAATAAATGTAGCCCTTTAATTTATTTGTCACACTGACCTTTAACCAAAGACAAAATCCATGTTGCTGTGTACTTAAGACTCATTCTAAGCCCAGTCAAGTATTATGATCAGATTGTGTCTGGAGAGTCGTGCAAATTTCTGGGGTTGCCTATCCACCCTGCTTACTTATTCACACTCTCTATCATACATAAACTCACAAGTGTGTGCAGATGCACTGGTGTTTAAAAATTGGAGAGCCTCTCTCTATTTAAATGCAACTCAGGAAGCTTGTGTCGAGATTGCATGCAAGAGCATGCTTTCAATATAGTGTTTTGTCCATTTAAAAAACAGAAATTATTACAGTATCAATTAGGGATGTGCAAAACTACTGTACATATTTTTTTTAAATCAACTAGTTGGGCGGGTGGGGTCTTAATGTAATAGTTCACTCAAAAATGAATATACTGTTATAATTTTTTACTCTATCATCCACTGCCATTGTATTGATAAGACAGACTGTGATATTCATTAAAACATCTCCTTTTGTGTTCAGCATAAGATAAAGTTATACGGGTTCTTTAGGGTCCATCAGAAATTAATCAGACATGTTTCTAAGGGGGTGTTAACCCAGGGCTTGCGGTAAAATAAATGACAACAAAACAATGAGATGCAATGCAACTGCCTTTGACAAACTGTATGGCTGTATCAGTACATATAGACCAACAGTAAGCACAGGCTGAATCCAAGGAGCGATTTGAATTTTGAAACTCAATCTATCTGTCCATCTGACAGAGTGAGGTCAAAGGTCAGACTACTGATAATCTATTCAAAACCAGGATGTCATTTATAAAAATCACAAATATTACATTACTTAGAAAGTGCTGTAGGTGTGTGATAATCTGAGGTCATAAATCTGTGTAGTAATGGTCTGATTGTCCCCAATGCCATGATAATCATTTGCATAATTTTGCAGAGCCCATGACTTTCACATGGCACCCCATCCCACCAGACACATGTATGCCCATTAAGTGCAGTAATTAGCACCCCAAATGTATATTTGTCAAAGGTGCACTGAATCACTCAGATTTCTCCCAGAATATTTATATTTTGCAGGCTCACATTCTCAGTTATGCGGCAAAGCCAAGCCATATGGAGACACATTATAATCCACCTTGTGGAGCCATAAAAATGGCAATATGTGGGTGATTTGCACATGGCAAGGATTAATAACCACATGTGCACAGAGCCATCAATACAGAATGCAGTTTACCCACTTAATCGCAGACCCCTGGGTGAGAGACAACATATTGGGATCTCGAGGACAGCAATTAAAATTCGAACTGGTTTATCTTCATTAGTGAGCATGGCTTGGAGTGATGGTGACTGTAGACCTAAAGCATGCTGGCCTCTGTACTACTGAAAACGTGGGTCTTAAGTGTGTAATTTCTGCAACCCTGGCATCACCAAATGGAATTGCAAAAATAATTACTGTTTTTAAACAGGTTTTCCAAACACTTTTTTGTCTCATTTACTCACCCTCATGCCATGTGTATGACTTTCTTCTGCTTAACACAAACAGTAGGTTTTTAAATAATATCTCAGATCTTTAGGTCCATACAATGCAAGTTATTGCTGATCAGGACTTTGAAGCTCCAAAAAGGAGATAAAGTCAGCATAAAATTAATCCTTATGACTCCAGTGGTTTAATCAGTCTACTGAAGCGATCCAGATGGTTTTGGGTGAGAACAGACCAAAAAGTCCTTTTTCACTGTAAATCTTGCTATTTTACTCTCTGGACACGATAATGATTACAAGCTTAATTACACTTCCTTGTGCTTGACACATGTGCAGAGTACTAGATGACACTATAGGAAGTGTAATCAAGCTTGAAATCACGATCGCCAAGGAGGGTTACATAAATAGCCACAGCATATATATATATATATATATATATATATATAGAGAGAGAGAGAGAGAGAGAGAGAGAGAGAGAGAGAGAGAGAGAGAGAGAGATTAAATAACATTAACAGTTTATCTGGTTTTTACTGGCATTTTGAATTAGGGAAGGGTAGAGGAAAAGATTATTTTAGCATTTTAATCTGTCAGGATGAAATGTGTAGAACATCACAAAGAATTACTAGAAATCAGATTGAGGGTCATTGCTCTGCATCTCACTTACCATCATTGTCAGTTTCAATTTAGATAGATTTGCTATTCACAATCAATTCCCTCTTCACTGGCATGCAGAATGGGTTGAGAAAAGCAATCAAATTATTGTTCAAATAAGTGTTCAAGAAATGTGACACATACCTTTCAAAATGACAGCAAAAATAAATAAGGTACGATGCCCAATGTAATATTAGATCGATTTTTTTTTAAAGATTTTTTATACAGTAAAGCTAAATAAATATATCCATCTATCTATCAAGTGAACGGAGAAAATCAGTATTTGCGCCTATATTTATCAGTCTAGCTGTAGCAATTATTGTAGTTAAAATCTTAACTTCTATTAAGTGTACTATATCTCACATTGATGTCTGCACTTCTGCCATTAATATATGGAAAATAGTGATGGCAATGTTTCACAGAGCTGCAGTCCCTTGTTGGTTCATAGAATAATATGCACAGTGAGTGTTCTGGGCAAATAACCAGACTCAGCAAGTCATCAAGGTGCGAGTTACTATACTGCAATAAGTGAACTCATGTACATTTGCTTATTTGCAACCCAGTCTATAATGTGAATCAGTTTCATTAAATTCTGTAACAATGGCTTGTGTTATAGCATTAATTTGCAAACAGTCCCTCAGTGGGTAGCGGGGTGATGGGCTGAAATAAGCAGTTTTTTGTTGATTTTGTCCTTGCAAAACCTGATAATGACTCTGCATGATTAATGTTTGTAATTTACACTGTGTCACAGAGTTTACTTCAGCACCATACCACCAAATATATATATACGAGGAGGAGGTTCCTGCTTCCTCCTTTTCCGACGAACGAGAGGCTTGTCTGCCACACTGGCCAGTGTCTCTTTCTCCCGCTGATTGGGCAACTCAGCACCAGGCGCACACACTCACAGCCCGGCAGCACCCTCCTCCTCGTCACAATATATATATATATATATATATATATATATATATATATGTAATGGAATTGAATAGATTTAAGGCCAAATGCTCAAAGCAATTAAAGCTATTATGCAAAATTCACTTTTACATGGTGTTTGTACATAAATGTGAGTCAGCAGTGTGTGTACACAACCACCCTACAATGTTAAAAGTCCACCCACTCCTCTTTCTTATATTTCTAGTAATCAAAAACAGTGTGTCAAAATGAATGATTTTGTGACATCACGTTAGAGCAGGCCTCACCCACGACTGGTTTCAGACTACACCCTATTATCATAGATCATCCCCTGAGTGATCTACAAACAGTCCGCCATTTTTTTTTCGTGCTGGTGCAGATACAGTGAGAAGAATAATGTCTCAGCTCCGTAAACCTCATAAGTGTTCTGTTGTTGGCTGTAAAAGTGAACATAAGAGTCTTCATGTACTCCCAGCATCAGAGCCACTGAAGACGCAGTGGACAAGTTTTGTTTTTGAAGTGTGTGCAAAACATTTTACACCAGACTGCTTTGTGTCAATATAAAGAAGGATTTTCCAAAAATGTGATTCTCAAGCATGGATCAGTACCAACTGTTTGTGTTCCAGCTTTATATCCTGAAGATGTATCACACTTTATATTTTGTGAATGTCTGCAAATCACCTAAAGCTACCATTGTCTCTGATTGTATTCACGGAGACCAGAGCAATGTCGTTATTTAAAATTTTTAACCCGAAAAAGATTACTGTCTGTATTCACGGAGACCAGATATACATATTCATACATATATAGCTGATCTCCAGTAATTATGCTGTCAGTCATATTGGTTTTGATTTTTTGTTGCTGTAGTATCCGAAGCATGAACTGTAAAGGCACAGCCCTCTTCCAGAAAGGGGGTGGGGAGCAGCAGCTCATTTGCATTTAAAGAGACGCACGAAAACAGCGTGTTTTTGATTCCACCCAAAAAGAGGCATTTACAACATAAATGATCCATGGGGTATTTTGAGCTGAAATTTACAGACATATTTTGGGACACCTAAGGCTTATATTACATCTTTTAAAAAGGTGCACAATAGGTCTGCCAAATGTAGGTAATACAACTCCGTTAGCTGGGCTGTTTTTAATTTGTAGTGTTAGGTTTCTAGTGTTATTTGTATTTATTTATTTTTGCAGGTGGCAATATCCATACTGTATACAAAAATCCATTATCCATGTAAGAGCACTTTTGGGAAGAGGCTTTTAAAGACTTTTAGAGATCCAGTCTGTTGGATATTTTGAACAGACCCTCCATTTGGCCCTGCACCAAGTTTTGAGTGGAAAAACCAGGATGAGTTAACACTCAAGTGTCTAAGGCAATTGCATTTGTTGTGGAGTCTCATGGGTTTTCCACCTGGATGTGCTCAGGCTATAGTGGATAGACTAATAAAAAATTCACAAGATGGCAAATATAGAAAATTGATGTTAGTGATTGGACTGGAACCTTGTCAGGAGAGTTTGTAAAAAATGTTAAGGCATTTCTACACAACATGTCTCAGCTGATATTTTTTTCTCCTTGCAGACATACTGGGAACAACAACAGCATATGTTATACAGTAGCTGAACACATTTACGTCATCAGCTTTAATGTATTGCTGGAATAATTTAATTCAGACATATGGCCTGGGAAGTACATTGGTATGTAAAATAAAAAAGTTAGCCTTAGGAGCTTTGCATTCTCTTGTTTTTCAATTAGCTTCCTTGTTTTTGCACAGTACAACATCAATCTTGTTCTCCACTAAAAAGTTTTGTTTAAATGTTAGGCTGAAATTAATATAATTGTGAGCATGATCCCACATATTGGAAATGGGTTGTATTCATGTTAAATCAAAATGTTAACTCTACTCAAATACCTTATGAAGCAGAAACCTAACCGAATTGAGTAAAACACAAAAAATATTAGACTGATACTGCACTGGACTTTAAACGCTAAAGAATTGTGTTGTATTAGCTCTTTTTTTTTTGCATTAGTTTCAAGCAGCAAAACTACTTTTTGATGAGTGTTCACCTACAACCACCATTCCCTCCTTTCTCCACATCAAACCTTCATTTGTCTCTCTCAAGTACGGTTCTGAACAGGTTCTATTGAGATCATGAAAGTGAAGTTCTTTAGGAGGAGCCGATGCTTAGAAAAAAAATCACCAGTCGCTGGCAATGGGATTCTGGCTGCCATGGCGCAGATGAGGAGATGATTCATGATTGACTAGCATGAGAGGAAAAGAGATATTTATCAAGAGCTAGACACAGAGTGCTGCCAGAATGCAAATGGCCTGTTAATTGAGTGTTGGATGGCTTTGAGAAATGGGTGGAGATTTCCAGTCATCAGTGCACCATCACCACAAAGAGGAGAATTAATCTATAAACAGAGAAACACAAGTGTGACAGACATAGTGACTTATGTCCGAATGTTGAAAAATATATCTTCGCAGGCAGTATATGGGGAAGGCAACAAGTATGCCTGAATTCAGTGTTTGTGTTACATCCTGTTTTCTAAGATGCCTGGTTGTTTTTGAAGGCACCATAGATGTGTCCAGCTACCTATGAAACACCACAGTCCTGTGTGTGCAGATTGATGGTTGATTGAAAGATTAAAAATAGCATCTGACGGAGCAGTTGAAAAGAGTAATTTATTTATCCTATAAATGTCCACTTTTAAAAGTGTTTCAACATATGAACCATTTCTGCTGAGGAACAAGCATTGCAGTTAGGATGTGCTGGTATAAAATATTAATATCGTGATTAAAGCTGAAGTGGTATTATCATGGTAATGTATCATTATGTACAAAACTTTAATTGCTTTTTTAAAACCAATTACAATGAAATATTACAATGAAAACATAAATACATATGATTTTGTACCCAATATTTTCATTTTGGTGCCTTAATGAGAAGAATGTTCCACAAGTTCTGGAGAAATAATTTAAGCATCTTAGATAAACTTCCGTTGATACATTTTCACTTGAAAATACTGCTAGAAATGTCATTCTTGTATGACTCATGTCACTCTTGTATGACTCTTATATTGATGGTTTGAATGTCTTTCTTATGTTGTAGTGCCAAAAGTGAGTAGGGCTGCAACTAACGATTATTTTGATAATTGGTTAATCTAATGATTATTAGAACAATTATTCGACTATTCAGCAATTATTGCAAAGATTAATCATTAGCTCTTAACTAATTATTCAGCTTGTGCTCTGACTTAAAAGGTTGTATTAAACATGCTTACTAACAATAAAGAGGACAAAATCATCTTTTAAAAATTCCTCTAAATGACATTCACTGAATTAAAGGAAAAATACTTTTTATTAAGTGTAATTCAGTAAAGAAATTCACTGCAAATAAAATATTGTTATCAAGTGTTTTTGTCTTGTTTTCCATTTAAAATTGTCTAAAAATCTTTAAAACAAGATCAATTCACTTGAGAAGCAACATATAAGATATTTAGATTTGCTTTAAGAGGATGTATCTTAAATATAAGTGTATTTTGTATATACGTGTATTTTTTCACTTGTTTACACTTCTGCGAGTGCAGTAAAGACTAAATATACTTATATTCCAGATCTATTCTCTAAAAGCAAGTATAAATATCTTATATGCTGCCTCTCACGTGAATGCATTTTTTTTAAAGGATTTTTAGATATTTAACTTTCTAAAATGTACAGAATGCATTTAAATCCACGATTTATACAATACCTAGGCTTGCTAGATAATTCTGACAATTTGATTTGAACTGTGGTTACTTGTATAACTGACAAATGAATGATTATAGCCTGATATACCTCTTTATACCTCTTTAAATGTGTGTAATGTTTTATCCCTGTTGTATAACCAATGAATTAACCTGTATGATTTGTAACCAGGGATTTTCATGTTTTGTTGCCTATACATACAATATGTAGGGTACTACATATATAATTTAGAGATGTGGACAGGGTCAGTTAAAATGGGTATTTTGCACGCATTTTACCATCATTATATGTAGGGTAATTTGCATGCATGCTAAATTTAGGAGGCAATATAGGGTATTGAAATATGTGAGCTATGAACTAAATTAAACTGTCCTTATTAGGTAATGAAATGTATAACTGAATTAGTCACGTTTGACAACCATTATAAATTAGATAAATAACAAATAGCTAGATTATTTGTTTTTAATAGATTCTCCACCTTTGAAATCGTAATACCATGTCTAGTTGTATTAGCTCACAATTTCTACTGTAAGGAATTAGCTTTGCTAAGTCAATTATGATTAAATCACTTATTGGAGTGATATTATTCTCATGGCTTATTGAAAATAATATCACATGTATTTAGGTACAGCTTACAAGCGAAATCTTTCAGAAACATGGATGAGATTATTTATCAAAATATACCACAGTCAAGTCGTCTTTGAACACAGACAAACTTTATTGCTATTCTAAACATAAATCTAATCTAACATATATATATATATATACATGAGACTGGTTGGTGAAAAGTGACAGAATGTGAAATAACTGATCAGTACCGTGAAGATGAACTCTACGGAGTTTGTTGACAATCCCTTAAGAACGGTTTATCCTTCTTTGAGTCTACATCGATTTGCAATCGGATTACCCAAATTATTTAGTTAATATACCAGCACTTTGAGCACAATATTGGAGATGTACTTGATGTCTTTGTGGCGTTCTTGGTGTGGCTTGGTTCTTGGTCGAAAGTTCGTTCCGTCGATGTTTTAACTTCTGTATGATCACATTTATTGTCTGTATGAGATGATGATTTTATCTGTGAAGTGTGGCCTTCTCACTCCTTCTTGGGCTGTCAAGTCCCAAGCTGCCATGGATCTCACATGTGAGGACCTGGCCATCAGCGGAGCGACCAGACGAAGCACGTGCAGGCAGAAGAGTGAAGAGTGCTAGAGTGAGAGCAGCTGAAGAGACGCATGAGATGAGAGTTTCTCCAGTTTGGAACTATTTGAACTGAGATTGGCCGCATCCCCCAAAGGTGTCCTGCGCCAATCAGAAGTGGCTTTTCAGAGTCACATGGTCAACTGGGCTGTCTTTTCCGACAGTTGAGTTATGGTCCTTTGTTTCAGACTCTTAAAGATGTCCCACTCAAATATAGTGTATATTTAATCATGAGCTTTTATATCTTGAGAATGTTACAAGAGATGTGATATTCATTTTCATCAGATTTGTCTTCATACACAAACAAATGCTTACAGACTAAACATTCATTTTTTTATGGATGTTATATGTAAAGTTAATAAAACATGAAAATCCCTGGTTACAAAATCATATTGGTTTTACACATCATTGTATTTTATCAAGTTAAACCTTATAGTTACCATTATTAGTAGAATGAGATAAATCATACAGCATTAAAGATTATATTTAGCAATTATAGGTGATTGCACATCGCTACACACATTTTAAAGAGGTCCATCAGTCTATATTCATCAATCTGTTTGTCAGGTACAAATGTAACCACAGCTCAAAGTGATTTTCAGCATTATCTAGCAAGTTAGACTAAGATTAAATGTCTTAGAGTTGTGCAAATCTGATGGTAACTTTGCACAGAAAAAAAGTCTGCTTTAACTGGGTGGGGGTTTCTTGTTGAAGCCTGGTAATTTCTGATGTGGAACCATTCCAAAGTGAAAGGCTGGGTTTTTCCTAGATCCAGATATATGTTGTTTCAATTCTTCTGCATATATAATCTTACAAATATTAATGAAAGAATGTCAAGTTAGTATGCAAATGCTTGCTTGGTTACATATAGGAAGCTGATGACAACGAATATCATATCTCAAGATATAAGTTCATGACTAAATATGCACTATTTTGAGCGGGAATTTTGTAAAGAAATCTGAAACAAAGGACCATAAATAAACTGATGGAAAAGACAGCCCAATTGACCAGTCACTTCTGATTGGCACAGGACACCTTTGGGGATGCAGCCAATTTCAGTTCAAATGTTTCCAAACAGGAAGAACACACTCTCTTCTCTTCAGTCTCTTCCTCGCTCTCTTCTGTCATTGTCTCTCGTCTTGTCTCTGCTGCTCTTCTGACTGCTCAGACTTCGCTCTGACTCTTCCCTCGTGGTCTTCTCTGGATCTTGGACCAGATTCATGCCATGTGAGGTCCAAGGAAGCTCAGTACTCAAAGTCCAGAGGAAGCTTGTCACTCTCTATGGTTCATTCACCCATGAGAAGGGGTAGAAAAGGTCCTCTCACACGCAGCTGATGTGATGGACAATGTCATGAAGATGCACATGGAGATTAAGTTTATATAAATCAACAACCGCATACTTGTATGGTCTTAATAGCACCAACAAGTCATGCATGGGTGGTGTTGACGATATCCCCATTTTGTTTTTCCCTTTCAATAAGTCGTTTTGCCTGGTGAAGTTTTGCAGAGAGGGTTTCTTCCATTACCCCATAGTGTTTAGCCATTGGCAAAAGGCAATCTTTGTCCATGAATGTTTTGTGCTTGGGGTTGAGGGCTGTTGCTCCTCTCAGAAAAAGACGAAAAACGTCTTTTTCAATTCACTAACCAATCGGTCAATTACTGGGAAAAAACAGTGGTTACGATAGTCGTCTGAAGTTTCCAATTGCTCTCTTGACCCTGTTCGGCGGTTCACCACAAACAAAAGCAGGTGGCGAGGCTGTGCTTTTCTCCTCACCTATGGTCACTGTATTTCAATGCCCACCAAAGCACACTGGTCACTGGCACACTCCCAGATTGCATTCCATGTTTCAACGTTGCACGTATCGACAACTGAAAAGACCAAAAAAAAACTGTCCATCAATTCAATCCAACCAGTGATTTTGCTTCGGTCGCCCTATGAGCATTTGACTGGTCACTCACATCTGCTAGAGTTGCTGAAATAGCAAGGATAGCTCTTTTCATTGCCCACAGTGTAGAATATTGGCAGGCCCATCGCATGTCTGATAATCTTTTCAGTTCCACTACCCGTTTGTATCAAGTTCTTGCAGCTTCTCGACAAACAGTTTGTGAATAACAGACCCAGAAAAAAGTTGTAGAGAATCTGCATTACTGCAAAACATTCTGCAACTGGTTTCACATTATGCAAACAGTCAACTAAAACCAAGTTTAGGCTGTGTGCATAGCATTGGATGTAAAGTGGCACTTGGCAAAATCGTTCCTGGACACTGTTGTTGCACACAGACATCTATATTTGCGTACTGCTGCACAACTTTTCCACACACTATCTCTGTGCACTCAATGTCGTGAGTTGGGGCTGGGACTATTTGATTGTTTGAACCATCAAAGACTGGCTAGCCACAAACTATTTACAGCTAAACCCAAACAAGACTGAAACTCTGATTTTTGCCCCAGACCATAAGATCCCGCTGATCAAACAGCACCTTGGCTCTCTGGGCCGCTCTGTCAAATCCAGCCTCAAAAACCTGGGGGTTGTGTTTGACCAGGCCATGTCTTTGGAGACACACTCTAAACAGCTCGTCCGAAATTGTTTTTATCATCTTAGGAACATCTCTAAAATTCGCAAAATGTTATCAAAGTTAGATCTGGAAATAATAATTTATGCTTTCGTATCAACAAGACTTGACTACTGCAACTCTGTTTTTATCTGTCTGAATAAGTCTGCTTTGAACAAATTGCAAATTGTTCAAAATTCTGCTGCTAGACTTTTAACAGGTGCCCCTCGAAGGTCTCACATAACACCAGTCTTAATGGATCTCCATTGGCTCCCTGTAAAATTCAGGATTGATTTTAAGATTTTAGTGCTGACTTTCAGAGCCTTAAATGGTCAGACCCCACATTACATCCTGGACCTTTTGAAGTTGTATTCCTCTGACCGCACTCTCCGGTCCTCTGGCCAGAACTTGCTTGCAGTCCCTAAGACTCGTTATAAGACCCGAGGGGACATGTCATTTCAGTCTGTAGCTCCCAGACTGTGGAACGCCCTGCCCCTGTCCATGCGTCTGGCAGACACTGTTGCCTCTTTTAAAAAGGCGCTGAAAACATGTTTATTTAATAAGGCTTTTGGTTGATGGGTTTTTACTAGTGTCACTTTAATCTTACATATGTATATACATTTTATACTGTTTGTTTTTACTTATCCTCCTGTACAGCACTTTGTGATTTTATCTGTGAAAAGCGCTTTATAAATAAACTTTACTTACTTACAACTGCATTCAAGGGGCATATTCAAAAAGCTGTTGTAAAAACATTATTTTTGCAATTCCATTCCCTGGCGCAAGTGTCGCAGAAATTATATACTCCAGCTTTTGTTACATATAAGTCAGTCCGATGTCTTCATATATATTTAATTTCCATAAATATTTTTCATCACAAAATTGGGCGTAGAGGCTGATTAATTGTATCTGCCTGTTTAACGTGTGTCTCCACTGGTACGATAACTTAGGGACAAAGCTGGGCTCAAGTTATCTGCTCGCCAAATGTGCATGCGTGTATGTTTTTGAGAGGTCGTGTGTGTTTGCGGTTAGTATGAGAGAGAGACTACAGAGTGATGGCATAGAAGCTGGTTCATCGATTGTGGCAGAAAAGGCAACTGTTAGTTTTATCACTCAGAGACGTGGTGAATGGCTCATAATCCTTCCGCCGTTGTTATTGTTTTTTTAATGGTTAAAAGATCCTTGCCATTTTTGGGGATTTCCGCCTGGATTTGGCCTACCCAAATTAAAAAGCTTCCCATTCCCACATACTTTGGCCTAAATACACAGTTTTGGTGTCATTTTACAGGAAACCCTTTGAAGTTGCATAAAACACTGCTAAAAATAAAAAAAAATTAAATATATGTTGTCTGAACAGTAATAACCCTCCTAAAAAAAGAGGCGCTTTTTGATTTTTTTTTATATAAATTCATATTTGAAAGTGTATAACTCAAGCCCTGTAAACCCTAGCAGCAAGCAGACAGTTTTGGCTGTTTCCACTAGATGTCAGCAAATACCTGAAAAAGGAATTTTGTCTGTATCATGTTTTATTTAATATCTATTTCAATTTATTTGAAGGAGGAATATTACCTTTTTTGGTGTACTTTCCGCCTACCCAAATCTAAAGTCTCCCCATACCCATATACAGTGCTATAAATGCAAAATCCCAGTGTAATTTTACAGAAAACCCTTTGTCATTACATAAAACACTGTTGAAAGTGGTAAATATGCGCTCTGGTGTCTGGTGAGATGCGTCTGTGTGTTTTGGGCACGTAACCTACCCAGTGATCACTTCACAGTCTGGATGCAATATCACAGTCCCTGATTGGTCTATTTGATCTTGAGAGACATTGCCAGAAAGTGGAGGGTCTAAGCTTTACGGCAATATATGCTTTATCCGGATCGGATGTTTACATATTTTCCTGGATTGTTGAATATCATATAACATTACTTTGTGGTGTTTCTGCACTCGTGTGACATATCGAGGGATTACTTGGGCACACAACCACAGAAAACACTGAAAAACGGCTCATTTTGCAGAGAATAACCTAAGGTAAAAGATTATGTAGCATTTGTGGCTAACTGTGCTGTCTAGTGCGAGTAGCACGGCAAATATTCAATAATTTCACTTGTATGATTGTATACTTCATGATTCATTCGAAGTGTATTAGATATGTGATTATACCTCAATAAAAAGACTTATTGGAACTTCTTACTGGCAATGAGAGCTTTCATTTGATACATGGTTTGTACATGTGCGTCATATTTGAGCGATATGAGACATATGTATTCAAAAACGCACATAATTATGACACGACTTTTGATGGGTGGAACTATGTAATTTATTGTAAATAAGTTACTTAGTGTAAAACAAATGCCAAAGTGATGCATATCTCAAGAAAGTAGACATTCTAAGCTTTCAAATGGTACCAGATATGAGCTCATAACTCCTCCGCATACATTTAAAATTGGAAGTACATTATTACTGACGTAATTTTAAATCCCGGAACCGGGATCGTGGATTTTAAGATGTTAAACTCAGTGTGCCGGTCTCACCCGCGATGGCGGAAATGCACAAACAAATCTCATTCGTGATAACAGTAAGTTACAATAATACCTTGAGTATTATTAGCAGCAATGAGTGGACTCAGCAGTCCGTAAACTGTTAAGTTACTTCATTGGGCAACAAGGCTACACCTGGGAGCAGCAGGGCTGCAAATAGATGTGGCTCATACTGTCTCTGGAAGCAAAGCGTCATGGTTGAGGGACACGTTCTGTCATGCGTTTCATCCAATAAGAGTTGAGAGTTCGATCTTTCAGAATATTACACCTAGGTGTAAAGTGAACAAGGCTTTATAGGATCTGTAGTGTGTTTTGGACTCCCTTTGTTTGATTTTGGCACCATTTGTGTTATCAGGCTTTGAGTGTTCGTACAGGCCACAGTCAGGCTTTATGATTGTATGTAAACCTGCCTTTGTCTCCTATATGAGTACATGAGGCCCAAAATCAGTAAAGAAATTCATGAAGTCATTACTATTGTGCTGCAACCGAATATCTGATTCAGTCGATGATTTATTCCAAACCAATTTAGCCACAGTACTGAATAAACACCTAGGATTGTTGTGGTTATTTACTATGAGTTTGCTAAAATATGCTGACCTGACAGTTTTTAGTGCCTGTCTGTAGCTGCTAACACTATCCTTCCATGGACCACAAAATACCTCTAATTTTGCATTCTTTCAGTTGCACTCATTTTCTGAGCTGCTCTCTTGAGAGTGTGAGTGTGATCATTGTACAGTGATGCAGGGCTTTTTCTTTTCTTTTATTTAATTGAAGAATGGCAACATTATCAAGAGTGCTAGAAAAGACTGTATTTATATTTCTGTTAATACATCAAGTTCTTCTAGACTTTTTGGCTTACTGAGTGTTACGAGGGCAGGAGGAGGCAGATGAGAGGTGAGGATCTAAGTGTGTTTTTTATTGAAAAAGGTGAAGACAAACAAGACAGGAACAAATGAAACATCCATGATGGGAAAACAAAACCAAAACACGAAAACATCCAAAGGGTACACAGGCTGGGGAAACATCCACGGTGGGCAAATGTAACATGGACAAAAGAACATCTACATCCAAACATCCACATTCAAACGATCGACAATGACTGAGGAACAAACAGGGTTTAAATACACAAACACAATAATGACTAAACGAGACACAGGTGAGAACAATGAGTGACTGCTGGCAGTAATGAGAGCAGGGAACTATGGGAAGTGTAGTTTAAAACAGGTGACAGGTGAAATACAGGGCAGACAACAGGGGATCGTGACATAACCCCCCTAAAAAAAAGAGAAAAAATAACCACAAAAAGAAAAAAGAAAACAATTGTCCAAGGAGTGAGGAGGGGGGCAGACAGACCAAGGAGGGCACAAGGGGCAAGCAGGCAGTCCACGGGGGCACAAGGGGCAGACAGGCAGTCCAAGGGGGCACAGAGGGCAAGCAGGCAGTCCACGGAGGCACAAGGGGCAGACAGGCAGTCCAAGGGGCACAGAGGGCAAGGTGGAGCCATGGAAGGCGGATACTGCATCGTAGAAGGCTCAGGAGGCGGAGCCGTGGAAGGCTCTGGAGGCGGAGCCGTGGAAGGCTCGAGAAGCGGAGCCGTAGAAGGCTCTCTAGACGGAGCCATGGTATGGAGATGGAGCCGTGGTAGGCTCAAGAGGCGGCACCGTAGAAGGCTCTGGAGGCGGAGCCCTGGAAGGCTCTGGAGACGGAGCCCTGGAAGGCTCGGGAGGCGGAGAATTGGGAGGCTCTGGGGGCGGAGCCCTGGAAGGCACTGGGGTTGAAGCCATGGAAGGCTTGAGGGGCGGAGCCGTGGAAGGCTCGGGAGGCGGAGCCCAGGGAGGCTCGAGAGGCGGAGCTCTGGGTGGCTCGAGAGGCGGAGCCCTGGGAAGCTGACAACGCTGGCTTGCTGACCGTGGCAGGCGTGGGCTCTGGTTTGCTGACCGTGGCAGGCATGGGTTCTGGCTCGCTGACCATGGCAGGCGGAGACTGGGGAGCAGAAGCCTTTCCTCTTCTCCTCCTCCTCCTCTGGGTGGACGAAGCTGGCAACGCTGGCTCCTTGGCCGAAGCAGGTGTGGGCATTGGCTCGTTGGCCGTGGCAGGCATGAAGGGACGAGCCATGGAAGACTGAGGGGTGACCACTGTGGGAGGAGAGGCAGGATCCTCCTCAACTACGCCCACAGTGAACGGCGAGCCGCAGGCCAGCAGAGTCTCCTCCACGAATTCGAGGAGCATCCAGCGGCGTGTCGCCGGTGGCAACCGCTCCTTGAGCGAACCATTCAGATTAGCCCCAAAGAACACCACCAGGGAGTATTCTGGGAAGTCCGCTACCTTCGCCAGCTCCAGGAAATCATGGATGTGATCCTCCACTGGACAGTCCTCTTGTTTGAGGCAGATACATTTATAATTAGCCTGATGAACCACTAGATCCATCTTGGGTCGATCATTCTGTTACGAAGGCAGGAGGAGGCAGACGAGGGGTGAGGATCTAAGTGCGGTTTTTATTGAAAAAAGTGAAGACAAAACAAGACAGAAACAAATGAAACGTCCACAATGGGAAAACAAAACCAAAACACGAAAACATCCAAAGGGTACACAGGCTGGGGAAACATCCACGGTGGGCAAAGGTAACATGGACAAAAGAACATCTACATCCAAACATCCACATTCAAACGATCGATAATGACTGGGGAACAAACAGGGTTTAAATACACAAACACAATAATGACTAAACGAGACACAGGTGAGAACAATGAGTGACTGCTGGTAATAATGAGGGCAGGGAACTATGGGAAGTGTAGTTTAAAACAGGTGACAGGAAACACGGGGCAGACAACAGGGGATCGTGACACTGAGTATGTGAGAATATTCTGGAAGATTATTAGTGAAGCTATCTTTAGTGGTTGAAAGAATAGTTCTACCTGAACGATAGCACTCATCAGATCACAAGACATTGTGATTATTATCCTGCAAAAAGCAGCTAAAAAGGAATCCATGAAAATTGTACTTCGCTGATTTAACCCTCTAAAATGTACAGAATATATTTAAACCCACATTGTACACAATATCTAGCCTTGATAGATAATTCTGAAAATGACTCTATGATCTGTAATCACTGTTATAACTGACAAATGAATGATTAGAGCCTGATGTACCTTTTAAAATTTGTGTAAATTTGTAATCAGGGATTTTCATGTTTTTTACCTACAAGTATAATATTCATGAAAGAATGTCATATTTAGTATGTAAATGCTTGCTTGTTTATGTTGAGACTGTTGATGACAACGACTGTCATGTCTCTTGTACTGTTGACAAGATATAAAAGTTCATGGTTAAACATGCACTGTTTTTGAGGGGGAGTTTGTAAGAATCTTCCAGAAAGGATCGTAAATCAACTCTGAAAAAGGACAGAACAGTCGACCATGTGATTCTGGAAAGTCACTTCTGATTGGCACAGGGGTGCAGACAATTTACTTATTATGTTAAACTTATATTGTGTCCTCTGAGTAACACCAAAAACTTCACTGTAAATTGTAGCAACACCTTCTCCTCAACAATTCAGAGGAGGCTCATGTTTATAACAATAACCTGAGGCAGTAGATTCATTTAAACTAATATTTTCATCCAGTTTAGGCCAGGTTTCAGTCAAACAGAATGCATCCAAATTATGATCTATAATAATTTAATTTACAATGAGTGTTTTGATAGAAAGAGATCTGATGTTTAGTATCCATACCTTAAAGTTTCACCTTAATCAAATTCTTCCTAAATTAATTTGTGTGGGGTTTGTTTTTGGTAGATTTGGGAACGGACACAGTCTCTTTATGATATCTAGCTGATACAGTCTCTATGTAGTTTGTGTGACCAGTGTCTCAAGGCAGCTAGCAGACATTCGGATTAACCAGTTTGTCTGCTTCCTGACCTGGGCCCCAATTAGTCAAATACTAACACTATTAAGCCTAAGAGCCAAATTACTAGAGAGGAGAGTGGCACCTTACCTGGAGGGATGGAGTCTGTCTCTCTTTAGCAGGTCAAATCTACCCCAAAAACGCTTCCAAGTATCTATTAATCCTATGCTATTCTCCAGACACCACTCAGACATCCAGCAGATCAGTGACACTAATCTACTATAAAGCTCATCACCACGATGAGCAGGGAGAGGGCCAGAGCATATTACATTGTCTGACATTGTTTTTGCAAGTTCACACACCTCTTTAACATTACCTTCAGTGATCTCTGACTGGTGAAGCTGGACATCGTTAGTGCCGACATGAATAACAACTTTTGAAGATATAGTAAACATGTGGCATGCAATGCAGGAAGAAATATCATGAGCAGATGCCATGACTTACCACAATTGTTTGTTGTTGTTGTTATGTTTGTTCTTGAGCAGCGAGGGTTTGATCGATGTGGTTCCTGATCAGCAGATGTTTGAGAGTGATGCAATAATCTGTGTAAAACACAGTGGAGAAAACAAGTGCACATAGTCGAGATGCGAGATTTAGACAAGCGGGAATTTTGTTTTTGAAAATTTGTATGTTATAGTAAACCTATTTTGATATCATAATATATTAGGGTGTGAGTAATAAAGTGAAAAACAAGTGTTTATAAACAGCCGTTGTATACATGATTTGATTGTGAAAGTGAATAAAACTTTGTTGTTGGCCTCTTGTGTTCATTTAACCAGGAAACTGCAGCAAATCATAGAAAGCGGTACATAAACTCAGTTTGCGAAAATGCAGATATAGTAAAGTCAATTCATTGAGACAAGTTTGGATCTATGTATTATGTTGCAGAAATACTTAAATTTGGTGCTTGGTGAGTATATTTTGCTTGTTGGCTGTGAACCTTGATTGGTGGATAGAAGCTACGTTGCATTCAGAAAAAAACAAATATGCATTTTAAAGTGTTCATGTAAATTTGTAATATAGCGTTACATAGACATGCATGTTAATATTACAGAATATCTCTAATATGTTTAATTGTAATATTTGCTTTGTTTTGACTAAAGTTAATTTTAAATGTGTTTTACAATGTGTTTGGATCAATAGATGTAATATGCCTTGGAAGACTGTTTGAAACCAATAAAAAAAATGCTGCCTGTTTAGTCATTGACCGACTGAGCAGAGAGCTACCTTAGGATTCAGACATAGTCAGTAAGACTAAAAAAAGAATAAAAACTTTGTCGGAGTGCTGAAGAATCAAGATGAGCTTTCATTTACACACTTGTTGAAAATGACTCTGGTTTGCAAACAGATTCTGTCTAAAATGGTCCAACTAGTCTTTGAATTGTTGAGCTGTAGTTTTTCTTTCATCTTTTGTCTAATTCCGTGTTCTGAACTGAAGAGTTGAGGCCAGGTGTTTTGTAATACCTTGCTCCTGGCATTTGAATATAACTACCATTCTTTTGTCCATGGTTACAGCTATTTTCTCCTGAACAAGAATGACAGTTCTCCATTTTCATCTACATGAAGAGAACACAAAGCTTGTCTTTCTTAAACAGCTGGTCTAGAAGGATTTAAATGCAAAATGTACATTATGCATTGCACGTTTGTATGTAGAGATAGAGATGTAGTGGTTTGAACTGAACATGGACTGTTGAGAACTTTTTGTTTATTTGAAAACAAGGACATTTGTTTCAATTTCATTAGAATTTTTAAATAATTTGTATTGTTTTTTATTACAGTGTGGCCCTGCCACTTTAAGGATCTGCCACCAAACCCAAACATGAGAAGATAAAATGGCCGATTGTTCAAGAGCACATGGTGAGCTGTCACAGGTGTGGGGTGCAGTTGTTTGCAGTGCTGGTGCATGGAGAACATTTGGCATTGTGTACGTGTGATGTGAGTAACAGGAGCGCCATCAGAGGAGTGAGGACTAAACAAAGAGGGACTAATAATCAGCAGTGAGCGCCACAAAGTGTAGCCAGAATTATTGACAGGACAAAACTACCAGACTGACAACTTGAGTTTTGTGTGGGGAGGCAGTAGGCTCTACGATCAAGAATAAATGGAGCCAAGCATCAGAAGTTGAGCTGATTGCTTGTATTTCTGACCATTCCAGATTCCCTTGTTTGACTCTTGCTCTACAATCCTGCAGCAGTGCCTCAAAAACATCAAGGTGCATGTAGACATACTTCTGAGCCAACAGCACACAATCATTCACTTAGCACACCTGAACTCTCTTCTTTACATCCAACACACAAATGTATACCCATGTGTTAAGTTGGTTTTGGTTTCTTGATGTTTAATATTGTAATTTAAATGTTTATCTATACATTTGAGAGATTATTTTGCTCTGACCAGTGGCTTTAAACAGCTATCCCGGGTTTAAGATAATTTTGATAATTTTGCCTGTCTGACACCCAAATTCAGAAATACAATTATTATTATTATTATTATTTAATTATTTATTCTGGGGGCCACCACCATTACAACTATTAATGTTTATAATTGTGGGAGGCCAATAAATAAATGGCAGATGCTATTTGCACCCTGGTGAAACTAGAGGCAGATTATATTTGCTCCACTTTTTAAATATAACATGTAAGTATAGGGGCAGAGTGTTTATTGTGTTTATGTTTAAGTCCTACAGAAACACTACACCAATCCCTACCCCTTAACCTAACACTTAATTGTAGTTTTACTGCTGTAAACAGTATCATCATAATATTTTGTTGTAAAAAAAAAATAAAAATAATAGTAACTAAAAAATTAAACATGGTTACTATATTAACACCATATTACAGAGCGAACGATGGTTAATTGCATCAAAACTATGTTTTCCTCCAAAAAATATGGTTACTACAGTACATATAGAAAACCTTTTATATTCATTTTTATTTATAAGTTGTATTAAAGAAAATATTAAGAGACATGAAACAGAACGGGATATGGACTAAAGCAGAAACGAACCAAGGTTGCCCGCACGAAATGGCATATTCACACCACTGCAGCAATGCTTATAATTCAGTTATTATAATTAAATTCAGTTGTAAATATCTATGTTTTCCACTAGACTATTGGGGTGCAAATAGCTGTGCTTTGTGGCAGGTGCTATTTACACATGGGTGCAAGTAGTCATTGCATAAATAAATAGGCTAAATAAATACTACCAACATTTGTATCCAGTGTGATTATTTACTGGGTAAATTTATTTTGCAAAAACATTTTAACGTGTTAAAATGAGCCAAAAATTCAAAATGTAGACATGTCTAAGTTCACTAAGCAGTTAGTTCCCAGTATACTCAAGTTCAAATGATTTTTCCCCATTTTGTTGAAAAGGTCAATAAATAAATAATTACAATATATAAAAAAGTGTAATTATATGCAGCTCCATAAAATAATGTTTAGTTTACACATAAAACATTTTCATCACATCAACATTTGAAGTTATAAATTATATTAAAATCTATGGGAAGTGTATATTTTAGGTGCAAATGGTCAATATATATTTTTTAAGCTTTGAGTTTTTTTTTTTTTTAAGTACAAATATTCCTTGTAGTCTCTAAATAACAGTTATGGGTATAAAATATGCTTGCATAATAATGATGAAAGAATTAGCAAATTGCTGTTTAAAATAGTGATAGAGTATAGCATGATACAAGACATGTCAATTAAATGAATGTAGTATATTGGAATTACTGAAGTGTAAAATATTATCTCATTAACTTCTATATAACTCTTTTTGAAAATGATGGAAACTTCTCAGGCAAAAGACAAGTTCTTCTGTGCATTTAGTTTTCTTTATTGTTGTTGTTGTTGTTTTTGTTGATTTTTTTTTTGTATGAATGAGGGTTTTCAAACTGAGGTCTTTGTAATAATACAGTCCAATTATAGCCAAAAGATCATGTCAAAGAACATCTGGCCGACCCTTCATGTTCCTCAGAGGAGGCTAATGGACTCATTAGGTCTGCATCAAGATGGACTGGCAAATAGTATAGTCATGCAAACCTGACGATTGCCTTAATTATGTACCATCATTCTGTTAAATGAGCTCCTTCAAAGGCAACTGGTAGAACAAATGAGTTGAGATCTCTATCTCTCTGCTGTTACTGTACTGTCTGGCTAAAACATAAATGTCTCAGTTATGTACGGAACCTTGGTTCCATGAGAGGGAACGAGACATGGTTTAATGATGCAATTGGGAACAAATCAAGCCAATTCTACATCATGGGCTCCATATAGGCACTCGCTTTGGTGCAATTTCTTCAGATTTTCTGCAAAAGGCACAAGCTTCTGCAGCAACTAGTTTGTATTGCCAGCTATGCAACGTCTCGTTCCATCTCAGGGAATCAAGGTAATTGGGAACGAAAACCATAAAGCCATGCGAGCAATAGCGGCGAACTATCTAAGCCTGTGTGGAAAGCCTTCAGTGGCACACAAGCAAATTAAAGTATATAAAAATTATGAAGATCCTGTGAAGCAGGAGTCAAAATCTCATCCAGATAATAAAATCTAACAAAAGTTTGCAGCGAGGACCATCCTGCCACCATACAAATGTCCTCCAAGCATGCACCTCTAGCCAACGGCCATGAGGATGCCACCCTCCTTGTGGAATGGGCTAGAATACCCAGAGGCGAAGGCAAACCAACGTGCCTCATAAGCACTCAAAACTGCATCAACAATCCAATGAGACAGTCTAGGTTTGACACAATGAAACCACTCTGTTGCAGCCACCAAAGCACACAAACAACTGCTCTGACTTAAGCCACTGGCTAGTATGGTCAACATAAACCCACAGAGCCCATACTGGGCAAATCAAATGCAACATTTTATGCTCCTGCAACTTCAATGGGGAGGAGAGAAGGGCTGCAATTTAATAGTCTGCGAGTGAAAGGACATAGTGATAACCTTAGTCAAATAGCACAAACAAGGTCTAAATATGACCTTTTATAACCCTGGTGCAAAATCCTTACACAAGGGATTGATCGACAGTACATGTAAATCACCAGCCATCAAACGATGCCAATGTCAACAGCAATGCTGTTTTATGAGTACAAAAACTTATCAGCAACTGATGCTAAAGGCTCAAATGGGGCAGTCGAGAGCACCTCTAACACCATAGATAAATCCCATACAGCAACACAGACTGGACGAAAAGATCTCAGCCTGTGTACTCCATGCATAAAACGAGGGACAAGAGAATGTTTACCAATAAAAATTATATTTACAAGCGTGTGTTCTTCAGACGCTATAGCGGCAACATAAACTTTAAGCATTGCCGGAGGAACCCCGGTGCCAAACTGTTCCTGTAAAATTTCCAGCACTGAACCAAAAGGGCCATGAACAAGATCCTCACTTGAACTGCACTCCAAGACACGAAAATATGCCACTTGAATGTACAATCTCCTTGTTGATGGAGTTAATTTAGAATGGGATCAACCACAGCGGCTGATAACCCATCATTCGAAAGAGCACACCGTTGTGCGGCCAAACCCAAAACTTTCAACTTGTCCGGCCGGGAGTGTCAAATGCTACCCCACACCTGAGTCAACATTTCCATTCTGACTGAAATCTATCAAGGCATTTCCTCCAGGAGAGAGACCAGAATTGAAAACCATACGTGAGATGGCCAGTATGGCGCTACTAACAGAAGCCGAATCCGATCCTACCAAATCCTCTGCAGAACTGTGTACAGCAGGCTGATCGGAGAAAACGCATAAAGACACGCTATTGGCCACTGTTGCTCCAGCACTTCGATGCCCAGTGGTGCCAGGGGCGAGAGAAAAAAACATAGGGATCAGTGGGACATCTCGCTCAATGCAAACAGGTCCACTTCTGCTCTGCCGATCCTCCTCCAGATTTGTTTTACAATCTGAAGATGTAATGTCCATTCTTCTGGTATCAGACCCTGTCTCCATGACTGTCCCAAATCTCCGGAAGGAAAAACCTCAATTCCAACAGCACCACTAACATCTCATGACAATTGATGTGCCAATCCAGCTGCTGGCCTATCCACAAGCTGAATGACCTCTGTACCCAGCGCCCCAACCCACGGAGTTGTCTGTTGTTATCACTTTGCGCCGACACACCTATATCAATGGAATGCCTGACCGCAGAAAGCAGTCGAGTTTCCATGGCAATAGAGTCACGCATGCTTCAGTGGTTGAAGTCCCTTTATGGAGTTCATCCAGCACAGAAAAGTTCTTGCATGCAACATGCCTAGGTGAATGATAGCAGATACCACGATCATAAGCCCAACAGCCTTTGAAATGTTCTTGCAGAGAGAACATGTCTCACTGTGAACATCACTAGAAAATGCCGTATTGAGAATGCGAGCTAGAGATCATTCGCGAGTCTAGCTCCTCACTCAGCCAAGCTATTCCTCAGAGCATGTCCAATGAGACATATGATTTGCTCAGGGGGAGGGCGACAAACATGAGGAGGATTCTGGTGTCTGTCCGCACTCCATCTTCTCAGACACAGAGCCAAAATCCCAAATGACTCGAGCACACGAAGCTCCAAATTCGGAGTCTGTAGTACTGAAACAAGTGGGGATAGCACCTCGGTGAGAAATTGCGAGACTCGATGAACCGTTGTCAAAATCAGTCCTTTGTAATGCAGAAATCCCACATTGAAATTGCTCTTATATTTACGCTGTTTCAACGATGTCCTTAAAAGTTTGCCACACAAAAGGGAGAAAAATATCTAGTTGCTAGTAACAACACGTTCTTAGACAATTCGTGCATTGAAGAACAATCAATCTGAAGAAATGGCACAGAAGTGAGCACCTATAAGGAGCTCATGACGTAGCTCTTTATGGGAGTCGCTTAAGCGCCATCTGCCAATAACTTCACGTGATTGTATAGGGGCTTCAAATCACGCGACCCAATGACATGTTCCGAATTGCATCATTATGCAATGTAGAAATTCTCTCAAAAGAGAACTCTGTTTCTAACTGCCTACAATAGGGTTAGTGTTATGGTTATTGATATCGGTTGATAGCAATGTTGTTTCAAGGAACTATGAAGGATGTTGAACATATTATATTTATGTAAAATTTAGCCTGATATCTTGAAAATTAAGACATTTTGGCAATGTTTTTGCTAAATTATATTATGTGGCACATATCTTGGCAGTTCCAATGTGAAATGTCTACATTGTGGCTCTAATGGCATGTTAAATATTCTCCAAGATAAATGCTCTATCGAGTTTTAAATCTGACCTCCCTACCCTATCCTAAACTTTAAAACCTAAACCTAACTTGAGTCATAAAAGCAAATGTGAGATGAAAAATTTAATAGCGGTTAACACTTGCGGTTGATTTGTGTGCTCTTCAGGATTTTTACCCTGCTTATCTGCATTGCAAATTCAATGCTCTTGTCAATTGAGCTACAGCACAATTTGATAATTTTTGAACCAGGTTATAATTGATTTCACCAGAAAACTGCCCCAATATGTACAATGAGCCATGTAAAAATAATTTGGAAAAATGTAGGTATAGTAACATGATTCTACGAGACCAGGTTGTTCCCCCATTCCGGACAGCTTAATTGAAGATGGTTAAGTTTAATAATCAAGGAGGGGAAGTGGTGGTGGAGCGATGCTGGAAGAATAATCACAGTAGTGTGGTAAGAATATGTGCTTGTATTATGATTGACAGGACTAGCTTGACAAGTGTCACAGATCCACCTGACCTTCCAGCCACAAACACTAAACCATCCCGCTCCCCTGAATACTAATCACCCTCACCTGCCTCCAATCAACGTGTCAATCAGTTCAACTATATAACTCTCCACTCTCCCTTCATTCTCCATTTGGTATCATCACAGTATGCAGACTCACTTACCTTCTACTTACCTGAATCTTCAGACGCCATTCCAGAGTGCACCCTCAACAATTCCTTTCCAGCGATAATCCGAAGTTTATTCCAAGTCTCCTCTCCTGTGTTTCCTTTCATAGTGTGATTCTCCAGCCCAAGTAATACTTCAACCTGCAAATACAATAACCACCATCAAATACTGTTGTCTGTTCCTGAATCGATCTGATCATTATTCACTCACCTGTTAATTGCTGTTTGTGTTTGTTCCAATAAATACCTGCATTTGGGTTCACCACCATCTTCGAGTCTGGATTACTGTTACAGGATACCAGACCTTCTACAAAACCATGAATTCAGCAGGTCCGGCCCCGTCATGGAGCTGGCTGACACATTCTGTCGAGCACTAACCACCTCACCTAACCCCTCTTCTCCACCAATCTAGACCAACACTTCCGCAATTTCTACACAGGTCTATTCTGCCAGTCCCTTGGTCAATCCAGCACCATACTCTGGGTCAGCGGAGAACTGCGGCAGCTTTTTTCTCCAATGTTCACTCGCCCTAGAGATGCAGCTGCATCTATTACCCACAGAGCGGACTAAGGTGGCTTAAATCATCATCTTGCTGTCTGGACAAGCACTGCAGTGGGTCCAACCACTTTGGGAGCAAAACAGTCCCGTTACTCAAATATTTGAGAACTTCACTCGACACTTCAGAGGTTTTTGGATGCCCTGTGGGTGATACTTCTTCTGGTGAACAACTCTGTAATTTTGTCAAGGTAAAGTCTCCATCCAAGATTGCACTCTCTAGTTCCACACTCTAGAAGCCTCCAGCAGATGGAATGAGACCACTCTACTCACCACTTACATTCAGGATCTCGACCCAACGCTGCAGCTGCATCTCTCCAGTGCTTTCCTTCCTGTTTCCCCCATCTTCCCATACCAAGACCCTCTATCATCGGCAATAAATCTCATCCACTCTGTCTCAACTACACCTCCATCAATAATCCAATAAGCTCTACCTCTTTGGAAATTCTGTCCTGTTACTCCCACTTCCAGGACGTCTTCTGCCCACTCCGCTCCTCTCAACTTCCTCCTCATCGACCTTCGGACTGTGCAATAAACCTTCTCCCTGGTGAGCCAGTTCCCATGGGAAAATATATCCTCTCTCCATCCCTGAACAGAAGGCCAAGGAGGACTACATTGAGGAGGTTATCAACCAGGGGTACATCTGTACTTCCACATACCCTGCTGCTTCGGGCTTTTTCGTTGTGGCAAAGAAGGACTGAGGTCTCCGGCCCTGTATTGATTACTGCTCCCTCAACAAGATAATGGTAAAGTTCCGATATCCACTTACCCTCTTCCCGGCTGCCTTGGAACTGTTGAGAGGAGCTGCCATCTTCACCAAGCTGTACCTTCGCAGCACATATAACCTCATTCAAATCCGGAGGGGAGATGAACAGAAGACCACTTTTGTAACTCCAACTGGCCACTAGGAGTACAGGGTGAAGCCAAATGGCCTTGTACCCTGCAACAACTACCGGCTGGCAAGCCTATCCCATGCAGACCCTGGTCACACCTTAGGGTTGACTTTATCATGGACCTGTCATCCTCTGAGGGATTCATCTGTGTTTTGATGGTTGTTGACCACTTCTCCAAAGCCTGTAAATTCATACCCCTCAAAGGTCTTCCCACCACCCCAGAAACTGCTGAAGCCCTCTTCAACCATGAGTTCAGAAATTATGGGATTCCTGAAGATATTGTCTCAGACAGAGGTCCCCAGTTCATCTCCAGATTCTGGAGGGCTTTCCTTTCCATCATGGGAGTGACCATCACCCTCTCTTCCAGGTGCCATCTTCCAAGCAACAGGCAGATGGAGAGGAAGATTCAGGTGATCAGCCATTTACTCCGAACCTTCTGTCATTGCTGCCAGAACTGTTGGAGTCATTTACTGTCCTGGGCCGAGTACGCAGAGAATTCCTTATGTCAACCCTCGACCAACCTAACCCCTTCCAGTGCTTACTCTGCTACAAACCTCATCTTTTCCTCTGGTCCAGAGAACCATCTGACGTCCCAGCAGTCAACCATTGGTTTAGAGAGAGCTAGAGGGTCTGGGACTTAGCTCACCATCATCTGAAGAGGGATGTGCACTGCCAGAAGATCATCTACTCCCATTTAACAGCCCGGGCAGAAGGTTTGTCTCTTCGCGAAGGACATTCAGCTGCGCCTGCCATGCAAAAAGCTAAGTCCCCATTACATTATTCCCTTCACTATCACTAAACAAATTAACCCTATCACCTACCAAGACCAACTTCCCCTGAATACCATATTCAACTTACTTTCCAAGTCACCCTCCTGAAACCTCACTATCCATCTCTCTCTCCTCACTCCTCAGGACATTGTCCAGCTGACGACCCCCCCAACCGCTAATCCTGGAAGACAGACCTGTTAAAGCAGTTCATGACATCCTCTACTCCCAACGCCTCAGGGGTCACCTCGAGTAACTCATAGACTGGGAAGGCTATGGTCTCGAGGATAGATCATGGGTACCCAGAGATGCCATCCTGGACCGACCCTACTCTCTAACTTCCACGACACTCACCCAGACCATCCAGCTCCTCGTGGACGGGGTCAGCCATACCATCGGGAAGCTCGTCCCTCAGGAGCGGTCCATGGAGGTGGGGAGTTATGTCACGGATCCACCTGACCTTCCCGCCACAAACACTTAACCTTCCCGCTCCCCCGAATACTAATCACCCTCACCTGCCTCCAATCACCATGTCAATCATCTCATCTATATAACTCTCCACTTTCCCTTCATTCTCCATCTAGTATCATCCAGGATGCAGTCTCACTTACCTTCTACTTACCTGACTCTTCGGATGCCATTCCAGTGTGCTCCCTCGACGATTTCTCTCCAGCGATATTCCGAAGTTTATTCCAAGTCTCCTCTGCTACCTCTCCTTCCCTTAGTGTGATTCTCCAGCCCAAATAATTCTTCAACCTGCAAATACAATAACCACCATCAAGTACTGTTGTCTTTTCCTGAATCGATCTGCTCATTCTTCACTCAGCTGTTAATTGCTGTCTGTTTTTGTTCCAATAAATATCTGCATTTGGGTTCACCACCCTCTTCGAGTCTGGGTTACTGTCACAACAAGCTCCTCACAAACCATTTTTTTAACCATTTAGTTTCCTAGAGTGTGTTTCATTAGACTAGTTTTGCATACCCTCCAAACTGTCTTCAATTAATCAGTTCAACAATTTGTTTGCATTTTCACTCAATAATTTTCACAATTCTTTGTGTGGCATTTTTCATACACAAAATTATATGGATTATAAATTATCCTTCATTCATTGTGTTCATTTAGTGAAATGTCATGTCTTGATTATGTGTATAATACTTAAATTAAACCTATTTAATCTACTTGGTTACAATGGCTGTTTGGCCGAAAAAGCAGATAAAGTCTGCAATCAATGTCTTCTGAAGTGATCCAGTTGGTTTTGGGTGAGAACAGACCTGAAACACTTCAGAAGACATTGATTAAACCACTGGAGTTTTATGGATTACTTTATTGCTGATCTTATCTGCTTTTTGGAGCTTCAAAGGCCTGATCTCCATTCACTTGCATTGAATGGACCTTCAGAGTGGAGATCTTTTGTTTTTGTTATGCAGAAGAAAGTCATACACATATTGATGGTATGAGCATGAGTAAGTGATGAGAGAACAAACCTTTTAAGTAATTTCAAATCAAATACATAATTATCGATATTAATATTATATATTACCCAGCCCTACTAGACAGTTCTACTTGACAAATCTACAACAAGAACTTAGGAAATCATCATTGGTGACATTGGGACATTGCCAGGAATTGTTCTTCAGTGCTTGGAAAGGGAGATGTTCACTACTTAATGAATGAAATGATTTCCACTCTTTCAGATCTGTGCACTCCTTTTTTATTAACCTTGACACACACTTGGCTCAGAGTTGAGACCTTCCTCTATCCTCTATTTGGTGGCTTATCACAGCAAAGAGAATCAATTCATTTCGAGATTTAGCAATAATTACATTGCTCGCAAAATTTGTGAATAGATTCCAACAGGTGTGATAAAAAATAACTGCATGTAATTTAAACATCCCAATCAAGGTCAAGTCTGTCATGCAGCCACCCCAAGCATGGTAATAATTATTTAAGTGCTAAAGATTTCCTATACGAAGCAGTACAGTATAGAATATATTACCTGCTTCTGTGTGCACAGGAGGTATTAAGTGATAAGTCCAGTTTTTGCATCCCGAGACAATTGGCTGATTTTTGCCACCTTGGTTACCATGACACTTAAAAGAGGTGGAGAACTTGTAATTGGATGGAGCTCATCAGAGCAAGATACAAATACCTAAGAGTCAAAGGCAAGGCAATTGTCAGTGGATGCAGCCTGTGAACTTCAGAATTTGGCCCAGTGTTTGAGAGACCTATAGGAAATCTTCTATCAGGTCTCTACTTGGTGAATTTTAGCTTGGATATTAAATGATAAGCCATTGCTTTTTTCTTTTTTGGAGATTGTGATTGGGGAGTATTTGTATACAATTGCAAAATACCAAATGACAGAATTATTTTTATACCCAGACATGCGATGAGCATTTGTCTAAGTGGAGTTACTGAGATATGTTATTCGTTATGAGTTTAACCCCCTCTGTATCCATTTACATCAACATTTATTGGTATCTCATTCCTCTATATAGCACAGATGTCATTGTCTTTGCCAGTCACCATTTGGCTATTACTTCTGAAATGCGTGCACACACCGCTCAGCCATCTACTCATTGTCATGGCAACAGCTGCTGAAAGGCAGTAAAGGAGATATGACAGGTTACTTATCAGTACAGTGAAATATTAAAGCTAGAAAAGATCTGATCCAACCACCCCCCTCTCCTATCCCCCCAAAACACTTTCTCTCCGAGCTATTTCATAAACACTTTCTCTTTTCTCTGCTCCTCACTTCACTGACATCTTACATTCATTTTAAACAGGATTGTGTTCGTCCTCTGTCTGTCTCTTTCTCAGGCTTATTTTTTATTTTTTTTTCCTTTGGTATAATTTTGTTGCCTCAGTCATGTCCCATTGTGTACGTCTGCCCATCATGATGGATGAATTCAGCTCCTGATAACATGTTTGTTTCCAGTCAACATCATTTACCTTCCCTAAGTACTTGTGCTTATGTGTTATTTAGATTTGTTTGATCAGCAAAAGTGCAAAATGTAGGATGTTTGTGAAAAATCTAGACAGATCTATGGAGAAAATTATGAAGAGAAAGATGACCGATTGTGTGACATTCAGAGATTTAAAGAATACTCACTGATACAGCTGTATATATATCTATATATAGTTAGTACACATACACTACCGGTCAAACATTTTGAAACACTTGACTGAAATGTTTCTCATGATATTAAAAATATTTTGATCTGAAGTTGTATACTTAAATGTTTGAAATCTGTTTTGTAGACAAAAATATAATTGTAACACCATATTAATTTATTTTATTGCAAAACTAAAATGTAATAATAAAAAAAGTTTTTGAAATTGATGACTTGGACCAAATAATAAAAGCAGCCAATAAGTGCAACATAGATGGGAACTCCTTCAATACTGTTTAAAAAGCATCCCAGGGTGATACCTCAAGAAGTTGGTAAAGAAAATGTCGAGTACATGTCTGCAAATTCTATTAAAAACACAGTTTTAATTTTTGGGGGATTTTGTTTAGTCACAACATAATTCCCTTAATTCTATTTATGTTATTCCATAGTTTTGATGACTTCACTATTATTCTAAAATGTGGAAATAAAATATATAATAAAGAATGAGTAAGTGTTTCAAAATATTTGACCAGTAGTGTAAGTATGTGCGTATATACATATACTTATGCCTGGAGAGAGCTATCCACATCATGCCTCTGCCAGAAGTAGGCCTATGTCATTTGAAATGTGCTATATTTGCTCATAGGCATTTATTTAATTTCTTTTGCTTTTTGTGTTGTGCCATGAAAAGCAGCTGACAGGGACAAATATACATCCTGTTCATGCGTTTAAGAGCCCTTCAAAAGTTAATAATAAACTCAGCAAAAAAAAAAAAAGATAATTTCATAAAAATTCTAATAACTTTACAGATTATAATAAACTCAACAGGTTTGAACAATGTTTTCCAGGCTTGTTCAATAAACCATAAACAATTAATGAACATGCACCTGTGGAACGTTCATTAAGAGACTAACAGCATACAGACGGTAGGCAATTAATGTCACAGTTATAAAAACTAAGGACACTAAAGAGACCTTTCTATTGACTCTGAAAAACACCAAAAGAAAGATACCCAAGGTCCCTGCTGTATGTGTGAACATGCCTTAGGCATGCTGCATGGAGGTATGAGGACTGCAGATGTGGTCGAGGCAATAAATTGCAATATCCATACTGTGAGACACCTAAGACAGCACGGAAGGACAGGAAGGACAGCTGATCATTCTCCCAGGGGCAGACTATGTGTAACAACACCTGCATAGGATCGGTACATCTGAATATCATACGTATGACAGATACAGGATTGCAACAACAACTGCCTGAGTTACACCAGGAATGCACAATCCATCCACCAGTGCTCAGACTTTCCACAATAGTCTGAGAGAGGCTGGACTTAGGGCTTATAGGCCTGTTGTAAGGCAGGTCCTTACCAGACATCATCGGCAACAACATCGCCTATAGGCACAAACCCACCTTCGCTGGACCATACAGGACAAGCAAAAAGTACTCTTCACTTTTTCATGGTTTTGTCTAACCAGGGGTAATGGTCGGACTCACGTTTATCATCGAAGGAATGAGCGTTACACCGAGGCCTGTACACTGGGATCGATTTGGAGGTAGCGAGTCCGTCATGGTATAGGGTGGAGAGTCACCGTATCATCTGAAAGAGCTTGTTGTCATTGCAGGCAATCTCAACACTGTGCATTACAAGGAAAACATCCTCCACCCTCATTTGGTACCCTTCCTGCTGGCTAATCCTTACATGACTCTCCAGCATGACTATTTCCTGCAAGACAGGAATGCCAGTGTTCTACCATGGCCACAGAAGAGCCCGGATCTCAATCCCATTGAGCACATCTGGGACCTATTGGATTGGAGGGTGAGAGCTAGGGCCATTGCCCCCCAGAAATGTCAGGGAACTTGTAAGTTCCCTGATCATTGGGGTAACATCTCACAACAAGAACGGGCAAATCTGGTGCTGTTCATGAGGAGGAGATGCTCTGCATTGCACTGCAGATGCACTGATTTTGTCCCCCCTTTTGTTCAGGGACACATTATTCCATTTCTGTTAGTCACATGTCTGTGAAACTTGTTCAGTTTATGTCTTAGTTGTTGAACCTAATGTTGATATAATGTGTAGATTCTGAGGTACTGTAATCTTCACAGAATGGGTTTGACATCTACAGTAAACCAGTGAATGGAGGCTGGGCGGCTGCTCCTTGGTCCTAGTGCCTGCCGGTTCCAACCTCTGTCAGTTTGACTTATGTGAGGTGTTTTTCTCTCTATCAACAACCAGGTGAGACTTTATTTTTGGAAATAAATAAAAAAAAAAAACATATATTTGCTGTACCATTGCAAGAATTAATTTGGAAGAAAAAAATCTACAAATTGGAAAAGACACAAATTTGTTGGTTATTCACAACCCGATCTCATGAAAAGTCGTACATAATTTACGAGTAGGCTATTTTGTATGATCTTGCATGATGTTGTTCGCATAAACTATGGATTCATCACGTGTAAATTCCCGGATGTCTAAAGCGGAAGTAAGCACAAGTTCCACGCATGAGGCGTTAATGACATACTTATTAATATTTTGCCCTTACCCAAACCCCTTATCTAAACTTAACCCATCAGTAGAGTGTGTAAACATGATACAAAGCTATTGTGTGTGATAGAAGGAAGTAACTGTATGAAACGATGTCCAGCGACTTCAATGGCTGTTGTGAAAGTCATAGGAGTTAAAACGAGTGCAGTTGCACAATATCATACACATTAGCCAAATTTAGAAAAGTCGTACGAATCCTGGCGATTTCGCCGTGCGATTTCGCAGTGAGAGTGTGTTGGTTTTTCATTATACAGTTAGAACTCTTGGTATCTGTGACCTCATTATACAGTAAAGCTATGTTGCTTTTTTTGAATAGCCAAAATTCAAACATCAGGGACCATGTCAAACATGTATCGACACTTTGAAAGAAAGCATAAAGAAAGATAAGCTAAGTGTAAGTGATGCTATCAAGGCTAGCTAGCTAATGTTAATAATCTCTCTCTTGCTGCATTCCATTCAACTCGAAAAGTTACTATATTTTTTAAGACAGAGAAAGGTGAAAATAATTGTTTGATATATTCTTATCATGATATATTGTACTTGATGTTTTCTAGGGGAATTGTCATTCAGAAAACCTGATTCAATAATTTTTTTTTTTTTAGGTGGATTGTTAAACTTGGAAAAGGAGTGTTGAATAAAGATGGTTAAGTTGATTTCAGCTCCTTGATGTTTGTTTGTATTTGTTTGCTCAAAGAAAACAAAGGAAAATTCACTCACATACAATTCACCTCTGCAATCCCTTTTGATTATTTTATAGGACATATCTCATGGTACACTGACACACACACACATTATATATATATATATATATATATATATATATATATATATATTACACATATATGGCAATAAAAAGGTGAATGAAGAGGAATCTTCAATTGTTTTCTGTGGGTGTTTTTATCTTTCAGATCAATTTGAGGAGTGTCTTTTGTTTGCATGTTCCACATTTTATCACAAGTGACTCATGCAGTGTGGGACTCGAACTGGTCTGGTCATGGTCTTGACTCGGTCTCAACCCCAGGTGGTCTAGGTGGTCTTGACCACAACACTTGTGACTAGCCTGAATATCCTGGTCATAGTGTATCACTGAAAGAGGATAAAGGGTCTCCTTGAAAGAAGGAAAGTGAATATGCATGCTTGTCTTCTCTGCCATTTGATTTAAAGACCCGATGGACTTCGCTTGACAAACACAGTTCCCCTTCTGTCGCTCACTTCGACATTGTGAAATTGGCAGACAGAATTTGCATGTCCCTCCCCCGGACATACGGGAATAAAAGGAGGGAATCATGTGTCTACCATTCAGAGTTCTTCTTCGGAGCCGAGCCGTTGTGTGATCAGCGAGCTGAGAACACTTACTGTTCCACTCACCTCTGTAGAGCATATGCTGTTGGATCTACGGCGCATATCATGGAAGTGCAGCTTTGCCCATGGGCGTTTCAACAGCGCTGCTAAAAGAGAGCATTTTCTACAAAAGACAAAGTTGCAGTCATGGCTGTCCTTAGGAGGGACGCTACTGCAGCCAACCCCCGCGTCGCTCCTTCCCACAGGATTGAGGATGACCTGGCTTGTGATGGAGGTGATTTGGTTCACCGTCATTGTGGGGCTGGACTGGAACCCTCCATCCTCCCCACATCCTCGACGAAAGGGGGCGGATGCCTGGCAAACTGAATCACGTAGCCGAGTCGGATGGTCCTGGCCATCCAGCATGATGGGTTGGGAAGTGAACGAAGCTCCGTGCGAAGGGCACTAACGGGACGATAATTTTTGACGTACCTGGTGAGGCTTAGCAGCGGAGTGGAGCAGGTAGTGTGGCGTCGGGAGGCAAAAGCAGTCCCGAGGCTTTGGTGCTGAGAAGTGGGCATCTGCATACGCAATTACCTCAATGACTGGCTCATACTAGCCCACTCTCGAGAGTCACTGTGTGCCCACAGGGACCAGGTGCTCAGGCACCTCAGCCGTCTAGGGCTTCAGGTCAGCTGGCAAAAGGGCAAGCTCACCCCAGTTCAGAGCATCTCTTTTCTCGCCATGGAGTTAGATTCAGTCTCAATGATAACGTGCATCCTCTGCGGTGGTCGCGCCACTGGGGTTGATGCATATGAGACTGCTTCAGCACATGCTCTAGACTTGAGTCCCAAGATGGCCATGGAACCGTGGCATGCACCATGTGTTCTTCACCCCCTGCCTGCCGCCAGACTTTCAACCCCTGTACAGAGGAACAAGTCACTCTGGTGGCCCCCTACTGGCCCACACGTACTTGGTTCTCGGATCTCACGCTCCTCACGACAGACCCTCCCTGGTGAATTCCCCTGAGGAAGGACCTTCTTTCTAAGGGACGGGGCACCCTCTGGCATCCGCTGCCAGACCTCTGGAAACTCCATGTCTGGCCCCTGGATTTAATGCGGAAGATCTTAGTGACCTACCACCTGCTGTCGTAGAAACAGTCTAGCTCAAAGCCCTCTTCTTGAAGACGGCCCTCCTGATCGCGCTCGCTTCCATCAAGAGGGTTGGGGACCTGCAAGCATTCTCAGTCAGCGACACCTGCCTGGAGTTTGGTCCGGAAGACACCCCTGTCTTCCTAAGACTGCGACTAAGGTTCCTACGGCCCCCTTCTGAGAACAAGTAGTGAACCAGCATGCGCTGCCCCGGGAGGAGGTAGACCCAGCCTTTTCATCGCTGTGTCTCGTACGTGCTTTGCATACCTATGTGGACCGCACGTAGAGCTTTAGATGTTCTGAGCAGCTCTTTGTCTGATTTGGTGGACAGCGGAAAGGGAAGGCTGGGTCACACTGGGTCGTTGATGCCATCGTATATGCCAACACACCCAGTCCATGCCCGCCCCCTTGCAGGTTTGAGCACACTTGACAAAAAGTGTGGCATCCTCATGGGAACTGGCCAACAGCACCTCCCGAGCAGACATATGCAGAGCAGCGGGCTGGGCAACACCCAATACCTTTACGAGATTTTACAATATCAGGGTTGAGTCGGTCTCATCCCGTGTTATCTCAGGTCCGAGCCTGTAGAACTCGGGAATGCAGAAGGTCTTACTGGCTTTTCTGCTTGCACATAGCACCTTTCACTGAGGTGATCACGTGCGTTCTTTCCCCCAGGAGAGTCCACTAGATTCGTGCTCCCTGGATGTCCTTCTTCCCTAGCATTCTGTTACGTGAATTAAGCGGAGGAATTCCCGACCAGACCCACTACGGGTACTAAAATTATTCTGTACTGGAATAAGTGCTCCACAGGATGGGCCCTTGTGTGGATTAATCCCCTGTAAGGTATGGCGGAGGATCAGTGGCCTCAGCAGATTCATGAATAAGAAAGAACCCACTGTTAAAACCCCTCTAATCACTGAAATAGCGCCAACTAGTCTCCACGAGCACAATAAATGTATTGACAAAGAGACAATGAACTATTGACAGGAAATCCTCATGCCTGCTAAGCCCCCCCTTTCCCATATGACTCGCCTCACACCACGTGCTTCACCATGTGAGAAAAGGGCACGTGAAAAGCTGGCAACAGAGAGTGTGTGTGTGTCTTCCATTTAAACCTCGAAAGGTTTATTCTTAAGGAAATACGTGTAATCCCTGTATGTTGTGTATTTCTGAGGTATATCAAACTCGTTAGAACTGTTTCGTTGTGTGTTTTAAACTCTGAGGCCTCATATTTAATAGCCTAAGGGTGTATATCCACTTCTAAGTGTACTAAATACACGTTTCTTGGTATCAAATTAAACCTTACGACTTGTCCTAGCTGAATATGAATATAAGATTACCTTAGAATTGTGTTCTGCTATGTTTTACCATCTTTTGAGTTATTCAAACCAAAGTCCTGACCCCGAGTCATAAAGGATGCAAATGAGCCTTGACGGGACAAAGGAACCATCTCATGATTTAAAATAAAGGGGACTTTTACGACCTAAAAAGGAATGTTCAGAGTGCAGACCCTCACTTAATTCTTACTGAGAAAGAGAAATGAACCCTTTTAATCCTATATATTCTATATATATATCCATGTGATAAATGTATTGACATGTATCTAATGTTCCATCTCATGATTTTCCTAAATGTTGTTTGGTCTATGTTTTCTTGCAAACTCTAATGGGTTCATGTTTCAGACTTTGCATACTATGGTTAACCGAAATCATATGTGTGGCATATTTGGTCTCTATAACTTGGTATTTTGAAGATTGAAATGACTGTGTACATGATATGTCGATAACAACAACATATTAGTATTACAAGAATATTTTCTAGTTTCTTCATCGACTACCACCCCTCCAGGGTGCACATGCAATGAGCAATCTTAGAACAAAGAGCATTAAACCAAATTCCCGCCTGGAACTCAAACCCTTCTTATTGGTCGAGCCAATGAGAGGTGGGACATGTTTTCTAAGGTTATAAATTGCATCCACAACGGCCCTTCTTGCTCTCTTGCTTCTTGCTTCCTGTCCTCTTGCTTCCTGTCCTCTTGCTTTCTGGTCCTCTGAGCCTTGTGCTCTCTTACTCTCTTGGTCCTTCCTGAGAAGTCCTAATGAAGATGATGCTGAACTAGAAGGCCCCCAAGGACTCCCAAGCATGCGCCAGGCTACGGCCTTGTCTTTCCATTCACCAAAGATCCTCTGACTCCCACTGGTTCTCTCTCATCAAGACAACATCATCAAAGATCAACTGGAGCCTCAACAAATTGCATCAGGACAGTTTAATTCAAATGGGACATGCAAGTATCAAACTTAGTCTCATTATTTGATACATTAAGTATCCTTACCCCTTTCTAAAAAGGGCGTGTCAGAACTAATATGATGGTTTGCTCAAGCTGTTGATCTGCTGAATTTCAAACAATGCTATAACTTCTTGCCTTCCTGTATTCTGCTTCAGCCCTCTTTCCCTTGGTAAACTGTATGCATGTATGTATATGTATGTTAGAGTAGTTTAAATGTTTAGTCTAGTTAATAAAGTCTTGTTCATGTCACATGTAAAGTTGTCTGTGTCTCAAGCTCATATCTAAAGTCACTAATCATAGATTTTGACTACTTGCTCTTAATACTTAGTAAGAAAGACATTTCCCATGCCCCGGAAATGTACATTTCTATTAATTAATTAATTAATTAATTAATAACCAATATTGAGTGTTCACGGGATGAACCGAGTATTTGGTTGTAATGTTAATGTAGCTACATCAAGTTAACCCGATTAACTGATCCAAATATTCATAATCGATTATAACAAGTTATGATTGATTATTAATATTTCATAGAGCTGATTCGCTACTGTGTGTATTTTCCTCAGTACGGTCCCCCTAAGGGCTGACCCTCATCTCACTTGGGCGGTCTTCGCTGGCCCCGGTCTTCGTTTTTGTAGCAACTCCTCCCTCACAGCAGGTAGGATCTATCAGCGTGCCATTCCCACGTGGCCTGAAAACCCATAGGACTTATTTCGCTACTTTTTACCTCCCACTAGCCTGGGCAGGTGGTGGTCTCCACAGGGTCTTTTCCCCCTGAAAGAGTTGGAAAAGAACGCATTCCCCGATGCATGTGATAGCGTTAAGATGGCCCCAGCCACTTGAACTCTATGTGATAATCATAGAGAAGAGAAAAGGCGCGGCCTGCTCCCATGTTTGGCACGTCGCTTCGGGGTGCCAGGAACCTAAAAAGTTTATGATGATTTTTATGGGTCGTTGGGGAAAGGTACGTGCAGTCTGATGCAGCCTGCCGCTTTGGCACGCAACTGCCTGCCCGCACCTGCATCAGCAGCGCATGTACACGGTTCAGCGCATGCCGTGATTGAATAGTGACACAACATTGAATTGAGCGACAGATGGGGAACATCTAGGTTACTGTTGTAACCTCTGTTCCCTGATGGAGGGAACAAGATGTTGTGTCCCCCTGGCCTCGACGCTGAACAGAGCCACTGCTATTGCTGGACCTTACTCTCAGCTCCTCAGTGCAAAACCTGAATGGACAGACGCATGATTCCCTCCTTGTATACCTGTATGTCCGGGGGAGGGACATGCAAATTCTGTCTTCCAATTTCTCATAGGCCTTTTCTCAAGTTCAGAGGTAACCGAGGCCTTCAAAGGAGTCCCCTATTGTCACTTCATTCAACACAATGTCTCGTTCCATCCATCAGGGAACGGAGGTCACAACAGTAACCTAGACATATTCTTTATTGTGTTGATTCTCATTTCAGAGAGCATATCATTGGACATTAATTTTCTGGTACTCTAAATCTGGCACTCTGGTATTATTTGGCTCTGGTAGAGTTCTTCCACAAATCTGAAAGTATGCACCATGGTTTTTCTTAACTACAGGAATACTGATATCAATGAAAATGGCATTACTGTCAGATATGTACATTTTCTCAATGCAGAAAACATTACATGGAACATTTCTGTCACTTGGTGGTACTTGGATGTCCTGATGTCGGGGTCAAGATGGTGCCGAGTATGGTTACTTCGCTCTGAGCTCCGAGCCGATATTGCAGTTTGTTTTTGTCTACAATTCTTGTGTTTGTCATCTGCCTCATTGTCTATGATAGACAAAAACTTTTGGACATGGTTTTTCAATAGCACACCAAAAACCAGACTTTAAATACCTCAATGCCGACTTGCTGTTTTCAAACACGATAGCGGAGCCCTTTGTCTCAGCATTCCGGCCATGGAAAGGTAGACAGAAAAGGGGAAGGAGAGTCTGCGTTCTCGTCAGACTAAGACGCCGTGCAAATCGACCCTGAATACCCAGCATTCTACCGGCAAATGTTCAGTCTCTGAACAACAAGCTCTGTGAGCTGACAGCTCAAATCTATTTCTAACGAGCGATGAGGGACAGCTGCATTATCTGCCTTACAGAAACTTGGATGTCTGTGGTGATTCCAGACACAGCCATTGAACCCATGGGGTTCTCAGTACACCAAGTGGACAGAGTGAAAGATCTCTCCGGTAAAAGCGGAGGAGGTGGTGTATGTTTTATGATCAACAAATTCTGGTTTGATCAGAGGAACATACATTCTATCATGTCTTTCTGCTCTCCTGATCTGGAATTGATCATACTTCTGTGTTGACCATTCTGGCTATTGAGAAAATTCACAACGGTCTGCTTACAGTCAAAAACTGAAACAGGAAGCACCCACCCTCAGAACGATCCAGTGCTAGTTGGACCAGTCAGATTATATGCTACAGGACTGTTTTGATCACGTGGACAGGGAGATGTTCCAGTCCGCCTCTGATGATTACATTGATGTCAATGCTGATACCTTAACGTGTTTCATCAGGAAGCGCATAGTTGATGTATTGCTGACCAAAACAATACGGATCTACCCTAACCAGAAACCTTGGATTAATAGTGATGTTCGTGCCTCACTTAATGCATGCTCCTCCTCTTTTTTAATTCCGGGAATGTGGAGGAGCATAAACAAGCCAGTTATGCCCTTCGCAAAACTATCAGAGCAGCCAAAAACAGTACAGGGACAAGATTGAACAACAGTTCAACACCGAATCTAGAAGCATGTGGCAGAGAATTAATCTCATCACAGACTTCAAAGAGAATAAGAACTCTGCTGTGAACATCGCTGCCTCTCTCCCAGATGAGCTTAATACCTTTTATGCTCGTTTCGAGGGAAACAACCTTCAAATGGGTGCGTAAAGGTAATAAATGGAAAGGAGGAGGCGAGAACCGGCTTGACGATATAAATATTAGACTTAAAAGACAACATAAACACACACATGACGGACATGTCCGTTAACGATCTCTCTCTCCCGCACGATCCCCTGCAGTTGACCTTTATCCCTCACGGAGGCATAATTAGCGTAATACGGGACCGGGTGTGTAGGATCATGGACATTTTCAACCTTTCCCTCTCCTTGTCTGTGGTCCCCACATGCACATAAAACGTTACCATTGTGCCTGTACCAAAGCAATCCAATATCACTTGCTTAAATGTCTGGTGTCCTGTTGCTCTGACAACCATCATCAGCAAATGCTTTGAGAGGCTAATCAGGGATTACATCTGCTCTGTGCTGCCTGCCTCACTGGACTCAGTGCAATTTCCTTACCACAACGACCGCTCTACTGATGATGCCATTGCATCTATATTACACACTGCTCTCTCACACCTGCAAAAAAGGAACACATATGTGAGAGTGCTATTTGTAGACTACAGCTTAGCATTCAACACCATAGTGCCCTACAAGCTTGATGTGAAACTTCGGGCTCTGGGCTTAAACAGCTTGCTTTGCGGCTGGATCCTGGACTTCCTGTCAAGCAGACACCAGGTAGTTAGAATGGGCAGCAACATCTCCTCATCACTGACCCTCAACACTGGAGCCACGCAGGGCTGTGTTCTCATCCCACTCCTGTATTCCCTGTACACACCTGACTGTGTGGCAACACATAGCTCCAGTGCCATCATTAAGTTTGCTGATGATACAACAGTAGAAGGTCTGATCACTGACAATGATGAAACAGCCTATAGAGAGGAGGTGCACACTCTGACATGCCTGTGTCAGGAGCAGTGTATTTTTATTGTATACACTCTTCTTCTTTTGTGTATACTGTATATTATATATTATTAGGTGTATATTGTATATTGTGTTGTGTAACAAAATGTGTAAACTATGTTATGTGTAAATCAGATGTTTATTGTAATTGTCATTGTGGCAAAGGGGGCGTGGTCAAGTGTCTGTCCGAGAGAGAGTGGTATGGGTGCTTGCACCTGAGCTAAATTATGTCTAATACCTGTCTCTAATTTCAGTGAGCATGGGGAAAGCAGCATAAAAGAGCCACACTGTTAGCAGACGAGGGAGAGAGTCTGAATCTGAAGTTTATTATTAATCTAAAAAGTTACTGAAGTTTATTTTTAATTTACTGTGAAGCTGAAGTTTTGTGAAGCTAGCGTATTGCGGCACCCCAAACAAGCCAAGCATTATAATAAAAGCCTACTCACCTGAGTGAAGGAGCCGGATTCCCTGTGTCCTCCTTTAAGTATTGCCATCCTGCTATGTTGCTTGGAAATGCACTTCAAGACTTTCACCCACTGTTGCACTTGTGCATATGGTTGAGTGACAATAAATGGATTTGATTTGATTTGATCAAACTGGCCTTACAAGTTTGAGAATTACTGATTTAAACAAAAATTTAGAATGTACTTGCCTCTAGTGAACCAATCACTATAATCAGTATAAATCAAACATAACGTCAAACATGCTCAGAAATATCGACATGTTTCTTGAAAGACATCCACCATGGTAGAAGACTTACAGAGAAGACAAATTAGTCATTTTAATTGGCAGTGGCTATGCTAGACCATGAGACATAGTTCTCCTTGAACACCTCATGAACCTGCTTTACATGCCATACTTGTTCATTTCCTCACAAATCATACAGCATGCTCAATCTTCAGAATATATTTATACTGCAATACAGGAACTGTGTGTTCCTAGTTACTGACTACCACATCTAATATCTTTTTAAATCAATTTCCCTACTTGATATTGTATGTCTTACTATAAGCAATGTCAATAAAAGATGGATTAGCAGAAAGGGAAGAATATTGAAAGAGAGAAAAACATAATTCTCATATAGCCCATCTTTCCTCCCCTGTGCACTTTGGTTCCCTCCCAGACGATTAATTGATTATTTGCAGTTATAGGAGTTCCCTTGTGTGAACCAGTGGTCCCTGTCTTCTGCATGAGTCAGCAAAACGCTATCGAGTGAGCATTTACTTTTGTCTATAAAGTTAATTAGGGGAATATTTAAATCACAAAAGCAGAAGCGGCAGGATATTTGTACAAGATTGGTAATAAACAGGATGCAGTGTTGATTTGTGATTAACAACATGAATATAATAGCCGTTGTATTACAAGATATGAACCACTACGGAGCCGTGTTAGATCCACTTGTCTCATAAATGCAGTGCTTGACCTATTACTGGCAAACCTGTTCACATTAAACTGTAAATTTTGTTAGATGCATGTTTTCCTGATTCAGTCTTGACAGTATACGAAAACACCAAAATTTAATCTGAACAACAAAAATCTGCACAATGACCAGCAGCCATATCACCCTGTAGCTCAAGACTGGTTGCCCACTAAAGCTAAGCAGGACTAAGCCTGGTCAGTACCAGGGTGGGAGACCTCCTGTGAAAACTAAGGTTGCTGCTGGAAGAGCTACCAGGTGGATTCTGCATGCTGGTGGTGGTTGAGGAGAGTCCCCTGTTCACTGTGTAAATTATTTGAGTGTAGTGTAAGAAAAGCGCTATATAAATATGCTCATTAATTCATTCAAGACAATAACTGCAATTTTAAAGGAATAGTTCACCCCAAATTGAAAATTCTGTCATAATTTTGTTAGCTCCATTTCGTTGGAGAATTAAATGGTTGTTTTTCCTGTGCAATAACAATGAATGGGACTGGAGCTTTCATGCTTCAAAAAAAGATTCAAAAGCACTGATAAAATATTATTATAATCCAAATGACAACTGTGTGTATATTACAATTTTTCTGAATTCATATGATAGCTTTGAGTGAGGCATAAACAGACTTTTTTGTTGTTATTCACTGATAATCTTCCCTTAATTTGCATTCAGAGCATTTTTCCAGAACTGGATCAATTAATTTAACTTACAAGAACAATTTGTTCACAGTTCAGATATTGCTACTTCTTTCATGAACTGTCATGATTGAGGCAAGAAGAGCTAGGAGCGGATGCCAAGATTTTCAGTAAATAACGACTTCAATTTTGATATATTCTTCATACAAAGGTATGATATGACCTAAGAAGAATTTAAATGTAGCACACAAGTCACATGTGCTTTTTTAAGCTACATTTATGGTGCTTTTATTGCTTGAAAGCTCCAAAAGAGTAATGGTTTCATTCTTTAAAAATATTCATTTTGTGTTTCATGGAAATAAGAAAGTCATATGGGTTTGAAATGACATGGTGGTGAGCAGTGGTGTTGCAGTGTGTGAAGAGGTGGGCATACTGTAAATTTATGAAAACTAAGAACCATGATATGGCAACTTGATTTTAAATATGTATTTAAATGTATCGATCTTATTAATGTTAATTTCATTAGGCTCCTATGAAAATGCCTCTAATTAATAAACTAATTCATACATAATAGGCAATAAACTGTTAAGAACTGTACAGCTTATATTAGTGTGTTCACAATAACATGTTGTCTTGTATTGCCACATATAGCCAACGTAATAATGAATGGTTCTTTGTTTTATTTCTGCACTATAATGTGCTTTTCTGTGTGTAGTTAAATTGATTCCTTCTTTGAAATATAAATTTAAATGATTTGATATCACGAGAAAAAAATCACTACCGACAGCAGTAAAAGGCATACCAAAAAAAGACATTTAATAGTGTGGTGCCAAGGCTTGTCACCCCTCTGTATAAGGTGTGCATGTAGCACTCCCTCCCTTCCCTTATTGGTGTTCATCCTTTACTGTGTTTACATGTTGATTGTGGGGAGGTGTCAGGGCAGGAATAATTAGAGAATTTGATAGGTTAGCGTGAATAATATAGTGGGAGTATTTTTTTGGGTGATTTTTGATGAAAAGGAGGGAGGAGGAAAGCAAGAGTTTGTGTGCAGCTGAAGAGTTGTGTGTTAAAAGAGTTTTTGCAGAGTTTCCACCCATTAGCAGCATAGGAGGTAGTGTTTATTGATTTGTCAATGGGGTATGGTTGCTAGGGTGCTCTAAATTGTTGCTATGGAATGGCTAAGTAGTTTCCATGATGATACTTGAAGACTGATTGCTCACCCAAGAAAAACAAGCCAACTCTCTTGTCTCTAGGACATTCTAATCCGAAGATATCACACCCAGCCATTTTGGTGATGATGGAAGTCATTTGGGTTGGTAGCTAGGGTGCTCTAAATGGTAGCTAGGACATGGCTAAGAAGTTTCCACAGTGATGCATAAAAAATGCTTTGTATCCCAATTCAGATGATCTAAGTCATGCATTTCTATGATATTCTGATCCAGAGATATGTCCGACACATTCTTATAAGAGTTTCATTACTGCAGTCTTCAGTGTCACATGATCCTTTTCTAATATGGGCATATTTAACGTGCATTTTACTCATTTAACCTGAACACATATTTGCAAGCACAAGCTTTGTTGATGATAATGAGGCAGCATAAACACAAGTAAAATATAATCTAAACATTCATATTATTTTTAAAATAAGTAAATGGGACTTTTCGGGATGGTTATTTGCCCCCCAGGGGTGCACGTACCTCCCACCCCTTAGAAATGTCATAGCACATGTGTCCTCAATAGGCCAGTCGATAAGACACCTCATTCGTGAATCTTTGCTAAATGGTGCGGGACGAGTTAGGCCAAATTTTGTAAGGTTTTGTACTAGTTAGGACTATGATAAGACACTGAATTTTGTGGGATCATATCTACCATTTGGAATGTCGTAGAGACATGGAAGTGGGCTCATTTCACTCGGGCTACCAATCAGTCTTTAAGTATCATCTTGTAAATGGCGAAGCAACTGCCCCCCCATAGACTTCCATTAATAATGGCTCAGAAGGATTTCTTCATAACAGAATGTCATAGACACATGGGAATTGGCTCTTTTGAGTCAGGTTAGTAAGCAGCCAATAAGAATCACTCTGGTCACTGGCTAGACACGCCATAGAAACCATTTAGAGCACCCAAGCAACCAGCCCCATTGACTTCCATTCAAAAAGGCTGACTTTGATATCTTTGGATTTGAATGTCCTAGAGACATGAGATTAGGCTTGTTTTAATTGGTAAGCAATCAGTCTTCAAGTATCATCGTGGAAAATACTTAGCCTTGCCCCTTGCAACAATTTAGTGCACCCTAGCAAAACCCATTGACTTCTATTCAAACTCAATTAGATGGGTATTTCAGGATCAGAATGTTGTTGAGACTTGTATTACTCAGGACAGCAAGCAGCCTTCTTAATATCACCCTGGCAACTGCCTAGCAACCACATGGGCTTACCCTAGCAACCAAGTAGCAAAAAACATATCTGTTCACCAGAATATAGTAGAAAATTCCTGTTTTGTCTCATTATCATGTTAGCGTCATGCTTTTTGTCCCTCAAAAAGTATAGGATAGGGTGGAAGGATAAAAATAGCACTGATTATTTATTTGTTATTTTTTTTAATGAGGAGTACTTATTTATACTTAATCCCTTGCTTTTATAGTATTTAAGCATTTTATTTTATGATATACCTACACTAATTTTTCCTGTTAGCAAAAGGTATATTCTTATATTAATGGTGCCATGTTCCTTTCTGAGTACCTACTTAAAATACTCTGTCCTTTGGATTATGTAGGGAATTGGGATGATCACTTTTTATTGGAATATAATATAAATTCTGCTATAATGCGCTCTACACCTCTGCCTCCGCCTAGTTTTCTTTAATGCTTCTGCAATTTACAAGGAAATCTCACAGTGATACATTATTACTGTTATTGAGATTATTAAGAGATTTTAAATTTGTTTTATTTAATCATTTTATGTTTATTATTAAAATCTCCCCCCTTTTTCTGCATGACCAGAAGAGCACCTTTAGATTTGGCTGGCGCCCCTGCCGCCACCCTTCTATGCATACCACTGCCTGCAATGACACCTATGCAACATGATCACACAGCAAATTGCCATGTTAGTTTAAATTTTTTTATCCACCCAAATTTGATCTCCAGCTAGTGAAATACTACATTTACACAGAAGTGAAAGAACGCTGTTTTGGTCTCAGTACAGTTAGGGTTAGGTGTAGGGTTTGGGTAGGACAATATTAATGTAATAACTTCTCAAATGTTTCAGAAAATAGGACAAACGGTTTCATGTTACATCCATTAAAAGAAGGAAGCCACCAGGGTCAGTTCAAACATTTGGAAAGCATAGACCAATTTTAGCAGACAATTTTCCAGTGTGATCAAGCTAACCTTTGTGACCTTGAGAGGAACTGACTTAATACACTAAAAATGACATTGACACCAGATAGTTGCTTAAAAGTCATTTCAAAAGGGCTCAGAAAAGTGAAAATAGTTCTGAGAAAAACTATAACACCATTTGTTTGCAGATGACACTGGGGGGGTTGAGGATCTAAATGCGGTTTATTTGCAAAATAACTAGACAAACACTGGAACAAATAAAATGGAAAATAAAACAAAAACACAAAAGACATCCAAGGGGTACACAGGTTGAGGAAACATCCACGGAGGGCAACGTCATGATGACACAGACATGATGATAACAAAATGACAATCAGGTGAGAACAATGACAGAGTGATGAGGGCCGGAAATCATGGGAATTGTAGTTTTAAGACAGTTCACATGTGAAACACTGAGCAGACAACGGGGAATCGTGACAGATATTTTGTTATCTAATGAAAATACATTCTGACATTTTGAATGCCAAAAAGTATACAAATATTGTGCATCACATGTTGTATCCCAAATAAGTATTTTCCTGTCAAGTCTTTGATTTAAAAATTATTCTTGAATAAGAAGCTCTCAATTAAATAAATAAATAAGCAAGCCACTAAAGATAACTGTCATCTACAGAGGTCTTTCTTATCTCTCTGAATTTCTTGGAGAAATTGTCATGCTTGAATTGATTTGGCTGTCAGAAGATTGTAATAGCTCAACTGAACAACTTCAAAATGTTTTAATATGGTTGAAAGGTTGAACTCAATAATGTATGTGGGATGTGGCTGGAAGATATAGTGTGCATGACTGCGGCATTTATTGCTTATATTATCAACTACACTTTCTTTATAGAAGCCTTTTTCTTTCATTCACTCTCTAGAAGTCTGGCCATTTTATTTTGTTCTCTTTTAAAAAACGTTATGGGTCTTTGGGATCTCATTACCGCCTCTAAAAATGTACAGCTTGCAGTTCCACCTTTGTTCAACTTGTAGTGATATGATCACAAATAGATTAAGCACTCTGCAGGGAATTTCATCAGCATAGCAACAGACACAGAGAATAGATACTAGCCTAAACCCCACTGCAAAAATAGCTTATGTCCTTTTTCTTTTCTTCATTGTAGTTGTCTTACATCATACTTTATATTCCATTGTAGCTTTCTGTGTTTTGCACTCTTTGTAAATTTAGGCCTTTGTTTGGGCACAAGTATTTTATTTTTTTTTCATTATTTTAGAATTTATGTGACATATTGTAATGTAAATGTATACTCTGGGAACCAGGTCCCACTGTCCTTATACAGTAGATTAACTTGTTTATGTACCCTCTGTTTCTCATAATTTTCATGAAATATCACAATAATGATAGGAATATTTAAAGTTTCTGGAGAAATTAACTGTATGAAAGTTAAGGAGCCATGAAATTAAAGACTATGGTCTCAGGTTCACAGTTCATTGAGATGCTCTGTATTTGCAAATACAAAAGGGTTGGGCCTGTAAGGATGATATGAAGTCATTCTAGCAATTAACATTCTTGGGTGAGTTCCATATCCTGTTTATGGTCTTGCACAAGGTTAAAGCAAGATGACTTGTGGTAAACATCAACAATTTCTTTTTTTAGTCAAACACTGGTCAAGTTCAGGCATGTAAACTTTATTAATTAGTGTTGGGTAAGTTACTAGAAATAAGTAATCCACTAAAAGTGAATTATTACTTTACTGATTACAACTGTACTTAATCTAAAAAGTAATCACATTATTAATTATTTTACTTTTAAGTTACTTTGTAAATCACCTTTCCTAGAAAAGATTTTTGGTTTTGCTCTCAAATTAAAAATGGCTATATTTTCTAGTGGTCGACCGATATATCGCTGAGTAGCAGGCAATTTTCTGCACCTTTGCCAAATGAGAAATGTATTGACCGATAATTAAAAAAATTGGAATATCATCTGATAAATTTCCCATTTGGTGAGGAGGCTGAGAATCGCCTGCTTGCACATGAAGGAGCCATCTGAGATATGTAAACAATCAATCAAGTTCCTCTTCCTAGCCGCCTGGAAGAGGACGACGGCCGCCGACTGCGAGGGGAGAAGGGGCTCCTAACCGACCGCCTGGAGCGTTTTTTAAATCTCTCTCTCCTCTCTCTCTCTCACTGCCACTCCACGTTGGCCTTTTCCCTCTTGTTTAAATTTTACAGTGTTTTTTGGGGGGGTACTACACTGTTACAGGAAGTACCCCACCTGTTTAATTATTTCTGTTTCCCTCCCCTTGTCCCCTCCCTCGTCCAGGTAGACTGGGATGACTTGCCGGCAGACGGGGCAAAAAGGCACGCCCCTCCCCAGGGAAAGAGGGGGGGTGTATGTCATGCCAGAGGGCGGGCCGGGTCGTGATCATAAACACCCGGTCCCTTATCAGGCTAATCAAGCCTCCGAGAGGGATAAAGGTTGACTGCGGAGGATTGTGCGGGAGAGAGAGATAGTTTACGGACATGTCCATCGTGTGTGTGTTTGTGTCTGTTTAAGTTTTATATTAAAAATATTATTTATATTGACAAGCCGGTTCTTGCCTCCTTTCCATTGACTGCTTTACAATATCATATACTGTATCGTTTGCAAATATGCAGATATCTCATTTAAACTGATGTAATTTACCTTACTTCAAAACTTGCACAAATCAAATGTCCTACTGTTTAATGCTCATATTTCTTCCTCTAATGCATGCATTCTATAAGTGAGAGCAACTCAACAAAGTAAAAGTATTTCACGTGTGCTGTAAGTAAATGTCATATTCTCTGTGCGCTATATATACAATTGTTTTGATTTGGTCTTTTGTGAGAAAATGCGATTGCAAATGTGCACATTTCATCCATGGTTGCTAGACGACTGTGTGCACTATTTCCTTCTTAAAAATATATTTCACAAAGTAGTTTTTTAATGTTCAAATAAATTACTTAAATTGGATGACTCAACAGAAATCAGAACAAACTGCTATCTACCATTTAAAACACAATCCATAATACATGTTTTTTTTATAAAGTTAAAGTCTTGTGTGAAATTTTTGTGTCATGTATCGGTAATATATCGGCCTATTGGCCACCCTACTCTCTGGATATCGGTGAGGGCATCTGCCATTAAAAAAAACCCATGTCGGTCGACCTCTAATATTTTCTCATTCATTCTCACAAACTCTTCAGCTGTCAAAGAAAACGCTAACAAATTTACATATCAATTAATATTTTAAATGTATTGTACATATTATTTTAGCACAAGTAATGTACTTTTTGATTAGAATAATTCAAAATGTAATACATTTGACTAAACACGAATTATATTACAATAACTAATTACTGTTAATTATAACTTGATTATGTAAAAAAAAAAATCACAAAAAATTTAACAGTATAGCTAACAGAATGAAAAAACTAAATGGAGCCATTAATTAGTGAGGAATTGGTATTTACCGTTTGGCTGTCAATTTACAGGTATATGAAAAAGTATTAGCCCCTTCCTTCTATTTTTGTGTATTTTTCGTAATAAATTGTTTTTGATCTTCAAACGAGATATAACATCAAACAAAGGCAACCTGGGTAAACACAAAATACAATTTGCTGGGTGTGCCACCTTTGGAAGCAGCAACAACTGCAACCAAATGTTTAACTGTAGATCAGTCTTTCTCACAATGCTGTGGTAGAATTTTGGCCCACTCTTCTTTGCAGAACTTTAATTCAGCCACATTGTCTGGTTTTCAAGCATGAACTGCCCATTTAAGTTCCTGCCACAGCATCCCAATCGGGTTCAAGTCAGGGCTTTGACTAGGCCACTTAAAAACTTTCATTTTGCTTCTTTTGAGCCATTCAGAGGTGGACTTACTCCTATGCTTTGAATCACCGTCTTGCTGCATAATCCAGATGCACATGAGCTCCAACACACGGACTGATGACCAGACTTTCTCCTTTAGGATTTTCTGGTGGAGAGCAGAATTCATGTTTCCCTCAATTACTGCAAGTCGTCCTGGCCCTGAAGCAACAAAGCATACACACCATCACACTACCACCATCATGCGAGACTGTAGGTCTTTTTGTGGAAATCTGTGTTGATTTATGCCAGATGTAACGGGACACCTGTCTTCCAAACAGTTCCACTTTCAACTCATCAGTCCACAGAACATTCTCCCAAACGGTTTGAGGATTGTGTGTTTTGGCAATATTTAGATGAGCCTTAATGTTTTTCTGGGTTAGCAGTGGTTTTGCTCTAATCTAAGCTCTAATCACACTTTAAACTGGACGTAAGAATTTTTTTTTACATTTAACAATTTCACATTAGTTAAAGTATGTTGAGGTTAATTATAGAACAGCAGTGATAATATGTCAAACAAAATCATTGTTGGTAGCCGAAATCAAATATTTATTAATCAAACACACTAATTGTTTTTCATTGCTATCAGTTTAGGGCAAAGTGAGATTTTATCATGCTTCTTCAATTTATTCCCATCCACTGCTGATGATTAATGGTGCGAGGTGGCTAAAATCTATCTAACATGTGGAGGTGATTATTGCATTATGTACTTCTGAGTAAACACAAGGTCAGTGGAGCCCCATGGCAGCATTTTATTCCCACTGTCGTCTTTCATTTGCAAAACATGGGTTCACTTGGACCTCAGCATGAAGTTTAGACCTTGGGGGAATTAAGAAAAAGGCACATTTTTATTGAGGCTTGTTGTCACATATGTTTTTAATGTCATAAATGTATACAATTTCTAACTTACAATATTTGTCGGCCAAAACAATGGTTTGATATTTTTGAACATTAGCCTTCGTATTTCTGCTGCTACATTAATTATCTTTTACTTTTTAACAGTACATTTTGAAATTCCTATTAGCTGTTTAATAGAGGCGAAGATTGAATGTGAGGTGTAGATTTTGTTTTGGTAGTGGTCAGATGAAAACCTACGCCACTGGTTTAATAACTTGTTGAGGTTCCACTGTGAGAATTTACCCATCAAATTGTTTAATGAAATCTTTATTCCTGGGCAATAACGGTAGGAAAAGTGTTTTTTTTTTCTTTACTTCAAGGTATGTGTCTTTACAGAAATTTAAAAAAAAAAATATAAATATTTGTGGAGAGCAGGGTGGGCCGAGCGACAACTGTGCATAGTGAGGCCGGGATGGACACCTGGAGAAAATTATCCTGCCCAGCTGTTGGTGATTGCAGTGTTGGCAGGTAGGGGATAAAGCTGCAACGAGAGCTGCAGTCAAGAGAGACTCCAGGAGAGAGAGGGAGAGATGCAATGAAGCTTTGTGTCTATGTGGAGCTGAGAAGCACCTCGTTAATGTGTGTTTAAGTGGTGCTGAAAAGGACCCCGTTAGTGTGTTCGTGCTGCTGAAAAGCAGTGGTGTAAAATGTCTTTGTTACACTGAAAAGTGCTGACAATAAAGTGTCTTATGTTGGTTGTTTGACCGGCTCCCGCCTCCTTCAGTGAGTCCACTTCATTACAATCTTCACTACCAGACCCTGTTTCCCCAGTGTAGTGTGAAAATTAGAATCTCACCAAGAGGGCTCAAAGTTTTGTATTCAGTGAAAGAAGAGCTAAAAATAAGAAAACTGTAGGGCCTTTCCCCACTAAACATGGCAGAAGAGACAGCATGGCCCTTTGTTCTATGATCGAAGGAGAGACATTGAACTCGGTTTCCCAGAATGCTTCACAGTCGGACAGGAAGTCTCGCCCATGGACTCAATCTCAAACTTCGTTAGTCAAAAGCGGCCTATGACCGATGATGTCATCGTCTTAACAAAACCAGCGCTCAGATTTGATTTTGCTCTCTCTGCTTACAGCCTCGATGCGCTCTAAAGCGACATATCAACACAAAGGAATTTCCCTCCTTCTGGTCAAAGAGAGACCACGTTTTTCTAACCTCACCATTTGGCTATGGTAGAGTAAGATTAACTTAGCTTTGTTACAGTCGTGTAGTATACTTATTACAACCGGTTCATTTCATTTTCACTGCGAGACAACAGTGAATTTATTTAGAAAATGGAAAAGGCGACCAGCTTCCCTTCTCAATCGTTTTCTATCAACATTGACTACCTCCCGCATTTCTCTTCATCACCGGACCCGAGAAACAATGCAGAGACGTGTCTTCTTGCTGACGAGCGTAAGACAAAGGACCCACTCCAGATCGTTTTCTCCAGACCTCTCAACGCAACAGGAATTCAAACGGACATCCCTGTTGAAATCACACAGGATTTCCCAAGTAAGGCTTGATATCTAGGCAGATTTATTTAGAAACTGTGACTTTTCTTATAAAGCTAAATCATATATTTGATAGCTGAATGTTTGATGTTTTGTTTACATTTGTATGTTTAACTACGATCGCTGATTGCTGTGTTGATTTGTGAGATCGTCATTTTTGGGTGAAATTTAATTTTGAGTGATCTGAACTAATTCTTCAATCGCGCTGTTACCAGAGTGTAACCTCTGTTAAATTGCATAAACCCCTGTTTGTTCGCTCTCTATCACACTAACTGAAATTCATGGAGCGAGCAGCACCGCGGGTTATGTCCGAATCAGGCTGATGTTTTTCAAATTCTCCCTCCTGTTTCGTTCAGTTCCATTGTGTGTCTGCTCATTACCACCCACACGTGGTATTAGCTCCGTTGCTCATGATCTGATACAGCCATCTTTCTTTCCCCTACGCATTCAAAGAATCGTTGGCTCCGACCTTTACGATCTAATCCTCCATTTTGAAACTAGTTTCCATTTTGAATTCAGTTTGCCATTTTCAACCTAGTTCAATGTTGAAACCGATCCTCCATTTTGAAACTGGTTACACCCGTGGAGTTTAGTCCGCCATTTTGTGTCTTTGTTACCGAATCTAGACACACACCCACACACACATACACTAGCAAATAGCTCCACAATTTAGTTAGGATTTCCATGTTATGTTTTTTCGTTATGTTCATATAGTATTGGCGGTGTTCAGTGCTGTTTGATTATAATAAATCTTGTTATATTATAATAAGAAGTACTCCTAGTTGTTTGTTTGAATATTTGTGTTGATGCCAGACTCCAAACAATTGTTGTTGTTAGAAGCAAACTGTAACCAGATTACTGTTAGATTCGTATGGCAATTATTCGACTAGCTTCTTCCCTTTTTGATTATTCTGATTATCAATCAAAATACTCAATCTTCAGGGTAGAATTTTATGAGACTTGATCAATCACTTACTATGATTTTTCTCTTGTCAAAGAATGGTGCCCCGAGGAAAGAATTTAACAAATTAAATTATATTATTTAATTTAATTAGTAATTAATAATCATTACTTATTAATTATATCTGATAATAAAACTGATCTAAACAACTAGTGCACCCTAAAATAATTATTTACAGACACAGAGCCCACAGCGGGAAAGGCCATTTGAGGTGACCCCTGTAGCTGCATTTCAAAGAGAAGCTTGGGAGATAAAACTAAACAGATAGTAAAACATCAGTTTGCTTAGGTTTGAAGCCAATATAAGCAGAATTTCTCCCTATTGATGTCTTATTTTCAAAAAGATGTGTTCTATGGTTATTTTTATATCTACTTCTTATATCTACTAACTTAACTATTCTTCTGTAGTGTGACAGTAGTGTGGCCATTTTCAAAACAGTGTAGCTGTTCTAGTAGGAAGCTATTTCTTCCAATGAGCACTGGTTAAGCTTAAAAAAAACAACAACAAAAAAAACAACTTACATCGCTAAATATTATCTGTCTTATATGAAGAGTTGGGAATTCTGATTAATTTTAGTGAATCGGTTCATTTGGACAGTGTAAAATTCTCAGTATTGGGGTGGAAACGAGGATGCAGGAGTCAGCATTGCAGTCCACATGAGTGTTCTTTATATTCTCAAGGTTTCACAAAAACTTACTCTTTCAACAAGAACTATATTTCACACTCAACAGCTTCAATGATAATGGTCAACATAAACAGCTTTACAGCGTTCAGCTCCAGTTAGGGTTATGTGTGTGTGACTCAGACTCTCTCTCTGTCTGGAATTCTGCCGGCCTTTTAAAGCCTGTCTCCGCCATCACTGAAATGAAACAAAGGTGTTTAGAGTTAATAATTACCAGGTGATGGCTCTTACCACTTCCTCTCCCCACTGACAGACACCCGCCCCCTCCACATATATTCTTGTAGAGGAAATAAGCCACAACCATCTGCGGCCCTGGCCTGTGGATCGCCTTAAACTTGAAAGGCTGAAGTGCCAGGTACCAACAAATGATCCTGACATCAGTATCCTTCATGCGGTGTAGCCACTGAAGCGGGGTGTGGTCTGAGCAGATGATGAAGGCCTGCCCCAGTAGGTAATAGCTGAGGGTTAGGACAGCCCATTTGATGGCCAAGCACTCTTTGTCGATTGTGCTGTACTTAATCTCCCTCAAAGAGAGCTTATGACTCCTCCACCTCCTGCGAGAGCATGGCCACCAGCCCCCTCTCCGATTCATCCATATGCAAAATGAAGGGGAGAGGGAAGTTTGGAGGATGTAAAAGCGGCCCGCCACAGAGTGCAGATTTCACACTTGTGAAAGCCTGTTGGCACGTCTCCATTCACTGGACCAAATCTGGAACCCCTTTTTAGTGAGATCAGTCAAGTGGCTGGTGAAATCATAGAAACTAGGCTCAAACCTTCAGTAGTAGCCAGCCAGCCCCATAAATTGTCTCACCCACTTTTGGTCTTGGGTCATGGGCAGGCCACTATTTCTGCGGTCATATCAACTTGGGGCCATACCTGCCCATGACCCAAGTGGAAGCCCAGATACTGTACTTCCACATGTCCGATTGCACACTTTTTTGTTTGCCGTGAGCCCCGCCCACCTCAGCGACCTAAGGATGGCTCTCGTTACTGGGCAGCCGTAGACTCTTATCCATGAAGGGGGAAAACCCGGTGGAGGCTTGTGGGTCCTCCCAGACTGCAAATAATAGGGATCCCAGACATTTTTTCCAGTTTCTAGCATCCTCGGGTACGAATTTACGAATCATATCTTTTAGGGTTCTATTAAATAGTTTGACCAGCCCATCAGTTTGTGGGTGGTAAACATTGGTGCGAATCAATTGCAGAATGCAATCCCCAGCAGAAAAGTGTTTCCCGACAGCTCTTCGGAACTAATAACTGGGTTGTATTTACATGGGTTTGAGTTTCCTGCGTCACTCGATACAACCAGTCCCTTATGATCGAAAAATATGGATATGTGAGTGTGACATTAGAATGGAGCTGCTGGTCATCGATCTCTCTCACTTGTTCAAAGGCATGCTTAAGGGTTTTGTCACATGACTCTGCCTACCCAGCCATCGCATCACACATCACACACCGAGATTTCTGTTCACAGGTCCCATCCACAAATAATACTTTTAAAAAACTTTTAAACCCTGGCCAATTGGTCCCCAAAATCAGTGGATTGCTGAGGTGGGAATTAATTGTGGATTGCAACCAAAGGCCCGTCATGAACAAAGCTGCGGTGAATCGAGGTTTGATTACAGCCAGAATCCACCAGGGCTTGGTATGTACGCCCCTTAATTCTTACCGGTATATGGTACGTCCCTGCTCGATCGGGGCGGTCTGTGGCATGTCGGGGTCCAGGACCTATGTCCCCACCTCCATCACCGGACACAGATCTTGGGTGTGTCCCGGCTCCCCGCAACTCCAACAGACCGGCCCAGGCTTCCCGGCTGCACTCATGGCGGCGTATAATGCAACCCACGTAAGCAGGGCGCCCGTTTGGGTGGAAACACTCCCCGTTTTTGGGGAATGGGTTAAGGGCGAGTGGGAGGAGAGGGAGGGACAAGAGGTGGAGGAGCAGCAAGAGCGGGAGAGAGAGATAGAGATGTGGAATCCGGCTCACCGGCTTCCGGATATGCCACCATTTGTGCTTTGGCCAGCTGGACGCCATCATCCACCAATGTGGGGCGATGGCATTGGACACATTCTGTGGTTCCTCGGGGCAGGCGAACGGCCAACTGTTCCAACACCATCAGATCGATAACTCTCTCCATATCGCGGCCTTCATTGGCTTGCACTCACTTCCAGCAGGCATCACGGAGCTGCCTGGCAAACTAAAAAAATTTGTGTGCAGCCAACCCGTTGCAGGACAGCCGACTTCAGTTTCAGGTAGTCCAGGCAGTCCTCAGTCGGTAATTGCTGAGCCACAAGCTGGGCCTCCCTGGAAAGCAATGGCAGCAGGTGGAGGGCCCATTGAGTTTGCGATTGTTCAAACAGGCTCACGAACACCTCTGGATCATCATGAGGACAAGGTGCGGCTTCTTCGCCGCTTCTGGGGCAGCGGCGGAGGACCCGCCTGGAGCTAGCCAGTTCCATAAGGCGTGCCGAACCTTGGCCTGAGCTTGAAGGAGCTCCTGGAAGCTGCGCTCCTGGGCGAGGAGAGCTTGATGGTGAGCCTCCTGGATGCCAGCCAAGGTGCAGATGTCTTTGCCAGTGGTGAGGTGTCCATTGCGACCAACCTTCTTCCCAGTCCCGGGTTTCGGCACCAGCGTAACGTTCTCTGTTCTCTGTGGAAATGAGGATGCGTTGAAGTCCATGTAAGTGTTCTTTTTAGTCGCAAGGTTTCCCTCAAACTTTGTCTTTCAACCAGAGCTTTTGTTCACAATCTTCAGCTTCAGTGATAATGAAGCAGTCAACATAAACTCATTAGATTTAACATAAAAAGCTTTACAGAATTCAGCTCTAATTAGGGTTGTGTGTGTGTGCGTGACTCGGACTCTCTCTCTCTCGGTCTGGCATTTTTAAAGCCCATCTCTGCCATCATTGAAATGAGACACAGGTGTTTAGAGTCAGTAATCACCAGGTGATGGCTCTCACTGCTTCCTCTCTCCCCACTGCAGACACACGACACATCGCCCTCCACAGACAATTTTATATATATATATATATTTAAATTATGGTGAAATATAAATTTTATAAAATAAATAATACAGGTTTATAGATTGTATTGCCTCTAATGGTAGCTTGACTGTAGTTAGGTTAAATAATGCTTGTAATTTTACATGCTACAGTTTCAAAACACTGATCTTCAGTATGTGTTTTTCAGGTTTTCCATTTTTTCTTTTTCATTTTGATTGACTAACAGATCTTTTAAAGTTGGAGAAAAGAAAGATGCACTAAAAATTGTACAAGGTTATGTAGTCAGCCTATGATACGCATGCAAACATTTCCTTCAAAAGAATATAAATACATGAAGGTGATTCTTACGCAAATAGTAGCTGAGAAGGGACTATTTGCTGAGATTGCACTCTCCTAGTCCCTCTGGGGAAATGCTTCATTCCTGCAGCAAAATGAATGGCCAGAAAATATATATTTCTCTAAATGATCCAACACTTTACCCAGAGAGCAGCTATCAGCTCTCACTGCACCTGACACTGGAGTTTCAAATCATGGCTTTCCAAGCAGAAGGACTCTCTCAATGATTTAAGACATGTTTAGGGCTTTGAAATACGGCTGTGCCCTTTGTCATTCTGAATATCTAAGGGTATGAATAGTGAGCAAACTGTGACACAAAATGCTTTAGAAGAAAGACAAAGAAAAGCCGTCTGCTCCCTATAAGGCCCTTTCATACCACTGTCACGATCCTGCAAAGTCTATCCTTTTTCTATGGTGTTTGTGCTGGTCTTTGTCTTTTGTTTTGTCAGCCCTGTGCTCCCTTGACTCTGCCACCTTGTTTCACCCACTTGTCTAGTCCTTGTCGATCCTTGTTGGGTTAATTGGTATCACCAGGTTCTCATGTGCTTCCCTCACTATACAATCACTGAACACTTTATTAGGAACATTGCTGTCCTCATAAAGTGCCATTGATTGAGCGATTGAGCGTGGGTCCCAGCACATGTGGGGAAAACATCAGGGTATGTATCAGACAAATCTTCTGAATGACAACACACATCTGGTTTGTCAATAACCTCCAACACAGGCATTACTTTTCCTCCTGCCAGATCATTTCCAAGAATGAAGTCACAGGAAGTGAAGAACGTGCAGCTACTTTCACAAATCCCATGCAAAACTCACTCTGAAAGTGTATACGATGCAATGGTACTTTTAAACAACCCATTTCAATGCTTTGTATAAGTACACTTGATCCACAGAAAGTATCATTAGACAACTGCAACCCATCTGCCACAATAAATTATTGCATTGCACCCGTGTCTCCGAGTATCCTTATTTCTTTCTGATCCTCACGATTTCCAGTTAAGGAGATTAACCCCTTCGAGACAAAAGGTCGGTAACTGATGTAAATTCTGTCCTCATTACAGTAACAGTCGGCTTAAAAGTTTTCACAAACCCTACACTTTTAGTTTGTGGTTGCTGTTTGCGTTTTAAAAACAAACATTCCACGATCACATGTCCATGTTTGTGACAATAAAAACATTCTCGATCCTCTCTAGTGCGAGGTAGACTAGTTGTAGAGGGGAAAGTTTGTGAATGAGAATGAACAGGCTGTGATTTTGTTGAGCGAGTAGATGCAAAGACAGTTTTATGTGTCAGGACAAACTCATCTGCTAATACAGCTGCCTGCGACAATGAAGTTACTTTCTGTTCATTAAGGTAAACCACAACACACTTGGGCAAGCATCCCTTAAACTCTTCAAGCAGTACAAGCGCTCGTAATGTGTTATAGTCATTCACTTTACTAGCTGTGCACCATTTGTCAAACAAAATTAATTTTTCCCTTGCGAATTCCATGAAAGTCTGGGTAGAAGTTTTCTTATGTCCCCTAAACCTCTGCCTACATGCTTCCGGGACTAACTCGTAAACCCAAAGTATAGCAGTTTTCACAGATTCATACTCTAAACTCTCTTCTAATGATAAAGTAGACCAAACCTCCTGAGCCTTACCCAACAACTTACACTGTAATAGTAAAGACCAAACCTCTTTAGGCCAACAAAAAGAAGTAGCAATGCATTCAAAAACACTAAAGTAAGAATCTACTTCTGACTCTCTAAACTGAGGTACTAAAGCAATGTGTTTACTTATATCAAACGTGAGCTGGGGAGGATCAGTCAGCAGAGAAGCATTAGAGAACTGATCTGGGTTTGACTGCGCAGCTGAATCAGCAGCAACCTTCATTGCCTCCAGATCGAGCTGTCACAGCTTCACCTGTTTGTCAGCCTCAATTTCGAGCCTGCGCATTTCCAAGCGCAAGTCTAGTTCAGCTTGACGTGCGTGAGATTTCTCTTGTGCCTCATATTGCAAACGGGCCAAGCGGACTTTCAGTCGCAACCCCTCCCTTGATTCAGTAGAACTTGGAGAAAATGGATCAAAGGATGGTAAGCTGGCCTTGGCATTGGCTACCACCTCCACCTCAGCATCAGCTTTACCTTTCCGCTTATCCTCCTCCATGAGATTGAGATGCGCTACAGCATCATCACCGAAGCCTAAATTTCCGCTATACTCATCACCCGCAGTGTTTGACATAGGAAGGACATTTAACTCACCTAAACGCTGTAACAATCTATCCTTTTTTTCTCTTTTCAAGCTCTGTTTACTCACAACAATCTCATAGTGGTCAGCTATCAGCAACAAATCTTGTTTCCTACACAAGTTAATCTGCTCTAAAGTCGGATTGGTAACAAAATTCTGCAAACTAAACATTGCCATAATGTATAATAAAACAGATACGTACTACAATACCACTCCGCATAAGAATGCCGCGTATACAACAACAATATAGCATCAATTGCCACCAACACCCACCAGTTATCACAATTACATGGTGATATTTGTATTTTTTAATTATCTATAAAATCCCGGATGAGCCCCCATTAAATGTTACAACCTCTTATTTTGGTCTAGGGTTAGAAGAGGTAACGTCTCGGGTTACATGTGTAACCCTTGTTCCCTGAAAAAGGCAGAACGAGATGTTGCGCTGCTAAGCGCTACGGGGAACAGCTTTCGCTGTGAGCCGAGCTGAAATAATGTGTGGAACACGTCAATGAACATTGACTGGAATTTATAGCCTCGGTTGATGTAATCATTAGATGCACCTGAGGCCAGGCTATAAATGGATACGTCACCAGGTGTCGTCAGATACTTCTTTTTGAAGAGCAGTCCTGGGACGTCCCAGTGCGGCAAAGCAGCGCAACATCTCGTTCCGCCTTTTTCAGGGAACAAGGGTTACACATGTAACCCGAGACGTTCCCTTTACAAAAGGCTTCACTTTGATGTTGCGCTGCTAAGCGCTACGGGGAACGCAATACCCACGCCGCCGCACTTGGGGCTGTCCGGACCCCTACGGTTGTGCAGTGTACTCACAAAAATGCGAGAGGTCTCAGACATGAGCTTGAGATGTCGACTCAAGGGCATAAGAGCCCGGAGTAGCATAAACATCTAAACCATTACATTTTGATGAATGTGTGTGGAGAGGACCAGCCTGCCGCATCACAAACTTGTTCAGGCATGAGCTGAGATGTCGACTTAAGGGCACGAGAGCCCGGAGTGCAGAACAGCCAAACTAAAAAAGTCCAATGAATGTGTGCGGCGAGGACAACCTGCCGCATCACAAACTTGTTTAGGCATGGGCTGAGATGTCGACTCAAGGGCATAAGAGCCCGGAGTAGCAAAGCATCTAGCCCATAAAGTTCGATGAATGTGTGCGAAGAGAACCCTATCGCAACACAAACTTGCCATAAAACTGATGAATGTGAGCGGAGAGGACCAGCCTGCCGCATCACAAACTTGCTCAGGCATGAGCTGAGATGTCGACTCAAGGGCATAAGAGCCCGGAGTGGCAAAGCATCCAAACTAAAAAAGTCCAACGAATGTGTGCGGAGGGGACAACCTGCCGCATCACAAACTTGTTTAGGCATGGGCTGAGATGTCGACTCAAGGGCATAAGAGCCCGGAGTAGCAAAGCATCTAGCCCACAAAGTTCGATGAATGTGTGTGAAGAGAACCCTATCGCAACACAAACTTGTCATAAAGACTGATGAATGTGAGTGGAGAGGACCAGCCTGCCGCATCACAAACTTGTCCAGACATGAGCTTGAGATGTCGACTCAAGGGCATAAGAGCCCGGAGTGGCAAAACATCCAAACTATAAAAATCTAATGAATGTGTGCGGAGAGGACAACCTGCCGCATCACAAACTTGCTGCAGAGGGAGAACTCTAGCCAAGGTTTTAGAGGAGGAGTGCCCTCTGGTAGAGTGCGCCCTGAAACCTACTGGTGAAGCTTGACCGCGCGCCTCATAGGGCCGGGCAATAATGAGGATGCCTCTTTGAGGGCACCCCGCCCACCAAGCCGTGGCAAACCGCAGTGGCCAAATACAGCCTGGCAGTGGCGAGGCAAGTGCCCGCTGACAGTTCTTTCTACAGAAAATCCAGAACTGAAGCAAACTGGCAGTTAGCTGGTTCTGTAATAAGAACTTTAGCAGAAGGAAACGCATGCAGGCGCATTTGCGTTTCTACGTTCAGCCCCTCCCAAGGGGGAGGGGGGGGGGACTGGGCGACTCGGGGAGAAGTAGAGGAGACATTGCGCTATCAACAGAGGTGAAGAGGTCCTCTTCTGCCCTGTAAAATCTACCCAGATCAGTTCCAAGTGGAGGGAGCCCTAGCACTTGAAATGCTCTCGATGACCTCAAGGATGAGAAGGTCCTCCCTGTTCGGAATCGCCCAAGGCGAGCCGTCGAGGAGAGGAATTAACTCCGAGAAACATATCCTGTTCGGCCAGCGCAGCGCCATTATTAGGAGGCAAGACCCTTGCTGGTGAACATTGCCAAGACTCCCGGGAGCAGAGAAACCGGGGAGAGAAACAAATACAGACGCATTCCGGGTCATGTATGTGTCTTAACGTCCCGACCCAAGGGGGCTGGGTGATTTCAGGGAGAAGTAGAGGAGACATTGCGCTATTCATAGAGGCGAAGAGGTCCTCTTCTGCCCTAAGATCTCACCCAAACCTGTTCCAAGTGGAAAAAGCCCGGCATTTAAAAAGGTCTCGATAACCTCAGGAGAGAGCCCTGTGTCCCTCAGTTGGTACCCTTAGGGGCCAAACATGAAAGATTCCACAATTTGGGGCAGGGATGAAATATTGCCCTGTGCCTGAGATAGAAGATCGTTCCTGTTCGGAATCGCCCAAGGCGAGCCGTCGAGGGAAGAGATTAGCTCCGAGAACCAAGCCCTGTTTGGCCAGCGCGGTGCTATCAGTAAGAGGCAAAAACCCTTGCTGGCGAACTCTGGGCAACTACTACCTTAGGGTGGAGTTCTTAACTCCCCTGTTGGTATTTCCTGTCTGGACCGTAAATCTGCTCCCGTATACGGGCATCCAGGGATATAACTGACCTGAGTGACAGGAGCTTACCCTGGGCCCTAAGGAGAATCCGACGTGTCAGATACAGCTGACAAGAACGTGGGTCTCCTTATAGATTTATGTAAGAGGCTACCGCTGTATTGTCCACCCGCACCAAGACATGGCAGCCTCAGGAGGAGGTATTTCAGGGCCAGAAATACAGCCATCAACCCGAGACAGAGACTGTGACAACCGAGCTGATGACCCTCCTATCCCCTTAAGCTGGACGACCACTTAAGGCCGCTACCCCGCCCATCAGGGAGGCGTCTGTCGTTAGCAGTCTGCGACAACAAGACGCACCTAGAGTGGGACCCAAGGTAGAAAACCGGGGTCTGAACCACATAGGAAGGGAACGAAGCCTGAGGCGCGTAACCCTATTTAGCCCAGGGTTTTTGGCCCTTGGAAGAAATCCCCTGGCTTTTGGCCACAACAAAAACGGTCTCATGAGCAGAAGGTCCAGAGGGATCACCGTGGACGCATTCGCCCTGAGACCTGGAAATCGTTGGTACTGATAACAGTGCAACCTTGACCTAGCCTGACTTTGCTCAGGGTGATCTGCATGGACTCAATCCTAGCGGGAGACAGTTGTGCCCGCATTGAGATTGAACTCCATACGATGCCCCGATAGACAGTGTTCTGAGTGGGAGAGAGGACGCTTTTCTTGGCGTTGAGCCTCAACCCCAGAGAAACAGATGAGCTAAGACGATGTCCCTGTGCTGAACTGCCAGTTCCTGGAACTGCGCTAGGATCAGCCATTCGTCTACGTAATTCAGAATGCAGATGCCCCGGAGTCGCAAGGAGCCAGCGCTACATCATGCATTGTGAATGTGCGGGTAAAAAGGGCTAGGCTGAGTGAAAGAACCTGACCCTGGAAGACTTCGCCCCTGGAAGTGAACCTCAGGAACTTTCCATGTTGTGGCAGAACTTCTAAATGAAGTATAGAAGTGTGTCATAAGATCGATGGTGACCAGCCAAACGAGTTGTAGGGCTTGAGACACGACCGTCTTGACAGGCATCATCTTGAACACCCACGGGTAGTTCAAGCTTTAAGATCTAAGCCAGACGCCACCCCTCACCCTCCATGGGAAACGGGAAGTATTTAGTGTAATAACCTAACTCTCTCTCTGGAAGGGGAACACATACCATGGCCCCTTTAACCAGGAGATTGAGTTTTTTTTTTTTACAAAAAAGAAATCCGGTTTAGGGTAGTGAGAACACGCCGTTGAAACACGGAAAAGCGGCGAGAGAATTAAATCCTGACGCCCTTATAAGACCCACAGAAAAGAATATATCCGGCAGAAGTTTCCACGCTGCCAGGATCTCTGAGATGGGTATTATATTTTAACACTTCCTGTTGAGGGGTTGTCGGGTGTTTCGCGTCCTGAATAAACTGCAGGAACAGTGAAAACACCCGATTTTGAAGGAAGCCTCTGCAACCCGAAACACCAAGAGGTGGCGGGAATGGAGGGGCTTCGAGGGGGTACCGGGAGGGGTGAAGTGAAGCACGCGCCCGTCCCGAGGGAGCTACCCCTAATCTAGGCGCAAGACCGTCAGGGTTTTCTCTTACTAGAATTTATAGTCCTGAGGTCTTGCTTCGGGGCTGGCGAGGGCGGCGAGACTGTCCCCAATCCCTGGGAGGAGGAGCACGACTCGCCACGCTTTGCTTTTGAGCCTCCCTTCAGTCAGGACCGAGGTGGGTCTGAGGCTTGCTTGTCAAGCGCAGAATCCACACTCAGGTCGTCCAGGAGGTCAGCCTGGTACGCCTGAAAAACAGCATAGTGTGCAGAGCAGCACCAGCCTGACCTGCTGCTTGATAAGCCCTTCCCACTAAAGTGGAGGTTGTCCTACAAGGCTTTGAGGGGAGAGAGGGCTTCTTAAGTGATGATGCCGAGCCCGGCGAGAGATAGCCCTCAAGCATCTCTTCGACCGGCGGCATCACTGAATACCCCCGTGCCTCAGCACCCACGATAGTCGAATATAATGACGTCGAGGGTATGTGAACACGGGAAGAAAATATATATATATATATATATATTTTATTTTTATTTTTTTTTAGGGGTTCTCCATGAGAGAAAAAGCTCTTCATGGAGGTTATCAAAGAAAGGGAAGGGACCCATGAGGCGTTCCCTTTCTTAGACTGGAAGATAAAATCTATCCCCTAATTTGGAGCGTTTGGGGGTCTCTTTTTCGCGTGGCCAGTCCAATTTGGCAACCGCACGAGTAACAACATCGAGCAATTCCTCCGTATATTTTTTTATCACGGACGGAAAGCTCGGAGGCGGGAAGAGAATTGCGATCCACCTCATGATCCGAAGAAGCGTCGGAACGTGCTTCGAGATCATGTGAAGGACCAGCTGGGTTTGGGGAGAGAGTGAGAGAAAGGGATCAACCCGTCTCTTGCTCCTCAGCCAAATCCATGCACGAGCCCCACGAACGATCTTTTTGTGAGTGCTGACTCCCGGAAGCAAGCGAGGCGAGCACGACGCACTCTGCCTGTTAAAGCAAATCGCAGTGCTCGCACCCGCCCTGCTGCAACGCGAGAGCAGCGTGCTCTTACCCCCAAACAGACAGCAAAAACTGATGTGTGCCGTCTTCAGCTATAGAGCGAGAACAGAGGAACACGCACCGTTTGCTTTCAGTCATTCTCTCTCTTTTTTTTTTTTTATATATATATAATATTTTCTAAACAGAAGAGAAAAATAGAACAACATTCACTGCACACTGCCTAACTGATTCTATCTCCTAACAGAGGAAAGAAAGTTTTGACAGGGCGTGTGAAACACACAGAAACAGAATCGCTCTGAAAAAAGAGTTTCTGACGACACCTGGTGACGTATCCATTTATAGCCTGGCCTCATGTGCATCTAATGATTACATCAACCGAGGCTATAAATTCCGGTCAATGTTCATTGACGTGTTCCACACATTATTTCAGCTCGGCTCACAGCGAAAGCTGTTCCCCGTAGCGCTTAGCAGCGCAACATCAAAGTGAAGCCTTTTGTAAAGGGAACATTGAGACTGCGTTAAAATTGGAGTGATGGTGGTAACCTGAGACAATGCTAAATTAAGTAATGCCAAGAAAAAAGGGTGATTTATTATACCGAAGTGTAATAAGATATAAAAATAAAGATAAACAATAAGCAAATATATATATATATATATAAATATTTACAATTATTCCAAGTAATTAGCTTAAGAGAAACGGGACCCAAGTAATGCCAAAGAAAAGAAAAAAACAAAACAAAACACAGATCTAACTGAATGATTAATCCTCTAACCTAATATAAAAATAAACAGAGAAAACAAGTCTTCAGCACCAAACGCCATAACTTACCTACTCTATCTATAAATACAAAACTTACAGAGGATGGCGTTCACATTCTTGGTGTCTAAAATCAAGTTACCTAAATGTTGTAAGGTGTATGTCACGTGACATCTTACCTCTCCACATTTCTCTTGGGAAGTGAACATGCCATTGTTATCAAAAAGGTTAACAAACAGGGAGTAGTAATACAACAACCCCCTCCCCTCCGCGAAAATGGCAAACCAAAAGTGGTAAGGATTTAAGAATGTCACAGAACAAACAATCGTGATAAGCATGGCAAGACAGAGGAGCCAAAATGAGATCTGTTCTCGTTCAATTTAAGAGGCCTTTTAAACGCTGACTGGAAACTCGATTGGCAGCGGAGGAGTTGACGTCATACCACTTAATGAAGATTGACATCTTCTGGAACCAATAGGAATTCAGAGAGGTAATGAACCTAAGAAACTGACAGGGAGTGATAGAAAAAACCACAAGCACGCCCACAGGAATGTAACAACTGTAGTATTGTAGTATTTCTTACGTTTCATGTCTTCAGTCAGTTCCAATCTAAATAGTTTTTTATATTTTCTACTCATTTAGGTTATGCTTCTTTCTGTTTATCCTTTGAGAGTGTTTTTGTTTCAAAGTATTGTTAATAAAAGCCCATTGATTCTCATCTCACATTTGAGTCCTCACTCCCAGTTCATAACAGAACAGTCTGGCCAACACATGAGGGAAGCACAATATATAGGGAAGGAAATACAAAAAGAAAAGGTGATACCACTTAACACAACGAGGACTCAACAAGGACTAGATGAGTGGGTGCGGTAAGGGAAGGTGGAGTCAAGGGAGCACAAAAAAGGGCAGACCAGGCAGGATTGTATCATCCGCAAGTATTTGTCACCATTTGGTAATACATGGTAGTTATGCAAATTGCAGTTGCAAATTTTAAGATATTTTATTTTTCTACCATTATTAACTTTAATGGATGAAAAGAGATCAATCATTAAAAATAACAATAATAAATTGTAAGTGGTGGATGGCTTGAAACTCAAAAAATACAAGAAACATATGTAGCTTACAACAAATATTTTTATACAAAGTTAGATTTTTGACTGGCCAACCATTCTAACTTGAAAATATCAACATTCCGTCTGAGAAAAATTCCTTTCTGTAGAAGGATATGTGAAAAATTAAACCGAAGTATGTGCATGTAGCTTACTGTTTAAATGTAATTTTAATAAATACACTTTAGAATTGCGAGTAATGTTTTCCTCTAAATATATTTTCAGTTTGGGTATTTTTAATAACTTTAGGCTGTTTAGTATGAATTTTTGAATTGTCTAATTTACTGTTAATGCATTACTGTTAATAATACTTGTATAAAATATACAGATTAGAGTTCATTGTAATTGGTGAAAATGCACCATCTCTATAAGCAAGGAAGTGAAGGCTGTGTGTCTGTGGGTGTTTCTCAAAGTGTGCTCTCATGTGTTCTTACGTTCTCGTGGACAAGTTCAATGTCATCATCCACTGCCGAAGTGCAAATTCTAATACTCAAGAATGCAAGATGTGTTCTTAATCAGCCTGAATATTGAGGATGCATCGGATAGTGTCTTGTTGGCGAGAACAGAGTTGAAGTCCCAGCATTCATAGCATTCATAGCATTCATAGCGCTTCTAAGATTCATTATAATCCGTCAAAATGTTTTTGTTTTGTTGGGAATCATTGCAGTAAAATAATAAACACATGGAGGAAACGAATGTTAACAGACATTATTCTTTTAACGTGTCATTAGTCCTCCAAAACTACACTGGTGTGAAAATAATAATGCTATCACTGATGTGATAATGCCAGAAGTTCTCTCACTTGATACAAATGTGCTAGGACAGCCAATTGCACAACAGGAAGATTGCAGCACTTCTCAACACTCGCAGTATGTATTTATATGTCCTCCCGCACATCCGAGTTCATTCTTACAAAATGGGTCTTAATAATAGTGCAAGTCCATTCTCTTTGTTCTAAGCATTGAGAAGCACACCCTTACAAAAGTCGAGTTCATGGCAAATTTGCTGCAAACTTATGGTTTGTTCACCACTACTGGTGAAGAGCTGCAAACTTATGGCTAACATTTGTGGCATTTCACAAGCTCATATGCATATTATAATAATGAGTGGCAAATTTGTGCCAAGTTTGCGTCTAGTTTGCCAGAAATATAGATTTTTTTGGTAATGAATGAACTAATATTACATAGTGCTTTTCTAACACTACACTTAGTGCTTTACATTATGAGCATGGGACACTCCTCAGCCACTACCATGGGAAAGGATACTGTGTTTTTAGGTCTATGTAGCTGACCAGACGTCACATGCAGCACATTAGCAGCAGGCACCCTCTAGCAATGTTTGACTGTATAGACATACTTTTCTATATTACCTAACACATTTGTTTTGACATTAATTAATCAAAGATCAATAAGCATAATCGATCAAATTATTAACCCTCCTATTATCTTTGGGGTCAATTTGACCCCATTCACTGTTATTGAAGTTTTTGGCTAGACTTTTGTTCTAGTCACTCCATTCAAGCAAAACTTTATGACAATTCAGAAAGAATGTGGTGAAATGATATGGAACTTGTGGTGGTGCTGGAAAAAATCCACCCTTCCATGCCTGTATATGGAACAAAACAATTAGGTGAAAATTATAAAAAGAAGGTTAAAGATGGAGACAAGGGAGATAGTGGAGAGGATCTAGGAAAAAGAGAGGTGAATGGATTACCTGAGGGAGTACGAGATCAGTTCCTGAGCTAGAGCGTGACGCACGCTGTGTTTGGCCAGTGTTAACGCCGGAGTGAAGAGGTTCCGCGCCGCACTTCCTAATGCTGATTGCAGAGTGTTGTTGTCTTCTAATGCTGAAATGCGTTGTCAAGTAACCAGTTCAGGTATTTGACTTGTGTCTGCTTCTCTGGAACCTCAAGACCCCTGGAAAAGTTCTCCCTGCCATCCATGGTCAGTGGTTCACGCACACACACACACACACACACACACACACACGCGCGCACACACACAAACACATCTATTCACATACATTCACAGCCCCACATTCAAGCCTCGCTCAGAGTGAGTTTTTTTTTTTTCTTTTTTAAATTCAGTAACCTTTTTGTGCAGATCTAATTAACCCTTCTTTATTTCTTACCTCCCTGTTATATTTTGTTCTTGTTGTTGTTGTTTTTTGTTCATTTTGGAATTGATACTTTTGAATGAAAGGGACACTCAAAATCTGCTGATTTTGATTTAAAAATACAGGTGTAGTAGTCCATCATCACCAATAGACTTCTCAGCTACAGTTTTATATTTTTATTTTAATAACTATTTTTTGTTAACCATTGTGCTTGTGATTTGTGTTAAAAATATATGGGGGTAAAAATATATCATATTGAACTGCATTCAGTTGTTTGTGGTGTTTGATTTTTTTTGGTTGGTATATGTAACTGGTGGTTTTTTGTGAGCTATTCTGTAGGGGTTAAATTCTACCAGTTGACAGGCTTGAACCTGTCTGGCGCCCAAATTATTTTGAAACTATTTAAATTTTCAAAGTTTAATCTGGTTTTTGGGCCCACCACCATTACAAACTACCTCATAGTTCTGCAGTTATAAAACATTTATCAACACTTCAGAATTTCTTTCAATCAATCAAAATCAAGCATTCAACCATGCCATGTAACAGCTATTAAATACATGACAACCACAGGTTTGTGCGTATACGCTGTTGTAAAAGTTCTGCTTTTATGAAACACTGAATTAATTTTTCTTCTCTTTTTCTGTATAAGGATCCAAGGATCTCTCGCTCCTTGCTTGGTTTGAACCAACAACTTGTTGGTTACTATCCAAGATCTTTATTTCCACACACCTCCCTGGCTGGTCTCACAGGATAGACTCTTTTGTCTGCACCTTATGCCCAAATTAATCCTCACAGGGCCCTTCCATTACCACCACATCCCATTTCAAGGTCTTTTTCTCTTGGAAGTTTCAATAAAAGCTTGTGTGTGAGTTTTGATTAGGATATCTAATTATTATCTAATTATCTCCTTTCTGGGTTACTCAGTGGACACTGTTGTGTAGGTCAGTCTGTCCTATTCCTTTATTTTATGTATTTTTCCCCATCTTGTATACTTAGTCTTGTATACTTAGTCAGTGCTTCTGGTGTGAGTGCCTGTTGACTCAGAGCCATCTTTCCACTGCAGGGCAGATACTTTTAATTTATGCCCTAACAATGGCATAATCAATTTAAGAGTTTGTCTTGGGTCATTATTACCTGCTGCAGAGACATCTGTTGGCAAGATCTGAGGGAGATGGCTGCCAGGTAGCCGGAGCACCGAAGTGGATTGAAATGCAGGGGTCTGTAATGTGGGAATGGAATAGAGGAGCATGGGGTAAGAGCCTCACTCGCCATATGGCCAGGGAGAACAGCTTCCTCACATTGCAAAACAGCCCTGAACATATTTAAGAGTAGCCCTTTTAAATATAAATAAGCTGTTTAGTCTATTAAAAGATGAGCTTTGAAGATATTATTTGGGATAGGTTGCAACGTTTGTGGCATAAATGCAGAGAAAATCATACAATGTATACTGTATTACCCTTTGAACGCTGTGACAGAGTGAGCAAGAGACAGACACAATGGGTGTGGCATCAGACCATTTTAAATAATAAACAACAACATAATTTGTTAAAAAAGATAATAGTAGGGTTAATAATTTGATCTATTATGCTTATTGATCTTTGATTAATCAATATCAAAACAAATATAAGCGGAAACATGTATTTTACAATGTGAAACGTTTTCAAACAAGAGGGAAATCTGGTGTCCTTGCAATGAAATGTGGATATGTTAAGGATGGAAAAGGAAAGCGCTCGCACGCAGTTCCTATCCTTGTCGAGAATGTTATAGCTGCAGGTAGATCTCGAAAAAGGGGCAAGAGCTCCAAACTGCCAGCAAATAAATAGGGAGCCCCTAACCAAACCCCATCCCTAAACTTGACCATGTGTGAAAGTGACACCCCGCCTTTTGGAGTTGACGCAAACCCAATTTGGAGTAACCCCACCCCTTCTACAGTAACTCCCAATCCACTCCAATTTGGAGATCTCCAGCCTGCATGTTACAACACTCCTTGTCTGTCTTCACTGGCTACCGGTTGATGCACGTATCAAATTCAAGGCTCTGATGCTGGCATACAGAACAGTCACAGGGTCTGCTCCAGCATACCTAAAATCATTTCTGCAGAGCTATGTTCCCACCATGAGTGGTGCCTTGTTGTACCAATACAAAGACACTTTCCTGGACTTGTGGTTTCCCTGTACCACATTGGCAGAATGACCTTCCCAACTCCATTGGTGAAGCTGACTCACTTTCTGTCTTCAAAAAATAGCTAAACACATCTTTTCCATGAGCACTTAACTATTCACTTCTAATATATTCTAATATATATTCTTGTTGTACTCTAATCTGTCTTGGATACTACTATTCTGATGCTTGTGAAACTTTGTTATGCAGCACTTTTTGTACCACTGTCGTCTTAAGAAGAATCACTTATGATGTATTGTTCTTCTTTTCTAAGTCGCTTTGGATAAAAGCATCTGCGGAATGAATAAATGTAAATGTAAATGAAAGTCTGCAGACTGAGGTTTGTCCATCATGGAGAACCAAAAGTAGGCTGCCATCCTTCAAGATGTTTCCTAGCTGACCTGGGAGAAGATATCTACAAAATTGATTCTCCACATTCTCTGCTAAACCTCTCTATTTTTCTATCGGTAAACTATGCATAAGGGCTTTTCTAAGGATGTGTCTATGTACACATGTGTCCGTCTGATTCATTTCATTTTCATGATATGAGTAAGTTGCATTCAAGTTCTTTGTTGTTGGTAAGAACAGGAAACATGGACAACGCCAGGTTCATTCATACATATTTTTGAGTAACTTTTATTGACAGCATAATACATATAATTCTTTAAGCCTACTGACGATAATGACATTTTTATGAAATACAAGCTATTTTCACGGTGTAAACATTTACAACATGCATAAAATGGTTGCTGGTATACATAAATTAATATCACCGAACTGCAAATGTTAACAGTTAGCTGTATTTCGAAAAAAATTATGAAACCTGTCATTCTTGACATAAACCATACTCTCCTCCACCATGTTATAAGTTTACGACTCCTCCCATCTCAAAAACTCGAGTATCAAAATTATCTCTGAGTGTTCCAAACGTAATTAAGACTTGAGAGGTCATTCATGTGGATGCAACGGATGCTTCCATGGTAAAACGCATCATTGATTATAATGAGTTCTATTGCTTTTGACGTGACACGTCTCGTGTCTGGTGTAGACAGGGTGCGAGTGATAACAGTTGTGCTTGAGATGAACAGTTTAATATATTTGGAAGCAATATGTTGCATGTGCATTATGTGTAAACCTCGAGATTTAGTTTATAATTTGTTGAACTGGTTCATTCTCTTTCTTTCATCCATATTTCAGGCAGAGGGCCAAAAGCAGTGTGGGAAATGATAATTTATTACTAAATGTATTACTAAATTATGACTGTTTTAGTGCACAAAAAAAACTTTACTAACATTATCAGTGAACCTCAACAAAAATAATATATAAAAAAAGAGCATTTCATGACCCCTTTAAATTGACAGCCCCAACTTTACATTTAAAATGTATTCAGTGAATTCAACATTTGTACATCTATAAAGTTTAGAGGTTTGATATTGTACGTTTCAGTGTCTATCCAAACATAAGAAAGTAAACATGCTCAAAACACACTTTATGTCTGAATACCTATAAATACTAATGAGATCACACTGGTTAAACAATAAAAATGACAAAAAAGTAGGGATGTGTATAACATTACTCTTAAAATCAAAATGTTAAGTTTAACAAGATGTTAGGATGACATTGATACGTTAGGCTAAGCTGTCTCTGTTGCTCTGGTTAGTGTCAGAGAACTCTGGGACACATATTGCATGCTCTGATGGGAAAGATGCATGAGCTTGCCATATCTCTTCATCAGACCCCTGAAACTTCAATCACCAGTGAGCTCTGTGAGATGAAGGCCAATTAAACCTGCCCGACACATCACAGTTGAGTCAACAGCCTGTGTGTCATGTGCATTGTGTGTATGTCAGTGCACACTTCTGTCTTTGTGTATGATTGCTTGGGTGTATTATGGGCGGGGGCTCCAGAGGTTGGACTTGCTGGATCAAAATGCTCCTTCATTATTTCTGTATGTTTGCCAGTGATGTTTGACAGTCACTGTGTCCATCTATCAGTATGTTACAGATGGGAAAGACTGCATTTACACCAGAAGGTGACATTCTATTTGTGACATTGTAGGAAGATAATGACTGATCTGTGTACACCGGAGCAGCAGTGTGGCTCTGTATTTATTCTCACCTTGGCACTGGGTGACTTTATATAAAGATAAACTTGATAAGGAATATGGCCATTGGGAAAGTAGGCTATGTTGTCCACTTTGATCATTGTTCTATCAAAGTTCATTAATAAACATTCAGAGATCATATGGATTGGGCTAAAGGAATGGAACTCTCTTGTTGTGCCTGTCTTCGTAATTGCCCACACATCAAAGCTGGTTATAGAAATCAACATTTGGTTGCAGAATTAGGCAGCGAATCCATTATTATTGGGCCCTAAACCACCCAGTGATATATGATTATAGGTTGATATTATCTAATGAAGCTTTTTAGAATACCAAGTATATGTGGAATTGCCTCATCATTGGGATCCACATACTTAGCCCAGACAAATGAGGCCCAATGTCATGGTCTGTTGTGTTGTCATTGTGGCAGTATCATGAATGTCGTTCATGAAAGGCAAAGATCAAACACTTTCTAACTCATGATGAGATGGGGACACGGTTTGTTTTTTGGTGGATGACTGAGCCAATAATACAACCTTTAGATCAGTGGTTCCCTACCTTTTTTTGGATAATTTGATAGATGGGACTTTGTGTTATCAAAAAACAACCAAAAACACACACACACACACACACACAAAAAAACACAAAACTCAGTATTTGTGTTATTTGCTTAATTTGCTCAATGCAACTTGATGCATTGCGTAATTTTACAGTTATGTCATTTAATATTTTTCAGCAGGCTTACGCATCATGAATGTGAGAACAAACTTTGAGTTTCTTGAATGCAAGAAGATGGAGGGATATATCTGGGGCCTATAAAATAAAAATTTGGAGGACAAACTAATAATGAAAGTGGCATTTATTTTATTATATTTCAAAAATAAATGTAATGACCAATAATATTGCATACTTTGTCCCACAGAAATGCTCATTCTACAGTACGACATTTATTTTGAGTTGGGTGCAGATGTAAATTTACTGATATTAACAACAGTAAGGCTATCTATGACATCTATGAAATGTTACTACCTAATTTACTAATTTATTCTGACAGTTGTAACTCTTCTTTCATCAGGTTTTTATTGATTCAAATCCAGTCACCTCTTGGAATGCCTGAAGGCAAACAAAACCAGTTATAATTTATTTAATTAAAAATATTTTAGCCTATTGTTTAGGATTTAGGCATTTCTATTTCATCTTTAAATAATCTAGTGCATTTTTCCCTTATGAAAATGTATCTTTTTTATTTTTTATTTATATTTTTAACAGTGGTATTTGTAGTAAGACCATGGTAAACAAATGGAAGCATGGATGGTTACTACCATGATTAATTATGTAACGTGTTATGTATACCTTGTCTTGTTTCACTGTTGCCCTTTTGTTTGCCATTTTTGTCACTTTTGCATTCCTTAGTTTTCACTTTTGTCCCTTGTGTAACTCCATAGTTTCTTTGTTAGCTTTCGTGTTCACCGTTCATTGTTTGCACCTGCCCTCGTTAATCTGCCATTTTGCTTCTGTTAATCACCTTGTTATCTTGTTTGAGTTCTGTTTGTTCATTGGCCCCTTTGTCCCTTGTTTTTGTATTTATACCCTGGTTCTTTGTCCAGTCCTTGTCTATCGTTGAATGTTGTTGTTAGCCTGGTATGTTTCCCCTGCCCGTGTTTTTCTAGTTTTATGTTTATTTCCCCATTGAGGGTTTTTCCTTTGTGTTTGTTAGTTTGCTTAATTAATAAAGTAAGTCTGCGTTTAGATCTGCTCTCCTCGTCTGCCTTCGCTTCCTCATTCGTAACAGAACGACAGACCCACAAATGGATCTAGCGGCTTACTGCAAGGAGCCTGTGCCCACGCCTTCCACGGTCAGCGAGCCTGTGCCCACGCCTTCCACGGTGAGCGAGCCTGTGCCCACGCCTTCCACGGTGAGCGAGCCAGCGCCCACGCCTGTCACGGTGAGCGAGCCAGCGCCCACGCCTGTCACGGTGAGCGAGCCAGCGCCTGTGGCCTGTCTCGGTGAGCGAGCCAGCGCCCACACCTGTCACTGTGAGCGAGCCTGCGCCCACGCATGTCACTGTGAGCGAGCCTGCGCCTACGCATGCGACCGTTCCAGAGCCAGCACCTGTGGCCTCGACCATCCCAGAGCCTTCCTGGGCTCCACCACGGCCCCGCCGTCCGCGGTTCATCCTCCTACGGCGTCAGCCTCTCGAGGCCCCCGAGCCTTTTAGGGCTCCTCTTCCAGAGTTTCCCGGGGCTCCTCCTCTTGAGCCTCCCGAGCCTTCTAGGGCTCCTCCTCTCGAGCTTCCCAGAGCTCCACCTCCCAAGCCTCCTACGGCTCTGTCCCCAGAGACTCCAGAGCCTTCTTGGGCTCTGCTGCGGCCCCGCCGTCCGCGGCTCATCCTCCTATGGCGTCAGCCTCTCGAGGCCCCCGAGCCTTCTAGGGCTCCGCCTCCGGAGATTTCCAGAGCTCCACCTCCCGAGCTTTCCAGAGCTCCGCCTCCCGAGCTTTCCAGAGCTCCGCCTCCCGAGCCTCCCGAGCTTTCCAGAGCTCCGCCTTCCAAGCCTCCCAAGCTTTCCAGAGCTCCACCCTCCGAGCTTTCCAGAGCTCCACCCTCCGAGCTTTCCAGAGCTACGCCCTCCGAGCTTTCCAGAGCTCCGCCTTCCGAGCTTCCTAGAACTCTGCCTTCCGAGCTTCCTGAGCTTTCCAGAGCTCCACCTCTCAAACATCTCGAGCCTTCTAGGGCTCCGCCTCTCGAGTCTCTCGAGCCTCCCAGGGCTCCGCCTCTCAAGCCTCTCGAACCTTCCAGGACTCCGCCCCACAAGCCTCACGAGCCTTCCTGGGCTCCGCCCCTCAAGTCTCTCAAGCCTCCCAGGGCTCCGCCCCTCAAGTCCCCCGAGCTTTCCAGAGCTCCGCCCTCCGAGCTTTCCAGAGCTTCGCCTTCCGAGCTTTCCAGAGCTTCGCCTTCCAAGCTTTCCAGAGCCTTCCAAGCTTTCCAGAGCTTCGCCTTCCGAGCTTTCCAGAGCTTCGCCTTCCGAGCTTCCTAGAGCTCCGCCTTCCGAGCCTCCCGAGCTTTCCAGAGCTCTGCCTTCCGAGCTTTCCAGAGCTCTGCCTTCCGAGCTTTCTAGAGCTCCGCCTTCCGAGCTTCCTAGAGCTCCGCCTTCCGAGCCTCCCGGGCTTTCCAGAGCTCCACCTCTCGAGCCTCCCAGGGCTCCGCCTCAAGCCTCTCGAGCCTCCCAGGGCTCCTCCTCCCGAGATTCCCACGGCTCTGCCGCCTCCCACAGCTCTGCCTCCTGAGCCTCCCACGGCTCTGCCTCCCGAGCCTCCAGAACTTCCCACGGCTCAGCCTCCCGAGCCTCCTACGGCTCAGCCTCCCGAGCCTCCTACTGCTCAGCCTCCCGAGCCTCCTATGGCTCCACCTCCTGAGCCTCCTACGGCTCAGGCCCCAGAGACTCCTGAGCCTTCCTCGGCTCCGCCTCCTGAGCCTTCCTCGGCTCCGCCTCCTGAGCCTTCCTCGGCTCTGCCCCCAGAGCGTCCTACGGCTCTGCCTCCAGAGCCTCCTACGGCTCAGGCCCCAGAGACTCCAAAGCCTTCCTCGGCTCTGCCTCCTGAGCCTTCCTCGGCTCCGTCTCCTGAGCCTTCCTCGGCTCCGTCTCCTGAGCCTTCCTCGGCTCCGTCTCCTGAGCCTTCCTCAGCTCCGTCTCCTGAGCCTTCCAGGCCTCCGCCTCTAGAGCCTCCTATGGCGCCACCTCCATCAGCCCCGCCGCCAGAGCCTTCCAGGTCACCGCCTCTAGGGCCTACTCCCAGGGCCCCTGACCCTGTTCCTGACCTGTGGCCTCCTCCCAGGCCTCCTGACCCGGCCCCTGTCCTGTGGCCTCCTCCCAGGGCCCCTGACCCTGTTCCTGACCTGTGGCCTCTTCCCAGGCCCCCTGACCCTGTTCCTGTCCAGTGGCCTCCTCCCCGGTCCCCCAGACCTGTCCTTGCCCTGTGGCCAGCTCCCAGACCACCTGCACCTATCCTTGTCCTGTGGCCAGCTCCCAGACCTCCTGAACCTATCCTTGCCCTGTGGCCAGCTCCCAGGCCTCCTGAACCTATCCTTGCCCGGTGGCCAGCTCCCAGACCACCTGAACCTGTCCTTGCCCTTTGTGCCCCCCAGGACTTCCTGCCTGCCCTCTGTGCCCCCTTGGACTTCCTGCCCTCTGTGCCCCCTTGGACTTCCTGCCTGCCCTCTGTGCCCCCTTGGACTTCCTGCCTGTCTGCCCCTCCTTGCCCCCTGGACTGTCTGTCTGCCCCTCGTTGCCCCCTGGACTGCTTGTCTGCCCCTCGTTGCCCCCTTGGACTTCCTGCCTGCCCTCTGTGCCCCCCAGGACTTCCTGCCTGCCCTCTGTGCCCCCCAGGACTTCCTGCTTGCCCCTCGTTGCCCCCTTGGACTGCCTGTCTGCCCCTCATTGCCCCCTTGGACTTCCTGCCTGCCATCTGTGCCCCTTGGACTGCCTTCCTGTTCTTGTACCCCCCTGGTCTGCTTGTCTGCCCCTTGTGCCCTCATTTTGTTTTTTGTGAGTTTTTTTGTCCTTGGTTTTTTGTTCTGTAGGATCGTCTGGAATCCGATCCTTTGAGGGGGGGCTCTGTTATGTATACCTTGTCTTGTTTCACTGTTGCCCTTTTGTTTGCCATTTTTGTCACTTTTGCATTCCTTAGTTTTCACTTTTGTCCCTTGTGTAACTCCATAGTTTCTTTGTTAGCTTTCGTGTTCACCGTTCATTGTTTGCACCTGCCCTCGTTAATCTGCCATTTTGCTTCTGTTAATCACCTTGTTATCTTGTTTGAGTTCTGTTTGTTCATTGGCCCCTTTGTCCCTTGTTTTTGTATTTATACCCTGGTTCTTTGTCCAGTCCTTGTCTATCGTTGAATGTTGTTGTTAGCCTGGTATGTTTCCCCTGCCCGTGTTTTTCTAGTTTTATGTTTATTTCCCCATTGAGGGTTTTTCCTTTGTGTTTGTTAGTTTGCTTAATTAATAAAGTAAGTCTGCGTTTAGATCCGCTCTCCTCGTCTGCCTTCGCTTCCTCATTCGTAACAACAAGATTTCTATAAAACAAACTATGGCATTTTTGAAACTATAAACAGTAGGTCTACCCTAAACACATTTAAAACTATTGAAACTAAATATATTTTACATGTATAAGCAGTAAACTTCCCTAATGTAGCCTATTACAATAGTGAAGTGATATGCTGAAGTGATATGATCATATTTATTATGTACCTGTTTCTGCCTAAATTACATTTAGTGTTACTATAGTAAATTCAAAGGTGGTGATGTGCGAAAAGACTTGGAATTTGTGCATGTCACAGTGTTTTCTCTTGTTCATCTGGTCAATCCTATTTAGAATGTTTAACATTGTTTTAAACTAGTTTACCCACCAAGGGTTTTCATAGAGTTTTGCACTAGAGAATTATGTGCCAAATGCAAATGGTTTCTGCATCAGAGGTGAGTGTTTGAAAGATCGAGACCGGTCTGCGAATAAAAACGCTCCTGCTCTGGGCTCGTGTTGCTCTATCCATAAAGCAATTTATAGAGCCATACAGGTGCATTAGCAGAGGTTGTGACTCCACATGTCTATTTGACACCATTAATCCAGATAATTAAGATGACCGAGATACATATGCGTACCAACCCATATTATGGAGAACTTGTGTATTCCAAGTCTAAATAAATGTGTTTATGCAACAAGACCCCTCTCAACTTAATTGCTTTCAGCACCACCTGGCATCCTTTGAACGCCCTCATCGAGAAACCCTGGTTTAAATAATATGGAACCGAAGGTTGTGGTTTCATTGTTTGGACAAACATTTTTGAGGTTGTCACTGCAAATTGGAGCGGATGATGGTTTGAACTCTCTGAAGTCTAGGCATACTGCCCATATCCAAAGCTCACTGCTCTTAATGGTAAACCTCTTATTTATTTTAATTCATGGCCAAATTCTGACAGATTTATGTATTTCATAGGCTATATAATGCATGTAGGTGCTTTCCTTATTTTCATTATTCATAGGAGATCATATGTAAAGTGTAAAGTTCTACTTTTTGATAAGCACTGACATGTAAAATATATGCTTCTGAAGTGTAAAACCTTTTATACCTGTACAACCGAAGAGTCATACACATTTTTAGGAATCCTTTGTTTAGGGTTCATAGAATGTTAAATTCATACATGAATTTGTCATTTATCTCTCTCTTTCTCAAACTGATTCCTCCAGCTCCCCTTCAACTTGCTCTCTAACTGATCAGCTGATTCAGGGCTGGCTGTGCACCATCATGGCCCAGCCACATCTCTCTTCTTCTTCACTCATATTTATAAACCAGACACACAGGCATGTACGTTGTTTCAACCTTCCAATGACATTTCAACCTTGTGCAAGATTGTTTACATACTCTCCTGAAGTCGGTTAAAGGGGTCATGACATGGGTTTTTTTATTGTATTATTATGTTCCCTTAGGTGCAATTATAGTATTAATATATTTTTTTTTAAGAAAAACTTAAAAATCTAGTGATTTATGACCTTTTCCCACCCTGTTTCTCATCCTCTGATTCAAACAGTCTGTTTTGGGGGCGTTTTCCATTTAAGACTTCAGTGTTAACGCCCACTGTTATGATTGGCTAACGTCAGTGCCTATGTATCAATTATTGACGCCCCCAGCCAGAACAATATGCAAGTAAACTAAGTAAAAACACTGTGATTATTCATAATGAATGAAATTGCGCTTTAAAAAGTAGTTTAAAGTTTAAAATAGATTACTTACAGTTTGCGTCGTCGTTGTTCCCAGAATAGTCAGCACGGACTTATTTTTGAGCAACAGTTTTCTGGCAAAGCCAGCATCATATTGAGATTTGTTCTCAAAACAGTCATCCTTAAAATGTACAGAACAAACGCTTAAGTTAACACTGCCGTGACTGGGACGTCCGCAAAAAATAAACTGCATCCATTTTTCCCTGACGCCTGGATCTTTCGGCAGCTTATTCAGAGGTTTTGTTTGACCACAGCCAGGAACAGCACATCTGTGTGGCATCGTAATTTTCCTGTGCACAAGTAGTCTCTGTCAGAGCTCGCTGTCCATCGACTGAACACTTGTGAGGTGCACGGCGATACGAAATGAGCGTAGTTGTCTTGCGCTTAAAGCGTAGTTATCTTGTGCTGGAGGCGGTCATATGCAAACGCTGGTACGTCACTTCTAACCGTCACGTCACTTCTAACCATGAATCCAGAACGAGCTGTATTTTGAGCTTGATTAAATAAATGATTCGTTTAGAATGGGGAGGACGTCTTAATATATTAAACTTGCAGGATGTTTTAATGATACAAAGACCTCTTATATACCAAAAGATCAAGGCAAATTTGGTTTCTCATGTCATGACCCCTTTAATAATTTTGTAAACTTGTATCCACAAACTCCCTGATGGAGGAGGCGACATGAGGATTCAGGCCAGGGTTATTTATTTACACCGTCTTCCCTCTTCAGTTGCTGATGTTGAGCACTTGCTGTTGTTTGGATTGATTATCACAATCGACCTTTAAATTATAAAGAAATATTCTAGGAAACATGACATTTTGTTTTACTACATTGTGCATGTCGCTCCATACCAAACTAGTCAGTATATTGTACAACTACAAATTATTTATTTCATTGATAAGCATCTTAAAGAAGTAGTTCACCTTAAAATTAAAATGCATAATATTCTCACCCTCATGTTGTTCCAAACTTGTATTCATTTTTTTTTTCTTTAACACACCATTACAAGGAAGGGAAACTGAACTTCCCTTACGAGGGAACTCGCGATGCGTCGATGACGCTTTGGGAACGCCTTTGCGTGAACTCCCCTTAAGCACGTATGTCAACTAGTCCAATGGAATGAATGAACGCCACGGGCGGGTGACGTCATGACCAGGAAAGGATATAAGCACATCCGGTGCGTTACTCGCGTTAGCTTTTGTGCCTCAGCAAAGTGCTCTGTGTCAAAACTGTCTGTCTTATTTATTGTTGTCTGTCTCTCTTTATATTGATATTATGGCGAAACAACTATTTAAAGCCTGTGCTTCTCCTTGCCCTCGTTATATCACGGGTGGAGATACACATGAGCTTTGTGTAGTTTGTTTGGGAGTGGAGCATGGCGATGTCAGCTTTTGAGGGGCTGACTGTCACCATTGTGAGCGTCTGCCGCTCCGCATGCTCCGCTCCCGTCTGTCCGCATTTGAGGATGATGGACAGGCTCGCTGAACCTCAGGGTTCTGGACCCGCGGCTGTCGAGGCAGCTCGGAGAAGGCTCACTGGGGGTTCGCAAATGGATCTCTCCGAGGGATCCATTGCTCTCTTGCCGGTGTCGGAAGCCGGCTGCGTGCTTCTTCCGCCGGGAAGAGAGCCCGATGCTTCGGTGCTCTAGCTCTGAGGAGGTGGAGTTACTGAGTGTTTATGAGAGTGACACAAACACTAACACAATAGGGGGAGAGGATTCGCCTCCCTCTCCCCAGCATATGAGGAGCTTATTGAGGTGATAACTCATGCTGTTAATAAATGAAATGTTGACTGGCCAGCAGAAAAGAGATACTCGTCCTAAAAGCAATTTAGACGAGCGTTTTCTCACATCTAATGTTTCATCTCAACCGGGCCCATCCATTTTTCCGGATCTACATAGTGAGCTATGTAGATCATGGAATAAACCATATTCTTCTTTTTAAACCCCATGTTCACACATATTCAAATATAAAGGGGCTGAAAGATTTTGGTTATGGGTCGATGCCCCCAGCTGAATAGACGCTCGCTAGCTATCTGTCTCCTGGGTCAGCATCGTCCATGAAGGATCCCGTGTTGCCGAATAAACCACTAAAAACCACATCCAATTTAGTGGGTAAGGCTTATACGGCAGCAGGTCAAGCTGGAGCCTGTCTGCACACGATGGCAGTGCTCCAAGCCTATCAAGCAGATCTGCTGGAGGATATCGATAGGAGTGAGGGAGTTAGTCCCGACGAAATTCGAGAACTTCGTCGGGCTACAGATCTTTCTCTCAGAGCTACGAAGGAGACCGCCCGTGCTATTGGGCGGTCTATGGCAGCCCTCGTAGCTACTGAGAGACATCTTTGGTTAAATCTTGCAGAGATTAAAGATAAAGAGTGGGCTTTTCTTTTAGATGCCCCTGTGTCTCCCTCTGGTCTCTTTGGTGACTCGGTGAATACGGTTGTTGAAGATTTCTAGAAAATAAAAAACAATCTGAGGCTTTTAAAAAATTCCTTCCGAGTCCATCCCCCTGGGGATGCTGGGCGTGAGCATCCCCAGCCAAGCTCCTCGCACCGTGTGCAACAGAAAATAAGTGTTGCGTCTCGTGCTCCCCCGAAATCTTGGGGACCGAGCCAACACTCTCAGCCGAAGTCGGCTAAGTCTAAGCCGGATCTGAGGACTGTACTTACGGCTAAGAAGGCTTCGGCTCAAAAAAAAAAAAAGGGTCTTGATGCTATGCACGTCAGACCATCGAGGACAGCCCCAACTGAGGTGGAGCGGTGTACACCTCAGAATACGGTGCCCGCTCCACTTCGGGGTCCTCATGGGACCAGTCTGCCAACCCCTCCACCCTTGGTGCTTCGGGGCGCAGTGGTATCCAGCGGATGTTCGGCGCAACGTCGACTCGACGTTGCGTCAGACATGAGCCATCTGAGGGGGTTCAAAAACAGTCAGTTCGGTTGTTTCCTGCCAATATGCTTCAGGTCGCCAAAGTGGCTGTTCCTTTAACAGGGTGGAGCGGTGTACACCTCAGAATACGGTGCCCGCTCCACTTCGGGGTCCTCATGGGACCAGTCTGCCAACCCCGCCACCCTTGGTGCTTTGGGGCGCAGTGGTATCCAGCGGAAGTTCGGCGCAATGTCGACTCGACATTGCGTCGGACGTGAGCCCTCTGAGGGGGGGTTCAAAACAGTCAGTTCGGTTGTTTCCTGCCAATATGCTTCAGGTCGCCGGAGTGGCTGTTCCTTTAACACCAGAGGCCAGTCTCGAGAGACTGGTACCCTTAGTACGGTCTAGCTCTGTCACCCCGCACGTTCACGAAGTGCGTAGATGCAGCTCTGGCCCCGCTCAAGCTGCAGGGCATACGCATTCTGAACTACATCGACGACTGGCTGATTCTGGCGGAATCAGAGCAGTCAGCGGTTCGGCATCGAGATGTCGTTCTCACTCATAAGAAGAAATTGGGGTTGAGACTCAATGCCAAGAAGAGTGTGCTTTCTCCATTACAGAGAACCACTTTCCTTGGTGTGGTATGGGATTCAGTCACGATGCGGGCCACACTATCGCCTGTTCATGTAGCTGCTATCATCACAGCCACAAAAGAGTTGAAGCTAGGCCAGTCACGCACTGTGAAACAGTTCGAGAGACTGTTAGGCCTCACGGCAGCAGCATCCAATGTGATCCCCTTTGGCCTGCTGTACATGAGACCTTTGCAGTGGTGGCTCAGGACCAGAGGGTTCTCCCGAGGGAACCCACCGTATGATCAAGATCACGGCGGTGCATCCGCGCCTTGATTATATGGAGGAAACATTGGTTCCTGTCCCAGGGTCCGGTGCTGGGAGCTCTTTGCCATCGAGTTGCTATCTCAACAGACGCTTCTCTCACCGGCTGGGGAGCGGTAATGGAAGGCCGCTCAGCTCAGGGTCTGTGGAAGAACCATCATCTCTCTTGGCACATAAATTGCCTGGAGATGATGGCCGTCTTCAATGCGTTGAGACATTTTTTCCCAGATCTGAGGGGCCATCATGTGCTTGTCCGTACAGACAACACATCGGTGGTCTCTTATTTAAATCGACAGGGGGTTCTGTGCTCACGTCCACTCTGCAAACTGGCGCACCAGATCCTCTTGTGGTCCCTGGGTAAAATACTCTCCCTGAGGGCAGTGTATATCCCAGGGTACCAGAATATAGGAGCAGACACCCTGTCGAGGCAGGTGCTGAGGCCAGGGGAATGGAGACTCCACCCCGAGGCGGTGGAGCTCATTTGGGAATTTTACGGCCAAGCAGAAGTGGATCTGTTTGCGTCTCAGCTTACGACGCACTGTCCACTTTGGTTCTCCCTCACGCAACCAGCCCCCTTGGGGTTGGACGCTATGGTACAGACATGGCCGAGGCTACGTCTGTACGCATTTCCCCTGTTGCTCTGCTCCCAGGAGTTCTGAAGAGAGTCCGCCAGGACGGAGTAAGTCTATTATTATTAGCTCCACGCTGGCCGAGTCGAATTTGGTTTGTGGACCTAATTCATCTCCTCGACGGCCCTCTTTTCGAGGTACCCGTTAGGAGAGACCTTCTGTCTCAGGCAGGGGGCACAACATTTCACCCCCGACCAGAGATTTGGAACCTATGGGTTTGGCCTCTGAGGGGGCCCAACTTTTAGAGAGTGGTCTCTCGACTGAGGTCGGTGAGACCATTCTTAGCTCCAGAGCTCCAGCCACGAGAAACTATATACACTTAAGTGGAAAGTTTTCACGTCTTGGTGTCACCAGCATCAGCGAGAACCAGTTAACTGTTCAGTCAACACAGTACTTGAGTTTCTCCAGTATCGTTTTACATCAGGTTCATGTCCTTCTACCTTAAAGGTTTATGTGGCGGCCATTGCGGCTTTCCATGCCCCTGTGGGTAGGACATCTTTGGGTCGAGACCCCCTGATTATTCGTTTCCTTCGTGGCACCTTGAGGCTGAGGCCTGTGGTTATTGTACTGCAGGCATTCTGTCCTCCTCCGTTTACATCTTCGGACCAGGAAAAACTGAATCTCTTGTGTCCAGTGCGAGCACTGGACACTTATGTCCACAGGGTTGCCCCGTGGAGAAGATCTAATCAGTAAGTGGATATTTCGCGTGCATATGAGTCCTCTGGCCAGCCGTGCCCTTCGGTGGTCAGAGCTCACTCTACTCGAAGTATGGCGGCCTCTAAAGCCCTCGTATCAGGAGTTTCCCTTCAGGAGGTTTCTGATGCGGCAGGTTGGTCCTCGCCGCTAACTTTTGTGAGGTTTTATAGCCTGGACCTGGAAGCTGCCTCAAGATCCCAGGTGCTTTTTACTGATTTGCCGACAGTTTTTATCATCTGGCGTTTTGTAATTATGGTGTATTGGGTATTATCGTTCCCAAAGCGTCACCGACGCATCGCGAGTTCCCTCGTAAGGGAACGTCTCAGGTTACGACTGTAACCCTAGTTCCCTGAGAAGGGAACGAGACGATGCGTCGCCCTGCCATACTTCCTGCATCCCTGCGATCGACTTTGCTTCGGCTCTAAAAGCTAACGCGAGTAACGCACCGGATGTGCTTATATCCTTTCCTGGTCATGACGTCACCCGCCCGTGGCGTTCATTCATTCCATTGGACTAGTTGACATACGTGCTTCAGGGGCGTTCACGCAAAGGCGTTCCCAAAGCGTCATCGACGCATCGTCTCGTTCCCTTCTCAGGGAACTAGGGTTACAGTCGTAACCTGAGACATTTTCTAGTGTCAAAAAGGACACAAAGCACTATAAAAGTATAATTAAAGTAGTCCTTATTACTTGTGCACTATATTCCAACTATTCTCTAGCCCTTGAATGTCTTTAGAGTGAAACAGGCAAAAATTTTAATTGTTATTCATTGATAATCCTTCACACCAGTGAGCTGTTAACCCTCTGGGGTCGACGGACGCGCCAGCGCATCCTGCTGGATATTTTCGTCATTACAGCAGAAACAACTTAAAATACTCCATCATTTTTGGGTTTACAGATAAGTGTAAGACATAATTAGAGACTATAAAGGGTCTACTTTTATTTGTGTGCACTCACAATAACAACAAAACCTTGTGCTTTTGTAAAATAAAGAAAATAAAAAGGGTGAGCTTTCAGCAGTCTCTGTGTTCAGGAGCATATTTCAGAAACACGTCACAAAAATTAACTGAAATTCCGCAAATACTTATCGTACAAACATGAAACCTATGTCTAAAGAAAGCTTAAAATGTCTACTTTTAAATAAAACAATTCAAATTTAAAACAAATATTCTCCTGCAATGCAATCTGTTTGAAACAAAGGATGTACAGGTCTATCTAATTATCTGTAATGTGATCCCACCCACAAGCAGAGCGTGCCATTCATACACTACTGTGCTGAGACGATCAATGCAAATGGTACACGCCCCAGACAGTGAGGTTGTAAACACATTTCATTAATTTTTCTGCGTATTTGCAACGATACACAGGCGAGAAAGCTCCAGGATAGTATGGAAGAGTTAACATTTTCCTCAGAAGAATAGCGGGACTCTGATGAATGTTTGTATTTTGAAGAGAGACTTGATCCAGCCGAGGATACAATTTCGGACGAGTAAGTCATTTAGTTTTCATTATCATGGCATGCTATTTTATAGAAACATGTACATATTTTACTAGTGGGACTGTTTCCAGACTTGCCAGCCAGGATTCAGAGTATTGACATTTGAAATATGTCCTAATAAGCAAGTTTTAGTTACATTTAAATGCTGTTTTGGCTAAAGCAGGTATTTAAATTGTATGCTGTATGATATAAATATGATATTGTGGCAGGACGGAGGGCAGGGCCGGGTCATGATCCTACACACCCGGTCCCGTATTAGGCTAATTATGCCTCCGGGATAAAGGTCGACTACAGGGGATCGTGCGGGAGAGAGATATCGTTGACGGACATGTCACGACCTGGCCCCGCCCTCCGTCCTGCCACAGATATGTAATATGATATAAAAATAATATGAATGTTTAGATTATTGTTACAATCCCTGGTTGTCTGCCCCGTGTTTCTCATGTCGCCGTCACAGACTTCAATCACCACGATTCCCGGCCCTCATCACTGTGTCATTGTGCTCACCTGATTGTCGTTTTGTCATCATCATGTCTGTGTATTTAAACCCCGCTGTTCCTCCATTCCCTTGTCGATCGTTGATGTTTGCTCATGTTGAGAAGTCGATGTCTTGCCTGTCTTGCCTTGTATCCATCCTGTCCTTGTGCCCCTGATGTTTTCATGTTTTAGTTTCGGTTTTCCCATTGTGGATGTTTCGTTTGTTCCTGTTTGTCTTGTTTTCACCTTTGATTAATAAAACCTGCGTGTAGATCCTCACTCCTCATCTGCCTCCTCCTGCCAAACGTTACAGAACGATCGACCCCCGAAATATGGATCTAGTGGTTCTACAAGCAAACTGCCATCTGCTAAGCCTCATGCAAGAGAACCGTTCTGTGGAAGACCACATCCGCGATTTCTTCGAGCTGGCGAGTGTCACGGACATCCCAGACTCCTCCCTGGTGGTTTTCTTCCAGGCCAACCTAAACAGTTCGCTCAAGGAGCGGTTGCCACTGGCGACGCGCGGCTGGATGCTCCGCAAATTCGTGGAGGAGACTCTGCTGGCCTGCGGTGGCTGTGGTCCTGAGGCCGACTCCCAGACCTCCCAAACCTGTCCTGTGGCTGACTCACAGGCCTCCAGACCCTGTCCTTGCCCTGTGGCCAGCTCCCAGTTCTCCTGAACCTGTCCTTGTCCTGTGGCCACCTCCCAGGCCTCCTGAACCTGTCCTTGTCCTGTGGCCGCCTCCCAGGCCTCCTGAACCTGTCCTTGCCCTGTGGCCAGCTTCCAGGCCACCTGACCCAGTCCCCATCTTGTGCTCCCCGTGGACTGCCTGCCTATCCCCTGTGCCTCCATGGACTGCCTGCCTGCCCTCTGTGCCCCCGTGGACTGCCTGTCTGCCCCTTGTGCCCCCGTGGACTGTCTGGTTACCCTTTGTGCCCCCTTGGACTGTCTGGTTGCCCCATGTGCTCTCCTTGGTCTGCCTGCCCCCCTCACTCCTTGGACGATTTTGTTTTCTTTTTTGTGTATTTTTTGTTCTCTTTTAGGAGCGTCTGGAATCCGCTCCTCAGAGGGGGGGTTATGTTACAATCCCTGGTTGTCAATCACCATGATTCCCGGCCCTTATCCCTCATTGTGCTAACCTGATTGTCGTTTTATCATCATCATGTCTGTGTATTTAAACCCTGCTGTTCCTCCATTCCCTTGTCGATCATTGACGTTCACTCATGTTGAGAAGTCGATGTCTTGCCTGTCTTGCCTTGTATCCATCCTGTTCTTGTGCCCCTGATGTTTTCATGTTTTAGTTTCGGTTTTCCCATTGTGGATGTTTCGTTTGTTCCTGTTTGTCTTGTTTTCACCTTTGATTAATAAAACCTGCGTGTAGATCCTCACTCCTCGTCTGCCTCCTCCTGCCAAACGTTACAGAACGATCGACCCCCGAAATATGGATCTAGCAGTTCTGTATATGAAGTCTTCTAAACAGAATGAGCCCATCTCGAAGTCCAAATCTTTTTTTTTTTTTTTTGAGATTGTAGTTTTTTTGCTTTAAAATAACAACATATATTAATTCTGAAACTTGAGAAGTGAAGCCCAAAGTGTCTTCCTTCAAAAGATACTACAACTGTGTCCACACTCCAGGTGAGCCAGTAGATACAGCCATTTAAGTTGGGTATGTACTCTGCATGGTTTGTGCTCGGGAAGGGGGGGCGCACATCGACGGGTGAAACTGTGATGTCATGCTCCCTCGGAATGCTCACATCATGGGCTCTGTCTTCCTAGTGAGTAGGGCATAAGGAAGATTAATTGGATTGGAACGCGCTACGTGATTTGGGCGAAGGCGGCCGCAAAATGGGGGAATCTTACTGAATGAAGTAATGAGAGCCCGTATGATAAGCATTGACTGTACATTATGATATGCCTGAATAATTATCTTAATTCCCCGATGCGGAACTCTCGGGCATGCAGACTGTGAATGACAAGTGAATGAACCTTGACCGGGTTGCCCTCATGAGATTACGGGATAGCCTGCCATACTATGAGAGTGAATGCACTGTTGACATCAAATACTGGCTTTTGATATTGATGCGAATGTGTTATGATGAACAGGCAGCGTTGCAACTTTGTGATGAACAGGTTGCATGGAAACGGAAGGTCTAGACCCATGACTAGATCTGAATGCATTTGATGGATATGAAAATGATTTAGCTTATTTCTGATGGAAGCCGGCTGCTGCCTGAGCCGATGATTTTGCAGGATTCGTGGGGTGCACGCTCCTTCCGCGCCGGGTCGTGCCATGCGATTGAGAGAGATCTCCTGAGTGAATGAGATATGTTTGCTGGTTGTTTACTCCCCGTGGGTTTGATGTTGGCAGAAGTTGAGATGAAGTGACGATGTCCTTGGAAAGGGAAGGCGGGCTTCCGGAGAAGTGCTGTGCACTGGTTATATGTGGCCCGGAGAAGTCTAGTTGCCTGTGTTTTAGCACAGTGAAACAGCAATGTGATAGATTGTGAGCAGACTTATAAAGCAATGGATTACATGCGATTGACTAGGAATTACCCCGCTAATGAAGTGATGATGTACAGCTGCTAGTCTTCCTGCTAGAACTACGCTGCACTTCCATTTCTGGCAATGACGATGATGATGATGTAAAGATTAATCCAAGTGCAGTTCATTTACATAGTGATATCCAAAATTTAAATCCAAACCATAAACGTGAAACATAAACATAAACATGGACTTGACTTGACTTGACTTACCAAACACAATACCTGACAATGGAAAACATGAGGGTTAAATTCATGACATGGGAGAACACATGACAATGATTACCAATAAACACAAAGAACTCTAAACAAGATAACAAGACAATCAACCAATGAAAACAAGACACATGAACATGGAGGGAAACATGGAATCACATGACAAGGGAACCTCATGACATGAAACAGGAAATAGACATTTAAAAATAAAAGACATACAAAATATGAAGCAACAAAATGCACATGACACTTAAAAACTGCTGTCCCGTTTACTGTAATTTTATGGAAAAATGACCAGCACAATCTTCAGGATTTGAGGTTTGATTTTAGCGACATCACATTTGACTTTATTAAAGATTTGATTTGATAGTGAATAACAACTTAAGTTTCATTTTTTTATCACCAAAGTGATCATATAGACTTGGAATATGACGGACGGACTACTTTTATGATACTTGGGTGCTTTTTTAGATTTAATTTGAGGCACTTTCCACAGCTATTGTATTTAGAAGATGGCTTGATATATTCATTAAAACATCTCCTTTTGTTTTCAGTATACTGTAAGACAGAAAGTCATATGGGTTTTGATCAAAATGAGTAAATTATGTCAGAATTTTTATTTTTGGGTGAACTATTCCTTGAATTTGGCCATTAGAATTAGAAGGATATACACCTTATTCAGCTCCGCCCCTTTTCAATGCACAGTGTTTCCATGTTTTGTCTCTTAATCTCTGGTTTTCATTGAAGCTACTGAGAAAAGTCAATCAAAATGGAATATGTGTGAGCACAGAAAGTATTTTTCCCCAAGAGTCAATGGTGTGAGTCTACAACACCACTTTGCCACATGAAATGCTAGTGAGATTTTTTTCCTTTCACTGTAAATGTTTGTTTTTCCAACACTGCAGGGGTAAATTGGACCTGGCAGGTCACATTCGTCACATTTCATGGTACAAGCATTTTATTGTTTTATGTGAAATGTTTCTTAGATTTTTAGGTTTCAACTTGTTAAAAATTTGTTAAAATGATTAGTTGACATGAAATTTCAAACACTCTTTGAAACATGTTTCAAATGCAAGTTTATGACATTAAAGGAAATTACATTTGTACTTTTTTAAATTTAATTTGACACCCCACATTTTTAAAAAGCATAAATGTTATTAAAACTGTTGTAAACGGAATATAAAATAAAATTTTCACACGTATATCTGTGTGTATGTGTGTGTAGCACCCCTCCACGCATCTCGGTTTAACACTCAAATAATCTGCAAACCTTAACAAAGGCAATGGGTAAATGACATGAGAAGATTGTCAGAGGTGTCGTACAGACACCTCTGTCTTTGTGTTGTCTCTTGGAGTTTTATGAGCACATAGGCATATCATTACATCTGCAGTGTGAAGGTAGGTTCTTGTGTATTTACGAATGAAGTACTCTTGTTTTAAAATATTCCCGCTCTGATTTCAGTTGTTATGACATCCCCTGAAAACTTTAAAACACTCATGATAACTTTTGGCAATTCTATAACCTGTAAATCCATTTTGCTAGCTAATTACACTTTGATACCAACATAGCAATCGCTAGAGCGGAAGTTCAAAGACAAGTTTTTCAAGATGGTTGCATGCTAGTTTCTTTGGTGCATAAGGTGAATAGCTTCAAACGAAAATGTGTTAGTGTGGACACTGATATCGATTTACTGTGTGATCATGTTGCATTACAATGCTTTCATTCTGTTTTATCTGCTTTCTAAAGACTGGTTGGAGGTGTCATACTGTAACAAAAACTTAGTTTAAATAATATTTCTTTATTGTTCCTTTTACTAGTTTTTCAGCGGAGCACCTCTTTAAACACACACATACAGCTCTGAAGCTCGGCTCTCTCTTCCATCTTCCACCATCTCCTCCCCTTTTCTCTCTGACTCACAGGTGTAAATCCTTAATCACTACATTTTCCTGGACCTCACTCTCCACAGATTGTTGCACACCACCGCATCCACATACTCCCACCGCCTGCATCAGGCCGGGGAACCATTTAGCCTGCTACCCCCCCCTCCATTCCAAGAGAGAAAATTGGCCACAGTAATCTGTCCCCCGGCCTGTGGACCACCTCGAATTTAAAGGGCTGAAGTGCCAGATACCAACGAGTGATCTGTGTGTTATTATCTTTCATACAGTGGAGCAATTGGAGTGGGCATGATCAGAATAGAGGGTGAAGGCCCTCCCAATAAGGTGGAACTGGAGGGTTAGGACAACACATTTGATGGCCAGGCACTGTACTTCATCTCACGCACCGAGTGTTTCTGACTAATGTACAGCACCGGGCACTCCCCACCACCTCACTTCACAATCTGGGATAATACAGCCCCCAACCCCCTTTCCAGTCAGCTGGCTGGTGACATCTGAATAGTCAGGTACTAACCTACTATAATAGCCAGCAAGCCACGGGAACTGTCACACCTCATTTTCAGTCTTGGTCTCAAACAAGCCGCAATAGCTGCTGTTTTATCAATTTGGGGATGCACTTCCCCATGAACCAAGTGGAAACGCAGATAATTTATTCCACATGTCCAATATCACATTGATTCACCAAAAACTTGTTGTGCATGACACCATGGAGCCTCTGCATGTGGACTCTCTGCAATCCATGCACAATTTACTATGTGCCCCTCTGAGAGCAAGAACCACTAATCGCAACCACAAGGAGGTTACCCCTGGCCAATTTGGTTCCTTAGGAGACCTTGGTGGATTCAGTCAGCACACCCTGGATTCGAACTCGTTACTCCAGGGGAGGTTGTCAGCATCAATACTTGCTGAGCTATCCAGGCCCCCGCTTTTTTCTTGTGTTCCGGGAACCGATAGGGGTAGTAACGTACCACAACTCATGGAGTCATCTCAATGTGGTGTTCGATGAGGTTCGTACAACTGGGTAGAGGCAAATAACAACAATAACAAAAAAACATATCGGAAAACTGCTTTTGCAAACTGGAAACCCCATTGACTTGGGACGGTGAAAGGTGGTGACCGGGGTGGTTTGATGAACTGTTTTTGATTCCACCTCCAGTCCTAACTCTGCCCTCTCTGGGATGACCATAACCAAAGGCACAGGTACCACTTCTCTCCAAAGTTTTAAGAGATTCAGTTGGAAAATTTGCAAGCTCCGCCTCTTTCCATTTCTTTAATTTTCCTCCTTACCTCGCCAACCTTAACTCTTGAGTTCTCATGGTCACTTCAGGCATGCCCACGAACCACCTACTGCTCAAGGGGTATTTAGTAATCTAAACAGCCTCCACAGAGCCCCTTTTTATCCACAAACCCATTAGTCTTCCTGTGTGAACTCACTTACTGTGTCCCTCTTACCCACTATTCTTCCTCATAGTCTTCCTCTTGTCCACAAACTCACTTCCTGTCCTCCCTTACCCACTACTTTTCTAAATGTGATTCCTGTTGTCCACAAACTCACTTCCTGTGTCCCCCTTACCCACTATTTTTACTCATAGTCGTCCTTCCATCCACAGAACCATTATTCATCCCCTTACACAATAAATACCACTTTGGCATGCCTTTGCCCCCAGTGTTCCCCCCGATGCCATACATCGCCCTAATTTGTGCCGGGCAGCACCCATTCCCCTATAACTCTTTCCCTGCCAGCGTTTTTAAAAAAAGTTGCCAGCCACCGGCAGGGTTTTTGACGATTTTCGCTAAATGTTAATGGCCCGCAGAATATTTTCTTCCATGAATATATGAAGATGCTATATATCAAAATAAAGATCAGGGCCTCTGCTTTTAGGAAAAAAAAACCGATTTTATTTTATCTTCATTTGTTCTTTTTTTATTGCGACTTGAACAGAGGTAGGTTTTGTCAAAAAAACAACATTTCAGACAAAAAGCTGAGAAAAAGGCATGTTTATGTCTGATATTTTGAGCTTCTCATACTCCACTTCTTCATGTTTGAGATGATCGCAGTCTGTTTCTTTGATCAAAGAGTTGCGTACTCTTTCAAAACATGCGCAGGGGTCTTCCTTACCATATAACACCTAAAACACGGAAACCTGGAAAATTCCGTGTTTGGCGGGGAAAGAGATAAGTGTCTTTTTAGGCATTCCTGACACAATTGTTTTTTCAATCAATTTCCTCAAGGGGCACACGGCGGGTGCCTGCTGTGCCCTCAGGGAGTCCTTTAAAGGTGTTTTCTGATGTTCCACCAAAACTTCACTGAAAACGTTAGCCTTCTTGGTATGTTTTCAAGAGGCCCACAAAGGGTCAATCTGTGAAATTTGGGGTCTCTGAAACATCTGGGTATGCTGACAGGATGTATCCCACGAGCAATTTATTCCATTAATTTCTATAGATGTTTTGTGAACACCCCTCAGAAAGCTTCAAATGACTCCAATTTGAAATCTATAGCTTCTTAGGGGCCCTTTAGACAGTAAACAAAATTTGAAGTCTGAATGTGTTTATGTGCTTAATTGGCTGACTTGTGATTGAAAAGTGACAATAATTTTTCTTGATTTCTTGAAGTATTTACCAAACTCTAAGGGACACAGCTTATTAATATGTTGTTTCTAAGGGGCCTACGATGAAGCATTCGAAGCCCTCAGGTCATAGCACCAAATTTACAACTGTCCACAAAACACCTATGGAAATGCATTGATTTAATGGGAAAGTGGGGCGTCTAGAAAAGGGGGTTCCGAAGGCAACAAGACCTTGAAATTTGAGATCCTCGGCTGTCAGGGCCACTGAATCAGGCCCCCAAATTTGGGTTCTCTAGAGCCTTCCTTAGTGTATATCACAACACTAACCCTAATTGTCTCTAATCCAATTCAAGAGGCTCTGTCAAGCTGTGAGTGCAAGAGGCCTGTGTGAGAGAACCATGTATAAACTCTTAAAATAAATACTTTTCCTTTTTTCTAGAGCCTCGTGCTCTCGATATGTCTTTTGAGGGATATCAGGCTACTACTGTGTGAAAGTTGGGGGTCGCGGGACCATTCTAGAAAAGTCCCACCTGCAATTTCTTTAATTCATTTTTGGTAAGTGGTTGGTGGACATTTCACAGAAACCTCCAAACTCCCTGAAATTGCCATATGCTTCTCATTAGGGTTCTCTTTGGCCATGTCCAGAGTTCGATGACAATTTGGCCTTTTTCTACAGTTAATTGGCCCAATTAGGGTTGTCATTCACACACCCTTTGTGAAAATAGCTTTGGTTTAATGGGCGAGTGGGACGTCTGGAAAAGAGGGGTCAAAAGATCGTCGGAACTTGAATCTCCAGATCCTAGAGTCTCAGGGGCCCCCGAATGGGGCCTCAATATTCGGGGGCTTTAAAACCTTCTTGAGCATAGATACCAACCCTAACCCTAGCTGACTCTGAACATTCAAGAGGCTCTGTCTGGGCATGAGTTAAAGAGGCCTATGTGAGTGATTCCTGCATAAATGCCCAATAAACTTTTATCCTCATTCTAGTGACTCGTCCTCTTAATATGGTGTTTGAGGGCCCTCGGCTACCACTGTGTGAAATTTGGGGTCAGTGGGACACCTTTGAAGGGTGTATGTTGTTCAGTGGGTGTCATACAGTCACCTAAATATGATATTCAGTGAATTCCTCTATCCCATTAAAAACAGATGTCCACCATCTTCCTGTCTTTTTGTTTAGTGTTGTAGGATGTGCCCACATCCAATTTATTTTAATGGATGCAAATACATAAGCATATTATACACATTTATGAGTTATACATTGCATAGATATGTTACATTGTGTATATACCTCATTCAAAACTGCACTTTACCTGCATCTATTTTTTTACAGTATATTACTATTTGCACTTCATGTTGGATGCTAACTGGATTTTATTGGCTTTGTAATTGTACTGTGCACAATGACAATAATATCAATCATATCAAATCCCTTTATTGTCACTCAACCCAAACAGTATGTGAACATAGCAGTATGACAATTACAATAAACATCTGATTTACACAAAACACAATATACAATATACACCTAATAATGTACAATATACAGTATACACAAAATAAGATCACTGTATAAAATAGAAATTCACTGTATCCATTGTTGGTGATGGGGCTGTGTTCTCTGTTTGTTCTCCTGAAGTCCACCACAAGCTCCTTGGTCTTACTGACGTTGAGGAAGAGGTTGTGCTCCTAACACCAGTGTGTCAGAGTGTGCACCTCCTCTCTGTAGGCTGTTTCATCATTGTCAGTGATCAGACCTACTACCATCATATCATCAGCAAACTTAATGATGGCAATGAAGCTATGTGTTGCAACACGTTCATGTGTGTACAAGGAATACAGGAGTGGACAGAGAAAACAGCTCCAGTGTTGAGGGTCAGTGATGAGGAGATGTTGCTGCCCATTATAACCTGCCATCAGCTTGACAGGAAGTCCAGGATCCAGCTGCATAGCAAGCTGTTTCAATTGAATCTAATCTAATCTAATTTTGAGAAAAACAGCTCTACACTCAGCACATACCTGGTGCTATTGCACCCACTTACAAGTCATAAATATTTTAAGTTGTTCAATTTAGTGGGTAAATGGACAAATAGTTGTTTTGTGGTCAGCTCCATCCCCTACTGGATACACTCCAGAGGTAAGTGCTCCCCCAGGGATAAAGTCATGTTATATAGTGGGAAAGTTGAACATCCCCAACGTCCCACTGGTGGTTTATTTGAATGGAGAGGGAGTCCATTGCAATAAGCCTGTGGTAGGACGTGGTGGCACCACCAAGCATTCGGCTGCAGAACTGCAAGAAAAACGGTCAGTTTTTGACCTCTTGTAGCGCAGCCACCGTGGGGTGCAGCCACTCGGGACACCTCTGGTCATCTCCGGGGACCCACCAGTCATCGTGGAATTGCACTATGCATCGGCAAAAATCCTATAGGGTTGTCGCTCAGTGACCAGCATCCATGGTGCTACTGAACTAGAGCTCCGAAGACCTCTTGGACATACTGGTTCCCTACTGTAGGGTAATAACATGAGGACCTTATCTCCATGTGATAATTCTTGTAGCTGAGTGCCCCATCATACTGCCATGACTTCTGTTCCTGGGCCTGGATAAAATACTCCTGAGTTAGTTGCCCCAATTTGTGGAGTTTTGCTCTCAGGTCCAGAGCATATTTAATCATAAAATTCATCCCAATTTTTCCTCAGAACATCTAGCATGCCCAGAGGCTTGCGGCCGTAAAGTTATTCAAAGGGGGAAATCCCCATGGAGATTTGTGGGACCTCTCGTACTGCAAATAACAGGGGTTTTAGCCACCTATACAAATTTTTTACATCTTTGTGTACGAACTTCCGAACCATATGTTTAAGGGTCCGATTAAATAATTTGACCAGGCCATCCATCTGAGGATGGTAAATGCTGGTGTGGATTGACTTAATCCCCAATAGTTCATAAAGTTTGTGGAGTATTCGTGACATAAATGAGGTGACCTGATCAGTTAGGATCTCTTTCGGAATCCCAACCCCATGAGATAATTTTAAAGAGTGCCTCCGCAACACTGCATGCTGAAATGTTGTGCAGGGGCACTGCTTCAGGGTATCACGTTGCGTAATCCACCAAGACTAATACAAAGTGATTCCCCCGTGCCATCCATTCTAATGGGCTGACGAGGTCCATACTAATTCTTTCGAAGGGGGTCTCGATCAACGAAAGAGGATGCAATGGTGCTTTTGGAGAGGCAGTGGATTGACCAACTGACACCCATGAGATGGTTCAGTGTCTGTGATGATGATGGCTCAGGCAACGCATCCCCAGCCAGTGCTGAACAAATACCACACCAAACTACCCTATTACAGGACCCATCCGCACACATTCACATGTGTGAGACGGGGACTAACTGCCACCTCTATTATATGTTTTTCTCACTGGAATTGAGAAATAAATGGCACTAAAGGTTATTCATGTATATCCCTTTGCAAACACCTCACCTTCCCCCACATGCTATACCCAAAGCCTCACCTTGAAGCAAGCTTTGAATTGAAGTCCGATTGCAACTCAAAGCCACCAAGGCTTGGTATTTACCCCCTTGAATACTCACAGGCATACGGTGTATCCCTGCTCAATTAGGGGCAGCTGATATTAGGCCAGGAACCCGGACACAAGGCCCCACATCCATAATCATGCATTGATCCTGGATGTGTCTCGGTTCCCCTGCAGCACCGGTGCACCTGCCCAGACCTTACCTTCACACCTGCGGCCCCAGATTTACCAACCTGTAGGGGAGCGGGAACAGAAACAGAAGGACTTGGAGCAATAGAAACCCTCCGAGACCAGGGAGCCGGTTTCGGGAAAAGGACCCCTCGTCACCGAGAGGTAGCGATAGGAACAGTATGGGATGTGGAAGGGTAAGAGAGAGAGGGAGAAAAGTATTTGCTGTCTCCCAGATATGCTGCCAAGTGGTCCTTAGCCAATTGAATTCCCTCTTCCAGTGAGGCCGGATGGTGGCACTGGACCCACTCCAAACTCAGCGAATATCAATACCATGAAGCATTATGGTGCTGTTCTGAGTTACGGCCAATCCATTGCTGGATGGCTTTGGAGTACTTCAGCAGACTCATGACAGGTAGCTGTTGTACCACAAGCTGAGCCTCCCCCAAAAACAACAGCAACAAATGGACTGCCCACTGTGCTTGGGACCACCCTGACCCCTCCACGGCATGCAGTGGTGGTGGTGTAGTGGTCTGAACCACATAACTGGTAAACTGTTAATCAGAAGGTCGCTGGTTAGATCCCCACAGCCACCACCACTGGGTCCTTGAGCAAGGACTTAACTCCAGGTTGCTCCAGGGGGATTGTCCCTGTAATAAGGGCTCTGTAAGTCGCTTTGGATAAAAGCGTCTGCCAAATGCATAAATGTAAATGTAAATGTAATGCACAAAAAGCTCTATGAAGGCTTCGGGTCATCCTGTGTTCCCATCTTCACCAGCGTGGTCTGAGGCACAGGGTTTGCTGCTGGAGTATCCCAGTGGCAGCAAGCTCCGGCTCTTCTGTCGGTCCTCCACCTGGGCTTGCATCATGGCCTGGAGCCGATGTTCCTACTCCAAATATTATGACCACCTGCCTAATATGTTGTTGGTCCTCCATGTACTAGAAAAACAGCTCCAACCTTTAATATCTGGCACCAAGACATTAGCAGATCCTTCAAGTCCTGTAAGTTGCAAGGTGGTGTGCCGTGGATTGGACTTGTTGGTCCAGCACATTCCACAGATGCTCAATCGGATTGAGACCTGGGGAATTTGAAAGCCAGGCAACACCTTGAACTCTTCATCATGTTCCTCACATCAATCCAAACAATGTGTGCAGTGCGGCAGGGTGCATTATCACTTAATGATAATTAAGTGAGTCCACTGCTTAGAGAGTCCACTGCCATCAGGGAATGCCATTGCCATGAAGGGGTGTGCCTGGTCTAGAATGATGTTTAGGTAGGTGGCATGTGTCATATTGGCGTCTACATGAATGGCCGGACCCAGGGTTTCCCAGCAGAACATTACCCAGAGCATCATACTCCCTCCACCGACTTCCCACAATGCATCCTTGTGCCATCACTTCTCTAGGTAAATAGTGCACATGTACACGGCCATCCACATGATGAAAAGAAAAAGGGCTCATCGGACCAGGCGACCTTCTTCCACTGCTCCAAGATCCAGTTTCGACAATCACTTGCCCATTGTAGGCACTTTTGTTGGTGACAGGGGTCATCATGGGCACGCTGACTGGTCTGCGGCTTCGCAGACCCTTATGTAGCAGGGTGTGATGCACTGTGTGTTGTGACACTATTCCCCTGTAACCATCATTACAATTTTCTATGACTTGTGCCACAGTAGACCCTCTGTCGGTTCAGACCAGACGGGATTGCCACATTGCCCTCATGCATCGATGAGCCTTGGGTACCTTGTCAACAGTTTGTGGTTTGCCCCTCCTCGGACCACTGTCGTTAGGTATTCACCACTTCTGACTAGGAGCACCCCACAAGCCTTGCCATTTCAGAGATGCTCTGGCCCAGTCTTCTAGCCATAACAATTTGGCCCTTGTTAGTGTCACTCAGGTATTTACTTCTGCCCATTTTTCCTGCATTCAACAAATTTAATATGAGAACTGATTGTTCACTTGCCATCTAATCTATCTAGACCTTTACCTGTGGCCTTGTTAGGAGATGATCATCATTATTTGCTTCACCTGTGAGTGGTCATAATGTGTTGGCTCATCTGTGAATATTTACTCGTTTTTTATATAAAACCATCTATGCTGATTTCCTTTAGTAAAAGCTCTGCGTGTTATGGAAAACTGAATTTTATGTTTAAAGTTAGAGAGATTTTTTCACTATTTTATCTCTCTAATTTAAGGATGCATTTTTGCAGACTAAATGGCTGTATTCATTGGCTCATTGAAAGATTGTATTGAGGTGTTTCCACATCTATTAGTAAATCAGCATAGAATCAATAATATACTCTTTTAAAAGCATAATACATCATAATATAAACACAATCAATCCTGGAGGAGTTCATGGCTTCCTGGAAACAGGGATAACAAGCAGACATATACACGCTTGACCTTGATCTCTGTTGAGGTACAAGCTTTCAGCTCTATAAACGAAGCAGCGTAAGACTTCTGGATAATTTCTTACTTTGCATTGTGCATTTCTTAGACTTAATAAATTATTATTTGAAGCGCATTCACAGCACCAGATAAACATACACTATACACATTAAATATTTTCTTGGTTGTATATGTCTTTATTTCCAAGTGGTGATCCTATGTACTAGCTGAATGAGATTATTAAAACCAGCACTCATCCTTTTGTGCCCCCATGATACTGTACAAATTATCTGAACAATGGATTTTTAATGTTTGTTTTTTGGAAAAAAAAAAAAAAATCCATAAGTGTCTAGTCAAATTACCATTTTAAATCTCTGTTTATCAAAGCGGAAAATGTAAGAATCTCTGTATCACCAGGCCTTAGCTGTTGAGCTTTATGCTATGCTTTACCATGCTACTGATTTACACCTTAAGCAGTGAGCATGTTTGGTATTCTACAGTCATGTTGTTCTGCCAACACCATTAGCTGCAGAGTGCCTTCGTGGAAGGAAACCATTCGTTCCTCGAATTTCATCGAATTTTAATGAATGATTCTTAGTGTAATTCTAGCTTTAATGATCTGAGTGCAAGCCGTAATCCATTTTAAATGATACAAGCTACATTGTCTGCATTTTTAGCAAATGTATCTGATGCAGTATTTCAGCCAGTATGGGTAGATACAATATCAATCTGTGCAATTTACTGTGATAGATGTCCTCAATAACCCTGATGTTGCTTTAAAGACATTCAAAATAATGTTTGCTCGGACTCTCTGTCCGTTTCCTCTTCTTCTTGTTGAATGTAATGGACATGAGTAATTAAAAGGAGCCTTGGGCCGATGTGTTTTTGCAACAAGTGTTGTCTATGGATTTGGATTTCATCGTTTTAGTGTCTGTCTTTCCTGCATATATTGATCTCAATGCACAACTGAAACATTGTTGACAGGCTCATTGCTGGGCAGCATTAGTTTTACAGGAACTTGTGTGGTCCTATCCCGGTTTCCCAGCGGAACTCCCATTCCCCAGCACACTCGTTTACCCCAGCGAGTTCTGCGATGGCTTGTCTCAGGGCGAGTCCGGGATCTTGTTTGCAGCCCGTGAAGCAGATGAGCTTTCGATTACAGCATCGGAGAGCGGGCTGGTTCAGTCTGATTCCATGCGCAGCTGATGGCCATGCTTCCCTGGGCAGCTGCAAGCGTCTCCCCCCTGAACCCTCTTGACTTGATGATTGGTCCCGGGGCCCCGGGTATCATTTACGGCTGCGCCTGCCCCTCTACCGTTCTTTCTGGAAGTGCATGATGAGCTCACACAATCGCAGGAGGCACTCCCGTTCAAGATGCTGATGCAAAAAATGCATTTTAGTGCGCATCCGTCATCAAGGATGGTTTGCGTTGGTAGATCTGAAGGATACATACTTCCATGTCTCGGTTTTACCTCGACACAGTCCCTTCCTGCAGTTTATTTTCGAGGGCTGGGCATACCAGTTTAAGGTCCTCCCCTTCAGTCTATCCCTGTCACCTCGCGCCATCACGAAGGTCGCAGAGGCAGCCCTTACCCCATTAAGGCATTCTCAACTATCTTGAGGACTGGCTGATCCTAGCTCACTCGCGGGATTTGTTGTGTGCACACAGGCACCTGGTGCTCAGGCACCTCAGCCAGCTGGGCCTTTTGGTCAATTGGGAAAAGAGCAAGCTCTCCCCTGTTCAGAGGTTATGTTAGTAACCATGACGTTAATATTTCCCCATCTTGATTAAACATCTAAAGCATATACCCTTTTGTGTTTGAACAGCTTTAGAGATGTACAAATGTTAATAAATCCTTTGGGTTTCAAAGAATCTTTTCGTTATATTTCATACTTGTTGAGCTTTAATGATAATTAAATTCTGCCACACAGTGAGTGCACATATTTATACTTTTAATAGTCCCATCTGGATGTAATTTATACATAAATATTCTATTAAAAGTGTATTTTTCATTCAGCATTTCTCCATCATTCAATGGTAAATAGAAGATAATTTACTTTTCAGTGTCTATATCAATGTACCAAAATGTTATGTACTGTACAAATATCCAGGGAGTGGCTATAGGGCCAAAATTCTCTACAGACTATGCATGCCTGTTAATGTAAAACATTTTTGGAACAGAAATACAGTTGGTATAACAATTTGTTTTTCAACAATGTTTTAATGTCGAAAAGATACTTAAATGACGTATTTTGTAACTTCAGGATACTCATTTTTGGGAACTTTTTACACTTACTGAATGATGGTGGATTCTATTAACGTCTCTTTTCTGGATACAAGAGTTGGATAAAATATGGGTTAATTTCTTATACTCCATACACAAAGCCCACTTACAAAAATTGTCTTTAACATGCAAATGAAGCGCATCCGTACAACAGATGAGGTAGTTCAACGTTTCGCTCTATGCTCTGCGTAGAGAATGTAACATTACTCCTTAGCCTAAAAGGAAAGATTTAAATAAATGCTGCCACTTGTAGGACCACTTTTTCCCAACACGGTCAAGAGATTAAGAAAACTATTAAAAACATTGGCACATTTTAAATAGTGACCCTATTTCTTAAAATATTTTTTTCTTAATGTGTAACTCTCACATTATAGAGCTTGAAATATCAGATACTTTTTGATTAAAGCAGATACGTTCATTTCCAAAAAGAAATCCCTCACTGCTATAAAATCTAATTTCTCTCTATGTTGTTCTTTCAATTTCCCCTCATGGGGAAAAACATAAAATAAGTATAAGTGTTGTTTTAACAGAAATAGCTGGAGGGTCACCAGCAAAGCAATATTTAAACCCTTATATTCACCTTGTGGTTTAGGGGAAAAAACACATACAGTCTTGTCCCACCTTCTGTTAAAAGCCTGAATATTTTAGAATTTAATGTGGGTGAGCCCTGCGAGACATGTACCATGTACCCCTGAGGATGCATATTTTATTCATATGTGATATGAAAATAGTGCTTTTATATGGTGCCTTGACCTGGAGATGCTTTCTGTGGCCTGGCCTATTTCTGCCACGGCTTTATGCTGTGCTTCACCTTGTATGAGTTGAATTGTCTTTGTAGGCTAATTGTCTTTGTAGGCTAATGACGTGTTAAATACATGTTTCTGTAAATTTAGTAGATGTCTAGTTCTATGAGCCCATGCTGAGAACCTTCAGAATTTAAATCCATCTACACCAACATTGTAAATCCCATGTCCTTATAAGAATTTTGAATATGTTTTTGTTGTGAGTCTTAATGTGGACATCCTGTCATTGACATAATTCAGAAATACTCTAGTATTTCACTGTATTTCCAACATATTTCTATAATCAAACCATTTGTAAAATAACTGTTCTGTGAGTTGCTGAATGAGGGTGGAGATTATCTGTTGTTATTAGCTCCTGACTTTGCTTATTCTTTTGGGCCCATATTTGTTGGCCAAATGTAACATGAGTAGCTGGCATGATTGACAGCTAGTTTCATGCCATCTAACTAAGGTATCTGACAAGGTCGTGTCAGAAGTGATTACAGGTAAGTGGGACAGCACTTTGAGATGTCTCTGTTCTTTTTTTTAAATAGGAGAATAGGCACTGTGAGTAAAGACATTTATTTTTTTCACTAATGCTTTCTTGTACCAGTAGTTTAGTTTTGTTGTGTTTAATTAGAAAGTAATCAATACCTATTTCTTGCTAATTACCTATGCTAGCCTCTGAGAATATTACATGTGCACATAGAAACTGGTGTATTGTTGCTAGTATTTCTTGTTAGAATTAATGGAAAATTTAAATGCAATAATTTTTGAATATATGTTGGTGTAACAGCTTGTGGGGGGAGGGGGATTTTTGTGGGAGTCAGACCAAGAATCCTCTGGTATCTTCTGATAGATGCCGTTACTCTTACTTTTCCCTGCATGCTGTCTTGCCTGCCCCAAGCAGTACCTGGGCCTTCTTCCACAGGGAGTGACATGATCTACTCAGCCTGTCTATACCTATTCCTGGAAAACATAAATGCTGTCTTGATGGGTCTCATAAATATTTAAAAGGTAAATCCAGAAACACAAGTAATTTGCTATCTAGTGCCCATAATTCACTGAGTACCGGTAACAGTGTAGTTCCTAGCTTAAATCAAACTCTTAAAGCTACACTGTGTAACTTTTGGTCCTGTAGTGGTTGACGCATAAAACTGCAGGTTACTTGTGGAGGAACATTGTTTTGGTAATTACTTGTGTAATGCTTTGACTCTGCTCTTCTCTGTGGAAGAATCTTATGGTTTGAAGAGTAACCATGGTTACAGTTGATCATCTTATCAGAGTGAATGTCACTAATGACAACAAAACATGCCAACATGCTCCCCTCAAAACATAAATAAATAACAAAAGGAAGAAAGAGACAGATATCCGAAAATATGTCTTATGAGCAGGTAAGTAGCATATCTTCCGCTGTTGTTTTGACTTATTGAAAACAGTTGTTTTAAAATAAATAGTTTTACAAAAGTTAGGCAACGATGACATTAGACATAACAATTGCAAGTCAAATCAAATCAAACAGTGGAAACTATTATAACTTAGCTAGCAGGCAAATAGACCAAGTTAGTAACTGGTTTAGAGATTGGCATTGTTACCAGAATAAAAGAAAAAACAATTCCATTGTCCATTGTTTAATCACACATTGTTGCACAGGCAGAATTAATTAAATCAAGTGCTGAAACAGGCAGTCCTGGATTCCATCAAGCATGGCTCCACAAACTTTTCACAACCAGCAGAGAGAAGAAAGATGCTGGGAAAATGATTCTTCAACTTTCTTTACACCATAACTACATCTTGTTTCATCTTGGCAAAATAATAAACACATTTTGCTCTCCATTCTTGTCAGAGAGTATTCCATCTTTCTTAGCAGTGCATAATAAACAGACATGCAGGTCTCGCATTCAGCATTGCTTATGAAGCATCGCCTTTGGTAGTAAATAAATAAAGGCATCATCGGAAATTATGCAGGTTGCCTACAGTACATATGAACGGAGATTTACATGGAAAGACTGCATTGTCCAAATCTCAGTAAAGAAAGAAGCAGATTTTATTATCATCTCTTCAATACAAAAGCACACAGCAACAAGTGAATGATTTATTTACTCTTTTACTATGAATGCTGACATTATAAAATTTTCCGACAATGCCACATGGGTGTTACGATTCACTGTTGTCTGCCCTGTTTTTTGCCTCTGTCATCTGTTCCCCCCAGACTACACTTCCCATAATCCCCTGTTCTGATCTATTCCAGCAGTTCCCCATTGTTTTCACCTGTGTCATTTACCAAATTTTCCCTCATGTATATAATGCCCATCTGTTCACTTTTATCGGTTGTTTATGTTTCTCCCCAGTTTATGCTCTGGTTTCAGTCCTGTTTGTTTTCATTTGTTTTTGCTTCCTGGTTTCCTGCCTTGCCCTGTTTCCATGTTCATCCTGTTATATATTTAGTTTTATTCTTATTAAAATAGCTGCTCTTAGATCCTGCCCTCATGACCGCCCTCATTGCTACAGAACAACTGATCAAACCGAAATAGACCATTCATTTGGCTGACCGGAGCAAACTTGTAACCTGTCACGGAATATTCCCATCTCTTTTGTGTCAATACCATTGTACACCAGTGGAGGAAGTTGCCTGTGACCAGAGATTACACATAGGAGGAATAGGTTGAGTTGACATTAGAGACATTTACTAGAGCGGAGCCTCCTCAAGCAATCCCGATCCCAGTTTCCAAGTCAGCCACATCTGAATCTGCTTCACGTCACAGTCAGCTCAATACCATGTCACAGCCATGCCTGAGTCTGCTCCACGTCTTGTCACAGCGACACCTGAGTCTGCTCCATGCCATGTCACAGCCACGCCTGAGTCTTCTCCAAGCCATGTCACAACCACGCCTGAGTCTGCTCCATACCATGACACAGCCACGTCTGAGTCTGCTCCATGCCATTTCACAGCCACATCTGAGCATGCTCTACGCCATGTCACAGCCATGTCTGTGTCTTCTCCATGCCAAGTCACAGTCAAGTCTGAGTCTGCTCCACATCATGTCCCAGTCAAGTTTGAGTCTGCTCCACTCCATGTCCCAGTTCAAGTCTGAGTTTACTCCACTCCATGTCACAGCCACATCTGAGTCTATTCCACATAATTTCCCAGTCAAGTCTGAGCCTGTTCCACATCATGTCCCAGTCAAGCCTGAGTCTGCTCCACGCTATGTTCCAGTGAAGTCTGAGTCTGCTCCACTCCATGTCCCAGTCAAGTCTGAGTCTATTCCACAGTTGAACTCTCCACCACTGATGTCGGTGCAAAGGGTCAAGAAGACCCTTCCTCACAGCTTGTCAGCATTCCTTCCTGCCACGGCCAATGAGCCAATGCCCAAGCTTGCCATTGCCAATGACCCAACGCCCACACCTGTCACGGCCAATCAGCCGGAGCCCATGGCTGCCAAGGCCAATGAGCCAACGTCCACGCCTGCCATGGCCAACAAGCTGGAAGCTTTGTCCGTCTCAGAGCCAGCGCTGCCAGCCTCGCCTGTCCCAGAGCCAGCGTTGCCAGCCTCGCCCGTTCCAGAGCCAGCGTTCCCAGCCTCGCCCATCCCAGAGCCTGCGTTGCCAGCCTCGCCCATCCCAGAGCCTGCGTTGCCAGCCTCGCCCGTCCCAGAGCCTGCGTTGCCAGCCTCGCCCATCCCAGAGCCTGCGTTGCCAGCCTTGCCCATCTCAGAGCCTGCATTGCCAGCCTCACCCATCCCAGACCCTGCGCTGCCTACTTCGGCCACCCAGAGGAGGAGGAGGAGGACAAAGGCTTCCGTCCCAGAGTCTCTGCCCATGCACACAACCACGGAGGTCGTTTCCAAGTCTCTGCCCATGTTCACGACCACAGAGATCGTCTCCGAGTCTGTCTATGCCCATGACCACAGAAGTCATCTCCGAGTCTCTGCACATATACACGACCTCGGAGGTCGTTTCCAAGTCTCTGCCCATGTTCATGACCACAGAGGTAAATTATCTGTAACAAAAAAGTTACAAAAATTATCTGCATTATAGCTCAATCTGGGATTGGTTTTACATTAAAATGCTGCCAATCATGTGTAGTTTAGGACTACAATATATTTGAATGAGGGTAACATTCCAGTTCCAAAAACTCTTTATGTGCACATAAATCCGAACATGTGTATGTGATTATTAGTGAATGAGACCCACTAATCAATATTAGGTGTGGGTTGGCTCTATCAGTCTGGAATCACAGTATGCACTGAATCATCTTTTCCGGTTTCATGGAAACATCAATCACAGAGAAAAAGTCAAAGATGGTGTTTTCCCTTCAACTTTAATTGATGGCTCTGTTGGGTAGTCGAAAGGCGTTAAATTACTGATGTTTCTGGTGATTGAACGTCAGCTGTCAGTCAGTATGCAAAGTAATGAACACATGGTGGTAGGAGGAGGGGAGACAAGATGAGATGAGGAGAAAGGGAAAAGAAGGTTAGCACTGTCCAGAGAGTTTGACAACCCAAAATTGCAGGGGTTAGAGTGTAAATGAAGCTCTGGTGCAGATATCGCAGACCTGTGGCCTGGAACAATGGATGTTTTTTCGGGCACTGGAGATTGATAGACAAAAGCACATCATTTCCACCTAAGGTTTCTCTTCTCACATTCTGCAGTGCCTATTTAAAAGTGAAAAAGAAACCATATCCTTTTATTCCCATAAAGGACTAAGAACAGAAACATTTCTGCACTGCAAATTATATAAAAGAGGCAGAGGGAGAGAACATGCACAAATTGAATGTACAAAGTGTGTTGTAAAAATCTATGCCAGTACCATTTTCCTTGAAACGTGTGTCGAATGATAATGCTTAATTTTTGCAAAGTTATTTCCTTCTGTCAGAGATTTCTCCCACCTTTAAATGAGTAAGTATGACCATTAAATGTTTCTCATGCTCTCTTCGCTCTGCCTAGTGCCAACAGCAGATATTCTATTCTATTTCAAGAACTCAGTTTGACTGGATAATGGCCATGTGTGCAGTCTTGAATTTCAGGGCAGTTTGAAGTTTTGTTATTATTGATTGGGCTGTTTTTAGTTTGATAGCGGTGTCTGTTAAAGGCATAGTTAAATTTGATGGTGTACTGACACACTGGGTTCTGTTTTATGAATTTGAACCAAACAAGTCATCACCTTTAAGGATCTTTTTAGCAGTAAAAGTCAAATTGTGAACTTGTACAATGCTCCCAAAGAATGTTCCTGGTCTGTAGAATGGTTTGTGTCCAGGGTAAATAATACTGGCCACAAAAATACTAAAAAGAAGACAAAATAATCCTGCTTAATTTAAAGGGGATGTCGGGGCTAGTTGTCACACTTGTTTTTTTTTAAAGTAAACAACGATTGAACATTCCCACCACTGTGGCTGATGGAAAAAGATACAGTTCATTGAAGACATGTAAAAAAAAATTGACAACATGTCCCAGTTTTTTATAACACTTTAGTAAGGGAATATATTTTAATTGGCTTTTATCTGAATGTATTTGAGCTATAAGTTTGATTGTTATTACATTGTAACAACACTGAAATAATTACAGAGTTTCTATAACTTTGCCTTTTGTTTAAATTGTCTAGTATCACTTAACAGCACAGTGTTTGAAATTACTGTGTAATAACATTGTAAGTAGTCTTATAATCAATATTATTGAACAGTCTGTAATAATACATTATTGTTGTTACAATTATAGTTAAACATTATCAGAAATATATTGGTATCATTTTACATATCATTTTACATTTACTAAATTAATACAGTTCTTTGCTATGAAGTAATTATTAATAAGTAATAAATAATAATAAAGTCATATTATTTAAATGGTTATTTTCTAATACCTTTAGTATCTGATACATTTCTGTCTGTTTGCATGTGTGTTTCCATGTGTGTGTACAGTTACAGACATGGTGTACAGAAAGGTGCATGCTAGCCATGGTTCTCTCCATGTTTGTGATCTGGAGAGTGAGAATCTACATTCAGCATCTCTGGAATTGGAATGGGACATGGAGAAGGAACTGGAGGAACCAAGTTTAGACCGTTTCCAGCTAGAGTGTGTGGAGCATCAACCAGTTAGCTCTTCTTCTGGGCCATGGACCTAGATCTCGAACCAATTCAACCCTCTGTCTCCCCCCACGGACGTTTTGAGAATCTCCAGGAGGACCTTAATTACATCTCTCGTTTCAGCTGGTCAGTACCCAAGGGCCAGTGGCGGAGTGGGACCTGCCTGGCCAAATATCTGCTAGCAGGTGTGGCTGTATTTGTTCTGGGGCTGCTCATTGGACGATACTTCTTCAACAGGGAGCAAGGAACAGTGGACCCAAGTGCAGACACAGACGTACTGGAGAAGATATTTCAGGGAATCACAGCAGAAAAGACCCAAGCACTGGAGAGGTAAATGTGTCCCCCTTTAGTCCATTGTTGCCTTGTTTAGCTTTTCTTAGAATAATGCTGAAACAATAGGGTTTTTGCACCTTAGTTTAAATAGTGGGTACCCCTTTATGGGAAAAATAAAATGAAATTCAGCTAAATAAATTATCACCGTGTCCTAACCAAGTGCAACAATAATCGGTTAAACCTATATCTTCCATGTAAATCAGAGATTTTGTCCTAACTAAGTGGCGTGTGGTAGACTGCTGCTATGTAGCCACACCCACTGTGAAATCTTATTGTCCAAAATACTGTTCCACAAAACAGTATATTAAACATCAAATATCTTCTGATCACGTCTGGCAAGGCACGTTAAGAGATGGTGTAAGGATAAGTTTACACAGTATACAGTATACACTTATGCACTTTTATTAGGAACACTATGTTCCTAATAAAATGCCTGACGTGGTTTTCTGCTGTTGAAGCCCATCCATCGAAGTGTTGTGCATTCTGAGAAGTTATTCTACTCACTACATTTGTACAGAATGGTTATTTGAGTTACAGTAGCCTTTCTGTCAGCTATAACCAGTCTGGCCATTCTCCGTTGATCTCTCTCATCAATAAGGTATTCCGTCCCACTCAGTGGATGTTTTTTTTGTTTGTTTTTTGCACCATTCTGAATACACTCTAGAGACTGTTGTGTGTGAAAATCCCAGGAGATCAGCAATTGCAGAAATACTCAAATCAGCCCGTCTGGCACCAGCAATCATGCCACGGTCAAAATCACTGAGATCACATTTTGTCCCCATTCTGATGGTTGATATGAACATTACCTGAAGCTCTTGACCCATATATGCATTGCACTGCTGCCACATGATTAGCTGATTAGATAATCACATGAATAAGTAGGTGTACAGGTGTTCTTAATAAAGTACTCAGTGAGTGTATTCTTACAGGACCCAGGTGCCAACACATTTGCCATATGGTTGCAAACAGTATTTGAACAAATGAACAGGGACAGACTGGTCATAGGGAGAACCAGGATTTTTCCTGGTGGTTTTGCCATGAAATGTATGAATGTATGGTGTTATTGTAAGAAATGTTTATTATTAGCGGGTACGAGGGCTGTCAACACTGCTGAAAAACTAGTGGAATTGTCCACTTTAATATGAACAAAATTCAAATTAAATTAGAATTTTAAAAGCATTATTTCAGTTAGGTGTAAAAGTAGCTGCAAGACATCTGATATTTGCAAATCGACGTCGTCTCTTACATCCACAAGAGGGCTAAATTAATCAAATATAATTCAAACAGCACCATGAATAGTTATTATTTATCGCAAAGAAAATTTCTGGCAGTTAACAAAAATGCACAAAATGATGCATGTCCATTTTCTTAAATCTTACGTAAAGAAGAAAAACGAGAAAATAAACACTTCAATAGACGTTTTGTGCAGCATTTTGTGCTGGAGCGCTGCATTTTATAAGAAACAGTGTCAGTTCTGTTTTATTTATATTTATATTTATTTTGGCCAAAGAATGCATCTGAACAGCCCATCATTGTCAGTGCTTGGCACACATCCCCAAAAAAAATAAAATGCTCATGCATTACTTTTCACAAACAGGAAAGTAAGTAGGGCTTCAAGGGCATTCCTGCCAGGTGAGGGGAAGTGAGCCATGCAGAGGAAACAGATGCAGGGACAGTCTTTCCTGGGACAGGCTCTTTGGGAGCTTCATGCCTCTGACAAAAACATTCCTAAAGCCAAAGTTCTGCACAGCTTATTCCCACTAGTGACAAGGCTGTCGTGATCGCTCATAGCCCAGCTGTGTAGTCTCTGACAGGCAGACTAAAGTCGCAAGCAGGTACTGATGTTAAAATTAAATGCAGACAAACCTCAAGTGATAACGCATTGTTTTTGGAGCAGGGGATCATGGCGAGCATGTATATTCGTGTCAAAAAGATAACTTGGTTTCCTCTGAACCACAACCACTCGACTCCCGAAAGAAGCTTTTCAGTATTGTCAATTTATAATTTATTTTGTCACATTTATATTTCAGGCTGCAGCAGCAACTGCATGACTAAGATCCTTTTCCAAGCAAAGAAAAGAAGGCAATCTTACAATGCGGCGAGACTGCAAAGGCGAGAAATCAAAACATTTTCATGGCATTATTTACCCCACATTCATGCAGCCTCTTAAAATTCACTCTGCAGCTTGAGGAAATAAGAATATGTGCCTCTTAATATTCACTGCAGATTGAGGAAAAGGGATTTTTGTGAGGATCATTTAATTATTTACTAAATAATTTTAGACGGAGACGAAATGGTTACAATCTACTGTGGAAAATGTCTGCTCAGTGGCAGGAAGATCTGTGGGATGTCTAAATTAAAGAAGATGAGACCAGTGCTTTAATTAAACTCCAAATCTTACTGTAAATCTCTTCATCTCTTATGTTAATATAAAGTGCAAGACACAAGACAAAATGTCTGGGTTACTGGTGTAACCTTCTGGTGTAATTCTTGCAATGAGAACATGACCGCTCCACGAAAGCTGCCTTGGCGTGCTGACGCCCCAAGAGTTCAAGACAGATCTCATGGAAATCTGGAGGGGAGAGATAGCACAAAGTAACACATCCAGTAGCACAAAGGCAAAATCATGATGTAAAATCATTTGTGCAATCTCTTTTAGATGAAAATATACTCTTTAGAATCTATTTTTTTTGCACCTGCAGACGCCCAGGAGAAGCACAACACTCGACCGTGCGAGGGTGACCGCTGATATGCGCCGTAATTCTAGCAGCGCAAGTGTCAGTGATAGGGACGAATACACATGCGTTTAGCTCTGCTGAAAAATCTGAATGAGTGATACACATCTCCTTTTACACCCGTATGTCAGGGGCGGAGAGTGGCATGAAAATTCCACTAGCCAATTCTCACTGGCATTTTCTATCTTAAGCAAAGGTGATAGGGGCTCTCAAGGTCAAACCCTTAGAGTCACTACATCAACACAACGTCGAGTGAGTGACAGACAGGGAACAAGTATTTTTGTTTTTCCATATTAGTTTATAATTGGGGTCTTAATCTTTATTATTTATTGCTAAGTGCAGCATAATTTATTTGGGCTGTACAGAAGTTGCGTTTGTTCCCGCGCAACCCTGAGTTTCGGTTTCGGGTGACCACGTGACTAGCTTTGTTGTGATAAGTAGCATTAAGGCGTGGCTGCTTTTTTCCACTGAACGGCTCGTAAAAGTTGTTATTTATTGGACTTAATGCTGACGCGGAAGCGGCAGCTGATGTGGTGGCCCTCGTGTGAAGCCCTCCTCGTGTGAAGACCTACTTGGGTAAAGACCAGCGAGTCTACCTGTGCGAGTCCACCGAGCAAGGACACTGACAAGGCGCACTCACCAAAGCACTTAAGTATTTTTCTATTCTATCTCTTTTATTATTTTACTTATACATACATACTAACATGTCTAGTTCACTAATAACACATGCCTTCAAGCACATCCCTGTTATCTGTTGTAGACCATTCACAAGATACAGATGCAAGACAAAACGCAACCCACACAACCCACGGCCGCTTTGCACTTCAACACCTGCTCCACTCTCGTTCTCAGTGGGACTCTGGAACTGCCAGTCTGCTGTGAACAAAGCTGCCTTCATTCCAGCTTTCGCCACGCAGTCCACCCTCAGCATCCTGGCACTGACAGAGACATGGATACGTCCTGAGGATACAGCAACACCTGCTGCTCTCTCTAACAACTTCTCCTTCTCCCACACCCCTCGACATACTGGTAGGGGTGGGGAACAGGTTTGCTCATTCATAATAACTGGACTTTTTCACCACATGCTTCACTATGTAACAATACATCTTTTGAATTCCATGCCATTACTACAATGCAACCCACAAAATTACATGTTGTTGTCATCTATCAGCCCCCAGGTCAGCTGACAAGCTTTCTTGAGGAATTGGATGTCCTGCTGTCCTCCTTGCCAGAGGATGGCAGGCCACTTGTGGTTCTTGGTGATTTCAACATACACCAGGACAAACCCCAGGCCATTGAACTGAATACTCTTCTGGCCTCATTTGACTTGGAAAGACTACACACCACAGCAACTCACAGGTCGGGCAACCAGCTGGACCTCATTTTTACACGTAACTGTACCACCTCTAATATTCTTGTTACACCTTTACATGTTTCTGATCACTACTTTGTTCAATTCAACATGATTCTCCCATCCATTGTAAAACCGACCCCACCTTTGGTTTCCTTTCGCCGTAACCTCCGTTCCCTCTCACCCTCTCGCCTTTCCACTGATGTCTCTGCCTCTCTTCCCACAATAAATGTATTTTCCATGCTTGATGTGAACACTGCCACAGACACACTTAGCTCTACTTTAACAACCTGTCTAGACAACATCTGTCCTCTCTCCTCTAGACCAGCACGGACTACACCACCCAGCCCCTGGCTGTCTGACGTCCTTCGTGAACATCGGACTGATCTCAGGGCAGCTGAGAGGAGATGGCGGAAATCTAAAGATCCAGCTGATCTAGGTAAATATCAGCTTCTGCTCGCAACTTTTTCAAATAACGTTAAAACTGCAAAAACTTCATATTACCAGACCAAGATCAACAGCACCACAGACACTCGTAGCTTGTTTAGAACATTTAACACACTTCTCTGCCCTCCCCTCCACCACCTGACACATCACTGACAGCAGATATATTCGCCACATTTTTTACTGATAAGGTTACAGCCATCAGCAATACATTCACAGCACCACACCCTGTCAAACACCTGGCTCCTGTATGCAACCCTTCTTTCCCTATGTTCTCTCCTTTAACTGACACTGAGGTCTCTAAACTCCTCCTCTCCAACCACCCCACAACCTGTTCCCTTGACCCCATTCCATCACACCTTCTCCAGGCCATCTCTCCGTCCATCCTACCGGCACTTACACACATAATTAACACATCCCTTCTTGCAGGCACTTTTCCCACTACATTTAAGCAGGCTCGAGTAACCCCACTGCTGAAAAAACCTGCACTTAACCCCACACAGATAGAACACTACAGACCAGTCTCTCTCATCCCATTCATGGCAAAAACACTTGAAAGGGCAGTTTTCAATCAGATCTCCACCTGTCTCTCACAGAACAAGCTGCTGGATGACAATCAGTCGGGCTTCAAAAGTGGACACTCCACTGAGACTGCCCTGCTGTCTGTCATCGAAGTCGCTGAGACAGGCGAGAGCTGAATCGAGATCATCCGTTCTGATTTTGCTGGACCTTTCTGCTGCCTTTGACACAGTCGACCATCAGATCCTACTCTCCACCCTCTCTAAACTGGGTATCACTGGAACTGTGCTTGACTGGTTCAACTCTTATCTCTCAGAAAGGTCCTTTGAGGTAGCATGGAGAGGGAAGTATCCAAGCCACACAAGTTACTTACTGGGGTACCTCAGGGATCAGTGCTTGGGCCACTTCTCTTCTCCATATACACAACATCACTGGGACCCATCATCCAGTCACATGGTTTCTCTTACCACTGCTACGCTGATGACACGCAACTCTACTTGTCTTTCCAGCCCAACGACACCACAGTGACCGTTCGAATCACTGCCTGTCTGGCAGACATCTCGGCCTGGATGAAGGAACACCACCTTCAACTCAACCCTGCCAAGACCGAACTCCTTGTCTTTCCAGCCAACCCGGCTGTTGAACACAACATCACCGTGCAGCTGGGTCCAACTACAGTTTCAGCCTTCCAAAACGGTCAGAAATCTAGGGGTAACCATTGATGATGAGCTAAATTTCACAGACCACATTTCAAAAACTGCAAGATCTTGTAGATTTACACTCTACAATATCAGGAAGATAAGACCCTTCCTCTCTGTACATGCCACACAACTGCTCGTTCAGTCCCTTGTCATAACTAGACTGGACTACTGTAACGCTCTCATTGCAGGCCTTCCTGCATGTGCTATTAGACCTCTCCAAATGATCCAGAATGCAGCAGCACGTCTGGTCTTTAATGAACCTAAGAGAGCACATGTTACACCACTCTTTGTCTCTCTCCACTGGCTGCCGGTTCATGCCCGTTTTAAATTCAAGGCCCTGATGCTGGCATATAAAACAGTCACTGGGTCTGCTCCAGCATACCTAAAAACATTTATGGAGAGCTACGTTCCCACCAGAAGCCTCGCGGTCGGCTAAGGAACGTCGCCTTGTCGTACTCAAAACAAAGAGGCACCAAAACACTTTCCCGGACTTTCAGTTTCATCATACCACGGTGGTGGAATGACCTTCCCAACTCAATCCGGGAAGCTAACTCACTCTCTATCTTCAAAAACGGCTAAAAACACATCTTTTCCAAAAGCACTTAACCGGTCAATAAAAAAAAAAAAATAATAATAAAATATATATATATTTACATTTCTTGTTGCACTTAAATCTGTTTTGTATACTATTATGATGATAGTGAAACTTTGTAATATGGCACTTTTTGTACCACTGTCTCCCTAAGATGATTCGCTGATGTTCTTCCTCTTTTTTGTAAGTCGCTTTGGATAAAAGCGTCTGCCAAATGAATAAATGTAAATGTAAATGTAAAGGAACCCTTGTTGAATAGAGTGATTGAACAGGTACCCCTGTTACATACTGTATTGTATAAAATTAATTGTTGCATTGTAAGCCTGGCCTATTATTAGCTTGTGAATAGCACCATATTAAATGGATAGTTCACCCAAAAATTCTCTCATTATTTACAGTACTCACCCTTATACCTTATGGCATAACTATCCCTTTAATGTACAGTATTAACATATTTTTTTTATGATGCCTACATTGCAAAACCTTTAAAGTAATATTTTTTGATATAGAGTGTCATATTTCATTTAAATTGTACTCACATGTTTTAATATGAGAGGGACAAAGAAATAATTAGCTGAATTTTAGACTCTTTAAATTTGGTTGACGTTAACTCAATATCAATATTTATTATGCATATTTATTATTATTTTTTGCAAAAAAATTAAAACATTGGGGGTTTGAAATCAAATCTCATCTTCTCAGCCCTGCTGTTGAAGATGCCTGGTTAATGTCATAAAAAGTTTGATTATCTATATATTAAAAAAAACACACTCTAGCACATGTTGCAATAACCATTTTGGTGGAGTTAAAAAAACATCTCTTATAATAGTAACTTTCAGTCATGATGATGCAGAAATGCTGTACTCATGCCATTGTTTTTCCAAGAAATATCTGCTCTGCCAAATCCTCCATTTTCTCTTGGTTCATGTTGGTGTTAATTTTTTCGATTCTGTACCAATTTACACATCAAAGGTGAGTGTTGACAGATCCAGCAAAATGAGATTAGCCTAGTGTGTTTACTACTGTTTGGGCCTCTTTAAAACGGCTCTTTATCTCTTGTTGACATGCTTTATTAGTGGATGTCATTAATAAAGTCAGGCTTTCAATGTGCATTCTTTATCTGGGACTGCTTAGATGTAGGGTACTCAGGTCAGATTTAGGTGTGGTTTACACCTGGCATTAAGATATTCTCGGGTGATACGATCAAATGTGATCAATCAAGACACATAACTCTTTATGATTGCTAACCTGGTTGCTAAATGCATCTCCTGTGACTACTTGTGTTCGGATTTTGAGTATCAGATGTGTGTGCTTGCCATCTGTGTCTCCACATGCTGATATCAGACACATCGAAGAAGATCCATAAAGTTCTCGTGTTTGTTTATGTATCCTTTTTTTAATGTTTTCTGATCTGACGGTTATTTCCTTATAAAGTTGTACGTAACCGGCAAAATTTAAACTCTTGTTTTAGCACAGCAGTTAATTGACAGATGAGGGGGACACATTCAGGACAGAGAGCCTTTACTACACACATGTGATGTGGTGTCATGTGTTTTTGACTAGCTTTGTATGTGGTTTTGTGATCCGATCATAAAGCGTTGTGCGAAGCCACATAATGGTATTCACATATATAAACCATGGATAAATGTATCTGTTAGTGGTTAAGATGATTATACTGTTTCCCCTTTTTCTGTCTGTTTGCCCTGCTATGGTGATTGGTTGCGGTGGATGTTTACCACAATACTTCAGTCACGTGCAATCACATGGTGGACGAAGCCATGAATGCGGAAGTAAACAGGGTCATAAAAGAAGCCAGTAAAGTGCCGCGAGGTGTTTGACATTAACTAGTTTGATTTAATATCAATCATTCTAAGAATTATTCATTTGGCGCTTGGATATTGGAGGATGGAGTACTCCATTTGTCTCTTTGAGGAGTCTTTATACAAGTTGGATTACTTACCAAAGAGAACATTCCAACACAACGCTGGTTGGATTTTACGCTCCCTGGACATTAACAGTCATTACGGTTTGACCAATCTACTTATCTTGGAAACATTGTACATTGGGACTTTAGAAGACTTTATACACACTCACACATTATGTATGGAACTGGTAAATTTTGTGATCACTGTTTGTTTTATTTTATTTAAATGTATAATGCAACTTGGGTTTTTTTGTACAGCTCGTGTCTGGTTATATTATTTGTCCATTTAACATTCATTCATGGTAGGAAGGACAAGTCGCTTTTTTCTTGTGGAGCTACGCTCGTTGAGACCCCATTTAGACCTATATTTAGTGCTCACCACTTGTGATCAGATCACCCTAAATACATCTTACAATAATACCAGGTGTAAACATAGTCTAAGATCAATCTCAGGTGATTATATCACACTTTTAAGACAGAGGCAAGACACATGGACATTTAAACCTGGTAGTAATTTGCATCTCATATGCATATCAAGGGGAGGGTTTCCGATATCAGTATGTTACTGCATGATGATAAAGTGCAAAGAAAAACTAAGTGTGGTCAAATGAGTTTTCAAAATATCTTCAAATGAGATTTGAGTGATCTGATCATAAACATTTTGGACCGCTTTTTCACCTGTATTTAATGATTCACTTGATCAGATTACCTTGGAGCTGTCAGGTGCTGGGGACTCAGAGCCACTGGTCTGTCCTACACAGATGACAGTGATGGGGCCCTTGAGTTGTGGGTCAGATTTATCCTTCTTAATCCCAACCCCAGTCATTAGGGGTAAGAGCAAAGTGATAAGACAGGCAGAGCTTTGTGTGTAGAGACAGAGTCTTGACTGTTGTGACATTCTGCAGTGGTGAGCAAACATGAATTATACATGATGTAGCAGTTTTTCTTTATTTGACTTCTTCTTCATTTGTATAAAGAGGCCAGTAAGATTAAGGAAAATAACATGCCTGTAGCTGATAAAGATAAAATATTGTGCTTTTTATTCATAGTTTTACTATGTAGGAGAATATTGATTCTTTATTTTGTCTTTTTTGAGGACATTAGAAACTGGAGAATAGAATCTGCATTGGGTCTCAGCCAGATTAAATGTATTTAAACAATTATCCATTAATCAATTAAACTCAAGTCATAATAACCTTTCTGGTGACGTGTTAGTCATTGATGAAATGGAACAAAGGGCTGCTTTTTAAACTCCTTATTACTGTAAAATGTGAAATGCAGTCACTCATAAATGCAATGCTTTAGAACATAAGTACATAGTCTTTGCATTATGAAGAGATTTATTCAAAAAGCTTGAGAAGTGGTAATTGTGTGCTTAAAACATATACATATGCATTAAAAGCGCTGATATTCTAAAATGTGCAAGTACAAGATCACTGTATTTCTATTTGAAGAGATTGTTTATTTCTGATATACAATATGTAAATAATCTAATGGTAGACTTATGCAAACCTTATGTGTCCTGTCATATTCTCTCACCATTCCAATTCTTACATACAGGCTCACAAACGTACCCCAAACCAAGCTGAAGGTATTTCCTGCAATTAAAACACTGCTTATAGATGAAGTGTGGATGCATTTTTGGATATTATATACTTTCTTCTCCCAGCTTTATACAAAAACAAGGAAGACATTTTGAAGGTTTATTCTCAACAAAATTGTAAACACTGAAATTGTAAAATACAAACAAAGGAATGTTTGAGACACCTGTTTTTAATCAAAAAAAAATGTCCCACTGTTTCTGTGGCACAGAAATTGCTCACATCACTGAAGCTCTCTCTCTCTCTCTTTTGTAATTATGTTAATTACAAAATGCCATTTTGAATTTAAAACATTAATATTTATAATTGAAGCCATTTGTGTTTAATATGCAGTAGATACATTTATAGCTATAAGTGTAAAAAACACAAGAACTAATCATAACCTCCAGTCTCTCCAGATATGTCTCGTCCTCAATATGATACAATTCTCCCCACAGAATGACTTTCATAAAGTGAAATAAACTGCCCTCATCTGTAAGGAAAATATGGAATAGCTCATTTTCACGCAGACTGGAAACCTTGAGAAATAACGGATTCTATAGCAACCATGACATTATGATTGAATGCTTTTGAATAAATAGCACTGCATAGCATCTTGGGAATATTGTGCCTAACTTTAAGAATTGCTACAGCCTACATTACTTCTGTCTGGATACACCATGGGAATTGAATAATGATACAATTGGGTGTCAACATGTTCCATTCTCGAGAAAGAACAATGCTATTATTGTGTGACAAAAGTATCAATAATTGCATGTTTGCTGCTGCGAATGATTGCATGTAAAGAGTAAATGTAATAAGAGAACACGCAGATATGGCTGGCTAGTATTTGTCAGAACAAATATGTATGGGTATTAGGCTGGATGATTTCGCTGCAACATTATCTTGTTTATGTAAGGGAATGTGGTCTCTCAGGTCTCCCTTGCAGTTTGCTGAGTCTGCAGTGGGCTTTTCTGTGAAGGCCCATCATAAGGACATGTATGCAGCAGTAGAACAGAACTGATATTCCCTGAGGAGGAAATCAATATTAATAACTGTGTGGTACACCAGCCCTCTAATAAGTTGCACTATAACCTCTTCCAATTGTCAGTTCCAAGAAATAGAATTCTAGTCTCTCCATGCTTAAGGTGGAGTTAAACTCAAACAGACAGCTGAATTATGCTTCATAGTTGTGACTTTTGCTTGTTTTCACATGGATTTGTAGGTGGCTGTGAAATAACAATGGTCTACATGATTCTCTGTCTTCATGGTGAACACAACCTTTTTGGTGATCAATGCCTCTTCTAGGATTATCATGAGCTCAAACAAGTATCATTCTTTTCTTGATGACTGTCCAGTAATCAACATGCTCAGACAGGAAATCGACATGTTTCTTCCTGAAATCAACCCCATTATGCCAAATTTCTGACAAGGGACACCCCCTTTGTATAAAATCAGATGTGTTCACCATTTCCTCTAGCTCTACTGGTAGTGTATTGTGCATGCATCCTCAAAGACATGTGTTTTGATCCCACTGAAACAAGGAATTAATCGTGTTTTCACAACCAATGATGTGCGATTTGGAGATTGTATTTTCACTCCACTAACATTTAGGGTTGGGGTTTGGGTTAGGCAGTAGAGTTAGTAAATTATGCATTTCTGTTGACTGTATTACATCAATTACAACAAAAAATACAACTCTCTTTTGGTACAATCTGTGCACATTTCACACAGGACCTGAAGCTCAAACATGCCCATACATTCAACAACACTTCCAGCTTTAGTCACTGTAGGGTAGTGGTTTGAATTTCAGCAGCAAAACTTAAGTGAGATCAGTCTAATCTATAGCAATCTTATAACGTCTCATATTTTTCTAAACACCAAACTAGTTATACAACTTAGATAAAGGAGGGTTCAGTTTGCAGATGTTTAAGAAGAAAACATGCTCACCAAATGAATGAACACTATTTATATATATATATATATATATATATATATATATATATATATATATATATATATATATATATATACACACAAATTAAATCATAATAACTGCCAACACCCAAAAAAGAAATACAAGAAAAAGAAAATCACATTAAACAAAACAATTTAATGGATAGGTGCGTTGTAAGAATTGTTCATTAGGCTACACAGTTCAATAATGTGAAAATTGATGTGTGTGAGAGTCTCATCTGATGGTATATAGTTCATATAACAATGTCCAAAGCTGAAGCTGTCCTTTAGCAGATGAATAATCCAACCATTTGTGAAGAATTCACACCAAACAACAAGCACTAGACTTTTCTACATCAGGAACAGCCATAAGTAAGCCAAAAGACATATGCTTACATCCATCTGGGCTTTAAATCCACATTGGTTCGCATCATGCAGTGTTAAAGTCACTGATAAAGAGTCCTTCTAAAATGCATACAAATAAACTGTATCAAACTCAAACCAACATAACTAGATACAATAGCTCAGCATATATCAAACATGTTCAATATCTTCTTAGCAACAAACATCATTAGTAAGGCATACTTTTAAAAAACAGGAAAGAAAACAAATCCATACTTTAAGTTGCGCTTGAAATGAAACATTACCCAACCAGGACATAGCACAAATGCAGTAAAGCCATGCTTTCTACTGCTGCTGTTCTGATAACTTCCTCTGCTAACTCACCTTTACTTAAGGAGCAAATTTAGGCATCATAGCATCCCTAGCAGTGAGGAATAAACTGAAGATAAAATACTTAGTAGCAGGCTTGTCTGTTACAATCTGATCGATCAAAACACGTGAAGCAACTAAGCATAAATAGGCTCTAGGAAACCGGGTTTCCATCTGAAAGTGCATGAGGATTAACATGATTTGTTCAGGTAGGACATGTTCCTGGAACAACATTCCAATGAACCATTTAAGTTTTAAGGTTTGATTAATGTACAGTACGTTTACACAGGGTTGGAATTTAACATAAGGTGTTTACAGGCGTATTAACTCCCATATGTTGTTGCTAATGTATACAATACACTGAAATGCTTTCCGGCCCCCAGTTCCCTTTCGTAGGAACTCCAGCTGTGTAATCGCTATGGGACACATCTGAGTGTCATGTGGTCTGAAGCCCTTATACAATCACGACAATTTATTTGCAGATGGCGCTTAAGCTATGCCCTTTGGGAGCTATGTCATAGTTGCTTGCTTTAGCACCATCAAGTCATATTTTCTGTTCTTCAGTGCATGATTTTGTCTAAGCCCATGTTTGTTTCTAGCAACTCATGTCGAAGCAAAGATTATTAATTCTCCCTTATGAGTAGCAAACACATAAGGACATGGTTTATGCAGCGTAAATTTCAGAGCAATTTTATTTGGGTTTTTTCAAACATTAAAATGGTCCGATGGGGACAAGCTCGACGCATTTCGATGCTTGCAATTTCTCACCATGAGGCGTTATGCCCACTTTCTCTCTCTCCCCTTCACGTTCAAAGCAAACTGCTAGCGGCAGAGTGGATGCATTGACCGGTGAGCCCGGCCGCAGAACGAGGGGTCTGGAATAAGGTAATATTCCCGAAAGGAGTGATGGCAAACCAACACGTGGAGTGTTTCATTGGTGCCATTATTCTTTCGGGATTCTATCAGAAGATGCATGGTATATTAACTAGTTTTTTATGGATATTCTGGGGAGACAAGAGACACCCGTGCATTGTTATCTCTGCTTGAGTTTTGATGGATGTCACTCTTTTCAGTCAGTTGTTGGATCTACACACAATGGTTTTTCTGTCCAACTAAATGCCTCGCGATAAGGAATGCCTTTGTGTTAATATCGGCTCTGTTTGTAGTTTCCGTCATTTTCACCCTCGAGGCTTGCACTGGGAAATGAGTTGGTCAGGGCGATGCTTTTGTTCACGAGGGTGTTTCATGCTATGCGAGTACTACACGTTGATCCCCCATTATATGCCTGGACCAGTTTAGTGTCTAACCAGTTTTTCAGTACACCAATTTAGCTCTGTTTTCCCCATAATTTACACTGGTGAACGAACATTGAATATATTCACATTGAGTTTTGCATTTGTAATATAATTCAATGTAGAATACAAATAGGTCTACACATGACCCATTCAGTGAACAAATCTGGACCGTATAAACATATACTTTTCTCTCCAGTTTGCCCTTCAGTCAGTATCGGGTTGACTTTGCCGTTGTACACACTTCGAACGTCTGACAACCAAATATGGTTCAGTTCCCCCTACAGCTTACTGGGGAGTGGACATAAAAAATTGCTTCCTTAATCCAGCCTCTGTCTCCATGACCAAGGTACTTGAGACATGCATAACAGAATTCAATGTTCATCAAGTGCAAGTATACAGAAAAAACACACTGAACATAAGCACACTTTGTCCCCCAATAAAGAATGCTGTGGCTGCTTTGGCGAACCTACTTGTTCTCAATTTGGCATTTGGCACCACCAGCTGGAATTGTGGAAGTTATGGCCCTTCAACGGGGCACTCTTTGAATGATGGGTTATCCCCCACTGTGGTTGATGAAATTCTAAATGCTAGCGCTCCATCAACTAGGAGGCTTTATACATTCGGCTGGGGTATTTTTGCTACTTGGTGTAAAGTGTGAGGTGATGCTTAAAGTCTGTGTTGCCACTACAGTGACTGAACATGCGCTTATCAATTGAGTCTTTGTCAGTAGACATTCTCTTGTCATTCCTTTTATGCACAGGGTTACGAAGGCTTAGACCTTTTCAACCTGTCCGCATTCCTTTATGGGTTTAATCTGTTGTTTAGAGGCGCTCTCGAGAGCTTCGTTTAAGTCTTTGCTAATGGTCACTGATGCGTTTTTGACTCTTAAAATGGCCCTGCTAGTGGCATTGGCATTATTTAGAAGAGTTGGTGATTTGCATGCCCTGTTGATCAATTGCTTTTGTATGGAATTTGCACCAGGGTGTTCAAGGGGTTAAGACCTTATTTAGGCTATTTGCCCAAGGTTATTTTGACATCATTTCACTTGCAGACTATTATTTTTAAAGCTTTCTATCCTTCCCCATTTGAGTCAGAGGAGCATGGAAGTTCTGTGCCCAGTTTGGGTGCTGTGAGTTTATGTTGACCGTACTGTGGCGTAAGTCAGAGCAGTTGTTTGTGTGCTTTGGTGACTGCAACAGGGTTTTTTTAAGTCTCATTGGTTTATTGATGCAATTTCAAGTGCTTACGAAGCGCGTGGTTTACATTCACCTTTAGTATTCAAGCCCATTCTATGAGGAGCATGGCATCTTCATGGGATTTGGCTAGAGGTGCGTCCTTGGAGGACATTTGTATGGAGGCAGGTTGATCCTCTCTGCATACATTTGTAAAATTGTATTATATTGACAAGGGTTTGACTCCTGCTTCCCTGGTTTTCTCTTTTGGAACAGGAGTAACCTCATAATATCTTCTTTTAGTCTGATGCTTTAGCTCGATTTTGCGCCGCTTTATTCTTGCCACATGGGCTTAGATAGTTGGCAGGTACTGTTCGCATGGTGTGAATGTATATCTTTCCCATAGTGATTACACAGCTTGAGTTCCTACAAAAGGGATCATAACCCTGTTTCCCTGAGTGGGAACGAGATGCTGCGTAGCTGGCCATACTCTCTAGCAGCTGCGTATACTCATGCCTTCCTGCGGAAGATTTGAATTGATGCCGTGAAAGTAAGTAAGTGCCTTTATGGAGCCCGTGAATTAGCTCCATAGGGACATCGCTTAAATGCCATCAGCCAATTAATTGGAGTGATTGTATAAGGGCTTCAGACCACGTGACACTCAGGCGTGTCCCATAGCGATTACGCAGCATCTCGTTCCCACTCAGGGAACCAGGGTTATGTTCCACGTAACTGTGAAGTTTCATCTTATTTGACCATTGTTTTCAATCTGACATTGATTCTCTGTGCTGTGTGTGAAAAGTTGAACTATTTGTAACTTGTTACTGGGTCCCACCACACAAAACAAGGTGAAATGGCCAATGAAGTATGAGAGACACATGTTTACATGGACCAACAATTAACAGAACAGATGGAATGCTAAAGCATGTTGAATGGCCTCCTATAGAGTTTACTGCTTAGGGCTAGGGTTGAGGCTCGAACAACACTGCTATCAACCATTTCCCTGTGGTTTTATAGATAGGTTTGTGGTTAAGCATATCATTTTGTTTATTATTGTATGATAATAATGCTGTTCCAGGTCCAAAACCCAAACACTTTACCACAGAATGCTGAGATTTTAATGTGTGGTCAGGATACTGTTAATCACAGCAATGTACATTTAATGGGCACAGACAAGATGACTGAAAGAGCAAAATGACGTTAAAGGTAGTCATTTTTACGAGGGATGGGACATTTGGATAAATTTGTTAAATTGCTCTGAATGAATCAGAATGTTTTTAGTGATACAAAAAATGACAGAAGTTGAATTTTTTCATAAATTATCTCTTTCATTTTTTAATTATTAATCTTAAATTTTTCACACCGTATGCGGTATATGAGGATGTGTACCTTTGCATTGCGGGGTATTGGAAGTCACAAATCCTCTCGCTCTCATTGTAAGGCCCGTGACATTTAACACAGACACTGATTTATCAGAGAATTACCAATGTGACTCTCTCCAGGTCGTGGGAGTTGGAGGGTGACACCTAGGATCCAAATGACTGCCACATGCAGGCAAAAGTCCCATAATTCATGCTGGCCTCCACCATTGCGTTGCCCACCATGACCCTGACAAAGTACAAATGCTCCATTATAATGTTTCTGTACACAACTATAAACTAGTAAAGTGTAATTGTCATGCTTGATAACACCATGTCCTAGCTTAGTTTCCAGTGGCAAGAAATTGCAAAAGGTGCAATGTAGCCAATCAGAAAACAGCCAATCAGATCATGTTTGATGTTTAGTTATAGTAGATGTACAGTTATGTTGGGCTGGATTGTGGACCAGTACAATTTCACTGTGGTTGGTGTTACCTAGTGCAGTGGTGGCAAAATTACAGTAAATTACAAAGTATCCACAGCGCTTCACTTTTTCCACATTTTGTTATGTTACAGCCTTATTCCAAAATGTATTAAATAAATGATTTTCCTCAAAATTCTACAAACAATACCCCATAATGACAACATGAAAGAAGTTTGTTTGAAATCTTTGAAAATTTATTAAAAATAAAAAACGAAAAAAATCACATAAGTATACACAGCCTTTGCCATGACACTCAAAATTGAGCTCAGGTGCATCCTGTTTCCACTGATCATCCTTGAGATGTTTCTACAACTTGATTGGAGTCCACCTGTGTAAAATTCAGTTGATTGGACATAATTTGGAAAGGCATACTCCTGTCTATTAAAGGTCCCACAGTTAACAGTGCATGTCAGAGCACAGACCGAGCCATGAAGTCCAAGGAATTGTCTGTAGACCTCCGAGACAGGATTGTATCGAGGCACAGATCTGGGGAAGGGTACAGAAACATTTCTGCAGCATTAAAGGTCCCAATGAGCACAGTGGCCTCCATAAATGGAAGAAGTTTGGAACCACCAGGACTCTTCCTAGAGCTGGCAACCCCGGCCAAACTGAGCGATCGGGGGAGAAGGGCCTTAGTCAGGGAGGTGACCAAGAACCCGATGGTCACTCTGACAGAGCTCCAGCATTTTTTTCTGTGGAGAGAGGAGAACCCTCCAGAAGAACAACCATCTCTGAAGCACTCTACCAATCAGTCCTGTATGGTAGAGTGGCCAAACGGAAGTGGAGTGGAGTGGGACAACTCTGTGAATGTCCTTGAGTTGCCAAGCCAGAGCCCAGTCTTGAACCTGATTGAACGTCTCTGGAGAGATCTGAAAATGGCTGTGCACCGATGCTCCCCATCCAACCTGTTGGAGCTTGAGAGGTTCTGCAAAAAAGAATGGGAGAAACTGCCCAAAATAGGTGTGCCAAGCTTGTAAGATCATACATAAAAAAGATTTGAGGCTATAATTGGTGCCAAAGGTGCTTCAACAAAGTATTGAGCAAAGGCTGTGAATTATTTTTTATAAATGTGCAAAGATTTCAAACAAACTTCTTTCACATTGTCATTATGGGGTATTGTTTGTAGAATTTTGAGGAAAATAATGAATTTAATAAATTTTGGAATAAGGCTGTAACATAACAAAATGGATGCACTGTATACTGACAGTGATTTAGTGAGTAATTAAACTGTTCTGTTTCATATCGCTTGTCATATTTGTAGTTGTTAGGACAAAAACTTGAAATTGGTCTCTTAAGCCAAAAGTATAGTTATGCACCTATGTACAGAACGTATGATACAAATTTTGTCATCAGAAAAATGCTAGAGCACTAAACATGTGCTGAACAATTTTCTAACCGTGCATACTTTGAACGGTCAGTATGTGCTTGCGCCTGTAATTATTTGCACTAATTGGTGGGTCCACAAGTTAGCAACACTCACATTAGAGCTGTTGCAGTCTTGAAGAAGTGCTAGAAGATGTAATAATCATTAAACAACAGTTGACAAAGGTGAAAACAACAACAGTGGATGTGCACCCCAAGAGCGAGTGTTTGAAGAGGTCAGGATATACTTGTATTTGTTTAACTCATGTCTGAAGGAATATAAAGACATGTTTATGGGTCTAGAAACTCCTGAACAGTAGTTCCTCAAATTCAGAGAAAATGGAGTGAGACTATTTTATAAACCACATTTGGCTTTATATTTAAAATACTTTGAACTTTTTTTTTTTATATAATTTTTGTTGTCGTAGTTAATGCATTTTGGCTTTGTAGGGCAGTGTAACTCACTTAATCGCATTGTGTCTGGTTTGGACATAGTGTAAAAGACTTGAGTTGGAAATTTCTGATTCAACCTAAGCTAAAACTGACTCATAGAATATACACTCACTAAGCAATTTGTTAGGAACTCTATGTTCTTAATAAAGTGGCCAATGTGATCTTTTGCATTCTGAGATGCTATTCTGCTCACTACAATTGTACTGAGTGGTTATCTGAGTTGCTGTATTTACGTCTACGTCTGCAGAACTGCCGCTCACTGGATGTTTTTTGTTTTGTTTTTGGCACCATTCTGAGTAAACTCTAGAGACTGTTGTGTATGAAAATATCAGGAGATACAGAAATACTCAAACCAGCCCATTTGGCACCAACAATCATGCCACGATCAAACTCACTGAGATCACATTTTCCCCCATTCTGATGTGAACATTAACTGAAGCTTCTGACCCGTATCTGCACGATTTTATGCATTTTACTACTGCCACATGACTGGCTGAGTAAATAATCGTATGAATATGTAGGTGTACAGGTATTCATAATAAAGAGCAGAGTGAGTGTATCAAGGATCATCCTAACTAAATGTATTTCTTATTGGACTCTTTGTCCACCCACAAGAAAATTCAAGAAAAATAATATCATAAATCATGTTTTTCTTTTTCTATTTTTAATTTAGTGGTGTTCCAGCAGCTAGAAACATAGATCAGATATGCAGTGTGTTGATAAGGAGAGCCTCCCCAGATCAGCCCAGAGGCAACATCATCAGGATACTTACTTCTTTATTTAGCCTTGGCCACAGATCTCAGATAAAGAGAAGTGCAGAGGATACAGCACTCAGATAACAGTATAATGTTTTCAACATCATGAAGTTATCTCTCCACCTTTTATGACCTTCATATTGAATTATCGTCAGTGTGATTCTAGAATCAAGCAACATGTTTTCTGTCTGTTCTAAATTGTTGTGGTAGACTTTAGAAGATGATTCCTTGACATTTCATAATTCAGTAGTTATTAACTATTTGTAGACATTAAACAGATTTGCTCTTGAAGCCTTGACCTTCAGGCTGTGTAAAAACCTCAAAGTGCAATGGAAATTAAAATTCACTCACTGAGATGTCTTTTTTGATCCCAGTGTGATTACAGTCTTTTTGTGGTAATTGTGGTTTTCTTAGTGAAACTCAAATGTCCTTGACTAAATGTTGATGTTTGTGAGTGGAGTTTTATTTGTTTGTGAGCAACTCCATGCCCACCATGACCCTGACAAACTGCAAATATAAACTATAAACCAGTAAAGTGTAATTGTCAGGCTTGATAACACCTTGTCCTAGCTTGGTTTCCAGTGACAAAAATTGCAAAATGGTGCAATGTAGCAATAACAGCCAATTAGATCATGTTTGATGTTTAGTAACAGTAGATGTACAGTTATGTTGAGCTGGATTGTGGACCAATAAATTCCACTGTGGGCAGTGTTACCCAGTGCAACGGTGGCAAAATCATATTGACAATGATTTAGTGAGTAATTAAACTGTCCTGTTGCATGGCGGTGTCATGTTTGTTGTAATTAGGACAAAAACTTAGATTAAGGACAAAAACTTGAAATTTGGTCTCTTACGCCAAACGTATAGTTCGGTTACACGTGAACACTATGCACCTATGTGGAGAACGCATGACACAAATTTTGTCATTAGAAAAATGCTCGAACACTAAACGCTCGCTTTCCTAACTGTGCATACTTTGAACGGTCAGTATGCACATGTGCCTGGAATTATTTGCGATTAATAATTCTAATTGGTTGGTCCACAAGGTGGCAACACTCACATTTGAGATTTTGCAGTCACGAAGAAGTGCTAGAAGATGTAATTATCACTAAACAACAGTTGACAAAGGTGAAAAAAGCAACAGTGGATGTGCATGCCAAGAGCAAATGTTTGAGGATGTCAGGGCATACTTGCATTTGTTTAACTTATGTCTGAAGGAATATAAAGACACGTTTCAAAGTGCAGTGGAAATTCAAATTCACTCACTGAGATATCTTTTTTGATCCCGGTGTGATTACATTCTTTTTGAGGAAATTGTGGCTTTCTTAGTGAAATTCAATTATCCTTGACAAAATGTTGATGTTTGTGAGTGGAGTGTTTCAAAAATAACTTTTTGGATTTGCACCAGTTCTCTTACTGTGTAACATCTGTTTACACAGATGCTAGCTTGTGTGTGTGAATGTGTGTGTCTGTGTAATGTGAATTGGTTTAGTGTAGCATTTGCCAGTGGATGTGACAGTCAATAGCTATGCGTCAGAGAGACATTCTGCAGTGGCACCTTGGTTTTGTGTCAGTATTTGCTGGTTTGAATCATATATGCAATATATTTAGTTAAAGTCTCACGCATGTTGCTGGCCACCAGTAGATTAGCCAAAAGCCACCTGACTGCAGGCTTAGTTTTGGTCAGAACAAATTTTTATAATTGCCATATAGATCTTTGGATAACACATACAAGTTGGGTTTCCATCCCCCTATATTTTTGTGAATTCTGAAATTGCACAAAAGAAAATCTGTATGTAAATGCTTCATATGTGAAAAAACTCTCAAAATTCCCTTAAAAGTATATGTGCTAGGATGAAGTGGATTTTCTGAAGTTTAGCAAAATTAAAAATGTGCATTAAGGTGATAGAAATAGTTCATTCGTGTAAGCAATGACATGTACTGACCATTTGTAATGCGAGATGGTAGTAGCCTAGTTTCCATCCACCTTTGCGTTATTTTGTTATCGACAAAGTGAAAAATAAATGTGCGACATTTGCCGCCTTCTGCCCATTTCCATTCAAATGGCCTTTTATTGATAAAAAGAGTGTGTGTGATGATGTCATGGCTAAAAAAAACACTTTGTTGCATATGTTTTGGAATAGAGCAAAATAAATCTGCCATGAAGCCGTTTCCATTCAGAAATGTGTGTTTATCGCTAATTCACCTCCCAGATGTCCAACATTTTTGGGGGGGTAAAATGGGGAGAGTATTGAGACAATTCAATAAAATTAGCCAGTTTACTGTCAATTTAATTTCACAAATAAAAGCAATCAGAAGAGGAGGAATTGCAGTCAAAAGGGAACAGTTACCCTTCTGATAGAACTGTAATGTTGGTCCTTATGTTGCACCTATCGCAGGTTGGCACCAGTTCTGACCCGAATGCAGATTGTCATGGCCCTGTTCAAGCTGGCAACCTGCACCAAGAAGTGGCGGAAACTTTCTGTCTCAGTATAAGCACCATCGATCGATGTGTATATGCTGTGTGCACAGCTTTTAAAGAAAAAAAATGATTCTGTGTAATATCAGGGTTTACCTATGATACATTCCTGATATTCACTATTTTGAACAATCATCTAATCAAAAGCATCGCCATCACAATTGCATTATGTCCCACATATTTCACCAGCAACTTTTAATGACCAACTGAACTTGATTATCATCTAAAATATATTTTAGCTTCAAAATGCAAATTTATATTTTCTGAAGCAGTAAATGTGATCTGGAGAAGAGGGTTGGATTTAAAATATTTAAACGTTTTAAAATGTTCAAAAGCTAGTTTTCTGAAAGTGAACTTAGCATTGGAAAAATATTTCTGAAAGTTTATAGTCTTGACAAAAGTGGAGAACATTCTGAGAATGTCATTTGGCCAACTTGTTCATCTACAGAACAAGGTAAAGCTATTGTATTGTAATTTCGTTTGGTAATTTTTTTTTTATGTAATGCTTTTTTCGTTTAATTTGATACAGGAGATTTTGCTGGCATTTTTTTTTTTCAAAAGTAGACTAAACAATAATTTAATAGAATTGGGCTGTAAGTGTAAAAAAAAATGTTTTTTAATTTTTTTTAAATGCACGCTGAAGCTTTTCACCTAGTATTGTGTATTTATTCTTAATTTAAAACATCTTTATGCACAGAAATTTAATGTTTTTTGTACTATGGGCTAATTCCGTGACTCCCATCTATTATTTTGAATGGTGTGGAAAAGAAAATGTAATAAATAAATGGATGGATACTGTGATTAAATTAATCGCAAACAGTGGACTTTCATTTGTTCAACGTACACAAGATTTTTGTGTTGGCACTCCTGGAAGTGTCACGTTTGCAGATCGGCTCTATATGCCATAAAGATCAATCCATAATCACGTACAATAAATTGGCTTTCAATTCTGTTGTCATGATTATCACAGGCTAACGATTTGGGCAAAATCTGTCATGTGTCACTACATTTTTGCGTTAATGCCAATTTTATCGACAAAAAGTGTTTCCAAACATTTCATGTATCGACATGGAGTTTATGCGCTTGAGTTAAGCTGAAAAATATGTTGACATTTGTGACATTTTAGCTATAATGTGCATAACCATCAGCTTTATTTTGATGTGCTAAAACTTTTTTCACAAAAAATCCTTGGATGGAAACTTAGTTAATGTGCTCGTCGGTTCGTATATGTGTCTGACAGATTGATGTGACTGGCCCAATGAAAGGCCCAACCATGGCACACAATTCAAGCATAGCCTTGGGGCCTGGTTTACTAAACGTATGTCAGATTTGATCCTACATCAAAAGTGATAAACAAATGCAGAAACTGAAGTTAAAATAATATTTTGTTTCTAACCACATTTACTGCACAGCTTGAGCAACAGTAACATAAGAAAAATTGTTATATAATAAGTTTTAGTTGAAATCAGTGAATTGCTGTTGAAAATAAAAAAGGATACAGGTTATTTTCCTATTTAACCATTGCTGAAGTCTATTCGAGCTCACAGCTGATTGGTCCTTGCTATCTGCAAGCTATTTAGTGTAGACAGCCTCAAAGCTATGGTGCTTTAGTAGTCCCTCACTTTATTGTGCTGTGTCCATTAATGATACCTCAATTTGTGTGGCTTGTTGAGGAGAGATTTGCTTTTACTAAGTGAACTGATTTACAATTGGGCAAAAAAGTCCAAGGAACCCAATCTTAAGGACCAGAATATTATAGACACTCCACAGTAGGCCTGTTTTGACTTGGGCCTGTCAGAAACCATCTAGCAACCACTTATTGTAGAAAAAATGTGCTGCCAATATTTTCACAGCTTTTCTTCAGAAAATTTGAAAATCTAATTATTATTATGTTTTTTTTCTTTTAAAGTAGAGTAACAAAAGGACAGGAAATTATTGGTGGAAGAGGGTGAAAGTAACACTAAACTCTAACAAACTTTCTTTTTTTTTTTTGTACATTGTGGGTGTCCAAATACATTTTGGGGAGACTATACGTTTACATATACGTAGGCTACTATAAGAAGCCTTTTACTCTCTATCTTGTGCAAGCAAGTCAATCTTTTCTGCTAAATCTGTCTGGGTGTAAAACATTCATCTGCAGATTTTTTGTTACTGTCTCTCAACCTATGCCAATTACACACACATTTATACACATGCTTGTGCTTCTGTCAGGTCAAACCACACATAGCCCCTGTTCTCTAACATGGTTACAATTTGACAAGACAGACAGGAATCAGTCAAAGGTCAGAGCTGAGAGGCAGTGGACATCTGAGTGGAAGTGATGTGTCTCGCAGGTGGCTTTGAAAGAAATCCCCACAAATGATCTCTTAAACAGCCTAATACCAACTGCTCACACTTGTACAGAGACAGATCACTCCAAAACACTCAAACAAGCTCCATGCATGCCCCTACTTTACCAACAACTAAACTGCAGTGGTGTCTGGCACTTTAGTTTTGCACTTTTAAAACATTTTTACCAAAAAAAATAAAAATAAAATTAATTGCCCATGCCTATTTTGAGTTAATGTGTTCCTATGTGGTTGCTTGAGTGTTCTTGGTGATTGCTAGGTGGTTGCTAGTTTATTGCTTACTGGTCCAAGTCAAAAGAGCGTCTAAGTCTCTACGATAATCTTATGAGATATAATTCTGGACCCTTATTTGTTGTTAGTCCAGAGTCGTCATCACTGAAAGGTGGGAACAATTCTAGGGGCTCACAGGTCCAGGTCAATACATTTTAACTGCAACATCCTAAACATGTCAAAATAAAAAAATCATAAGTGAACCTTACAATTGATTTAAAACAACAATAAAAGCATATAAATTTGTATTTCATCTTATCTGGAGGAAAATCATAAGCCATAAGAAATGTTATCAGATATTAGATAACAGAGATGAAAGTTAAAGAATAGGCATAACACTGAGAAATACAACTAAATAATCCAATCAAATAGCACATCCAGTACATTCAAAATTAAAAATAAAAAGTTTAGTACTTGGGGTTAGGGTTTTAAACAAACCCCCAACACTAAGAATGAACAAAAGTTATACTGAACTGACACAATTTGCTGATAGTCCTAATAGAGTTTAACAGTCAGGTTCAGGAAATAATTTCATAAATTTTCTTTATAGAAAACATTCTTTTGACTTGTAATTCCTTTTCTTTAAAAGAGCAAAAATCTGGGTTACAGTGAGGCACTTACAATACAACAGAAGTGAATGGGGCCAATACTTAAACATTAAAATACTCACTGTTTCAAAGTATAGCCAAAAGATGTAAACAATATACATGTGGTAAACTTGATTTGAGTGTGATAAATCGCTTACTTATCTTTTCTGTGTAATTTACAACTTCATTGCCATGACTACGTAATGCTTTAAACTGTAAAACCCTGAAACGACCATAAAAAGTTCGATTTAAATAACTTTACAGCTCAAATAATACGCAAGTCCTAACTGAAGAATTAATGTAACAGCTTTTATAAAATTATAAGCTTCACATTTCTGCCTTTAAATCCCCCCAAAATTGGCCCCATTCACGTCCATTGTAAGTATCTGACTGTAACCTCAAATTTTGCATATTTAAAAGAAAGAGTGAAAAGTCAACATTATGCCACAAATGCTGCTGATTGAGCTTAACTCCCTGGAACATGCCTTCAGTTTAAATAAAAAAAAAAGAAAAAAAAGAAAAAACTTTAATAGCCAGATTCCCAGTGTAAAATTATACTAACCATAATCCATAATTGCAGCAAAAGTGCTCGGCATCGACCATATATTCCAATAAAGCATTGTGAATTACATAAAAACTCAAACAACTTATATTTTTTGTATATATCTGAAGAGTTTGCAATAACCAAATTATGTTGTTTTAATAATTAATAGTCAATATGGTTTTATATTGTATCGGCACTTATTATTACATAGCATTTAATTAACTAATTTGTAATGTTATTGTTGTTCACTGCCACATGGAAGACATTAAGTACAGTCTTGGTCATATATATATATATATATATATATATATATATACTTGTGCGACCTTGCATTTTGGCTTCGTTATAAGCAAAGCATAAATTAATTTAATTTAAACTGAATGATCTCAGTTCAAAACACTCTGGGATGTAAAGGGTTAAACTTTTGATGCAAAGTAACATCAGAGTTTGTCTTTGGGGGGAAAATAACAACAACAAAACTATATCTAATAAGAAACCCTAATTACGTTTTTACATTGAAACCTGTTTGAGTCTAAAGATTAGAGTCTCTAGTTTCATCCGATATTCATTTTTTTTTTTTTATTATTTGATCGATTTATCATGAAACGCCACAGTGATAAAAAATGTAAACAACTTTACAGAACAACCAGTAAATTTTACAGTTTAAAACTGGTGTAATTCATATGACCATGCTGGCACTGTAAAAAAATAAAAAATTATAATTCTGTTAAATTTACGGTAAAAAAATGTCAAACTTTCTGCTTTTCACTTTATAATGTATTGTTACTCACCGTATTAATTAAAGAAGGGCAAATGATGACATGAAGTTCATCAATAGTGACTTTTCAAGACTTTTTCCTCACACAAACACTAAACACCATCAGGGTAATACATGTGAAATTAAAATAATGCAGTAAATATTAACTAAACTACATCAGATATAACACAGAGCACCCCAATGTACATATATAGTGAAATATTATGGGTCATGCAGGAAATTGTGGGAATGCCCGATTATTGTTTTTTTACTGTAATTTTAACAATAATTTACTGTAAAAAGTACATGTACTCTCCAAAATGTAAATATTTACCATTAATTATACAGGAAAATCATACTTTTTACATCTAAAAAATGTACTTTTTACAACATTTTATTGTAAAAAATACTGTATTGTCTTTTAAAATATATACAAATAAATTACTGTATATTTTACAGTTAACACTCATTGATCAATTAACTATTTTTTCTCTGTAGCATTTTTACACTCTTTTACCTTTAAAATTACAGAAATGTTATCAGTGCACTCTTTTTAGCTCTACGCACTGAAGTCAAATAACTTTGATTAGTTTGAGTGCAACAACTCCCTCAAGTCTAGGTTGCTTTCAGAGGTTTTATATTGAGTTAGAATGAAAAAAGTTGCATTTTGACCTGTTCTGACACCAGTGCAGACAGACAGCACACTGGAGATTAAGTCATTTACTAAATAATGCTGGCCATTACGTATATCAACAGTAATGATTGTAACATCTCAAAAACACAATCTCAAAACATAATAAACAATCTGATATATATATATATATATATATATATATATATATATATATATATATATATATATATATATATATATATATATATATTCTATAGCTTAGTATCATTTAATAGTTCACAATATTAGTGGACATCAATTGTTAGGAAAACTATATTATTTGCTCAATTGTTATTATTATTGTTGTTCTTGTTATTGTTATTATTATTATTATTATTTTAATTATTATTAAATTTGTATTGTTATTATTATTTATTTATTTCTTGCATGTTTATTAGGTGCTACTAATTACACATCTTAAAGGAATATGGAAAATGCACATGCTCAGTCACAGGATGTTTTACAGATAAACAGACTTTTACTCTTTTATTTATTTATTTTTTCAACCCAAGTCCCACTTCCTGCTGTGCTAGAGAGCATTACAGGTGTCCACAAGGAAATGAGGGAGACTGATGGAGCTCCGCCAGCGACAAACAGATTGTGAATCCATTTTTTATTGCTCCTCTATGTCAGCTGAATTGCTGTTACAGTGTATTACCGTCAGTGGGCCACTGCACCCAGCCAACATGCTCCAGGCTAACGTGCATTTAGCATGTCACATAACAATAATAATACAGTCTCTCTGCTAGTATGGAGAAAGCTTTTCACATTATTTTCACATCATTTAATGAAATGGTTTATAAAACAGAGATTACATGAATGATATTATTATCTATGGCAACCTTAGTCTTGTTTTCACTGGTCAGACTGTTGAACTTTAAAAAGAAAGATTTATACATCTCCAAAAAACTTCATACAGTAAAAACAAGTAACAACACACGTTTATCTTGACACATTGTGGAGCGGGACGTGGTCGTGTGTCTGTCATTGGGGAGAGAGGAAGCTCCATCACTGGTGATTATTGATGCTTAACACCTGTGTCTCATTACAGTGACGACGGACACAGGCTTGAAAAGGTCGCCGCACAGCATGACGAAAGCTGTTATTTTGACCAACATTGTGCTGTTTAGTGTAATTAGTGAATCTGTGTTCTAAACAATAGAGTCTAGAAACTTGTGAAGCTGAAAAGCCATTAAAGGTTGATTTACCTGGACTGCAACCCTGCTTCCTTCCTACACATCTTTTACACGTACTTCTGTTTCAGTGAGCAGAACCTTATTGCATAAACTGGTTGTGAAGATTTGCTCTACCCATAAATCTCAGATATGCCACAAAATCTGTTTTCCTGCAAAGAAATCAGATGTCAGTAAACATTTTATATCAACAAGATACGCTTTGTCACAAAAGGCATTGTTTATGCATATTTTGTTTATGTCTGCTGTGTCTCCTGTGTCCCACATTAGGTTGGCAATCATGAATTTAAACTGTAATTCCAATTATTATTTCTGGCAGTATGTGGTAATCACACTAGATGGCACTGTGGTGAATCCAGGCAGGGACTGGAGGATATATTTCCACTGCAGATGTCCCTTTTTAGTGTATTCTTGCGCTAACCAGGTATATGCTTTTAAATATGCAGTTGTTCATGTTTTCAGGTTTGGGGTTAACTTCAGCATTGGTAATTGGAAAGAGGATTTGCTGAGTGTGGATCATATTGTCTGCTATGAGTTGTTGAAATTTAGATTTGGAGAGAGATATCATGACACACACATGTACACTCTTATGCAAAAAGCTCTTGAGTCAATCAGAACAAATATGGGAGAAGTCCTCCTTTTTTTTTTTTTTTTTTTAAAGGGGTGTAAAACCTGCTCATTTAATATAATAGTAAATCTACAAATAAATGCTGTCATTTACACACCCTAACATCATTCCAAACCAATATTGCAATTTCTGCCATAGATAAAAAGGATGTTCATGCTGATCTTTTTCATACAATTTAAGTGAATGGTGAAATAAGTGGGCTGTCAAGCTCCAGAAATTATTTAAAAAACAAATGCACCATAAAATTAACATAATCCTTCTGAAGGTCTCCTATTAGTCTTTTGAAGCCATATGATGGGTTTACATATGTGTGGAACAGAACAAAATTACAAATTTGTATCACTAAAAATCATCACCATACTTTTCAAATCTCATTACTGCAATTACATTATATGCTGTCTTTAATATATTCAAATTTAATGTTTTAATTAGTTGTGGCATCATTAATGTTAAACCTTATATGACATGTCTTGATGCATCATAATTACATGAGTTACTGCAGTGGAGAAGGTTATCAGTAAATAACATCAATTTTGACCTTTACCTCACAAATCTATTGTATGGCTTTAGAAGACTTGAAATATGTATGGACAATTTTTATGGTGGTTTTTGTGATTTTTGGAGCTTGACAGTCTCGGTCACCATTCACTTTCATTCTAATGAAAACATCACAAACTTTGAGTTCCATGGAAGAGTGAAATTCTAGAAGAGGGTGAGTAAATGACAAAAAACATTCCTTTAAGCAGCTGTAATGTTTTCTCTCTGCATTAAAAATAAGTAATTTTTGTTACTGTTTTCTTAAGGTTGTGTTTTGAGGAACCAGCAAGCCTGAATTGTTATTGTGAATAAACTGACTGGAAAATCTTGAAGACTGCATGAGCTCATTTCAGGAATAGTTTATACATATTAACCACAGTCTTGGTGCAAATTTGTTTAACTTGTGGAACCTAACAATAGAGTCTCTGTGGAGACTTTGCTAGAGATGAATAAACCCACCAACATCTGTGTGTGTATGGACGGTTGGGTCTCTTGGTTCGCAGATAGTGTTGTTAAGGTGCCTGGAGTGAATAAGAATCTTGCTTTTTCTCCTACTTCTAGAGAGACAACCTTCACCCCAGGGCCTGAATATCCTCTATGCTCCTACAATGACAAACCCCATGTAATGTTCTCTTTTAAAGAGTGCATGGCTTAGGGGCTGTGGAGATTGATAGCGATTGTCACATACAAAATATATATCTAGGCTATCAAGGCAGGCAGTCTTATCTGCCTTATCTTGTCAAGTAAAGGGCAACGTGTCTCATTTGAGTAAGATAGAGAGCGTAAGCATGTTCGGAAACCTATTTGCTAGAGATATGGCTCATAATTTAGCCCTAAATAATGGATATAAATTATTTTGATTTGATACCCTGTTTGTAGAGCTTATATCTTTGAAATATTTGAAAGTTTCATTAGATTATTCAAAACTTCAGACAAGCTGGTTCTTCAAAAAGTCCTTTGATCAAAGTCGTACTTTCGGTAGGCCTCCAAACTGTATCGTTCTCCTTGTATAATTACCCCAAAAGGCATGTTTTCAATTTCCTTGTAAGAATCAGGGTGAGAGTGATCTTGTCCAAAAAGCATAATGAGGTTGAATCTGTGCCTCTCAGTGCCCTTTTAACAAGACTTCAACCTGTACATTACTAGACAGACATTTCACCATCCTTTTTGTTGGACAGAATCTTCCTTATTAACGTAATATTAATGTTGGTGCCATGTGTATGTAAAGGTGTCCCAATTATGTTCCTGAGCTGCTCTGTCTTCCTCTAAAACATTGCATAAGTATGACTTCTTGGAGACAACATGACCTTTATTTCATGGGGAAAAAATATTTATGATGGAAAGTACAAGCAGTGCTCGGGTGGAAATGCTTACGCCTTCAGATGCGAGAGAGGCTAAAGATGAAAGAGTTTGTCGAGGGGAACATTGTAGCACATTTAGTTCCAGTCTAGAGCTCCTGAACTGAACTCATCAGCTCTTAGGTGCCATTTAATTGGCTGGGAGAAGTTATAATAAGGATTCTAGTTCGTTCTTTGTACTATGGTCCTTCGATTCTCTCGTGTGTTTTTTTTTTATCTATAAATTTTTTTCTGGTGGTGTCTTGTCATCAGGGGAGTAGGCAAAGACTTGAAAATGTTGATTGTGTTGGGGCTTGACTCAACAGCTTGACCCATTAATATTTATTAGGTGATGTAACTTTATGATAGTAAATTTGGTATATTCTGTCATATTAGCCTATATCCACTGTCATGTAATACTGTCTTGAGTAAATTCTGTGTTGTCAGTCCAATTTATTGGATTCGCTGGATGTACCTTTTACAGCTTACCACTCGTACATTCGTTCAGTGCCTGCCTTGTCATTGATTTTTCCATAGTTTTTTTTTTTTTTATATTTGAGAACGCCTTACAGCTTTATTCCCAACAAAGTTTGGAGGAGACCAATTGTGTCCATAACTAACTGAAGTGATCCTTGGGTAATCTTTCTCTCATATCAACTATTTTGCTGTGCATCTAGGCTACACAGTTACCTTTCCTATCCCTGGGTTTTAATTGCTTCCCCCTGATGATGACATTGATTAATCCTCTGCAATGCTGGAACAGGTTCCCAGAGGTTTCTGAGCAATTGTAGTGTGCTGCAAGACCCAGCCAAATGAGTTCCTTTAAAATGATGTAGAGATTAGCACACAATATCTGAAACTAATGGAGGTGTTTGAGCATAATAAAACAAATATGAAACAAATGCTGTTTCAAATGCTCATTAATCAGGAATGGGTGTTTCTTTAAATAGACCTTCAGCAAAGTGCATTATCTGTTGTTTATGTTTGTAATTAAATAATCAAAATGTAATTTAACAGTATTAAGTCATTAGACAGGTTTACCCAGATGCTTGATTCTATACTGTCTGGACTGTAAGCAGTGTGATATCTGGTCTGTTCAGTGTAGATAACTTTGTTGATTATGGCAAGAGTGATTTAGTTATGTTGCGTCTGTTTAGTGGGTATAATTGCATAGACCATGATACTACTGTAGTGGTTAGTAATATAAATAACTTGCATAAGGGGAAATTATATAAATGGGAATGTCAAAACTTACGATACTGATGTTGTATCAAAAGGAACGGTAATAAAACCAAAAGTAGATTTTTTTATGAAATATTATAGATTCAAAGTGAAAATAGACAAACTGCTTTAGCAAAGAGTTGTTCAGGAAAGGAACTACTCCTTTTGCTCATCTTAATGCGTAGAACTACTTAAAGATAGTTTACTCAGAAACTGTCTTTAACTGATTTAATAATCTCCTGAAATTTCCATAGAGACTGAATGACCACTGATACTGTACTCATTCACACAAGTAAAATGTCACTTCCACACTTTAAAACCCATGGGAAGACCAGCTGTGAGCTCAGCGAGGAAAAACTTAGGACCTCTCCATTGATACTCAGAAACTTGTCTGATCTAATGACAAGAAAACATCATCTGGTGTTATTTCATGCCAAATAATGATGAAACTAAATGTGACTAGTTAATTTAAACCCAAACCTGACATTTGTATTTAAATTAACTAGAGGAAATGGCAGGACTCTAATGCATAGTAGCTTAAAGGGCTTTTTTATTGAAAAAAAAAAAACAAATAGAAAACAAAACTACCCCAAAATTATGACATGCTGAGCTTGAGCAAGGAACTGACTGGAATCCACATGAAACATGACCGACAGAGACCTAACAGGGGACATAAACACAAGCAACATCCCACAATGAACTGGCACCAGACAGAGCACAAAGTGAGATTATAAAAGGAGAGAAATCAGGAGGAAAATGAGGAAGGCAGGTGAAACCAGTAATCAATTAGGTAACAAGGCAAGCGAGAGAGCGGTGTTATTACTGAAGACAAGACAGACACAAATGCACACAATGCAAGGAAATGAGAAAATACAAAAACAAGTGCACTCACATAAAGAGACAAAACACAAGTGTCTGGCCACAGAGTAAATAAACCAAACCAATTGAAGTGGCTGAATCCAAACACAATACATGGGACATGTACATGTCAGGGCTCTGCCATAAAGGGGAAAATCCAAAACAAAAGGCAGAACCATGACCCTACCCCCTCTCAAGGGGACATATACCAGACATCACTAAACTAGACAGAAAAACAAAAATAAAAAGCGTGTTGGTGGCTGGCGCCATCGGAACAGACCAGGGTGGAGCCAGTGGAACAGACCAATTGGGGGAGGGAGGGGGCTTCAGGTTGGGGGGTGGATTCAGACGGCCTGAGAAGATGGTCTAGGAAGGGGGCTGGGTCTGGTGGCCTGGAAGGTGGCTCAAGGTAGGGTGTAGGGTCAGGTGCCCAGATAAGTGGGTCCAGAAAGGGGGCAGGTGGCCTGGGAGGAGGCTTGAGGACAGGGATGAGGTCAGGCTGGGTGGCACTGGGAACTGGACTGGCTTGTCGACAGTCACAGGAAACTGGACAGGATTATCGACAGACTCAGGGAACGGGACGGGCTCAGGGAATGGTATGGACTTGTCAACAGCCGCAAGGAACTGAACAGTCTCATTGACGGCCACAGGGAACTGGACAGGTGGCTCCAGTATGGGAGCGAGCACATACGGCTCCAGGACGGAAGAGAATTCAAACAGGGAAATGACCTATGTGGCCATGAGCATTGGCAGTGACTGGGTAACAACCTCCATGGCCGTGAGCACGGGCAGTAGAAGGGGAAAAAACCTCTGTGGATGCTGGCAGGGGAACGGCCTCCGTGAATGCTGGCAGTGGCAGGGGAACTGTCTCCGTGGCCATGAGTGCTGGCAGCGACTGAAGAGTAGGGGCCCTTCTCCTCCTCCTCTTCTGGGCGGCGAGAAACATTGCTGCAGTAATGGCCACCTGGCGATCGTCAGTGGGTTCAGGCTGGGAGAGTGCAGCTGAGCCTTTCTTCTCCTATGCTTAGGAGTTGTTGGAGGTCTGGGGACCCCATCGTCAGAGAGGGTGACAGTGAAACTGTTGCTTCTTGGGGGCTGGTTATAGTCGTGTATGACCCAATGAACCTGATGTGACTGATAACTAACAAACCCCTCGAACGGCAGCACCCCCAGACTTCTCATATCTCAAGCACCCAGGTGACTCTCTAAGTAGGTGTTAAAAAGGTCCTTGAGAGTAGTGTCGTTGTAGTTCGACCGTTCACTATTCTGAGGAACTCTGCTTCAAAAACCCTCATGTCCGTCTCCCCCTGACAGAGAGAACGATGTCAGGCAAATTATGCTGCTTCAGGATCAAGCATAGAGACTTATCAACCACTATTAAATCATGAGACCACTGAATAGTTTACCTCACTGTGATTATACTTGATACAGGTTCACACGTTTCTCAAAGCAACACTAACTCACCCAGGGTAACCAAATAAACAAAAAAAAAAAAAAAAAATTTTATAACATAAAACAACATATTTAACATTAAGATGAACTCGAAACATAACTATAACCCCAATTACTTTTAAATGTTAGTTAAAAAAAGGCCCAAACATTCCCAAAAACCTACACAGACCTACCTCATTAATTATTCAAACACAACAGCCAATAGCAAGTCCCCAAGCAAAATCATCAACATACGTTACTGCATATTCCTGATAAGGACTGTAATTCTATGTAGATTTAACACCTGACATTTTATTAATATAGGTAAACATTCAATTTTGCCCTTTGCAAAAATGCAGAGGTCTGATTGGTCCATCTAATCACTGATCTATTGTACATAGGCCCCTGGCCGACAGTGGCTAAATTGTGGTTAGTAGACAGAAATTAATAAATGTGGATGAGGGCACACTGGATAATTAGTTGTCACTGCCATTCTGTGTTATTTGTAGACGCATGTGAAACTATAAGGAGATGCTCCATTATATGCCATTAAAAGTCCAAATGTAGGTAGGTAGTTTATGTAGGTAGTTACAACTTACATGATTTGACTTGCGTGATAGTCGTAGAATGACCATATGCTGTTTGAACAATGTTAACAAGCAAAGAAAAATAACAGTGTTTTACATTCTCTGTTGGTTTTGTGTTATTCTTATTTCCAGATTTTTTTATCTTCATATCATTTATCTTCATTCACAGTTAGACAAGATTGATATATAAGATCAGTCATGAAGTAAACAGCATTAGACAAAGTAGAATAATGAACAAATATTGTTTTGTATCCTATTATTGGGGAAGATGAAATTACTTTGTCACAATGTCGAATGCAATATGCTGCTTTAAAAACAGTTTAAAACACAGGGCATATTGTGCTTATTATTAGTGTTATTATTATCATCATTATCAATGGCTTAACAGACAGAATTTTATTTTGTTGAAAAAAATGTTTGAACAGCAATTTGTGTGAACTGAATATTATTACAAGCACATAGCCAGACTCTCTCCGTGGAAGCAGATTTAAATCTTTTTAGTTTGTTTGCGTCAATATTTGGCAACAGTTTTTGACTAATATTTATGTAGATAAATAACTAATCACCGTGATTTTGTCAGTCTTGGAAGATGTTCTGGTACAAATTGTGTGTATAACACACTCTTCATACTGACTACTTAATGTTGGTGTGATGATGTCACAACCAGCCTGTTTGAGGGCCCCCCACTTCAAAACTGGTTGTGGTGCGGTGACTACTTCACATGTAAATTTAGTATCACTCTTATGTTTTAAGGAATGTGCATTGTGCAATTAAATGAAGTACTCAAAATAATGTTTTAATAATAATTTTTAAATGAATACGTTTCCAGCATTAGTAACCTCTTGTTATAAGACATCCAAGTTATAAGAAAGACAAATAAAGAGCTTGCTCTGTGTTAATATGATAACAGGATGTTGAAATGCAAATTAAATGTGTGCTCTTATAAGTTCTCAGAACAGACATGGTGTAAATTAAAATATACTGTATATATATATATATATATATATATAATGTATAAGTACACTTGTTAGGTGCTTGTTTACATCTACAACTTGTTTTAAGATTTTATAATTTGTTTGAACAGTGTTAAAAGCAATTGTCATAATGTTCTTCAAGCACAAAAAATTACAAGTAATGTGAAGAACATTATGACAATTGCTTTTAACACTGTTCAAACAAATTACAGAATCTTAAAACAAGTTGCAGATGTAAACAAGCACCAAACAAGTGTACTTTCTTAAAATACTCTATATTTGAACAGTGTATACTTCTAATTGCATTTGTAAAAGCTATACTACTTTACCACTTAATTTGTAATCAAAGTTTCTCTGGGTGCATTTGAAGAAAGCATGAAATAAATGCAATTACATGGTACTTTCAATTAGTACCTAGATATGTTCATGGATTTGTAGTATACTTATCATGAAATAAATGTATTGTAAATACTATTTGGTATATAATATTTTCACTAGGTTTGCTACCATTTGTTTGATATTTTCTACAGGGAAATTAAGTTATTGACAACATTATCACTATAGCAGATTTTATTTATTTTTTTAATTATAAAGTAGGTCATATTATACATTTCTTTCAGGGTCATATGAGATGTGGGATCCACTGAAATAGGTGCCGGATTCAATTCCTGTTTGTTTCAAATCACATTAAGTCCTGTGTTTACCTATTTCAGGCCCTTGACCTAGGGTTATCTAAATGTTAAACTCAGTTCTGCAAAACCCACAAAATGTGCATTTGCTGCCACCAAGGTCAGGTGGTTAAGGAGTAGGGGTGCTGTGGGACTCCAAATTGAAGTAAATGAACAGCAGAATTAGGTTACCATCTAGAAATGACCATCGTTTAGTGGTTAGTACTTGTTTCTTTGAGCAAGACACAGGTTCGAATCTGGCCTGGGTTGTGTTCTGATCCCCACTCTTTTCCCTTTATAATTTCCTGTACCTTCCCTATTTTCTCAATCAATAAAAGAAGCAAAAAATCCTAGCAAAGAGAAAGTTTACCTATATGCTGAATTATTTTCTTTTGTATCCTACAGCTAACATGCTCTGGCCCACTGAAAAACTGAATTTGAATTTAAATCACAATTTACATCTAATATTGTTTGCAAAAAACCTGCGCCCTTTACTTTCAGTACTTTGATTTAATAATCTCCTGAAATTTCCACAGAGACTGAATGACCACTGATAATTTACTCATTCCCACAAAATGTCACTTCCACACTTTAAAACCCATGGGAAGACCAGCTGTGAGCTTAGAAAAACTTAGGACCTCTCCATTGAGCTCGCCTCTTGAGTATATCTTTCTGCTAAAGACCAGCTTAGAGCAGAATTAATTTCATAGCCATAGCCTACTGTTCACCAGCAAACCTAAGCCAAATAAAATGGGCAATATGTTTTTGTTGTGGTCTTCAAGTTGGTTGACTAATGTAGTCTTGATCATTAAACTAGACAAGAAGCCTGGCGGGGACACCAGCTTTATCCACAGCAACTTATAGTGCATCCAATTTATACATTTTACCAATATTTGTGTACCCTGGGAATTGGTACCCATGCTCTATCAGCCGAGCTACAGGACCATCAAACTATTGCTCTACCTATTTTCAACATATGCTGGTCTTTTCTGCAGCGTTTACTCCTTCAGACAATTTATTTTCCTTCTTCAGTAAAAAAAACAGTTCTACTTTCAGTAATTTTGTGGTAAAAGACCTTAGGCTGATCCCACAAACTGGCGATAAGTGTCAGAGAGTGATAAGTCACCCCTCACACAGAAAGCTCCTCACTTCTCCCTCACCTGCCTGTCTAATCTCTGCCACCATTTTGTGTTTTCACTGTACCAAGTCGTGGCACCTCTGTTTTCCCACTGAAGTGCTAATTGTCTTATGAAAGCCCTAACCCCCCTTTGTATTGATTGATCCATAATGCATTCTCTGTTACGCAAATGCAATGTGGTTTAATGTGGCCCTTGGTGCTAATGTGGTAAAAACCAGGAAATTAAAGAAGAATTACTGTGTATTTGTGGGAGAGACCTGTACTTAAGCTAAAAAAACAAAACAAAAAACAGGAAAAGATTGAGACTGAGGCAAAGAAAGTGAGGGGTTGTATTGAGAAAGGAGAGAGGAAAGGAGGGTTGTCAGATGATCAGATACATTGCTGAGCTGCGGCTGTGTGTTTACGGCCGGGTCCCTAGGGTATCGCACACAGGGCTATGGTTTTCAGAACATCAATCACCATGCACACACACACACACACAAAAGTCCTCATACACATACACTTACCCGGACACACTACTCCTCCTTCCTCGATCCACATTAATATGCAGTCTGAGCTTGTGGAAGCATCAACATGCAACGGTCGTTGTTCCTCTTAATATCAGAGTCAATTTTCCATGTTTCCTCCAATTTTGTTTGGCCAATTAAGACATAATCAAAACATTAATGAGAACTTTTTTCTCACTAGCGCTACAATCAATCACACACCGCTTACTCCCAAGAAAATACTTGATATTAAGACGAAAATGTATTTGTAACATTGTGAGTCTGTACAATAGGTTTTAATCACAACATCAGGTCTCTCAAGGGATGTTCAATGTGAATGTCAAATTTATTTATAAAGCACAATTAACAATATTTGACCTATGTGCTGTACAACCACATATACAAAAGATTACAAACAAATCCACACAATACAACTCTAAGGTTGATTATAAGCCATTGAAAAGAAATAAGTTGCTTAAGTAAAGCGTTTTATACACTTTCATACAAATCACAGTACAAGGGTTGATTATGACTTTAAAAACACATATTTTTCACTCTATTATTCACACACTGCTATGTTATTATATCGAAACACTTTTACTCTTATAACATTATCGGTTACGTTTAGGTGTTGGTTTAAGGGTGTTTGTTTGTTTTATTTACCTCTCATTTGCTTTTAGGACGCTATCGGTTAGGTTTAGGTTAGGGAGGTACGCTTAACTCATTAAAATAAAATATTCTATATAACATTCACCTTGGACATTTCACTGGGAAACTGCTGCAAAATGTGTTCCCCTGTCATGTAATTTTCATGAGATCAGGCTGATCTGTAAACATCCCTTGAGAGTTAAAACATTTAACTGAGAATGGTCTACAATAATGTCAACTACGGATAATTTTACTCCAGATTTTACCTTTTTTTTTTAAAGAGATGTGTTTCTTTCTATACCCCTGCAATCATCCTCCATCCCTGCAAGCAGAGTTTTGTGTAATTAGAGGCTGAAACTACAAAAAGTTACTCAAGAATTAAGCCAATTATATCATTCTCATGAAGATTAATAGAGATGTGGGAATAGCCAAGTGGACCCACCGTGGAGATGGTTTAAGCATAGAACAATTGATTTATAATGGTAATTAGAGCCCCAAACATTTTACCGTGTTGACTGTTGTTTTATTGATCTGTAGCATATGTGTTCCTGGTGAGCACTGCATCTGGGAGTTTGGGGATTTTCTGGATCTGGTCACAGTGGCTGAAGGTGTGCCAGGTGACTGTTCTAGGAAAAGATTCTGAATGTTTGAAAATTTGATGTTTTCCTGGCGTTAAATATTAATATTTAATAATTAGTCTTCAGAGTTTCCATTTTCAGGTTAGAACTAAATGTTTTGAACACCTATAATCAAATTGAATATGATGTGTTATTGCAATTATTTTAGAGATATGATCACCGTTTGACTAAATTTAAAGGTGAAATGTGTAATTGGCTGTGTCTCGTTTGGAAGGCTGAGTCCTCCGGAGGTCGCATTTGTCAGCCGCATATGTCATCGAGGCTGTCTCGTTTCATTTATTTATATTTTCTTATATTATTATCTATTGTTAATACCTTTTTATGCATATGTATTTACATTTATACAACTGTTAACCTTTTTTTGCATTCCCAATAAAAGAAAAATATTAAACAAAAAATTAAACAAGACATTGAAAATGTAAGAGATCGACAAATGTGACCACCGGAGGACGTATCTTTCCAAACGACACACAGCCATTGTTAAGTTTTCCCCAAGGAATCTTATTTTGAAAAGACTCTTAGTTTGAAGTTTTGTATCTTCCTCTTATGTCTGTCTTCCTGTTCATTGCCCTAATTATATCATAGGTGTTCCTCTTTGTCTTGTTAGCGCACGCGTGTGTATGTGTGCGTGCGTGCGTTCATGCGCAGCATACTGTTGTAGAGTTTATTTACCTTCTTTGTTGAGTTCGCCCTAAAATGAAAATTGTCATAATTTACTCTTTTAATTTTACCACATGTTGTTCCAAACCAGTATGACTTTTTACTTATGTGAAGCACAAAAGGAAATGTAAATACGTTTTGGGGTCTATCAATGCCTTCAGAAGACTTGGAATATGAGTCACGAGCCACGTTTTCCTAGGCTTTAAAATGAAGCATTATCCACTGCCATTGTATTGAAAAGTTGACCCTCAATATGCATTAAAACATCTTCTTTAGTGTGCCACATACGAAATACAGTCATACAGGTTTAGAATAACAAGAGGATGAGTAAATAATTACAGTATTTTGGGTAAACTTTTCCTTTAAAGAATCTTTTATAAGACTAGCTATGCAATCATGAACTGTTTGTGGACAAAGCCATTCTGCACACAATTACACAGAAGATAGCAAATGCATGTACTAGAAATGTAAATGTACTTACTGCATCTGCAAAATGTGAAAATGTTTTCCATTGTTTGATTAATTTATTGGTTGGTGGATTGATTGAATCATTCATTGATTGGTTTGCAAAAAGCTTGTTATTTCTCACCAAAGTTCCTTGTTTTTACTTAAAAGATAATAAAACAGACTGGAAGGCTCTTAGATTCCAAGAACACAGGATGAGATGTTACTATCCTTGTGCAAGCAATTCCAAGAGTTCATGAACAGTGAGCCTGGTGAAATTTGGGGAGCGCATCATCAGTAGTGTACCTTTGGTTCCTAGGGTGTTTCGGCCTTTCACACTATACACCCTCCCCAAAGGCGGCCAGCAACAGGGTGATCAATCCTATGCTTGCGTCCCATTCCCAATTAGTCATAGGAGTTGCCTTGTTGTTGATAGCCAACATCCCATGGGACTATGCATGGCAGGGGCGTCCTCCTCCCTGAGTCAAGCATTGTTGACCACATACCTCCTGGCCCTCTCACTTCGGGGCCCAGCTGGGGTCTCTCCTCTTCATCCAGAGCCACTGACTGCTGCCTTCTGCCGCCTCCGACACAGCTCTAATTGCCGAACGCTGGCTCTGGCCCTTAATTCCCAGGTCTCTAAGCAGTCTGGTTGTAGATGTTGCCACAAAACCTCTGCAGCCTACCTCCACTGGTCAGACTTCTGTGTTCCAGCCATGATGCCGTGCTTCGGCAGCTAGATTGGCACAGCGCAGATGTTTTCGCTCATAAGCCTCATCTACTGTGTCCTCCCAGGGTACTGTGAGCTCAATGATGAAGACCTTCTTGAGCGAACGGGACCAGAGCACCATGTCAGGTCTTAAGGAAACACAAGTTGCCGGCCAATGTCAGCTAGCATTGCAAGGGCCTAGCGCAGCTGGTCTCGCTGTAATGGTGTAGAGCCGCTCTTCGGTGGTTTAGCCCCTTCGCGGACAAAGATCGTCCGTAAGGGGTGTGATGCTGCTGGGGGTGATAGGGAGTTGGTGGCAGCTCGCTTGTCCTACAGGGTGGACGCAAGGTTTTTAAGGACTTGGTTGTGACGCCAAGTGTAGCGTCCTTGGGTGAGGCTTGTTTTACACCCTGTGAGAATGTGCCTGAGGTTGGCTGGCATGGAACAGAGGGCACAGTCCGGATCTTCACCATACCATTGGTGAAGATTAATTGGTGTTGGAAGGATGTCATATGTTGCTCTGATGGAAAAGCTCAACCGCCTCGCTTCCATGGCCCACAGATCCTTCCAGCTGATCTTCCTCTTCTCAAAACGGTACCATCGAGTCCACTGTCCCTGTTTGGCAAGAGAGACTGCCTTGGCCCAACTTGCAGCCTCCTCCTGATGGCGTACTTCCTGCACTACCATTTTCCGCCGCTCTGGTGCAGTGGCCTTACTCCAAGCAGCGCGGCTAGTTAGCCCAAGGCCTCCTCTCCCTTGCTGAACATGACCCACAATGTCAGCATGTCTGAGGGCTGCTGTTGCCTCCTGGACTGCTTTTCCTGGCCTCCATTTGCACCCAGTTGCCAAGGTCGGCGCGTTGTTGCTCACCACTGGATCTCGAGATTCATTCAGTGTCATATGGAGCCTGGTTTTTGCACACTTGAATTCCTCTGTTAGACTGGTGAGTGGCAGCTTGAGGACACCATCTCCATAGAGGCCTATGGTGGTAAGGCATCGTGGAACTCCGAGCCACTTCTTTAAGTAGCCTGTGACTACTCTTTCCATCTTCTCCACTGTTGAGATTGGAACCTCATACACTGCTAGGGGCCACAACACCGGGGTAGGAAACCAAACTGCAGACACCAAGCCTTTAACTTTCCAGGTAGCTGGGTGTTGTCGATGGACTGGAGGCTACTACTGATGTCTTTGCGCAGCTGTTGCACCTGGTCTTTGTCCTTCATGTTTGCATCATACCACCTTCCAAAACTTTTTACTGGCTGCTCAGACACTGTTGGGATTTGGTCATCTCTGATGAAGAATTTCAGGTCAGAGAGCACTCCCTTCACAATCGAGATGCTGCGTGACTTGGATGGTTTAATCTTCATACGGGCCCAGCTGATGTTCTCCTTGAGTTTTCTGAGCAGTCTCCTGGTGCATGGGACAGTGGTGGTCAATGTTGTAATGTCATCCATGTAGGCTCTGAGTGGAGGGAGGCGGAAGCCAGAGTCGACTTGCTGTCCACCAGCAACCCATTTTGAGGATCTGATGATAACCTCCATGGCCATTATGAATGCCAACGGAGAAATGGTACATCCCACCATTATACCTACATTCAGGCACTGCCATGAGGTGGTGAAGCAGAATGGCAGATCCTGGAAGTACGACTTCACCAGGGTTGTGATGGTGTCCGGTATGTAGAAAAATATGATGGCAGACCACAGGAGTTCATGGGGCACAGAGCCAAATGCATTGGCGAGGTCGAGGAAGACTACATGGAGGTCCCTTTTTTCCACCTTGGCCATTTGGATCTGGTGCCAGATCATGCTGGAATGTTCCATGCAGTCAGAGAACCCTGATATTCCTGCATTCTGTACAGATGTATCGACGTACGCATTCCTTTGCAGGTACTCGGCCATCCTCTGGGCAATGACCCTAAAGAAGATTTTACCCTCGACATTCAGTAAGGAGATTGGGCGGAATTGGCTGATGTTCACTGCATCCTTCTCCTTAGGGATCAGGACCCCGCCTGCCCTACGCCACACTTTGGGTATTATCTTCTTTTGCCAAGCTGTTCTCATAAGCCTCCAGAGGAACCTCAGGACGTCTGGTGCGTTCTTACACACTTTGTACGGGACTCCATTTGGCCCCGGGGCTGATGCTGTTCTTGCCCGTCGAACTGTGTTTTCCACCTCTTTCCATGTCGGAGGGCTGGTCTCAATATGATGTTCCGGGGGTTCAATGGGTGGGATATCTGATGGGATGGCCAGATGTTCATGTCGCTTTGAGTCAAAGTTTGTTGTTCTCAGGTGCTCCTCTAGGTCTTTCTTTGTTGTTTTTAGGGCTCCTCTTTTTTCCTTCATGAAGAGACTTTTAAGGAACTTGAAGGGATCTTTTTAGAATAGAGTTCTAGTTTGTTCTTTCTTCCTTCTGCGTTTCCGTAGGTTCTCTGCTCTACGGAGGGATGCCATCCAGGTTTTGATGTCAGCCTGAAGTGCCTCTATGCCCTCCTTTTCCACTTCCGAGGCCTTCTTCCACTGTTTCTTAAGCTGTCTCCTTTCTTGAACGAGGCGCTTGATTTCTTGTTGCCTCCTGGAAACTGGTGGGGTTGGAATATTTCTCCTGCCTTTTGCCTCTTGCACTCCAAAGCTTTCTGCCCCATACTCATAGATGATGTCCCCCATCCTCTCCAACTTCTTCTCCACTGTGCCTCGAAGTTTCTCGAGGGTCAAGGTAAGGTCAGTATTCACTGTTTCCCACAACTTGTTGTCACTGGCGCCAGGCCACTTCACATACGGTCTGTGCCCTGGTAGTCTCCTCTCGACTACAGGTCTGGGAGGCAGGGTGAGTTTCACTCCTGTTGTTGGTTCCACCTCAGTTGTTACTTCGGTGCTTGAGTTTACGTCCTCCATGACAGTGGTACTGATGCACAGCAAACTATGGTTTGTGTCCAGTTGCTGTGCTTCATTCGACTGATTTGATCGCTTTCGCAGAAAGTAATCAATGCGAGGCCTCTGTCTCTCTTTACCCAAACACCCCTTCTTCCCCTGGTGGATCCTCAACCCATGGTGTGATGTAACTTTCCTCCAACCACAGACACATACCTGCATCTGTTTGTGGCCCGCTGTTACAGCGGAACTTGTGACAGTTGCTGCGGTGTTCTCTTGTGCTGTGCTCTCATTACTCATAGTCGTTTCCGGTCCAGTCATTACCATGTTGTCAGCCGATGAGTCATCTTCCGCCCCCGCTCTCGCAGACTCTAGGGGTATTGTCATATGTTGACTTTCTGTAGCTAAAGTGGGTGTTTCCAGCATACTGCGAAGCATGGGAAACTACAGAAATGGGAAGCTAACCCATGACTGTACCAGTGGGGTCTATTCCCTCCTGCCAGCCGTCTCTCCGTGCCGCCACAAGGACTTTCCCCTGTTGTCAGCTGATCTTTCTGAGCAGTCACTGGACAAGTCCAGATATGCAGATTCCAAGAACACAGGATGAGATGTTACTATCCTTGTGCAAGCACTTCCAAGAGTTCATGAACAGTGAGCCTGGTGAAATTTGGGGCGCGCATCATCAGTAGTTACACTGTTGCTTTGTTGTGTTTTAACAATGGCCTTGCTCTCATGTTCAGTACATTAAATTAAATTTACAGCCCACTGTTGTTCAACAGCTGTGTAATGATGGAATTAGGTGGAAGAAGGTCAACATAACACTGTTAACTGTCAACTGCCAAGAGAGTCTTTGAGGAGTCTCACATTTTACAGATCACATACAGGCAAAGCCTTCTCATCTCACATCTCTTCTTTCTCTTTAAGAGAAAGTATTTTGCTCAGTCTATTTTAACATCTAATCTTTTTTATTCTCTTTAAATATCTTACTCCTTTGCACCCTTGTTTGTGCTTGTATCAGGTTCTTTATGTGAGTTTATCTCCAACTCTTTTTTTTTTTTTTTGGCCTCTGCTTTATAAGACTCTCAAGAAGATTATTCTATTTTATATTCTAAGGATTAATAGTAGTAGCTTGGTTGTTTGTCAACAATTTATGTTTATCCCTTTTTCTATTTCTTTGTCAATTTTCTCATTCATCTTCATTTCCTTTTCATTGTATTCATTCTTAAAAGGCAGAGGTGATAGCATACACATAGCAGAGTTCAGTATAAATCAGAATGTGTCTCTGGACAAAAGCACAACCAAAAAGATCATAAAAAAACAAAAGCTTTGAGCCATTTCACTTTACTTGCACTTGACCTGTGTACTATTTGTTTTTGTTGGCCTCCAGTGTAGTAAGTGTTTGGAAATGTAGGAGTGGGCAATGCAATGGCTTTAGATTTTATGCCTTTTTTCTTGAATAGTTCTACCAGTCACAGCTCAAAATGTCACTGGTGTCCAATGATGTTTTTATGATTCAATTTTGGATGTAATTTGTTAATTTGCTGGTGTTCCTCCCTCCTGTGACTGCCAGCTTTATCCTTGCAAAACCCAATTATATATTACCAATTTCTTTAAGATGGATCCACTCAGAAAGAGGAAGTGATCACAGACATACTTGAGCATTTGATTGCATTACTGATGAAGATGTCTTTCTGTCAATAAATCCAGTCAGTAAGGCCTCCACCTTATAAGACAAACACCTCCTTTTATCTCACATCTATGAAGTTTAAAGAAAGTTCACCTACTTTTCTTTCTTTCTTGACTACTTATAAGTCAGCAACTTTTATTTTTATAGTCTTCTGCTTGCCATTGAAGTTGTTTAGGCATCACATGTTGTTTTTTATGTATTCATTTATTTTATGTTTTAGATCAAAACACTCGTCAAAGGGTTGTTTACATTTGTAACTATGCCGACGCTGGTAATGACAAAGACATGATGTGATGTGATGAACCCAAGAGAAGTTTATTATAAATCGTGATAACCAGAAACCCTAACAATAAACATGAAGAAAACAAAACATAAACAAGAACGACTTGACTAGACTTGACATAATTTTGTCGGGTCCTTGAAATGTGGCCTGGCGAGACAGGGCATGGGGTTTGGCCTTGCAAGACAAGGCGTTGGGCGTGGCCTGTCAAGACGGGGCGTGGGAACAGGGAAAAGCCAATGGAAAGTGGGGCCCAGAGAGGCTCAAGGGGCAGAAGGAATGGGAATGAGGACCAAGGCGGAGCCAGGTGCAGTAGAGGTGGCCCTGGACTGTGGAGCAGAGGTTTGCTTGTGAAATGGCATGGAGTAGTCTGGGGCTTGGCTGAGACATGGCATGGAGCACGCCCTGGCGTGACGGTGACATGGCATGGAGCACGCCCTGCCATGGCAGTGACATGGCATGGAGCACGCCCTGCCGTGGCGGTGACATGGCATGGAGCACGCCCTGGCGTGGCGGTGACATGGCATGGAGCACGCCCTGGCATACCCAGTCCATACTAATCTGTACTATTTCTCTGTGAGAATGCGTTGATCTTTCTTTTTCTTTCTTTTCTGTTTTATTTCCATTCTAGATGTACTGAATATCCTTTGCCATGCAAAATACATTCATATTGAACAGCATCAAAAACAGCATGGCCTGTCTTGCTGTCAAGCTGACTTTTTAATATTTGTACCAGTACATGTGAAGCAGAAATATTTGTAAACTTCAGTGATGACTTGGTAATTTATATGCCAGATGCAAATTTCAGCAAATAGATGAGTTGCTCTTGGACATGAAGAGCAAATCAAATTGATCTGGGCTGCGTTTCCCGATAACGATTGATCTTTGTGATTAAGAGCATTTTCTATGAGCGATTTTACGAACATTCATTATTTGTTATGTGCGTTTCCCAAAACTGCATTTAACATGAACGTATGTTTTATGTGCTACCTTAAGAGAGAGACTCTGTCCATAAACGTTAAGTGCTGAAATGTGACCGTATAGTGTTGCTCGTCATTGCAACTTCATTATATTTGTGCGGAACTTTAAAAACATTTGTATTTTACCTCACTGGGAATATTTAAACATATTTTCTTAAATGTACAAATTAATTCACCACATAATTGCATTTTGTTTTGCAATCGTTTTGTGCAGAACGATATATGCTTTTTCTTTTACACAATCACTGCTTCGTTCATCAGATGTGCATTTTAATATTTTGTTTTCAAAATTTGCTCTGTGGGTCATGATTAAAGCTTCCAGGATCAGTGAAGACTGGAACTGTGTAGACTGTATGGTCCTGCTAATGACAACAAGCATTAATTGAATATAACAAGGTTCACCGTGTTACTGCGGTGCGCAAAATAAAGAGATGTATATGGATTGTGCACTTTAGGGACATTAACCAATCAAAAGGAGATCTGCTCTTTACTCCCAAATATGATAACGTTAACAGCAATACTACACAATATGTGCGGTATTACACAACGTGTGGTGCGGGCGAGAGCGTTCTTAGGTGTCAGAGAGGAAATGGAGATGATGATGAGGAGCCAATATACTGTACAGATGATTTTCATGCACTGCAGCAAGTTATTGACATTTTTCCTTCTCTCTCTGATTGTAATTTTTATAGTTCTCTGCAACAATCATCCCATCACTTTGTTGTTATCAACTAGTCCACAAATAACTTTTATTTTTTACGTATTATTTTATTTGTTCATTCGATATTGATTAACAATTGTATGCATTAATTATTATTATTATTATTATTAGTCTTGTTGGTTAAAATAAATGAAATAAAACATGTATACTGATATTAAAAGAGCATAAAGTGTATTTACTGGCGTATAAATTGTGTTAGTTGTAATTTTGCATTTATCCTGCAGGTGTCTGCATAAGTCTGTGTCTTCACGATGTTCTTAGAGGTGTACGATTACTCCAGAGCACTCGTTAATCTATGAGTATTTTCAAGAACTACTTAAGTTACAATGCTTTTGGGAAACGGCCGCAAAACTAAGATGAATCGTAAGATGGATTCAACTATCTACTTAGGCTTACGATACTTTTGGGAAACGAGGCCCTGGATATTTTTTTCTGAACACAATGAATAAGATTACTATTTTAGAAATGTGGCTAAGATGGACAGAAGGGTCAGACATTTTTCTATGGAATGAAAGCTTCCAAAGATATCTTCTATCTTTTTCTTTGTCCGCTTTAACACACTATAGCCCCTTCGAGTGCCCTGGGGACAAAAAAATCCAAGCGTTTTTAAATGGTGTGGGACTCACTACCACCAGTATTATCATCCATAATAGCATTGCCACAGTTCAATAGCCACCCAGGCACCCTCTGTCAAGCACACCAGGAAAACACAGGTGGCCACCTGCACTCTGAGACAAGATACATCAGCTATCAATCATCTGCACTCAACCGTATTTAATTAAAGGCCTCAAATGTCACAGAAGAAGGCTAGGGCTTCATCCCTCCCATATGTGCTCAACATTAAGATGTAGAATTGCTTCCACAAAAGCACTATTCAGAGGCATATTTCTAACAATGGAAATTACAGTGCATGCAGAAGTTTGACATAAGTAAATTCAGTATGAGAGGATAATTGCTTTGAACCTTGGAGAGATAAAACTTCATCTGGCTGCTTTGTTGACAGGCTTTCTTTGTGAAAATGGCAGATTTTTGCTGCTTGACAGCAGTGCAGAGTTCCTCTCCTGATGTCTATATTAGTCTCAGTAACTGATGGTGTTGAGTTAAGGATTTGGTATTGCGAGGGTTTGCAAGCTCCTTTTGTTTCTAGCCGGTGGCTTAGCCAGTGAGCTGAGCTTGTGCAAGAGAATGACTGATCTTTTCTCCAGACACAAGAGGAAGCATCAATCATCAGGTCATGCTGTTGAGAGCACCACACTCCACAAGCGTGGCTTGACAAGGGGTTGAATGTGGTCAAGCTGTGCCCAGTAGCTTTTACACAGTGATTAGCTTCAGCACTCTGATCTCTGTTGTGATTGGTCAATGGAAAGACAGTAGGGGTGGATGATAAATCTTGGATATAAATGGGCCCAGAATACACTGGTTTGACCTTAGTGGCATAGTATTGACAATAACTGAGTAATGAGCTACGTAACCACACATTACACATTCACTGGTCTGATTTGATTCACCTGCACATCTAAAGCCAAGTAATTTTCTCTGTGCACATGCTATGAAGAATCTCATAGTAAATTCAGAACATTCTATTTTCATTTGAGTAACTAAACCAGATTTAACTGGGCTCACTCTGAAGAGTATCATGCAATACATTTTTCTTCAGATAATGCATTTTTAAGATCTATCAACCTAATATTTTTCTTCTTTTCGTGATTTGATTTGCTTTGATGGTAGAAATGGATGCCATTTAATATGGATTTATTGCGCAATTGGTTAGTTTTGTGTTAAGGCTGATTAAAGTTTGGACCATGACCTTAATTATTTCTCTGTCAGTCCATGAGAGGAATTGATGTATATTAATATCTAAATTTAGTTATGAATATACATCAGCTCAGCTCAAATGATAATTTTTATAAACTTACACATCCTATGAAGTTTATTATTAACATTATTATTATTATTATTATTATGGATTGCTCACTTGGAGGTTGTAATACACAATTGTAGTCCAGACTAAAATGTAATTAATTTAGTAAAGACACTCCATTTTATTAGGAACGCCTGGACAATTGAAGACTGTACAAATGTAGCCTGGTCAGATTAATTTTGGTCAGAATTTGGTGCCAGCTCCATGAATCCATGGACCCAACCTGCCTTGTGTCAATAGTCCAGGCTGGTGGCAGTGGGGGAATGGTGTGGATAATATTTTCTTGGCACATTTTGGGCAATTTAAACAGCCTGTCTTTGGACAATAAAATGGTTAAAATATTCTAAGCAACCTAATTTAAAGCAAAAAGGGTCATGGGTCAAAAAGGCCCCTCAGTACGACCTTCTGAACTTCCATACTGACTTCTCTTTGAAAGGTTTCCAAAAGACCATCAGATTTGCATGCCTCAAATACTAACACATTTCATCTTAATCCAGGAAAATTCTACACAAAGTCACAGTACTTTACCGATTTAACCTTCTAAAATGTACAGAATGCATTTAAATCCACGATTTATATAATACCTAGGCTTGCTAGGTAATTCTGACAATTGCTTTGAACTGTAGTAACTTGTATAACTGACAAATTAATGATTATAGCCTGATATATCTCTTTAAAATGTGTGTAATGTTTTATCCATGTTGTGTAACCAATTAATTAACCAGTATGATTTGTAACCAGGGATTTTCATGTTTTGTTACCTACACATATAATATCCATGAAAGAATGTCCTGCTTGGTATGCAATGGTTTGCTTAGTTATATGGAGGAAGCTGATGACAATGAATATCAAGTCTCTTGGACCATTCTCAAGATACAAAAGTTTCTGATTAAATATGCACTATTTTTGAGCGGAAGATTTGTAAGACTCCGGAACAAAGGACCGTAAAATCAACTGTTGGAAAGGACAGCCCAGTCGACCATGTGACTCTGAAAAGTTACTTCTGATTGGCGCAGGACACCTTTGGGGATGCGGCCAATTTCAGTTAAAATGTTTCCAAACAGGAAGAACACCCTCAGCTCTTTTCTCTTCTGTCTTCACACGTTTCATCTTCTGCTCGTCTGACTGCTCAGACTTCGCTGTGACTCTTCCCTCGTGGTCTTCTCATGATCTCATCGGAACCCGATCCATGCCATGTGAGGTCCAAGGAAGCTCGGGACTCGACATCCGAGAAAGCTCGTCACTCTCTACGGTTCACACACCCATGAGAAGGCCTCGCTTCAAAGCCAACCTCATCATTCATACAGACAATAATTCTTCGATCTTACAGATGTCCAAAACATCGACGGAACAAACTTTTGACCAAGAACCAAGCAACACAAAGAATGCAAGGAAACACCACTACACACAAGTACATCTCCAGTATTGTGCTCAAAGTGCTGGTGTATTTGTTAAATACTTTGGGTAATCCTATAGCAAATCGATGTAGACTCAAAGAAGGGTAAATTATGGTTCTTCTGGTATTGTCAATTGACTCCATAAGGTTCCTTTTCACTGTATTGATCATTTATTTCACATTCTGTCACTCTTTTCACCAATCTGTCTCATGTATATATGTGTTAGATTAGATTTATGTTTAGAATAGCAATAAAGTTTGTCTGTATTCAAAAATGAATGACTGTGGTATATTTTGATAAATAATCTCATCCCTGTTTCTGAAAAATTTAGCTTCAAAGCTGTACCTAAATATGTGTGATATTATTTGCAATAAGCCATGAGAATAATATCACTTCAATAAGTGAATTAATCATAATTCACTTATTAAAGCTAATTCCTTACAGTATACATTTTTAGCGGACACAACAAGACATTGTATTACTATTTAAATGGTAGAGAACTTATTCAGACGAATCTATTTATTTGGAAAGGACATTATATGTGTAGGTAACAAAACATGAAAATCACTGGTTACAAATCAAACTGGTTAATAATCTATTTATTTGTCATTTATCTAATTTATAATGGTTGTCGAATGTGACTAATTCCATTATACATTTCATTACCTAATAATGTACAATGAGGACAGTTTAATTTAGTTCATAGCTCACATATTTAGAGACCCTAAATTCCCTTCTAAATTTAGCATACCAATTACCATTACACATATTGGTGTTAGTAGACGGGCACATTAACGGTTCCCGTCTAAATTAATCAACCCCCAAATATCCGACATTGCAGACCATGTGCATCTGTATCTGGCAGGCAATGACACACGGGCAGATGATGATGTGATGACGAACCCAGGTGCAGTTTATTTACATAAGTGTACTCCAAAAACCCTAACTAAAAACATGAACATAAACATGAACTAGACTTGACATAACATGACTTGACTATAGCTAAAACAGAACTCTAAACAAGATAATTAAACAATAAACCAATGAAAACAAGACACATAAATATGGAGGGAAAACAGGACATCACATGACCAGACAAGGAAGAGAACAAATTTAAAATAAAAGGACCTGAAGACATGAACAGGACAAAAAATGTCTAAATAAAAGACACAAAAACCAGGAACCAACAGAATAAACCTGACAGCGTCCCTTCATGGCCACAATGTACCTATTTTCTAATGGCTACTTCCAGCATGATAATGCAATTTTGCATGCCACAAAGCAAAAGTAATATCAAACTGGTTTCATAAACATGACAATGAGTTCACTGTTCTTCAGTTGCTTTAGCAGTTACCAGATCTGAATCCAATAGAACACCTCTGGGATGTGGTGGAACGGGAAATTCGCTGTATGAATGTGCAGCTAACAAATGTACAGAAATTACATGATGAAATCATGTCAACGTGGATCAGATTGTCAAAGGAATGTTTCCAACATCTTGTGGAATCCATGCCACCAAGAATTGAGGTTGTTTTGAGAGAAAAGGGAGGCCCTAACCAGTATTGGTATAGTGTTCCTAATAAAGTGCTCAGTGTTGTTTTGTATTATTATTATTATTAAAACATTAAAAAAAAGTTGCAAACCATAAAGTGTTAAAAGTTTTGTTTTACTTTACACAGCTGCCTCACACCTAAAGTTTGTTTTGCACCTTTAGTGTTTTAATTGGTAATTTATCCATCAATCTATAGGACAACAAACCTTTTTGCAGTTTCTGTGATGTTTTTGGTTACAGTATGTTGAAAAGTTGTATAAATGCCATATTAAATCCATACTGTGTAAACATGGGGGGAAATGCTAAGTGCGATTAGCATACCTACTCACTTAACAATTGTTTAGTACTATTATATATAGCATGTTTAACAACAGTTTGTTCCGGTCCTCAAATCTGATTGGACAAGAGACATTCCAAGAGTGCTGATAGCTCAAACCACCAGAACTGGACACTCATACTGTATCACTCCACATGTACAAACTAACATGTAAGAGCAGTGTAGATTTGTGAATTGTCATTCATCTCTGTGACATGAAAGATTTAAACCAGCAGGTGGCCACAAAGACTGTCTTAAGTCTGATATGAGTGAATTGAGCTCATATTGTCAAACTGTGTGTTGTCAATAAGTGTGTTGTCAGTAAGTTAATTAATCCGTAATTGTCTCTCACTCCATGATCGCTTAAATTACTACTACACTTTTGCTGAGAAATAGCGTTAAAAGAACATCTTCAGTATTACTGCCAAACACAGCTGAGAGTCATCACAGATGGAGTAATCAAACACGCTCAGAGCACCTACCTGTTACTTGCCGAGTTGGGAGAAGATGTTAACTTTCAACATTGCGGAGGAGAGTCTGGTTTCTGTGTAGGTGTCAAAATAAAATAGTTCCGTAAGAAAACCACAAAACACTTGAACATGACTGAAATAATCACAGGATAATTGATATAGCGCCTATGGCAGCATCACTTCACGATCGTTGTGGATTACTGCCACATTACAGCTGAGGAATAGAGTTAAAATAACAGCTGCAAGCAGAACAGTTCTTCGCTGTAAGACAGTCCTTAGTTTTTCCCTACTTATTAATATATGTAATATATGTCCATTGAACAGTTGAATAAAAGCATTTTACTTTCAACTGACTTTGATTTGTAATATTTTTTGTTTAACTTTTATTCCATATATCCTTAATTCTTCACATTCATGATTAATTCATTGGAATACTGAAACCTTATTGGTTAAAGCAATTTGTAAAGCTGTTTTGGAAAATATGTATTGTGAAAAGTACAATACACATAAAATGCAATGAATTTAACTGTTAGGCTAATTAGTATTGGCTTACTGATGAAAGCAAATATAAAATAAGTGTGACCAGTTGTTGTTAAAATTATTCCATAAAATAAGAAAATAATGGCATACTGCTTTAAATGCTCCCATGTAATTTAATATAATAGTAAGACAATGTTTCGACCACTTGGGTCTTCGTCAGGCAGTCAAAATCATCAGGTATTCCATACTCATTCCACTGAGAATATGTCTAGACACATACTAATTCACAAAAATTTGTTTAAAATAGATTGTTCTAAAATCAGTACCACAGTATTTTGAAGGAATGGTCCCTCCAAAAATAATATCCTGGGTTCCTGGGTTAAGTCTTGTGCCAGCTGCAGTGGGGGTGGAAGTTGAAGAAGCATTACCTGAGAGAGGTTAGGAATCATCATCTCCACTCATGCAGAGCATGCTTTTAATTAAATTACCCAGGCACCCATGCACAGCCATGAGGGATTGGACACACTCTGTCAGGTCACAGCAGTTGAATGTTGGGCTGGACCACTTGTTCGCTATCCTGAATTACTGAATGAGTCTGTGCTTGTGAAGCTAGAAGGAAACTAAAAAAAAGTACTTGCTGCTGTAACTGTGATACTTTTTTGGTATAGGAGTTTTGGGATGAGGCATTTTTGTATTTAATTTTTTGTGAACACACTGTCCAAAGTTTGATACACTGTAGCTATTCTTGGAAGTATGTTGACTGAGTTTGTCTAGACAATAATTTTGATTCTCAGTACAAGACTGTATTTTTTCTGAGGCTACTATGATAAATGTCTGGCAGAAGTAGTTGAAATCAACTGGTCTCTTTGTTTTCCTTCTGTAGGAAGCATTTTGCCATTCATTGGGTGTCTGACTGTGAATCTATTCATTGTTCTCTTGTATGCTTATAGCCAGGTTAAATGCAGTACTTTGCAAGAAAGCAGGACAATACAAAGCAGAACTAAATATAATAGGCTTGTTAGGATACCAGAAATTTTAGTTGTAAGATTTGTAAAAGTGTAAAGGAAGTTACAAGCGTGATCAAAATATTTCCATCCACAGAGAGAGCGCAAATTAAACTGCAAGTGTAAAAAAAGTTGCAAGTGTAAGAAAAACGTTTTGCAATATTTTAATGCATTGCATATGTGCTATTATTCATATATATTGTACATCTGTAATTTCAAATTAAGGCAAAGTACATTTTATCTGTATTGTTCTGACTTCATTCTTAGACTTGTGGCACTGGTTTTATGATTAAACAATATGCAATATGCAAGCAAAGAAAGGGTGTTATGGACTGACTGATATTGAAAATATTTTCCAGAAATAATCCAATATACATTGTTTCCGTCTTCTCTTTTGTTGCACTCACACTTTTGGCACAACTTTCTCACTCAAAAGAGTTTTGCAAGTGCGAGGGGAAAGGCCTGCCTGTTTCTTTTATAATATAATAATGTATCAATTGTCACACATTATACATACATTTCTGCATATACATGGTGAAATTATTTATTTTTCACATATCCCAGCTAAGCTGGGGTCAGAGTGCAGGGTCAGCCATGATACGGCGCCCCTGGAGCAGATAGGTTTATGGGCCTTGCTCAAGGGCCCAACAGTGGTGTCTTGGTGGTGTTGGGCTTGAACCCCTGACCTTCTGGTCAGTAACCCAGAGCCTTAACCGCTGAGCCACCACTGCTCTCATACCAGTCATATTAGGTTTTCGTTGACCAGTTTACTTTGATATTGGTTTAATAACATGACAGACCGCTTCTTCTTCATATGGAACAGTGACGTTCCTCTGGGGGAATGGTATCTTTCCTCTCTTAAATATAAAACTTAAACATTAAAGCACATTATTTTATTGTGTGCAGTGTTGAGCTGACACCATTTCTTTAAATAAATATGAGTCTCAATCTGGTGTTCAAATATATATTCTTGATGGATGGATGGATGGATGCATCTATCAAAAAAAAGACACAATAAGCATAAAGAGTAAAAACCTTTACGGTTAACTTTTAATGTTTAGAGAGTTTAGTTTTATGACCTAATTTTACTATTTTGTTTTCTGCTGAGTTCAATGATACTAGCCAATTCCACTCATCCATCCAAGTGCCATGCCAATGACAATTAAGGTAATTAAAAATATATTAAAATTAATGAACAGCAACAAGAAGAAACTATTGAACACCAGATTAAGATTCATATGTATATCAGTAAATGGTGTAGGCACAACTTTACACAAACAGTACAAGAATGTGTATTTGTGTTTATGTTTTACATATAAGAGAGAATATATACTGTTCTAAACTGAGCCATATGAAGAAAAAGCTTTTTAACTAACTAGGTCATTGTGAACTGGTCAATGAAAAACTTATTAACATGTCTAGATGTGTTTTGTTAATGTAACCTTGTTTGTTAGTCAAGTCAGAGTCAAGCCAAGATATAGTCAAGTTAAGTCTAGTTCATGTTCATGTTTGTTTCACGTTTGGATTTACATTTGTTTGGAAACCTGGAGTTAAGGGACTTGCTCAAGGACACAATGGTGGGGGCTGTGGGGGATCAAACCAGCGACCTTCTGATAAACAGTTATGTGCTTAAGCCCACTAGTTCCCCCGAGTTCCACCAAGCCCGAGTTCCATGTCATGGACACCAAGCCCGAGTTCCACATCATGGCAGCCACGCCAGAGTCAGCTCCAGGCCATGTCACAGCCACGCCAGAGTCACCTCCAAGCCATGTCACAGCCCTGCCAGAGTCAGGTCCAGGCCATGTCACAGCCGTGCCAGAGTCAGGTCCAGGCCATGTCACAGCCGTGCCAGAGTCAGCTCAAGGCCATGTCACAGCCGTGCCGGAGTCAGCTCCAGGCCATGTCACAGCCGTGCCGGAGTCAGCTCCAGGCCATGTCACAGCCGTACCGGAGTCAGCTCCAGGCAATGTCACAGCCACGCGGGAGACAGCTCCAGGCCATGTCACAGCCGTGCCAGTGTCAGGTCCAGGCCATGTCACAGCCGTGTCAGAGTCAGCTCCAAGCCATGTCACAGCCCTGCCAGAGTCAGGTCCAGGCCATGTCACAGCCGTGCCAGAGTCAGGTCCAGGCCATGTCACAGCCGTGCCAGAGTCAGCTCCAGGCCATGTCACAGCCCTGCTAGAGTCAGCTCCAGGCCATGTCACAGCCATGCCAGAGTCAGCTCCAGGCCATGTCACAGCCGTGCCGGAGTCAGCTCCAGGCCATGTCACAGCCGTGCCGGAGTCAGCTCCAGGCCATGTCACAGCCACGCGGGAGACAGCTCCAGGCTACGTCACAGCCATGCCAGAGTCAGCTCCAGGCCATGTCATAGCCACGACAGAGTCAGCTCCAGGCCATGTCACAGCAATGCCAGAGTCTGCTCCACAGCAAAGCCCCAGACTGATCTATGCCATGTCACAGCCAAGCCCCAGACTACTCCATGCCATGTCACAGCCAAGCCCCAGACTGCTCCATGCCATGTCATAAGCCTGTCTCTGCTCCACAGCCCAGGCCCGCCTCTGCACCACGATCCAGGTTCACCTCCTCTCCATAGTCCAGTGCTCACGCCTGCTATATCATGTCACCACAATATATCAAGTTGCTGTTCTGCCAAAAAAAAGCAGCTATTTTGAAAGACTTTACCTCTCTCATTTGCAAAATCATTATTTTATAAGATCTTTTTATTAGTATGGAAGAGGACATGAGTATGTCCCAATGTGCATTTGGGTAACGGATACTGCTAATGTCATGTGGCAATGATCAAGGTTGTTAACGTCTGCAAATTTAACATACAGCAGTGGGTATAGGTGAAAATGCAGTTAAATTATTTATAGTCTCTGGAGGGTCTTGGCTTCCTTTTACACTTCAATTAATTTTTGTTTTGAAGTTTGACAGAATGGGCTGGCCTGCTGTGCTTTGCTTATAAAATCACTGCTTCAGCATGCTGATGGGTTTGAGAGCTCTCAAAGTTGGAATGTTACAAGATAACAATGTGTTTCTCTTTGTGCCTTCCACGTGCCGTGACGGGTAAGAAATAGCGAAGCCGAGCTGCCAGAGCACCTTAGCAGCGCTTCATTTCTCTCTCTCATGTTTAACCATCTGTTGCTAATTTACTTTCTCTCCCGGCAATCCTTTTTTTTAATAGTGCATCCGTTTGTTCAAGAGACAATTGATTCCCTGCACTGCCACATTCATCAGTTACATTAACTGAAGCTTGTCCAGAATATGAAATATGGAGGCCTTTTCTCCATTTCTGTATCAGGATTTTAGCTGCAGCTTCACATCAATAGACCATGTAAATACCTTTGAGGAAAACAAATGTTAACCTAAAGTCAACAATGTACTAATTAGGCTAATTATAATTAGACTTGCACATATTCATCAATGCTAAGTTTAGTGTTGTTTCGTCAGCTTATTGTGATGGGAGGCTTTTCAAAATGCTGGACACATTTATTGATGTTTCTTTACTGTTATGTATTTGTCTTATCACAGGGACTTTGATGAGGAATCAAAGGTAAGGTACATTGCTCAGTGGTGGGAGGATCTTGGATTAAAAGATATCCAGGTGACCAATCACACAGCTCTTCTGAGCCATCCTGGACCCACCCACAGCACAATCGTCGAAAAGATCAGTAAACAATGTTATCTGCCCAGTGGAGCAAGATGCAACCAACCATTCACAACCACAACTGAACCCTTCACCTTTGCAGCCTACTCAGCTTTGGGAAATCTAGAGGTAAGTTTTATTGTACTATTTAACTCTATCACGCAAACAAGAGTGATGTTGTACTGAATATCAGCATTATTGTGAGTGTGATATTGCTTATAAACAGTTCCACATATAAATCAGAAGTTAATATGAGTTACTTTTAGACACAATATGGCCCTTTTTCTTTTCTCCTGCTAAACAAAGTTAAAACAGAGCCAGAGCAGGATTAGCTATTGCATTTCACCAAGCAATGCATAGACTAACAGCCAGTCTGGAACGCCACATACAAAGAGAAGCAGAGGGATACAAACAGTAAAATGTTCCTGTGTTGTTATAAGAAATATCAGCACTCTTGGAACGCAACTTGTCCAGCCAAATAAAGTAACTAACTGTTGTATACTGTATAATACATTATCTGTCACTTTATTGACTGTGCATTGTTGACTGAAGTGCTCAATACACCCAGTGTTTTCTGCAGCTGTAGCTAAATTAGTGTTGGAAATTCCATGCAAACATGCATTCACACAACTCACTTTCACTGCCCTGAACACTTCCTCCCATTTGAAGGTTAAAACAAATCCATTATGCAAGACAGAACCCATTTCACACACATATGTGATATATTCCCCAACTATTTTTAGAGGTTATGCTTTCGATCTCTGAAGGGAGAAAGAAATGTCAAAGGAAGATGCATTGTCATTATCCCTTTCAAGACAGACACACAGTATCTAACAGGAATAAGCTGCATTAAAAAGATGCTCTTGGAGTTAGTGGCAGTCGGTCTTTGATGTTGTCCTCTGTAAGGGGGGTCAAAGTCATTCATCAAAATGCTGCACACTCTCAAAGCTCTGATGTAAATTAAACAGCATTTGCAATGTCTAGAAATCAGCAGGGAAAACAAATATGACTGGCTTGATGGATGAAATAACCAGAGATATTATGCCAAATCGTTTGTGAATCATTCAACTATGCTGAGCAGCTCAGAGGTCACTAGGCTTTTCACATTATATTCTCATACCAACTCACAGTTTCACAGCTTGTCTTCAAAATTGACCACCTTTCGCACTGAAATCACATACAGTAGATGTAATCAAGTTAGGAGTTGCGAGACGATCGTCCGATGGGGAGACCAGACTGCTATCTGGTCCTTGGATAATGTATAATATGAGAGCAAGGGCAGTTGGTGGACTTGTTGGTGCCCCCTAGGGTAAGATGGTGCCTCCCTAGGGGGTTGGTGCCCTAAGCAGACTGCGTAATCTGCAAATAGGGTGTGGTAGCCCTGTTGACTTTATAAACTCTTAATATGTGCTATATGTATGTAGGAACATGTAATGTAAACTTCATGTACTGTAAACTTACCAAAAAACATTATATGTGCAGATATTGACATCTTCATTAAGTCAACCATGTGTAAATAGATAATTGTGAGTCAATGATGCAGAAAATTGTCATTTAAAAAAAAATTAAGGAAAAAACTGCAGTGTTCTTACTAGTGGTGTGCTGATCAGGAAATTTGAGGTCAATACCATTCGACCATTAAATTTTTTAACACTAAGATCGTTCGATACCGATCGGAGAAACAATTAAATGCCGTTTGACACACTTTTGCAAGTTATATGGTGCAGTTGTATGTTTATGCCCCACACAGTAAAATTACATACATTGTGAATTGCTAAAATTTGTTTGTATTATAAACAGTTATGAATAGTTCTGTTGTGCCACTATCAGAAGTCATTGTGACATACTGGCAACCAATAAATCCATGAGAGCATCACACACAGCAGAGATATGTTTAAAAAATTAAAGAGATATATCCATTTCAAGCTTCAAAACTTCTCAAGTAAGAAATCATCAGTATCTATGATTTGATTAATGTCTTCGACTTTTTGTTGTAAAACAAATCACTAATTATTAAGCAGATGCATGAAGACGTTGTAATGTTAACGTTAAACTGTAATTGCTGTTTAGTGGTATTTTAACGAACATCAATCAGATTTCATTTGGGTTACTCAAAAAATGGCACTAGGATGAGTGACTGATGATGAGATATTTCAATCACCTGGAGAAAGCACATGTTTCATTGACAGAGAGAGAGAGAGAGCGCATGATGAAGGGAGTGAAGCTAAAAGTGCTCATGCACGCTCAAATAGTCTCAATTGCTCAATACACCGTCTGATTGTCACGACTCATCACATATACTCAGATTTAGCATGTTTATTTGTTGTTTAATTCGCTTTTATACTTGTTTGTAGGATCTTTATCCTCTCCGTGCTTACTGTGCAGCGAGTCAGACTTACCACCATAATGACTCTAGAAAATGGGCAACTTAATATTCATACACATGTCATTCTTACACACTTTTTAAAATAAACCAGCAAATTCACCTGAATTGCGGCATGTCTGGAAGCTTAGAATTCTTAGAATTGCCAACAACTCACTCCAGAGGCTACATTGTATGCTTCAAGAGCTAAGCAAGCACTAATTTAATAGAGTAGCAGTGTATGTGTAATTCTCTGTGTGCTGAAAAAATTATCGTCCCTGAATGTAGGCACAATCAGCTGATTACCGATCACAGATTTAAGTTGAAGGCTGTTTTAGATCGATCTATCAATCGATTAGTGCACCCCTAGTTCTTAAAAATGTTCAGAAAACAAATAAGTCCTGTGTTGGTTTATTCCAGCCATATCGAAGCAATGCTGCAGCAGTTCTTCACAGAATTCATCAGTGTCACTTGTCCTTAGCTGTCACGAACCCCGCTCCCTCGCTCACCCCCTTGAGCTCGTACGCTCTTTTTCCTCCCTTGGGCTTCCACGCCCGTTTTGCTCGTTCGAGCTTGCACGCTCGTTTTTGCTCCTACGAGCTTACATGCTCGTAGACTATCTCCCCCCCCCGGGCACACATGCACTCCGCGAGCGTACTCGCCGCTTCCCGCCTCATCCAGAACATTATGACCACCTGCACTCGTCCCAATCACCACGTCATTGTTTACACCTGCACTCGCGTCATCTGCACTCCTGTTCATTGTTTACACCTGCACTCGTCACTATATATTCCACACGCATTCGTTTCTCCAGTGTTGGTTATTGTATTTAGATTCCCGTGTCTTTGCCCCCCGCTAGTCTCGTCTAGTTTTGACCCCCCTATGATTCGTTACCCCTTAGCTTGCCAGCTCTCTTGTTCCCCTAGCTCCCCTGTTTAGTCCTTCCCGCTACTCATTCTGATTACTCCGGCTTTGACCCTACGCTTTCCTCGACTACTGGATTTGCCCTTTGTACTTTCGCCTGCACTGCTTTCTTTTAATAAAGCAGTTTCATCCGACATTGTGACTGTCTCATCTTGTGTGTGTGTGTTCGCTACATTAGCATTTTTCACTGACTCAAATGGCCAAATCATTTAAAGGATATACAAGAAATGATCATGACAAACACTAAAATCTGCAGGTAATTTTATAGCTTGTGGTAATCCAGTGAAAGCTTTACCTCTGGTCATTAATGAGTTTGAGCGGCTCCTGGGGGTAATTCGTTTTGATGAGTTAAATCCTCTGTGCTTTCTATCCCTTTCTTTCCACACCATATTAGTGATGATCAGGTGCAGGCCCTCTGCAAATTACTGCCTTTAATTTTGTTTACTGATTGTGTCAGTAAAAAATGAACAATTGTTTTTAAAAAAAAATGTTTTGATCAGTTTCAGTAAAAATATTGGCATGTTTAATTTTTGGTTTGGGAGGAGCTTCAAGCCCAAAACATACTTAGGTTTTGACACAAAAACTTAGCATCAGCATACATTCAAATGCAAGCCTGTCAAGTATACTTCATATTAAGAGAAATCTGAAATTGTTCTGTAAAGAAGCCTTTTTTATTGATCTTAATCTTTGTGACTGGACCAGAGTGAATTTGATACCAGATCCCGAAATAGCGTTGAAATATTTTAAATCACTATTTTTGGACATTATAAACAAGCATGCTCCTTTTAGGAAATATAAGATTAAAGGGCGTGATAATCCGTGGTTTTCAGAGAAATTGTCTGATCTAATTCATCAACGTGATCTTGCTTGGTCAATTGCAAAGAAATCCAAAAATAGCTCAGACTGGCAAAACTTGAGGCACCTGAGAAACAAATGTGTCTCTCAAATTCGTAAAGCAAAATCAGATTTTTATGTAAATGAAATATGTGATAGTTCAGCTAATCCCTCAAAATTTTGGAAAGTTATAAAATCACTGTCTTCTGACTCTAGGGATACTGTCATGCCAAATATATTGAAGTTACACGATGAAATTATTACGGATAGGAAAAGTATACTAGATTCACTGAATCAATCTTCTGGGTTGTTGTTTGAGCATGCAACAAAACAGAGGAGACAAGAGGACTACTCTTTGTCTAGGGAAAATGTACCAATCGATTTTTATCTTGTTCCTATTGGAACGAAGGAGGTGTATGATGCTCTTATAGGGTTAAATATTACGAAATCCGCTGGTCCTGATGGGTTGGACCCATACTTTTTAAATATTACTGCTGAACATATTGCAGAACCTTTAACACACATTTTCAACCTGACTATTGAAACTGGATTAATACCGTGTTTTGAAGTCAGCATATGTCACTCCTTTATTAAAGGGTGGTGACCGATCAAACCCAAATAATTATAGGCCAATATCTAAGCTATCTGCTTTAGCCAAGGTTTTAGAAGAGCTTATAAGTTACCAGTTAAAAGACTATTTACTAACAAAAAATATTTTAAATGATTCACAGTCGGGTTTTCGTAAAAATCATAGCACTGTCACTGCCACTATGAAAGTGTTAAATGATTTTATAAGTGCTATTGATTCTAAAGAATATTGTGCTGCACTGTTTTTAGATCTTTCAAAGGCGTTTGACACAGTTGACCACTATGTCCTGTCTCAGAGATTGGTGGATATTGGAATGTCTCCAAAAGCAGTCAAATGATAATTATTTGAGTGGCAGAACACAAAGTGTTCGTGTTGATGGTGTGTCCTCAAACTCATTACTTATACAAAATGTGTCTCCCAGGGGTCCATTTTGGGTCCTATTTTATTTACTATTTATATAAATGACTTGAGTCAAAATGTAACAAATGCAAAGTGTCATTTTTATGCGGACGATACTGTTTTGTATTGTTCTGCACCAGCCTTGACAATTGCTATTGAGGACCTGCAATCTGCTTTTAAAATTATTCAGATGAATCTGCAGAAATTGAGACTTGTACTAAACTCAGATAAAACTAAAATGATGTGTTTTTCTAAATCAAGGAAAACAGAAGACGCTTGTCCAATTGCTACACTAGATGAGAAAGTAATTGAACGAGTATCAGCCTATAAATATCTTGGTTTCCTTTTAGAAGAAAATTTGTCCTTCAAACAGCATATAGAGGGTCTAACAAAAAAAACTAAGAGTAAAGTTGGGTTTCTATTATAGAAACAAAGGTTGTTTCTCTTTTAGTACGAGAAAAACACTTATACAAACAACATTTATGTCAATGCTGGATTATAGTGATATTTTATACATGCATGCAAATAAATCTTCTTTGAAAATGCTGGATTCAGTATATCATGCAGCGCTAAGATTTGTAACTAATTCCAGTTTCCGTACTCATCATTGTAGCTTGTATGAGAGTGTTGGTTGGCCATCTCTGCACAATCGCAGGCTGGAGCACTGGTATATTTTTCTTTTTAAGGCCATCCTTTGTAAACTGCCTTCTTACTTATGCTCTCTTTTGACTATTAAAGTCACTACCAGGAAATGTAATCTTAGATCATATGGGCAAATCATGTATGAAATCCCACGAACGCAAACTGTCTTCGGTGAAAGTGCCTTTAAAGTTTTTGCACCGTTTTCCTGGTATAAATTGCAAAATCAGCTAAAATTTGACTGTTTTACCGACAATGACACAATTTAAACTGAGGATAAAGGACTGTTTGAGTACTAGATGCACATGTGCTGTTACTGAGAGCAGCTGGTGATTGTGTTCAGAGTATGTTAAATTGCCAAAATGTATTCTTTTTTTTTTTTTTTTTTTTTTGTCTTGTTTTTGTTAATGTTTGTATATGTACTTTTTAATATGGAACTATTATTCTGCTGTCTTGGCCAGGACTCCCTTGAAAAAGAGATTCTGAATCTCAATGGGACTATTTCCTGGTAAAATAAAGGTAAATAAATAAATAAAATAAATAAATGACTGTGCGAGCATTCACAGAGAAAAAAGCACAATGTGTTTCAATTATCCCTGCTCTCCCCTACCCTTTTGGGGGATTTGGTCCCATAGCTGCTGGATGATGGAGTTTGGAGATACAAAGGGCCTCCTCTCTGCTTTGGTTGTATGCACTTAATTGAACACTGTGGTTGTGAGCACTGCTTCTTTTTGTGGTGAACCATCGGACCAGATGACATTCCATGAGCCAGTTTATGATAGAGCCCCTCTCCAACTGTCAAGGCAAAGAATTTTGATTGGATCATGGCAAGACCAACACAAACAAATGCCAAGCATAGCCATCAGATATGCTGCTTGGACAACAACCAGATACTTCAGAAAGTAAGGCCCTGAACCTTCCGGCACATCGTAAAATACTTCTCATTGGTCCATGAGTGGTTTCTTAGCAACCTCTCACCTCCCCCCATCCTAAGGTTTGCCCTAATACCAGAGTTGAGATAAAGACCAGAAATATCTTCAAGACTTCTTGAAGTAGCATTAACTTACCATGTTGCAAAAGCTGAAACAAAGAAGCCACAAAGACAAATCTTTACACACAAACGTTGATTCCTAACATGGACACCAACTGCAACACATCCACTCCATTTTTGTTCACAGAACTGTTTATGTAAATTGGAGTTGTTCAATAAGCCTCTCTATGCTTCCAGGAGATCAGTATTCCTCAGCTCCTTCGTGTCCAAGGGTGTTGAAATGGAATCCAGCTCCATCCCCACTGTAATGTGGCCCTGAGCCCCAGTGGAATATGTCGCCATCACCGAACTCATAGATTGCTAAAGGAGAACGTAAATATTACATTGCCAGTGACATAAATTTTGTGTTTCGCAAAGTATTCTGCTTCATTTGTTATGGTATTGATTCACATTGTTTCTAGATTATTGTGCAGAGTGATTAGATGCATTTTAAATAATTGAAAAAAGCTTAATTGACCAAACAAATGTACTTTATCAAAAAATAAAAAAATTACACAGTTTTTTTTTGGCCTTGGCACAAAATGCCCAGCTAACATCATTTCACCAATCATATCAGCAGCACCTGGGAAAGTGTAAACGAGTACTAGTCAGGTGAAATCACTCTATCATTCTGATATCATTCAGATTATAAGAGCAGGCTGTTTGCTATAAAAGGAGGGAAGAAATGCTTCCAATCATTGTGTTCTTGTTAGCAGTGGTTACTTCTAAAGAAAGACATGCAGCCATCATCACTTTGCATCAAAATGGCCTCACATGCAAGAAAATTGCTGCAAAGAATATTGCTCCTGAAAGAACCATTTACCAGATCATCAAGAACTTCAAGGAGTGAGGTTCAACTGCAGTGAAGAAGGCTTCAGGACGAGTATCCAACGAAGTGCCAGGACCGTCTCTTCCTGAGGAGTCAGCAGGTTGGTGTGAGTGCATCTGCATGCACAGTGAGGAGAAGACTTTTGGACAATTGCCTGGTGTCAAGAAGGGCAGCAAAGAAGCCACTTCTCTCCAAGAAAAACATCAAGGACAGACTAAAATTCTACTGTAAGTACAAGGATTGGACAGCAGAAGACTGGTGCAAAGTTATTTCCTCTGATTGGAAATAATGCCCCCATCCGACTGTTTGGGACATCTGGAAAATCAATAGACCGGAGAAGAAAAGGTGAATGCTAGCATGAGTCCTGTGTCAAGACAAGTGAAGCAGCCTGAGACCAACCATGTGTGGGTTGCTTTTCATCCAATTGAGTGGGCTCTTTCACAATTCTGCCCAAAAACACTTCCATGAATAAAGAATGGTAACAAAACATCCTTCAAGAGCAACTTCTCCCAACGATCCAGGAGCAATTTGGTGATGATCCGTGCATTTTCCAGCATGATGGAGCACCATGTCACAAGGAAAGAATGATAATGAAGTGGCTCTGTGATCATTATATTGAAATTTTGGATCCGTGGCCAGGCAACTCCCTGGCTCTTTGTCCCATAGAGAACCTGTGTTCAATCCTCAAAAGGCGAGTGGACAAGCAGAAGCCCACAAATTGTGATGAACTCCGAGCACTAATAAGGCAAGAATGGATCGCCATCAGTCAGGATTTGGTCCAGAAGCTGATATCCAGCATGCCAGTGTGTATTGCAGAGGTTATGAAGAACAAGGGTCAACACTGTAAATATTGACTCTTTGCATATACTGAATGTTTTTGCAAATAAAAGCCTTTAAAACTTATGAAATACTTATCAGTTTCCAGTATACCATATAAACATGGCAAAAAATAATCTACAAATACTGAAGCAGCAAACTTTGCAAAACACAAAATTTATGTCACTGCCAATACTTTTGGCCACGGCTGTACTACTAAACCTCTTTCCAGAGACCTTGGCATTAGTGTATACTATCAGTTTATGATTTTCTAATATTCTTAAGATTACATAACCTGTGTATCAATTTTTTTTTTTTTCAAATAATATTTGAGTTATTAGTTTAAATAGGAATAAGTTTTTCACCTTATTAATTAACAGAGAAACAGCAATTTATCTTTCATAAGATAATAGTCATACTTTGCCATTGCTACATACAGTTCAACCACTTGCTACATACAGTTCAACCACTTGCATTTTTCTATCCTATGCACTTTATTTTCCAATTCATTTATTTTATCCTTTAGCATATTAGTACCATTTTGTAGTTTTTGTTAGTTATTCTTGTTTATTTTAAAATAGAATTTTATTACAACTGTGTGTTCTTTGCGTTGATGATACAGAAGATCTCTAAAGGGTTAGCCCGAATCTCATGAATCCTTCAGATTATTCCAGATGACCAACTCCCTGCAATTTACATAATTTTTATTTATTGAAAGGTCCATTTGGATCATTTTTTTACTGTTAAGGTGAAACTCCTTAGCTGGTGCCACGAGGATGGAGGGATGGTCATCTGATATTAATAATCACACACACACATACACCTTAAGTGAAGTGTGATCAAAAATCACCACGTACTTTGGTATCTTGCGTGAGGCCCAGTTAATTTAAATTGGTGCCAGGGTGATTCTCATTACTTTTTGATACTTTAGCTGTTGAGAGTGAACATTTGTACTCATTTAACATGATTGTGTTACATAAAAATGTAAAGTGACACAGTGATGAAATGTTTCTGCAGCACCCTGACAAAGATAAAGCTAGTGTGTTAATATGGTGTGGCAGGGTGGAGGGCGGGACCGGGTCATGATCATACACACCCGGTCCCTTATCAGGCTAATTAAGCCTCGGACAAGGATAAAGGCCGATGGCAGATGGTAGTGCGACGAGAGAGAGATCGTTTATGGACATGTCCGTCATGTGTGTTTGTGTCTTTTAAGTGTCTCATTAAAATATTATTTATATCGTCAAGCCGGTTCTCGCCTCCTCCTTTCCATTGAATACGTTACACATGGTTATAAATGTAACCTTACATAGATGTTTACAAGAAGTGCAATCAGATGGACAGAAGGATTGCACTTTATATTCCTTTGAAATTGAAGTGATCTAATAATGCATTACTGCATCTAGTTGTGGAATGCAAATTCAAAAATGAATTGAGGATTAAAGTGAAGAGTTTTTGTTCATAGAGGACATGTCTCCACTCTCTCTGTCTGGCCTCTAATGGCTCTGCATAATAAGGGTGGTATTTAAAATTCTTCTCAAAATAATGTTTAATTACAGGGTGGATATTTCTTTCTGCTCCTCAATCACATAGATCTGAAAACAATTGTTATTTTCCTCTAGCCGCTGGGGTGAGATGACTTGTGAAAGGAGCCAACATTTGTCTAGAGGAGCGATGTGTTCTCTGAAATGCATGCCCTCGTTAATTTCATTACCTTAATGACAACTTCTCAGTACATATAATTCATTCCAAATGTTCTGCCTCTTCTTTGGGGTTACGCAGAGCACTTTTATAATGCAAATTCAGATATTATTGATAAATCTCAACTTTCAACGTTCTCATAGTTTCTCAGTACCAACGAGATGTACTCCACTGTTCCATAATAATGTTTAATATTACCCAGGCCCAAAGAAAATTTAATTGAGCTCAGCTATTGTCAGTTTGTCTCCACTGTATTCAAGGACTCTTATTTTGAAGTTTTCCCCAGCACTACGTTTCCCAGAATCCACTGCCCCAATCACTTCATCGTAATCTCCACCTGTATGCCATTCTCTCATTAGTGTCCATGTGTATATAAACCCTCTAGTTTTGTTAATTTTTTGTCAGTGCGTGAATTGTAATGTTAATGTTTGATGTTGATGTTAATGTTTGAATGGTTATATTTTTCCCACTCCAGCATTTGTTCCCACTCAAGTGTTTGTTTCTACTCCAGCAAATGTACTACTCCATTGTTTATTATTAAAGTTTGAAAGATTCTACTCCTGCATCTTCCACTACTTGGGCACCAAACGTTACAGCTATATTCCCATGTTGTGTCTCCAGGCCTTAAATAGCATTAAATTTGACCCCATGTCATTAACAAACTGTATTCTGGTTTAAAAGTAATAATGACAAAGGGATGCTTCGACCCCCAGCTGCCATGAATTTGTTTTGAATTATTTCAGTGCTCTGACACCAATGCTGCATTGGTGCATGATTCATAGCTGGCTAACATATATACTTTTCCCCCATTATACACATCTTGAGATATTCACTTTGTTTTAGTCTTGTAATGCTATATGTAATGAATGTGACAACAAGCTTTGTGGGGAAAGTCACAAAGTAGCACAAAGTTACAAATCAGAGGCTTGTTGTTCTTCACACCTAGACAGTGAGAGGGGTCAGTCTAGCACTACCTTGTTCCATTTTAAAATGTAAATGTTTAAAAAAATATATATATATATATATATATATATATATATATTTTTTTTTTCAAGGCAGAAGTGGCGGACGTTCAGTATGGGAGCCCAGAGGATTTGAGACGTGTCCAAGCTTGTACAAATGTGACCAGTAAAATAGCACTACTGAAGCTCGGACAAGCACCTTTGCTTTACAAGGTATTTTCTTATATATACAGTAGGTACGGAAAGTATTCAGACCCCCTTAAATTTTTCACTCTTTGTTATATTGCAGCCATTTGCTAAAATCATTTAAGTTCATTTTTTCCCTCATTATTGTACACACAGCACCCCATATTGACAGAAAACACAGAATTGTTTACATTTTTGCACATTTATTAAAAAAGAAAAACTGAAATATCACATGGTCCTAAGTATTCAGACCCTTTGTTCAGTATTTAGTAGAATCACCCTTTTGATCTAATACAGATCCATGAGTCTTTTTGGGAAAGATGCAACAAGTTTTTCACATCTGGATTTGGGTATCCTCTGCCATTCCTCCTTGCAGATCCTCTCCAGTTCTGTCAGGCTGGATGGTAAACGTTGGTGGACAGCCATTTTCAGGTCTCTCCAGAGATGCTCATTTGGGTTTAAGTCAGGGCTCTGGCTGGGCCATTCAAGTCACGGAGTTGTTGTGAAGCCACGCCTTCGTTATTTTAGCGGTGTGCTTAGGGTCATTGTCTTGTTGGAAGGTGAACCTTCGGCCCAGTCTGAGGTCCAGAGAACTCTGGAGAAGGTTTTCGTCCAGGATATCACTGTACTTGGCCGCATTCATCTTTCCCTCGATTGCAACCAGTCGTCCTGTCCCTGCAGCTGAAAAACACCCCCACAGCATGATGCTGCCTCCACCATGCTTCACTGTTGAGACTGTATTGGACAGGTGATGAGCAGTACCTGGTTTTCTCCACACATACCGCTTAGAATTAAGGCCAAAAAGTTCTATCTTGGTCTCATCAGACCAGAGAATCTCATTTATCACCATTTTAAAACTCCATGCGGGCTTTCATGTGTCTTGCACTGAGGAGAGGCTTCCGTCGGGCCACTCTGCCATAAAGCCCCGACTGGTGGATGGCTGCAGTGATGGTTGACTTACTACAACTTTCTCCCATCTCCCGACTGCATCTCTGGAGCTCAGCCACAGTGATCTTTGGGTTCTTCTTTACCTCTCTCACCAAAGCTTTTCTCCCCCGATAGCTCAGTTTGGCCAGACGGCCAGCTCTAGGAAGGGTTCTGGTCATCCCAAACGTCTTCCATTTAAGGATTATGGAGGCCACTGTGCTCTTATGAACCTTAAGGGCAGCAGAAATTTTTTTGTAACCTTGGCCAGATCTGTGCCTTGCCACAATTCTGTCTCTGAGCTCTTCAGGCAGTTCCTTTGACCTCATGATTCTCATTTGCTCTGACATACACTGTGAGCTGTAAGGTCTTATATAGACAGGTGTGTGGCTTTCCTAATCAAGTCCAATCAGTATACTCAAACACAGCTGGACTCAATTGAAGGTGTAGAACCATCTCAAGGATGATCAGAAGAAATGGACAGCACCTGAGTTAAATATATGAGTGTCACAGCAAAGGGTCTGAATACTTAGGACCATGTGATATTTCAGTTTTTTTAATAAATGTGCAAAAATGTCAACAATTCTGTGTTTTTCTGTCAATAAGGGGTGCTGTGTGTACAATAATGAGGAAAAAAATGAACTTAAATGATTTTAGCAAATGGCTGCAATATAACAGAGTGAAAAATTTAAGGGGGTCTGAATACTTTCCGTACCCACTGTATATATGTATATTAGCCAATATGAGCTCAGTATGTTTAATTATGTGCTACTTATTTATCAGTTCACTTATTGTTTTTCCTATGGGGTAAGAATAATAAACTAGTTTTCCCAATGACATTAAAAACTGAGTAAGATAATAATTATAATAATAATAAATATAGCTGAGAGCAGCAATTAACAGGGTTCATGGTAGCTATTTCCACTGGCTTTTTCTACGTGCACCGAAGTGGGGCAGACGCCTGGTGAACTGAATCGTATGGTCATGTTTGAGGCAGAGCTACCTGCTGGTTTATTGCTGCCACAGGAGGACGCCCTCGGCAAGCAGATGGGGCTTGGCTGGGTGTAGTCCAGTGCCGAGGCAAGATGTGTTGGATGGCCTCCATCTGCTTTTTCACCACTGAAAACTGCAGGGCAAAGTCTTCAACAGTGTCGCCGAATAGACCGAGCTGGGAGATGGGGGCGTTTACAAATCGGGCTTTGTCAGTTTCCCGCATCTCGACCAAGTTTAGCCATAGATGACGTTCCTGGACCACAAGGGTGGCCATCGCCTGTCCGAGTGCTCGCGCTGTGACCTTCGTGGCCCGGAGGGCGAGGTCAGTAGCTGAGCGCAGTTCCTGCAGCACATCAGGATCAGGACTACCCACTTGCAGATCTTTTAGTGCCTTGGCCTGGTGAAGTTACAGGAGTGCCATGGCATGCAGGGTGGAGGCTGCCTGTCCGGAGGCCCTGTAGGCTTTCACTGTTAGCGCCGACGTCGTCCAACAGGCCTTGGAGGGGAGTGCAGGATGATCCCGCCTAGTGGTTGTGCTTTGCGGGCACAGGTGCACCGCAAGCGCTTTGTCCACCTCGCCCCACCATCGAGGGTAGTGAGAGCGGACAAGTAAGGAGGTGAGTTCCGGACAGTAAAAGGTGCCATCCACGACCTCGTTAACTCATCTTGCACCTCCGGGTGGGGGGCATGACTTCGAGCGGCGCCCTGACCCGAGGAACCAATCGTCTAGCCGGGTTGAGGGGAGGACAGATGGTTCCAATCCAGACCCATGTTCACGGCTGCCCAGGCAAGCATATCGGACATCTGGCCGTCAGCCTCGAACTGGGCGGGCAAACCCGAAGGTGGCAGCCCAACTGAATCCTCCTCGTCAGACACCACGACGCACTCTGATGCACCGGTGACGTCATCATCCTGCTCCATGGCGCCAACGGAGACATAAGACTGGCCATGAGGCGAGCCAATCTCAAGTTGAGGCCGGACGGAAGCAATCGAGCATGCTGGGGGGCCGGGTGGTTCGTGGGGATTTACCCGGCGAAACCGTGCCCGCTGAACTGCCCATATCGCCTCCATCGCCAGCCGGGTTGTCCTCAATCCCGTGGGAAGAAGGAAGGAAAGCCACGACCGCAACAATGCCATGGTCAAGATCTCGCAATGAGTACATGAGCCATCCACAAATGATGCCTAGGTGTGATCACAACCCAGACACATGAGGCAGTCAGAAGCGGAGAGATATCCGCCACATCCAGGAACAACGTAAAGGCGGACAGCATCTTGAGAAAGATGCTTCTTTAAAAAGACGTTCGACGCCAATGCGTTAACTATTTTAGAGAGATTATTGCTCTTTTAGAATGCCGTCGAAGCGCCCAGGGGCATGCAGAGGAGGGAGAACGCCGCTGTCAATGCACCGTAGATCCAACAGCAAAGCTCTTTAGAGGTGAGTGGAACAGTAGTGAGTTTCTCAGCTCGCTGAACACACAACCGCTCATCTCCGAAGAAAGATTCTGACTGAAGAGTTGCACAATCCCTGCGGGACATTCATATTCTGTTTGCCAATTTTTCATTGGCCTTTTTCATATTCAGTGGTATCCAAGGCTCCTGAAAGAAGCCCCTTGAGTCACTACAATCGACACAACGTCGAGTGAGTGACAGAAGGGGAAATATAGTTTTTAAAGCTTTTTAAAGCTCATATTGCCACCTATGTTTTGATCTCCATAAATGTCTGTATGCCTGTTTAGAATCATATGTTGCATGTGCTCACCTAATTTTGTGAAGTTATGAGATTTTGTTTAGGAATTATGAGCTTATTTGTATTCTTGACCACACCCATTTTCAAAATGACACTATTATAGCTACCCCAAATTTTTTTTTTTGATAATTATTGACCTAGAGAGTCCAGATAATTTTACTGCATTGGTTTTATTGAGGTTGAGCAAAAAACCTAGGACTAGTACATAAAATGTTTTTTTACATAATCGTGAATAATTAATGAACAATTTGATTGACAGCAGTGGTTCTTGAGGCAAGTTGTCCAGTATGAGGAGATCTAACAAATAATATGAATTATAGCTGCGTCCCAATTCAGAGGCTGCATCCTTCAAAGGTCGCATTTGAAGGCTGATTGCGTCACTGCTGCACGACAAAGGCTGTCCCAATTCAAAGGCTCCTTCAAATGCAGCCTCCAAATGTGTCCTTCATTTCCCGTGAAATGAAGGATAAAACAGATGGATCCTTTGTGGCCTTGCCTACCCCAGAATTCATTGCGCTCCAGTGACTACAGGATTTTTTATTAAATTGCAGAATAAAATTTTTAAACATAAGTATTAGGTTTCAACTTACTCGAATATCTAATTGTACAAATGTAAAAAAAAAACTTTAAAGTGGTTAAAATGTTGACTTATATCTTACTAAGATGCGATTACATATAGTTTATACTCTTTATTATATACAGAAATGGACCATGGTGAAAATATTTAGACAGTTTGTGAACCCTGTTCTGTTTCAGACAGTTTAATATAACTTTCAAAAAAGTCCAGTACAAACATTAGTCACTTGGCAGCTGTCACAGTTGCGACAAGAACAGTCCTCCATAGGCTAGACTGTCCCAATTAACAATGCTCAGTCTGACCTTCATGGCCTTTGAAGTCCGAGTCCTTCGATGGATGCAGCCTTTGAATTGGGACACAGCCATTGTGTGTATGTGTGAATCACTATGTGATTACAGAGGCATTTAACTCGTTAGCGCCATTCATTGGCCGATTTCTTTGAAATTTCTCACAGACCACTAGGGACAGGAGTTGAACAGGCCCACCGAGTTTTGTGCCAATCGGCCTCCGATAACCTTGTCTAATTAGTGCTCAAACTTCATTGTTTTTTTAGATATGCCAATGTCCATACAGTCATGGTACCTGGGACAAAGACACTGCATGCAGATTTTCAACTCAATCAGACAAAATGTTACACAGCCATTGTGTTTATGTGTGAAACACCATGTGATTACAGAGGCATCAAACTCGTTAGCGCCACCAAGTGGCCAAACTCCGCGGTTTTTATTCCCTGTGACCTCAGATTGAGCTCATACACGTGTACTGAGTTTGGTGAAAATATCTAATTTCGTTCAGGCGTTATAACCATTTTTGTAAAAATGGCCCGCCCTTTTCGAACGTTTTAGCACCCCTTAGTGACCATGAGTCAAAATGTCAACTTTTTGTTTTATAATTATTGATAATCAGACTCCAGAATATATTTCTGTACTGGTTTGGTTCCGATCAGGCAAAAAACCCAGGACTAGTATGCAAAAGTTGGTTTTTAATATTATCTGAAATATTTACAGAATGGTTTGACAGACACCAATTCTTTTTGAGGCAAAATTGTTTAGAATGAGAAGAGCTATCAGGTGATATATATATTACTTGTGTTGTTTCACAACACTGCATTATATTCAACCATTAACACCTACAAAAATCATGAAAGCACCACCTAGTGACCGATTGTTTTAAAACTTTGCACAACCCTCTTAGACCAAGAGTCAAATAGGTCCACCAAGTTTCGTTCAGTCATTGTTAACCTTGTGTAATAGCTGCTGAAATTTGATTAGCTGATGGCGGCCATGTTTTTCAACATACGTGAATGTCCATACAGACAATGATGGCAGCTGAGACGAAGACAATGTATGCAAATTTTATATGCAATCAATGTATGCAAAAAGTCAATAGGATTAACAGTTTCATAGTTACAGCCAATTGAAAGTTTTTTTGGTATTATAGCGCCACCGTGATGCAAGACTGCAACAACTTTTCTGGGCGACCAAAGATGGACCTCTTACATAAGCATGCCAAGATTGGTGAAGATATCTAATTTCCTTCAAGAGTTATAGCCATTTACGTAAAACTGGCAAATCCTTTCTCCGATGTTTTCGCAGCTAGCTCGAGTCGAAAGTTAAAACTTTTTTGATAACTTTTGATATTGAGACTCCATAGAATCATTTGGAACTGGTTTGGTCCCAATTAGATGAATAAACCTTGAACTAGTTTGCAAAAGTAGGTTTCGTGAAATTTGGTATAAAGCACTTGAGTCTACGACAAATGTTCACGTTTTTGATCGCTGTAGCGCTCCCTATTGACCAATTTGGTCGAGTCCATGTTTCTGAGTTGTGAGCAATACTACTTCCATCTGACCAAGTTTCAAGTGTCTAAGCCTTACAGTTTGCTCTTCCTGATTTTTATGGCAGAACAATAATAATGATGATAAAAATCTTAACAAGATTTGGGGGTTCTTAACAAGATTAGGGGTTCAAGCTAAGCGCTTGAACCCCTAATTATTGGGGAACAAGCACCATAGGGCCTTTAAGCCCATGTTCTGGACTATATTAGGCATTTATAAAACACCATGCAACAAAGACAATGCACAAACTGCCTACAAAATATCAACTCAATAGTAAAAGCGGTAATGTTGTTACCTCCACTTTAAATTTTGTCATTGTTATAGTGCCACCAAGTATCCGAGCCCCATTTCTTTGTAGGTTTGTCCTCAGAATGAGCTCTTACATAATTGTGAAAAAATTCTGTTACAATATCTCATTCCGTTTAAGAGTTATAGCTGTTTAATTAGTAGTGACTAAGTCAACTACTTATATTTTGCATGCCGTTGACACGTAAAATCAAAAGTAAATTTTTTTGGGGGGGGATAATTATTCATAAATAGACTCCAGAGAATCTTGTGACACTTGTTTCATTGGGATTGAGCAAAAAACCTAGGACTAGTTCGCAAAGTAGATTTTTAATGTAATCACAAATATTTAACAAATGGTTTGATGGATACCATTGGTTCTTGAGACAAAGTTGGTCAGAATGAGAAGAGCTATCATATGATATGAATTACTTGTGTTTTTTTAAACATTGCATTTTATACAACTGTTAACACACACAACATTTTTTTTTAAAAAAAACATTGCACAGTCCTCTTAGGCCCACCAAGTTTTATTCCAATCGAACTTTGTTAACCTTGTCTATTAGCTGCTGAAACCTGATCTGCTGGTGGTGGCCATGTTTTTAAACATATGCAAATGTCCTCATAGATGTTAATGTCACTTGAGACAAAGACATTGGAAAATATTTCATGGTAGAAATAAAACTGGAGACATATGTTCATCTTGAGCCACAGATTCCATTGATATAAGACACTTGAGTGTGACAAACGGTTCAAATTTATGGCCATTTTTCTAAATGTTTTTTTGTATAGCGCCACCATCTGGCTGAATGGGGTGAGACTATGTGCCTGAGTAGTAACAGTGAGTACTACCTTCTGACAAAGTTCCATATCTCTACACCTTACAGTTTGGGCTCCACAATCTGTTTTAAGGCAGAATAATAATAATAATCATAAAAATCTGAGCAAAAATAATAGGATTTCTAGCTCTTTATGCTCGAGCCCCTAATAATCTGAGCAAAAGCAATAGGGTTTCAAGTAATTCGTGGAATTATTATTATTATTATTAAAGGTCAAGCACTTTGTGCTTGAACCTCTTATAATAATAATAATAATAATAATAATAATAATAATAATAATAATAACACATCTGTAATTATCAACAAAACAAAACAATCAACAAAAGTTTGAATAGAGTCACTCATTAATGATTACATTTGATTGACTTTATTCTCCATGACTATTTAAGTTGGTTTTAATCAGGACAGAAATTTAATCAGGTTATATTCATAATTAAATTACTGTGCAGCTGTTTGGGAAATCGTTGTGATTAACGAGTAAACAAATGTGGTACAGCTCAAGTCATTTATTTGACCAATACTTACAATGTGAACTCATCTCTGAAAACATCCGCCAAGACCATTACTTTAAACAGAGGTGTTTGATTGATTTAAAAAAAGAATCCTGTCAATACAGTAACAGGGATCTCTCTAATTGATATTTATTAGTGAGTAAGACTCAGGTGATGGGTGATGTACTATCAACCACTGACTTGGGGTAAGACACATGTTGGCTTTGTTGTGACTTTCATTACTCAATAAGTTGTTCTCTTTTGAGGAATGTTGAACTTGATCCATTATTACAGTGCATTGGAGAGATTAAATATTTATAGTTCTACTGTTAATATAAAGTATTATTATAGTGACATCTTCCAAATGTATTTATTATTTGTAATCCCAAATAAATTGATGTAATTTAAAGCATATTTAAAAGCCCATTAGTTAAAGCAGGATATGGTTTTAAAAGTATGTTTAAAGTTTTCAGCTTTTATTAGATTTTTAATGAATTCAGATGCCTCATAAGTACAATTCCAGAGGTCTGGGGTCCACATTTCTGCTGTGAAGTACTCAATGTACATTCCATCTTCAAGGATGCTGGAATAATAGCCTTTAGAAAGTGAACACAAAGAAAGGTCTTTTAATATTACATACATTTCTTTTAAAGAACTTCTGGTTGAATTTTGCATGTCTTAACGTGAACATAGCGATGCAAAACATGAAGTGTCCATGACTTACAGTGTAACAGTGAATTCCTCATAGGATTCATTTAAATAAATCATCAGTGAAGTCTGTATAGGTTCTTGCCGCCTTTAACAATGTTACAATATCTCGTCTTGTTCAAATAGCATAATTAACACTCTAACTTGATGATAGATTTGAGACAATGGCTAGGTTCTAACAAAGACTTTCCATTTTGTAAAAAAATACTCAAAATCCCACTTGCTGACTAAAACTTTAGATTTTGGTGGTGGTATCGCACCCTCTGATTGTTTTGCTGAAATCGTGCCCTCTTCTGTCGAAGGGTTTGTCACACTCAGTGATTAAGAATGTAAGAGGGGTGATAGATTAAACAACTTAATTACATTTTTCTTCTATTCCCTATAAACAACTTAATTACATTTTTCTTCTATTCCCTATTACGGATGGCAACGCATCAGATAATCAAAACGAAGCTGTCCAGCAACTACTTAACTTAAGCTTATTTTGGCTGAAAATTCAACTTGTGGGATACCTGTCTTAAAGAGATAATTTAGATGTTCCTAAATTTGGATGTATGTAAAAGAGAAGCACGTAAATTATTCCCTATTTTTTTTTTTATTATTATTATTATCACTTGCATTTTTTATATATATATTTTTTTATAATAGTTTCAGTTGTTCTGACTGTATCGATTAGGTAATATTGTCTGACCTTTGGGACTAACAGACTCTTGATTTGAGCCCTGTACCTACACTCTTAGCTGTCATTTGCTTGGGAAGAGTTATTGATTTTCTTTAAAGTGAGTGCTTATGCTTAGTCTGCGAGGATCAAGCTTTTTGACTGATCCTCCTAAGATAATTAGCCCAGAGAATGATGGCACTTTTGATCTGAGACCCTAATCTACCATCTCTGTTGTAAAACATGCTCCTGCACTGCATGAAAAGTAGATCATAGCACAAAAAAACAAAAACATTTTACTATGTTTTTGGTATTAACAATTTTAGATGTGTTGGGGAGTTTTATTGTGTACTTGTCTGCATCTCCTTTCAAAATAAAGCAATAATTATAACTCATGTTGTTATGCTTTTCAGCATGAAACAATAAAAAAAAACAGCATACCATAACAATATCTACTTCCAGGTACTTTCTTGTTAGCAGGCCCTAGGTTATAGGAAAAAAGTCTGAAAAATGCTCTCACAAAACCTGTGCTTTTAACAGGGATAAGGCTGCCTTAAAGCTAAAATGTGTAATTGCTGTGCCACTTGGTCACCAAATGGAATTGCAAAAAAAAAAAGATTGTTTTCACCTTAAAATGCTCTGTAATGAAATATTTGCTGTGTGTGTGCGTGTGTGTGACACCAATACGTTTGTCTTGTTTCTGTTTTAGTCTGTTTCTACAGTATTTTCTTTTCTTCCTACTTTCCCCAGAAGATTTCCCCAGGGTGCTCCAAAGTTTCAGTCCTGCCCTGAAAGTTGAGAAATGGAAATATATTAGAAGTACAAACATTTACTGTATTTTTTTGTACATGCTTCCCCTGAGTAAATCAACAACAGCTAAAAATGTAGCCTTTCTACTGAAATAATGCTAATGTCACACCTCAAAATTATCTCTTGAAGCAATACTTGAAAGTATATTTAGATTTATGGGCAGAATCTATAGATATATGGACCAAAAAAGCATTAGTTTTAGACCAACATTATGGTTTCACCATGGTATGCATTGCAATACTATTTCAATACCTCTTGACAGAATTAGTTAGACTAAAAGTTATAACATGCTGTTCTGTCATAATTTACTTACTGTCATGTTGTTCCAAAGTCATCCTTCAGTCATCCATTTTCTTTGTGTTTCTTTCTTTTTTATTCATTCAAATAATAAAGATAAAGATGTGAAAAAGATATGATAACGAATGAAGACTTAGGATGTAATTCTGCCAAGCATTTTTTCTTCTTTTTTTGGAAGAAAGCCCACGGAAGAACCACTTTGGACAGAATGTTTATTTTTGGGTACACTATCCCTTTAAAAAACATTTCTTCTTGATCGGACCCTTTAAAATGTAGTCAGGTTGATTCAGTCATATTAAAGAATATTTTTGAACTTTAAAACTACTTTATTATTTTTTAAAACACATCTGTTCCGCAAGCACTTAACCAACCCACACTAATTGTTAATGAAAAAGGTTTCCAAGCTTAATGTTCAGCCTATTACATGCTTGTTTATCTTTATCCCAGGGAGAGGGTTCTGGCTGGCTTTTAATATGGACGTCAGGTGCTAGGGAGTTTCATTTACACATCACCCAGTGGTGCATCAACCTTCATACCAAATGTACCCGTCTGCTTTACACACAGTCTAACCACTGGCACGGCTGGCACGATCAACATAAATAAATTGCCGCTGTGCATATGGCACCATTAGCGGTCACAGTGGGATTGTTAACTAGACGTTCAAGGCAAAAAGAGACCTTTGAACAGTCACTCAGATTATACAAATGTCTACTGCCATGTTAGGTGGTAACATCCTCATTCTTTAGCCCTAAGAAGTAAGAATGCTGTTTAAGTTTATTTACATAGAGATCATTGATTTCAACATGAACTCGTTGGTATTCTTGTATGCTTACACAAAGTGTGGTTTTAGCAAACAGACCTTTTTTTATTGACAACATCTAAAATGTAAACACGTTTTAAATTGTGACATCACACACAAATCAGAATATTAGTGAAACACATTAATGTTACACCGTAACGTAGACCATGTTTCAAATTTATTTTAGATTTTTTGAGCTTTGGTGTGAGACAATGTGGACTGGCCATTTGGTTGAGTTGTTGGAAACTCTCAAGAGTAGAATGGCTCAGTGCTCCTGGCTCTCGTATTCCAAAACCTGCATTCCGATACAAACAAATACTGAAATTGCATGGGCAGACTCATTACTTATATTTTTTACTGTCCTCCTACAGTGTCCACCAGACATATTGATTCACACAAACTATTTAGATTGCACTTTATTTATGAGAGAAGCACAGTATGTGCATGTAGGGGGCCTCCAGGAAGAAGGTTGAGATAAACAAAAAAATTATTATAATTATGAATGTCAGTGAATTATTTAACAAAATATCACAAGAAGTGTCCTTTATTTTAAAATAAAATAGCACTTCTCAACACCCCTTCTGAGAAAAAAAAAAACATTTCATAACAAGAATTTCATATTTCTAAACAATAGATACACAGATGAGCCAAAACATTATGACCAACTGCCTAATATGGTGTTGGTACTCCATGTGCCACCAAAACAGCACTGACCTGCCGAGGCATGGACTCTGCAAGATCCATGTAGGTTTTAGACATTAGCAGCAGATCCTTCAAGTCCTGTAAATTGCGAGGTGGAGCCTCCGTGGATCGGACTTGTTGGTCTTGCGCATCCTACAGATCCTCAATTGTATTGAGATCAGGGGAATTTTGAGGCCAGGGCAACAACTTGAAATCTTCATCATATTCCTCAAACCATTACAGAACAATGTGTGCAGTGTGGCAGGGCACATTATCCTGATAATGAAAGAGGCCACTGCCATCAAGGGAATACCATTGCCATGAAGGGGTGTACCTGGGCTGCAACAATGTTTAGGTAGGTGGCACGTGTCAAATTGATATCCACATGAATGGCCGGACCTAGAGTTTCCTAGCAGAAAATTGTCCAGAGCATCACACTCCATCCCCTGGCTTGTCGTCTTCCCACAGTGCATTCTGGTGCCATCACTTCCCCAGGTAAATGGTGCACACGTACATGGCCGTCCACATGTCAAAGAAACCGTGACTCATCGGACCAGGCAACCTTCTTCCAGTTCTCCAAGGTCCAGTTCTGACTCTCACATGGCTATTGTAGGCACGGTGGACAGGGGTCATCATGGGCACTCTGACAGATCTGCGGCCACACAGCCCCATATGCAGCAGGATGCAATGCACTGTGTGTTGTGAAATATTTCTCCTATAGCCATCATTTACATTTTCTTTGACTTGTGCCACAGTAGACCTTCTGTAGGTTCGGACCAGGTGGGATTGCCTTTGTTGCCCTCACGCATCAATGAGCCTTGAGCGTCCAACATCCTGTCGGCAGTTTGTGGTGTGTCCCTCCTCGGACCACTGTCGATAGGTACTCACCACTGCTGACCGGGAGCACCCCACAAGCCTTACCATTTCAGAGATGCTCTGACCCAGTCGTCTGGCCATATCAATTTAGACCTTGTCAAAGTCACTCAGATATTTACTCCTGCCCATTTCTCATGCATTCATCACATTGACTATGAGAACTGATTGTTTGCTTACCATCTAATCTACCCAGGCCTTGACATGTGGCCTTATTAGGAGATGATAAAAGTTATTTGCTTCACCTGTGATTGGTCATAATGTTTTGGCTCATCATTGTATATTGTTCAAAATTAAGACAAGAAGTATTTGGACACTTTCTTGTCACCAAACATAATGTAACATATCCATATTTAATGAGATAAACTACACCTGTGATAACTTGGGTAAAATACATGTGAAGGGGAACTGACTTGACCAGTGGGTCAAAAGTAATAGCAAAAATTTCATTTAGTTTTGAGAAATCAACAACAACAACAAATTAATAATACTACTACTACATTAAGTGTGAGTTAAGTGTTCAAGAGTGTTAAAAAAAATGTAGGGCCACTGAATGTCTATTTCACTTATTATTATATGTTATGAGTATTTAGTTTGTGCTCTTTGTGCTTTAAGGGTTTGCTAATTTCTGTCTCCACAGCTTGTATTTCATTTTGGACTACTTATTTACTAATTAACAACATAATTTTATGGAATATATTTCTGAAATTATGAACAAATGGCCATAACTAGAGTTATGACATCTAGACTGTGCATCTAAAAGTTAGTTTTGTAAAATGTCTGACCTTGGTCCATAATTATTATTATTTAAAAAGAAAATGTGCAGCTTTAGTAGCTCAAAAAACATTGATGCATCAGGTTTTGCATAACCTTTCCTAATGTTTAGAAAGATTTATTAAAAAATAAGGAAAAGAAAGTTAAAAAAACCTTGATAACATAATTCAAGCAGCCTCCATTAAAAAATATATTCTGTGTATATATATTACATTCAGCAAAAAGCCACAAGGTTTTGGATTAAAATTATTGTTGGAGCAGTGAGTGTGTGCGTTTTTTGTTTTTGATAGTATATAATATTTTTGACTCAGCAACTTAAAAAGTTTGTTTTTGGTGTGCTTGTGTTCTTACAAACGTTGGGTACACAGTATAGCAGTGCACTCCTCTGGCAGTTATTTTTACTTGAATTGGCTTATTGTATTTTTTTCTACAATGTGTTTTGCTGAGGTAATATTGACACCAAACAGAAACAACATCACAATGCTGGGTAACATGTCTTAAAGGTGCTTATCTACTATGTGATATATATGTATGTATACATATAAACATATATTTTATATATATATATATATATATATATATATATATATATATATATATATATATATATATATATAAAAGTCATAGGAACATATTACAGAATATAATGGGAAAATAAGTCTTTATTTAAAAAAAATATGGAATTATAATGAATTATTACTGTTGTAATTTATTTATTATTACCATTAAAAGTGCTATTATTATTATTATTATACTAAGGGGTCGTACAGTCAATCTCAACAGAAAATCTGGGTGAAGAATACACTGATACACTAAAATCTACAGTATTTGCTGTACATGGTGCTGAAAGGCAGTCCAACACTTATGAGCAGCATTGATGCTGTCCATGGTGCCGAATCTAGACTACTGCACAGCCATGGCCAAAAGTATTGGCAGTGACATAAATGTTGTGTTTTGCAAAGTTTTCTGCTTCAGTATTTGTTGTTAATTTTTTCACATGTTTCTATGGTATACTGGAAAAATATGTATTTCATAAGTTTTAAAGGCTTTTATTTGCAAAAACAAAATGTACAGTGTTGACCCTTGTTCTTCATAACCTCTGCAATACACACTGGCATGCTGGATATCAGCTTCTGGACCAAATCCTGACTGATGGTGATCCATTCTTGCCTTATTAGTGCTCGGAGTTGATCACAATTTGTGGGCTTCTGCTTGTCCACTCGCCTTTTGAGGATTGAACACAGGTTCTCAATGAGATAAAGATCCGGGGAGTTGCCTGGCCACGGATCCAAAATTTAAATGTAATGATCACAGAGCCACTTCATTATCACTCTTGCCTTGTGACATGGTACTCCATCATGCTGGAAAATGCACGGATCATCACCAAATTGCTCCTGGATCGTTGGGAGAAGTTGCTCTTGAAGGATGTTTTGTTACCATTCTTTATTCATGGAAGTGTTTTGGGCAGAATTGTGAAAGAACCCACTCAATTGGATGAAAAGCAACCCACACATGGATGGTCTCAGGATGCTTCACTGTTTGCATGACACAGGACTCATGCTAGCATTCACCTTTTCTTCTCAAGACTATCGATTTTCCAGATGTCCCAAAAAATCGGAAGGGGGCTTCATAAGAGAAAATTATTTTGCAACAGTCTTCTGCTGTCCAATTCTTGTACTTCCTGCAGAATTTCAGTCTGTCCTTGATGTTTTTCTAGGAGAAAAGTGGCTTCTTTGCTGCCCTTCTTGACACCAGGCCATTGTCCAAAAGTCTTCGCCTCACTGTGCATGCAGATGCACTCACTCACACCAACCTGCTACCAATATTGAGCAAGCTCTGCACTGGTGGTCTTTCAGCTGACTCCTCAGGAGGAGATGGTCCTGGCACTTGCTGGACACTATGGGATGTCCTGAAGCCTTCTTCACTGCAGTTGAACCTCTCTCCTTGAAGTTCTTGATGATGCTGTAAATGGTTATTTCAGGTGCAATATTCTTTGCAGCAATTTCCTTGCATGTGAGGCCATTTTGATGCAAAGTGATGATGGCTGCACATCTTGCTTTAGTGGTAACCATTGCTAACAAGAACACAATGATTGGGAACATTTCTTACCTCATTTTATAGCAATCAGTCTGCTTTTATAATCCAATCAGAATGATAGAGTGATTTCACTTGACTAGCACTTGTTCACACTTTCCCAGGTGCTGCTGTGCCAGGGCCAAAAAACTTTTTTTGTGATAAAGTTATTGGCCAATGAAGCTTTTTGCAGTTATTTAAAATGCATCTGATCACTCTGCACAATAATCTAGAAACATTGCAAATCAACACCACAACAACTGAAGCAGAAAACTTTGCGAAACACAACATTTATGTCTCTGCCAATACTTTTGGCCATGGCAATATTTACATGTGCTGCCCATGACAGAAGACCTTAGCGCAACCCTGGCTGACCCTGGCTCGCTGCAGCCAGGATCACTGGGACATTTCATTACTGAAGTGATAGCATGGGCTTACAGCAGGCCATCGAGTCAGGGCACGATGGAGACTGCAATCTTGCAGTCTTAGCAGATGTTTTGTGCCTGTTCCCTCTTCAGTATAGCTCTATGTCAGTTCACTTGGCAGAAAATGAGGGCCCAGGGAAGTTTCTGAATGCTGTGTGGTGGTTTGGAGGAGCATAAATTATTCAGCTGGAATATTTTCATTGTGTTTGTTTTGTGAATGCATGTAATGCGTTCTGGTGAACCAATACACTGATCAGCAGCAGTTTGAATACTCTTTGTTTAAGCTGAAGTGTGTAACTGTTTTGCTGTTAAAATACTTTCTTCTTTCCCAGTTTAATATGCAGATACAACTATAAGTAATCCATTATTAAGTACATTTTCTCAAACTGTAAACATTGTGTTTCTGAGGCGCTATGAAAATTCCTCTGTTTGTATTGTGTGACCAATCCAGCCTGACACAACAACACTGACTGAACCAATGGCGTGTGTATGGGACGGGACTATTTGTTTGTTTGTTCAACGCTGGGGGTTTGGTCGTGATGCTTTTGCAGTTTTGAAAATCCTTTCGGTGGCGCTAGGGGCAAAAATTATGTGTACCCTTTGGAAAAAGCTGTTTTTCTGTATTAATTGGTCATAAAATGTGATCTCATATTAATCAAAATCACAAGTATAGACAAACAACAAATGTGCTTAAGCTAACAACATACAAACAATTATGATATTTCATGTCTTTACTGAACACATCCCATTAAACATTCACAGTGCTGTGGAAAAAGTAAGTGAACCCCTAGGCTTACGACATCAACAGAGGGTTACAAAGTTATCTCAAATAGCTTTGATATGTCACAGTTAGGCAGATTTCCTATAAATGCTGATGATTTAGTACTGTTGCTACTCTCCCTAGAAGTGGCCTTCCAGCCAAGATGACTAAAAAGGGCACACAGCAGAATACCAATGAGGTAAAAAAAATTACCTCATCAGTGACAGCTGAAGACTTGAATGAATCATTGAAATTAGTTAACATCTCTATTTATGAGTCTACTGTAGGGTGCTACTGGTTGTTTAGATCAATTTTACTTTCAGAAATTAGTAATAATCAATCATTATTAATTCCTAATTAAATTAAATAATATAATTTAATTAATTAAATTCTATCCTCAGGGCACCACTCTGACAAGAGAAAAATGATAGTAAGTGACTGATCGAATCTCATAAAATAGACCCCGAAGGTTGACTATTTTGATTAATAATCAAAAAGGGAAGAAACTAGTCAAATTATTGCCGTACGAATCCAACAGTAATCTGGTTACAGTTGGCTTCTAACAACAACAAAATAACAATACAGTGAAGTAATAGGGGAGTTCTTAATGTGGCAGAGGCTGGCGTCAACACAATATTCAAACAAACAACTAGGAGTACGTCTTATTAAAATATAACAATATTTATTATAATTAAACAGCAATGAACACCGCCAATACTATATGAATATAGCACAAAACATAACATGGAAATCCTAACTAAATAGTGGAGCTATATGCGAGTGTATGTATGTATATGTGTGGGTGTGTGTCTAGATTCGGTAACAAAGAAAACAAAATGGCAGATTAAACTCCACATGGGGAACTAGTTTCAAAATAGTGGATCGGTTTCAACATTGAGAACTAGGTTCAAAATGGCAAATTGGATTCAAAATGGAAACTAAATTCACAATGGTGAACTGGATTCAAAATGGAAACTAAATTCAAAATGGAGGATTAGATCATAAAGGGCGGAGCCAACAATTATTTGAATGTGAAGGGAAAGAAAGATGGCTGGATCAGATCCAGGTGACAGAGCAAATACCACATGGGTGTGGAAATGAGAAGGCACACAAAGGAACTGATGAAACAGGCAGGAGAATTTGAAAACACCACCCTGAGTCGGACATAAACCGTGGTGCTGCTCACTCCGTAAATTTCAGTGAGAGAGAGTGAACAAACAGGGGTGCATGCAATTTAACTGAGGATAAATGCTGGTAACAGCAGGACTGAATCGCTAGTTCAGATCACTCAATAAATAACATTTCACCCAAAATTGACGATCTCACAAATCAAAACAGCAAAACAGCGATCAGAGCTAAACACACAAGATTATACTCAAAACATCAAACATTCAGCATCAAACATAAAATTTAGTTGTACAAGAAAATTCACAGTTTCTAAACTAAATCTGCCCGTGCAGCTGGGTCCTACTACAGTTTCGCCTTCCAAAACGGTCAGAAATCTAGGGGTAACCATTGATGATGAGCTAAATTTCACAGACCACATCTCAAAGACTGCAAGATCTTGTAGATTTACACTCTACAATATCAGGAAGATAAGACCCTTCCTCTCTGTACATGCCACACAACTGCTCGTTCAGTCACTTGTCATAACTAGACTGGACTACTGTAACACTCTCATTGCAGGCCTTCCTGCATGTGCTATTAGACCTCTCCAACTGATCCAGAATGCAGAATCACGTCTGGTCTTTAATGAACCTAAGAGAGCACATGTTACACCACTCTTTGTCTCTCTCCACTGGCTGCAGGTTCATGCACGTACTAAATTCAAGGCCTGATGCTGGCATACAAAACAGTCACTGGGTCTGCTCCAGCATACCTAAAAACATTTATGCAGAGCTATGTTCCCACCAGAAGCCTGCGGTCGGCTAAGGAACGTCGCCTTGTCATACCAAAACAACGAGGCACCAAAACACTTTCCCGGACTTTCAGTTTCATCATACCACGGTGGTGGAATGACCTTCCCAACTCAATCCGTGAAGCTAACTCTCTCTCTATATAAAAAAAATGGCTAAAAACACATCTTTTCCAAAAGCACTTAACCGGTCAAAAAAAAAAACTGCCATAGAAGCTGGGTGCAGAGAGGCCGCTTTTGCCTCTGTATGCTAGTTTTGTTGACAAGATGACGTCATCAGTCATAGGCCGCTTTTTGACCAATGACGTTTGAGATTGGGTACATCGGCGGGACTTAACATCCAGCTGTGAAACTGTAAAGGACTCTAGGAACTTGAATTCAATGTCTCACCTTTGATCATAGAACAAAGGGCCATGCGGTCTCCGCTGCCATTTTGATTGGGCAAGGCCCTACACTACTATGTGGAAAACTTAGTAGCCGCTGGGGGCAATGCGATTAATTGCATAAATTTGTTTATCGCGTTATTTTGAATAAAAATAATCGTGCTGAATTAACTCGTTAAATCGACAGCCCTAATATATATATATATATATATATATATATATATATATATATATATATATATATATATATATATACACACACACACATACACACACACACACACATTTTTATTGTAGAAACGAGATTAAAGTCATTATAATGCGAGATTAAACTCGTTAAATTTCGAGAAAAAAGTCGAAATACAATCTTGAGAATAAACTCATTAAATATCGAGAATAAAGTCGTTGTGTTTCGAGAAAAAACTCGTTAAGTTTAATCTCGCATTATAATGACTTTATTCTCGATATTTAATGAGTTTATTCTCAAGATTGTATTTCGACTTTTTTCTCGAAATTTAACGAGATAATCTCGCATTATAATGACTTTAATCTCGAGATGGTTTTATTTTTTTATTATTGCTTGGCCCTAATCCTCTTCCGTAGATATACATATCTGCAAAAAAAAAAAAAAACACCAGCAAAGACAGACATTTGAGTGATATACACTTGATTGTATTGTTTGTTTATTTTTGATGAATGCACTTTTTTATTGTCTCTCTCCTGTTCTGTTTTTTCCTCTGACATTGAAATTAATTCCAATGTCTTGTTTGCTTATGGTTCTGAATGAAACACAACAATTAATGTGATGCCTTTAAGACTCAGTGAAACATTTTTCTGTGTCCAATACCAGGCCTACTGAAATTATTCAATCAGGGAAATTGTTTGTGTTCCTGAATTGTGGCCTCTGGAGAACACGTGTTGTGCAGTTTTATTGAGCCATGACTCTATTTTATTTATTTTGTTTATTTTGGATAAATTCTCCTGGTTGGGAAATGAGTCAATGAGATGCTAGAGGACATAAACAGAATCCTGGCATATAAAAGCATCGCTTTCTTTATTAGCCTTCTGCTGTGCTGACTTTTTTTCTTTTTTGATTACATAATTTTGTTAACATTTAAAGCCGGTCACATATCTGAGGGAGAGATAACAGAAAATATGTGGGCAACTTCAAACAATTTGTACATGTTAATTTCAAGACACTGACAGGTGGTTATATTCACATGGAAAGAATTGTGTCCCTGGGTTTTTTTAGAAACCCAAGTGGAAGTGAAAGAAGCCTTTGAATAGAAATGTAGTCATTTGCATATTTATTTAAATGCACCACAGCTATGGGACCCATGTAGGAAACGTTAATGAAAAAATGCTTACTACTGCTGTCAGGAAAAGAGATGTCCTCTGTGCAATGCCACACAAAACCATCACAATGTGTCCTGTCTCTCCCCCTTGGTTTGGCTTCTCCTCTGGGTCTCTCTTTTTCCACCCTATGTTTTCACGTAATTTCTTTTTGCTTCTATTCATACAAGGTTCTGTAGGAAATTTGGTAGTATAAATGTACACAGTATGGGTAAATGTGCCCATGTACCTCCATCATTATATAAGGAACAGTATGTGTGTTAGTAATTTTATTAAACTGTTGACATGTCTACAACATTATGTAGGGACATTTATAATGGAATTAGCCACGTTCGACAACCATAAGGATAAATGATGAATACAATTCATCCATTAAAATCATATTACGTCTGTTTGTGTCCACTCACAATTTATATGGTAAGGAATTGGCTTTAATAAGGGCATTATGATTAATTCACTTATTGGAGTAATATTATTCTCATGGCTTATTTAAAATAATATCACAATAATACACAAATATTTTAGATATAGTTCTGAACTTCAGAGCAAGATCTTTGAAAAATCAAGTGACAAGATTGTTTAACAAAATATACAACAGTCAATTCATTTTTGAATACAAACAAGACTTTATTGCTAATCTAAGCATAAAACTGACTAACAAACAACTAAACTGACACATAGACAAAAAAAATATAAACACGTGTTGGTAAGTGAGCTTTGACAGAAGATGAATGGAAAATGATCTGTTACAGAAAAATTTACTTCATAGAGTCTAAAGACCTTACCTTGAACAAATCCTGAGAACTTAATTTAGTATGCCATGATTTGAGATCGGGATGGGTGATAGAAATGACCAGGCAGAGCCCTGGAGGTGAGGACTCCTGCCAGGGAGAAATTGGGACTTCCCGGGGCAAAGGTCAAAGTTTATGACAGCCGTAGATCAGAGAAGAACTTCCTCTGAACTTTACGCTCTGAAATTTCTTGGACTCTACATAGTATGGAACTTGAGGGGTGACAGAGAAGGCTACAAGTCATAAGGGCCAGAGCTCAGAAGATGAAGAGCTGAAGAGAAGTGGAAGAGTGGCCACAGGGCGAGTTCTTCCTTGGAAGAGGAGTTTTGAGTTGAGACTGGCTGCACCCCAAAGGTGTCCTGAGCCAATCAGAATTGTCTTTTCTGAACTTTCGGTTCCTCCTGGAGTTAATTTATGAGTTTTGTTCTCTGTTTCCCACTCAAAAAGATTAACATTTTAATCATGAATTTCATAAGAAAACTGTAACAAATAGCCCTTTTATATCACATCATTCTGGAATTTAAGAGACAATCAATTGCATATCAAAAACTTGTACTTTCTTATTAAATTACAGTTATAATTTAGTTATAATGCATGATAAAACTACCTACTAATTCGTTTTTTAGCTTTAACACGGATTATACACTTTATGAAAACCATAATTGTCAGGGTTATCATCTGCATAGTCATGTGAGCTGGTGAGCTTGAAACATGCCTCATGATTAGTATAATAGTTTTAAATGCGTAGAGTTGGTTATATTTAAGAAAAATGGAATGTCTTTGTTCTGAAATTCCCATGGCAACCATGGGGAAGTTTCTTAAGAACATTAATGTGAAGAGTTAAGTGGGGGTTTATCTGATTAACAACAAAGACAGATGAGCTTCACTTCACTTTTCCAAGATTTCCCACATTTTTTACTGCAGTTAAGATTAGCCAGATGCAAAATACCCAGACTTGCTGGTGCCAGTCCAAATTGCTTTATAGCTCAGGAGAAAGTCAGTGTAGATTCTGTATTTAAGTAATTCTGTGCAGAATTGTTGAATTTATCTTGGTTATCTTCTGCATCAAAGTCCTACAATTCACTGTTTAAGAGAACACTGGCAAGATTGTTTCAGTTGATTGCTCATTTATTTATTTATTTGTCCATCCATGCACCATGTAATTTCTATACTTTTTTCTTCTTTCTTTCCGTTGACCATTTGGTTGGCTATGGACAAGTATTTACTGACTTCTTTTTCTAAGCTGTTTTTTTCTGAGCAAGAGATGGAAGAGCATTCCATAGCATATGCCTGTTTCATAAACCACTGGTATTGAAACACTTTGAAGCTGTAGCTTTAAAGATCCTTATTTGTAAATACTTTAACCAACCACTGGATTAGTTTGCATAAGCACAACATTTTCAAGGGTGTCACTAAATTCTTTACTCTGCACTACAGTTGAAGCTGAACAGTGTAATGTCTGCACCACTAGCATCACCAATGAATGCATTCTTATTGTTGTCTCTGCATAATACGCTCAGAAAGGAAAAAAAAAATGTAACATCTAAAATATTATACACTTAAGCTTTAAGGCTTATTTACAAGCTAGCCCTGTTGGCAACCAATGTACTACTTTACAGTGTTTTGAGGAAAGCACAAAGAGGAAGCACAATAGCTCATTAGTTTAGAGTTGTGGTCGATTTGATTACACATCTCTTTTTGCCATTTTGTAATTCTTCCTCTAATAAACGAGCTAGAACTTTTTACTCTCCCATAATAACTTTTTCTGTCATTCACTATGCACAATCTCTGTGTAACAACTCATATCGCTCACTCATTTTCATTTGCATCCATTAGTAGGCACATATTTGGGACTTTTATTCATCCATGCAAAAAAAACAAAGAGCATCACAGTAGTATTTGAATAAAATGCAACAATTTATGATAATATTTGAAGAAGCTTGATATATTGTGATTATACTTCAAAGAGTTGTTCGTTTGCCTGATGAGTAGCTTGATTACTTGGGCTCGAGGTGCTTTTTAAGGCTCTGTTAATTAAAGGAATGCTTTACTGCAGCAACACCCTTGCCAGCTCATTCCTGCATGTTTGAGTTGATCCTCATGTGTTCTCTTTACTTTCTGCCCTTAAACCAATGAGCATTTGGAATGCACTCAGGCTGAAAATTGCCTTTTCTGCCATCACTATCATTTGATTAGTATTCCAGCAAATAGACATGCAAATAAAATAGAGGGTGCATTGCACTCCAGACAAAAACATGGCACTTGGTCAATAACATTATGGAAATGTTGCTTCTACTTCTTCAGCTCTTTGTTTGAGTGTGATAGCACTGCTGCGAAAGTGCACAAGGGCCTTAAGTTGAGGAAATTACTTGGACTATCTGCTGCCATCACTCATAAATGTTTTCTCAAAATGCGGCACTTCTTTCCATTTACCGTGATTAATATGTCAGTCTCATGTTGAACTGCACGTTTCCTGTCAATGCAGATGCAATGTATTAGTGAAGAGGGTTTTTACATATACTCTTAAGAAGTGCTGCTATGTAAATTAAAATTTCAAATTGCTATATAGAAAGGATATTAACTTCATAACAATATAAAGCTTATGCATTACACCTTTATGGTGCACTTTATGCTCAAATGTTGTAATGATGTTTCTACAATAAAAATGTGTGTGTGTATGTGTGTGTATATATATATATATATATATATATATATATATATATATATATATATATATTAGGGCTGTCGATTTAACGAGTTAATTCAGCACGATTATTTTTATTCAAAATAACGCGATAAACAAATGTATGCAATTAATCGCATTGCCCCCAGATTGTAATAAGATTCCTGAGAAATGCAAGCTTGTAGTACCACCTGTTTACTCTTTTCAGCTGTACAGTTTATACAGTGAAGAAAGCAACCAGACTGCACAAAACAGACATTCGTTGTGTTCTTGCATTCTAAACATTTGATGGATTGCAAATTCAAACTAAGGGATCTCAAGAAGTGTTCTAAGTATTAAACTATATTTAACTTGACACAGTGACCTAACAATTTTATGTTTATGACGCAACACACCCGAGACACTACACAAGCATGTCTGACGCTTGTTGAAATTGACGGGCCTTAAACAAGCCCTCATAATAAATCTCAAACTGATTGACAAATTTACTTGCGAAATGAATTGCTGTGAACCGTATGCCAATGATTGGCTTATGCTCAATAATATGCTAGTAAACAATACATTGTATTCTAAAGCTGCTTTTTGTATTGTCTTATTCCACAAGAATGTAATGCAATTACATTTTCTGAATATATATATATATATATATATATATATATATATATATATATATATATATGTTGTTACATATACCTTGTCTTGTTTCACCGTTGCCCCTTTGTTTACCATTTTTGTCCCTTTCGTATTCCGTAGTTTTCACTTTTGTCCCTTGTTTAGAAACAGTCTTGGTTTCTTTTTATTCCCTCGTTATCTTGTTGGAGTTCTGTTTGTTCATTGGCCCCTTTAGTCCTATGTTCATGTATTTATACCTTGGGTTTTGGTTCTGTCCTTGTCGATCGTTGAATGTTTATGTATGTTGTTAGCCTGGAATGTTTCCCCTGCCCGTGTTTTCTAGTTTTCTGTTTATTTCCCCATTGAGGGTGTTCCTTTGTGTTTGTTTACTAATAAAGATAACTGCATTTGGATCCTCAACCTTCGTCTGCCTTCTCCTGACTTCCACATCATAACAGAACGATCAAACCCACACATGGATCCAGCAGCTATTCGGGCCAAATGTTGGCTGCTCAACCTGCAGCAAGAAGACCACCCATTTGTAGACCACGCTCTCTACTTTCTCCTCCTGGCGAACGGACTCTGCATTGATGGTCTTTTTCAAGAACAGCTTGAACCCCTCGCTGAGGGAGCGGGTGCCACAGGCAGCGCCCGGCTGCACTTTCCACGACTGGAACGGCACCACCTCCCTTGGCTCCGCCTCCACAGCCTTCCAGGGCTTTGCCTCTAGAGCCTACTACGGCGCCACCTTCCACGGCTCCACCTCCCGAGCCTCCCACGGCTCCGCCTCCTGAGCCCCCCGAACCTTCCTCGGCTCTGCCTCTTGAGCCTCCCACGGCTCCGCCCCCTGATCCTCCAGAACTTTCCATGGTTCCGCCTCCTGAGCCTCCAGAGCTTTCCATGGTTCTGCCTCCCTCGGTTCCACCTCCCGAGCCTCCTACGGCTCTGCCCCCAGAGACTCCAGAGCCTTCATGGTCTCCGCTCCTAAAGCCTCCTACGGCTCCACCTACCTCGGCTCCGCCTCCTGAGCCTCCCTCAGCTCTGCCTTCTGAGCCTCCCTCAGCTCCGCCTTCTGAGCCTTCCAAGCCATCACCTCCCGCGGCTCCGCCTCAGAGGTCCTCCTTGGCTCCGCCTCACGCGGCTCCGCCGGCCTCCCCAGTGGCCACTCCTCCTCCCAGGCCCCCTGAAGGGGTCCTTGCCCCATGGCAATCTCCCGGGGTTAGAACCTGTGACCTTCTGATTAACAGCCCTGTGCTTTAGCCACTACGCCACCACCACTCCGGCCGACTGATTCAAGCTGATAGAAGAGCAACTTTGCCTGAAATAACCACTCGTTACAACCGAGGTATGCAGCAAAGCATTTGTGAAGCCACAACACCCACAACCTTGAGGCGGATGGGCTACAACAGCAGAAGACCCCACCGGGTACCACTCATCTCCACTACAAATAGGAAAAAGAGGCTACAATTTGCAAGAGCTCACCAAAATTGGACAGTTGAAGACAGGAAAAATGTTGCCTGGTCTGATGAGTCTCGATTTCTGTTGAGACATTCAGATGGTAGAGTCAGAATTTGGCGTAAACAGAATGAGAACATGGATCCATCATGCCTTGTTACCACTGTGCAGGCTGGTGGTGGTGGTGTAATGGTGTGGGGAATGTTTTCTTGGCACACTTTAGGCCCCTTAGTGCCAATTGGGCATCGTTTAAATGCCACGGCCTACCTGAGCATTGTTTCTGACCATGTCCATCCCATTATGGCCACCATGTACCCATCCTCTGATGGCTACTTCCAGCAGGATAATGCACCATGTCACAAAGCTCGAATCATTTCAAATTGGTTTCTTGAACATGACAATGAGTTCACTATACTAAAAAGGCCCCCACAGTCACCAGATCTCAACCCAATAGAGCATCTTTGGGATGTGGTGGAACGGGAGCTTCGTGCCCTGGATGTGCCTCCCACAAATCTACATCAACTGCAAGATGCTATCCTATCAATATGGGCCAACATTTCTAAAGAATGCTTTCAGCACCTTGTTGAATCAATGCCACGTAGAATTAAGGCAGTTCTGAAGGCGAAAGGGGGTCAGACACAGTATTAGTGTGGTGTTCCTAATAATCCTTTAGGTGAGTGTATATATATATTATGTTAAAGCTGTTCTAAACTAAAGTGTAAGTGTAGTGCATATGTGTTAGGAGTTACTGTCTTTATTTTTGAAATTACATGTGTTAGCCAGCAGGTGGTGGCAAATTATCATTTTTGTGTGTAATATGAGCCGGTTGGTGACGTAAAGTGAATCCGTTAGTCATTGTTTACGTAGAACAGCGCTCTGAGTTTCCACATTGATACATACTGTTTAAAATAGCGGAGGACGTCGCTGTTTCTATAGTGAATGACATTTGCGCACCGGCTACACCGAAATAGAGAGGAATACCCCGCTTGGACATCTATATTCAACTGAGAAAGCTGTAAGCATCTCTGATTGGTTGTGGCAACAGGTGATTGCACACGCTTCATCTCTCTCTCTCTCTCTCTCTCTCTCTGACAGACAGACACACACACACATCCATCTGTCTATCCTTGCTTATCTAATGACTTGTTAGAAACAGCACAAGCCATGATACTATTTCTGAAGTGAACATTTTGAATTACTAATGGAGGCTTGGACACATCATTTGTTTTGAACCAGCAACGGCAGATTCTGATCGGTCGCGTAATAAAGTAGTTCCATGCACAAATGCATTTTTATGACCATGATCAGTTTTTCCAAATTTTTTGAAATGTACTTGTTCAATGAACTGTTGTATATAAGCAATATCATACTCCCAATCGTGCTATACGGCCCTACATCAGCATTGCTGTAATTATCTATGGCATGAGGCTGCTGATGTAGGGCCATATCGCACTCTTGCTCGAGTGATATTGCTTAAATATATATATCAATTTTTAGCTAAAATAAAAAAAAAAATTAAGATCTGTCCAACCCTCATTGTTAATTTATTGCATACTTTTCTACTTGGCCTTTCAGTAGAATAAAACTGTTATTTATTTTTATGTTTTTGAAACTGAAATCTTAATTGTGTAATTTATTATTATTTGAATACAAACATTTCCAGATAAATAAATACATTTTAGTTGATTTGTTGACAAAAATATCTAACTAATCCAGAAATGTGTTTAATAATACAATTTGCATAGCACTTTAACAAGTGTCTTCCCTGCATGTGTGAACCTAGAAAACAAACTTTAACCATATTATTGTTTTTTTAAAGACTGTCTTTTTATTCCAACAATACAGTTTCTTGTGTTTATTTATTTATATTTCTGAAATAAATTGTTTTTAGTGACTCTCTGTGGTCACTAAAATCCCAGGGCATTTCTCGCGTAAGAGTAAGGGTGTAACCTCAGTGTCCTGGCCACATTACCCCTTATTGGCCCAATCATGGCCCCTAATAATCCTCATCCCTGAATTGGCTATATAACTATACTCCCTCCTCTCCACCAACAGCTGATATTCGGTCATTGTACTGGGATACTATGGCTGCCATCGCAATATCTGTGTGGATGCTGCACACTGATGGTGCGTGAGGGGAGTCCCCTTTTCAACATGTAAAGCGCTTTGAGTGTGGTTTCATAAAAGTGCTATATAAATATAAAAAAAAATTAAAGTGAAAGATGATGCCATATGGCAACACCGTACCATAGAGGGTTATGGAATAAATCTTCATCAGGCCCAAAATAACACATTCTACTGAAAAAAGGACTGTCACTCACAGCACATGGAAACATGAGAATGGAAATTTGTGGACTCGATACGCTTTTGATGGAGGGTGGGCGATACAGCAGCTCTGTGGGCCGTAAGCTTTCCACCATCTCTTTTCAGAAGGTCGGGGCTACCCCCTGCCTGGCCTGGCTATGACTGTTGTATTATCTTTTCTGTAGAGGGAGAGCTGATTTGTTGATCCTGCTTTTTTTATTCTGTTGCTTGGACCCCTACTGCTTAACGTCATATCAGAGATTTGGCTCCTGTCAAATGGCTTTACATTTGAAGAGAAATGGACTGAAGAAATGCTAACAAAGGAAACATACACAAACTCAAAGTGAAGCATATACATGCACTGTGCCTCATATGAAGCTGAATCTTCTAGCGCACATAAACTGTTCCCAAACAGTGGTTGAAATGCCAAATAATTAACATCTTACAAATGTACCTGTTTGAAATAGGCTGACATGTGTTTTATTGAAATACAATTATTAACTAGCATTACTGATAGCAGCTGTTCAAGCAATCCATTATAATTTCTTCTCACAGTTAGAAACACGTCCATTTTCATAATTGGTGCTTGCTGACAATTAATTTGCTTGCAGAAGCTTATATACAGAGCCTTATGCAGAAGTTCAAGTCAAGTTGAGTTTTATTGTCATTCCGATATATGTAGAGGCATACAAGGATCGAAATGTCATGCCTCACAGGTCCACGGTGCTACATACTATATAGACATATACATATTAGAGGTCTACATGGGCCTTAAAATGAAACCTGACCCATACCCGAGATCCTACACGGCCCGAAAAATACCTTCAGATTTTAAGCCAAACCCGACCCGAACCGGAAATCACTTACTATCTAATTTCTTTTCCTAGCAAGTACTGTTGCAATAGTCTGTATTATATTTAAGTATATAGACAACATTAATAACAGTACTGAAACAGTAAACATACACTGTTTTAACAAGGCACAGCAGGCTATCAGTACACTAGAGCAGAAGGGGAAAAAAGCACTGCCTTACTGTTTATGTGCTTAATATTCACTTGGTGCAGAACAATCTGAAATAATATGAAAGAATGCAACAGTCCCCTCTCTGAACATTTTTAGAACGTTGAATCTTTGTGACACCTGCGCTAAAAAAAAACTAGACCCATTGCAAAAAATTAAATAGATCAAGTTATTTTTAGCTTGATGTGTTTAAAATGTGCCGGTCCTGTACAAGACGATGCAGAAAAAGCGAGATGCATTGTAAATGACAAAGACATTTGTCCAGCATGTGTTTGCATAGGAAAACAATGGGAAATCAGAGCAGACGTGCACAAAACACATTCGGTGTAAACGGCCCCTAACTTATCCATTCACTCGTGTCTGTGAGTAAGAGCGCGTGCGCAAAACAAGCTCGGTTAAGCATGTTTATTTTTTCATTCATACAAACCTAAACACGACCAGAACCCGAAGTCCTACTTGAAAAACTGACCCCAACCCAGCCTGAAACCCGTCGGGTTCTCGGGTCCAGGTCGGGTTGCATAGCTCTTACTCATATCTAGCCTTTTTAAAAGAATAATTTAAAGCTGCACTATGTAATTTTTTGCTCGACATTTGTGATTGAAATGTAAAATTGCAAGCAATTTGCGGAAGACCTCTCTACAACCGTCATGTTTCGACACTGCTCCTCTGGCGGATGAATCTCATGATTTGAGGTTACCTGGACATGTGTTCATGACTGGGAGAAATTCAGAGCCAGAGTCATAACATGCTATTTTCATGTTGATGTTATTATGTTATACGATTAAACATTTAAAAATTAAATATTACTTGCTTTAAGATAAACAACACTGCTGATTCGAGTTTAATTGAAGGCTTCATTATTTTTACATAATGAATCTCGTCAACGAAATCAATAATGAAAATGTTTGTTGATTAAATATTTTTACATTTCGTCAAGTATAACGAAGATGAGATGAAAAAGGCGCATCGTGAAGATTATTAAATTATTTTATTAAAGCATATTGTTTACAAAAATATGATTATAAAAATATACTGCAAGATATTAACAGTGCAATATATAAACAGAAGAATATCATCTTTTCTTTTTTTATTTATTTCTAATCCATTAATCCAGTATGTTGGGGTTTTCTCCACTTGAGCTGTTGAGTTGAATGGGCTAACACCGGCAAAACCACTTTAAAACTGGGTATTCAAATGCATCCTATTTATACACAAGATTCATCAATATATCCACAACATTTATGGAACAACTTACATCTGCACAACGAAACAAATGAACATGTGAACTTGAATTAAATGATGTGCTAGTCAGAATAATCCTAATTTGTGTTGAGTATCTTGCATTGTGAATACGTTGTTTCCATAAGAAACACTACTTGTAATGTGTTAATGGAAAATGAATAAGTCTCTAAAGCATGAAGAGTTCAGAATACAGGCTAAGTAGATTTATAGGCCAATGTAGATTTATACTGTATGTTTTATACATGTTTACATGTTTTATTAAATATTTAAATTTGATAAAAGTTTGGTCAGTTACAGTTTGACATTTTTTTGTTTATTTTGTACATCAAGTAAAAGATATTATTTTTGTTGACAAAAATGTTCATTACTTAAAATGAAGTAATATAACATCATGAAATATTGTCTATTTTTAAAGGACATTTTCGTCAAAAGACAAACTGTGAAGTGACTAAAATGGAAAAAATTAACACAGCAGTTGATAAAGCAAGTGAAACTGTAGACCTAATAGCACTGAAAACTAATAATATAAGATGAGCAACAATGGGGATAAAATATACTTTTTTTTAAACATAAAATAATATGTACAAGAAGTCAATTTCAGAAGTCATAAGTAGGGATGCACTGATCCGTTACCTGGATTGGTATTGGCTCTGATACTGGTGTTTTTAAAGGATCGGGTATCAGTCCGACGAGCCCGATCCAAATCCGATACACTTGTGTTAGTCATGTTCTTTACAGTCAAGCTCACAAAAATGACAAAAAAGAACCATTAAAACACAATTAAAGTAGTTCATATGACTCTTGCATTTTATTCAAAGCCACTTGAAGATGATTAATAGCTCTGAATCACAAAAGGATGTGTTTAATAAGTAATAAAAGGCTTTCGCAGCTTCAGTGTCAGTGAATGGTGCTTTACACACACTCGTGGCTATTTTTAGACTTCACAGCAGTGCGCAATATTGGAGCGCTACTCACGAACAACATCTCAGATCTCAATAGTTCGGTTCACTTATATGCATTTTGAATAGCACTGGAGGTGCTTTATTTTTAACCAGAATTTGAATAAGAAACTAATTAAACTACTGTGAACTTGCCTACAAACAGACACATACAGGATTTCCTGGAGAGTTTAGAATGTCAAAATATAAGCATGAGGGTTTAAAAGTTAAAGGTGTCACAGAGGCAGAGATATGAACTCAGTAGCGGAGTTTATTGATCAGATGACCAAAACAGTGACGTAAACATTGTGAGTAAATCCAGTTGAGCAGTGGCAAACAGCAGGTGAGTAATATCCAAAAAGTGTTTATACACATTGAACAGATAACTCACAACAGGCAATAATGACGACACAGGTATGGTTGACACAGTAGAAAGATCTGAAGTCTCAGATATACTATTGATGAGAACAGACAAAGAGTGTGTGTGAAAGCAGGGGTATAATGCAGTCTTTTGATTAGCCACTAATGATATGCAGGTGCCTGCAATCAGAACTCAGGGGAGATTGAGCGCTGATGGCAGTGAGGAAGAAAGAGAGAGAGAGAGAGAGAGAGAGAGAGCGACCGTCAGGTCGCACGATTGAGGTATGTTACTATATATATTACTATTATAATATATTATTAGTATTATCATTTGTTTACAATCTATTTAAGTTGAATGGGTTCTAAAAAAATAACTGTGTGAATGAAAAGTGAGCTGATATCTTACAACTAAATTGAACAAAAAAGAGATCTGAATCCTTTAAAGTCCAGATACAAGCTGAAAAACATTTGCAAAAAATAAACAAAAACAAAATACAGCATTTTTTCTGCTGATGACTTATGCTGGAATTACTGTTAATTTTGCTGCTAAAGTTTTTCATAACAAGCTATACATTTATATTGAAATAATGTGTAGTTAGAGGTTTGTGTTTCTTTACATAATAAAGAGTACACCCAATTAGATCCACACAATAATGTAAACATTTTCAAAACTGATTATGCAAAAAACAACACTGGTATCGGATCGTTATCGGCCGATACAGAAATTTCCAATATCGAAATTGGATCGGAAGAGAAAAAGTGCTATCAAAGTGCTAGTCATAAGTATTAGTAAACATGTACAGTAACTTCCCCTGACAGGGGAACACACGAGTAATATTCAGTTCATAAAAGCATTACCCCTACCAGACAACATACAGTATCCAATTCCAAGCATTATAGCAGGTAAACAACTTCGCTGAACGGATAACAGATTTTACATTTTACATTTACATTTATGCATTTGGCAGACACTTTTATCCAAAGCGACTTACATTGCATTTATTACAGGGACAATCCCCCCGGAGCAACCTGGAGTTAAGTGCCTTGCTCAAGGACACAATGGTGGTGGCTGTGGGGATCGAACCAGCAACCTTCTGATTAACAGTTATGTGCTTTAGACCACTACGCTACCACTCACTATAAACATCCATCCATACTGTAGCAATGCCATCCTGAACTGTTTGACAGTGACTGACTGAACTGAGCAGTGTCCTCAGCTGGAAAAACATGACAGCCAGTACTTCTTTCCTGTGTTTACGGACATTTGGTCATGATGCAAAGAGGAACTACATAAGCCAGCAATGTCATGCCAAATCCGACAGCTCAAAATACAAATAATTTTTATAGGCTTACCGAAATGAGTCAGGGTTTCAGATTGTTTATGTACTTAATCAATAATGGCAATTTGTTCATTTTTAACAAAAAATATTACATAGTGCAGCTTTAACTAAACATATACATTCAAATTTACTTACATCTAACTACTCACATGTTTACCAAAAGGAAAACAGTCCAAAGGACATTAAAGGCCATAAATACACAATGCATATAACACAATTACTGAGAGTCCTTGTAAACATATGTGTCCCAGGTGAACCAGGATAGAGAGGCAAGAGGTTAAAGTGACAAGTGGGGAGGGACTGTGGGAGAAATGTTCTCGGTTCGGGGTCTCTAACCGCCTGAGGGAAGAAGTTTTTGCGCAGTCTGGCAGAGCTGGCTCAGGTGCTCCGGTACCATCTTCCTGATGGCAGGAGCTGGAAGAGACTGTGGGAGGGATGGGTGGGGTCCTTCACAATTCTGGTGGCTTTTCTGGAGCACCGTGCAAGGAAATGTCCAGGATGGTGGGAGGTGGTCAATGGAGTTTCTCCAGAAGTCCATCACAACCTAACCTAAACAATTGAAGAGAAATCTTTCAGAGCAAAGCGAAGGTAAAACTTAATTGAAAAACACGTTTTGATCGACCAGAAATCTGAATATTGTATGGTGTCGGTTAAAGCCCAGGTCCTCTATTACTCACACAATTGTTGAAATTGTTTTTTGGTGCATACAGAGACAAACTGGCTCTGGATCAAAGTTGCATTTTGCTAGTTTAGTTAAAAATGTGATTATTCATGTCAAGGGAGGGTAATGGAGGTGCTTAACAATTTCAAAGAGAAGAAAGGTGTCCAAAGTTTGGTAACACTGCAATAGTACTGTAGATCTGTGAGAAACCCCCACTCCTCTCATTTGTTCACACTGCCTCTTCTTTTAGTGTACAGCAGAGTGCAGCCCAGTATATACAGGACCAACTTTTCCTAAGGTTATTTACTTCAGTACAGCCCTTCTGCTGTCGAGATAGTCCTCACCCTGCAAGGCCTGGCCCTTGCCATATATACTGAGAGACATGGCCACAGTTTAGCCCCTGCAAATAGGGAATCATTTTACCCTCCATGAATTTACTGTTGTGCCTTTCTGCAAGCCCTCTGGCCCTGAGTCAATTCTTCTCTTAGCATGCTGAGCATGTGGAGATTATGGCCTTAGCCAGCAGCAGAATTTACACATGCCTCCACCTTAGAAATGGGCTGTAATGGGGAAGGCAGTGTGCTTGCTCTATGTGGGAATGTGTGCGAGTGTGTGCTTGAGTTTTAACAACATTGACAGATAAAAATCAAGGTGTGGAATGTGGTTATGGCTGGATCCTTCAACGTTGAAGCAAAACAAATTGCAAGTGATTATTTCATGAAACGTGTTGAAATTTGAGATGTGAATTTTTTTTAAATGTTGCGCCAATTTTGCATGTGGTATTTCAGTCCAAAAACTTGCATCAAATGCCAGGTGCACACTACGATTTTTACAGTCGTTTACAAAATTAAAATAGAAATTAAATAGCTAATGCACATGCACAATCTTCAAAAACCTATTAGAAATTTTCTTTTGCTTTAACATGGTCGTATAAACGTGTTCTCTGACAGAAGCTAGAGATGTAACTGTATGAACATTTCATGTCACGATTATTGTGACCAAAACTATCACGGTTATCAGTATTATCATGGTATTGTTAAAATGTGCTGAAAATGTACAAAAAGTACTGATATACACACTGAAATAGTTTAAACAGAAAATCAACAAACAACAAATAAACAAGGGAATAGCAAATGAAGTATAATGATAATCATAATTAATATTTTGTGTGGTTACATTATTATTATTATTATTATTATCATTATTATTAACTTGCACACACATTTTAAATGATCAAAATATGTTGGTTGGGTGACTAAACTACATAACATGTTATTACATATATCTCTGAAATTCTTGATTCTGGTTGCTCATCCTGAAACTTCGGCTTCTTTCATGTTTTACGCTCTCTCCTTTCATACAAACAACTGGTGCCATTGTGCGTCTCTGTTATAGTTATCGATTGTATTGAAGATGAAATCAGAGGACTTCAGTATTTGTATTGGGCGATTGTTTTGCAGACTGCAACGGATTATAAAATAATTAAAGAGGTAAAATTTTTAAACATTCATCTCAAATCACTATTTCATGTCCCCGTAATTATTTGAAAAGCTGTGTATTAGTGGTATGCATGTACATCACTTAAATGTTGCACGTATTTATTATTTGTTACTGTCTGCTTTTCTTGTTTGTTTGTCTTGGCTCAAAGTGATGCACTTGCTAGGAATTTTTTCTTTGCGGAAGCTTGCGTTTTTAAAACTGAGATAAAATATTATTTCAACCCAATTAAATATTGTGTCCAACTATTTACTTGTCCTCTACTTTTCCCCAACTCATGCACTGAGCTAAAAGTTAACTTACCTTGCACTATATGCACTAAAAAGTGATGGATGTTTGTCAAGATGACTCGCCAGATTGGATGTGTTGTCTCATTTTGCAGTGAGTTTCCTCAGGCAAGATCTTCTACTAATTTTCCCTCAGCATTCTTATAAAATCCAAAATATAACCACACTTCTGATATGTCATCTTGGAAGGTTGGAAATTCTCCCGAGCGCTGTTATTGCCTTCCGCCATGTTTTCACGCTAAAAAAACATCAATAACAAAGTTGGGTGCTGCGCCCATGCATCAGACTCATACTGGGTGTGTATGGACAGCATTTACCGCAAGTTTTACAAATCACTGTGGCAGCGGGGGCGTGGTCAAGCGCCCGTCCGGGAGGGAAAAGCGGTAAGGGCGCTCACACCTGGGCTAAATTATGTCTAACACCTGTCTCTAATTGCAGTAGAGCGAGGAGAGCGGATAAAAAGCCAGCAGCCGCAGAGCAGGGGGAGAAGAGAGCCCGACACCAAGCCCAGCGAAACGAACTGTGTAATATTATTGTGTGAAAGTGGAAAAAAGATTAAAAAAGCCTTACTTTTGATGCTGTTTCCTGTCCCTTCCTTAGTGGAAAGTCGTACACTGGTGCCGAAACCCGGGAATTATTAGGAACACCTGTCTTCCAAAGGATGGAACAGAATCGCCCCATAGAGTCCTCCCAGCTGGCGGAAGTCCTCCAGTCCCTCGCTACACTCCATCAGAGCCACCAACAATCCCTGCTTGAGCTCCGGCAAGACCAGGATTACGCGACGCGATATCCGGAAGCAGTGCCTCTGAGCAACATCTCCGCACGTAGTGTTGCAGGGGCACTCTTCAAGATAATCTCCCGGGTGGGGATTCCGAAAGAAATCCTCACCGATCAAGGCACGACTTTTATGTCACGGACACTTCGCGAACTTTATGAGCTCTTGGGCATCAAATCGATTCACACTAGCGTTTACCATCCTCAGACAGATGGCCTAGTGGAACGATTTAATAAAACGCTCAAGAACATGATTCAGTAAATTGCGTACACGATGATGCTAGAAATTGGGATAAGTGGCTAGACCCCTGTTGTTTGCAGTACGAGAGGTCCCGCAAGCCTCCACCGGGTTCTCCCCGTTTGAGCTGCTGTACGGGCGACGCCCCGCGGTGTCCTTGACGTCATCCGCGAAGCGTGGGAGGAGGGACCTTCTAATAGTAAAAATGAAATTCAGTTCGTTCTCGATCTTAGAGCAAAACTCCACACACTGGGGCTGACTAACACAGGAGAATTTGCTCCAAGCTCAAGAACACCAACGCCGGCTGTATAACAGGGGTGCTCGGCTACGGAATTTGCACCGGAGACAAGGTACTCGTATTACTCCCAACATCGAGCTCTAAATTACTCGCCAAGTGGCAAGGACCCTTTGAGGTCACACGACGCAGTGGGGATCTCGATTATGAGGTTAAACGTACCGATAGAGGGGCGCGCGTCAAATTTATCACCTCAACCTCCTGAAATTATGGAGGGAGGAGGCGGCCTCTGTGACGTTGGCCACGGTAGTTCCGAGAGGGCGGAGCTCGGACCGGAGATAAACAAAACTACAATCCCAACACTCCGGTTACTTGTGGGGACCAACTCTGCGCGGCAGCTCACAGAGGTTTCTGAATTACAGAAGGAATTTGCGGACGTATTTTCCCTCTACCGGGCCGTACAAACCTCATACAGCACCACATCGAGACCGAGCCGGGCGCGGTGGTGCGTTGCCGCCTATCGCTTACCCGAACATAAAAAGAAAATCGTACGGGAAGAATTAGATGCGATGCTTGATATGGGCGTAATAGAGGAATCCCACAGTGATTGGTCCAGCCCGGTTGTTCTTGTTCCCAAGAGTGATGGGTCTGTTCGATTCTGTGTGGATTACAGAAAAGTCAACGCGGTGTCTAAATTTGACGCGTACCCAATGCCCCGGGTTGATGAACTGCTCGATCGGTTAGGTACTGCTCGATTTTATTCGACCTTGGATTTAACAAAGGGTTATTGGCAGATCCCCTTGACACCAATGTCCCGTGAGAAAACAGCCTTCACCACGCCGTTTGGATTACACCAATTTGTGACGCTTCCTTTCGGTTTGTTTGGGGCACCAGCCACGTTTCAGCGACTCATGGATCGGATCCTCAGACCGCATACCGCGTACGCCGCTGCCTATTTAGATGACATTATCATTTATAGCAATGATTGGCAGCGGCACATGCAACATCTGAGGGCCGTCCTGAGATCGCTGCGGCGGCGGGGCTCACAGCAAACCCCAAGAAGTGCTGCGGTTGGGCGTGTGGAGGTACGGTATCTGGGGTTCCACTTGGGTCATGGCCAGGTGCGTCCCCAAATTGATAAGACCGTGGCGATTGCGACTTGCCCTAGACCTAAGACCAAAAAGGGGGTGAGGCAGTTCCTGGGGCTGGCTGGCTATTACAGAAGATTTGTGCCTAATTATTCGGACGTCACCAGCCCGCTGACTGACCTCACTAAAAAGGGGCTCCAGATCCGGTCCAATGGTCAGAGCAGTGCCAACAGGCGTTTACGCAGATCAAAGCTGCACTTTGTGGGGGCCGCTTTGCATGCACCTGACTTCTCTCTCCCTTTTGTATTGCAGACGGACGCTTCAGACAGAGGGCTGGGGGCCGTACTCTGCAGCTGGTGGAGGGAGAGGAGCCCGGTGCTGTACATTAGCCAAAGCTCTCCTTAAGGGAGACTAAGTACAGCACCGTGGAGAAGGAGTGTCTGGCCATCAAATGGGCGGTCCTCACCCTCCGGTACTACCTGCTGGGGCGGGCCTTCACCCTCTGCTCGGATCATGCCCCACTGCAGTGGCTCCACCGCATGAAAGATACTAACGTCCGGATCACCCGTTGGTATCTGGCCCTCCAGCCTTTTAAGTTCAAGGTGGTCCACAGACCAGGGGTGCAGATGGCTGCCGCCGACTTCCTCTCCAGAAATGGGGGGGGAGTGGTAGGCAGGCCGGATGACGCCCCGGCCTGAGTCGGGCGGTGGGGGTATGTGGCAGCGGGGGCGTGGTCAAGCGCCCGTCCGGGAGGGAAAAGTGGTAAGGGCGCTCACACCTGGGCTAAATTATGTCTAACACCTGTCTCTAATTGCAGTAGAGCGAGGAGAGCGGATAAAAAGCCAGCAGCCGCAGAGCAGGGGGAGAAGAGAGCCCGACACCAAGCCCAGCGAAACGAACTGTGTAATATTATTGTGTGAAAGTGGAAAAAAGATTAAAAAAGCCTTACTTTTGATGCTGTTTCCTGTCCCTTCCTTAGTGGAAAGTCGTACAATCACGTCTGATAATTCTAATACCGTGAAACCGCTAACCTTTTCTTCCCTAAAAGAAGCCATGTAAGTTAAAGCGGATTCTCTTATCAGCTTTTAAACCCTGAAATGGCTGCATTCACATTTATGTGACATTTCACAACACAGCTTTCTGCAAAACCCTGGAATAAGCAGTTTTTTTTTTAAGTGCATGTAAACGTGGTCATAGTCTTGATAGAATAAAAGATGTATACAGTATAGTATTATGTATAGCATATTATTATATATAGTAAAGTATACGTCATTGACATACTTTTCCATGCAAACATGCCTTGTTACAAAGTAAATTAGGGTCATTATAAATTGAGCTTTGTTCACAATATATCCCGATTTCACCGCCTAAGAAAAGCAGGTGGTAAATTAGATTATTTTAAAAGTGATGTTTGTACATGTTTTATATTGATCATAACAGCAATAATTAAGCAAACATTGACAGAGTGCTGCAGTGTGACACTATGTTCCATCTCCCAAAAATTTTTTTACTAACTTTTATCTTTTTTATTGCTTTTTCATAATTGCTTTATTGATCTTTCTATTCAATTGTTATGTAACAGCCTAGAGAATAAGTGTAATTTGAGGCCAAATCCAATTTATTGATCATAGAGCTTTTGGGAAAAGAAGAGAAATCACACATGCAGAGCTTGTTCCATTACTTGCTTGCCTCACACAGGATGTTTATGTACAGTAGAAATTTAGCTTTGTGGCAAACTTAGAGATATTCACAGTTTTACACTCACTGAGTGCTTTATTAGGAACACTATGGTCCTAATAAAGTGCCCAATGTGGTTTTCTGCTGTTGTAGCCCATCCGCCTCAAGGTTCGACATGTTGTGCATTCTGAGATTCTATTTCACACACTACAGTTGAACAGAGTGGTTATCTGAGTTACCGTAGCTTTTCTGTCAACTCGAACCTCTCTCATCAACAAGGTGTTTCCATCTGCAGAACTGCTGCTCAGTGCTCACTGGATGTTTTTTGTTTTTGGAACCATTCTGAGTGAACTCTAGAGACTGTCGTGTGTGAAAATCCCAGGAGATCAGCATTTACAGAAATACTCAAACCAGCCCATCTGGCACTACCAATCATGCCACAGTCAAAATAACTGAGATCAGATTTGTTCCCAATTCAAATGGTTGATGTGAACAATTGCAGAAGCTCCTGACCCAATTCTGCCTGATTTTGTGCATTGTACTGCTGCCATACGATTGGCTGATTTAGAAAAACGCAGGTGTACAGATGTTCCTAATAAAGTGCACAATAAGTACACTTTAAGCAGGAAGCAACCATACCAAACAGAGAAAATAATTTGATTTATTTTCTATAATAAAAAAAGTTTGCTTTTCAGTGTGCCTTAAATTTGAATATTTACTTTTCCTTTGTATATGTGAAACTTTGTGACTTTAAGGGCATGTAATGATCTGTGCGTTGTGTATGGCTCCTGCTGGTGAGAACGCAAAGAGAGAAGCCATTAAGCTATCATTAAAATATAATCACCATTAAATGAGAATTTGCATTCCCCTAGGTCGCCTGATACTCCAGTGACTAATAAAAAAAAACATAATAAAGGTCAATTAAAGAATAATGCCAATTTTAACACCGTGGATGCTACACAGAGGACCAAGGGCCCTCATACATTTTACAGCTCAGACATCTGCAATGAGTTAGTGTTGAGTCTTTGTGTAATTTCTGTATGCATGGATGTTGTATGTGGATTATTATTAATATTTTAATTTATTTTTAATTTATTTTTTATCTGACAAAGCGCAATGGAGCCACACGCATTCACTTTATAGTTTGTAATGGATTTGGTGACCAGATTCCAACATGTGGAAAACGGGACAGCCCCCTACCAGCAAAAATGAATTGACGTATCCATACCTAGGCACTGATCAATTCGAAGTAGAGGGTACATCCGCACTACATCGAGTACATCTGTTACCGTGGTCACCATATAATTTTCTCTGTCAGCAATTTTTCTCAGTGTGCGCTTGTCTTTAAAGAGTTTATCGTAAAATGCAGAACAGTCCAGTTCAAAATTAAGATGTACGAAAAGAATTGCCTTCAAGACTGTTACACTGAGTCGAGATTTATCAGGTGTCCATGCTGCATTCATTTATGAGAACACACGCTCCACAGATGCAGATGTCCCAGGCAGGCATAAAACAAGCTCCACGACCTTGGCTAAGACTCTAAAGTTGATGGTCTTGCTCTTCAGACATGGCCATCTTGTTCATGTTCCACTCAGTGATGCAACAAGTAACAGTGTTTTTTTTGCACAAGCCCACTCATCAAAGAGCATGGTTTCATCAATCAAATTGAGAGTGGGGATTCTGGAGTAGAAGTGTTTTAGGTGGCTCTCAATGTCTTCCCATTCTGGGATGTCAACTGTGGATATCGTCAGTAGGGCCCACTCAAGTTTTTCGGTGTAATCCAATGAGCGGCTCCAATTTTGGAGGTAATCCATCAATGCTGAATAAAAGTTTCTCACTGTACAAAGTAAATCATCCGCTCGCATGTCACCAGCTTCAGCCAGGGCATCTGACTGCTTTTTAATGTCTGAATGTATGAATGATTCCTCCAGCCTGACCAGCAAGATTTTTGATGAATGTGCAAATCCACTCCTATGGCTGATATGTGGTCTTGCTCTCCTATCTCCAGTGCACAAATAAAAGTGGCTGTTTTCTTGAGAAAGAAAGTATGCATGCAGACAATTGAAAATGTGTAGTATTCTTTCAAGAGCTGGACCAAGAGAGAAGATATGTGTGTTGCCATGCTGCTCTAATTTCTAATAGTCCAGTGGCACAAAAGCTAGTACATAGCATATAACAGCTTCAGATTTGGTGTGGGCAGAAGATTTCGGATCATCCAATTTACATTTCTAAATTTCGGATCATACAAGATACATTTTGCAGTGCAGTCAACTGACTGAAATCTATGGCCATGCACAACAGAATAATAAGCAAAGTGTCCTTCACTTCCATGCACCTTGTCAGATTCTGAACTTTGCTTCACAAAAAAATCAATAACACTTGGTGTAGCACACTTACTTTTAGCAGCATCCACATGCATTTTTTTATGAACATGGGCAATGGAAAAGCGAGCTCCACAAATCTCACACCTCACTTTACTAGGCTCTGTTTGTGAGACAGAGAATGTTGATGACAAAAAATGTCATGTCTCTTGTACTGATGTCAAGATATAAAAGTTAATGATTAAGCATGCACTATTTTTGATAGTAAGAATCACCACAAATGATCATAAATACATCAGGAAATGTACAGACCACTCAACCATGTGAAAAGCCACTTCTGATTGTCTCTAATTGTCAATTTCAGTTAAAAACTTTCCTAGGCAAGGAATAACTTCCTCTTCTGCTGAACGTCTCTCTTGCAACGCTCTATTTGGAACCATCGCTTGCTGCTTCCAGATCCTCCTTGCTATGTAGAGTCCAAGGAAAACTTGGGACACATAGTCCCGAGGAAGCTCTCTCACTCTCTGCTCTACGGTTCACACAACCAACTGGAGTCATGAATCCTCCTTGCAGAACGCCTGGCTTCATCCAAACAACATCTATCCACGATCATAACAGTCCAAAACATTGATGAAACGAACTTTCGACAAACAGCGAAAGAACCAAGCAACACAAGAAATGCAACGCAAGCGACACATTATTCATGTTGGTGTATTAGTTAAATATTTTGGGTAATCATATTGCAAATTGATTTAGACTCAAAGAAGGATAAATGGTTCTTAAGGTATTGTCAACAGACTCCATAAAGTTCATTTTCTGTGTATTGATCATTTACTTCACATTCTGTCACTACTCACAACCTGTTTCATGTTGTATGTGTTAGATTCATTTTATGTTTAGATAGCAATAAAGTTTTCCTGTGTTCAAAGATAATTTGACTGTGGTATATTTTGATAAATAATCTCATCCCTGATTTTAAAATATTTCACTTCAAAGCTGTAATTGGACAACAGGAGGATCGCAGCACATCTCAAAGCTCGAAGCAATTTTGGTGGCAAAGATTTGTTTTTATGACTCTCTAATGGCTCGGTGGGGGATCTCTCTGATCTGTGGAATGTGATGTTGTGTTCATTTGATGGCTTTGTTCATGGATAATCCTATAACCCTTTATAGAACTATATTACTGTTCAGCAGTAGAGCATGGACACAACATGGTTTAATTTTGGTTAAAAGGAATCACTTAGACGTTTACATGTACATTTATGCATTTGGCAGACGCTTTTATCCAAAGCGACTTACAGAGCCCTTATTACAGGGACAATCCCCCCGGAGCAACCTGGAGTTAAGTGCCTTGCTCAAGGACACAATGGTGGTGGCTGTGGGGCTCGAACCAGCATCCTTCTGATTACCAGTTATGTGCTTAGACCACTACACCACCACCACTTCATAAAATCATATCGCAGTTCAAATCACAATTGCAATATTTTCCAAATAATCACAATTAGATTGTTTTTATAAATTGAGCTCTAGTAAATATATCTTGAAATTTTAGACACAATATGGTCAGTTATTTTTTATCATTGCATGCCTCCAGTTTTACCGTACTCCCCTGAAAAATGTTCTTCTTAAAAGTCAATTGTATAGATTGAGGAGGATATTTTATTTTTGTCATCCACAAACATTTTAAAAGTATTCAATTAACTTTGTTATCACCTGTTCCTCTACCTATGTAGTGTATTTGATTCATTGTCTTGTGGTCTTGGATACGTGGATAAAACATCACATCGCTTAAAACAACGAATTAGTGAACAAAGAAGTTCGTTCAGGCAAAAAGATCTAAATTACTCTGTTGCAGCTTGATGTCTCCTCTTTGCATTTTTGTGGCATCGAGAGTGTTAAGATGCCACCAAGAGGACGCAACTTTGAATTCGATTTTACAGAGACGTGAGATTTATTAGATCTACACACTTCAAACTTTAAAACCGATGGGAGGCAGGCTGTGTTTGTGCATCCTTTCTTTGGTGAATGGTCGTATAGTGAGGACGGAGTTGCAGGGGTGTGTAGCATGTGCCTAATGAGACATTAGTGTGTGTGGCCTATTTCTCAACAACAAAAAGACAGATTAGATAAGCATGCACTTTTTTTCTCAACTCAGTGGCTCTGCTCATAAAACCTTGTAAGCAGCCTTGCTGCCTAATGCCAATATTGGCAGTAGCCATCATAAGGCAACATCCTAACCATCACAGAATCTCACAGTGAGTTAGTTGATAGTGAGTGATACATGAAATGGTGCCAAATGGAGTTGTCAAAGATGATGACATTACTGCCTACCTTTTGGAACAGTTTTTTGCTGGGAGTGCACTTGTGATGCCTTAAAGGGTCATGAAATTATAAAAAAAATGTGTTTGGATGTTAACAGTCTTAATTGTTTTAATTGCACAGGATTTATTTTTAATTTTTATTCTTTATGAAAACATCAATTTACTACAGATAATAGTAAGGCAGATGCTATTTGAACTAAGTGCAAATAGCAATAGATGCATATAGACATTTATTTGTCTATTAAATTACAGATGTAAATTGACCTGTGTGTATTTTTATAATGTATTGTAGTAATAATAATAATAAAAAAACAAGGTATAGCCTCATATATTTGTGCATTTTGTTTCGTGCGGTTGTGAGTTGCTGTGTGCATTTGTGAGATCCTTTGCTGCTGTTATCTTCTTAAGTGAAATAAAACTGCCTGTTGTGCAGACAGTTGTTGTGTTCTCTCTCCAATTTCCCCATCCACTGATTGCTAAGCCTACTTTTTCAAAACCATTGTGATATGACAACTGTTGTGTAGCGTTGTGACACTTAAAGGCAGTGTATGTAAGTAACTAACTAGGTTTTGGAACAGAGCTACTTCAATTTTCACAATTCTTTGGACCAGCTTACTTGCCATGACCTTCTAATTATCTTATGTTCTTTTTTTTTTCTCCGGTACAGATAATACAATTAAATAAAAAAAAATCTTTAAAGATATGAGTCAGTTCTGTGATTCACTAGAAAAAAGCAATCTTATATACATTAAGGCTATTATGAGCTTATTATTATGACCTTTTCAAAGCCTTCTGTCATACTGTATTTCAAAGCAACTTGAAGCTTTGATCATTATAGCTGATCTCTGCATTACCCCTACTTTATAGATGACTCATAAATTCTCTTCTGCTGTACTTTGGAACCCTCGCTTATTTTTGTTTCATAAATATCTCATTCCCACATCAGTAACTTGGAATTCAAAACTACTGGACAAAGTAATGCATTATGCCTCCTCTGCCTCTTTGGTCTTACAGATCTTTCAGTGCCTTTGTACCTTGACAACTCTTTCAAATATCAGCTAGATTGTCTTTGCTTTTTCATTAAAAGAGATTCAAGGGTCAAAAATATGTGACACACAATTCAGGAGTTTTGCTACTCCAGTTCCTCTTCAGAAAACATTACACATGTTTGACCAACATGCTGTACTTTCAGACATATTTAGTTGTCATCACCTTCTCCTTCTCTCTCTTTTCATTGCTCAGTGGTTTTGATAATATAATCAAACATTTGCTAATGAAAATTATGCCACAGAGTACACAAGTAGCTTGGGTCTGTAATTCATTATCATAAAAGATCTTTTCATCTAAAAACAAAACAAAAAGAGGAGGGATATTAATTGGTAAGAAGCATCTCAAATAGAACACCCTTAAATGCATCTCTCTGTTTGCAAGAAATGCATAATACAATCAAATATTACCCATGATCTTGTGCTTGTCTTTAATGTATTAGTGCAGTATCAAGCTGATGTAGTCTCTGCTCTGTAGTCTTTACAGTTTAGAACAATAAACATCTAATTTATGATTGTTTGACCTCAGCTTTAGCACATGAAAGACTTGCAGTGATATAAGCAAGATTCTATAAACACTTGAACTCAAGTGAGATGAGTGAATTCTGTACATGAAAACTAATGCTTTTGTTCTTATGGAAATCCATAATCTCTTTGAAAATCAATTTGCATGTAAATTTTGGTGGCTGTGTTTTATATATTAAAGCAGTGTGAAAATTAAGGAGATATCAATTTAATTTACTTCAAATGACTTGTCTGTTTTTGTATTCTAAATAAAATATTGCAGGACTGTTTATAGAGACTGTGTTAGAGGGTTAGGGGAGACAAGGGACCCAAACACAGAGGTGACAGTTCAAAAGGATTTATTAAACACAACATTTATCGAATAGTGATGTCAGGCACACCCGGCTGCAGTGAGCAGAGCTAAAAAAGCGAGCCACTCAATGGGCTAAGGGAAAAGTGTGAAATATTTTTAAATGTTGTGTAAATGAAGGCATTAAATGATGAAAAAAAAATGCATTATGACGTGATCATTCCAATCATTGGAAGTGGCCAGGGTGTGAAACTCTATCGCATAATCGGCTACAGATTGATTACCCTGGGACAGTCCTAATAGAATCCTCCCAGCCTCCTGATCTTGAGCTACCTGGTCAATAACTCAGTGAACTTTCAAGGAGAAAGCTTAATAGGAGCAGCTGCACGGATGTTGGTTATCCCACATTGTCGTTCCCTATTCACCAGCCCTCCCGGAGAGGAGCATGATGAGACACACAATCATCATTGTGTCTGAAGAAAACATGGAGGGCTGCAAGGAGAAGGACAGTGAGCACTAACAGATCCCTCATCTGAGAACAGAGTTGGAGGAAGGATGTGTGCCTCTGGTCGCCATGGGACGTGAAAAGCTGCCAGAGGAGATGGGGGTGTGTCCTACACGGGATTAGGATCGAGAGGAGGGCGGAGCTGCTGGACCATTGCGGTGAAACACTGATCACCTGTGCTGGCTCCACCTGTGAGACACAAGGGAGAGAGCAAAACAAACAACAGTAAGAGCTGGCACAAATGTCGGAACTATGACGCATTGCATATTTATTTAAATGCAATGCAACCTGCTGTATCACACGAATGTATGTTCTTAAAAGCTCTCCATAAGTTTGGAGACACATTGCATTGTGAGAAATAGCTTCGCTGCTACAGTAGTCAGCTCCATTTGTATTCTGCAAATTAAAAAAAAATATACAGTAGGTCATAAGATGTCACATGTTTAAAGAAAATGTGGATACTATGAACATATAAATGCTATTGCATACTGTGTTTATTTCAAAGTTCCAGTAGTATGATGTGTTATTTTGAACACAGCACATGTGTGTGTGCATAAATCTCTTTTGTTATCGCTCAGGAGATGGCCACTACTGTTTATTGACATGAGCGTGACATGGCTACAATCTTTCTCATAGATTTGATTTGTAACACACTGAGACTGCATGAATGAGAAGTTGGTATGTGAATTACTGAAGTATTTGTTATCTTCAAAGTGCACATATGGCCCCACCGCAGGCACATAATATTTATCTCATGAGCATCTCTGTGTGCAGGGAATGAGTCTAAGCCCTGTGGGTAATCGCAATTCAGCAAATAACTCTTGCTGGGGGAGGCTTGTTTGCTTAAAAAATTTATGTTCTGACTTTTTTTTTTTTTTTTGGAACTTCAATGCTTGTATTTGGAAGTATTGAGACTGTAAAGTACAATCGTGTTTATGTTCACAAGACATTAACTATTTGTGGTACTTTGACTCCTGCTTTCATAGTAGCGACTTTAGTTGTATAATATTTATCTAATTTAATCTTGCTTAAACATAATGTAACATTAAATTGCATAAAAGTGCAAAACACATTACATCAGCAGGGAGGTATATATAACAGTAAGCATGGGCATTGTTGTATGAATTCTGCATTTTACGATCAATGAGTAGATGATACTATTGCCACACAACTACCACTATTTTATTTATACTTCAACTACCACTACAGTATTAGTGTACTACTATTACTTATTTACTAATGCTACTGTTACTATCAATACAGGGTCAAGTTTTTTTTTTCCATTTAACTACTGAAATTAAAGAAAATATAGTGTCTCCTGAGAAACAGAATTTTAAACATTTAGCATATGGGAGGTCTTTTCAAGACCAACACTTACCACACATGACCAGCAGACACAGACAATACGTATAGAAATAAATACAGACAATTTACAAGTATCATCTTTATACAAGTGAGTTAGGCAGATGGGTGTTTTTTACATATTACACTTACATACTGTAGATACTATAATACAAGTAGAAAGAACCAGTGTTGTAATGCAAAGAATTGCAGTGAGACAGGAATTAGAAAATTATTTTAATCTAATTTCTAAAGTGCCTAATATGTCTATATATGTTTCATACTGTCCTTATATGCATGTATGTGTAATATGGATATATGGATTTAACTCATATTTACATAAATATTTATGGATATTATGAAAAATATATAGGCAGAATGCATAGCATGCCAAGTACATAATGAAACTGAACACAAAACACACAAATTATTTAGGTCCATGGATGTCAAGATATCCATGTTGCGTTACCAGTATCATTATTACTATTTACTACAGGCTCAGACAGAATCAGTGCATGCAGAGCTCCCTAGAAAACTCCACAGATTTCAGCAGAATTGCAGACTCTGTCACTCACAAACTTTTTACACATTCCCCACCACTGACATGTTTGATTATTAAATATTTTGGATAATTTGATCACTTTCGCGCTTCAGCACTTTCAGCTCCATTTAACCCATTTTACACTGTATAAATCCCTTCCACAGAATTCTGCAGATTTTCCCTCAAAATCAGCACAGACATTGTAAAATTATTATTTTACTATGTAATTTGTAATTAATTACTATTACTGCTAAAATGATAGCAATTACTACTACTACTACTACTACTACTACTACTAGGAATATACACTCAATGAATACTTTATTAGGAACACCTGTACACTTACATATTCATACAATTATCTAATCAGCCAAGTGTATGGCAGTAATTCAATGCACAAAATCACACAGATATGGGTCAGGAGCATCAGTTAATGTTAATATCAACAATAAGAATGAGGGAAAAATTTGATCTCAGTCATTTAGACCTGACATGAGTGTATATTTTTTAATATGTATGCTGTAATTAAATTTACAAAGCAATGTCTTCTTATAAACATTTATAAGATATGTTTAAGTGGTTGTAATACATTACAGATCATGGAAGTTATATACAATAATGTAAAGGGATTAATGGAAAGGAGGAGGCGAGAACCGGCTTGACTATATAAATAATAGTTTAATATGAAACTGAACCAAAAAGACAAACACACACACAGGTGTCAGACAGCTGTCGGTAAATCTCTCTCTCACGACCCGGCCCCGCCCTCCACCCTGCCACAAATACATATGCACAAAATACTAAATAAAATACATTCAATGTCCATTTTGAGATATAGCAAAAATAACTTGGTTAAAATAAATCAGAATAAAAAAAATATGTATTTTGATCACACATGTAGCCAATCTTCATGGGTGTAAACAAAAACTCAAACTGATTCTATGATGAACACTATTCAATATTCTTTTATTTGTGCATCTTATTTGAAGACTTATTTTAAAAATAAATTCCATTATATAAGTTTGACTTTTAATATATTGTGTGTTACACATTTGTTATGGCTGTTTATAAGAAGATATTGCTTTTGTAACTTAATAACTTGAACCACTTATAATATGATCACGTCATAAAGCCTTTTGACTGTTTAAACTATGCTCGTTTGCATAACGGTACTTATACTGTTAATGTTATTAGCTTCTGCTGTGTTAAAATTGGATTTTGCTTGTTTTCTAATTTTAATCATATATAAGCCTTTGCTTTATAAGTCTGCTCACAGTCTATCACATTGCTGTTTCAGTGTGCTAACACGGCAACCTCCACCACCCCACCACCACAAGTTGAGTCCGGTCCTGCACGGGGGTAGGCTCCTCGCCCCTGCCTCTTATCTCCGGCAGGATATCACGGTTCCGAGTACAACTTCTTGGACAGCCAGATGGGGCTTACGCCAAATGGAGACATTATATTTTCTGTTTTATATTTATCAAATAAATGTCATCTTGAATTTCACTCAAGTCTGCAAGTCTTCCTGACAGAAGTATGTCACCTGCTTGCTCAACTTTGCTAATGGACTCTTAGTTCTGGGCACATATTGTTTAGCCAATCTCCTGAGACATAATTGCCATTTAAAAATATATATATATATATTTGTCAAATGCACAGCTTCTTTTAATGGTGTAATTACAGTATCTACCAGCAGGGGCTAATGCACCATGCTTACCAGACAAACCTTGACCCCTTGATGGGAAGTACTAAATTGCCTTATTAGCTGCTTTTACTAAAATTATGTTAATAGTCCACAACACACTTATTTCAAGCAATTTGAGAGTGTGTCACTGTGAATTTGTTGAGTCACACACACTCACATAAATGGAAAAGGACATTTAGAAGGTTAAAGATAATGAGTGCAGATAATCTCCTCTCTCTCTAAACCAAACTTTCACCTCTGTGCCCTTTCTGAAGAGATAATTGTATGTACAGTTTTTCTTCAAAAGACCCACCTGAAACCCAATAATCACATCCTTTATATCCCCTGTGACCTAGAAATATGTTTAAGCTAATTTCAAGGGGACCTTTTTGCGTTCATTTCTGAATAATTGCTGTTAAATAATTTTGGCCTGTGAACACGTTTATCTCTGGAAGGTAATGAAGTAGTGTGTTACAGAAAGGTCTACTGATTGTTATTCGTGAATGACTGTATCCCATCCCACCGGTGCTGAAGTGCTGCTGGAAAATTGAAGCTCCTCAATAAATTTGCTCCTAAAGCAGGATTAGGCTCACCGTTTCTCCGTTTTAATGAGGCTGAATCAATGGAGCATTTCATCCACATAAATCCTCATTGGTTTGCTAGAAAACGTTTCTTCAAACTTAAAATCTCTGGCCCTATTAGTCCGCCGCCCATGAGCTGCAATCAGTGCACAGGAACGGCTTTGATATGAGCCCAGACATCCCTGTCTGGCTGTGCGGATTCCTCTCTCTGCATCCTCCTTTCTCTTTCTGTCTGATTTACAGCGCATTATCACCCCTCTCACCCGCATACCTACATCACTAAACACATCTCTGCCTGGCCCCAATACAAATATATTTATGCAGCATGTAACAGAGTAATGACGTTCATTTGTTAGATGGAGATGTGTGAGAAGACTCTGTGGAGATGTTAACCAATAGTAAAGCTCTTTGATTGGGTAAATGGTTTGCTCATGCGTGGTGTTAAGAGCCCTTCTGACATGCTTTAAATGCTTAATGAAAATTATGACCAATGCAAATGACACACTGCAGGTGAAAATCTAAAGAGTCTAATTTATGTACATATATGATATATATGTATATATATATATATATATATATATACACACTATTAAGCCTGTGGTAAAACTGGTTTTGCTTCAAAAACCTGATTAAACATTGGACATCCAGTAGCGACCCAAAAGAATACCAAACATAACCTGTTTTTAATGTAGTCTTAATCTTTTTTTTTTATTATTATTACCTGGTGTAGTTTTTTCGTGGTTTTTGAGAATCAAGCAACTGGTCCATGTTGGCATCTGTCTAACTTAGAAATCTTTAACCAAGTGACAGCTGCACTTATGCAAATATGTTGATGAATTTTGGATGAGTTTGACCTATGTGTTGAACGTCAGCAACAAGATACGAGAAGTGTTTTCTCTTCTCTTTTTTGAGTTGATAAGCCTATTTATTTTGCCTTCCTAAATATGAATGAATATACAGTATGGTTAGTTGCATTGTATTATTTGTATTTAGCATTATTTTATCCTCTGCTGTCTGCCATTCATTGTTGGGGCATGACCCACCAGAGACCCACTAGGGTAAAAGACTTTATAAATACTTAGGATGTTTTCACACCTGTCTGAGTTCTGGAATTTATTACAGAATTTGGTGCATGTTCTCCATTATTTCAACTCGTTTAGGCATAAATGAACACAACACTCACTCTCAGATCCACACTAAAACAACCAGTAATAGAGAAATGAAACATATAAATAACCATGATGGAAATTTTACAACTTACATCTGTCCAAGTGATGGATAATGTTTATTTGCAGCAACAATTCTGATTGGAACACCCATTCTGTACCATGCAGTGGTGTTGGAAACATTTATACTGTTATGTTGTTTCAATCAGTAGATCACCCACCCCTATGCCCCAAAAAGTACACATTTTTGATGTCTCCCTAATCACACACCTGATTCAGCTCCACTAGTACATTACTCCAAGACTGGAAATGGGTGTGTAAGATAAAGGAGACATCAAAAATATGCCATTTTATGGAGCCTTCAGGAACAGGTTAAGGAAACACTGATATGTATGCTCTGTATCCTTTAAAATATAATACAGTTTACTCTTTGTTTCTATTTCCTCCTCCACAGCTGGGAGAGACTTCACATCTTTGCTGGTTCAGCCCATCTCTGCCTACTAAGCAAAAGTGCTACTGTCTGTCCCCAACATGGGGCAGGGTAAACCATGTATACTTATGTCCATGCCCTCAGCCTCAGGTAAGCCCTAGGTCAGAAATTATGCCTGCTGCACTTAAGTGTCATAAGACAACCTGTTTGCCCGCACACACTAAAACTGCTTATCACTGCTCACAACTTTCTGATCACCCATCCTACTAACCTTGAATGAGAAAAAATATTTTATTGTGTTAGATTTATCAGTAAAAGAATAACTTTCATAGATAAGAATAATGGATGCTTAAAGTCAACATAAAACAGCTGTATTTTTAATTTATATACTTACTGTATATTTATATTTCCAAGTGAAACAGGAATGAAGCCAGGTGTTTGGAGGGGAGGGGCTTAAGAACTCAATGACACCAGCTGAAAAGAAAAGGCATTTCAGAGATGGAGCAAGTTATTCGATTTTGCTGAAAGACTACAAAGTCAAAGATTTTTTCATTTGGAATTATGCGTGAAAAAAAAAAACTGTGCAATGTTTTATCCAATTTTCATGAGAACGCTAATTCTAAGTGCAATTTTCTTGCCAGCGCAGTGCACATATGGCTGTGGGTGGGAGTGTTTGCTCTATCTGTGGGTGTATGCACCCCTCACTAGCAGGTGGTAATAAAGTTAATGTCCAAACTCAACACATTTTGTGAAACAACAAATTATGCTCCTGATGATCACTGTTGGAGCCGTTTTATGAAACAAATATTTATGAGATTTGTGTTAAACTATCTTTGGGTCATGGTTCATTTTTTATTAATATTATTTTAATATTTAAAATTGTATTTGATAATTTTTAATGGTATTTTTCCACTTGTTTTTCGTAGAAAGATTTTTAAATCGCTGCAAATGTTGCCGTTGTAGAGAGAAAAATGTTTGGATTTGGTATGATTTTTTTGACCACTTTCTTATTTTAGCTATATTTTAATTTCATTTGAAGTGAATTTTTTTTTTTTTTGAGTGTGTTTTAATAATTTTGCCAAATCCAATTGCGCCTAGACTAAACGCATGCTTGCATGAAAATACCAAAACTTCCTGGCCATGCCCATTAACTTTCCGTGTACAACTTATGGCATAGTGCTGTGCTTAGCGCAAGCACTCATAAATTAGGATCCATAATGAATAATTATGAACTATTGATCTGTAGAATTTCCTAAAGTATGTGATATAGGTAACAAAAAACAAGTATGAATGTATTGTTTCATTATTTCAGAAATAGATTATACTAGACTTATGTTACTGTTGTAAATGTTTTTTTGTTAATCCCTATGTCTCCACTAAACTCTGAAACTGAATCTTTTATGTTGAGATCTTTATTAGTAATCTCATCTTTGAGTGGCTCTCTGAGCGTCGTATCGGTGATCTTCCTGCTGGCTGCAGATGGTATGACACCCCTGTACTCCGGATGAGAGGGTGTCATACCATCTGCATCCAGCAGGTAGATCACCGATACGATGCTCAGAGAGCCACTCAAAGAGCCCAGCAGTAGCATGAGACTGAGATGACGGATGAGAGGTTTGAGTACTCGGAAAGCCTGGCATGTTGATTTATGCTCCATAGTGTGAATGTAGCTCCTTAGTTTGCCATAACACGGATGAATTACACTGGCTATACACATAATGTTAAAGTCACCCAAGCTATGGCTGGCCATATCCAAGGTCATTACACACATCAGTCAGTGGGTGCCCATGGGACCTAATTGAAACCATGAGAGGAAGGCTGGTCAACCACCTTACAGCATTCGCTTATGTAGGGGTTTCAGGGAGGTCAAATATAATTTTGAATGTAGTCAAGGCAGCCACGATATGCTGAATGTGTCGCTGGTTAAATAAAGATGACAGATGGATAAGTTGACATACACCGGAACATAATTGGATTTAAAAGGTCAGTCAAATTGGGTGATGTTTTTAATAGACAAACAAAGAATGTGAAAATGTAGTATTCATTACTCCATTGAAAGTCTTTGGCATGTTGTGCACTTTCAAGTTGTGAAGATGACCAAAGATTGTATGCAACTTTGTAATAAAATAGTTATATAACAATGTTCATGGTGTCCTTGAGAACAGTTAGTATATATCATAACCAATCTCTTGTGTTTGCACATTTTCCACTTTATTATTTAAAATATTATGAAATCGAAGTGTTGTAAAAAGGAGTAGCTTACCCCAAAAATACCACTCTGTCATTATTTACTCACCTTCGTGTCATTCCAAACACTACTTTCCACTTTGCAAGGTTATCACAGCTGTCAGATAAGATTTTAAGCAAATGCAAATATTGATGCTTTTTACACACTGGAAAATTATTTTGTGGTGAAGTAAATATAGCAGAAAAAGATTAAGTTCTTTTTACTTTGAATAAATTAGTTTTACGAGTGAATTTGAAAATATTAAGTAAATTCTACATGTGTACTCAATTCAAACACGTACAAATTAATGCTCTAGCTTGCATAGAAGTTAATATTATTTATGATTGTTTATCTTTACAATGTGTCATCATGTATCGATCTTAAAGGAGAACATATTTATTTGCTAAGTTGAGCAAATTTGAATGGTAAATAAAATAAGTACATTTTACTTAACTTTTCGAAGCTGGTGTTCCCAGCATGCACCGGACTTGAATAATTAATGAGTTTGCATAGTTTCATTGTTTGCAAGTTGGAAGATTTTCACAAATTTCTTTTGTGAATATATTGTTATGTTTGGTGACTTCTTGTTTTGTGAAGTCTGAAGTTAATTTTCTACTCAAAATTACCAAAGGTGTTGAGATCTGGGTCTTGTTTTTATCGCCATTAAAGCAAGGTGATTTTGCTTTACACACATGGACACACACATTAGTCACAGTCACGCAGTCATCCACCCACACATGTGCACATATAAACACGCTGAGCTCTGAGTCAGCTCACAATCTCTCCCTCTCAACTGTGTATGTGTGCAAGGAGACTTTTTCGGCAGATTTGGAGGGGTTATTATTAGTCTCTAATTCCTGCTATTGAGTGAAAATTACTTCTTATCTTTGGATGGTCGCCCTGGAGACCCCATTGCCATGGCAGAGCGATTGTTGGCTTGATAGGCAGTAAAGGATTTACGGCTCCAGAGACAAAACAAAAGGAAATGTGCTTAAAGCCAAAGTTCCAATGCAGACGTAAAAGAGACTCAATATTGGGTGATTATGGGCTCATAGTGCACTGTATTGGCTGCTAGATTGGAATGCCTCCTAAACTCAAAAACCACAGATCAAGGGAGCTGTTTGTCTGCACGTTGTGTTATAATGCTTTTTCTTTGTTTGGTAATGGTCTCTAAAAGCCTTAACAAAGGTGATAATCACCCAATAAAGTGACATTTTGTCTGAAAAACAGATTTTAGTCCTTTCTTGAGCTAACTTCTGTCACTGCTTCACAACTGAGTATAATTTTTATAACCATTCTCTTTCTTCAATTATTAGAAGAGCTTATGGCATGCCTTTCTGTGTAAGAGTTTATGTGTACAGTGGGGTCAAAGTCTCAGACATTGGATTTAACATTGGAATAAAGATAAGGATTTTTAAGGATTTGAAAAACTGAAAACAAAGAAACGTTATCACATATACTAAATATTTAACATTCTTTACTACAATACAGTAGATATAAAAAGTCTACACACCCCTGTTAAAATGCCAGGTTTTTGTGATGTAAAAGAATGAGACAAAGATAAATCATGTCAGAACTTTTTCCACATTTAATGTGACCGATAATGTGAACAATTCACTTGAAAAAAAAAAACTGAAATCTTTGTGGGGGAAAAATAAAAATTAAAAACCTAATAATAACCTGGTTGCATAAGTGTGCACACCCTCTTATAACTGGGGATGTTCAGAATTAACCAATCACATTCAAACTCATGTTAAATAGAAGTCACACACCTGCCATCATTTAAAGTGACTCTGGTTAATGACAAATAAAGTTCAACTGTTCTAGTAGGATTTTCCTGTCATTTTCTTAGTTGCATCTCAGAGCAAAAGCTATGGTCCGCAGAGAGCTTCCAAAGCATCAGAGGGATCTCACTGTTGAAAGATATCAGTCAGGAGAAGGGTACAAAAGAATTTCCAAAGCATTAGATATACCATGGAACACAGTGAAGACAGTCATCATCAAGTGGAGAAAATATGCCACAACAGAGACACGTCCCTCCAAAATTTATGAAAAGACGAGAAGAAAACTGGTCAGGGAGGCTTCCAAGAGGCCTACAGAAACATTAACGGAACTGCAGGAATTTCTGGCAAGTACTGGCTGTGTTCTACATGTGACAATCTCCATAATTCTTCATATGAATGGGCTATAGGGTAGGGTGGCAAGACGGAAGCCTTTTCTTACAAAGAAAAACATCCAAGCCCAGCTGAAGTTTGCAAAAACTAACATCAAGTCTCCCAAAAGCATGTGGGAAAATGTGTTATGGTCTGATGAAACCAAGGTTGAACTTTTTGGCCATAATTCCAAAAGGTATGTTTGGTGCAAAAACAACACTGAACATCACCCAAAGAACACCATACCCACAGTGAAGCATGGTGGTGGCATCATGCTTTGTGACTGTTTTTCTTCAGCTGGAACCAGGGCTTTAGTCAGGGTGGAGGGAATAATGGCACAAAACCTTCAGGCATCCGTTAGAAAGCTGAAGATGAAGAGGAAGTTCACATTTCAGCATGACAACAACCCAATGAACACATCCAAATCCACAAAAGCATGGCTTCACCAGAAGAAGATTAACGTTTTGAAATGCCCAGCCAGAGCCCAGAACTGAATCCAATTGAACACCTGTGGGGTGATATGAAGAGGGCTGTGCACAGGAGAGGTCCTCGCAATCTGACAGATTTGGAGCACTTTTGAAAAGAAGAGTGGACAAATATTGCCATGTCAAGATGTGCCATGCTAATAGACTCCTACCCAAAAAGACTGTAATCAAAAGTGCTGTAATCAAATCAAAAGGTGCTTCAACAAAGTATTATTTTAAGGGTGTGTACACTTATGCAACCAGGTTATTGTTGAGTTTTTTTATTTTGTATTTTTCCCCCTTAAAGATTTCAGTTTGCTTTTCAATTGAATTGTTCACATTATAGGTCACATTAAAGGTGGAAAAAGTTCTGACATGATTTATCTTTGTCTCATTTTTTTACATCACAAGAACCTGGCATTTTAACAGGGGTGTGTAGACTTTTTATATCCACTGTATGTTTGGTCACTAATAAGCACATTTCCCGGCGGACAGCCGCGGCTCCTCCCCTGGTGGACAGCAGCGGCAAAGATTCCACTACAGCAAATTCTCCTTCCTGGGTTTCGGCACCAGTGTAAAGCATAAGGGATGGTCAACGAGAAGGCGGGAACTGGCAGAACAGTCAACGTAAACTTTAATGACATAAACTCAACTTAAAACAACATAAAACTCATAGACACACACACACACACACACACACAGTGGCCGCTTGTGTCTCTCTCTCTCTCTATCAAACTGGCATTTCCGGCTCCACGGTCTCTCTATCCTGCAGAGTAGTTGACTCAGCGCCGGCTGTACACACTCACGGCCTGGCCACGCCCTTCTCCTCGGGTTTTGGACACAAGTATAATGGGTAAGGGATGGGCAAGGAGGAGGTGGGAACTGGCAGAACAGTCAACGTAAACTTTAATGACTTAAACACAACTTAAAACAGCATAAAATACATAGATGCACACACACCACATCATGGATTTGATCAACTGGTCTCTCAACGCAATTGACACCATCTTCTCGACGAGAAGCTTGGGTTCGGGGGAACCTGTCTGCCCTGACGGAACGTTCGCAGCTGGCTACACGATGGACGCGTGGGAGAGGTGGCGGGTCGTGTGTCTGGCGGCTCTTTCCGTGGAGGACGTTGAAGATATCTACCTATTCGGTACCATGATAACAGGTCTTCTGCTGATTGGATTAGGCATTGCCCTGGTTTATCGAGGAGTTAAGAAGACGGTGACAGCTGTCCAAAGCCTCACAAGGCTGCCCGTCATGATTGAAACAGTGGGCAGAGCTGTCTGCACTCAGACTGGGTCTATGAACCAAAATACGGATAACATCATGGAGAAGCTCACAGCTTTGCAAAGGCAAATGGATCGTTTCAGAGACCAAAATGGACCAGGAGAATAGCCGTGTAAATTAGAATGCGGCTACTCTCCTTAAGACCAAACAATCCCAATCTTATCTGTTTCGGCCACCCTCAACCAGCACTGGCCTTGGCCAAGGCCGCTGTTGGAACAACAACTCCCCGGAAGAGCACTGCAGTGAGCCACTCGCGTTCCTTCCCGACTCCCCAGACACCTGGTGATTGTTGACTATGTCTGGGACCTGATCAAGGTTGTCTCCATGGCAACTTGCTGTGTATCGCTATGACAACCCTGCGGACTGAGGCACCTAGATTAGATGCTGGCATAGCTGACTCTCCAGGCCTACACACACATGAACTCTTACACATATATACAGATATGCAATCATCCGCCCGATACCCTATCCCTCGCCTTAGCGCTTTGTACCCCCAGTCTGACAGGCGTGGTCTGTGACCAGCGCCGAACATGGCTGCAGGTCCGGATGGCTGCTTGCCTGTGCTGGGCCACCTCCACCCCCAATCCCTCCCCTGTTGCAAGTCTTGTTCATGTTGTAGAGTGTACTGATTATGTGCTAATGTTGCTGAGGTGTTTTTTTCCCTGTTCCCACACTGTACTTCTTAAGGAGCATAGTCTGGGGGCTGCCTTTTTTTTCTCCTCTCCTCTCCTCATGTCATGCTGTATTTCTTCTAATTCCCTGTCTTCCTGTCCTGTCTATCCCCTTGTCATATGTATGTTTGTATGGACAGGTCGATGGCCAATTTCACTGGTTTACTATGTGACAATAAAGGACTACTACTACTACACAGCGCCCACTTGTCTTTCTCATTCTCAAACTGGTGTCTCTGACTCCCCTTTATCTCTCTCTTCCACCACCCATGCACCCATGCACCCAAAAAAAAACATTATGGAGCACAAATCTGAACGCAGGTATCTCAAGACCTGTTTTTCTACGTTTCACACTACATTTAACTTGACACAGTGACTAAAAAGGATATGTTATGATGCAACGCAACCAAAGTGAGGCGCTCCAACAGCCCTCGACATATGCAGGGGTACAGTGATGCATCCTTAGACAAGCCCTTATAATAAATCTCAGACTGATTGATGAAATCAGTTGCAAAATGGATTGCTGTGAACTGTAGGCCAATGATTGGCTTAAGTTCAATAATATGGAAATAAACAATATATTGAAAACCAAAGCCAGTTTTTGTATTGTTTTATCAATTATTTACTCATCTGCCACAATAATTTATTTTATATATATATATATATATATATATATATATATATATATATATATATAGTATTGGGGTGTAATGGAATACATCTAATGGGAATACGTATTTAAAATACAAACTGTAATCCACTTCAGTTGCATTTGAAATCATTGATAATTAGAATACAGTTACATTCAAAAAGTATTTTGATAACTTAAGAGATTACTTTTTATTTTATTGTCATTTGTTTCATTTAACATTTAGTCCTTTCAGATGGAAAACATTTATACATATAAATGATTTTATCCAAAATGCATTTGAACTGTGGTGAAACAATTTCTTATGATGTGTTACATTCATACGAGCAGACAGAAAAGTAAGTTTGGAGCAGAAGAAATAGAAATAAACCTTGTGTAAATTGTCAGCTTTATTCTAAGCTAAAATGCTATTTCTAGCCATTTTACATGCACATGTTACCAGGCATGTTTTTTATCAAAAAATCTAAAATTCACATAGGATAATAATTTCTTTTTTCTAGTAAGACCTTTGATATTAGGGCAAAAATCGTATTTTTTATAATATTTTTTGTTTTTCTGTAAAAAAAATTAAAAATCCTTATCGCAAGATTAATTAGATTTATCGTGTTTTAGAAACAACACTGCATAAGATATTTAGTTTTTTCAGAGAATTTATTTTTAATGTGTATTTTGTCTTCTTTTGTATTGTATTTTGAAAAATCTAACAGTGCTGAAGAAGTAATCCAGAGTATTTAGAATACATTACTGACCTTGAGTAATCTAACGGAATATGTTACAAATGACATTTTACAGCATGTATTCTGTAATCTGTAGTGGAATACATTTCAAAAGTAACCCTATTATTTAAATAGCACTATTTATCATTATTTAATCATTAATTAATTATTGTTATTTGATGGATTTCTCAGCGAATATTTATATGCAATTAATTGTGAATAATTATATTTATTAATTAGCATACCATGTAATTAATTTAATACAACATTTTTATCAATTGACAGCACTAATAATTTCTAATGTAACAAATTATAAAACATTGCACTAATGGTCTCAGACTTTTGCACTCAGACTTTTTTGTGTGTCTGTGATTTCAAACCACTGAGTGGAACATGGGCTGCTACAACTTGTCTCCTGTCACCAGCCCAATGTCCAGCAATCAATGGCCGGCAAAAACCTGCAGTGGCAACATGAGGGGCATCGATCTCAAGGAGAGGGAGGGCTGCCTCCCTCCACACTCTCCCATCCTCCCTTTCTCGACACGCTTTTAAACCTCCCAGCCATGACCCTCTCTAGCCTGGTCCCAAGCTTGCACCGCTCTTCCATTAACCGGATCAAATGCTTTGAAACTAGTAATCTGTGCTCTATTGATTGGGCCAAGCTTTGACCACTCCAGAGGTTTCAAATTATTTGTATCCATCTGTCTCCCCACTTTCATTCTATTCCCTTTCAATTAAGGCTCACTGCATCACTCCAACATGCTAATTGCAATCTAATTGCACCATCGTCTCCCTGCCAGGGAAATGAGGCATTTGCTGCAAATGGATGCAAGCCTATCAAACTTGTAGTCAAACTCCAACATACACATTTTCGGTTTTGAGTGAATTCCAAAGTAATTATTTACTTTAATCAAATTATGTTTTTATTTAAGAAATAGTGCAATGGACTCAATTTGAAACTTTTGTAATCAGTTACTAACGTTCAATGCCACATTAATGGGGTATTTTATTTACGTGGAGTACATTTAAGACAACGAGTCATTTTAAGGGAGAAGCACTTGGTGCTAGGTGTACTAAATTATTTCAGTTTTAACTTTAAATTATTTAACTTGTTTTACACAAGTGTAAAAAGGGGGTTTTACAAAGTGTGATTGCTTTTTCCATAAAGTACTGAGATCTCTAACCTGATTACAATTTGAGAAATATTTAGTAATCTGTAGTGGATTATATTGAGTAACTAAGATAAATCTGCATATCACTTACACACTCTTACAGTGTACCGTCCATGTTTAGGAGGCTGGTAATTTATGTATGTTCATAGCTTTGAAAGGGCTTATGTCTGTCTACAGTATATACTCCTGAATGGGATATATTCATTATTGTATGCATGCGTGTGCTTTATTCCAGTGGATCAGATAGACAGATCCATCATCCATTAATTTAACACAAAGAAACCTAATCGAGAGAGCAAAAGGGGCCCAAACACATTACTTGCTATGAATGTTTATGCTCTGCAGTGCTGGGCCCCTGTTTCCCTCCTCTGTCTTCTCCAGATGAAAACTCATACTATAATAAATTTCTATGCAATTACAGGTTGCTGGATGAAAACTGAGTGGAATAGCTTTATCGAAACACAGCCGCTCCTTTAATTATGATGCTATTGATTTGTGGTGCAAAAGTAACCCGTCCAGTATCGGTTTCATTATCTCTATTTCCCACTTCGTTTTTGAACCACATGATAAATAAGTACACACTTGCAGTGCTCTAAACTCTGAATTATTGCGTTATAATATGAAACATGCCTTACAATAATGTTAGAACACAAGCTAATGGCATAACCTTAAAAAAGACAATTCTTTATTAAAATAACTATAATTATTAAAATAATAAATTAAGTTGTTTTTTATGAATCAAAGATCCTTTGTAATTGTCCGATAGTAGGCCATTTGAGATTATTGTAACTCTGCCTGATTGACTGATTAACTGTGCCTAATTGGCTGATTTAAGTGTCAGTTCAAAAACCTACCAGCAACCTTGTCAATGGATAGTGCACATTTTCTGTTTTCAACTATTTTCTTTTTTTTTTTTTTTTTTTTTAAATATGTTTTATTGAGCACCAATCATACAAAGTGTACACAATGTTAAACTGTACTGATAAATATGAAACAGTGCTCACATTTTTTCATTTTTTCCCCCCACACTCCACCCCCACCTCCCCCATTACCCCTTCCCAATCCCCTATATGGGATCCCATCCCTTGATGCCCCCTGCTCCTAGAAGACAAACACAACACAGTACAATATATATAAATAAATAAATAGATAAATAAAATAATAGTATATAAAAAAAAAAATAAAAAAATTACAAATTAATAAAAAAAAAAAATAAATAATAATAAAAAAAAATAAATAAAAAAAATAAAAAATAAAATAAAAATAAATAAATAAATTAAAAAAACTCTTGAATAGGTGGTTAGTTACACTGTAGATCCAGAGGACATAAACATTTCACTCCTCAGGTATGATGTCTAGGGAGTCTATAATGGAAAGCAAGGGGTTCCAAGTTTTATCAAATCTCCTCAAAGAGCCTCTAAGAGAGAACCTTAGCCTCTCAAGTTTTAGATTATGTAGGACTTCCTTAATCCATCTGTCATATGATGGAGGCAGGGCCTGCTTCCAATTAAGCAAGATCAGGCGTCTAGCAAGCAGGGTACAGAAGGCCAAAGAGTGTTGTGCTTCAGTTGTTAGAGTGCTGCCATGTGGTATACCAAAAAGGGCAGACAGAGGATTCGGGTTTGTTACACAATGGTAGGCCGAGTGAAGAGTGTCAAATATTTTAGACCAAAAGTCTGCTAGCTTTGGACATGACCAAAACATATGGATGAGGTCTGCAGGAGATTGGTTGCACCTATTACAGGCATCTGCAACATTGGGGTAGAACTTGGACAATCTGTGGTTAGTGTAGTAGGTCCTATTTATTAGTTTACATTGAATCAGACCGTGCCACGCACAGATGGAAGAGTTATGGACTAACTCCAGAATCTGGTCCCATTGGTCTTCCTCAATATGCCCCAAGTCCTGCTCCCATAAATCTCTGGTTTTTTGGGGAAAATTAGAGAAAGCGGAATCAAGGGCTTTAAAGATATAAGAAATAGCCCCTCTCTGATTGGGGTTTACTTTGAGAAGCGTGTCTACCAAAGTCTCAGGGGGTAGATTTGGAAAATCAGGGTAAGTTCTTTGTACAAAATGCCTAATTTGAAAAAAACGAAAGAGGTGAGCAGACGGAAGTTGAAATTTGACTGACAGGTCGGTGAAAGACATGAAAGTACCATTGTCATAAAGGTATTTAATAGCCGTGATACCTCTGTCACTCCAGAGTTGGAAGGCAGAATCCATAATAGATGGTTTGAAACTACGATTGTGGGATACTGGGGCATGGATGGAGGGATGCTTCAGGCCAAAATGCTTTCTGAATTGCATCCATATTTTAAGCGATTGAATGACTACGGGATTAACGCTAATGTCAGTAGCTGACATTGGAAGTTGGGAGCATAACCATGACTGTAATGAGGTTTTGGAGGAGGAAAATTCTACTTGGACCCAGGCTGGCTGATTGGCCGCGGTTTCGACTGTCCAGTATAGGAGTTTTTGAATGTTAGCAGCCCAGTAGTAGTGTAGAAAATTGGGGAGGGCTAGCCCCCCAGACCTTTTAGGGAGCTGCAATATGTTTTTCCACATGCGCAATGGTTTATTACCCCAGAGAAAACGAGAGATTAATTTATCTACTTTAGCAAAAAACTTCTACCGGGATGTGTTGGAATAGGTAAAGAAACTTTGGGAGGATGGTCATTTTGATTAGGTTAACCCTACCAGCTAAGGAGAAGGGCAGGGTAGACCATCTGTTGAGGTCGTCCTCGACTTTTTTCAGCAGAGGTACAAAATTGCTATTAAAAGTGTTTGCCAAGGACCCGGTGATGAAAATGCCCAAATATTTGAAACCTTGGTCCACCCATTTAAAAGGGGCTACATGGTTTGGCAATTTTCCTACTAGGTTGTTGATTGCGAATGACTCACTCTTTCCAAAATTTATTTTATAACCTGACAGTTGGCCGAATTGTTTTAAGATTTCTAAAATTACGGGGAGAGAGGTAGAAGGGTTAGACACGTACAGAAGCAAGTCATCCGCATACAGTGAAAGCTTGTGTACTGTACCTTGACGTGAAATGCCCTCAAAGTTTTCTTCAGATCTTAGCCAGATAGCCAAAGGCTCAATGGCTATGGCAAACAGTAAAGGGGACAGTGGACACCCTTGTCTTGTGCCGCGGTGGAGTTGAAAAGAGGGTGAGAGCACATTGTTTGTTTGTACAGATGCTACTGGGGATGAATATAACAACTTTACCCATGATATGAAACCTGAACCCAAACCAAATCTATCCATCATCTCAAAAAGAAACTCCCACTCTACCCTATCAAAGGCTTTCTCAGCATCCAGCGACACCAATATCTCAGGAGCGCTGGAGCTGGGCATGTTCAGAATGTTTAGGAGTCTCCTGGTGTTATGAAATGAGTGCCTCCCCAGCATGAAGCCTGTTTGATCTGCTGAAATAATTCCTGGCAAAACCTTCTGAAGACGGAGGGCTAGAATCTTAGCAAGAATTTTGTAGTCCACATTTAATAATGATATGGGTCTGAAGCTGCTACAAAGTAAGGGATCTTTGTCCTTTTTAGTAGAAGAGTAATTGTGGCATTGGTCAGGGTTGGAGGAAGTCGGCCAAGTGACAGGGCCTCATTATACATGTTACGTAAAGCTGTAGAGAGGAGTGGGGCAAATTTCTTATAAAATTCTACTGTGAATCCATCTGGACCAGGTGATTTCCCACTCTGCAATGTTGTTATCGTCCCCATGATCTCAGTTGTGGAGATTGGCTCAGCTAAATTCTCTATTAGCCCCTGATCCACTTTAGGGAACTCAATAGTACTTAACCCACATACTGAACTGGTGTTAGGGTGATCGGAGGCATATAGATCAGAGTAGAATTTGGAGAATGTTTCATTGATAAGCTTTGGGTCAGTAGTAGTGGCACCTGATGAAGATGTGATACTAGGAATGAACCTAGATGCTGCTGCGGCTCTAGCTTGCTGAGCAAGGAGTTTGCCAGCCTTGTCCCCTGACTCAAAAATTCTTTGTCTCGACTTAAGCAGTTGCATTTCTGCATCGTTTGAGGTTAAAAGGTTAAACTCTGTCTGATATTGTAGGCGCTTCTTATAAAGTGAGGGGTCTGGGTTATTTGCATAGTTATCATCTATTTCCAGAATCTTTTGTGCTAGCTCGGTTTGTCTGGACATGGCAGTTTTTTTGAGGTGGGCTGCATAAGAAATTATCTGGCCTCTTAAATATGCCTTGAAGGACTCCCATAAAGTACCCCTCGTCACGTCTGGCTTGTCATTCATTTCAAAGAATAGTTCAATGCTTGATCTTAAAGAATCCACCAGAGGATCATTGGCAAGCAAATTTGAGTTAAATCTCCATGGTTTAAAAAAGCGGTTGTGGTTGGGGAAATTTATGTCTAATGTAGTGGGAGCATGGTCTGAGATCACAATGCTATGATAATCGCATGATAGAACATTCGAAAGCAGTCTGTTATCTATAAGAAAAAAGTCTATTCTAGAATAAGTGCGGTGGACATGTGAGAAGAAAGAAAAAGATTTTTTTTCAGGGAATTTACGCCTCCATGGATCAGACATACCCAGCTCTTCTGCAAAAGACGCTAGTAGCTTGGCAGACTTCGTAAGGGAATGTGGCCTACGGGAAGATCTGTCCAAATCAGCATTTTGTACAAAATTAAAATCTCCCCCAATGATAATATGGTGTGTTTCAATATTAGGAATAACAGTAACAATCTTTGAAATAAATTGTTCATCATCCCAATTGGGTGCATAGATGCTAGCTAGGATGACTTTGATGTGGCAGAGTGTCCCTGATACAATAACATACCGGCCATTTAAGTCCGCAAAAACCTCCTCTGCTTCAAATGGAATATTATTTTGGATCAAAATGGCAGCACCCCTGGCTCTTGCACTAAATTTAGAATGATATACTTGGCTGAACCTACTCCTTTTGATGCGCATGATCTCACCACTATGTAAGTGGGTCTCCTGCAGAAATACTATATCTCCTTTCAAATCTTGGAGGTGAGAGATAATCTTATTTATTTTAGTAGGTTGATTTGCCCCCTTGACATTCCATGATATGAGGCGAATGTTATTCATTATTTGTCTACTTTCCATTGAGGCAAAAGTAGGTTAAGATTATACAGCGTAATATATATGAGTAGTATGCTTTGAAAAAAAAACAAAAAAAACAAAAAAAAAAACACACAGGTATTTGTAAATAAAAGGAGAAAAGACAGGTAGCACCCCTCCCTCCCTCCCTCCCCCCCAGACACAAACATGTGATCCACTTATCAAAATTCTCCCGGAACTCTTCCACTTTTAATCTCCCACTCCTCCACACAGTCAAGTGAAAAGTGATTTAACTAATATTATTTCAAAACACCTCTGAACAACAAAACAGTATTATTATTATTTTTCTCCTTCTTTCCTCTTCATTTCCCCTTCTCTCTCTCTTTGTTCTTTAAACATTTCGTGCCAACGCAATGAACTAAGTGGCTGTTACATTTCAAGAGAAAGGAAAACGCTTCATTACGAGTCACACCATAACTCGCACTGACCTGCTCTCCCGGTATAGTCCACATTGCACATAGTCCATATACCTGTTCATAGCCTATGGTCATGTTTAAGTAAAACAAGGACTACATTAAAGGTGTAGGTTAAATTGAAATTGAACAAGAGTATATATCAACGAAACATTATCCAGAAAAAAAAAAAAAAAAAGTGGCCTACCTGTAAACCAACAGATTGCCTAAGAACATAGTATAGCTTAGGTTACCAGGCAAATGTGTCCATTTAAGTTGGTAAAAGCGCGTGCCAGCAAGAGAGCAAATGGGCAACAAAAAAAAAGAAAAAAAGAAGAGTAACATGAATAGCAATTCGCCTCTTGTAGGGATCAGTCACCAATCGCCACCAAGGAACCGGATTTCTGGTATGCTGCCAAAAACTGCTGGGCTTCCTTCACCGAAGAGAGGCGTCGTCTCTCCCCGTCGTCGGCCTTGATGAACAGTCGCGCTGGATACAGTAGAGAAGGCTTGAGCTTGAGAGTGAACAGCTGACGCATGACTTCTTTGTACTCGGCTCGTTGGTCCATCACTTCGGGACAGTAATCATCGTATAAGTATACTGACTTGTCATCATATTTTAGGTCGTCTCGCTTCTTGCGGGCAGCACGGATTACCATCTCTTTGGTCTGAAATTTGTGGAAGCAAATGATCACGGCTCTGGGTTTACCCCCCTCTGCCGGTTTGGGTCTCAGCGCACGATGAGCCCTGTCAAGCTCCGGGGGAGAAGTCAGCACATCTTTGCCCAGTATATCCACCAGGAGATTAGAGAAAAATATTGTTGGTCGTGTTCCCTCAACCGATTCGGGTACTCCAATGAGACGCACGTTGCACCGTCTACTTCTCCCCTCCAGGTCAGTTATTTTAGCTTTCAGTTTAGCGTTGACCTCGGCCATGTTGGATAGCTGAAATTCCAATGACTGCAGTTGGTTCAGCCCAGATTCCAGGTCGGAAATACGTTGTTCATGGTTAGTGACCGTGGTCTGTACACCGTCTAATTTGGCGTCAATGGCAGCGAGTTTGTTTTCAAATCTGACGGACAGTGAGTCAGGCTTCGTTAGCAAGTCTGCCCGCAGCTCCGCTAGCATGTTAGCTAAAGTAACATTGTCGACAGCAGAGTCCTGTGAAGCAAGTTCTTTCTTTGATTGTTTGGCGATTTTAGACATAATAGCTGACTAGGACTATCAAATTACTGTTTAAAAGGCAGTTTTAGTGAGGTTAAGGTTAAACCGACTAAGTAATAGTGAAAATAGAGGCTGTGTGGCCGGAGCCTAGAAAAACACCACTACTCCATTCCACTCACCAACCGGAAGTCCTCGTTTTCAACTATTTTCTATGGAAATTGTATTAAATATTATATGTACATTAATTTAATACATTTTGTTTGCATCTTATTTGCTATCATTCAATTGTTTTATTAACATCACCCTAGCAACCCTTCTCCCTAGATATTGGTATCTTCATTGGCTTAGGGGTTAGGGCTAAAATTGTCTAAAATAAGTCCTAAAATCTGCTCCAGCTTCTCTCTGGCCACAGCTCACATGCTATGTGTGCTTTTTGTACAGAATAATATACTTTTAAAGAACATCTTACTCAGGATTATTTGTAAAACATGCCATTACAACTGTCTACTATGTTTTTCATTATTTTCCTACAAATCAGTTTCAGAGAGAACTGGTGCACCTCTCTAAAAACCCAGTAAGTTCTCATATCTATTGATGATTAATGGGCAAATCTGTCACAACACTACCTGTGTGCACGCCAGCACTTTTAAACACTCCATAGAACTGCATATACATCTTGTGGTCTTTACCAAAAGTCATTTGTGCTGTTGTCAGAGGTGATAAATGGTGTTTGCTGTGTGAAGCCCACTGCATTTTTAGAGTGAATTTGATTTCCCTCAAAGTGTAAAAAAAATAGAGTTGTGTAAACACAGACCACCATCAGTGGCGTTTGCATCTTAGTACATCTGCAGTTTCAAACCTCATCTTTATTTCTCTCTGATATTCACATGTTCAGGAACTAATAAAAAAAACTCTTACTCTCTGCACCACACCCCAAGGCCAGCACATCTGCCTGTTATCTAGGGGCTTTCTTGAAAAGGAATTTTCTATTCCGCCTCCTTCAGAAACCAGGAGAGAGTCCACTATGGGATTTTTACATCTTCACATTGCAATGTTGCTGTAAGAGAGAGTGGGTGATAGACTTGGGGTGTCTACCAGGATCAGGTGTCTCTTTTTATCTGCTGGGATATCAGCTTCATTGATATTCACTACAACACACTGAGACTTTATGTGTAATTGGTAAGACTATGAGCGACCTTTTTATGCTGCAACTCTGGGGCTCTGATAGTGTACATTTCCATTACTGCTGTTTCTCTGTAAGACACAAATGGTAAGTGAGAATGAGGGATGATTGCTCTCCGTTGTACAGTTGCTGTGTGTTGTAAAGGTAGTAGATTTAACAAGGAAAAGTGTGCTAAGATCATGCTATAGTTTGCAAAATAGGCCATTCTGAGTGCCACTGGGATAAAGGGTATTCTTTCAAGGTCCAGAGTCAATGGAGAACCTCTTTTGGGTTGATTGCAGATTAGTGATCACATTGGGGTCGATAAAACAGGAAGGCAAACGAATGTACTTCTTAGGGGAGAATGCACTTAAAATGAATTGCAGCCACTGATAGTTTTGTTTATTTGAATGTGCTCAGTATGTGTATTGTGTGAATCAGATAACAATGCAAACATGCCCAAAAACATTCTACTGAATGCAATTTGCAAGGTACAAAACCCAATCATTCGGGTTGATTATGAGAGTGCAGCAGACTTCCTTATTCTGGCATGCTTTACTGGGACTGTATAGCATTGCTCCACCCAAAACACTGTGAAAATGTTATATGCCACCAAAATGTCATCCTTTGTCTGTTGCCTCCATCAATAAAACATCACCCTTTGTCTGTATTTTAAATGTCACTCTGATGCTGAATTCAACTCAGTTCGGGAATATTTCCATACTTTACTCAAGTACTTGATTTAGAATTGAAAATTCTGTCATCATTTACTCATTGTTTTATACACACACTGAGCACTTTATTAAGAACTTTACGGTCCTTATAATGTGCCCAACGTGGTCTTCCACTGTTGTAGCACATCCGCCTCAAGGTTTGATGGAAGAACATCGAATGACGTTCGATGTGCCTTTCTGTGAGTTCAAACCAGTCAACAAGGCATTTATGTCCACAGAACTGCCACTAACTGATGTTTTTTTTTGTTTTTGGCACCAGTAACGGGGTTCAGGATGGGCAAGGAGGAGGTGGGAACCAGCAGATCAGTCAACATAACTTTAATTACATAAATTAACTTAAACAAACATAAACACACACACACACAGCAGCCACGTGTCTCTCTCTCTCTCTCTCTCTCTCTCTCTCTCTCTCTCGCTCTTTCTCGAACTGGCGCCTCTGGCTCATCTTTATCCCCCTCCTGGCTGATTAGGACAGTTCAGCATCGGGCATGTATCCTCAAGGTCCCTCCACCGCCCAATTCAGGCCGAGGAAACCTCTGACATGATATCCTCCCCTCCCTTCCTGGAGAGGAGGTGTTACCCTTCCTGCAGTCCTTCTGCCGACAGGTCTTCCATGCCTTTTTTAGCCCTGGGAGAGACGAGGGGAAGGAGAGGAGAGAGGGAAAGAGTGAGGGCAGAGACAGAGAGAGAGCCAGTCTCCAGATACGCCATCGCCTGGTCCTCAGTAACTCCTCTGCCCTCTGGCAAGCTACAGCATCTACGGCCCGGCCACGCCCTCCTCCTCGTCACAGCACCATTCTAAATAAACTCTAGAGACTGTTGTGCTTGACAAACCCCAAGGAAAATCAGCAGTTACAGAAATACTCAAACCAGCCCATCTGGCACCAACAATCATGCCATGACAGAGATCACATTTACCCCCTTTCTGACGGTTAATGTGAACAAAGTGGCGCATGATTAGTGAATTTGCCTCTCAGAGTGTAAAACACACTTATGGGTCTGTGTTGGTCATATGATAATTGTATGATACAAATTTCAACTGTTTAGTTGTCAAACACGACTGAACAAACACTTTGTACCATTTTCTTAGAACTGTTTAGTACAGTAATGGCTCCAAATCTGTGCCTGACTAATTCTTTCGGAATTTCTGTTTGTTCCTCAGCAAGAAAATTCATAAATCTCACTATTGAAAACCAGATGTCCATCAAGACAGTGCACAGCATTATTGGATATCTCAAAGGTAAAACCAATCTAGGTAGGTGTGCACTAAACCAAGATGGATCTACAGTGCTATCTGTCTAAATATTTTAAATTGTTCCTTTGCAACCCCAAAGGGCTGTTTTGAACAGTTCTGTGAAATAAGCATAGCATATCTCAATCTGTGTCATAATTAATACAGAATTATTTAAATAAACACAAAACACTAATTATTGCTGCACATAATATTGCCAACATTTCCCAGGCATGGCCCTCATTTAAACCACTGTTTTCTGACATAACAAAGACACAGTGCTTTGTCACAGTGCTTTATTATATTGCAGTGGTATTAGTAGTGATCGTCCCCTGAAAAAGGAGTGCAATCTAAGCATTCTCTCCTTCGTCCGCTGAAAGAGAGAGAGTGTGGAGGTGAAGAAAGCCAAATCTGAGCCCGGTTGCTGAAACAGCCCTTTTCCATATGCTATGACAAATTCATCTCTTATAACAATGTCTGCCACCAGTGTCCAAATGCAGGTCACTTGGCTGCCGAAAATAGGCTTTTAATTACTGACCACTATTTTCACCTTCAGGGTGATTTAATCCTACTGTACATCTCTTGTAATGAAAGCATTTATCTTTCACCCCCGCCCCTAAGAATATAAAAGTCAATGTGTCTATGAATTTAAGACCTCCATGATTTACTTCCTTGATTTACAGTGTTCTTTTCCTGCCATAATTGTTTGCCCAGTCACTAATTGTGCATCATAAATCATAAGATGTTCTTCTCTTAGAATGTTGTCTTTGTATGCAACAGTTAGTTCCCATCCACTAATCTGATTGGACAAGTGGTGTTCCAAGAATCCAGATATTTAGTATAAAAGCACCTAAATGTTTCACTGTTTGTAGTATTGCACTTGTCTGTGTTTGCGGCATATCCAACAAGTTGTTTTTCTGTATGTTCCACCTTGAGGGGGAGGGGCGGGGGGGGATTCGGGAATTGCCAATGTGCTCTAATTCCTCTTGGCTGCGTGGTGACTCGGTTCGATCCGGGTGGCGGAGGAGGAATTAATTGCCTCCGCTTTTGATACAGTCAGCCCGCACATCTTGTCACATAGCTTGTTGAGCGCGTTACCGCAGAGACCTAACATGTGTGGAGGCTCATGCTATTCATGGCGGCATCTACGCACAACTTACAAGCACAAAGCTGAGAGCAAGAACCACCTTATTGCGACCACGAGGAAGGTAACCCATGTGACTCTACCCTCCCTAGCAACCGGGCCAACTGGTTGCTTTGAAAGCCTTGCTGTAGTCACTCAGCACTCCTTGGATTCTAACTCACAATTCCAGAGGTGGTAGTCAGCAACTTTGCTTGCTGAGCTACCAACGCCCCCTCTGCTTTTGCTTCTTTTGGAACCATTTTCATTAGCGTAGTGTAAAGTAACAAACACTAGGATCATATTTTTTGAAGCCAGATCAAAGCCATGCTGATATTCAGTGCAACAGCACTCTTGCTTGTGTGATATTGCTTAAAGGGATAGTTCACCCAAAAAAAATTATTCTTTCACTTACTGACATTAATACTGTTCAAAATTGTGTTGGAATGCAAGAGGAGAAATTTTGAAGATTGTTTATGCTGTTCTTTTATCCATACAATGAAAGTGAACAATGAAGGAGACTGTTAGTTCCAAACATTCAGCTAAAACTCACCTTTTGTGTTCCATGGTAGAAAGAAAGTCAAATGTGTTTAGAACAACATGAGGGTGACCATAATGACAGTATTAAAATTTTTGGCTGATCTATTCATTTAATTATATAATTTTTACCTTTAAATTATCTGGCAGCTCATGGTCTTGTTTATTTATTTGATAGCTTCCTTTAAGACCTTTTCAGCACACCTAAGCACATTTGGGTTGAAATGTTCCTCATTTCTTTGCTCTTGTCAGCACTATGAGCCTGTTTCTGCCCACACAAGCTGTCAGTCAAAGGTGGCCCAGTGCAGCACTCGGTTCAACATCCACCGTAAGCAAAGCTTACAGCCTGTGGCTAATTATATGAGCCAGGGCTGATGTGTCTGTGTATGAGTGATTTTGTTTTGCTGTATGTGTGAGCATGTGTGTTGTATTTATTTGTTTCTTGTTTTGTAAGTGCTCTCGCTCTTTCAGATCGGTATGTACTGGTTGGCAGTCGTCATGGCAGCTGGTATGAGGGTGTGCTGGCAGACTGGGGGAACAGCTCTGCTATCATGACTCAGATCATCTCCTCCATGACTGCTCAGACCCCCGCAGGCTGGCAGCTCGACCGTACCATCGTCTTCTGCTCTTGGTGGGGAACATCACTGGGCATCATCGGCTCTGTTGAATGGGGGATGGTAATATTCAACTATTCATACCTGCTGTACTTGAATGTCCTCATACATATATCAACATGGGAACTATCCTTTTTAAAATATACATCCCCTTAGTAAATCATGTGCATGAACAAGACAAGTAGATGCCCTATATACAGCTTTCCATACACATCTGAGATGGCATTAGAGTTAGTAAATGAATAGAGAATTTTAATTTCTTTGTTAAACTATACCTTTAAACTGCTTTGAAACCCAATGGGAAATATGTTTTAATAAACAAATTTGCAAAAAAAAATTTTTTAAATGGTTTAGTTTTCTTGATATTGTTTGTTGTGGATCCTTGTTTTGTTTGGTATATTTGTAATTTTTCTATTAGCTTACAAATGGTAACACTTAAGCATATGGTTAAATACAGTACACTGACATAAGTTCATTAATTGTAGTTAAAAATGAACAATGCTTGTATTGTATACTGTTTTTATTTTAGAGACTCTTGATTTTGACATTTAATGTTAAAAATGTATTAGTACAGTATAAGTTGTATACATTAACATTAGTTATTGCATTATAAAATAACAAAAACAATGAATAATAGTATATTTATAAATTGACATTAACCAATGTTATTACATTCTTAAATTATTACATTATTACAAAACATTATTTGTTGTTTGTTCAGGATACCTAACAAATTAACTAAGGTTAATCAACAGAGCCTTATTAAAATTTTTATTTAAAAAAAAAAAAATTAAAGGAGGTCTAAAACACTTCCTCTCTTCTTGTGTTATCTCAGTTTAACATATAAATCTAAGGGAAAATAAAACAAAAATACTACAGACTACCCTTCAGCAGTGGTGCATAAGTTTGCTAACATAATCAGCATGCCATGAAAATTCAATCAGACATATGGAAGATAGTAACTTTGTAGTGTTAATGAAATTATTCTGTCTAGCAGAGGGGTTTATTCCAATAAATGCCATACAAACTTCATCATTAATCTTAAGAAGCCCTAAACAGTGTCACAATAACATGTAAGTTTGTAAGGATGAAGAAGACAATAATGTTTCACATTATTCACATTGCTCATTGCACTAATTTTAGTCTCTCCCTTGGGCTTACTCATGCTTAATTCCAAAATAGCTAACCATGATCTGGCATTTCATCAGTTCTTCAGCTGACAGCAGATGGCTGTGCTTTGTGTATTTGTACAGGAGAATGCAGTGGTCCTTCAGAGCAGGGCAGTGGCTTATGTAAGCCTCTACATTCCTGTCAGATCCTCTGAGTCCCTGCAGTCCACAGCATCACCTTCTCTTCTGCAACTGGTTTCTGACATCCAAAAGGTAAAAAAATGGCTTTTCACCTATTGCACATGCTGGGTCTCATTCGCTAATAATTGTGTATATATTGTCTGCCTATCTGCGCAGATAAGATTCTCACACAAAATGTCCGTAAACACAAATGTGTTCTTACCCTCGATCTAATGCTGACAAATCCAGATTTTTCTAAATGAGGGAGTGTGTGCCCACAGTTAGTAATTAGGATAAAACATGCCCAAACCATCTCCTTAAAAAAAGATTTTCCTCACAGTCTCTCATGTGCAGCCATTCATCACTCACTGCAAATGAATGCTTGTGGAATCTTAAGATGTTCTCCTGCCTTAATAGCATATACAAGATCTTCTAGTAAAGCCAGTGTGCCATTCTCAAAATCTGTTAAAAAAACACAATAAACTCTTTTGTTACACTGAAATAAGAGTTCTTTTTAAATTATTAAGTTATTGTATATAAAAGAACCTTTCGGCTTAACGCAATATATGTGTATAAGTCTACAAGGAAACTGTGATTTTTGCATATGTGTTGTTTGAGTTGGTTCTGAATAAAAGATATCGCTGCCAGTCTGAGTTATTCATTTAAATGGCATTTTCAATAATGTGAGATATAACTCATCTAACTTATTTTACCCTAATTTTGCTCTTGCATATTGCTCACAGTTTCTGGATATATAGAATCATTCACTCATTCTGGAAGGATCATTTCTGATTTACGTGACTACATTGTAATTGGTCTGAAATAATTCCTAAACTGTTTAAAACATTGAAACATGCTTATTAACTTTGTGTAACTTTAGAGCAAATTTCTGTGGGTTTTAACTCAAACTGACAGCCTCTTCACCATTAGGTAATTGTACCAGATGAGAATGAAGCAACAGAAAAGGTTAACTCATTCATAAATTCAATGTATCGTTTTGCTGTCAAAGTCAGACTGGGACATGCTTTGCATAGTGCACTGTATGTCAGAGGTCCTGATCTACTGACAGTGCGCCCTATTATTTTTAACCAGACAATGATTTTCTTCATTAACCTAAATGCCAGCCCACCTGTGACATTTCAGCCTAATAAAGTAAGCTCTGACCTGCACCACAGGCACTATCTAAATCTCTCCTGCAAAATCTCAGCTTCTGAGAGAGAAAAGGCACGAGTTCACTGGAATAATTATTTCTCTAATCATCTGGATGGCCATAATGTTTGTAAAGTAGTTCACAGGGGGAAAAAGAAGAATTGATAAGCCTGTTATTTGATGTGAATAGGCAGAAAATACTTTGGGTTTGGTATGCTGTGCATAATATTGAGCTCCTGTTTGAAAAGTATTAGAAAATATCAATGAGGAGCTAAATATGGAAATCTTGGACATTTGTGAAAAATGGTGCATTGTGAGGATGTCTTCAAAAATAATGAAATAAATAGTTTTAATGTATCACTTAATGTCATACAAAGTCCAGTAAACATAAAAAGCTAAATCAATATTCAGTGTGACTTTAAAAAGGCACAAATTCTCCTAAGTACACCTGGTCACAGTTTTTCTTGGTTGTTGGCAGAGAGGATGTTCCAAGCTTCTTGGAGAATTTGCCACAGTTCTTCTATCTATTTAGGCTGTGTCAATTGTTTCTGTCTCTTTATGTAATCTCAGTCTGAAATGATGTTCAGTGGGGGGCTTTGTGGAGGCCATAACATCTGTTGCAGAGTGCCCTGTTCTTCTATTCTAATCTTTTCTATTTGCTAAAAGTAATGTTTGAGATTCTAACATTTATATTTCCTTTTGACACACTGAAGCCGAAGATATTCGTAAATCAGCTAGCCATGTCAAATGTAAATTAAATCAATCACTGAGACATCAGCGCTACCTTGAGTAAGAAAATACAAGTATAATATGTATGTGTACACACATATGGGAAACTGATACTTCAGTTATTCATTGTTGCACAGAAAATCAACATGATATAGTGTTTTTATGTGTGTGTTACACTATTTATAAGAGATAGATTGAGGAATACTGAAGTGGTTTGGGTACAACTCCAAAAATGGATAAGGTACAGGGGGTGGAAAGAGGTCCAAGGTCCCTAAAGATCTGAGGTATGCGTTTAAAGGTTAATTGTGTAACCCCATCCATTCCTGTTAATATTTCTTAATATTAAAGTAATATTCTGGGTTCAGTACAAGTAAAGCTTAATTGACAGCAATTATGTTTTACCTTTCTTTAAAAAAAGATAAAATTGAGGTTACATTGTGGCACATACAATGGAACATAAAAGTGAATGGGGCCCATTTTTGGAGAGTGTAAAGGCAGAGATATGAAACATATAATTTTATAAAAGCACTTACTTTAGTTCTGATGTTTAATCTTGTGTATAATTTGAGCTGTTAAGTTGTTTAAATTTATGATTTACAGTCGTTTTAGGGTCTATAGTGTTACGTTGTCATGGCAAAGTAGCTGTAAAATTAGATATAACTTTTCACAGAACAGGTTAGTAAGTGATTGAACCAAAATAAAATCTTGTTAACAGGCATATTGTTTATGTCTTGTGGCTATACATTTTAAAAAGTGAGTACTTTAAATGCTGTCTATTGAGTTTAACGTATTGATCCTGGAATATTACATTTACCTCATTTGACCCTGTGTCCACATGCGTGGACATTGTATTTTGGCTTTGCTTTACGCAACGCATAACTTATATTTATTTAAACGAACTGAATACTGTTCACAACACTCTAGACTGTCATTTAAGGGTTAAACTTCTGCCGCACAGAGTCATGTGTCTAAGCAACATGACATGACAACATTCCGTGAAGTGCTTCTAGGGGCGCAGAGCCAATGAAGGTGCCTCTGGTAAGAAACCTCTTTAATAATTTTTTTCATTGAAATGTGTTTGGTGTAAAGAGTAGCATCCTCTAGTTTTGTTTGATATGCCGCTTTAAAAAAAATCATTAATATTTCACACGTCAGCGCACTGATAAACATGGTGTCCACATACGTTGATTTTGGGATATTATTCCCTCAAAAGTTGAAAAAAAACATGTTAGTCAACATTAATTAATCTGTGGATCATTTCACTTAATTTTCATATAAATTTTGTTATATTTTATTTTGTAATCACTGTACTGTACAATACGGTTCTCTTTATTAACATTAGTTCATGCATTCCTATATTCACTGTGCGTTTTCAAATTGAGAATCAATGGGTTCATCCATGTTGCTTTCAGTGGATTTATATTGAGTTAAGATGAAAATAAGGTGAATTTTAAACTGTTCTGAGACCAATATAGACAGAAAGCACACTGGAGGTTAAGTCAATCACTAAATAGGGAGCCAGAGAGCAAGGGGACATCCTTTAGCTTTCTGTGCAGCTAAGTCCATTCACTTCTAAAATCTGACCAAAAGTTCAGTTTCCAGCTGCAGATGTTTGGCAGACATAGGAAAATGGTAATCGGTACATAGATTCAGAATTTATAAAGCTAAATTTTATTTTAGCATGTTTTGCAGTGATTAGACGATGTTGACATTACTTTAAATCAGAATGATTTATTCAGCTTTACAGAAAATAGCTGTCATGTGATTTATCAAAAACATGAATAACCAACACTGGAAACATAATTTTAAAAAAATCATAAAAACTTCTATAGCTTTATATTATTTAAAATTTCACAACTTAGTCCCACTGTCCACATATGTGGATGTCAGTTTTTAGGAAAACAATTTGTTCAATTTGTTGTTAATTTAATTTTTAATTTTTTTCTTGTTTACTAGGTGCTACAAGTTACAAATCTACAAAAAAAATGGAAAATACACACAGCAGTCACACTCGGGTCTCAAGTGGTTGAAGTTTTTGTTTGTTTCTTTTAATCAGCATTCGTGAGTCATGAGTAGGTAGACCACAGAGGGATTTTTTTATTCTATCTGCAAATATCTTCAGTGAAGTGTATTTTCAAAATTAAGCGACTCAGATTGCTAACTATAATCTGAGCACAGTCTCATGACATTCAAATTTATGACATACCTACCCGTAAAAGTAATGTGAACTGTGGCGAATAGTAAGACTCATATCTCTATCCAATGGAATTTGTTAATGCACTATATTCTATCTCAATATCATTTGCTAATTCTACCCTGCTATCCTGTTGTGTGATCACAACAAAAAGAAATCTTATCAACATCAGCGCTTATAGTCTGCAGTATCACACTTGCATTGCCTGAATGTGCAGCTCTGTGCTGCTATACCGCTCCTCCACCAATCATTTTCTGTCTGCCAGAAAATTGAAAATGGCTTATGCTAATTGCTGTTGTCCTGTCAGTGCCTTGACGCAATGAGACACAAGATGCCCTCATTAGCATGCTAATTTAATAGAATGCCACCCAATCAAAGATGCACAGGTCTGTTTGTGGCTGACTTGGATGAATGACTTCCTACTGTCAGATGTGATAAATTAAAAGAAAGGTTTATTTATTTAATTTTTTTTTTAAGTTATTTTTTTTTCCCCCTTTTTTGTGCTGTTTTTTCAACAGTTATAATTGAAACATGCTTTTATTCCACCCTAATCAATATCACAGGCTTTTATACTAGTCTCAGTGCTATATTATTAGTGGCTTAAACATGGCACCAAATGCATTCTACCCATCATACATGAGTTTATTTAATTCAAGTCATGCCTGTTTGTCCTATTTGCCATGCAATATCTTGTCTGCACTTAATTTCTAATGCTCTTGCCTCTAATTGCACATATAGTTTTTGCAGTCATCTTGGATTGCTGCAATTGTGCAGTTTATCTTTCAAAGATGCTCTTGTGGAGGCACCAGGTACCCTTAACACTTTCAATATTTTGAGACATTTTAACAACACTATAAATCATGTTGGAGCTATGCAGGTAATGCTTTCCACTTATCTTGCTTTGCAGCTGTCTTTAGAATAGAGATGCCATTGCAGTGATGTTTTGAATGGGTGCTCTGGAACCAATTATATTAAAGCAAGTACTGCTTTTGGGATTACGGGACGAACTATACAAAGTAAACTGAGAGACTTTTCATTGTTTAATTGGGTATTGTTGTAGCAACATGTGCGTGTCTTGGTCTATTTTAAATTGAAATTACTCGCACAGAAGAAAAAAAGAAATATTAATATATTGTCCATTTTATGTTGGGAAACCTCCCGAGTTTTGTCATGTGACATGTATTGGTTAAGTGTGTTGCTTTGTTCAGTCCCAAATTTCATTGAATGTTGTAATTAATTTTTAATTAATTTTCATTTAATAATTTTCATTATGGCACTATCACATATTAGGGATCTAATGTTCTTATTTGTTTATTTTTCATTATTATTATTATTTTTTTTAATCTCTGCTTGCTGAACAGCCAAACCGGACACCTGTCATAACCAGTTTCTCCCTTATGTAAGATTTTTAGTCTAGATTAGGTGTTTTAAAACCTGTTAAGCTTTTGGTAATCCTCTCTAAAATCCATGTCTCTTGCACCTAAGTATAAGGCAAAATACTCTTTCATAGAATAATTTATTCAGACAGCACAGGTTTGCACAGCTTTAAATATAGGTCACATCCACATTTTCACAATTTTGTTATGTTATTATTTCCTGATTAAATCAGATTTTCCTCTGATCACAAAGTAAGCCACACTAAACCACCAGGAGCCATGCACGTTGTATTCATAACTTATAAAGTGTCCTAAACAATTTTATCAACAGCACCGTTATCTCTGTCAGATAAAGAACATTGCATATTATGCTCTTTGTAATAACCTTGGGGTTTGCTTTGTCCCACCTTATATCCTCTCCCATGCTATACCTCATATTGGTCCATGCAAATCTGACCTATATAAGACTTGACAGTATGCTTGTTTTCAGATGTAAAAAGCATCAGTATAAAGATATATTCCTCTCAGAAAAAGTATATTTTGATTAAAGAGAAATGCAGTGAACACATGCAATCAGAATATGATTATCAAAGCCAAGCTAAGCTTGACATTTGAGATTGGGAGCCATTTTTGCAGTTAAGCATGCAGTCAGGGTGCCTATTGTGCACACTAAAGTCCAGTGAACGGCAATGGTGCACCACAAGGGCACGCAAGGGTGTGCGAAAGCCATCCAACAAACCTGCAACTCAATCTGACTTAGACATCTGCTGACCAAAGAGAATTGTAGAGAGGCAGGTCCAGTTGCGTTTTCGGAAATTCAAATTGCTCTATAGAGCGCAACAGTCGGGTTGTAGCAGTGTTGCTATAGTTAACAAAAACTAAAAAGAACTATAAATAAAAACTGAAATTATTGGGGGAAAAATTTACTTTTTGATGATACTTTTTCATAACTCCAAAACTAACTAAATATAATTAAAATAACTCACATTTATTTTAGTTTTATTTTGACATACTAAGGTGAAAAAGGGCATATTTGGACACTTTTGGAAATATTTATTTTCTTGACACTTAGAATTATAATCCAAATACCACATAACCTACCATTATACTTTTGAAGAAAGCTTAGGGTGTCTTCTACCTTAGTCAAAATCAAAAATTGAAGAAATATTCAATACTGAGAAGTAGAACATTTGAAGACCCTTTTTTGAACAAACCCAGATTTTTTAAAGCAGTACTGGTAAAATGGGACAGAGGAAAAACGATCCTCTAGAAAATATCTACAAAGTATTTGGAATGAATTTGTATATTTTCTTATACACTTATACATCATAACAATAAGTTAACTTCTAATGTTTAGAACCTTAAAGGGCACCTATTATGGAATTTTTAAAATTACCTTTCATGTAGTGTGTAACATATATTTAAGTGAACAAAAACATCCTGCAAAGTTTTATTTATGAAAGTTCACCGTAAAAAAAGTTATTGTCTCTCAAAAGTAGGAGTCGACTCTGAGTCAATTTAATGAATCGTATTTCCAATGAGTCATTTTCCTTTTCGTTGTGACGTCAAGAAAACTTGACACCAGGGAAAACTTGAAAACATCATGTCGACAACAAGACGCTGTGTTCTGAAGTGCATACCAACAGCGACCTTTTTTTCACTGCCCAGGGACGAGCATGTGAAGAATCAGTGGCTAGAGTTTATATTTACAACTATACCACACAAGTATAGCCCGAACCTTCCTCCTCCGAATCACAACCTGTAAGTATTATTAATAATTGTTGCTTTTATGTGTTTTTTAGCATGCTTAATAAGTATTTGTGTGTGTGTTGTGTAAGATGTGTAAGTTACGCTCAGGTCAATTATTTTGAAATATGTGAAATGTTTGTCGATGTTATTGGAGTTGTCATAAAGAATAGAGCAATAACTTGTAGTAATGCAGTGCTTTACCAATATGTTTATGCGTTGGGCTAACACAAACAATAACTGATTGGGTGTTTACCACCGAACTTTGGGCTATGATCGCTAACATAAATCAACTCAAATTCCTTCTCTGATTTAGATTTTTTTACTACAAAGCGTTGATGGGCATTCCGTTTCCGACAATCTCTGCACAGAGTATACCAATCACAACTGACTGGGTCATCTGACCAATCACCGCAGATTAGCGTCACGCAAAGGAGGGGTTTGGAAAAATGAGTTGTTGAACGAATCATTTGGGAGTCGGTGAGCAAATCAGGTAAACATAAATGCATATTATAAGACAACAAAAGTGTTTTTTGTCATTGCATGCATGTAAAACTGTTGTTGGGGACTCCCAAAACAATATTAGGAACATTTTAAATGCCATAATAGGTGCCCTTTAACAAAATTTACCTCAAATTTCTGTCATTTCCACCATTGTTTTTCCCACCAGTGGTCATGAAATGAGCTCTGCCACACATCCCAAATTTAAATAATCAATTTAAAACCTCAAAAAGATAAAGGGATAGTTCACCCAAAAATTAAAAGTCTCATCTCTTATTCACCCTCATGCCATCCCAGATGTGTATGATTTTTTTTTCTTCTGCTAAAAACACAAATTAATATTTTTAGAAGAATATATCAGCTCTGTAGGCCCATACAATACACAGGGACCAAAACTGTAAAAATCCCAAAAACACATAAAGGTAGCATAAAATTAATCCATTAATAATCCAAGTGGTTTAATCAATATCTTCTGAAATGATCAAACTGTTCTTGTCACGAACCCTGCTCCCTCGCTCCGCCCCCTTGAGCTCGTACGCTCTTTTTCCTCCCTCGGGCTTCCACGCCCGTTTTGCTCGTTCGAGCTTGCACGCTCGTTTTTGCTCCTACGAGCTTACATGCTCGTAGACTATCTCCCCCCCCCGGGCACACATGCACTCCGCGAGCGTACTCGCTCGCTTCCCGCTCTCATCCAGAACATTATGACCACCTGCACTCGTCCCAATCACCACGTCATTGTTTACACCTGCACTCGCGTCATCTGCACTCCTATTCATTGTTTACACCTGCACTCGTCACTATATATTCCACACGCATTCGTTTCTCCAGGGTTGGTTATTGTGTTTAGTTTCCCGTATCTTTGCCCCCCCCGCTAGTCTCGTCTAGTTCTGACCTCCTCTTGTTTACCCCTTAGCTTGCCAGCTCCCCTTGTTCCCCTGTCTTTGATCTCGCTAGTCCCGTCTAGTTCTTCGCCCTAATTGTTAACTGTTTTCCCGGCTTCGACCTCCCGCTCTCGTTTACCACTCTCTCCCGGATTTGCCCCTTACGATACTTTGATTCCCCGGCTTTTGACCCTACGCTTCCCTCGACAACTCTTCACTGGATTTGCCCTTTGTACTTTTGCCTGCACTGCTTTCTATTAATAAAGCAGTTTCATCCGACATTGTGACTGTCTCATCTTGTGTGTGTGTGTGCGGGTTACAGTTCTGAGTGAGAACAAATCAATATGTAATACCTTTTTCACTGTACATCTTACAATTACAGTCTACTGAAATGATAATGATTTCAAGTTTGATTACACTTCACTACACAATATGTAGAGGACTTAAATATTTATCTGTCTCTCACCCACAGCAATTATATCGTTTCTAAAGATGTGGATGAAGTATTATGGATTAATTTTATGCCATCTTTATGTGCTTTTTGGAGCTTCAAAGTTTTGACCCCTGTTGACTTGCATTGTATGGACCTACAGAGCTGAAATATTCTTCTAAAAATCTGCTGAAGACAGAATGTCATACACATCTGGAATTTCATCATTCAGTGAATAATGAGAGAATTAAAATTTTTGGGTGAACTTTACCTTTAATTGTTTACTCCCCAAATATTAGCAACAATCCATTTACAATCCACATTAAACATGAAAATACCACTAGATAGAGGTTACACAAGAATGCCCTGAGAAATGTAATGCTGTTAGACTTTTTAAATTACACCAGTAAAAACTCAAAAAAATACTAAAATTAAAATAAAAACAAACTAAACTGAATCTACAAAACATTGAGAAAACTAAACTAAAACTAACAGACCTATTGTAAAAACTAATGAAAACCTAACCAAAACTATAATATCCCTGGGTTGTAGAAATAAAATCCCATTCATTTTCTCCATAGGTGAATTGATTATTGACAATAATGTATAAACCCCTAAAGGCAGAACTCAGAGATTCATAATTGATGGTATATACTTCTGTTAAAGCCATCAGAGCGAGTAATTTCAACTTCATTGTTTTAAAATCACGTGATAATAGGGGAATTCCCATTGAAGAACTGCACTATTCATGATCCAGCAGAGAAAGATTTACCAATCAGATTATAGCGGCCAACAAACCATGCCAAACAAGCTCTGAAGCAACCGGCCAAACTTACTGTATGATGCACTGTGAATGGTGCAATCAAGTCGCTCACCCAACATTTGCTAACTACTTGGATATTAAAGCAATTTCACAAGAGCTAGGGAGGAGGGTGCTGTATGTCCAGCTGTCAGGTACATCCCATTCGGATGCAGGCACAAGGCCACAGGCCGAGTCCGACAGGTAATCAGGATTGTGAGTGTGATAATGCTTTTAAAAAACAGTTCGACAAACAAGTGAATAAATAAATAGAAAAAAACTTAGGACTGTCCCAAAAAATGCTCTTGTGTGTGGAACTACATTCTTACAGTACAGAATCTGCTGTTGCTCATTTGAAAGATGCACCCAAGAGAGAGAGATATTGAGTGTGTGATTACCTTGCATCTGTTAGTTTAACTCTGTTCCTCAGATATAGTGTGAGAGTAATACACTCCAGTTGTGAAGTGATGTTGCAGTTTGTGCTATTGGAATTATCCTACAAATTTTTCACTCACATTCTTGTATATTTCTTGTGGAGCTTTCATTTTGACACAGACACAGAAACTAGACTATCCTCTGCCATGTAGAAAGCTGCTGAAGCTGTTAGTTTAACTCTGTTCCCCAGCTATAGTGTAGAAATAATATGAGCAATCATAGAATGAGAGACCATTCCAGATGACTTTAAAGAATTTTGCGCACTTACTGACACAGTTTGTCAATGTTAGCTCAACTTGCTAATTGAACACACAAGATGGTCTTTTGTCACCACTTAAATGAAAATTCACATATCTAGCTGCTTTTAAACATCTGAACTGCTCTTTGCAGTTCAACCGCACAAACAAAAGTGGAGTTTTACATACATTAAAGCGTCCCAGTGCTAATGTTGTCAGCACTCTTGGAATGCCTCTCATCCAGGGGTGTGTTTCCCATACAACAATGTAACTCACTGCTTAACCACCGTAGTATGATGCATCGTTAGAGAAACTAACTAGCTAGACACAACTTTTTCCCAAAACCCTAGTAACTATGTTGCACATCCATTGTTCGAACCACGTTGATTAAAAAATGTAGAGCTGTTGTTAATGACATTACTTAGAGATTGAATGGATATCGAATTATAACAGCTCATTTACATTGACAGAAAGCCGTTTATTGTGAAAAAACTGCTTAAGACACAAAATAGATATTTACGTTTATAAACACTTTGTAAGTGGCGTACTCTTTACTACATGATACAAGGCGGTTTGGTCAGTAAGCAGCTCCACAGCAATGTTATTTCCCTGCGACGCTACTGTAAATAATGAACATGGCATCTGAGGACTACTTCTGTTTTTTTCTGTTCTCTGTTGTTTCACTTTATTTTCACATGCCCGTTTGTTGCTGGTGTGTTTGTTTTCATTGCGTTGAGCTACAGTAGTGGGGTTTCCCCCCTTACCTCACTATACTGCACTTGAGCAGTGTCTCAAGTGCAGTTGCACTTGCTCTTGAGACCAAGAGCACTTGCACTTTGGTCTCAAGATGGCGCCGAGTATGGCTGCTGCGTTGCAAGCTCCGATACAACACTGCGGTTTATTGTTTGTTTTGTTTAAAGTTCTTTGTTTTTTTGTCTTGGATGTTGTCTGCCTTATTGTTTACAACAGACAAACGCATTTGGACATTGGTTCTACAATTACACATCGAAAACCAGACTTCAAATTCCTTATTGCCGACCCACTGTTTACAAACGCCGGCGGAGCCCTTTGTCTGAGCTGCTCGGCCGCGGAAACGCAGAAGGAAAAGGGGAAAACGAGCCGGCATTCTCATCAGAGTAAGACGTTGTGCAAATCGACCCCCGCTACCCAGTACACTACTGGCAAATGTTCAGTTTCTGGACAACAAGCTCTGCGAGCTGAGAGCGCGGATCTCTTTCCAACGAGAGACGAGAGATTGCTGTGTTATCTGCCTTACAGAAACCTGGATGTCGGCGGAGATTCCAGACTCGGCCATCGAAATCACAGGCTTTTCCGTGCACCGAGCGGACAGAGCGAAAGACCTCTTAGGTAAAAGCAGAGGTGGTGGTGTATGTTTTATGATCAACAAATCATGGTGTGAAGTCTTTCTGCTCTCCTGATCTGGAATATCTCATGCTTCTGTGTCGACCATTCTGGCTACCGAGGGAATTCACAGCGGTCATCATCACAGCTGTGTACTTCCCTCCCACAAGCCGACACAGACCGGGCACTCAGGGAACTGTATGGGAGTATAAGTGAGCAGGAAACTGCGCACCCTGAGGCCGCGTTCATTGTTACCGGGGACTTTAACAAAGCCAACTTCAAAACAATCGCTCACTCTCCGTCTCTGTTGTGGATGTAACCCGATCCTTTCGAAGGGTGAACATCCGTAAAGCCGTGGGTCCAGAAGGCATTCCGGGCCGCGTCATCAGAGCGTGCGCGAATCAACTGGCTGGTGTTTTTACGGACATTTTCAATCTGTTCCTCTCCCTGTCTGTAGTCCCCACATGCTTCAAAACATCAACCATTGTGCCTGTACCGAAGCAAGCTATAATCACTTGCTTAAATGACTGGCGTCCGGTTGCTCTGACCCCCATCATCAGCAAATGCTTCGATAAAGATAAAGTATAGATGATCACGTATGAGCTTTCCGTTTGTATGCTTGTTCTCTGAGTGCAGGGTAGCATTGGCTATATTTCCATTGTATATACTCTATGTTTTTGATAACCATGTGGGCAGTGTATTTTGATATTTTCCATTTGTAAAGGTTTCGAGAGGTTAATCAGAGATTACATCTGCTCTGTTCTGTCCACCTCTTTGGACCCATTGCAGTTTGCCTACCGCAACAACCGCTCCACTGATGATGCCATTGCATCTACACTACACACTGCTCTCTCCCACCTGGAAAAAAGGAACACATATGTGAGAATGCTGTTTGTAGACTACAGCTCAGCATTCAACACCATAGTGCCCTCCAAGCTTGATGAGAAACTCCGGGCTCTGGGCTTAAACAGCTCACTGTGCAGCTGGATCCTGGATTTCCTGTCAGGCAGACATCAGGTGGTTAGAATGGGCAGCAACATCTCCTCATCACTGACCCTCAACACTGGAGCGCCGCAGGGCTGTGTTCTCAGCCCACTCCTGTATTACCTATACACACATGACTGTGTGGCAACACATAGCTCCAATACCATCATTAAGTTTGCTGACGATACGACGGTGGTAGGTCTGATCACTGACAATGATGAAAGAGCCTACAGAGAGGAGGTGCACACTCTGACACGCTGGTGTCAGGAGCACAATCACTCCCTCAACGTCAGTAAAACCAAGGAGCTTGTAGTGGACTTCAGGAAGAAAAACGGAGAATACAGCCCCATCACCATTAACGGAGCACCAGTAGTGAGAGTCAGCAGTTTCAAGTTCCTCTGTGTCCACATTACTGAGGAACTCACATGGTACGTCCACACCGAGGCCGTTGTGAAGAAGGCTCACCAGCGCCTCTTTTTCCTGAGACGGCTGAGGAAGTCTCAGGAAAACACATCCTCACACGGTTCTACACTAGTACTGTAGAGAGCATCCTGACTGGCTGCATCACCGCCAGGTACGGCAATAGCACCACCCACAACTGCAAAGCCCTGCAAAGGGTGGTGCGAACTGCCAGAAACATCATCGGAGGTGAGCTTCCCTCCCTCCAGGACATACATACAAGGCGGTGTGTGAAAAAAGCTCGGAGGATCATCAGAGACTCCAGCCACCCGAGTCATGGTCTGTTCTCACTGCTACCATCAGGCAGGCGGTATTGCAGTATCAGGACCCGCACCAGCCGACTACATGACAGCTTCTTCCCCCAAGCAGTCAGACTGTTGAACACTTGATCAGGATCAATAATTAGCACTGCACTTTATTCATCTATAATCTCACACTGGACTGTCAATATATTCTCCTCAATACAACTACTTATATATATATATATTTCATATGCTCTTTACTTATTGTATATTGTGTATTCTATATTGTGTGTATTGTCTACTGTACATTGTATATAAGTATTGTGTTGTGTAAGTATGTGTACATTTGATATGTAAATTATGTTGTGCAAGTATGTTGTTTACTGTAATTGGTATATGTCTCGTCACTGTCATGACTGCTATGTTGCTCGGAACTGCACACAAGAATTTCACCTACTGTTGCACTTGTGTACATGGTAGTGTGACAAAGTGATTTGATCTGATTTGCACACTTTTCAAAAACCAATAAGAATGTCACTTTTATTCTTGACACAATTAAAGATATAGAATTAAATATATATGGAGTGAAAATTACAGACTAGGGCAGTCTATTTTAAAACCAAAAACCCATTAACAGATGAATACAATAAATTGATAATCAAATTAAGCTGTGCCCTATTACTGTCACAAATCATTGATGAAACACTCACATTTAGCTAGTTAATTTAGGTGATTATTAGCCACCATGGTGCTTCTATCCATTCCTCAGGTGCATAAGTAGCAGGTGTATTAATGACTCTCCTAATAAATACAGTATCTATGTGTGTATCAGATGCTCAACAATGGTGTCTTTACAAAGAATCCTACTGCTTGAGCAGAGAAGGTGACACAAAAGTCAGGTTGTGTATACTGTATATAAATGCCTACATAAGGACACATTTCTCCCCACTTGACCCTCTATCTTATGACGACATCATAAGAAAATTCCGGCTTCCAAGGACCAAGATCCTTGAATTGTTGCAGGTTGTGAAACCACACCTTCAGAGGGCCACAAGAAGAAACTACACCTTAAGTCCAGCAGTGCAGTTGCACTGCATTATTGTGCTGTTGGAAGTTTTATGGAGATGGTTGGTTCAGCAAGGCTGTGAAAGCAGTAACCCCATTGCTATTACAGTATTTGAATGCCACGCTGACTTTCCCCAAAACTCCTCAAAAAATCCAGTCACAACATTGCAGTCTATGACATGTTTTCAACTTCCTGAGGAAGAAGAGGGGGGTCATGCTGGTGCTGATGATGATGAAGATGCTGCTGCTACTGATGACAATAATCCACTGAACCCAAATCAAAGCAGAATACATCTTGTAGGAGCAGAAGTCAGAGAACATTTAATTCAGAAAATGTTTAGTTACTTTAGGTATTTTCTATTATTTAATCTGACAGACATAACTTGTCTATGTTTCCCCCCTGCAAACATTAATTGGAAGACTACTGCAAACAAGAAGTATACATTTGTTTTCTATAACAAAGCCTATTGATAGAATATTCCATACCATAGTATGTTCTAATTCTGTGAACACCTTACGATCAACACGAAACCACTTACACAGTCATGTTATCCCAAACAGAAAAATATGTCCATACATTTATATTTATACAATTATTGTTCATTTATTTGGGCATATTGGACATTTAAAATTACACTGATTTGGGAAATTATGTTTTACATATACATTTACATATATGTAATATTTTGAAATATGTAAATGAATGAATTTTACACTTACATAGCGCTTTTCTGACACTATACTCAAAGTACTGCAGATATGTTGCATATACTGTATGCACAGTACAGATACATTTTTATATCAGTGAAAACCATTAACATGCATATTGTGTTCCCTTTACAAAAAGCTTCACTACGATGCTGCGCTGCTAAGCGCTACGGGGAACAACTCTAGCTGTGAACCGAGCTGAATAATGTGTGTAACACGTCAATGAACATTGACCAGAATTTATAGCCTCGGCTGATGTAATCATTAGATGCACCTGCGGCCAGGCTATAAATGGATACGTCACAGGTGTCGTCAGAAACTCTTTTTTCAGAGCGATTCTGTTTCTGTGTGTTTCACAAATCCTGTCAAAACTTTCTTTCCTCTGTTAGAAGTTAGAATCAGTTAGGCAGTGTGCAGTGAACGTATTTCTCTTCTGTTTAGAAAATATTATATATATATATTTCTAAAAAAGAAAGAAAAAAAAGAGAGGATGACTGAAAGCCGCAAACGGTGCGTGTTTCCCTCTTCTCGCTCTATAGCTGAAGACGACTCACATCAGTTTTTGCTCTGTTTGTTTGGGGGTAAGAGCACGCTGCTCTCGCGTTGCAGCAGGGTGGGTGCGAGCACTGCGATTTGCTTTAACAGGCAGAGTGCGTCGTGCTCGCCTCGCTTGCTTCCAGGAGTCAGCACTCACGAAAAAAAAGATAGTTCATGGGGCTCTTGCATGGATTTGGCTGAGGAGCAAGAGACGGGTTGATCCCTTTCTCTCACTCTCTCCCCAAACCCAGCTGGTCCTTCACATGATCTCGAAGTGCGTTCCGACGCTTCTTCGGATCATGAGGTGGATCGCGATTCTCTTCCCGCCTCCGAGCTTTCCGTCCGTGATAAAAAATCTACGGAGGAATTGCTCGATGTTGTTACTCGTGCGGTTGCCAGATTGGACTGGCCACGTGAAAAAGAGACCCCCAAACGCTCCAAATTAGGGGATACATTTTATCTTCCAGTCTAAGAAAGGGAACGCCTCATGGGTCCCTTCCCTTCTTTGATAACCTCCATGAAGAGCTTTTTCGCTCATGGAGAACCCCTAAAAAAAGTAAAAAAAAATATAAATATATATATATATATATATATATATATATATATATATATATATATATATATATATTTTCTTCCCGTGTTCACATACCCTCGACGTCATTATATTTGACTATCGTGGGTGCTGAGGCACGGGGGTATTCAGTGATGCCGCCGGTCGAAGAGACGCTTGCGGGCTATCTCTCGCCGGGCTCGGCATCGTCACTTAAGAAGCCCTCTCTCCCCTCAAAGCCTTGTAGGACAACCTCCACTTTAGTGGGAAGGGCTTATCAAGCAGCAGGTCAGGCTGGTGCTGCTCTGCACACTATGCTGTTTTACAGGCGTAACAGGCTGACCTCCTGGACGACCTGAGTGTGGGTTCTGCGCTTGACGAGCAAGCCTCAGACCTGCCTCGGTCCTGACTGAAGGGAGGCTCAAAACCAAAGTGTGGCGAGTCGTGCTCCTCCTCCCAGGGATTGGGGACAGTCTCGCCGCCCTCGCCAGCCCCCGAAGCAAGACCTCAGGACTATAAATTCTAGTAAGAGAAAACCCTGACGGTCTTGCGCCTAGATTAGGGGGTAGCTCCCCTCGGGACGGGGCGCGTGCTTCACTTCACCCCTCCCGGTACCCCCTCGAAGCCCCTCCATTCCCGCCACCTCTTGGTGTTTCGGGTTGCAGAGGCTTCCAAACTGGGTGTTTTCGCTGTTCCTGCATTTTATTCAAGACGCGAAACACTCGACAACCCCTCAACAGGAAGTGTTGAAATATAATACCCATCTCAGAGATCCTGGCAGCGTGGAAACTTCTGCCGGATATATTCTTTTCTGTGGGTCTTATAAGAGCGTCAGGATTTAATTCACTTGCCGCTTTTCCGTGTTTCAACGGCGTGTTCTCACTACCGTGAACCGGATTTCTTTTTATGTAAAAAAAACAAAAAAACAACTCAATCTCCTGGTTAAAGGGGCCATGGTATGTGTTCCCCTTCCAGAGAGAGAGTTAGGTTATTACACTAAATACTTCCCGTTTCCCATGGAGGGTGAGGGTGAGGTGAGTTCAAGCTTAGATCTTAAAGCTTGAACTACCCGTGGGTGTTCAAGTCCAAGATGATGCCTGTCAAGACGGTCGTGTCTCAAGCCCTACAACTCGTTTGGCTGGTCACCATCGATCTTATGACGCACTTCTATACTTCATTTAGAAGTTCTGCCACAACATGGAAAGTTCCTGAGGTTCACTTCCGGGGGCGAAGTCTTCCAGGGTCAGGTTCTTTCACTCAGCCTAGCCCTTTTTACCCGCACATTCACAATGCATGAATTATGTAGACGACTGAATTATGTAGACGACTGGCTGATCTGAATTATGTAGACGACTGGCTGATCCTAGCGCAGTTCCAGGAACTGGCAGTTCAGCACAGGGACATCGTGTTAGCTCATCTGTTTCTCTGGGGTTGAGGCTCAACGCCAAGAAAGCGTCCTCTCTCCCACTCAGAACACTGTCTATCGGGGCATCGTATGGAGTTCAATCACAATGCGGGCACAACTTTCTCCTGCTAATATTGACTCCATTAAGATCACCCTGAGCAAAGTCAGGCTAGGTCAAGGTTGCACTGTTATCAGTATCAACGATTTCCAGGTCTCAGGGCGACCGCGTCCACGGTGATCCCTCTGGACCTTCTGCTCATGAGACCGTTTTTGTTGTGGCCAAAAGCCAGGGGATTTCTTCCAAGGGCCAAAACCCCTAGGCTAAAAATGGTTATGCGCCTCAGGCTTCGTTCCCTTTCTATGTGGTTCAAACCCCGGTTTTCTGCCTTGGGTCCCACTCTAGGTGCGTCTTGTTGTCGCAGACTGCTAACGACAGATGCCTCCCTGACCGGCGGGGTAGCGGCCTTAAGTGGTCGTCCAGCTTAAGGGGATAGGAGGGTCGTCAGCTCGGTTTTCACAGTCACTGTCTCGGGTTGATGGCTGTATTTCTGGCCCTGAAATACCTCCTCCTGAGGCTGCCATGTCTTGGTGCGGGTGGACAATACAGCGGTAGCCTCTTACATAAATCATCAAGGAGACCCAAGTTCTTGTCAGCTGTATTTCTGACACGTCGGATTCTCCTTAGGGCCCAGGGTAAGCTCCTGTCACTCAGGTCAGTTATATCCCTGGATGCCCGTATACGGGAGCAGATTTACGGTCCAGACAGAAAATACCAACGGGGGAGTTAAGAACTCCACCCTAAGGTAGTAGCTGTCCAGAGTTCGCCAGCAAGGGTTTTTGCCTCTTACTGATAGCACTGCGCTTGCCGAACAGGGCTTGGTTCTCGGAACCAATCTCTTCCCTCGACGGCTCGCCTTGGGCGATTCCGAACAGGGAGGACCTTCTCATCCTTGGCCCGAATTGTGAAACCTTTCATGTCTGGCCCCTAAGGGTACCAAATGAGGTTCACAGGGTTTTCTCTTGAGATTATCGAGTCCCCCCCCCCCCCAGGAGGGGCTGATCATAGTAACGCATACATAGCACAAATGCGCCTGCATGCATTTCCTTCTACTAAAGTTCTTATTACAGAACCAGCTTACTGCCAGTTTGCTTCAGTTCTGGATTTTATGTAGAAAGAACTGTCAGCGGGCACTTGCCTCGCCACTGCCAGGTTCTATGTGGCCACTGCAGTTTGCAGTGGGCGGGGTGCCCTCAAAGAGGCATCCTCATTATTGCCCGGGCCTACGAGGTGCGCGGTCAAGCTTCGCCAGTAGGTTTTAGGGCGCACTATACCAGAGGGCTCTCCTCCTCTAAAACCTTGGCTAGAGGTCTTCCTCTGCAGCAAGTTTGTGATGCGGCAGGTTGTCCTCTCCTTACACATTCATTAGATTTTTATAGTTTGGATGTTTTGCCACTCCGGGCTCTTATGCCCTTGAGTTCACATCTCAGCTCATACCTGAACAAGTTTGTGATGCGGCAGGCTTGTCCTCTCCGCTCACATTCATCAGTTTTTATGACAAGTTTGTGTTGTGATAGGGTTCTCTTCGCACACATTCATCGAACTTTATGGGTTAGATGCTTTGCTACTCCGGACTCTTATGTCCTTGAGTCGACATCTCAGCCCATGCCTGAACAAGTTTGTGATGCGGCAGGCTGGTCCTCTCCGCACACATTCATCAAAATTGAATGGTTTAGATGTTTATGCTACTCCGGGCTCTTATGCCCTTGAGTCGACATCTCAAGCTCATGTCTGAGATCTCTCGCGTTTTTGTGAGTACACTGCACAACCGTAGGGGTCCGGACAGCCCCAAGTGCGGCAGCGTGGGTATTGCGTTCCCCGTAGCGCTTAGCAGCGCAGCATCGTAGTGAAGCTTTTTGTAAAGGGAACGTCTCGGGTTACATGTGTAACCCTTGTTCCCTGAAAAAAGCGGAACGAGATGCTGCGCTGCTAAGCGCTACGGGGAACAACTCTAGCTGTGAACCGAGCTGAATAATGTGTGTAACACGTCAATGAACATTGACCGGAATTTATAGCCTCGGCTGATGTAATCATTAGATGCACCTGCGGCCAGGCTATAAATGGATACGTCACCAGGTGTCGTCAGATACTTCTTTTTGAAGAGCAGTCCTGGGACGTCCCAGTGCGGCAAAGCAGCGCAGCATCTCGTTCCGCTTTTTTCAGGGAACAAGGGTTACACATGTAACCCGAGACGTTTTACATATATGAAAGTGTAATATTTTGAAATATGTAAATTAATAAATTTTACACTTAGCACTTTCCTGACGCTATACTAAAAGTACTGCAAATATGTTGCATATACTGTATGTACAGACCAGATAGCTTTTTATATCAGTGAAAACCATTAACATGCATATTGTGCTTTACATATATAGCCATATGTGAAATATAACTTAACAAAGATATTCGCTTGTAAATAATAAAATAACAAAAATTTTCTATGCAAAAACGAAGTTAATCCTGTGTTCCAAACGTCAAAAATAATGCCTTCGGAGTACAATTGGGAGAACAGTTGTGACAGTCACACTGGAAGATCGTTTTAAACTGAATTTCCAATAAAAATAACTTTGAGCACCACAACTTCAAGCCTTTCAAAGCTCTCAGAGTGGAGGGTGAAATCTTTGAAAGCAATAGGGCATAGGGGTGATAAGTCTGAATAGAACAACACCCCAGCTGTGGCGAAATCAATGATTTCTAACAATGCAAACTAACTAGGAACTATGCTTCTAACCACAGACGAAGAGCTGAAGTTTCAAGAAATGCCAAATCATGAACAAAGTTGGTAATGATGAAACTTGCGACCATAGTTCACTAACGATGCTTTTGGGACACGCACCTCATTCAGAATCAAGTACTGGAACTGACTATTTTATAATAGCTATTAGAGCTATTACATCTTACACTGATATAATAGAGTATTTTGCTATTAAATGCAATTATATTGTTCTATACTTCAACAATTTTAAACCAATAGTTTTATTTATTTATTTACCTTTTTTAAATTTGATTACATAATTTGTGTTGCTTCATGTGATTGTACTCCTTTCCCTCATTAAAGACATATGTCCGGGGCGGGGCATGCAAATTCTGTCTGCCAACTTGACATTGGCCTTTTCTCAGGTTCAGAGGTACGTTTGGCGTCCCAGGAAGACCCCTTGTGTCACATCATTCGACACAATGTCAAGTGAGTGACAGAAGGAGAACAGAATGCATGCGTCTCAACACAGGTTTTTAAAAGTTTAAGTTCTTTTAACGATTCAAGTTGTATTAAAAATATGACACTTCTGTGAGAGGTGCTGAAAAGACATCTTTCAAAAACAGCCCAGATGGATGTACAAATGCTTTCTGTATGAATGGCCCCTTACACCAACAATTTATCTATAGAGTATTTTATAGAGTATTTTACCCCTACAGAATTGAAATTCAAACCTATATATGTGCTTTTCATTTTATCTTTTCATACTGGCTTACACTGTTGGCTTTCTTTTCATGCATTTTCAAGACTGATGAAAAACTCTTTGAAATACTTTAAAAAAGATTAAAACACTCGATTAAAACACTTGAGCTATTTGAAAAAGTCTCAATAATGCTCAACTTTTCCTTAGACTCCACATAAGTACTGATCAAAACATCTCATCGATAGACTACAACAAAGTGAGACAAAGAATAGCTGCAAAATAAATAAAAATAAAAATTGGCAGTCACTTACATTCTTGGAAGCCCTGTGAATGATAGATGACTGACCTTAGCAGAGCATCGATCAATACTGTAGAAATGAACTGAAAGAGCCAAAGATTATGTTTCAGGCAGGAGTTAGCTCCACCTACATCTGATAAGCCCCACATCTGATAATGCAGCTGAGCATTGTTTTGACACACATATTGTTACTTTAACAGAATTCCTCAGTGTGCTCCAAGAGCCGCTGATCACACTTGAATTAATAACCTGATCCCACACACACACAAACTTGAACAGAAGGCAAGGCCACCAAGGGCGGACTCTTCCATGGCCATCATGTGAAGAACTGAATGCTCAGATGCTCCCAGCACTTTGTAACTCTTCATCCTGTGGCACAACGGTCCTGTCACTCAACACTTCATGAAAGCCTGGTCGGGTTCACAGCACAATAACATCATCTGCTCTTCTCTAGATTAGACCCTTTTCACTGGAATTTAATCAAGATAATGCATATTGTGTGTGTGTGTGTGTGTGTGTGTGTGTGTGTGTGTGTGTGTGTGTGTGTGTGTCTGTGTGTGTGTGTGTGTGCGTGTGTGCGTGTGTGCGTGTGTGTGTCATGACAAGCTAATTGCAAGCCATTAGTGAAAGCATTTGGCAGGCTATGGTGGAATGTATCTTATGCATACAATAGAAGATTTCTTTGATATTTAGGTCATTGTCACCCGGGTCTATTGAACACCAATGGGGCTTTCTGCTACCCACAATTGTCTCTTGCTGTATTTGATTTTGAATGAAGGGAACATAGATTACCCATGTGATTACTGCAGAGCATCATGTTAAATGTACTGTAACTTCCAGTTTAAGAAGCCATTTTGTGCATCTGCTAAAAATAATCAAGTGTTATTTATTTATGGCTAACTTAGACTATACCCAATGTCTGAGAAATAAGAATGAGCGAGTTCCTTTAGTCTCCTATATATTATTATGTTGTTGTTTTTTTTGTTTTTTGGCTCACCCTTATCACACAAAATAATTTTTCTATAGAATTATTGTAGTAACCATGACTGTAGTAGGCTAACCATTTTTTTTTTTTTTTGCCAGAAATCATGGCTTAACTATAGTAATATTGAAGTAACTATAAAATGTAAATTAATTAATCACATTTTTGTGGAATCCATGGATTTAATACAGTATACTGTACCCATATAGTAATCGTTGTTTTACTATAGATCAACCATGGTGCTTTTTGTGGTTACTCCATAATAACCACAAAAAATTATGACTTTTATTACCACAGTTTTCCTTTTCCTGTAGCATTACTAATGTTTTACTATGAATATCAAGGTTAAAATATGGTTACTATAGTAAAATCATGGTAAATGTATTGTGAGGGCACACAAAAATGATTGCGAGGGAATGCAAACTGTTGCGAGGGCACACAAATCGTATTGTTAGGGACCACAAATTATTGCGAGGCAATGCAAAAATTATTGTGAGGGCATGCAAATCACCACCCTGTCATCTAAGGGCTCTGTATGCTGTTAATTCTTTTTTTTATAATTTTTCTATTTCTGAACATACAGGATTATTTTGGTTGAACTATTAATTTTCTCCCATTGAAGATTGCAGAAAGAAATTAAATTACTTTTATAGTGAATGCCCAACCTGGTCTTGAATAATCCCATTACTAAAACATTTGTGTTATATCAGTCATGCATTTAGTGAGATGTGATTGCTTACATTCAAGGCTAGGCAAAAATGACCTCTTTTACTTATATTATTTTTTTTTTATACAGTTTCTGCTTTTTGGACTGCATTTGAATGTAACCCATGGACCATTTTACAGCCAAATGTAGTATACTGAATTGCAGTGCCGTTCACTAGATTGTATAATTTCATCATATTAATGTCTTATCCTCATCTTAGATATATGCTTAACCACGCAGAGATATAAACGATTGAATAAAGAGCACTGTACAGATCTCGCAGACCCCGATCACAAACATTGAGATAATTTATCACTGTAGCATGTGTGGAATGACCAAGCTGTGCTACCCAAACTAGAGGCCATAATGATGCTCTTGGGAGCCCCAAACACCTCTGATCTTTGAGAAAAGGCCAATGGGAATTGGCGAGTGGAATTTGCCACTCCCTCGGACATACGGGTATAAAAGGAGCTGGCTCACAACCACTCATTCAGATTTTTTCTTTGGAGCTGAGCGGTGTTCATTCATTTAATTCATTTAATGAATTCCACTGCCGTTCCATTCACCTCTGTGTATGCTGTTGGATATAAGGCACATTTCAGCGGTTTCTCCCCCTCGTCCACGACTAAGTGCAGAGAAGGCCCCTGGGCACTTTGACAGCTAAAAGAGAGTAATAAAAACAATAAAAGAGTATATTTTCCTCTAAAAGACTGGCACTTACAGAGAGCGTCTTTCCGTCTGTGTATATTTACTGGTTGCGGTCATTAACTCTCCGCCTCTGACGGCCATGATCGCTGCCTCACGTGTCTGGGCTACAGCCATGCTGAGACAGTGTTTGTGGATGGCTCATGCTCTCACTATGAGAACATGACTATGGCAGTGTTGCAGGCGTGGCTTTCCTTCTTACCTACGGGTACGAGCCTGCGTCTGTTAGCACTGGGGGGTAATTAGGGGACCCAAATGGGAGTGGCTCGGCAGGGTAATCCCCCATTGACCTCCCATTCATCAGTACGCTCGTTTGCCTCGGTGGAGTTCTGGGATGAGACAGGCGGCTCACCCCAGGGCGAGTTTGACGCTCGAGAGCAGGATGAGCTCTTGATCGCAGCATCAGAGATCAGGCTGATCCAGTTAGACGTGGAAGATCTCGACTGGGCTCCCACCTTCGGGTGTGGTCGCCCAGTCTGAGGCCGATGCAGAGCTGGTGGCCATGCTTTCCCAGGCTGCCGTGAGCATCAGGCTTGAATGGAACCCGCTAATGGCCACACCTTGCCCCGGTTCCTTCTTCCTGTAGTTAAACGAGGGGCTCATGAAGTCATGGCAGGAACCTTTTGCTGCCCGGACACAACCTCTGAGCCTCTCCGCTCTCAATACCCTCAACGGTGGGGCAGCCAGGGGGACATGGCAATTCCCTAGGTGGACAAGGCGGTTGTGGTGCACCTGTGATGCTGCCACCTGGCGAAATCGCCCGATACTAACATCCAAGGCCTGTAAGTCCACGTCGTCCATGGAATCCAAGACTTGGAAGCCCAGCTGTTCTCTGCAGTCAAGAAGCAGACGGAGGCAATCCAACACATCCTGCAGCGGCATGGTTCAAGCTCCCGCTCCCCGTCTGCTCGTAACCAAGGACGTTCCCCTGTGGTGATGATACCGGCTCTGCTGCAGCCCGGGCCAATAGCCTGGCCCTGGCTTAGAGCCCCCCGCTGGAAGCTGATTCCCCATCATATGATCCAGCGCTAGGAGCCCCAGGAAGGCGTCCAAGCACCCCTAAGACAGACAACCCAGGGACGATGTGCTGCACACAGCTGGCCCTGGTGAGCCTGCTTGCACTGACTTTGTGCAAGGTCAGGGAGGAAAAGGAACAGGCGATCCTGGTGACACCAGACTGGCCCACCCAGACTTGGTTCTTGGAGCTCACACTCCTCGTGACAGCCTCTCCCTGGCAAGTTTCCCTTAGGGAGGACCTTCTCTCTCAGGGATGGGGCACCATCTGGCACCAGTGATTCAGATCTCTGGAATCTCCATGTCTGGCCCCTTGATGGGACGCGGAGGACCTAAGTGGCCTACCACCAGCTGTGGTAGATATGATCACTCAGGCCAGGGCTCCCTCTACAAGGTACCTGTATTCTTTGAAGTGGCGTTTGTCGCAAATTGGTGTTCTTCCAGAGGTGAAGACCCCCAGAGATGTGCAGTTGGGTCGGTGCCTTCCTTCCTGCAGGAGAGGTTGGAGGGGTGGCTGTCCCCCTACACCTCCAAGGTGTATGTGGCCGCTATATAGGCTGCACCTCATTCGCTCGTAAGATCTCTCTTTGGTCCTGCTGGGCCTGCAGAGAGCCCCGTTTGAGCCCCTAGAGTCAGTTGAGCTAAAGGCTGTCTCATTGAAAACTGTCCTCCTGACTGCGCTCACGTCTATCAAGAGGGTTGGGGACCTGCTGGCGTTCTCTGCCTGGAGTTCAGTCTGGAGTACTCTCATGTGGTCTTGAGGCCCTGACCGGGCTATGTGCCCAAGGTTCCCACGACTCCTTTTTGGGTTCAGGTGGTGAGTCTGCAAGTGCTGCCCTGGGAGGAGGCAGACCCAATCTCGTCATTGCTGTGTCCGATGCATGTTTTGTGCATATACTTGGACTGCACGCAGAGCTTTGGATGCTCTGAGCAACACTTTGTCTGCTTTGGCGGAGAGCGGAAAGGGAATGCTGTCTCCAAACAGAGGCTTGCCCACTGGATCATGGATGCCTTTGGCATACCAGGCCAAGGGCGTGCCCTCCCCTTTGGTATTATGAGCACACTACATGAGGAGTTTGGCGTCCTCCAGGGCACTAGCCAACGGCGCCACTCTAGCTGGCATCTGTAGAGCAGCAGGTTGGCAACACCCAATAAATTCACAAGATTTTGTAATTTCCGGGTTGAGCCGGTTTCATCCCGTGTGTTGTCAGGTACAAACAGGTAAATATGTGGGGCAGCAGGCCGGGTGTACCACTTGCTTACAGTACCTTCTCCAGGGTGTGGTCTCCAAGGTGTCTCTCATCCCCCCATGCAGACGCATATGGCCCCAGCTGATTGATTTTCCCTTTTTACACTCTTTTCGCCTTACTACACTCATTGGGCATTGTAGGAGGTTACGTGGTGGCCAGTTGCACTTGTTATGAGGCTCGCAGTGGTCTGACCACACCTGCAACGCCAGTCCACATAACACAGTTCAGCTGTTTGTGGTGTTTCGTATAAGGGGCCCCAGTGTCACTACATCGACACAACTTCGAGTGAGTGAGAGCTAGGGAATGTCTTGCTTACTGTTGTACCATGATTACATTTATACATATGCAGTGGGGTCAAAAATGTCTGAGACCACATCTGGTATTCTAAATGGGATTTATATCTGAAAATATTCAGAAAGTTTTAGGATTTTGAACCATTTAATCAAAAGGAACATTCCGTAGAATTCATAAGACATATTTAAAGGGATAGTTTACCAAAAAATCATTGTTCACTCCCCCCTGTGTTGTTCATATAACCCTATGACCTTCTTTATTTTTGTTAACACAAAGGGAGAAATTGTGGGAAAAAAAATTCAGCGATGTCATAAAATGCCAGTTTATGATGACTACCTCTTCAAGCTTCAAAAGAATGCAAAATGTCTTGGTTACAGATGTAACCTCTGTAACCTCTGTTCCCTGTTAAAGAGATGATCTGTGAAAGGGGGAGCCTACTCTTTTCCAAGTTGACCTGAAGCCCCAGTTGGTCGAGATGCTGAAGCACAAGATCCCTCCGCCCGAAAGACCGAGCCACTGCATTTCTGCACAAGCCCTGGGTCGATCCTAACATTATGCAGATCTTTAAGTGCCTTGGCCTGTTGGACCTTCAGGATAGGCATAGCGGCCTGACCCACGGCATTGTAAGACTATGAAAACTTGAATGCCTTGGAAGGGAGCCTTGGTTGGTTCCTCCAGGTGGCTGCACCCTGCGGTCATAATTGCACCACCACAGCAAGATCTACCTGGGGAAACTCGTCATATCCCTTGGCCGCAACACCATCAAGTGTGGTTAGGGTGGACGAGCTGGTGAAGCGTGTAAGGGGCAGAGAAAGGTGCCTTTCATAACTTTGCGAGCTCCGTTTGCTCTTCTGGGAAGAAGGGCACCAGGGCAGGATGCGGCCGTGAGTTGCGCTCCGAGCCCAGAATCCACGCAAGCCTGATGTTCGCAGCTGCCTGGGCAAGCATGGCTGCCATCTCAGTGTCCGCATCATCCTGAGCTCTACCACCCATGGGATTTGTCTGCTTCCGAAAGCAGAAGTCCACCCTCCGATGCTATGACTGATTACTCATCCTCATCGTGAGCCCTGAACAAGACATTAAATTCACCCTGAGATGGACTGCCGGCATTGCTCATAAACTCTACCAGGCAGAATGAGCGTGCTGGAGGGTGGGAGTACCGTGCGGAATGAGCCGGCAGAAGCGCTCCCATATCAACAACCAGATCACCCACTGCTCGCCGACCCTCCTGCCTGAGTTTCAGCCCAAGACGGACCGGGTCGGGAAGGAGCCACGTTGTCTCAAGTACACATTTATACCTGTATGTCCGGGGCGGAGAGCGGCATGCAGATTCCACTCGCCAATTTTCATTGGCCTTTTCTGAATAAAGCAAAGGTGATTGGGGCTCTCAAGAGCAAACCCCTAGTGTCACAATATCGACACCATGTCGAGTGAGTGACAGACAGGAAAGTATAATTCAGGAGTCTTATAAATTATTCCAGGAGACTTGTGATTTTTATGAAATAGAAACAAAACAAAATCGAATGTATTATTTAGTGAAACGTTCACCGACCATTGATCTGTCACTTTCAGCAACAGTTCACGCAGCCCCCTCGTGACATTCAGGAATTCAAGTGAAAACTTTTTTGTCTAAAAACAGGTCCTCCACACAACATAACTGCACACAATACAGAGAACAGAACTTACTAAACATGTCTGAAGAGTCTGTAAATTTTTTAAGTTTTTTACCGGTGCTAGTTCACAATGGATGGATACCCACGTGATGCCGTAAATAGAAAACAAGCAACTAATAAAATGTACCGTCACTCTTCATTGATGGTTAGGACAAAAATTCTGATTACCAAAATATTATATACCTTTTATTGCATGTTGTTTGCCGTTAAGTTAGGACACCGGTGTGACTGTGGCTTCCTGTAGCCTCCTCTATGTTTCTGTTTGATTTCTGAGTACTCTGTTAAAAAAAAATAAGGCTGGGCATAGAAATGCATATATTCTTTAACTTCAAACTCTTGAGACATATTTTGTATGTTCTGATTTCTGTTTTGTGTGAACTTGTGTTGTGTTCTGTTGTTGCTATCACTGTGGAGGACCTGTTTTTAGACAAACATAACGAGTTTTCGCTTGAATGCTAAATTTCACGAGACCTATCATGAACACGCACAGGAGATCAAAGGTCAGTGAACATTTTCACTGAATAATACATTAGATTTGGTTTGTTTCTCACCAAACCTCATCATATGCTTCCATCACAATCATGAGTCTCATGAAAAAATTTGTAAGACTTCTGAATTATACTTTTTGTATTCATTTGAAGCTTGAAAAGGTGATCACCATCAACTACTATTATATGACATCACTGAGCACAATGTTTTTCACAATTTCTCCCTTTGTGTTAAGAAAAAGAAAGAGAGCAATATAGGGTTATAGCAACACAGGGGTGAGAAAACAATCACAGAATTTTCATTTTTGGGTTAATTAATCCTTTAAAATGTTGTGTTATTTCTAGGTCATTAATAAAAAATAAAAAAATGTGTTATGTTAACAATGTTAAGTCTGTGCGAAAGGTCAGATTTTCTTGCTTTCATTGAAACACATATGATGCTTTTTGGAACATTCTCAAATCATGCTGGGATAACATGTATCATCAGGTTTGGCACAAACTTGTGGAGTTCATGCGAACTCAAGTGCATTGTGTAATTAAAGCAAAAAGGAATTCACATTTTCAGTTCAACATTGTACTCAAATTGGTATGCTGATATAATTTGTACTTTGTCAATTAATTAAATGTTATTGTTTCAATTCAGATGGTTGCATTAGGCAAAAATTAGCTCATCCATCCGTTGGTCCTCTCATTTTATAAGGCTCTTGTGCGCCACCACCTGTGCAATGACGAGCCTCTCACATAATGCACAGTGAAATTCCTCTTGTTTTTTTTATTTTAAATAATCTCAGCATTATTATTTATAATTTGTTTCTCTTCATTTTATAAATGAATCAGCAGTTCCAATTCCATTTCTCTGCAAATGTAATTTCCAAAGGTCACCTTCTCTGAGAACCAGCACATTCAGAACGAGATAACAGTTTTGTTCAGAGATTTGACAGTCTCTCTCTCTCTCTCTCTCTCTCGCTCTCTCTCTCCCTCCCCCTTACACTCTCTCCGTTCACCATCCTTTTCTTTTTGTACTCTGAGAAATCCCAGCTTGATGGCATTTTTCATCAAACACAAATAGTGATTTTGCAACTCTGACCTGACAATTTATCTCAGGTACCCCATACTGTATGTAGTAATTTTTTAGTTCATTTGAAAAATAATTTTAACACATAAAGCCTCTAAATGAAATACCTGTTTGCAATGAACAGTGGGAAAAATGCAGGAAAGCATCTGGTCATTTATGTGTCACTGATCTGGACATATCTAATTCTTATGCTGCTTATGAGGCTGTTGGGGATATTTGATAGGATGCAGAAGTTCTCAGTCGTAGGAACTGGGTGATTACAATAGCATGGTAAAAGCCTGCTCATCTGCTAATGGTCTTCTGTGGGCAAACATTGTTTGCTTTCACATCAGCTGATCGGATAACTGGCTTCATTTAGTGTGGCTGTCTGCCAGTATCCCCTCACAACACACAGGCCTATTCAAGCTCAAATATATAAACAATGATTTTGCCATCTCATTATCTTTGCAGACAGAGAAATTAAATATTGATTCCTTTCACAGGAAAAGAAATTGCTGGGCAGAAATAACCTATTCTCCCTCTTTCTCTCAGCTCCTGAGCTGGTTTTGCTGCCACATTTTACCTTTGTTTTGTGGCTAATTTTGACTTTAATGGCTTTAGCTGCCTATGAAGATGTAGTAGTCCACTGTTTTATTTTCGGAATAAAGATGCACAGAATGTTATAAAAATGCATGCACTATGCAAAAAATAGACACACGAGAGGTTTTTCGTTATCTCCTGTGTAATTTATGAATGCAAAATGGCCAGGAAATGAAGTATTTAGACAAATTGATAGTTTTAGGAATTGATGTGTCTGAATAGGAGACCAAATACTGTATTTTTTGTTCAGGCAGGCAAACTAAACACATTTAGGATAACGTAATCTCTAGTTTCTGTGTACAAGCTCTCTCTGATTCTGTTCTCGATTCCTTATTGGTTACCCATCATGGTAACACTTTCTAAGAACAGTGTTGCCAACTATTTTCAATGGAAAGTAGCTAAAGCCTGCTCGAAAAGTAGCTAAATGTCGCCAGATGACGTCATGCGTCATTAGCATATTAATGACGTCATCGCGTCGTATTTGCAATCTGCCTAATTTGTCGGTACTGTAGCCTACTTCAGTTTATAATAACGGTTGTCTCCCCTAAACCGTGCTCATACTGTTTTTATATAAGTATATAGCCGAATGTCCAGTAAAACGGTTCTCAATTACATATTTTCTGTTAGACAACGGAACGGAACTTAGCTAACGTTACATGTTTATGAGTTTGAAGAAGGTTAATTGTTGTGTTTGTATAAGTAAAATGTATAGAGTCTGTAAATATACGATCTGAAGTCGGAGAGTTCAGAAACCGAACCGGAATGAACTAAAACTCTGATTAGTGAATATAAGCGCATGCCAAGAAAAAACGGTCAAATTAAATGTTTTGAATTAAAACAAAGGAGAAGGCAGCTGCTATGTGATCACTGATTGGTTCCTGCTAACACAGCGTGCACATGCGCAGCTCATTCATGTCTATGTCCGCTGGCGTGCAGTCAACGGAATGTGCTGCTCCTCTCAGCCGCTCACTGAACAGAGCAGACGCAGCGGGGAAGTAAGACCTCACGCTTGCAGTACTGGCGATATTTGGAAAGTTGCTAAGGTTTGTCCAAAAAGTCGCTAGATTTGTTGCTAGTCGCTTTTTTGAAAAAATGTCGCTAAAGGGGTCTGAAAAGTCGCTAGAAATAGCGACAAAGTCGCTAAGTTGGCAACAATGTCTAAGAAGCCTTTATTCATAATGCATTACATATGGTAGGTGTTATGAATGAGCAGCGAAGGCAGACGAGGAGATGAGGATCCAAGTGCAGTTTAACTTTATTAAGGAAACAAACAAGGCAGGTACACGGAAAACACGGGAACAAAGGAAAAACCCTCAATGGGGAAATAAACATAAAACTAGGAAACACGGGCAGGGGAAACATTCTAGGCTAACAACATTCAACGATAGACAGCGACAGAACAAACAGACAGGGTTTAAATACATAGACATAGGACAAAGGGGCCAATGAACAAACAGAACTCAAAACAAGATAACAAGGTGAATAAACAGAAACCAATGGTAAACTAATGAGGACAGGTGAAAACAATGACAGAGAACACGAACGCTAACAGGGAGACTGTGGAGCTAAACAAGGGACAAAAGTGGTAAACAAAGGGGCAACGGTAAAACAAGACAAGGTATATGTAACAGTAGGTACTCTTGATGCATTTCAGAGGTATTCATAATATATGAACAGCATGTTGCTTGGCAGCTAATTATATAACTATAAGACTTGTAACCACTTTTATAATAAAGCAATAAGCTACAACAGGCTGTTTTTACCACAGGTAAGAGTCATTCTTAAGTACAACATGAAATTTAGTTATTTTACCCCTCACTCAAATGGCTTACTGCTTTCATAATATTGCGGCAACAACACAATATGATAATAGATATCAATGTTCAATAATGTTACATTTATTATTAATAATTGTTAGAATAAATAATTTTTGGTGTTGATCAGGTATTTTAATGCACTTAATTATTATTAGTTATATGAAAACAGTGGTTATGATTTTTTACGAGAGCATAAAACTGATTATGTGGTACTGGTGCACTATAAGGCTATTTATTAGGCTCTATTACAGGCTTCGTAGAAGGTTTTACTAAAATCAGAAAAAAAAATGTTATATGGAAAATCCCTATGGAAGGGAACACATAAAATGTTACTAATGCCAATTCTAATTTAATTAAATTCTCTGTAAAGACTAAAGTTATTAAAATACAGTTTAAATAGTTTTCTCTGGAAAAATAGAGCTACTGTTACGATGAGCAGGAAGGCAGACGAGGGGGATCTAATTGCAGTAGGTCTTTATTAAAGCGTAAAACGACAAAACAGGAACAAAGGAAATATCCACATTGGGAAAAATAAAACAAACACGGAGGAACAAAAACACGGAGGACATAAACAGGGAAACAGGCAAAACAAGCATCCAGAAACATCGACGATCGACAAGAGAATGGAGAACAAACAGGGTTTATATACACTGGAGACGTGATGATGACAAACTACAATCAGGTGAGCACAATGACACAGGGCTGGCAGTGATGAGGGCCAGGGATCATGGGAAGTGTAGTTTTGGACAAAGACAAGTGAAACCCAGGGCAGACAACAAGGGAATCGTGACATAACGATAAGGGGGGCAAAGAGGGGACAAGGGGCAAACAGAAAGACCAAGGGAGCACAAGGGGCAAACAGACAGACCAAGGGAGCACAAGGGGCAAACAGACAGACCAAGGGCGCACAAGGGGCAAACAGACAGACCAAGGGAGCATAAGGGGCAAACAGACAGTCCAAAGGGGCACAAGACAGGCAGTCCAAGGGGACACAGAGAGCAGACAGGCAGTCCAAAGAGGTACAGGGGGCAGACAGGCAGTCCAAGGAGGCACAGGGGGCAGACAGGCAGTCCAAGGTGGCCACAAGAGGACTGGATCAGGTGGCCTGGTAGCTGGCCACAGAGCAAAGACAGGTTCAGGCGGCCTGGGAGGTGGCCTCAGGACCACAGCCATGGGGAACTCTGAGGGCGGAGACGAGGTAGGCGGAGCCGTGGACTGCTCAGGAGACCACGTTGTAGAAGGCTCCGGAGGCGGAGCTGAGGGAGCCACTGGAGGCGGAGCCAAGGGAGGCTCAGGAGGTGGAACTGAAGGAGGTTCTGGAGGCTCAGGAAGCGGAGCTGAGCGAGGTGGAGCCACCATGGCTCTAACTTGTTGGTCCAACATATCCAAGAAATGCTCAATAGGATTAAGACAATAAAATGGGTGAATATGCCAAATTTACTGTCACTCTCTCAGCAGCTATAATCGAAACCCCCTCGCAGCTGTGGTCATTCGTTTTTTAAAACCAATTCCAGGGTAATATAACACAAAGCATAATGTTATAAATTTACACTCAATATTATATAAAAATTATAGTAAGTTATTATAAATTATATGAACTTGTATTATTTTAAGTGTATATAACATCAAACTACAGTGGGTTTTTGTGCTTACACATTTTAAAAAGACTAATTATTGTTTTAGGCAGAATGAAATCCAACTTTTAAAGTGCATGTAAAATTACTGAATGATGTAGAATGTCAGTGTTTCGTATCTGACTATGAAGCATTGGATTAGATTTACGCTACTTAATAAAGTGGAAACACGTCATCACACTCTGTGGAAAAAGGTCTATTGCAATGAGATCTCAGGTATTTGGAGGCCAGGGCAACACCTTGAACTCTTCATCATGTTCCTCAAACCATTCCCGAACAATGTGTGAAGTGTGACAGGGCACATTATCCTGCTGAAAGAGGCCAATGCCATCAGGAAATATCAAGTCAAGTGGTTTTTATTGTCGTTTCAACCATATACAGTTAGTACAGTACACAGCAAAACGAGACAACGTTCCTCCAGGACCATGGTGCTACATAAAAACAACAAAGGACCAACATAGGACCACATGAGACTACACAACGAAATAAAATACCTGTATAAACTACCTATATATACCTATATAAAGTGCACGTGCAAACATGTGCAAAAAGTACAGGACAGTACAACAAATTACTGACAATGAACAGGACAATAGACAGTGCAGCGCCGACCAGTACTCAGTAGTGCAAAAAGATGACAGTTTCTAAAAATGTAAACATAACATACTATGAGATAATGTTCTATGCACATAGCAGTTATTGAGGTAGCAGACAGTTATAAAGTGACAGTAATTAAAGTGCAACTCAGGACACGTGTGTCAAACCAGTCTCTGAGTATTGAGGAGTCTGATGGCTTGGGGGAAGAAGCTGTTACACAGTCTGGCCGTGAGGGCCCGAATGCTTCGGTACCTCTTGCCAGACGGGAGGAGGGTAAAGAGTTTGTGTGAGGGGTGTGTGGGGTCGACCACAATGCTGGTTGCTTTGCGGATACAGTGTTTTTTGTAAATGTCTTTGATGGAGGGAAGAGAGACCCCAATGATCTTCTCAGCTGTCCTCACTATCCTCTGCAGGGCTTTGCGGTCCGAAACGGTGCAAGTCCCAAACCAGGCAGTGATGCAGCTGCTCAGGATGCTCTCAATAGTCCCTCTATAGAATGTAGTGAGGATGGGGGTTGGGAGATGTGCTTTCCTCAGCCTTCGAAGAAAGTAGAGATGCTGCTGGGCTTTCTTGGTGATAGAGCTGGTGTTGAGGGACCAGGTGAGGTTCTCCGCCAAGTGAACACCAAGGAATTTGGTGCTTTTGACGATCTCCACAGAGGAGCCGTCGATGTTCAGCGGAGTGTGTTCACCTTGTGCTCTCCTAAAGTCAACAACCATCTCTTTTGTTTTGTCGACATTCAGGGACAGGTTGTTGGCTCTACACCAGTTCGTCAGCCGCTGCACCTCCTCTCTGTATGTTGACTCGTTGTTCTTGCTGATGAGACCCACCACGGTCGTGTCATCGGCGAACTTGATGATGTGATTCGAGCTGTGCATTGCTGCACAGTCGTGAGTCAGCAGAGTGAACAGCAGTGGACTGAGCACACAGCCCTGGGGGCCCCAGTGCTCAGTGTGGTGGTGGTGGAGATGCTGTTCCCGATCTGGACTGACTGAGGTCTCCCAGTCAGGAAGTCCAGGATCCAGTTGCAGAGGGAGGTGTCCAGGCCCAGCAGGTTCAGCTTTCCAATCAGGTGCTGGGGAATGATTGTGTTGAATGCTGAGCTGAAATCTATGAACAGCATTCGAACGTATGAGTCCTTATTGTCTAGGTGGGTGAGGGCCAGATGGAGGGTTGTGGTGATGGCATCGTCCGTTGAACGGTTTGAACGATACGCAAACTGCAGTGGGTCTAGTGAGGGGGGCAGCTGGGTCTTAATCTGCCTCATGACGAGCCTCTCGAAGCACTTCATGATGATGGGTGTAAGTGCGATGGGACGGTAGTCGTTGAGGCAGGACACTGAAGACTTCTTTGGCATGGGGATGATGGTGGTGGCCTTGAAGCACGTTGGAACAACGGCGCTGCTCAGAGAGATGTTGAAGATGTCGGTAAGAACATCTGCTAGCTGGTCTGCACATCCTCTAAGCACTCTGCCAGGAATGTTGTCTGGTCCAGCAGCCTTCCGTGGGTTGACTCTACGTAGAGTTTTCCTCACATCTGCCGTGGTAAGACAGAGCACCTGGTCGTTGGGAGGAGGGGTGGACTTCCTCGCCATCACGTCGTTCTGCACTTCAAACCGAGCGTAGAAGTTGTTCAACGCATCTGGAAGGGAGGCATCTTTGTCACAGGCAACTGATGTTGTCCTGTAGTTGGCGATGGCCTGGATGCCCTGCCACATGCGCCGCGTGTCACCGCTGTCCTGGAAGTGACTGTGGATTCTCTGGGTGTGTGCGCGCTTTGCCTCTCTGATTGCCCGTGACAGTTTGGCCCTAGCTGTTCTTAGGGCTGCCTTATCACCTGCTCTGAAGGCGGAGTCTCGGGACCTCAGCAGCGTGCGCACCTCCGCAGTCATCCACGGCTTCTGGTTGGAAAGTGTGGTGATGGTCTTGGAGAAAGTGACATCATCAATGCACTTGCTGATGTAGCTGGTCACTAATGCTGTGTATTCCTCCAAGTTGGTAGAATCACCATATGTTGCAGCCTCCCTGAACATGTGCCAGTCAGTACACTCAAAACAGTCCTGAAGAGCAGAGATGGCTCCTGCTGGCCAGTTTTTCACCTGCTTCTGAAGCGGTTTTGTGCGTCTGACGAGCGGTCTGTATGCTGGAATTAACATAACAGAGATGTGGTCTGAGTAGCCGAGGTGGGGGCGGGGCTCCGCCCGGTACGCGCCTGGGATGTTTTTGTAAACAAGATCAAGCGCGTTCGCCCCTCTCGTTGCAAAGTCCACATACTGATGGAATTTAGGGAGCACTGTCTTGAGATTTGCATGGTTGAAATCTCCGGCGACAATAAACAGTCCGTCGGGGTGAGCGTTCTGCAGTTCGCTCATAGCCCCATACAGTTCACAGAGCGCTTCCTTAGCGTTAGCGCTGGGGGAATGTAAACTCCGGTTATGCAAACAGTGGTGAATTCCCGTGGTAGATAAAAAGGTCTGCATCTAACAGTCACAAGCTCCAACAGCGATGAACAGTAACTAGAGACTAGCATAGAGTTCTTGCACCATTCCGTGTTGATGTAAACACACAAGCCACCACCGCGAGTCTTACCGCAGAGAGCTGTATTTCTGTCGGCACGAAACGAGGCGAGCCCGTCTAGCTGAATGGCGGCATCCGGAACTCTGTCGCTGAGCCACGTCTCCGTGAAAACAAAGACGCAGCAGTCTCTAAACTCACGCTGCGTAGCCTGCTGGAGTCGGATATAGTCCAGTTTATTGTCCAGGGAGCAAACATTTGAGAGCAGGATAGACTGGAGAGCCGGCCGGCTAGGGTTTGTTTTTAGCCTAGCATGGACCCCCGCCCTCTTTCCGCGCTTCCGCTTTCTCGCACACCGCTTACGACGTCCTCTCCCCCGGCCACCGGCATCAGGCGACGCCGAGGGCTGGAGGCCTGGTCTCCGCAGCAAGCCGAGTACGCGTAGCGCCTCCTGCAGGTCATCATGCAGCTTGGTTTTTGCATGAGTCTTATATTTCAGTAGTGTCTGGCGATGGTAGACACGAACACCGGTTGCTCCGATGTCCATGTGTTGCAAAAGTCGGGCTTTTTTAACAAAAATAAAAATAGCACCATTGTGGATCCGGAGTGGCCGCTGCGTGCTACCGCGCCGCCATCTTGGATCAATCATTGCCCAAAGATCATTGCCCTGAAGGGGTGTACCTGGTCTGCAACAATGTTTAGGTAGGTGGTACATGACAAATTGATGTCCACATGAATGCCCGTATCCAGGGTTTCCCAGCAGAACATTGCCCAGAGCATCACACTCCCTCCACTGGCTTGTTGTCTTTCCACACTGCATCCTGGTGCCATCACTTCTCCAGTTAAATGGCGAACGTACATGGAAACTGGAAAACTCATTGGATCAGGTGACCTTCTTCCACTGCTCCAAGGTCCAGTTCCGATGCTCGCGTGCACATTGTATGCACTTTCGGCGGTGGACAGAGGTCATCATGGACACTCTGACCGGTCTGTGGCTATGCGCTTCATACACAGCAGAATGCGATGCACTTTGTGTTGTGACATTCCTCGCATAACCATCATTGCCCTCATGCAACAGTGAGCATTGGGTGACAAACACCCTGTCGCCGGTTTGCGGTTTGACCCTCCACGGACCACAGTTGATCGGGAGTAGCACATAAGCCTTGCCATTTCCGAGATGCTCTGACCCAGTCGTCTGGCCATAACAGTTTGGCCAGTCACTCAGGTGGAGATGATCATGGACTTTAGGAGGAACACCCCAACACTGACCCCCTTCACCATTCTAAACAGCACTGTGGAAGCAGTGGAGTCATTCAGGTTCCTGGGCACTACCATCTCAAAGGACCTGAAGTGGGAGACACACATTGACTCCATTCTGAAGAAGGCCCATCAGAGGTTGTACTTCCTTCGTCAGCTGAGGAAGTTCAACCTGCCACAGGCGCTGTTGATACAGTTCTACTAAGCAGTCATTGAAGTCTGTCCTCTGCACTTTAATAACTGTCTGGTTTGGTGCAGCTACAAAATCAGATATCAGAAGACTGCAGAGGACATTTCAGACTGCTGAGAGGATTATTGCACCCCCCCATAAAAATCACTCTGGATCCTACTCACCCAGCCCATTACCTTTTTGAACTGTTGACTTCTGGCCGATGCTTCAGAGCTCTGAGCACTAGAACCGTCAGGCACAGGAACAGTTTTTTCCCTCAGGCTATCCATCTCATAAAAAGTTAAAGCCGCCCCACTGAGCAATAATTATGTGCAATACACAGTTTAGTCTATTTATTTTAACTAACATATCCTCTTCTGCCATTACATACAAAGAAAAAAAAATACATTTTTGCACTGTACATAACATACGTATACACGTATATGTATAATTATATAATTACATATATATATAATTTTTATTTTTGTGCACTGGAAGCACCTGCACCAAGACAAATTCCTTGTTTGTGTAAGCATACTTGGCAATAAAACTGATTCTGATTCAGAAACCATAGCATATTCCACAGTTATTGTAGCTTAAAAATTCAGCTTCATCTGTTAAGAAAAAAATATTAATAATAAGATTTTTTTAAAGAATAATTGTATAATAATAATAATAATTATTATTATTATCATTAGGCTATTATTATGAAAATGCATATACTGTATAAGATATATTTTATTAATAGAAAATATAAATGTAAGAGTAACACATAAAAATGGGCATTTAATTTACTGTAGTTTAGACACACATTCGGTTTAAGCCCCGTTTAAGCCGGTTCTATCTGAATACAGACAGATACAGATAATTTTGTCATATGAACAGACACAGATACAAATACAGATAATGATTTTGCTGCACACCCCTAGCACGTTGCTTTAAAAAGTATTCTAAAGTTATGACTATGATTCAGAGAAACAAACTAGAGGAAAGTTATATTGCTCAGTTGCTCATTCATAGCTCAGGAGACAAAATTGAGATCTCTGTTATGTTTTTTAAAGTTCCTTAGAAATGTAAGCGCAGCATAGTTCTAGCAGGAAGGCTAGCAGCTATACATCATCGTACCATTAGTTGGGGAATTCCTAGCCAATCACATGTAAGTCATTGCTTTATTGGTCTGCGCAGAATCTATCACATTGTTGTTTCGGTGTGCTAACACGGCAACATCTTTCTATAGCATTGTCTGACGTCATGTCCAATTCGCTCTCTGGCTAGCTAACATCCAGCATGACACAGAATTATTCACTGCTCCTTACGTTTTATCCAGAATCCGCAGTCCTCGCAGCAACACATGTCTGCAAATTTCCAGATTCTCAGTGGGATCATGCCCTCTTGGAATCATAATAGACATCTTCCAACCTCTCCACGCCACAGGAGAACCAGCACACAGAACATTTCTGGAAGCTTGTCTTCCCTTTCCAACGACGCTGTCACTTTACCTCAACTTCTGCCCACATCAAACCCATGGGGAGTGAACAACCAGCAAACCCGGATCTTCATCCATATCTCATTCACTTAGGAGATCTCGCTCAATCGAGCCACCGCATCCTTAATTTGAATGCACGACCCGGAGCGGAAGAACTTATTTCCATCAGAAATCAGTTCTTATCATATCCATCAAATGCATTCAGATTTAGTCATGGATCTAGGACTTCTGTTGCCATGCTGTCTGTTTATCATAACACATCTGCATCAATATCAAAAGCCAGTATTTCATGTCAAGAGCACATTCGCTCTCATAGTAACGGCAGGCAACAACGCGTTCACAGCATGATCACATGAGGGTAACTCAGTAAAGGTTCACTCGCATGTCTTTCACCGTGTTGTATGCCGGAGTGTTGGGGAATTAAGATAATTATTCAGGCATGTCATCCTGTACAGTGCTTATTGGTTTTATCACTCATTCTCATGAGTTTAACAGTCATATCATTTACATTTTTACATTTATGCATTTGGCAGACACTTTTATCCAAAGCGACTTACAGTGCAATTATTACAGTATCAAAGCATTTCAGTATGATGCCGTTCACTTTTAATGCATGTGGTCAGGGAGGTTACATTTAGTAGCAGGAAAGTAGGTTTGGAAATCATTAGATAAAACCTGTGCCAAATAAAGCTTGTTAATATCATCTTGCTACTGTTAATTTCTGTTCCTGCTGGTAAGTCTTGGCTCCTTCCAAATGCTCTTGTTATTTCTTCAACTACATTGCCAAATGCCTTATTGATTTTAAAGTTATAAATGTTTTCGTTTTGCTCCACTCAATGTACGTATGTGTATATATATCTCGTCAGCAGCAGGCAGTAGGATTCCTTCCTCTGGACATCACAGTGCTGGATAGGTGTTTTCGCAGCAGATACTGAAATTCAGTCCACTGGAGCTGCATGTCATGGACCATGCATTGCTGGTTTTACGGGCTAATATATATGTATATATATATGACTGGCCCCTCTAAATTTCCATGGCAGTCAATATTTTACTTTGCTGTCTGACTCTCTTTTGGGTGCAGAAGAAGCCCTCACATTGTAATTTTCTATCGAAAGTCCTATACTGGATCCTCCTCAACACATTAAGCTCCCCTTCATACTGCACCTGCTTGACGATTTCCTGGTCATCAATCACCCCGCTGCCCCACCCCTATTTTTTGACATTCTATTGAGCTTTTACACAAGTTGTGTGTTCCCCTCTCAAGTGGAGGAAGAAGGGGAAAAAAATGGCCCTGCCACGTCTCTCAAATTTCTTGGCATCACGCTCAATTCTTTAAACATGCAAGCTTCCCTGCCTAAAGATAAACTCGACAGGATCTGGTCCATTTTCCTCTTTGTCTTCTTGTCAGTTTGGGTCTCATAACGCGATCTCCTGTCCCTTTTAGGCCACCTACATTTTTGCCATGTGCATAATTTCTCATGGCCTCTCCTTAGTTTCCCGACTCCTCACACTAGCCCATTCCGTAGATAACCTCTCCTACATTATATTAATTGATGACAGACCTCTTCCTCTGGTCACAGCTATTAAATCACTGGAATGGCATTTCCTTTTCACCAAAAAAAAAAAACATGAATCTCCTGATGACATCTCCATTTTCACGGACGCGGCTCCCTCCGTAGGATTCGGGGGATATTTTCTAGGATCGTGGTTCACAGGGAAATGGCCAAATTAATTTGTCAATATAGTGTCCTATGCTCCCTCTTCCGCTCTCTTTGAAATGTATCCCATCGTCATGGGCAGTGTTCTATGGGGTTCCCTTTGGACACACAACACATCGTAGTTTTGCGACAATTCCGCAGTCATCATTATAATCAATTAAGGCCGGTCCTCCTCTAGCCTCATCATCTCCCTTACGAGATATATGACATTGCAGAGCATTTCCTGCAACTTTGTTATCTCAGCCAGACACACTCCTGGGTTTTTCAAATGTAAGAATAAATAAATAATTAAATTAAAAAAGAAATTCCCTGCCTTCCCCTATCAGACCTTCTGGATTGAGCCCCTCCTTACAACCCCATTTAAATTCTGCTCCAACTCTCATGCAGTAGTGCCCTTCCTCCAACTTTGGGCTCACTATTCCTCCTTCTGCCAATCACATAGTACTCCTCTATTTTCCATTCTGATCTCCCAGTGTTCTAATCTCCCTAATTTCCTTTTTGCTTTCACACAAGACATCTCAAATTTCCTCCCCTATTCATCACTCCATCCCTAGCCCCCATGTCGCACTACTGGTTCAGAAACCACCTCACTGCTACCCTAAAACCTTGTGGTCTCTCCCCTCTTGTCTTCCCGGGGCACTCTTTTCGCATCTGAGCAGTTACTACTGCCGCTCTTCGAGGTATACCGGAGTCCAATTTCAAGATGCTCGGCCGCTGGTCTTCCTCACCCTACCTCAAATATAGACCCAAATTATCGAACAAGCTCAAATCTCCATCAGTCATAAGTTTCATACCTATCTGGTGGTGGTTGGTGGCTCTCGCTCATCACATATTTCCCTACACAATGATTCAATTCAAGCATGTCCATTGTTTCACAAGGATAATGCGTAACTATGTCTAGTTATAGGGCTTCCATAATCTAAAGCATGGTTCCTTTGCATAGGTATTGCACAAGCCAGCTCGCCCTCGCTGGAAAGCTCACACTATCATGGGATATCTTTCAACAGGGTATTGCACGACAACATCGCCATTATCGTATGGCTTTATGAATGCTGCTCACCTTGACAAACATAACCATTAAACAACAGCCGCCCTCGTTGTAGCACTTGAGCCTCATGGAATATCTTTCAACAGGTTATTGCACGACAACATCGCCATTATCGTATGGCTTTATGTATGCTGTTCACCTTTGTAAAGATAACCATTAAACAACAGCCACCCTCAATGAGTCTCATGGGATATCTTTCAACAAAGGGTATTGCATGCAACATCCGCCCTTGCTGAGGGTCCATAATTAAATGTTGTTTTCTTTCAAAGAAGTGATTGCACACAACGCCACCATTTTTGTATGGCTTTATGCTACGTTGTTCACTGTAAAACAGTTAAAGGATGGGCAAGGAGGAGGCGAGAACCGGCTTGTCAACATAAATAATAATTTAATAAGAAACTTAAAACACAACATAAACAAACACACATGCGGACATGCCCGTAATTATCTCTCTCTCGAACAATCCTCACCGGCCGCCTTTATCCCTCGCGCACCTCATCAGGCGATATTCCGACCCGGCCCCGCCCCCCTCCGCTCCACATTCACCTAGCGGGAAGACTAGCAGCTGTATATCATCACACCATTAGCTGGGTAATTCCTAGCCAATCACATGTAAGCCATTGCTTTATAAGTCTGCTCACAATCAATCACATTGCTGTTTATGTGTGCTAACGCGGCAACCTCCACCACCAGTTGAGTCCTGTCCTGCACGGGGGTAGGCTCCTCGCCCTTGCCTCCTATCTCCGGCAGGATATGACTGTTCCGAGTACTCAAGTCTGTGAGTCTTCCTGATAGAACTAAAATTCCTTAGGAGAAAGATACAGAATATGAGAACAATGAGACAATTGTTGACATGCAGTATGAAGATATACAGGTGAAACTCGAAAAATTAGAATATCGTGCAAAAGTTCATTAATTTCAGTAATTCAACTTAAAAGGTGAAACTAATACAGTGAGGAAAATAAGTATTTGAACACCCTGCTATTTTGCAAGTTCTCCCACTTAGAAATCATGGAGGGGTCTGAAATTGTCATCGTAGGTGCATGTCCACTGTGAGAGACATAATCTAAAAAACAAAATCCAGAAATCACAATGTATGATTTTTTAACTATTTATTTGTATGATACAGCTGCAAATAAGTATTTGAACACCTGAGAAAATCAATGTTAATATTTGGTACAGTAGCCTTTGTTTGCAATTACAGAGGTCAAACGTTTCCTGTAGTTTTTCACCAGGTTTGCACACACTGCAGGAGGGATTTTGGCCCACTCCTCCACACAGATCTTCTCTAGATCAGTCAGGTTTCTGGGCTGTCGCTGAGAAACACGGAGTTTGAGCTCCCTCAAAAGATTCTCTATTGGGTTTAGGTCTGGAGACTGGCTAGGCCACACCAGAACCTTGATATGCTTCTTACAGAGCCACTCCTTGGTTATCCTGGCTGTGTGCTTCGGGTCATTGTCATGTTGGAAGACCCAGCCTTGACCCATCTTCAATGCTGTAACTGAGGGAAGGAGGTTGTTCCCCAAAATCTCGCAATACATGGCCCCGGTCATCCTCTCCTTAATACAGTGCAGTCACCCTGTCCCATGTGCAGAAAAACACCCCCAAACCATGATGCTACCACCCCCATGCTTCACAGTAGGGATGGTGTTCTTGGGATGTACTCATCATTCTTCTTCCTCCAAACACGGTTAGTGGAATTATGACCAAAAAGTTCTATTTTGGTCTCATCTGACCACATGACTTTCTCCCATGACTCCTCTGGATCATCCAAATGGTCATTGGCAAACTTAAGACGGGCCTTGACATGTGCTGGTTTAAGCAGGGGAACCTTCCGTGCCATGCATGATTTCAAACCATGACGTCTTAGTGTATTACCAACAGTAACCTTGGAAACGGTGGTCCCAGCTCTTTTCAGGTCATTGACCAGCTCCTCCCGTGTAGTTCTGGGCTGATTTCTCACCTTTCTTAGGATCATTGAGACCCCACGAGGTGAGATCTTGCATGGAGCCCCAGTCCGAGGGAGATTGACAGTCATGTTTAGCTTCTTCCATTTTCTAATGATTGCTCCAACAGTGGACCTTTTTTCACCAAGCTGCTTGGCAATTTCCCCGTAGCCCTTTCCAGCCTTGTGGAGGTGTGCAATTTTGTCTCTAGTGTCTTTGGACAGCTCTTTGGTCTTGGCCATGTTAGTAGTTGGATTCTTACTGATTGTATGGGGTGGACAGGTGTCTTTATGCAGCTAACGAACTCAAACGGGTGCATCTAATTTAGGATAATAAATGGAGTGGAGGTGGACATTTTAAAGGCAGACTAACAGGTCTTTGAGGGTCAGAATTCTAGCTGATAGACAGGTGTTCAAATACTTATTTGCAGCTGTATAATACAAATAAATAGTTTAAAAATCATACATTGTGATTTCTGGATTTTTTTTTTTAGATTATGTCTCTCACAGTGGACATGCACCTACGATGACAATTTCAGACCCCTCCATGATTTCTAAGTGGGAGAACTTGCAAAATAGCAGGGTGTTCAAATACTTATTTTCCTCACTGTATATTATATAGACTCATTACAAGCAAAGTAAGATATTTCAAGCCTTTATTTGATATAGTTTTGATGATTATGGCTTACAGCTTATGAAAACCCCAAATTCAGAATCTCAGAAAATTAGAATATTACATGAAATCAATAAAAAAAAAGGATTTTAAATACAGAAATGTCGGCCCTCTGAAAAGTATAATCATGCATATGTACTCAGTACTTGGTTTGGGCCCCTTTGCATTAATTACTGCCTCAATGCGGCGTGGCATGGATGCTATCAGCCTGTGGCACTGCTGAGGTGTTATGGAAGACCAAGATGCTTCAATAGCGGCCTTCAGCTCTTCTGCATTGTTTGGTCTCATGCCTCTCATCTTTCTCTTGGCAATGCCCCATAGATTCTCTATGGGGTTCAGGTCAGGCGAGTTTGCTGGCCAATCAAGCACAGTAATACCATGGTCATTGAACCAGGTTTTGGTACTTTTGGCAGTGTGGGCAGGTGCCAAGTCCTGCTGGAAAATGAAGTCAGCATCTCCATAAAGCTTGTCTGCTGAAGGAAGCATGAAGTGCTCTAAAATGGCCCGGTAGACGGCTGCATTGACTCTGGACTTAATAAAGCACAGTGGACCAACACCAGCCGATGACATGGCTCCCCAAACCAACACAGACTGTGGAAACTTCACACTGGACTTCAAGCATCTTGGATTGTGTGCCTCTCCATTCTTCCTCCAGACTCTGGGACCTTGGTTTCCAAATGAGATGCAAAATTTGCTCTCATCAGAAAAGAGGACTTTGGACCACTGAGCAACAGACCAGTTCTTTTTTTCTTTAGCCCAGGTAAGACGTTTGACATTTGAAGCCCATGTCCAGGACCCGTCTATGTGTGGTGGCTCTTGATGCAGTAACTCCAGCCTCAGTCCACTCCTTGTGAAGCTCCCCCACACATTTGAATGGCCTTTTCCTGACAATCCTCTCCAGGCTACGGTCATCCCTGCTGCTTGTGCACCTTTTTCTTCCACACTTTTCCCTTCCACTTAACTTTCTATTAATGTGCTTTGATACAGCACTTTGAGAACATCCAACTTGTTTTGCAATTACCTTTTGAGGCTTTCCCTCCTTGTGGAGGGTGTCAATGATGGTTTTCTGCACAACTCTCAGGTCAGCAGTCTTCCCCATGATTGTGAATTCAACTGAACCAGACTGTGAGACCATTTAAAGGTGTCATGACATGGGTTTTTTTATTGTATTATTATGTTTTTAAAATCGTGATTTATGACCTTTTCCCACCCTGTTTCTCATCCTCTGATTCAAACAGTCTGTTTTGGGGGCGATTTCCATTTAAGACTTCAGTGTTAACGCCCACTGTTATGATTGGCTAACGTCAGTGCCTATGTATCAATTATTGACGCCCCCAGCCAGAACAATATGCAAGTAAACTAAGTAAAAACACTGTGATTATTCATAATGAATGAAATTGCGCTTTAAAAAGTAGTTTAAAGTTTAAAATAGATTACTTACAGTTTGCGTCGTCGTTGTTCCCAGAATAGTCGGCACGGACTTATCTTTGAGCAACAGTTTTCTGGCAAAGCCAGCATCATATTGAGATTTGTTCTCAAACCGGTCACTGGGACGTCCGCAAAAAATAAACTGCATCCATTTTTCCCTGACGTCTGGATCTTTCGGCAGCTTATTCAGAGGTTTTGTTTGACCACAGCCAGGAACAGCACATCTGTGTGGCATCGTAATTTTCCTGTGCACAAGTAGTCTCTGTCAGAGCTCGCTGTCCATCGACTGAACACTTGTGAGGCGCACGGCGATACGAAATGAGCGTAGTTGTCTTGTGCTGGAGGCGGTCATATGCAAACGCTGTTACGTCACTTCTAACCGACACGTCACTTCTAACCATGAATCCAGAACGAGCTGTATTTTGAGCTTGATTAAATAAATGATTCATTTAGAATGGGGAGGACGTCTTAAAATATTAAACTTGCAGGACGTTTTAATGATACAAAGACCTCTTATATACCAAAAGATCAAGGCAAATTTGGTTTCTCATGTCATGACCCCTTTAAAGGCTCAGGAACCCTTTGCAGGTGTTTAGCTGATTAGAGTGTGACACTTTGAGCCTACAATACTAAACCTTTTCACAATATTCTAATTTTCTGAGATACTGAATTTGGGGTTTTCATAAGCTGTAAGCCATAATCATCAAAATTATATCAAATAAAGGCTTGAAATATCTTACTTTGCTTGTAATGAGTCTATATAATATATTAGTTTCACCTTTTAAGTTGAATTACTGAAACTAATGAACTTTTGCACGATATTCTAATTTTTCGAGTTTCACCTGTAAAGTTAATGTGGATAGCATAGCTCAGATAATGTGGTCTTGGAAGAGAATATGATGAGATGTTCAGATTTAAATAAATGTGACTGCAGACTTTGGTGTCTAAACAATTCTGAGCACAATTCAAAAAACTGGTGAGATCTCTCCTAAAACTCTAGTGTTGTAACATTTAGCAGGAGGAGGCAGACGAGGAGTGAGGATCTACATGCGGGTTTTATTGAACAGAGTGCAAACAAGACAGACTGGAACAAAGGAAACATCCACGGTGGGAAAACTGAAACAAAAACATGAAAACATCAGCGGAACACGAACTGGGTGAATAAGGCAAGACAGGCAAGACATCTACATCCAAACATCAGCAAAACATCAACGATCGGCAAGGGAATGGAGGAACAGCGGGGTTTAAATACACAGAGACATGATGATAACAAAACAACAATCAAGTGAGAACAATGACACAGTGATGAGGGTCGGGAATCATGGTAATTGGAGTCCGTGACGGCGACACGAGAAACACGGGGCAGACAACCAGGGATCGTAACAAGTGTAGACTAGGGTTGTTCCAATACCAAAATTTTGGCTTAAGTTCAATACCAGCCCTCGTAACTCCGTTTTGATACTAAATTGATACTTCAGCAACAAATAAGGTTACTGATGAAATTACACATAAAAAGACTTGATAAAAAAACTGCAGTTGCCATTAAAATGTTTCTGGCTTCCATGTTGTAAGTTTTAATTCAATGTTTTCATCAAAACAGTGTTTAATTAACCGATTACATAAAACTTTAATCAAATAATAAATTTTCAAGAAAAATAGCAATTTTTGGTCAAATAAAATGCTGCACAAAAGAGCTTCACCGTATAAATTAAAACATTAATGAAATAAAAATCGGATTTCTTGTGGCTCAAGGCTGCTATGACTGAATTTCAGTGTGATGATATTCAGTACATTTGCTTTGCTTGCATGTAGTAATAATAATAATAATAATAATAATAATAATAATAATAATAATAAAACAATTTATTATATAATTATTGCTATTAGTAGCATTATTGCTATTACTTTGAATATTACATGTTTCTATATAATAGTAATATTTTTCTGTCTTTATGTCTTCAATTTCACGGATCCATTCAAACAGAGGTTTTATTTGGTGGGACTTTTACTTTGACTGACCTTTGAGTTTTTAATAAGGTTCATATTCTAAATGAAATGCTGAAAAACTCACAAGCTGAGATCTCACTGGAGAAGGAAAGCTGTCAAACTCAAACACTAAACACACTGCTTCATGTGTATCACAGGAGACTTATCATAATTTACTCAGCCTCATGCCATCCCAGATGTGTATGACTTTTTTTTTTCTGCAGAAGACAAATGAATATTTTTGAAGAATAACTCAGCTCTGTAGGTGCATTCAATGCAAGTGAATGGTTACCAGTACTTTAAAAGTCGGAAAAGGCAGCACAAAAGCAAGGACCCATTGATCATGATCTATGCCCCTGCACAAATGTTTTACATATAGCTCCACGAAAATGTTCTTATAGAAAAACATTTCTTAGGATAAATTATAAGCAGTTTGTGAGAAGTGTAATTCATTTAAAACCTTGAAAAGAAGTCTTTTTGAGAATAGAAAATGTTCTTAACATTTTTCTTAAGTGAGAAAATTAGATCATATATCATAGAATTTTATTTTTAAGAATGTTTAATAAATATGACCCGTGTTTATTAATATCAGAAATGTTGCACTTGTCCATTATTAACTCTCTGATAAACGGTCAATGCTTAATTTACTGGTATATCATGTCCCTGCTCCACCACCACATTTTTGCTTATGGCAAACACATTCATACACATCCTTGTGAATTCTCTGGCTCAGCACATACTGTCACGTCCTTCCCTTGCACCCCCTTTGCTTCATTATGATACAGGAAGAACATGAGGAACTGCTTCCTGTCTTATAAAATCATCTTCCCCAGTCACAAAGCAGCACAGTCAAACCCCAGGACTCCTTTACAAGCGTCATCGACATTGCGTTCCATCTGTCACGGACCTGATGACTGTGTTCCTTCTGTGGTGTCCTTTCAAATGAAACATGTGAGCGTATCCCTGGAGCAACGAGACACACTGCCTCCATCTCTCCTCTAACCATTAGGGAGGTCTCGCTTTCTTTAAAATGAATCCAGGAAGCTTGCTACATAAATTGCATGCATATGTTCTCTCATTTATATTGCTCTCATATCTGAAAGCTTTGCTCATACAGTATGCTATCTTTATCTCACAGGCTTTTATGGCTCGTCTGTGCGCTTCCTTACCACAATGGAGTTGGTTAGATACACAAGTTTTTTTTGTTCTCTTTTTGATGTCTTACAGTCCATGCCATCAAATGCCTAAGGATGGTGTCAATGTGTTGACTGTAGGAGTTTAAAAAAATTGACACAGTAAGGGGAAATAACTAAAACAAAGTGCACCCACTGATAGCATCATTTATTTGCTAAGATGCCAGATCCAGTTAAAGGCGCAAACACGCCTAAAAAATGTATCTTGCAGACAGGTTCTGAAGTTTAGGTTGTGATCTGATTCAGCTCTTTAAAATGTAGAAAGTGTGCTTGACTGCATGGCATGTCTGGATATGTGGGTTATAATGCTCTTCTCCATTATTTGATTTTCATTTGATGAATTACTGCTGCCGGATCAATAGAATTTACACAATCATTTTTTTTATTACATTTATGTTTGCTTTCATTTAGCGCCTGGTTTAAGGGAGAGTTCACCTAAAATAAAAATGATCTCATCATTTACTAACCCTCATGCCATCCAAAATATAAATGACTTTCTTTCTTCCGTTGAACACAAGAAAAAAAATGTGAACATAATTTCAGCTTGTAGATCATCACAATGCAAGTGAAAGGGTGCTAAAATGTTTAAGATCCAAAAAGATCATAATGGTAGCATAAAAGTAATCAAAAAGCTATCTAAATTTTACATTTATGCATTTGGCAGATGCTTTTTTTATCCAAAGCGACTTACAGAGCCCTTATTACAGGGACAATCCCCCTGGAGCAACATGTAGTTAAGTGCCTTGCTCAAGGACACAATGGTGGTGGGTGTGGGGGTCGAACCGACAACCTTCTGCTTAACATTTTAGTGCTTTAGCCCACTACGCCGCCACCACTCCATTATCTGCAGGTAATTAATCTCCAATTTAATACTTTTTAATACCCTTTTGAAGCCAATCATTCAATCATTCAAATTCTCTGTTCCTCACTGGTGAAAAGCACTTAAATCAGATATGCTGTATATATATTCTCCAGATATCCCAAACATAGTTTATTTTGTTCCAAATTGCAAGTCGGCAGTGTTTGAAATGTACCATTTTTACTTTAAAATTCATCTTTAATTATTTACATTTTTTGAAAGCATATGAATATAATGTTAATTTCACTATATTAAAGGATATCCTAAAATAATCTGTGTTGTAAAATATTGTATTTTTACATTGTAATTCATGTTCGTATACATTTAAAAAATAGTTTATTCAATGTGGGACTTTAATTTAGAAAAAAGGATGTTCAGAAGCGCTTGCCGGCATCACACACACACACAAACACAACGTGTCTGAAACCACGTACTGTTTAAATCCAGCATTTTGAACGTGATGTCTCCTCAGCTCCTGAGGGATTATGGTTTGTTACGTGTCCATTCGATCCATACTTTAGAATCTGGAAATAGTATGTCATCTGGGTACTTCTCACTTACTGCTTCATAAATACTGTGGACTTGCATTGTGAGGAACTACATAGCAGAGATATTCTTCAAAAAATCTTTAGAAAACTCAAAACAAGCATGCACTGTGATTACCTAAGTAAAAAATATTTATTCCTTGAACAAGTTAGACTGGTGTTCCCCACTGAATTTTATACTGACTTCTGAAGAACATCTCAAGTTGACGCTGGCATTGTCGATGGGCACAGCATATGACAACATATGATGCAGGTTCAAGTGTTGGACTTTTCTGCTTTAGGTAAGATAGTGGTTATTCTTCATTATTTATACTGGCTGCCATGTTAATGGAAAAACAAATCATGCATATTCATGTCGTAGATTCTTTGTTATGAATATGACGTAAAGACCTACTTTCTAAATATCTGTTTGTTTACTATATTATACCATATAACATAAGTGTTGTACAGTAGCTAGCATGACCTTTAATGTCTCTTGTATGCAATGCATGGCTTATTTGTATGGAATGCATAGCAAAAGAGAAAGTGGCTGGGTAAAAGTAATGCAAAATTAAAGTAACGCTTTACTTTCCATAAAAAAAAAAACTTTTAATTAAGTTACTTTTGGAGTAACACTTTGGAGTTACTTTTAAAAGTAAAGTTACCCAACACTGTTCACGAATAAAACTCTTTAAAATTGTGCAACTGTTTATTGTGTAAAAAAGTGGCACAAATGTTTGTAGGCAAAGGAATTTACAGAAAAAATACACAAAGTTCCTTGTTTTTCTGGATTTCTTTTCAGCATTTCTCTCTTACTCTCTCTCTGTTGTGGTTGACACTTTCTGCATGCTGGCTTGTACATCTGTTTCATCCAGCACACATGCCTGGCTAAGCATTCGCAGTGCAATACTGGTGTGCCTTAAACTGTGAGAGTAACCTTTTCCTGGCATTTAAACCATCCGGCTGCATTAGCACTGGGGGGTGGCTGGTGTGTTTGGGAACAGCACTGTCTGTTTGGTGACATCCAGCTCTGTGTCACCCTGCCTCTGCTCTCATGCCGTGTGCCTCAGCCTCAGCCTCAGGAGCTGTCTCTTTCCCAACTAGCAAAATCAAAATGACACCCATGCTCCAAGCATTCATATGCTACAGTCTTAACATGTATGTGCTGGTGTAGAAGTAGTTGGGTGGGGTGTGTGTATGTGTGTGTAGCTTGCCTGAAGCAAAAGGCATTTTATGACTTGAACACCCCTGTTAAAAAGACCAGCATTGGTGTTTTCTGAATGTTCGACATAACTTAAAAAGTTCTTCAGCTGAAATTGGTCTCTGCTTACCAAAATTCGAACCACTGCCCCCAGTGGCTCAAGTTGGAAGTGTTGAACATTTGGGCACATGTGAACTCCAGTTTCTGGGAGAAATGTCCATTGAGTGGCACCAAAACGAGTTGTAAAGCCAGCTATTTTAATCGTAAATTCTGTAATATATTCAAGAGGAATGCATATTTTATTAACCATATGCCCTGATCCAAATCTCAACCCTAAACATAATCTTCAGTGGAGTAAAAGTGTAATTTTATAGGAAAATGCAACCTCCGAATTGCGCTTGCCATTGATTGTGAACACAATTTCTTCCTGGTTTCTAAGGGACCAGAATCTGTATCTCTGAGGCGGCTTACGCATTGCGCCAAAGGAAGAGGGAAACGCATTTGAATGTATGCAAAGATGTCTGATGGGAGATGCTGCTTGTGAGTAACTCAGCAGAATGAGGTCAATGTCATGTTACCAGAACATTCGTTATCAACATGTTGAGTTCCCATGTGATCATGTTGAGACAACCGTGCTAGTTTACTTACACTTTTTGCAGGTAAACATCATGGCTATGCTGTTTCACCAATTAGATCGTTACCAAATGAGCACATGCCAGCATAAACCTGGTTAATCCACGCTGGAAATTCATGCTGGTCCAAGCTGGTCTTTTCAGAATTGATGTCATCAATATAAGCCATCCTTGTTTTTAAAACTAAACTTAAGTTAAATGCATTTGCTCTAGTTGAAGCCACAAGCAGAAATCACACGTTTTTGCAAATCTCTTTAAAGCTTTTTGATTAACATCATCTAGTCTCTTGCACTAAAGACTGCTCTTTAATGCAGAGTGACAGATTAGGAAATCTATCTTCACCCATGCTAATGCAACTCCCTCTCCAGATGGCCTTCATTTCAGTTCTAGTCTCCAGCACTGCAGCTGAGTGTCAACATTTATCACCAAATAAAAAATCTGCCTGACCATGCAAAAATCTGTCACAAGTTGTTCACCAAGAGCTTTCCCCTCCTAGAGTTGCCATCCGGCTCTTGTCCTGGAAAGTCAGAGGTTTGTTGGCCGTGAACAGACAACATGTTCAAGTTTTTGGCCCGAAGTGCCATATTAGAGTATGCACAACTAATCTAATTAGCAGTGTGAAGCAGCAGCAGATGTACGTGGTAGATCCGTGGGGTATCTATGCTTCAAAATCATATGGCAGTTCCCTTCAGCTAGCTAGCTCACTGCTCACAGCTGACAGCTACACTAGGCTTGTCTTAGCTAGCAACAGCCAACCATCTGGTTTTTACGGATGATAGTGACTCTGTTTTGAATGGTAACTCTGTTTTGTCTTGGGTGTAGCATGCATATTTACTCGAGTAAGGTGTAATGCAACCTCATTGACATGATTTTTAAGTGTAGGGTACATACAGGTAAGGTGGGACTCTTTGTATTTAATATATTTTTTTCTGTGTTCCTATTTATAGTGCCGTGGAGATCTTTAGATATTTATAATGTTATAGTGAGAGTGGCTAAGCCATTCGGCTTCATATTTTTAAAACAAAGCTAATACACCCTATTGTGTATTATCAGAAGATTGTAGGGTGACATAAGACATCTATTATGTGAAAAAGATCACACACACACACACACCGATCAGCCACAACATTAAAACCACCTTCCTAATATTATGTAGGTCTCCCTTGTGCTGCCAAAACATCGCCAACCAGCATCTCAGGATAGTATTTATCTGAGTTACCATAGTCTTTGTGAGTTCGAACCAGTCTGGCCATTCTCTGTTGACCTCTCTCATTAACAAGGCATTTCCATCCGCAGAACTGCTCCTCACTGGATGTTTTTTGTTTTTGCACCATTCAAAGTCAATTCTAGAGACTGTTGTGTGTGAAAATCCAAGATCAGCAGTTACAGAAATGCTCAAACCATCCCATCTGGCACCAGGGATGAAACGGTTACCGGTTTCACGGTAAACCACGATAAAATTCCCTGACGGTTAGAATTACCATGTCACATTTAATTATCATTAAAACCATACTTGATGATCGTGATTTGTAAAACTCGTGGTAAGTGCTGTCCACACAGCTGACACATTGGCGCAGCCTGCAACTGTAACGGTTACCCTGTCTTGTCTCACTGTTGCCCTTTGTTTGTAATTTTGTCACTTTTGTTATTCCTTAGTTTTCACTTTTGTCACCCTTGTACCTGCATAGTCTTGTTTTCCCTCGTGTTCACTGTTCATTGTTTTCACCTGCCCTTGTTAATTTGCCTTTGGTTTCTGTTAATCACCTTGTCACCTAGTTTGTGTTCTGTTTGTTCATTGGCCCCTTTTTTCCCATGTTTTTGTATTTATATCCTGGTTTTTGGTTTAGTCCTTGTCTGTCGTTGAATGCTGTTGTACATAGTTTGTGCTCGCTCCCATGCCTGTGTTCCCGTGTTCCAGTTCCTGTGTTTTCGTGTTTTGTTTTCATTTGCCCATCGTGGTAGTTTTGTTTATTCATGCCTGTTTGTTTCCTTTGATCAATAAACCCGCATTTGGATCCTCATCCCTAGTCTGACTCCGACCTCATTCGTTACAGAACGACAGACCACACAATGGATCCAGCGGTTATTCGGGCCAACTACCTGTTGCTCAGCCTCAAACAAGAGGACCGCCCTGTTGAAGACCACATCAGCGACTTCCTCGCGCTGGCGAAGTTCACGGACTTCCCGGACTCAGCCCTGGTGGTTTTCTTCAGGGACACTTTACACGTTTCGCTCAGGGAGCGTTTGCCGCCGGCTACGCGTGATTGGACTCTCCACGACTTCCTAGAGGCGACCTTACTGGTCTGCGGCTCGCCGTACACCGTGGGCTTCGCCGAGAAGGACCCTACCTCTCCACCCACTGTGGAGACCCTTCAGCCGTCCGGGGCTCCTCCTGTCACGCCTACCCCGGTCTGCAAGCCAGAGCCTACGCCTGCCCTGGCCAGCGAGCCTGAAGTCACGCCGACCAGGAACAGCGTTCCAGCGTCGCCAGTCGCCTTCCATGAGCCAGCGCGGCCCACTTCGTCTGCCCGGAGGAGGGAGAGAAGACGGGCTTCCGCCTCCCGGCCCGCGCCAGCCCCGGTCTGCGAGCCAGAGCCCACGCATGTCACGGTGAGAAAGCTAAAGCCCACGCATGTCACTGTGAGCGAGCCTGAGTCCTCGACAGCCACGGTGAGCGAGCTAGAGCCCTCGCATGTCACTGTGAGCGAGCCTGAGCCCTCGACCGTCCCCGAGCCAGTGCCTGTAGCCTCAGACGTCAGTGAGCCAGTGCCGATAGCCTCAAATGTCAATGAGCCAGTGCCGATAGCCTCAAACGTCAATGAGCCAGTGCCTGTAGCCTCAGATGTCCCTGAGCCAGCGCCTGTAGCCTCGACCGTCCCTGAGCCAGCACCTGTAGCCTCGACCGTCCCTGAGCCAGCGCCTGTAGCCTCGACCGTCCCTGAGCCAGCGCCTGTAGCCTCGACCGTCCCTGAGCCAGCGCCTGTAGCCTCGACCGTCCCTGAGCCAGCGCCTGTAGCCTCGACCGTCCCTGAGCCAGTGCCTGTAGCCTCGACTGTCCCTGAGCCAGTGCCTGTAGCCTCGACTGTCCCTGAGCCAGTGCCTGTAGCCTCGACTGTCCCTGAGCCAGCGCCTGTAGCCTCGACCGTCCAAGAGCCAGTACCAGAAGCCTCGACCGTCCAAGAGCCAGTGCCAGTAGCCAGGTCCGTCCAAGAGCCAGCGCCAGTGGTCATGCCCATCCTAGAGCCAGCACCTCTCGAGCCTTCCAGGGCTCCTCCTCCCGAGTCTTCCAGGGCTCCGCCTCCCAAGTCTCTCAAGTCTCTCGAGTCTTCTAGGGCTCCTCCTCCCGAGCTTTCCAGAGCTCCGCCTTCCGAGTTTCCCGAGCTTTCCAGATCTCCGCCTTCCGAGTTTCCCGAGCTTTCCAGAGCTCCGCCTTCCGAGTTTCCCGAGCTTTCCAGAGCTCCGCCTTCCGAGTTTCCCGAGCTTTCCAGAGCTCCGCCTTCCGAGTTTCCCGAGCTTTCCAGAGCTCCGCCTTCCGAGTTTCCCGAGCTTTCCAGAGCTCCGCCTTCCGAGTTTCCCGAGATTTCCAGAGCTCCGCCTTCTGAGCTTTCCAGAGCTCCACCTTCTGAGCTTTCCAGAGCTCCGCCTCCTGGGCTTTCCAGAGCCCCACCTTCCAAGCTTCCTGAGCTTTCCAGAGCTCCGCCTCCCGAGCTTTCCAGAGCTCCGCCCTCCGAGCTTCCCAGAGCTCCACCTCTCAAGCCTCTCGAGCCTTCCAGGGCTCCGCCTCTCAAGCCTCTCGAGCCTACCAGGGCTCCGCCCCTCAAGCCTCTCGAGCCTACCAGGGCTCCGCCCCTCAAGCCTCTCGAGCCTCCCAGAGCTCCGCCTCTCAAGTCTCTCGAGTCTTCCAGGGCTCCGTCTCTCAAGCCTCCCGAGCTTTCCAGAGCTCCGCCCTCCGAGCTTCCCAGAGCTCCACCTCTCAAGCCTCTCGAGCCTACCTGGGCTCCGCCCCTCAAGCCTCTCGAGTCTTCCAGGGCTCCGTCTCTCAAGCCTCCCGAGCTTTCCAGAGCTCCTCCTCCCGAGCCTCCTGGGGCTCCGCCTCTCAAGCCTCTCGAGCCTTCCAGAGCTCCGCCCTCTGAGCTTTCCAGGGCTCTGCCCCTCAAGCCTTTTCAGCCTTCCAGGTCTCCGCCCCTCAAGCCCCTCGAGCCTACCAGGGCTCCGCCCCTCAAGCCTCTCGAGCCTCCCAGGGCTACGCCCCTCAAGCCTCTCGAGCCTACCAGGGCTCCGCCCCTCAAGCCTCTCGAGCCTACCAGGGCTCCGCCCCTCAAGCCTCTCGAGCCTTCCAGGGCACCGCCCCTCAAGCCTCTCGAGCCTTCCAGGGCTCCGCCTCTCGGGCCTTCCAGGGCTCCGCCTCTTGAGCCACCCGATCCTTCGACGGCTCCACCCTCAGAGCTTCCCGAGCCTCCTACGGCTCTGCCTCCCGAACCTCCTACGGCTCCGCCTCCCGAGCCTCCTAGGGCTCTTCTCCCCGAGCCTCCTGCGGCTCTGCCTCCAAAGCCTCCTGCGGCTCCACCTCCAGAGCCTCCCTCAGCCCCGCCTCCTGAGCCCCCAGAGCCTCCCTCAACTCTGCCTCCTGAGCTCCCAGAGCCTCCCCAGCTCTGCCTCCTGCTCCTCCAGAGCTTTCCATGGGTCCGCCTCCCTTGGCTCTGCCTCCTGGGCCTCCAGAACCTCCCACAGCTTCGTCTCCAGAGCCCCTCTCAGCTCCGCCTCCGGGACCTGCCCCTGTCCTGAGGTTGCCTCCCAGGCCTCCTGGACCTGTCCCTGTCCGATGGCCACCTCCCAGGTCCCCTGAACCGGCCCTTGCCTTGTGGCCAGCTCCCAGGCCATCCAAACCGGCCTCTGTCCTGTGGCCACCTCCCAGGCCCCCCGAACCGGCCCCTGCTCTGCGGCCATCTCCCAGTCCACCTAAACCCGCCCCTACCTGGTGGAAGCCTCCCAGGCCACCCGACCTGGTTCCCAGCACACACCCCCAGAGACTGCTAATCTGCCCTCTCGCCCTCCTTTGTCTGTCTCCATGTCCCTTGTGCCCCCCTTGGCCTGCCTGTCCGCCCCTCGTTGCTCCCTGGACTGCCTGCCTGCCCCTCATTGCCCCCCGGACTGCCGGTCTGCCTCTCGTTGCCCCCTGGACTGCCTGTCTGCCCTTTGTGCCCCCTGTCATTTGTCAGTTGTTCTTCCTGTTTTTTTGTTTTGTTGATCATCTGGTATCCGATCCTTGAGGGGGGGGCTATGTAATGGTTACCCTGTCTTGTCTCACTGTTGCCCTTTGTTTGTAATTTTGTCACTTTTGTTATTCCTTAGTTTTCACTTTTGTCACCCTTGTACCTCCATAGTCTTGTTTTCCCTCGTGTTCACTGTTCATTGTTTTCACCTGCCCTTGTTAATTTGCCTTTGGTTTCTGTTAATCACCTTGTCACCTAGTTTGTGTTCTGTTTGTTCATTGGCCCCTTTTTTCCCATGTTTTTGTATTTATATCCTGGTTTTTGGTTTAGTCCTTGTCTGTCGTTGAATGCTGTTGTACGTAGTTTGTGCTAGCTCCCATGCCCGTGTTCCCGTGTTCCCGTGTTCCCGTGTTCCCGTGTTCCCGTGTTCCCGTGTTCCCGTGTTCCCGTGTTCTGTTTTCATTTGCCCATCATGGTAGTTTTGTTTATTTTTGCTTGTTTGTTTCCTTTGATCAATAAACCCGCATTTGGATCCTCATCCCTAGTCTGACTCCGACCTCATTCGTTACAGCAACATTGCAATTGTTATTTTTTTAGGGTGAAAACATGGCGGAAGGCAATGACAGCGCTCTGGAAAATGTCCAACCTTCCAAGAAGACCAAATCAGAAGTGGATTATTTTGGATTTTATAAGAATGCTGAGAGAAAATTTGTAGAAGATGGTAACCCTGTTTGCAGAGCTTGCCAGAGGAAAGTCACTAAGAAACGGGGCAATGCGTCCAATCTGGCGAGTCATCTTCGTGACAACCATTCATCGCTTAATAGTGCATGCAAGGTAAGTAAACTTTTAGCTCAGTGCATGAGTTGGAGAAAAGTATGAGGAAAAGTAAATAGTTGGACACAATATTTAATTGGGTTGAAATAATTTCTTATCTTACCTAGCTTCTGCAAAGATAAAATTCCAAGTGCATCGCTTTTGACAAACGAACAAGACAGTAACAAATAACAAATACGTGCGACATTTACGTGATGTACATTCATATCACTAACACATGGCTTTTCAAATAATTACGGGGACATGAAATAGTGATTTGAGATGAATGTTTTAAAATTTTACCTGTTCTTTAATTATTTTATAATCCGTTGCAGTCTACAAAACAATCGTCCAATACAAATACTGAAGTCCTCTGATTTCATTTTCAATACAATCGATAACTATAACAGAGACGCACAATGGCACCAGTTGTGTTTGTATGAAAGGAGAGAGCGTAAGGCATGAAAGAAGCCGGAGTTTCAGGGTGAACAACCAGAATCAAGAATTTCAGAGAGATATGTGATAACATGTTATGTAGTTTAGTCACCCAACCAACATATTTTGATAATTTAAAATGTGTGTAAGTTACTAATAATAACAATAATAATAATAATATAACCACACCAATAATAATTATAATTATTATACTGTATTTGCTATTCCCTTGTTTATTTGTTGTTTGTTGATTTTCAAATATAAAACCTGTTTAAATTATTTCAGTGTGTATACTTTTTGTACATTTTCAGCACATTTTAACTATACCGTGATAATACTGATAACTGATAGTTAGTGATAGTTTTAGTCACGATAATCGTGATATGAAATTTTCATACCGTTAAATATCTTTCTGGCACCAACAATCATGCCACAGTCCAGATCACTGAGATCACAATTTTTCCTCATTCTGATGGTTTATGTGAACATTAACTGAAGCTTCTGACCCGTATCTGAATTATTTTATGCACTGCATTGCTGCCAAACGATTGGCTGATTAGATAATCGCATGGATTATTGTTGATACCAGATGGGCTGGTTTGAGTATTTCTGTAACAGCTGATCTACTAGGATATTCACACACAACATTCTCTAGAATTTATTCTGAATGGTGGCAAAAACAAAACAAAAAAAACTATCTGTAAAGCGGCAGTTCTGTGGGTGGAAATGCCTTGTTGATGAGATCAGTCAACAGAGAATTTCCAGATAAGTTCGAAATGGGAAAAAGTCTACTTTATCTCAGATAACCGCTCTGTACAATTGTGGTGAGCAAAATAGCATCTCGGAATGCTATTCTGAGATGCGGGTGGGCGCTGTTTAGGCAGCAAGAGGGGGACCTAAACAATATTAGACAAGTGGTTTAAATGTTGTGGCTGATAAGTGTACTGACTGACTGACTGACTGACTGACTGACTGACTGACTGACTGACTGATTAGTGACACTATGAGTGACAGACCACATCGGATTGTGTTCCCTATCTGTCACTCACTCGAAGTTGTGTCGATGTAGAGACACGTGGGGTCGCTTTTGAGAGCCCCAAAGAAGAAGGAAAGCCACGACCACAACGTTGCCTTGGTCACATGTAGCCCAGACATTTGAGGCAGCGATTGTGGTCGTCAGAGGCAGAGAGGTAAAGACCGCAACCAGGAAATATTCACAGACGGAAAGTCATCTTTAAAAAGATGCTCTCTGTCAGTGCCATTCTTTTAGAGGAAAATATACTCTTTTATTATTAGAATATATAATCTCTCTTAGTAGTGGAATTAATGAATTCAATGAATGAACTTTGGTTGGCTCCAAAGAATATATCTGAATGAGTGGTTGTGAGCCAGATCCTTTTATACCCATATGTCCAGGGGAGTGGCATGCAGATTCCACTTGCCAATTCCCATTGGCCTTTTCTCAAAGATCAGAGGTGTTTGGGGCTCCCAAGAGCGACCCCAGTGTCACTACATCGACACAACGTCTCATTCCCTCCATCAGGGAACGGAGGTTACAACAGTAACCAAGACTATATTGCTCTTAGATGTTTTTGTTTTTTCTGCCCAATCAAATGGATGAATGTTGGTATGACTAGACTAATTTGTTTTATGATGTAGTCTCAAGGTTTGCAGAGATTACCGATGCCAAGGAGACATAATTAATCTATAATAAAGAATTATTCTTGCAAAAATATGAAATGAATTCTATATCTGTGACAGCTTTTGTTGTCATTTTCAAACTGAGCACTTTAAAAATAATAAGTTACATTGAATGTTTGAAGGTCTCTACCATCTTTTGTCATATGATACTTGAAAGCAGAATAAATATGATAAAAAAAATTTTTAAATGTTAAAAATAAAGGGATGAGTACTTTTTAGTTCAAAATAATATAACAGCACTATCAACTGTACTTAATACTTCTGTTGAGATTGTTATGTTGATGGCCACAATTTTTTTGTTTTTTTAGTTTTTATTTCTTAACAAAGCGACGAGGAACAGCTGTGTGGAACTTATAAGGCATAGGCTGGATCACGGTTGGATGAGATTTCTGAATTGAATTATGAATGTAGTAATGCTTATTACAAGTCCCATGCCAGAAACATTGCATACACTTCCACTTCTGTTTGGTGTAAAATTTTACCATGGCATAAACACATTGTGGAAAAATATTAATAATTGATAAAGAAATGTATAAAGTTTTATCAAAAATAAAGAACTGGCTGACAGAGTGAACTGTATGTACTGCAGTTTAATGTGGATTTTTTTTTTTTTCATGTGTCATACTTGGGGTCCCTGGGACCATAAGCATAAGTTATGTAAAGTTGTTCATGGAGGTCATTTGATGTAAGTAAAACAAAATTAAATAATTGATAATGAGGTAATGATTTCTTATAAGATTACAAAGATATATGTTTCAGCCTGACCCGATCAGACCCCAAACAGAATATAAGGGTTAAATGTGATTTTATTTTTTAACCAAAACAGCAGAGTCTCAAATCTAAAATTGGAAGTTTGAAGGATCAGATATGAAGATGTGTAAGCTTGTTGGTGTGCTGGCAATAAATCTGTTCTCCATTTCTGTTGGATCCATCCTCATCAGAAGCTTTTAACTGAGCCAGGCAGATGTGGCATCTGTTCAGCTAGACAGAAGAGGCTGTTGCTTTCACCAGCAATGGCTGCCCTTAAACATCTGCTGAGGAAAACTGCTCCTGCCTGAAAGCTAATCATTTTGGCATGCCATTGGCATGGGACGACCGACAGCAGTGTGTCCTAAGTGGAACTCTCACTGGGTTCGTGCATCTAGCTATGGTGCCTGGTTAACATCACATTCTCTCTCTCTCTCACCTCATATGCATGCTGAAATAAACAGCTTAAATCAAACTATAATAGCTGGTCATAGCTGGTTTAAGATAGTCTAGCTGGTGTTAAGCTGGTCGGTTTAACAAGTTCTCAAACCCCTCTTAAACCAGTTATTCAGATGAGTCTGACCAGCCTGGAAGATGCAGCACATTCCAGCAAGGTTATGTAATGTTGCAGCTTGATGATATAAAGTAGTGTGTGTAGTGCAATGACAAAAATAGCACCATTTTAATCCCACCCACTGGGCTTATACGATAATGAAACCCAGTAAGATCTGTTAAAATGGAAAATTCTCCAAATTAAATTGGTAATAAACAGGTAATAGTCATCTTTGATGGCTTCCTTGGTCTAACCATATATTTATTTAAATTCCTTTGCATTATCACCTGTTGGAAACTGTTCCATAAACAGAGAGGAGCATTATCAAGGGGAGCCAATGGCAGGGCTGATTTATTTCAGAATCTTTCATGACTCGTGGGTGTGTGATTGAGCTAACAAGCTTTTAATTCATTAGTATTTATGAGAGGCTTATATGATTTCAGCAGTGTTTAGATGAAAAGACCAAACACCAGTATTGGAAAGTTAAACATAGCTGAAGTATTATGAATCAGCTGTTAAAATTGGCTATTAATTATGCTATTAAGTGGTTTTCTGAGCTTTGTTCTTCTGAGAATAATTTTACAAGTGATGTTTAACTAATTTAATAATTGCAAATAAAATAAATATTTTAGAAGATTTTGCATGCTGTTAGTTTCAATATACTAAGCTCGTAGCCTAATCTTAGTGCAACAAACAAAACTAGTGTGTGGGTTTGATCGTATTCTTTTCCACATCAGATAGGGGAGTTTCATCATTTAATCTTCTGTGTACCTTACGGCATTTCCAGATCATCCATTTATCTTTATAGCTGTAGAAAGCACACACAATCAGATGTTTTTGGTTACTGCAAAGGGGTCTGTTTGCTTGTAATGTTTGATTGACTTGTTTTGGTCTAAGTTGTAGTTGTTTTGCTCACAACAGATTTATCCTTTCATTTACACATTGTTTTGGTTCATTTCTCTTTTTATTGTGTCTATTCTAGTGTGTTTGAAACTGAAAATATTTCTGTCTGAGTAAACTGGGGATCTTGTAAAAAGTAAAGCTGTTTTGTTAGAGTAAATAGACAAATTTGTTTGGGTTTTCTATTTGAGATGCAGCTGTGCTGTTAAAGGAATAGTTCACCCCAAAACCAAACATTCTGTCATTATTTGCTCATCCCCATTTTGTAGAATCACTCTCGTTCATTTATGACAATAATATCTGCTTTTAATAACATCAAACCTGCCGCAGCACATCATCATGCCATTTTTGATTCTTTACGGATTAGGGATGTTACTGAATAATCGATTATTTGTCATTAATAATTTGATCGATTAAGCTTATCAATTGTCGATTAATCAATTTCAGAACAAATGCATTCAGTTATCATGCCAGCAGATAGAGAAAAGACTGTTTATACAGTCATCTGCCGCTAGAGGATTCACTGTTGCATATGCGCGGCATGTTACGCGGCATCCTCTCTGCAACACAGAATTAAAAACACAGCTTATAAAATGAATTGGGTGGTCACTGTATTCATGGAGGGTTTCTCTATAGATGAACATTAAACATGAAATATCACCATCACAAGTGTAGAGGTATGTTATTAAAGAGATAGTTCACCCAAAAATGAAAAATCATTAATTATATATCCACCTTTGTGTTGTTCTAAACCAATATGACTTTCTATCTTTTTCGGTACACAAAGTGAGAAATTTGGAAAAAATTTATTCTGCTCAGATATGTCATACAGTGGCAGTGGATGGTGATACTTCTTCAAGATTCATAAGGATTCAGAAGTCTAATAAATAATTAAACGTGACTCATGCCTTGTTCTGAAGGCATACGAGAAATTTCGGTGAGAAACAAACCAAAATCGAATATATAATTTAATGAAAATTTTGATAACCATTGCTCTCCTGTGCGCGTTAATGAGAGTGCACGAGAGCAGCAGTAACGCAGCCTCCGCTTGTGAGATGGGGCATTCAAGTAAAAACTCACTTGTTTGCTACAATTGGACTACCACAGAGATATTTACAACAGAAAACACAACATAGCTGCGCATAAAACAGAGATTAAAATTTACAAAACATGTTTGATGAGTTTGAAGTCAAAGAGGAGATGCAACATTTCTAAACAAGAAGTTAAACTTGAATTTGTATCTTCTAAAAGTTATTATTAACAGCATGAATGTATAAAAATTAAACTGAACTGAAAATGTATGAAGAGAAAAATACTAATACTCACATATCTTATGTGTATTTATTTAAATTATATTTAAACATTAGGCTATATGCAGGCTGTGTCTGTTTGATGTTTTCACATTTCCTTCTGCATAAAGGAATTTTTCTTCAATTTTGATATTTGCATTAGAATGGTTGGTCAGTCAAAAAATCTAAATTTGTATAAATAAAGCTTTGATTGAAGAAAAGCTGTAAAATTTGACCCCCTAGCTTGGTGCGAATATTATTGCAGAGTTTCAGAGGGGAAGCTGTAGTGTGTCGTGCTGCAATACAATCCTTATATCACCTGAGCTTGCTCACTCTTTTCCTCAGAGGTATATGGCTGATTAAACCATTGATAGATGCATGAAAACACAGCTGAGATCCTCCTCTCTAAGCCTCTGCATATCACTGCATTTTACTGTGTCTTATTATCACTCTCTCATTGTCAATGAATATTCATATTGCTGCCTGCCAACAATAGACCATTAGTTCTGCTCTGAACGCTGTCGGTGAGAGTGTCCCTTACATCAGAGCCGGGTTTTTATGAGCAGGCAGATATCCAGCCACATGCTGATTACTGCATTCAAAGCCTTATTTTCCAGCTTACATAAACAGTGTGTCCCGCTCGCCATGACAGTGAGACTGTGATTATTTCTCTCCGCTCCCACTTTCTGCCAACATTTCCAACTGCCCCCCTCTCTCTCTCTCTCTCTCTCTCTCTCTCTCTCTCTCTCTCTCTCTCTATCACACACACTCACAATTTATTTATTTTTTTCTCAGTCATGGTGAGGACTTTCCATTGAATTCCATTGTTTTTATACTGAGCTAATGATAATTTATATCCTCTAATTCTTCCCCTACTTCCAAACATAACCCACACCCAGGGTTGGGAGGTTTTAAAATGTATTCCACTACAGTATTAATCTAAATACTTTTGATTACTTCTTCAGCACTTGTAGATTTTTTTCACTTGTTTTGACAAAAAATGTGCCAGTACAGTAAGACAAAATACACATGTTAAAAATGCATTCTCTAAAAAAAGTCTGAATATTTCACGCAGTGATGGTTCTTCAACAAGATAAAGCAAACTGATCTTGTTTTACATAAAAAAACCTATAAAAAAAAATCCCCATCAAGTATAAGAGTTTTACCCTAATATCAAAAGTCTTATTAGAGAAAAATATTTATGATCTAACATGGATTTTCTTGATTAAAAATAATATGATTGTGCCTGGTAACAGAAGCATGTAAAATTACTAGAAATAGCATTTTAGCTTAGCATAAAGCTAAATGTTCATATGGACATTTACACAAGTTTTATTTCTACTTCTGCTGCTACAAACTTACTTAAACTTACTTAACATTGATTATCTTCAGTAATCAAAATACTTTTTGAATGTAACTGTTTTTTGGTTATAATCAATTTAAACTGTAACTGTAGTGACATACAATTACTAATATTTTGTATTTTAAATATGTTATCCATTACATGTATTCCATTACTCCCGAACCCTGCCCAAACCATTGTTTGGTCCCCACAATGTAGGCGATTTCATAATTTACTATTACTGTCGTGACATTTGTTGCCCACAATGTAAGCTAAACTGGACCCATGAGCACTAAATAGCTCCTCTTGCCATAAGTTCCGGTAGGTTGCTTGTAACATCCCCACAAACATTCAAAGCTTAAATGTCTTGAAATTGAGGTAGTTTTTGTTGCTGAGATGTGGACTTGCAAGCTTGTAAAATAGCTTAGTTAAAGAAGTTGCAAAAAAGTGGATGGATGGATGGAAATAAGAAAATAAATGACTATTCAAGGTGCATTATTTCTCAAATTGAACGAATTAATTTTTTTTCAAAACGCAATAATGTCTAACAAGATCTAACTCGAGAATCTGTAATACTGCCAACACAAAGCTTGTCTAAATATTTGTAAAGCGTGGATATTTTACAAGAGGTTAAAATAAGTCCTGTTTACATGTTTATTGATGCTTAGGTTTAATGACATAATAAAGATATCCAGGAATTTGTATTATCTTCTTTGTGAGAGAAGCATTTTGTTTTGCAAATTACGTTTTATTGGGTCTCTAAACAGTAATACACGGCTGTTGAATTTTAACTGCTTGTTGCAGAATTGCCTGTGGACTGACCACTCCAGTCATAAAGAGGCAGTTTTGGATGCGTAGAATAAATAGGAACTGTTTCTCTGGCATGGCTTCAGCCATTTAGGATTTGACTGTCAAATCACTTATAATCCCATAGCCTCTTTCTGAGGTAAGCTTTGTGTTTTCCTTCTTGCTCAGTCAGGAGAAGCCAATTCACCTGCCCAAAAAATTATTTCTGAGTAACCCGAGCACAGCATCACTAACATGTACCCAAGTTCTGGAGGTTAGGTTATTGTTCTGAGAGCCTTGTTTACCTATTTAATGAGAACTGATCTTCTATCAGATCTTTGGAGAGCATTACAAGGTTTCATTCAAACAGCCTTGTGAAGAGTCGAGCTCCTCCTCTTGCAACCGAACACCCAAACACCAAATTACCTCTGTTGGTCAGGTTGGAGAAGAGTGATAAGATGCAAATGAAAAAGTTCTGCTTGTGAGAGATTTTTGAACAAGTACATCGAAGACATCGCCGTATTAACCCATGGTGAGGCTACCGTGCTTCAAAACATCAAGGTCTGCTATCAAGCTAGATAAAAAGTTGTGGGTGAAGGCACTTGATCTATTTGCTCTAATCTTTGATGTGAATCAGCCTTTATTGTGCCTCTCTGCATGGGGGATTGGAGGAAGTCAGAAATTGCTTGCCGAATGTGTTATGCTCAACCCAATCTCGTGAAAATTTTTACATATTTTACGAGTTGGCTATTTCATATGATTTCGTATGATTGTTTGATCGTTTACAGTGTGACAGAAGCAAGTAATTGTTGCTAATAGATGGAAACGATGTCCAGTGACTCACTGGGTGTAGTCAAAGTCATGCAATATCACACAAATTAGCCACATTTAGAAAAGTCAAATAAATCCTTATGATTTCACCATGAGAATGTGTTGGTTTTGCTTAATTTTTAACAACGTTGCTCATCTGATTAAAAAAGGATTTTTATATTTGAGTGCTATTATTTCATTTAGGATTCCGCTGTATCCTTGTATGTTTTCTCTAGTTGGGTGAGGCAAGTATCTATATTTAATAAGCATTTTTGTCACTATTTCTGTTAATTATTTTGTCATTTTACTTCTGAGGAAAAAGATACCTTAATCTCACAATGTATCTCATCTATTAAAAATATCTCATCCAGTGCTCAGATTTGCCAAGATGTCAAAGTCTGCAATGAAAAATAAAAAAAAATATCTCAAATTTGTCTCATCTAATTTTCGCAAGATCTATCTATGCTACATATTTTATGGCACTTTAACTTTACGTCAACAATTGTCTTATTTTTGTCTATTTTTATATCTCCTGAGGATTTCAGGAGAAATATATATATATATATATATATATATATATATATATATATATATATAAAATATCTAAGTTGACACAATTGTGAGCTACAGTGCATTTTGTTTTCTTAGCTATGAATGAGCAATACATTTTTTGCTTTGTGAGATTCCCACAGTGCTGAATCTGACACATCACCCACATCATTAAACTCAGAAAAAGAAAGAATACTCCTTGTCAGAAGGATGCTGTAACCTTCAGATGGTTATAATATCCAACGATTTATTAAGGTACTGTATTTGATAATGGAATTAAGAGAAGATTGTAACTGGACTGGAAATTTGTCTAAAATTGAATCCAACATATAATTAAAGTTGCTGCCTACAATTAGATTACAATTATACAATGTGTAATCATTTTTCATGTGGAGGGTAAGAAATGAAAATACTTCTAAAAACAAAATTAAGATCATAAAATTTAGAGACATACAAGATTAAATAAAGTTTTAGAAAAAATGAAACCAGTAATGAGAACACAGTAACGCTGGAATCAGCTAACATAAATATATGTTTGAACGGGATTGGCTGTGAATAAAAAGTAGATTGGATTATCTCAGAGAGCCACTGAGCAACTCAAATAAATTTTTATTTTCACCATACTTAATTTCCTTCCCCACCTCTCCAACATTAACATTAACAAATGTTCACTCAACTAATATATGAAAAAAAACAGGTGCTGTTGAAATCTAGCTAACAGTGTTTTAATTTTTGATTGTTCATGTTTTATCTCTCTTTTCTTAAACCTAGAGAGCGTATTTCCTCTCAGAGGCCCTTTTCCCTCCCGAGTCTTCATTAAGAGAGACCTTGAATCCACTGACGTGCGGTCTGGGTAGGCAAACTAGGCACTGCCTACCCTGCCAAAATTCAAAAATAAAATGTTTATTAAATAATAAACTTGTATTTGTATTTTTACTTTTTATTCTTGTGATTTATATATGCAATATGTGTGTTATTCCAATTGTTTAGACGTTATGATGACAAATGTAGCAGTTACGCATAATCAGCTAAAAACAAATGGTAGAATAAGCAGTGCTTTTACGGTCCATTCATTGCAGACGACACGCGGAAAACCCATGTTGCGCATGCGCACTTCGATCCTGTATTCTTTAACATGTACGGCAAAAAGCACAAATCTACTGTGCCTTTTGACGTAAATATGTTATGCCCGTAATCATCTCCGTTACGTATCAGAAATGGACCAATTAAAATCGAGATATTCCTGGATATATGCGTAGCTAATGTCATTACACCACAGCTAGCGTACATGCCTAATCCCCGCCAAATTCAAAATCAAAATGACAGCACCGGCCGTAATCACGGAATTAAGAATTTTTTCCAAGCTCGATTTTAATTCCAAATATGAGTTAATTGCAAGACGGAGGTCTACGCCAGCCTTAGATTGACTAGTACAGCAAAAGGGCACAAAAATTATCCGATCATTTCAAACTGATTGGTATGTAAGAAAAGATTGGCTATGTGGCTGTGCTAACAATCAGCGGCTGTACTGCTATTCCTGCCTGCTTTTTTCAACCAGTCAGACTGTTTGGACTTCAGCGGGATATTGTGATTTGAACAACCTGCCCGCAGCTTTAACCAAGCATGAAAAGTCGTCAGCTCACATTCAGTGTCAAATTACACTGAAAACCTTTGGAAAATCTCGGATCGACCTGCACTTGACGAGCAAAGGAAGCTGTATATAACCTACCACAATGAAAAGGTAAAGGATTGTTGTATTGTATCTTCTGTTATAAAGATGAAGATTGCACATAAAAAAATAAGCACATAATGTTGTAAAAAATAAACAACTTATGTTCTGTTATATGTTCTGTGTTTTGACTACTGAATTTTGTATAATAATATCTAATGAAGATATATTAACAAAATCGTATATATTATATATAAAATACATACATTTCTTGATATGCCGCGTTCAATATGTGTGTGTGTGTGTGTGTGTCTGTGATAGAGAGAGAGAGAGAGAGTACACGATATACATCCTGATTTTTTTTTATTTATTTTTTTTTATTGACAAATAATTCATCCTGATTTTTACATTTATTGATATGCCTTGCTTGTGCGTAACATTCACTGTTATTATGTATTATTAAGCTTAAACAATAAATCAGGTAATCTGGCTTTCATAACTCAGTGCCTAGCCTCTTTAAGACATCACCGCACGTCACTGCTTGAATCCAGCTTTCAAACTCCATGAGAATATTGCCACGGTAAGAGTATCCTCTTCTTTTCTTAACAAAAGTCCAACAGTGATTATTTGTTTTTTGTTGTTGGCTAGCTAGTTTGTCAGGTGGTGCAGTCTTTTATGGCTATAATTGTCATTATGATATATATATACAGTTTATTTATTCTTTTTAAGTTTTGAGTGTCAAATTTACATTTTAATCAACTTTTACAATTAATGGCACAGCAAGACAAAGCACACAACAGGCAAATGCAGTGAAGAAATAAATAAAATAACTTAAAAATAACGGTTATTGTCAGATTTTTATGTAGAATAATTTGAAGGCAGTTCATGCAGTAAAACATCATAATCTCTAAACAAATAACCTCTGCTTTAATTCATCGATAATATAAAGTTTAAGCCTGATATGTATTTGTGTTCTCAAAACTGTGTGTGTGTATGTGTGTGTGTGTGTGTGTGTGTGTGTGTGTGTGTGTGTGTGTGTGTGTGCTTGCATGTTTGTGTGTGCGTGCGTGCATGCTTGCGTGTTTTTGTGTTTGTGTGTGTGTGTATCATAGATGATATTGCTAATAGGCAGAGAAGTTGGGAAACTTCCTTTTAATAGCAAAAAGAGACAGAGATGATAAGATTCCAGGATGCATACAACTTCACCTAAATAATATAACATTTTTAACATTTAAAAACTGAGTCATTTTCATTCCAGATAAATAATTTAAAAAAAAAATGTTTTTTAACTCCATCACAAAAATATCTCATCCTGTGCTCAGATTTGCCAATATCAAATTACAACTGCTTTGGGAGCTAGAAACCTTTTTGTCTGTCATTATTTATGTGTGTTTGAGTTATTTGGGCATCATTTATTTTTGGTCAGCTTTACAATACTAATGACATATATTTGGTCTCACTCATGCAAATCCAATTTGTTTTCCAAATCTGTCCTTAAGGACTGACTTTAGCATAGTCATTTTGTAGGTGATCAATCAGATCCATTTGTTCAGACTATGTATTCAATATCAGATATACAGGGCTCCAGAATAAGCCTAAAATAATTGATTGTGACAATAATTTAAAATCTAGTCGCCATTGGCGACTGTCACATACAAAGTGTGTGTCCATTTGTCAGATATAATCCTTTTCTCCCCCATTTGGAATGCCCAATTCCCAATGTGCTCAAGTCATCGTGGTTGTGTAGTGACTTGCCTCAATCTGGGTGGCGGAGGATAAATCTCAGTTGCCTCCACATCTGAGCATCTTATCATGTGGCTTGTTGAGTGTGTTACCACGGAGACATAGCGCATGTAGCATAGCACACTATTCTCCGCGGCATCCACGTACAACTCACCACAGCCCCACCGAGAGCGAGAACCACATTATAGCGACTACAAGGAGGTTACTCCATGTGACTCTACCCTCCCTAGCAACCGGGCCAATTTGGTTGCTTAGGAGACCTCGCTTACACTTAACGAGAACTCGCGACTCCAGGGGTGGTAGTTAGCATCTTTACGCACTGAGCTACCCAGGCCCCCTGTCAGATATAATCTTGTGAGTAATTGAATACATCTTTAGAGCGTGCACCACCAATGTGTCTCTCGCTTTTCACCCATTCTATTGTGATGAGCTCGCTGCATAGCACACAACAACAAACCCAGCGCAAGAGTCTTCTTTCTTTTTTAATGGCAGTTCGCAAACTAAATTAGTGCATCACTGCAATCTACTGTAAGCATCGGATCAGAGACTAACCCTTTTTGAACCCCCCTCCCCCTGGACATACCAGGGCTCAAGCCTACGCTGGCGATGCATGTTCAGCTCCTCCAGTGTTTGTTCCGAGCCCTTCACAGCACTGAAAGCATGAGAGAGTCATGACCAAATTACTATTTTTCATGAACTACCCAAAAAGTGTGTGAAGTGAACTCAGGAGCTCAGGTTAGCATTTTGATTTGAGTCACTTTCTCAGCGAATCATCCATCAGTGTGTTCACAACTGGGAGCGCAGACATTAAAAAAAAAAGGAGTTCCATGTGTATTTCAGCATTTTTTTATAATTTAAGTCCTGCACCACACACATATATATATATATAAGATCCAGCTTTTGACACTTAGGACAATTGAGGGACTCATACATAACTATTACACAAGGTGCAAATATTCATTGATGCTCTTGAAGGAAACACACTACTATATACCTACTTGCTTAATGTAAATATCTGCTTATGTAGATTCTGAAGGGCAGTACTAAATACAAAAATGCTTTAACTCTTATATATGTATAACTTATGAAAGGGGTGTGAACATTGATGAGACAAAATGGGAATGCAATCTAATGTATGTTCTCAACTATATTTACTGTTTATTAAACCTCTTCCCTTTTTCTGCTTTCTATCTTATTTCTGAACAACAATCTAAATCAAGCAATTATATGATTTTGGTGAAATGTTTCAGTAATGGAGCCAATGGCCCAATGTCTTTTTTTTTAGTCTGGAGCCCTGGTGGCCAAAAGTTTGGAATAATGTGCAGAATTTGCTGTTTCAGAAGGAAATTGATACTTTAATTCACAGAATAATGTTCTGACTATATATTGAATGCCACTTTGGTGAATTAATGTACCAATTTCCTTCTGAAACAGCAAAATCTGATAAACCTGATGTAAAAAAAAAAAAAAAAAAGCACCATCGATATTTGAAAAAAGTAATTTTTTTATAAAATCTAGACAGGCCCCATTTCCAGCAGCCATCACTCCAACACCTTTTCCTTGAGTAATCATACTAAATTGCTAATTTGATACTAGAAAATCACTTGTCATTAAATCAAACATAGCTGAAAGCTATTTGGTTCGTTAAATGAAGCTTAACATTGTGTTTCTGTTTGTTTTTGAGTTGCCACAGTATGCAATAGACTGGCATGTCTTAAGGTCAATATTAGGTCAAAAACAAAAACAAAAGGTTAGAGTGGGCAAAGAAACACATTGGACAACAGATAATTGGAAAAGAGTGTTATGAATCTTAACCCCATTGAGATTTTGTGGGATCAGCTAGACTGTAAGGTGCGTGAGAAGTGCCCGAAAAGACAGCCACATCTATGGCAAGTGGTAGAGGAAGCGTGGGTTGAAATGTCACATGAGTATCTTGACAAACTGACAGCTAGAATACCAAGGATCTGCAAAGCTGTCGTTTCTGCATGTGGAGGTTGTTTTGATGAGAACCCTTTGAAGTAGTTTAAGATGTTCTGAAAATTTGTTTTCGAATTTTAATAGTAACTTTTCATGTTATTAATGCCCTGACTTTACATTGTGATCAGTTGAAAGCCACTTTGGTGAATAAAAGTACCAATTTCTTTCCATAAGAACAAAATCTGTACATTATTCAAAATTTTTGTCTGCCAGCGTACACATTTTTTTGTTTTTTTGCACAGAAGGGTTCTTTAGGCTGACAATTGCTTATTGTGAGTATGTATGTATGTATGTATGTATAATTCATTTTATTAAAATTTGTATTTATAAATAGTTTTGGACAATACACTACATTTCTTTTGCATTTACATTTCATGCTGCAGAAAATGTTTACAACTTACTTCTTCAGCTTTTTTAATTACAGTTCTCTTTAAAAAGAGAGGTTTATCTCAGTATCAATATACAGTCTATGGTACAGTCTATTCTTGACTCATAATTAAAGAACAGATGCATACAATTCTGTTGATCATAAACAGCAAACAACTTGAGCATTTAGCGCTGGTTCATTTTTGTCATATCTACATATTGCTTAGATGCAATTTAAGCTGCGCTTTCACAGATGCGCAACGCTTGAGTGATCAAAATGTGTGAGCATTCCAGCTGTCACGGAAAGTTGGTTGAGCTGAAATCTTGAGAGCAGTGTTACCCTGGTAAGTGAGAGAATTTTATTTTATTTTCACATGGATTTACCAATGGGGAAGCCTTGTCATTTATGACTTACATGTTTATTAAAGCAAGCTCAAAGAAGAAAAGTCAACAAAACAGTTCGTCCAAGCCTGCAATACTCTCTGCCATGAGGGTAGTAATTTCAAACTTTAATCACTAAAATCTCTTGAGTAACCTGTCCACCCTAAAAAAAACATGGGGAAAATGAAATAAGTTTCCAGGAGCACATCACAGCCGAACTTCTTGGTTAATGATGGAACCTCGATGTAGTGACACTAGGGGTTCGATATTGAGAGCCCCAATCACCTTTGCTTAAACTAGAAAAGGCCAATGAGAATTGGTGAGTGGACATACGGTATAAAAAAAAAAAAACTAATTTAATTATTTACATTTCTTGAATCTGTTTTGTATACTATGCTGATGATAGTGAAACTTTGTAATATGGCACTTTCTGTACCACTGTCTCCCTAAGATGATTCGCTGATGTTTTTCCTCTTTTGTAAGTTGCTTTGTATAAAAGCATCTGCCAAATGAATAAATGTAAATGTAAATGTAAAAGGAGATGGCGTGCACCACTCATTCAGATTTATTCTGAGGAGCTGCTAGAGAGTCCCGGCCATGTCAGCGGCCGGTTCAGTGCCACGTCGGGAGGGACACAACATCTCGTTCCCTCCATCAGGGAACAGAGGTTACATCAGTAACCAAGACGTTCACTGTCTGTCACTCACTCAACGTTGTGTTGATGTAGTGACACTAAGGTTTTCTATAGGAAATGCTGCAGGTGCTGACCGTGTCACAAGGTACGGAAGAGTGGACACGAGCACGCTACTGTGTGCATCGCAGTGAGCGCTCAACCACGTCATGACCTTCCAGCGAGTTCGGTAAGGCGTCTCCCTAGTCCCATTAAGGGGGGGGGGGGGTTGGGGGGCACAAACCCAAGTAGGCTACCGGTGGTGCCTTTCCTGATTTGCTGTTAAGCAATTTCCCTTAGAGAACTTTCAAGAATTGTGCTGGGAAGTGCTCTTCCCTCTTCAGGAAGGGGAGCCACTATGGAGACCACATCCTACCGGAGGAAGGTTAACATGTGGAAAATACCTCACATGGATTTATCAATGGGGAAGTTCACATATGGAATGAGACCAACAGATGACCCTATCTACAGAGAGGGTATGCAGCCACAGTGGCCAAGGCAGAGAAAGCTCTGGCAAGGGGAAACAGGGTTCACCTAAAGGGAAACCGAACAGTGGAAACTCATCGTACGGGATTACCAAGGGGGAATCACCTTGCATGGAGGATTGAGCCTGAGCACATTGGCTTACCTGAAAAGGGGCATACCCTACTGTATGTACTGGACCTGGTGTCGTTACTCCTCCGCCAAGTTCGTCACCGAAAAGTGCTTCAGAATAAAAGAGGTGTTTTGGGGTTCTCCGGATATGGGGAACTGTTGTGTACAAAAAGGCACACTTTATCACTTTTGAAAAAAAGGGGAAAGGTGCAATGCAATAGGTACACCCAACTGGCCGCCCGGTCTACCTGCTGTTATCCAGTAATAGCATAGAACTGAAACCGGGTCTATGCGTAGGTTATAAAACCTTGCAAAGGTATTGGGTGTAGCCCAACCCGCAGCTCTGCATATGTGTGCTAGAGAGGCCCCCCTTGCCAGTGCCCAGGAGGACAAAACACCTCTAGTGGAGTGCGCCAGGACTCCCAAGGGGCATGGCAAATCCTGAGATTGGTATGCAAGAGAAATGGCATCCACAATCCAATAGGCTAGCCTCTGCTTGAAGATAGCTTTCCCCTTTTGCTGTCCTCCAAAACAGACAAAGCTGCTCTGAGTATCTAAAGCTCTCTGTGCGGTCCAGATAGATTTGAAGGGTGTGAACTGGACACAGCAATGACAAGGCCAGGTCTTCCTCCTCTAAAGGGAGTGCTTTAAGGTTCACCACCTGGTCCCGAAAAGGAGTGGTGGGAATTTTGGACATGTAACCGGGGAACGGCTCTGGGGAGAAGTTGATGGGGCATGGGACATTGGAGGCCTGAAGACGGCCGAGTCACACCGCGGAAAGATGTGCTTAATCGCCTTGGTCTGCTTCCTCACCGACGAGAAATGATGGCCGAAATCCTCAACAGTGTCACCAAAAAGTCCCCCTTGGGAGATGGACCACAAGAGTCCGGCCCATCATCTGGCACAGGGCGTTGTCCATAAGGTGAGGCTGGTCACAGTACACAGATCCATGTAGATCTTTCAATGCCATGGCCTGGTGTACCTGCACGATGGTCATGGCATGCAAGGCGGAAGCGGCTTGACCAGCTGACTTGTAAGCCTTTGTCATTAATGAGGAAGAGAACTTACAGGCCTTGGAAGGGAGCCTTGGTCGGTCGCGCCAGGTGGCTGCGACCTTCGGGCATAAATGCACCTGCTACGGCATGCTCTACCTGGAAGAGCTCGCCATATCCCTTAGCCACTCCGTCGAGGGTAATTAGGATGGACGAGCCCACGAAGTGTGTACAGGCAGAAAAATGTGCCTTCCACTATTTCGTTAGCTCCTCATGTATTTCCGGGAAGAAAGGTACAGGGGCGGGGCACGTCGCGCTCCAAGCCCAGAAATCTATCATCAAGCCCCGAATGCTCAGGGCAGGGTGGAGGTTTCCACTTCAGCCCAATGTTCGCAGCACAGCTGCAATCTCAGCGTCCGCCTCATCCTGTGCTCTAACGCCGGTGGGCGGGAGCTCAGATGATTCGTCCGTTTCTGATAGCAGAAGTCCACCCTCCGATGCTGTGACCGAAAACTCATCGTCATTGTGAGCTGTGAACGACACATTAAATCCGCCATGAGGCGGACCGCCTCTATCACTCGATAGTTCATCTGGATAGAACAAGGGTGCTGACGGATAGGAGGTCTGCTGGGGTTGAGCCGACCAAAACACTCCATATCCACATCTAGATCGCCCGCTGTGCTTGCCGACCCAGCCAGCTGAGCATCAGTCCAGAATGGAGCGGGTTGGGAAGGAGCCGCGGTGGCTCCTTGCTTCATGAAGTAGGAAGTGAGCCGCGACGTTCTGATGGGAATGTTCTCGCAATGAGAACATAACCCTTCCACGAAAGCTGCCTCGACGTGGTGGCGCCCCAAGCACTCAAGACATATTTCATGGCTGTCCTGAGGGGAGAGATAACGGCCACATCCAGTAGCGCAAACGTGGAAGGACATCTTTAAAAAGATGCCAAGCATTTACGCAAGCTCTTTTAGAAGGAAATAAACTTTGAATATATTCTTTTAGCACCCATGGACTCAGCCGCCGAAGAGCCCAGGGGAAGCACAAAACTTGACCGTGCGAGGGTGACCGCTGATATGCGACCCAAAATCCAGCAGCGTAAGCGAAAGGTGAGGGGATGAACACAAGCATGCATTCGGTGCCGAAGAACAAATCTGAATGATTGGTGCACGCCTATTATACCCATATGTCCGGGGGCGTAGAGTGGCATGCAAATTCCACTTGCCAATTCTCATTAGCCTTTTCTATTTTAAGCAAAGGTGATTGGGGCTCTACAGATCGAACCCCTAGTGTCACTACATTGACACAACTTTGATTGAGTGACAGACAGGGAACATTGAATTACTTACATACTGCACTGATTAAAGAGAATGCCAATGTCTAATGTCAAAGAGAAGAAGTGATGGAAATGTTTCTATAAAGTGTGTATGTAGTTTTATTGTACTTTACCAAAATAATAATTTTTTAGCAAAGGCCTTCACCTAACTAAGATAGGATGTCTGAAGTTCTGGACATCAACATCATCAGAGCAATGAGAAGTGAAAGTCAAAGGAAACATTTGTATTCAAAACAATGACATGAATGATGTCATAAAAGGTATAAATTTTCCCATAATTTCTCATTATTTTGTATTGCATCAAAATTATTAATTTCTATTTTTAGTGGATCTAGATAAAACTCAACACTGCTCTTCTTCATTTAAGTTTTAAGATGTAATTTAGAAAGATACCAATTTCTTTCTGTTTTTATTACTCTGCTTACTGACACCATGTCTATTCCATGTTTCTCTTACTTACAGGGATCAGCACATCAATCCTCAGCCTAATATTTCATATGGTGTCCAGACCCCTCATAGTGTGCAGAGATGGCTGAATTTAAGTTTACCATAATTTGTTGTATCCAAAAGACCTCACTCAGTGTGTTTCGTTATAACCATGCTGTAGGAAGACCCTATGAACCAAAAGCCAAATGTTACCATTCCACGTTGGGAACCCCTAAAAGTTTCTATATAGAATCTTTTCATAGAAGAACCCTTAAAAAGGTTTGTGATTAGAGTTGGTTAAGTCTCTCCTAGGTCACTTTTAAGACAGTAGTTTTTCAATGAACAGACAATGATAGGCTTACCTAAAACTTGACTTCTGACAGCCTGTTCCTCACCTCAGCAGTCTTTAGAGGAACAGCATGCATAGATTCAACAACATTCCCTAGAAAATGTTATGAAATAAAGATGAAACAAGCTGGAGCTTTTTTTATAAACATGTTTCTCTCTCTCTCTCTGCTAGTTATGTTTGCAGCATTTATGGCTGCAAGTATGAGAGCTCCGCATCACAGTCAAGAAAATATTGTTCTGCACCATGAATTATTCAGGGTCTTGAAGACAGACTGGCAATGACACAAAGACATGTGGGACAACAACAAATGCTACAATAGATGAAAGGCTCTCAAATTGTCCCTTCATTGTCTGATCTCTCCCAATTACAAATTCAAAACATTAAATGCAGGAACATTAGATATGACCACAGTCTGCAGAATCTGACAAGCCAAATCTTTAGTTGGAAGTGTCAAACTACCATACACTCTTAAGAAAAATACAAAATAAGGGTTCTTTGGCTTGTAACAATACCAGAACCATTTTTGGTGCTAAATATAACCCGTTTTTAAAGGTTCCATAATGAACCTTCAATTGAAAGTGCTATTTAGAACCTCAATAGTGTTATAAAGGACATTTTTGATGCAAAGAGGGTTTTTTTTACCCCTCTATATATCTGCTCCTATTGCATTTTCTGGTAGAGATATATAAAAAATTACATTGTTAGTATATTGTGTTTTAATTATGGCTAGGAAAACACCAGTTACATTAAGTTTAACTTTGTATAGGTTAAACTTTAAAGTTGTAAAGGTAAAGGTTGTAAAGTGTTTAATATGGGCTTGCTCAACATTTTGCAAAAACTTACCGATGCGTTGTGCTGCCTTTATCAAGCAGTGACAAAATTGTCTGTTGTCTGATAACAGGCATAACATATTATTTGTTTAGAGGTTACAAGCACTAAAGTGGTCCATCAGTCTCATTTCCTACAGGAAGAGAGAAACAGATGTCATGAGCTCTAGGATGTATGATTATAAATTCCCTTCAAGTGAATAAAATATATTAGCAAAAAATAACTGGATGCAGGTTTTTATTTGGACTCGGTAGGGCATTTCTAAATCTAAAGGTTAATAAGCGCTGAGTAAAATAACTTAATATAACTGTGGCAGGGCGGAGGGCGGGGCCGGGTCGTGATCCTAAATTAGGCTAATCAAGCTTCCCGAGAGGGATAAAGGTCGACTGCAGAGGATTGTGCGGGAGAGAGATAGTTTACGGACATGTCCGTCGTGTGTGTTGGTCTTTTGTTTAAGTTTTATATTAAACTATAATTTATATTGACAAGCCGGTTCTCGCCTCCTCCTTGCCCATGTAACCCCTTTACACTGGTGCCAAAGCCCGGGAAGGAGGAGGGATGCCCGTCACGGAGTCCTCGACACTGCCGTCCACCCAGGGGAGCGCCCCTGCCATCCACCGGGGGAGGGAGTAGAGCGACCGCCCGGACGCGGTGAACAGCCTCCGTCCGCTAGGCGAGTGAGGACAGGACTCCCCGACCACCTGGAGTGATGGAGCTGCTGCCAGAGGCGGAGGAGAGCCCTGCCATCTCCCAGAAACGCGGAGGGGTCGATGGAAGACCGCCGTCTGCGAGGGGAGGAGGGAAGTGTCTCCCCGACTGCCTGGAGCGGTAGGGCTGCAGTCAGGGGCGGAGGAGAGTCCACACGAGTCACGGAGAACGCGGAGGGGGGTTCTTTCCGCCGGGGATCATGAGTCTGACTCCGGTCTGCCCGGGGAGAAGCAGCTGTCGTCTGCCTGAGAGGGTGGAGTAGTGATCGAGGACCATGCGACGGTGTAGGTTTTTTTTTTTTCTTCATCTCTCTCTCCTCTCTCTCTCTCTCTCACTGCCGCTCTGCGTTGGCCTTTTCCCTCTCTTTTAAATTTTACAGTGTTTTTTGGGGGGTTCTACACTGTTACAGGAAGTACCCCCAGTTTAATTCTGTTTCCCTCCCCTTGTCCCCTCCCTCGTCCAGGTAGACGGGGATGACTTGCCGGCAGACGGGGCTTAGGGCACGCCCTGCCCCAGGGAACGAAGGGGGGGGTGTACGTCATGCTGGGGGCTCCCCAGCCTGAGAGAACGAGGGAGGAATGTGGCAGGGCGGAGGGTGGGGCCGGGTCGTGATCCTACACACCTGGTCCCGTATTAGGCTAATCATGCCTCCCGAGAGGGATAAAGGTCGACTGAAGAGGATCGTGCGGGAGAGAGAGATAGTTTACGGACATGTCCGTCATGTGTGTGTTTGTTTAAGTTTTATCTAAAAAATATTATTTATATTATCAAGCCGTTCCATTGATCCCTTTACAATAACTTAATAATTATTGAACGTGTATAGAACAATGATGCAACAAGTAACATTATTTTACGTAATTAGTCATGCAAATGCTTATAATAGTAACAGCTTGTGGAAAGTTCCACCATAGAGTTTGCTGTATATTCTTCTAGGATTTCTATGACATGAATGAGCTGAGAAAATGTGATCTCCCCAACATGAACAGTTACAGCCTTAGTGGTAACAAAAGTGGTATAAATGAAAAGCTAGATAATTTTTGACTGATGGGTCGTGTAGCTAATGAAAAGATGAAAACAACAATATGAGGGTTGTATTTATCCTTATGCCGATTCACGAAAGTGCGGAGTGGAAAACCGTGGACTGTGTTTGTTTGTGTATATGCATGGTGTGCCACACCTGTATTGACAAGATAGAACTCGGCTTTTGGACCCACAATCTGATCCACCCTCCTCGGCTTCAGTCACCATCACTGAGGGTATGAAGAACACACACTCCCGACTGCATTTTTTCATCAAACCCCATTCAACTGCACAACCAGGGGGCTTGGACATGTCATTCAAGTCGAGATGAGATGAGCCAACCTGCTTGGCTTCAGTCACCATCACAGAGGAACTGGAGGAAAGCTCCTCCCAACTAAATTTTTTTATCAAACCCCCTGTTCAACCGTTCATCCAAGGGCTCTTGCATGTCATTTAAGCTGAGGCACCCTCCCTGGCTTCGCTCACCATGAGTTAGACCCCGGAGCACATGAACTCCCAATGCATTTAGTCATTTTTTTGGGAGCAAATGTTCTCCAGGCTTCACTGATGGTGAACGAAGCCGAGGAGAGTGAGGCTCCCCGGCTTGAGGTAGTGGCTAAAGACACTGGGTGAATGGCAAAAAAAAGCTTTGAAAAATGTCTAAGTCAGTTTATATTTGTATGGGGAAAAAATTTACAGAAGCATCTTTATTGTAAGTAACATTTTATTTCTATTGCAACATTAAAAATTATAATATTGTTATCAATTTTTTTTTATAAATTGCATAAATATAAATGCTTTAGATATTAATATTAAATATAAATAATAATTAAAATAATAATAAAAAATATATATCTTCATGTATTTTGATTTGTGTGGTATTGTTTTTATATTGAAATATAAACAAATTGTGAGTTTTTAACCACTTTGATCATTAGTTTATGGAGTTACTACAAGTGGTCTACTGGTGCCTCCAAGTGGCCTTTTTTTTTTTTGGAAGTACACTTAAATCATTATAGAACAAAGAGTTTTGGTCATATCGACTTCAAACTTGTGTCAGACCTTCATCAGACATGTGGCTTTGTGTCAGATTTGTGTCACACTGTGGTGTTTTGGGGCACTGTGCATAGTCTTGCATATTTAAAAACAAAAAGAAGACTTTTATAAATAATATTTGCGGTCACTATTCAAATGATTTGAATAGCTCTAACACATTTTTTTATACTACAATTATATAGTTTTACTCTTGAATACAAAATGTCTAAGTCTCTACTTTCAAACGAGCCCAAGTTTGTGTTTGTAGATCGAACTGGAAGAGGTTTACTTTGGGTATGTCGTTTATAAGCTCATGCACAAAAAGAGGCCGGTTGTTAAGAGGTTAACTGCTAAAACTACTAATGCTTAAAATGTTTCATTGACATATTAAATATATATCAATATAAAGTTTACCTGTAGTGACAGTCTGTGTAGCTTTCTGTTGAGCTGCCAGGACTCCATTGCTGTGAGTCAACACATGGTGCAGTGGCTTTGAGATAATTTATTGACTGTTGTATTCAAAAACCAAAACGGTGGGAATAAAGAACCTCTAATGCCCAACGCAAAGAAACAATTCATCACAAAAGGGTTCTTCAGGAAGATATGGTTCTATTTTTTAGAGTGTATTTTTAAGCAATATAGGCAGAATGGTTGAGAAACTTCCTTGAAGAACAAAACTACACAGAGAGGATAAGATTTTAGGTTGCAGAATGCATATAAAGACATGCACACTTTCGCACACACATACACTAGTGACTATGGTGTCAGTGAAATTTGGATCACAGATCCTTTGGGAAGAAAGAATGGGCTACACTGCGGAAACATCCATCGGATGGTCTTATATTCAATATTTCATTCAGTACAGTTCATATTTTTTTAAATGGTGCTCCATCAATACTAGGCATGGTTCAAAACCACGTGATAGATGTGATTTTGTCAATTTAACTCAAACAGGTGCAGAGATTTGTTGATAAAATTTCTATGATAAATACAGAAAGTCTTCATACAGAGTTATGAATCATGAATAACATAATAATAATCTTTTCATGTATGTTATAGAATGTAATATTTTCTCCCTACATTCACTACTCAGCTTTACGCCTACAGTCACCGAGTCCTCTAGAGGGTGTCTTGTATAAATATTTCCAACTTTCTAAACAGCACAAGTTCTAAGTCACACTGGCCCCATAATGGTGCCGTAAGGGCTGCCATTTTCTGCCTATGTGCACTCTGTGACTGTAAAGCCAATATTAATGTATGTTACTGCCGCTTGAGAATTTATTTTATATTGTGTGAACTGTAGTAACCTGCAGGGCACTGCCACATTATGGCATTCTAGCGAAATAATGAATATCGACATCATTAGCTTGGTGATCTAGATTTTATATGGAAACTAAACTTAAATAGCCCCCTGATGGCAGCTTAAATCTGTGGACATAGACGTAAATTGTTGGCATGTGAGGTTGGGTCTCAGTGCTGTCTGATAGTCTCCAACTGTAGTACAAACTCACTTCAAATCCCCAAGTTCCTCTCTAAAGCCAGCACTGTTGTATCAGAGGTGTTTCAAATGTCAACGCCTCCAGGTCTCAGAGGACTTCAAGCCTGGGTTGATCTCACTTTTTCAGCAAGCTTAGAAGCTTTGGGAGTTTCACCAAGGCTTATCACATTCCCTGCTCATTTTTCAACCCCAACTTTACAAACACAGCTGGGGCGGGTTGACGGAGAGGACAGAGGGGTACAGTAGTATGGTATGTGTTTAAATCAGTTCCACTCAGCCTGGCAAGTAGCCTGGCATCGATCATTTGAGCCGCAGGGATACACACACACTCTATCACCCTCATCAGGCCCATATGCGGCATACCAACTCTCTAGAGTTAAGAGCCGCTCTGCATCCTGCCTAGAGTACTGCTTTAAAAATGTACACCTGAAGTCACTCTTTCCTTTAACAGGAGAGTTTGCCCTCCTTTCAGAATTTCAGCTACTTTTTCAGTATTCCCTGCACAAAACACCAACATGGTCCCTAGCAAGTTTCCTGTTGTATATGCTGATGTGTTATTAGCTTAACCAAGAAGACTTGGTTTAACAGCTTCACAAGAAAGACCTACAGTAGCTGCTATATCAGAACCAAAATCAGCATTTACAAGCATAGAAAAGCTTTGGAGTTTCATGCTGGTCTAAGCTGGTCTTTCCAGCAGAGTTGTAGCTCTATGGTTTGTATGTCAAGGTCCCTTGTTTCCCCATTTCGTCATGTAATGTACATCTATGGTGATGTATGAGTATATTTCTCTCACTGTGATCTCGGTGACAGATGAAGGGAAAAGAGACTGTAATGATTGGATGATTCAGTAAAATTAGACTCACTGAGGAGGAGGAATGAAGAGGGATTTTAAGATTTCTCAGAGGACCACAATGCAAGAACCATACTGTGATTGATAGGCCTATATATGAATTTGCATGATGGAAATCAGCTGACTCTTTGACAGTTTACTATTCATCTCACCTGGATAACAATTGTCACCTGAAAGTGAAGTTTTGTAGAATCAACCTGTGAGTATGACAAATAATGGAGCGTTCACAAATGGAAAGATAGAAAGAATACTGTATATGTATGAAAGAAGTGCGCCCCTGCTTTATGGCACTTACAAATTAAAGAAAGCTCTGAGCATTTGGTTGTAGGAATGTGTAAGATGCATTTGAAGGCAGAAAAAAGGCAGATCAGTTTGAAATCAAGTGGTGTACAACTAATTGGATTTCCAAAACCACAACTGGTCCTCATCTCTAACATTTCAAAATTCTAAATTTTTGGTTGTGGGTTAGGGTTAACAAGGTCAGTTTGAAATCAAGTGGGATACAATGAATTTGATTTTCAAAACCACACCGGGGTCTGCCTCTCTGACATTTCATTGTTCAATGGATTGCTGCAAAAATTCTAAAATTTTCTCCAAATTTCATCTCCAAATTCTCTGATGGAGTCCAAATGATGGAGCACCACTTTTGGTAACTCTTGTGTTTTTCGAAAGAATGCACCCCTGATTTTGCCAGCCATCAACTATTTGAATCTACAAGAGATATGATGTCATCCCACCAAGAGATTCTTTCAAAATTAACCTGCCATGCATCGCTTGCCCTGGGAATCAGCCAGCCAGAAACAGTGGTGGAGGCGAAGGCATAGGAGAACAGAAGCTGCCAGTGCAAGGAAGCTGTGAGGTTGAGAGCAGCTGGTGCTAGTGATTGAATGTCCCAGGACAGCCATTGTTATGTGTCAGATGAAAACAGAGGCGGCGGAGGAAAGTGAAGGTTCTGCATTGTATTCTGACAGTCTGAGTGGCACTAGCCAGGCAGGGGAAGAAGGGTGAACGGAAGATTCTGCCAGCTCTGCTTACATGGCACTGGAAGGGCCAGGAATCGCTGACAGACTCTGTGGGGAACGTCTGCCTGAGAAGCATCTCAATTATACATTCTTTGCCCTTGAATCAACTCATCTATTGGGCTGATTAAAGGGCATCCAGGGATCCCCGTCTGGACACCCTCAGACAAATGAGTGCAAGGCCGTTATAAATGAGTGTGAAGAAACAGTGGATATTTCATTTCGGAAAGATGTTCGGATCACATTGTTCCGGGTCCATCAGTGCTAATGCGATGGCTCAGGAGCATTAGCTGTCCATTGTTGGAAATCACCCGCATTTCAGTTCTTAATGTTTTAGTATTTTAATTGCTTAAATGGACCATCTGCTCTGTGCAGTTCTATTGCTATGAATTCACCATTTAGACGATAAAGAATTGCAGAAGAATTGCCTAAGAATGCTCCATTTTTCTAATATAAAGTCTGAAATTATAAGATAGCACTAATTTCCCAGAAATGACTGGCTTTGACATATCCTAAGGAATTTGACTTGTAAAATATTTTGAAGTGAAGTTCAATTAAGGCGTACAATTGATGATGCTGGAATTTTAAAACACGGGATATGCAAAGAAAATGATTTGTGAAAGAAATAGAATGGATGTCTTAAACAGCAATGCAGTAGAATACAAAAAGAGATGTCCATCTTATTCTCTTTTTATGTTTTTTCTCTTCCTATTTACTCATCATCTCGTTTTTCATTAGAACAGAAGAACATAACTTGATAAATTACTTTTGGAAAGCCCATCTCTTATATCTTATAGACCTACTCCAGCACAGAACATGACAAAGCTCATCAAGGTGATTTAATCATAAAAGACAACTTGCAATCTCAAGTCCTCAGCCTTAGGCCTCGATGGTGCTGTCCCTGTATAGCTGCACACACTGTGTGTGTGAGTAACAGATGTGGCTTTTGTCTGCTGGGATGGGAGAGGGGGAGTGAGAGACTAAAGGGAAGATAAAGAGATGAGATGATGGAGGAATGGAAAGATTCCCAACTCTGCTTAACACCTCAATTAGCCATACTGAGGTTCACATAAAGTATCTGTTCTCATCGTCCTGTGTTTTGAACATAGTTGTTATTTTCCATAGATAAGAAAAATTAAATAGCAAATCGAGATCTCTTCAATATCTCAATTTACTTTCCTGACTGTAATGAGAATAAATAAAGAGCAAATGGAGCTTTTTGTCTTCTGCATCTCAGATATTGTTTTTTTTTTTTTTGTCTCCTGAGAAAAAGTCTCCAATACTCTCGCATGGGTCTAATCTAGAGTTAAAAAAAGAGATCTCAACAATACCACAAACTGTTCAGATTTGCAAAGATTCTGTATCTCTATACTCTTACTATATGTCAACAATTGTTTTTAATTTTTGACTATTTTTATTTCTCCTTCTATGAGACATCTATGAGACAAAGTTGATACCTAAAGGGTGAGTTCACCCAAAAAGGAGAATTATGTCATCGTCAGCTCCCACTTATGTCATTCTAAACCCAAATGATTTTTGAAACACAGAGAGCAAAGATATTTTGCTCTCTATTTTGGTCTTTTTCATGATGGAGACTGTCAAGCTCCAAAAATGACAAAAACCACCATAAAAAGTTATCCGCATAACTTGTACCCTATATTTGTATATAGGAACAGACTGAAGTGATTTTCACTGAAAATCTCCCCTCCACCATAGTTTTCAGATCTCATTCTTCATCTCACACATTCTCTTGTCTTGTGTCACAACGAACACAGCACATTAATGACATCAAATCTGCCTTGATATGTCAAAGTAAACATTTTTAAGAGTTTTGGAGGAAGGGTAAGGTTATTAGTGAATAATGACGTACATTTCTGTCTGTTCTGCACACAAAGCTACCGTATGTCTTCAGAAGACTTGAATTATAGCACACAGGTTTTATTGACTACTTTTCTTATACTTTATTGTGCCTTTTTTGTCATTTGTAGTGCTTGTCAGCCCCAGTTCCCAATATGAAAAATAGTACTCTGAATAATAAACTTTTTACAGAATTCAGCAAACCTTTTGACTCCATAAATGTTGACGGAATTAATATTTTTGGGTGAACTTTTTCATTAAATTAGCCATAACTAAGATCTCTTTAATGTACTCTAAGCTTTAAAAGAGCAACTTCTGAGCATTGAATTTTTCTTTGTGTTGCTATTTAGACTTTTTTATTTCATGTAGGGCAACAATTAATTCATTTGTGAATCTCTTTGGGCTGAAACACCTCATCACTGTGACAACTTAGTCAACATATACTGCTTTGATTTGCATCATTCACATTCTCTCTTTCTAGACAGGCGAAGAGCAGAGAGTGTTAGTATCTCATTGTGTGTTTCGCTACTAATAAGAAAAAGAGCTGCTCTCATGGACCACTTATACAGATGACATTTTTTTTTACCATCTTTATTGGTATCTGTTAGGGTTGCTCTAAATAGTTACCAAGGTTATTATAGTTTTGCATTTTCAAATCAGTTTTTATTTTACAACGCTTTTCAAATTTGCTATAAATTTCTGTTAAGTTTCAGTTAGTTTCATTAATGACTTTGTTAGTTTTAGTTTATTTTTTATTTTGTAAACACATTTCTATTTCCTTTTTATATATTTTAGTTTCAGTTTTAATTTGACTAATTATAGTTTTGAGAGTTAACAGAACACTTCCAGAGTGTAGACTAAAGCAAGACATTTGACTTTAAACTTGTCAAACTTACACAATACACTTAAATCAAAACGAAACAGTTGAATATTTGCACAGTTTACTTAAGACCAGTAGCAGTTTTAACCACCACGCAATTGTGTGGGGTCCGGCCGAAAGCTCTGCAAAAAATGCTTTGAGGGGTGACATGTTGTTCTGGGTACACGCGCGAATACGCTGTTGTCAACACTCTTGGAGCGGTTCACGTTAGATGCCGCTGGGGTCGGGTCAGCTGAGTTTTTTTTAAGAAGGGTTCGGGTTTGTAATTTATGAGAAAAAAAATATATAGGCTATCCAAAATTATTTCGCACATGCACTCTCTTTCGCTCTGAAGAAATTCAGGTCGCAAATGGGAGACTGTTACAATTATTCCAGATTGTTCTGCAACAAGCATATTTCAGCGCTTGAAAATCGGCAATGTTTTTTTTTTCTTCCTCTGCTTCTGCTGAGGGGCCGCCATGCTTTGTATGTTTATATTTAGTTAAGAATGTTGCCTACAATGCTTACATGAAGTACAGCCTCAGCGTCAGAATATAAGCTCCAGGTGAAAGTAAAGTAAATAAGACAGGAATACATTACTATTTTATACAACAAATCCTCAAAGTAATAAAATACTGTATCGTATTATAATGGCAAACTGGACAGCAATACATAATTGTTGGGTTATGAAATGTATAAATTTAACTGAATTCCAAAATGTTACTTGGTTGAAGTAGTATGGTTTTTTTTTTTATTACTGTATTTTGGAAAAACTGGAAAACATGCATTCATTATCTTTAACTAGATTTTTATTTAATTAAACATTTTGAATGTACTTTGCTACAATGGTTGATGGGATCAATTTAAAATGCTTGGGGCCTCAGAAATCGTAAACACGACCGCCGCTTCCGCCCTGCATGCCATGGCTCTCCTGCAGGTCCACCAAGCCAAGGCACTACGCGACATGCATGGGGGTGGCCCTGATCCCGACACGCTGCAGGAAATGCGCTCAGCGACCGACCTCGCCCTGAGAGCGACGAAGGTCACAGCGCAAGCTCTCGGGCAGGGGATGGCCACGCTAGTGGTCCAGGAACATCAACTGTGGCTGAACATGGTCGAGATGCGTGAAGCCGACAAGACTCGCTTCCTCAACGCCCCTGTCTCCCAGTTCGGCCTCTTCGGCGACACCGTCGAGGACTTTGCCCAGCAGTTCTCCATGGTGAAGAAGCAGACGGAGGCCATCTCTCACATCATGCCTCGCCGCAAGCCTGCTGCCACAGCCCATGCCCCGTCTGCTCGCCGAGGGCGTCCTCCCGCGGCCAGAAGGCAAGCCCCTGCTCCGCCTCAACCCGGGCCCAGCTCTCAGCCCCAGCGTCGAGCAAACCACGGGAAGCGCACGCCCCCTGTCTCACGGACCCCCTCGAGGACCCGGAAGGCTCCCAGGCGCTCCTGAGATAACGCACCCAGAGCCCAAGACGTTAGCTCCGGAGGTGGTAAGACCGCTCCATCCCCCTAACACGGGCTGCGGTACCCAAATTCTCAATAAAAGAGCTATTTCCTTTGTCTCTGGGGCACATGGCCCGCAAATGCCATTCTCACGGCACTCTGCTTTCAGGCCTCAACAGTCCCGGCTCCATGGACGCCACGACCCTGGCCGGCCGGTTCAGACGAGTCCAGAGGACGCCAACATCAGACCTCCTCTGTCACGAACCCGCCCCCTGCCGGGTGCGCGGAGCAAGGTAAGTGCTTTGAGTTTATTCTCAGCACCAGTTGCCTCCCGACGCCGCGTTACCTGTTCCGCACCGCTGCGAAGCCCCGCCGGGTACGTCCAAAAAACCCATCCCCTTGGTGCCCCTAGCACAGAGTTTAGAGGCGTGGCTTTCACTGCCCAACCCGTCACGCTGGCTGCACCGGACCATTCGACTCGGTTACGCAATTCAGTTTTCCAGGTCTCCACCCCCCTTCGTGGGCGTACATTTTTCCGCAGTACACGGCCAACATGCCCATTCCCTGCGCGAAGAAATCGCCTCCCTTCTATTAAAGGACGCGATAGAGCCTGTCCCTCCAACCGAAACGAAGAAGGGTTTCTACAGCCCTTACTTCGTTGTACCCAAGAAAGGCGGCGGCTTACGACCTATCTTGGACCTGCAAGTTTTCAATCGGACCTTGTCCAAACTCCCGTTCAAAATGCTCACCCAGAAACAAATTCTATCTGGCGTCCGGCATCTAGATTGGTTCGCAGCGGTAGACCTGAAGGACGCGTACTTCCACGTCTCAATTCGCCCTCAACATCGCCCCTTCCTAAGGTTTGCGTTCGATGGCCAGGCGTATCAGTACAAAGTCCTCCCCTTCGGCCTGTCTCTGTCGCCTCGCGTCTTCACGAAAGTCGCAGAGGCAGCTCTTGCCCCGCTCCGAGAAGCCGGCATACGCATACTCAATTACCTCGACGACTGGCTCATACTGGCCCACTCCCGAAAGTTACTATGCGCACACAGAGACCAGGTGCTCAGCCACCTCAGCCGTTTGGGGTTTCAGGTAAACTGGGAAAAGAGCAAGCTCTCCCCGGTCCACAGCATCTCTTTTCTCTGTCTGGAGTTAGACTCAGTCCCAATGACAGCACGTCTCTCCAAGGAGTGTGCTCAGTCAGTGCTGAAATGCCTCGCTTCCTTCAAGCCAGGCGCCGTGGTCCCGCTAAAACGTTTCCAACAGCTCCTGGGGCATATGGCATCCTCCGCAGCGGCCGCACCGCTGGGGTTGATGCATATGAGACCACTTCAGCACTGGCTCCAGACTCGAGTCCCAAGACGAGCACGGCGCCGCGGCACGCACAACATAAAAGTTACCTCTGCCTGCCGCCAAAACTTTGAACCCTGGACAGACCTCTGCTTCCTAAGGGCAGGAGTACCCTTGCAGCAGGTGTCCCGACGCGTTCTGGTCACAACCGACGCCTCCAAATTGGGTTGGGGCGCCGTATGCAACGGGCACGCAGCCGCAGGCCGGTGGAACCGAGGCCCGCTGCGCTGGCACATCAACTGCCTAGAGCTGCTGGCTGTTTTTCTGGCCCTGCAGAAGTTTCTTCCATTAATTCGGAACAAACACGTCCTAGTCAGGACAGACAGCACCACGGTCGTAGCCTACATAAACCGCCAAGGCGGAGTACGCTCCCTCCACATGTCACAGCTCGCCCGTCATCTCCTCCTTTGGAGTCAGCAGCGACTCAAGTCACTGCGCGCTACTCACATCCCCGGCAACCTCAATGTGATAGCGGACGCGCTGTCGAGACAAAGCTTGCCTGGCGGAGAGTGGAGGCTCCACCCCCAATCGGTCCAGCTGATTTGGGACCGGTTCGGCAAGGCTCAGGTAGACCTGTTTGCCTCCCAAGAAACCTCCCACTGCCTGCTCTGGTATGCCCGGACAGAGGCTCCCCTCGGGGCAGATGCATTGGCACACAGCTGGCCTGCGGGGCTGCGCAAGTACGCATTCCCCCCCAGTGAGCCTTCTTGCACAGGTGCTATGCAAGGTCAGGGAGGACGAGGAGCAAGTCATTCTGGTAGCCCCTTACTGGCCTACCCGGACTTGGTTTTCGGACCTCACGCTCCTCACGACAGCCCCTCCCTGGCGAAGGACCTTCTTTCTCAGGGACGGGGCACACTCTGGCACCCGCACCCAGACCTCTGGAACCTCCACGTCTGGCCCTTGGACGGGATGCAGAAGATCTAGCCGGCCTACCACCGACCGTTGTAGATACAATCAATCAAGCCAGAGCCCCCTCTACCAGGCATCTCTACGCTCTAAAGTGGCGTCTGTTCACGGACTGGTGTTCTTCCCGAGCTGAAGACCCGCAGAAGTGCGCAGTTATGTCAGTGCTCGTGTTTCTTCAGGAGAGGCTGGAGAGGAGGCTGTCCCCCTCCACCCTCAAGGTGTATGTCGCCGCTATCGCGGCCCACCACGACACGGTAGACGGCAAGTCTCTTGGTAAGCACGACTTAATCGTCAGGTTCCTAAAAGGTGCCCGGAGGATAACTCCCTTCCGGCCTAACCTGTTCCCCTCCTGGGATCTCTCGGTCGTCCTTACGGGCCTCCAGAGACCCCCTTTCGAGCCGCTTGACTCAGCTGGACTCAGGGCCCTCTCTCTCAAGACTGCCCTGCTGATCGCGCTCGCTTCCATCAAGAGGGTCGGGGACCTGCATGCGTTCTCTGTTAGCGACGCTTGCCTGGAGTTTGGTCCGGCAGATACTTTCGTGATCTTAAGACCGTGACCGGGCTATGTGCCCAAGGTTCCTACCACGCCCTTCAGGGATCAGGTAGTGAACCTGCAAGTGCTGCCCCGGGAGGAGGCAGACCCAGCCCTTTCACTGCTGTGTCCAGTACGTGCTTTACGTATTTATCTGGACCGCACACAGAGCACCAGCTCTTCGTCTGCTTTGGGGGACAGCAGAAAGGGAATGCTGTCTCCAAGCAGAGACTCGCCCACTGGGTTGTCGACACCATTTCCCTGGCTTATCACACCCAGGCCGTGCCCCCCCCCACTTGCGGATCCGAGCTCACTCCACCAGGAGTGTTGCGTCCTCATGGGCACTGGCTAGTGGCACTGCCCTAGCAGACATTTGTAGAGCAGCGGGCTGGGCAACACCTAACACTTTTGCGAGATTCTACAATCTCCGAGTTGAGTCAGTATCGTCCCGTGTTCTCTCAGGTACCGAGCCCGTAGAACTCAGTGGCACGCCCACGATCTGACCGGGTGAATCGCTTGCACCTAGCACCCTTCCCCCTAACCAGGGGAAACAGTGCGCCTTCATTCCCAGGAGATCTCAGGTTTGGGACACTGGTCGATTCCTCCCTAGCCCTCGTGGGTCGCAGTTCAGCGGAGGAACTCGCTGACCCAAGCCACTGCGGGTACCACAAGCTACCCTGTACTGGTATAGGTGCTCCACAGGTAAGGCCTCCTTCGGACTCCCCCTGTGTGTAACACCACGGTTCTGTCCCTCTGGCGAGCTGACTCCGTGTTTCCCTTAGGCAGTCATGGCTGCCTCGGCTGCCGTGCTGTATGTTCCCCCTCTATGAGGCTGGATCTACCACTCACGACCGACTTTTCCACATAGGCCCTAAGCAGGCCTCTGATGGTTTTGCCACTTAAACTTGCCTCCCTCTCGGGTAGGCGTGGCCTCCGCAGGGTCTTCTCCACCCTGAATAAGGGCTAAGACGCCCTTCCCTCAACGCGTGTAAGGGCCCTGGCCTTAGTTGCTCTATGCGAGAAACATAGAGAGAAAAGAGGCCCTGCCAGGCTTGGCCCGCTCCCAGGTTGGCGGCCAGCACCTTGTTCCTCCAGGGTAACGATAAGGAATCCTGATGGCTTAAATGGGGCATTGGGGAAGGGTACGTGCAGCCTGATACAGTTGGTCGCCCTGCACGTAAGAATACCTGCTCGCTCCTGTATCAGTAGTTCACGCATACACGCTCAGCGCATGGCACTTTTATAAGTGGACCCCTAGTGTCACTTCTCTGACACAACGTGGAGAGAGCTGACAGAAGGGGAACGTCTAGGTTACGTATGTAACCTCCGCTCCCTGATGGAGGGAACGAGACGCTGTGTCTCCCCTGCCACGCCGCTGAGCCGAGCCACTGTTGTGGCCGGACCATTTCCGCTCCTCAGAAAAATCCTGAACGAACTCCCGTATTTGCGCCGCTTAAATACCCGTATGTCCGGGGGCGGGACATGCAAATACTGGTTGCCAACTCTCATTGGCCTTTTTTCATAGTCCAGAGGTGAATATCGGCGCTCAAGAGAGACCCCTAGTGTTGCTTCTCTGACACAACGTCTCGTTCCCTCCATCAGGGAACGGAGGTTACATACGTAACCTAGACGTTGCTATGTTAGTGTGTTTTTTATTAATTTGTTGTCATTATGCACAACAGAGTGAACCACACTTTCGCAACTGTGTGTCATATTACATAATTCAGCAGAAATGTACACTGGCGGCCAAAAGTTTGGAATAATGTACAGATTTAGCTGTTTCAGAAGGAAATTGGTACTTTAATTCACCAAAGTGGCATTCAACTGATCACAAATTATAATAAAAACATTACTGATGTATAAAACAGCACCATCACTATTTGGAAAATGTAATTTATTATCAAATTTAGCCAGGCCCCATTTGCAGCAGCCATCACTCCAACACCTTATCCTTGAGTAATTATGCTAAATTGCTAATTTGATACTAGAAAATCACTTGCCATTATATCAAACACCGCTGAAAGCTATTTGGTTTGTTAAATTCTTTTTTTTGAGTTGCCACAGTATGCAATAGACTGGCATGTTAAGGTCAATGTTAGGTCTAAAATGGCAAAAAAAAAAAAAAAAGAAACTGTTTTCTCTAGAAACACGTTGTTGTTTTGAGGATTGAAGGCTATACAATGCTTGAAATTCCAAAAGAAAATGAAGTTGTCATACAAAGGTGTAGACTGCAGTCTTCAAAGACAAAGGACAACTGGCTCTAACAAGGACAGAAGGAGATGTGGAAGGTCAGATGTACAAATAAACAAGAGGATAAGTACATCAGAGTCTCTAGTTTGAGAAATAGACGCCTCACATATCCTCAGCTGACAGCTTCATTGAATTCTACCTGCTCAACACCAGATTAATGTACAACAGTAAAGAGAAGACTCAGGGTTGCAGGCCTTATGGAAAGAATTGCAAAGAAAAAGCCACTTTTGAAACAAAAAGAAAATGTAAGAGTGGGCAAAGAAACACAGACATTGGACAACAGATAATTGGAAAAGAGTGTTATGAATCTTAACCCCATTGAGCTTTTGTGGGATCAGCTAGACTGAAAGGTGCGTGAGAAGTGCCCGATAAGCCACATCTATGGCAAGTGCTACAGGAAGCGTGGGGTGACATTTCACCCGAGTATCTGGACAAACTGACAGCTAGAATGCCAGGGATCTGCAAAGCTGTCAATGCAACACATGGAGGATTTTTTGATGAGAACTCTTTGTAGTAGTTTAAGAAGTTCAGAATTTTTTTCAAATTGTAATAGTAATTTTTCATAATGCCACTTTGGTGAATAAAAGTAGCTATTTCTTTCCATAAGAGCAAAATATGTACATTATTTCAAACTTTTGGCCATGAAAACACCTCTTTTTATGATGAGATAGCTGGTCTCAACGTGTGTGTGTGTGTGTGTGTGTGTGTGTGTGTGTGTGTGTGTGTGTGTGTGTGTGTGTGTGTGTGTGTGTGTGTGTGTGTGTGAGAGCGTGTATTTATCACTTTGTGGGGACCAAATGTCCCCATAAGGATAGTAAAACCCGAAATTTTTGACCTTGTGGGGACATTTTGTCAGTCCCCATGAGGAAAACAGCTTATAAATCATACTAAATTATGTTTTTTGAAAATGTAAAAATGCAGAAAGTTTTCTGTGAGGGTTAGGTTTAGGGGTAGGGTTAGGTTTAGGGGATAGAATATAAAGTTTGTACAGTATAAAAACCATTATATCTATGGAAAGTCCCCATAAAACATGGAAACACTATGTGTGTGTGTGTGTGTGTATGTGTGTGTGTTTGCAACTGATGATGTCATCATGCTTAAATCTGCAAAAGCACATACACAAGTTATTTTACTTCCAGAACAAATGTGGAACTAAGTACAGGTGCTTTTTTCACTCATGCAAACTGTGTCACAATTCCATTGCGACTGAGCTTGGACCACCTCCTAAAGGCAGTCTCAGCTCCTCACTATAGGCCTATATTATTATTCTGTATGGTTGGTTGCATTTTATTATTTGCATTTAACATTGTTTTTCCATGCTGTCCATGACTATTCGAACAGACCTGCGATGCAACAGTTTAGAACCACTAATAGACTAATCAGAGAAATTGGCATTTTAGTGCCAAAGATGGATGAGCAAACTGCTGAAATTTTCACTTTAATTCTTGAAAAAAGCCAGAACTTTGAAGTGAGGTGTGAATATGGCAGAATATCTAGTAGGATATCAGGAGTTTATAGCGGCCTAATACATAACATGACAAGATGTCAAGGAGTAATTTTCCCAGACACTCCTGGGTTTAACTCAGTGTTTGGATGGTGCTTTCCGTGACACTCCTTTATCACCTGGCTAACACAATTGACATCTCATTGTATGGGAGATGACGCGAGTGTCGGTTTACACGCATTGTAACGGCAGAGTGTAATTTGTCCACAGAGCGAAGGCTGTCCGAGTGTCTCGTGTTTGCTGGATCGTCCCAAGCGTGGAGAAGACTCGTGGCTCATCCATCACTGCTGCTGATTAAAAAGCCCTCTGTACTTTTGAGGCCTTTTTTGCTGAAAGGTTTGAAACTTAAAATCGAGACAACATGACATCTGGGATCCAGCCTGGCACTTTTTGAGGACAAATTTGCCCAACCTTTCAGAGCACGTTATTGCCTTGACTGCACCCATTTCACCCTATTTCTTTGTCTTCCTTTTGCTAGTTTAGATTGTTGGATCTCTTCTACACTAGCAAAACACTGGTGTGATGATGACCAGTGTTGACTTTTCTTTTTTTTCAGTCAGACTTGTTTTAGACAACTATTAATGACAATCGCATATTACCTTATATTTATATATATATATATATATATATATATATATATATATATATATATATATATATATATAATAGCACAATGTAAATCATGCAGGGCAAATCAGAGTTTTCTGAATGAAGCACAATCAATTATTGAGCCAAATGTACAAAGAAAGGAGACATGTTTGTGTGGGAAGTAATGACAATAACTTAAATATTGAAGACACAGCGCAGTTTCAGTGCTGATTGCGGATGAATAAGACCCAGGTATTTGTGCTGAAATACAATGCACAAAAGTGGTGCAAATGTTTAGTGAATCTGCCCCTGAATATTCAAAGTGGATGAGGAAATAATTTCAGTGTTATGTCTCTGTATAACTTCACTCTCCCAGAGTTTAAAGTGCAGCATGAAAAAAGGGGTGGCTTGTTCGCCTGCAGAATTTTGACATTCAAAAGTAAATTTGACCAAACCTAAAGGCATATTTTTACTAAAGGAATAACAAATGTAATGTTTTGACAGGAGAAGTTTCCATTAAAATTAATATATTATTTGTTGATTTGGTGATCAATGGCTGGTTCCTACAATGTATGTGAGTTCAGGTTTTACCTTCATTGTGGGGACACTGTTGGCAAAACTGGACCCACACACACAAATGGACTTCCTCTTCTCTTATTGATTGTTTCTTAGTGTTTTCCAGTGCCTCACTGGAAACGTATTTCAGCATTGCTTAATTTTTAGATATGACAAGATTATTTAAGGCCTCAACCATATGTGTAGTTCAGGTATTAAGTCTCTGTTCATGAAACAAACACCATAATTACTTTCTTTCTCATGATTTCATGTATAAAGTATAAACCTAATAGCTGGGAAAAAATGCCTGATAAAATTTCTCTCATTTATAATTTGTCATCTGTTTTTGACAGCAAACTTTGGAAACTTAAACCAAAAATATATAGTGACATTTCATCATTAAGAGAAGGTAATAATTCAAACAACACAGAGCAGTGTTGGCATACAGTTCTGGCTCGAGGGACCTCAACAGTTGTCAGCATAGTAATTGTATTGGTGTTGACAGGCAAGTTTGGTTTCAGTGCTGTTTACAAGCAGGAACATAGTAAAACTCGCTTGACCTTCATACTGAGTAGTTTTATTTCAAATGTCATCTTGAACTTTTAGCTTTGTTATAAGTGAAACCACATAACATTGAATATCGTATTTTGCCAGCTTTAACGATAGAGTTTTTAATCCCAATATAAATAATTTCTGAGCACAGAAACCCTTTGAAGCAAGCAATCTCTTCTCTTTTCGTTCATAGCTCATTTTCAAGCTCATTTTCTGCTGTTTTTTTTTACTCCTGCATTAGTCATTTTGGAGATGAACCCAGCAGTGTTTTTTGAAGTCCCACTAAAGCCAACTGAGCACATGATATGCATCTATAATGAAGCAAAATGGCACATAATTTGATGTTGTTAGAAAAAACATGCAAATCTAAAATGCAGCCATGGGTGTACACTATCAGTGTGCTCCTTAGGGAAAGTGTTTTAGCAGCTTTGAGGCATGCATAATTCTTGAGAACTTCAGAAATAAAAAATTAACACATCATAACACACCAAGCCAGCTAATCTGTGTATTTGTAACATTACATTAATTTGAGTGACTATGTTTGGTATCATTTGTCTATTTTCCCCATTGTGGACCAGTCTCCATCTGTGTGGTATGGATACTGTCTTATACTGTGCATTACAATTACAATGTTTTCAGCGGGGACATAGCATTTATAATTGTTGAGGGTAAATTGAAGTTTTACTTTTAGAAAATTCTTCAGAAAGATTATCTTTACTTTTAAATATTCATGCTTTAATGTACCCCCTACACTTATATAATAGTTCCTACAATCCTGGTTTTGAAAAAATAGTCTTAGTCAAAATTAATTTAATTTTAAGCTTGAATTTTTTACCTTGGTTGACACCATATCTGAAGATCTAGGCCTTTGGTTGGGTAAACCGCCATGCATATAATTTCCTCTGCTATTGCCTTTGTTTGTTCATATATATATATATATATATATATATATATATATATATATATATATATATATATATATATATATATATGCAGTGGTGGATTTATGTATGGCCAACATGGGCAGCCATCCAGGGCAGCATCTATTTAATAAATATAGTGGTAGGAAAAAGCCCTTTGTGTATTACCTGCATTTGTGTATAAATTTGTCTTAAAAAATCTGGTTTGATATTCATCTAAGTTACAATAATGAACAAACACAGTCTGTTTTAACTTATAACACACAAATTATCGTATTTTTCTTGTAAATATTGAATACATAATTCAAACATTCACAGTATAGGTTGAAAAATGAGGTGAACCCCTATTCTAATGACGTCAACAAAAGCTAATTATAGTCAGGAGTTGGCAAACCTGGCATCCAGTTAATGAAACGAGATTGAGAGTGTAGGTTTGAGCTACTGAGTTTGTTATTCACAAGAAGCATCTGCTGACATGGACCTGACATGAATGGACACTGTTGGAGCCATTCTGTGTATTGGGATGGGGTGGTGCTGTGTTCTGCCACGAGCCGCTACTTAAGACCGGGGTTAATTAGTGCAGGTGTGGTGCACAGGGAGGTGCATGGTTTTTGACCGTGAGGCACGGCGTGTAATCATGGAGACTACCTTGATTTAACTTTATTATTTAAGAAATGTTTTATTTTTCGTTATGTTAATAAATGGATTGGCATATCCGACTTTAAGTTCAGACTTTTGAAAGTTTATTATTTTACTATTTTAAGCCACAAGGAAACAGCACGCCCGCAACACGCGTGCAAAACAACTTAAATGTGCGCCAACAATTAGTCAAAAACCATCTCTGTATGAGGAAAAGACTGATCAAGTTTAAACGACATGGTCCTTGTGCCATTCATGCACCTTGCTTCGACGGTGATCGGCTGAATGAAAACGCTGGCGCATTGGGCCAGTAGACCTACGGGCGCAGCGGTCCTCACATTGGACAGTGAGGCGGCCAGGAAGCAGTGATGACGGGTGGAGGTCGGTGACGGACGGCGGTGATCGGTAGAGGACATCGGAATCGAAGCGCTTTGTGCCTCACATTGGACAGTGAGGTGGTCTGGAAGCGGTGAGGACGGACGCTATAGACGACGGAGTTCGGTGAGCGGCCTCACATTGGACAGTGAGGTGGTCTGGACGCGGTGCAGGTGAAGATTTGACACTTTGACGCAGACACTACGTCGGACAGTGGAGGAAAGTTCTTTCGGACTTAGAACGAGTAAAACGAGGTAACGACAGTTAACACACACACACATAAGATGTATGACTTTTAAGAGCTGCAGTTATTAAAGTGTGAACAGCAAGAATGAAAAGAGAAAACAATACATTGACAACTGGTTTAAAGTAAACAAGGACTTGAAATAAGAGACATTTGGGTCAAGGGGTTTACACAAAACAATGTAAGTGTTTATGCTCTATTTCTGATTTCTTGTTTTCATGATATTTAAATGAAATGTTGGTTTTTGGTGTTTGAAAACAAAGTAAAATGGATGTAAATAATCAAGGTATCGAGGTAACACATGTGGTGTCTGCTGACTCTCAAAATGATAACGTGGAAGAAGCCTCTGTGAAAAAAAGGTCTATAAAACTAACAACAAAAGCACTGCTTTCTAAATTAAGTGACTTAGAGATGCTAAGAAAATCAAAATTAAGTAAAGCTGCCAACATCAAACAAACTGTTCAAGGTTTAATGCGTGAGTCTGGTTATGAAGCTGAAATAAAAAGTAGCTTCAGCAAATATCAATCCTTGATTAATGACGCAAAGGTTGCACATAACAATCTGCTTGAGTTGCTACCCGTAAAAGAAAAGGAAAAGCATGAAACCTGGTTCAAAGCAAAGCTTTTAAGTGTGAACGAATTTTTCCAGTGTGTGGAAAATTATTTTAAGAATACAAATAATGGTACTACTGAAGATGTTCACCTTGAGGATGATATAAAGCCAACGGATAGTGTATCAAATGTTGGAACATCATCATGTACTAAAAGCCGCACCAGTGAAAGATCAAGTCGATCAAGCAAAGCTGCATTTGAAGTTGCACGTGCACAAGCAGAAGCCAAGAGAGCTGCACTCCTGGCACGCGCAGCAGCGCTAAAAAAGAAACATGTATTGGAGCAGGAGGCGGAATCATTACGCAAAAGGATGGAACAAGTGGAAATGGATGCTGAGATTGAAGCCTCAGATGCAGAGTTGGCAGTACTGCAAGCATTTTCGGATCAGGATGGAATGGGATCCTATGTTGAGAAGCAAAGATCGAAAGAAATACCTGACATTCCTGATGCAAAGTTTGAGAAGTCTACAAGATTGACGAGAATTAAAGGCTTACCTGTTACAGTTGCAGGACCCACTGGAAATGTTGCACATGCAGTTGACGACAATTCTACACAACAAATTCTGCAAAGGCAAAATGAAATATCCGAGTTGCTCATACAACAACACAGAGCAAGCCAACTGCCACCAAGACAAATACCTGTTTTTGAAGGTGACCCACTGAAGTTCAAAATATTCATGCAAGCCTTTAGGCACTGTGTGGAGGAGAAAGCTGCATCTAAAGGTGATTGCACGTATTTTTGGAAAGGTATACCAGAGGGCCCACACGACCTTGTACAAAGCTGTTTACATATGGAAGCTGAGAAAGGCTTTGAAACCGCTAAAGCCCTCCTACAGGAACACTTTGGTAATGAAACCAAGATCACAGCAGCATATATGGAAAAGGTTCTCAACTGGCCTGTGGTGAAGGCTGAAAGTGTTTCGTTACTACAGGACTATGCATTATTTTTACGTGGATGCAATAATGCAATGTCAGATTTAGAGGACATGAAAGAGCTGGACATGTCTGCCAACCTCAAAATTGTTGTTTCAAAACTTCCTTTTAAATTGAGGGAAAAATTTAGAAGTTCTGCATGTGATATTCGGAGAGACACAACCGCAGACCAAACTTTAATGACGTGGTACACTTTGTGGAATATCAAGTCAAAATCTTGTCTGATCCTATCTTTGGTGATATTCAAACTACTGAAAGAGTTATGCATGTTAAAAGAGATGTGTATACAGCCAAGTCTAAATTGAAAAAAGACAACTTTGCTACAAACGTCTGCGCTGTTAGTAAAGTACAGCACAAGGACACACAAGAAGGTAAACGGAGGGACAACAACATCAGCATCAATTGTTTATTCTGTTTACAAGATCACAGTCTGGATGAATGTCTACGATTTGCCAAGAACAAACATCGTGAAAAGATCAACTTCTTAAAGGAAAAAGGAGTGTGCTTTGGGTGTCTCAACACTGGGCATTTGAGCAAAAATTGCGATAAGCGTAAAATCTGTGAAAAATGCAAAATGAGCCATCCAACAGCTTTACACATTCACGTCAAACAAGTGGACAAATCAATGAACACCAGCGATATCTACCCCAATGAACCTAAACCAGCCGTAAACCATACGCTTGTGTCAGCTCAGACATTTGGGAGCCAGACCGGGCCGGTAGCAATGGAACACTCTCCATCCTGCCAGTTCAGGTAAAAGCACAAAAAGGCAACAAGGTGATTCAGACCTATGCTTTTCTGGACAATGGCTCAACATCCACATTCTGCTCTGAAGCTCTTATGCGTAGGCTTAATCTCACTGGGACAAAGTCAAAAATATGTTTGTTAACGATGAGCCCAAAGACATCAGTGTCAACATACATTGTGAATGGACTTGAAATAGCTTGCCTTAATGGAACAAGGTACTACAGTCTTCCAAATGTTTACACACAGAAAACGATGCCAGTGGATACAGCAAACATCATCAAACAAGAGGACCTTAGACAGTGGCCTTACCTTAAACATGTTGAAATCCCTGAAATTGATGCTAACGTGGAGTTATTAATAGGTACTAATGCTTCAAAGTTGCTGGAACCATGGGAAATTGTGAATAGTCAAGGTGAGAGTCCCTTTGCTGTTAAAACCCTATTTTGGGCACTATGACAATGGCTGTCATCGTGTTGCTGTAAACAGATTATCTGTGGAATCACTTCAGCTGCTATTGGAGAAGCAGTATCAAAGTGACTTCAATGAAAAAAACATCGACGACAAAGAAGAAATGTCAAGACAGGAGGCAGGATTCATTAAAATAATGGAACAATCTGTAAACTTAAAGGACTGACATTACAGTTTAAAGCTGCCATTCAAAGCCCAGGAGGTAACTCTGCCAAACAATCGATGTATTGCTCAACAGCGCCTCATTGGACTAAGAAGGAAAATGGAAAGAAATGAGAAGTTCCACCAAGAATACACAAGCGTTCTTGAGAATGTCATCAGCAGTGGCTATGCAGAAAGGGTACCACAGGATGAATTGCGTTGTGGAGAAGATAACCTGTTCTATATTCCTCATCATGGAGTGTATCACCCACGCAAAGGCAAGTTGCGAGTTGTCTTCGACTCATGGAGCTAAGTTTAAAGGAACTTCTTTGAACGAACAGCTTCTACAGGGTCCGAACCTCACAAGTTCCTTAATAGGGGTACTTCTACGATTCAGACAAGAACCAGTTGCTTTTATGTCTGATGTGAAGTCTATGTTCTATCAAGTCAAAGTGGCTGAGGAAGACAAAGACTTTCTAAGGTTCCTGTGGTGGCCTAATGGAGATCTGTTCAAGCCAGTTGAAGAGTACAGAATGACTGTACACATCTTTGGAGCAGTGTCATCGCCTAGTTGTGCATGTTATGCTTTAAGGAAGACTGCAGACGACAATCGGGACAGTTATTCGGATGAAGTGATTGACACAGTTCATCGAAATTTCTACGTGGACGACTGTCTGAAAAGCTCCCCATCTGTGCAGAAAGCGGTACAGATTGTCCATGACCTGGCTGACCTTTGCCAAAAAGGAGGCTTTCATCTTACACAATGGATCAGTAACAGTCGCAAAGTCCTTCAAACAATTCCTGAGAAGGAACACTCTAAAAATGTGAGTGAACTCAATTTGGACATAGACCAACTCCCGGTGGAAAGGGCACTGGGGCTGCATTGGTGTATGGAAAACGACAACTTTAACTTTCGTATGAACTGCAAAGAACGGATGCATACACGACGAGGGATTCTATCAGTCGTTAGTTCAGTGTACGATCCCTTAGGGTACCTTGCGCCAGTCCTTCTTCCAGCCAAGCACATTTTACAAGAGTTGTGCAGAAGGAACTATGGCTGGGATGAAGAAATTCCACAAGCCCTAAAACAACAATGGTTAAATTGGTTGATTGACCTGAAAGAGATCTCAGAGTTCAAAGTGAGTAGGTGCTTGAAACCACACGACTTTGGAACACCAGTCCATGCCCAGTTGCACCACTTTGCTGATGCCAGCGAAAGGGGTTATGGCACGGTAACATACCTGAGGTTACAGAACAAATCAGGTCATATACATGTTTCCTTTCTTCTTGGAAAGGCCAGAGTAGCATCTCTTAAACCAATAACCATCCCTCGTTTGGAACTCACTGCTGCCGTTTTGGCTGTTCGTGTGGACAAGATGGTAAAATCAGAGTTGCAGCTTTCTTTGCCAGGATCCTGTTTCTGGACTGATAGTAGTACAGTCTTGAAGTACATCAGCAATGAAAACAAAAGATTTCGAACATTTGTGGCCAACAGAATAGCCATCATTAGGGAAGCTTCAGACCCAACACAGTGGCGGTATGTTCACACAAAACAAAATCCTGCAGATGACGCATCTAGAGGACTAACAGTCCACAAGCTTCTGAACAGCAAAACGTGGTTATCAGGTCCAGAATTCCTGTGGAAAGCAAGAGAAACATGGATACAGTAGAACAGTCAATGTAAAAGTGAACAAACACACCAAAGAGGGGTTTATTTGTTTGTTTTTATTGCAAGATGTTTTTTGTTGTATTAATGTCTCCATACATGTATATGTTTATAATTGTTATGTCTTGTAGTGCCATAAACAATTAGGGGCCGGTTGTGTTGGAGCCATTCTGTGTATTGGGATGGGGTGGTGCTGTGTTCTGCCACGAGCCGCTACTTAAGACCGGGGTTAATTAGTGCAGGTGTGGTGCACAGGGAGGTGCATGGTTTTTGACCGTGAGGCACGGCGTGTAATCATGGAGACTATCTTGATTTAACTTTATTATTTAAGAAATGTTTTATTTTTCGTTATGTTAATAAATGGATTGGCATATCCGACTTTAAGTTCAGACTTTTGAAAGTTTATTATTTTACTATTTTAAGCCACAAGGAAACAGCACACCCGCAACACGCGTGCAAAACAACTTAAATGTGCGCCAACAGACACCACCTTCCAACATGAAAACATCTAAACAGTGAAGTACGCTGGAGGGAGCATCATGATTTTGGGCAGCTTTGCTGCTTTAGGGCCTGGACCGCTTGCCATCATCAAGGGAAAAATGCATTCCCAAGATATGAAGATATCCTACAGGATAATGTCAGGGTGGCTGAACACCAGACATCCTAAAAATATGGCTGAGCTGAAGCAGTTCTGTTAAGAAGGATGGACAAAAATTCCTTCTGAACAGCAGCTACCGGAAACGCATGGTTGTTATTGATGCCAAAGGAGGATCGACCAGTTATTAAATCCAAGGGATCCCTTACTTTTTCCAAAGCAATTCAAATTAAATAATAATTTAATAAATTAAATAAATAAATTAAAATATTATAATTGTGTGTTGTTAGCTTATTGTTAGCACATCATTATACTTGTGACTTTGATGGAGAGATCACATTTTATGACCAATTAATGTAGAAAACCAGCTAATTCCAAAGGGTTCACATACTTTTTCTTGCCACTGTTGTTCCATCATTTTCAGTCTTTCCTATGAGTGTTGCAACTCTTTCATCGAGAGCCAAATCCAAAACTTCATGATTGTGAGTTTTCACTGTCATTTTCCTCCAAATCTGATTGGTGGCCTTCAGCATAGAAGACTTGTCTTTGAAAGCCTGCTGTGCCTTATAGTCACCTCTGTCATCGTTTAGAGGCATTAACCATGCCCATAGCTCTGACCCAGGACTGTGTTCTCTCTCTCACAGGCCTGCACTGTGGTTTTTCTTTTCCAAGATGCACCTTGAGGTTGGTGATGAACTATATGGTTCTCAAAAACCTCAAAGTATATTTTTCCCCCTTTTCATTTCAAATTCCTTTCAGAAGACTGTCAAATGAAAGAAGTTGAATCACAACTCTGGCATTTAAATAACTGCCTTTTCCTGAGCTGTAAAGAGCATCCATCACAGTGCTCAGCAGATGTTTCAATTCTGAGAAAGCTTTCAACATTGTTTTCTGTTGTATCTTTATGTATTTACCCAAACAATTTTATATCAGATAACTGGAACGCAGCTTTATGAATTTTGTATGTAGCATAATGGGATTTTTTTTTTTTTTTTTTTTTTTTTTTATTCAACCCAGTTTTTCGTCTGGTGTCATTGTTTTGTCTCTTGTAAATAAATCTATATCACTATGTTTTATGCAGTTTCACTGAGAAAGAAACTGGGTCATCCTATGTGATGCTGTTAGTGGCAAAATTATCTGGACTGTTTTGTAATATATACAGATAATCAGATAATTCCAAACACAGCACTACCCTAAACATACTGTCTGCAACAATAATTAGTGTTTAATAGTCATTATCAAAAACATGCTTGCAGAATGGGAAAATTGTGAGCTTGTAAGTTTTAGTGAAACTTTGCTAGCAGGAAGCTTAATTGGTCACAACATCTGCCAACATGTTGTTAGCAATTAATCTCCCTGCACCACACCATGGAATAAACACACTCTCTCTCACACACACACACACACACACACACACACACACACACTTCAACTTTCCTGTTTCTGCTAAAAGATTTTCACTGGAAATGAAATTTTATACTGTTTTACTCTGGCCACACATTCTGCTATACTCAATTTAGTCAAGACCATCATTGTGTGTTTGTAAAAATTGTGCCTGTCTGAATAAAACACTGCTTAAGCGCCTTTTCTATGCCCTCTTATTACCCATTTACACATGACAATATGGGATTCATAGGTAACATTTTAATAATTTGCCATGTTTTAACTTTTTAGTTCCTAGCCAAATGGAAGGTTTAGCAGCTTAATGCAAAACCATATGGATGATATAAAATTATATATATATTAAAAAAAAGTTTCAAACATTGTTACGCTAAGTTGCATATTTAATTTAACGAGTGGTGTCCAGTTACAGTATCAGAAATTAAAAAGGCCTATTTTGCATTTTTAATAAAAAATGTTGGCAGTCTGATATAAGAAAAAGTGTGTCAAGGAGATTTTAGAGGGGAGAGGTGGGGTTGGCAATTATTTGGCACATATAAATTGAAGGCAGAGTACATTGGGTTATGAGACGATCATGTGATCATAGCCTCAAGTTACAGTAAGCCAGTTATTTTTTTTTTGTGTAAATACGTGCACTGCAAGCTCTACATATGACCATTTACACTTGCATGGGACCTTTTCTACCTTCTTGTATTTTTGTTCGCTGTTAACTCTTAATGAACAGGACCATCTGGAAGCTTAATGACAGAAGCAGAAGGCCTCTTGACAAAAAATTTGTCTTCCCAGACATATTGCAGGAATAAATCTGACTGACAGTGGTGATTAAGGCATTGATTCATTAAATGCCAGGTGGTCATCTTTTAGAGAGTTTTTGGTTCTTTTGTTTCAAGATACAGTATACTATCATTTTATTTATATTATCTTGTTTGACCTGGGATGTTGCTCATGTCTTACTTTTTTTGGTTGGCAGTGTTGACCAGTTTCAGTGACGTCACTTTTTCCCCACAGCCGTCCTATTTGTGACCATCAGCTGGAGAAAGTAATGGTGGTCAATGGAAATTAACCCTTAAAGAAAATATCAAGAAAAACATCAAAAATAGCTTTTAATCTATGCCAAATCACAGAAAAGGTGTATATACAGTGCATCCGGAAAGTTATTCACAGCGCTTCACTTTTCCACATTTTGTTATGTTTCCACATTACATGTTTGTTATGACAACGTGAAAGAATTTTGTTTGAAATCTTTACAAATTTATAAAAAAAAAAAAAAAACACATGTACATAAGTATTCACAGCCTTTGCTCAATACTTTGTTGAAGCACCTTTGGCACCAATTACAGCCTCGAGTATTTTTGTGTATGATGCTACAAGCACATCTATTTTTGGGCAGTTTCTCAGATTCTTCTTTGCAGGATCTCTCAAGCTCCATCAGGTTGGATGGGGAGCGTCTGTGCACAGCCATTTTCAGATCTCTCCAGAGATGTTCAGTCGGGTTCAAGTCTGGGCTCTGGCTAGGAACTCAAGGACATTCACAGAGTTGTCCCATAGCCACTCCTTTGTTATCTTGGCTGTGTGCTTAGGGTCATTGTCCTGTTGGAAGATGAACCTTCGCCCCAGATCCAGATCACTCTGGAGCATGTTTTCATCAAGGATGTCTCTGTACATTGCTGCATTTATCTTTCTCTCGATCCTGACTAGTCTCCCAGTTCCTGCCGCTGAAAAACATCCCCAAAGCATGATGCTGCCACCACCATGCTTCACTGTAGGGATGGTATTGGCCAGGTGATGAGGTTTCCTCCAGACATGACGCTTGCCATTCAGGCCAAAGAGATCAATCTTTGTTTCATCAGACCAGAGAATTTTGTTTCTCATGGTCTGAGAGTCCTTCTGGTGCCTTTTGGCAAACCCCTGATGGGATGTCATGTGCCTTTTACTGAGGAGTGGCTTCCGTCTGGCCACTCTACCATACAGGCCTGATTGGTGGAGTGCTGTATAGATGGTTGTTCTTCTCACTCCACAGAGAAATTCTGGAGCTCTGTCAGAGTGACCATCAGATTCTTGGTCACCTGCCTGACTAAGGCCTTTCTCCCCGATCGCTCAGTTTGGCCAGGCGGCCAGCTCTAGGAAGAGTCCTGGTGGTTCCAAACTTCTTCCATTTACGGATGATGGAGGCCACTGTGCTCATTGGGACCTTCAATGCTGCAGACATTTTTCTGTACCCTTCCCCAGATCTGTGCCTCGATACAATCCTGTCTCGGAGGTCTACAGACAATTCCTTGGACTTCATGACTTGGTTTGTGCTCTGACATGCACTGTTAACTGTGGGACCTTATATAGACAGGAGTATGCCTTTCCAAATCATGTCCAATCAACTAAATGTACCACAAGTGGACTCCAATCAAGTTGTTGAAACATCTCAAGGATGATCAGTGGAAACAGGATGCACCTGAGCTCAATTTTGAGTGTCATGGCAAAGGCTGTGAATACTTATGTACATGTGATTTGACATCGTTTTTTATTTTTAATAAATTTGCAAAGATTTCAAACAAACTTCTTTTAAGTTGTCATTATGGTGTATTGTTTGTAGAATTTTGAGGAAAATATTGAATATACAGGTGCTGGTCAAATAATTAGATTATCATCAAAAAGTTGATTTATTTCAGTAATTCCATTCAAAAAGTGAAACTTGTATAATGTATACATTCATTACACATAGACTGATATATTTCAAATGTTTATTTCATTTAATTGTGACGATTAAAACTGACAACTAATGAAAATCCCAAATTCAGTGTCTCCGAAAATTAGAATATTACTTAAGACCAATACAAAAAAAGGATTTTTAGAAATATTGGCCAACTGAAAATTATGAACATGAAAAGTATGAGCATGTACAGAACTCAATACTTAGTTGGGGCTCCTTTTGCCTGAATTACTGCAGCAATGCGGCGTGGCATGGAGTCGATCAGTCTGTGGCACTGCTTGGGTGTTATGAGAGCCCAGGTTGCTCTGATAGTGGCCTTCAGCTCTTCTGCATTGTTGGATCTGGCGTATCGCATTTTCCTCTTCACAATACCCCATAGAGTTTCTATAGGGTTAAGGTCAGGCGAGTTTGCTGGCCATTTAAGAACAGGGATACCATGGTCCTTAAACCAGGTACTGGTAGCTTTGACACTGTGTGCAGGTGCCAAGTCCTGTTGGAAAATGAAATCTGCATCTCCATAAAGTTGGTCAGCAGCAGGAAGCATGAAGAGCTCTAAAACTTCCTGGTAGACGGCTGCGTTGACCTTGGACCTCAGAAAACACAGTGGACCAACACCAGCAGATGACATGGCACCCCAAACCATCACTGACTGTGGAAACTTTACACTGGACTTCAGGCAACCTGGATTCTGTGCCTCTCCTCTCTTCCTCCAGACTCTGGGAACTTGATTTCCAAAGGAAATGCAAAATTTTCTTTCATCAAAGAACATAACTTTGGACCACTCAGCAGCAGTCCAGTCCTTTTTGTCTTTAGCCCAGGCGAGACGCTTCTGACGCTGTGTCTTGTTCAAGAGTGGCTTGACACAAGGAATGCGACTGCTGAAACCCATGTCTTGCATACATCTGTGCGTGGTGGTTCTTGAAGCACTGACTCCAGCTGCAGTCCACTCTTTTTGAATCTCCCCCACATTTTTGAATGGGTTTTGTTTCACAATCCTCTCCAGGGTGCGGTTATCCCTATTGCTTGTACACTTTTTTCTACCACATCTTTTCCTTCCCTTCGCCTCTCTATTAATATGCTTGGACACAGAGCTCTGTGAACAGCCAGCCTCTTTAGCAATGACCTTTTATGTCTTGCCCTCCTTGTGCAAGGTGTCAATGGTCGTCTTTTGGACAGCTGTCAAGTCAGCAGTCTTCCCCATGATTGTGTAGCCTACAGAACTAGACTGAGAGACCATTTAAAGGCCTTTGCAGGTGTTTTGAGTTAATTAGCTGTTTAGAGTGTGGCACCCGGTGTCTTCAATATTGAACCTTTTCACAATATTCTAATTTTCTGAGATACTGATTTTGGGGGTTTTCATTAGTTCTCAGTTATAATCATCAAAATTAAAAGGAATGAACACTTGAAATATATCAGTCTGTGTGGAATGAATGTATACATTATCCAAGTTTCACTTTTTGAATGGAATTACTGAAATAAATCAACTTTTTGATGATATTCTAATTATATGACCAGCACCTGTAATCCATTTTGGAATAAGGCTGTTACATAACAAAATGTGGAAAAAGTGAAGCGCTGTGAATACTTTCCGGATGCACTGTAGGTCTCTGTTCAGTGCAAATATTGTCAAATTTGACATTCACGGACTTTATAATATATTGTTTCCACAATTTACCTCTGTACGCAGGCGAATATGATGTATGACCGGTGAGTGTACATGTACATTGTATCACCGTAGACATCGCTCATTCAGAGGTCGCATGTTTTCGTGTTGTTTTCTGCTCTGATTTTGACAGAATATTACAAAATGTCTGTGAGGATCCCATCTGTATGAATGAAAGTAAAAGCTACTTTTAACTCATGAAGAATACACAGAAAGCAACCGAGGCATATCAATGAAAATGAGAAATACATTTACATTATAGTCTGGTGGTGTGAATAAAGCCTGTTCTTTTTAATCTTATGATGTGTTGTTTATTGAATAGATTTAGTATAAACACATTAAATATGTATGTGGCAGCGGGGGCGTGGTCAAGCGCCCGTCCGGGAGAGAGAAGCGGTAAGGGCGCTCACACCTGGGCCAAATTATGTCTAACACCTGTCTCTAATTGCAGTAGAGTGAGGAGAGCGGTTAAAATGCCAGCAGCCACAGAGGAGGGGAGAGTGACCGACAAGCAGACCCAGTGTTTTGCCATTTATATGTAGTGTCTGTAAAATAGTGTGGAAAGAAGATAATTAAAGCTTACCGTATCCTGAAGACCTGTTTCCTGTTGTCCTTGCAGAGAGAGAGAGTTTTACACTGGTGCCGAAACCCGGGAACAAAGATTATTAGGAACACCTGTCTTCCAAGGATGGAACAGAATCGCCCCGTAGAGTCCTCCCAGCTGGCGGAAGTCCTCCAGTCCCTCGCTACACTCCATCAGAGCCACCAACAATCCCTGCTTGAGCTCCGCAAGACCAGGATCGCCGCTTTGAAATCATGCGGGCTCAAGCAGAGGACCGCACGCCATCCGAGCCTCCTCAGCCAGGAGGCCGCTCCAGCCGCAGCCGCGACCCCGACACCAGCGCCACATTGCCCCCACCGCGCTACAGAAGATGGGGCCGGCGGATCTACCCAGAGGCGTTCATAGACCTCTTCGAGAGAACGGCGGAAATTTGGGGTGGAACTTTAGACCAGTGGGCGCCCGCTTAGTCCCTCTCCTGTCCGGGAAGCACAGCTCGCGGCACAACAACTGCCGGCAACAAGCCTCCTGGCCTACCACGACCTGAGAAAAGCCATCCTGCAACGGGTTGGTCGGAGCCCGGAGGAAAGTCGCCAGCTCTTCCGGCCCTGAAGCTCGAAAAGTCCGACCGCCCGCTTATGCTCGGCTCAGCTGCTCGCGTGATGCCTGTCGGAGGTGGCTGCTCTCGAGGGACCGCGGCGCCGAGGAACTAATCGACCAGGTGGTACTGGAGCAGTTTGTTCAACGCCTGCCCCGAAGACGGCCGAGTGGGTCCAGTGCCACCGCCCGGCGCCGCTGGAGGAAGCCGTCCAACTCGCTGGAGGACCACATGGCGGCGATTCCTAGGGCGGATGAGCCTCTCTGTCTGTCTCCCCTTCCCCTGTGTCTTCCCCTGTTTTTTTCCCTCCCCTCTTCCCTCTCGCTCTGCTCTCTCCCCAGGGTCCGTTCCTGCCCCGCAGGCGCTGAGCGCTTGCGCTCCAGCTCCCCGGCCTTGGGAACACCCGCCAAGCCCTTCCCCATCCTTCAGCCGCCTCCTCCTCAGGTGGGGGCACCCGCCAGCACGGGTGCGGCCGCAGCGCCTGGGCCGGTCTGCTGGAGGTGCGGAGACCGACCACTTCCGGGATCAGTGTCCGCTGATGGAAATAGGGGCAGTGGTACGGGTCTCCGATGTTCCACAGACTGCCCCCGATCGGGTTGGAGCGCACCGGATTCCGTAAGAATCTAGGGTACATACCAAGCTTTGTTGGATACCAGCTGTAACCAGACCACCATCCACCAACGCTTGGTTCAACCCGGGCTTTGGGCTCAGCTAAACTGGTGAGGGTAGGTGGTGCACGGGATATTCACAAATATCCCGTGGTGACTCTGGCGATCAAATTCAGGGAGAAAAACATAGTGTAGAGGCAGCTGTTAGTCCCTCACTCACCCATCCGCTAATTTTGGGGACGGATTGGCCGAATTTTAGAAAGTTATTGGAGGGAGTTTGTGCGGATGGGTCCTGCGTGAAAGTGAAGGGGTGTGTGATGTGCGATGCTTTGGCGGGGAGGCGGAGCCAGGGCCGCCCTCTGCTGCTCCGAAGTGACGTGGAAGGGGCGAGGTGGACGCTCTCCTCTCCGGAATTCCCGGAGGGGACTTTCCTTGGAGCAGTCGCGGATGATACCCTTAAGCACGCTTTGACCAAGTGAGAGTAATCGATGGTCAACAACTCCGCCGGGTGTCGCCGCCTCATATCCGTATTTTTCGCTGATCAATGATCGCTATACAGGGTGACGAGGACGCTCCAAACAAAGGAGGAAGTAACACAATTATTGATTCCACGGAGCCGCCGGGAAATGGTTTTCCAGGCGGCTCACTATAATCCTATGGCCGGTCACCTAGGGGAACGGAAAACACTTCTCCGCCTAATAGCCCGCTTCTATTGGCCGGGCATTGGCGGTGACGCCCGCGAGGTGGTGTGCGGCGTGCCATGAATGTCAGCTGGTAAACCCACCGCCACCCCAAAAGCGCCATTGCGCTCTCTACCATTAATCGAGGTCCCCTTCGAAAGAATTGGGATGGACCTCGCCGGGCCATTAGAACAGTCAGCACGCTGACATCGCTTCGTGTTAGTCCTAGTGGATTACGCGACGCGGTATCCGAAGCAGTGCCTCTGAGCAACATCTCCGCGACGCAGTGTTGCAGGGGCACTCTTCAAGATAATCTCCCGGTGGGGATTCCGAAAGAAATCCTCACCGATCAAGGCACAACTTTTATGTCACGTAACACTTCACGATCTTTACGAGCTCTTGGGCATCAAATCGATTCAAGACTAGCGCTACCATCCTCAGACAGATGGCCTAGTGGAACGGTTTAATAAAACGCCAAGAACATGATTCGTAAATTCGCATACACGATGACGCTTAGAAATTGGGATAAGTGGCTAGACCCCTGTTGTTTGCGGCACGAGAGGTCCCGCAAGCCTCCACCGGTTCTCCCCGCTTGAGCTGCTGCACGGGCGACGCTCGCGGTGTCCTTGACGCCATCCGCTAAGCATGGGAGGAGGGACCTTCTAACAGTAAAAATGAAATTCAATTCGTTCTTGATCTTAGAGCAAAACTCCACACACTGGGGCTTACTAACACAGGAGAATTTGCTCCAAGCTCAAGAACGCCAACGCCGGCTGTATGACAGGGGTGCTAGGCTACGGAATTTGCACCGGAGACAAGGTACTCAGATACTCCCAACATCGAGCTCTAAATTACTCGCTAAGTGGCAAGGACCCTTTGAGGTCACACGACGACAGTGGGGGATCTCGATTATGAGGTTGTAACGCATCGATAGAGGGGCGCGGCCAAATTTATCACCTCAACCTCCTGAAATTATGGAGGGAGGAGGCGGCCTCTGTGACGCTGGCCACGGTAGTTCCGAGAGGGCGGAGCTCGGACCGAGATAAACAAAGACTACAATCTCAACACTCCGTCACTTGTGGAGACCAACTCTCACCGCGGCAGCTCACAGAGGTTTCTGAGTTACAAAAGGAGTTTGCGGATCGTGTTTTCCTCTCCCGGCCGCATAAACCTCATACAGCACCACATCGAGACCGAGCCGGGCGCTGTGGTGCGTTGTCGCCTCTATCGCTACTCCAACATAGAAAGAAAATCGCTCGGAAGAATTAGATGCAATGCTTGATATGGGCGTAATAGAGGAATCCCACAGTGATTGGTCCAGCCCGGTTGTTCTTGTTCCCAAGAGTGATGGGTCGGTTCGGTTCTGTGTGGATTACAGAAAAGTCAACGCTGTGTCTAAATTTGACGCTGCACTCAATGCCCCGTGTTGATGAACTGCTCGATCGGTTAGGTACTGCTCGATTTTACTCGACCCTGGATTTAACAAAGGGCTATTGGCAGATCCCCTTGACACCAATGTCCCGCGAGAAAACAGCCTTCACCACGCCGCTTGGATTACACCAATTTGTGACGCTCCTTTCGGTTTGTTTGGGGCACCAGCCACGCTCCAGCTACTCATGGATCGGATCCTCAGACCGCGATACCGCTGACGCCGCTGCCTATTTAGACGACATTATCATCTATAGCAATGATTGGCAGCGGCACATGCAACATCTGAGGGCCGCCCTGAGATCGCTAGCGGCGGGCGGGCTCACAGCAAACCCTAAGAAGTGCTGCTGGGCGGTGGAGGTACGGTATCTGGGGTTCCACTTGGGTCATGGCCAGGTGCGCCCCCAAATTGATAAGACCACGGGCGACTAGTGACTTGCCCTAGACCTAAGACCAAAAAGGGGGTGAGGCAGTTCCTGGGGCTGGCTGGCTATTACAGAAGATTTGTGCCTAATTATTCAGACGCCACCAGCCCGCTGACTGACCTCACTAAAAAGGGGGCTCCAGATCCGTCCAATGGTCGGAGCAGTGCCAACAGGCGCTACGCAGATTAAAGCTGCACTTTGTGGGGGCCGCTTTGCATGCACCTGACTTTTCTCTCCTTTTCTATTGCAGACGGACGCTTCAGACAGAGGGCTGGGGACCGCACTCGCAGCTGGTGGAGGGGAGGAGCCCGGTGCTGTACATTAGCCGGAAGCTCTCCTTAAGGGAGACTAAGTACAGCACCGTGGAAAAGGAGTGTCTGGCCATCAAGTGGGCGGTCCTCACCCTCCGATACTACCTGCTGGGGCGGGCCTTCACCCTCTGTTCGATCATGCCCCACTCCAGTGGCTCCACCGCGATGAAGGATACTAACGCCCGGATCACCCGCTGGTATCTGGCTCTCCAGCCTTTTAAGTTCAAGGTGGTCCACAGACCGGGGTGCAGATGGCTGCCACGACTTCCTCTCCAGAAATGGGGAGTGGTAGGCAGGTCGGATGACGCCTCAGCCTGAGTCGGGCGGTGGGGGTATGTGGCAGCGGGGCGTGGTCAAGCTCCGTCCGGGAGAGAGAAGCGTAAGGGCGCCACACCTGGGCCAAATTATGTCTAACACCTGTCTCTAATTGCAGTAGAGTGAGGAGAGCTGTTAAAATGCCAGCAGCCACAGAGGAGGGAGAGTGACCGACAAGCAGACCCAGTGTTTTGCCATTTATATGTAGTGTCTGTAAAATAGTGTGGAAAGAAGATAATTAAAGCTTACCGTATCCTGAAGACCTGTTTCCTGTTGTCCTTGCAGAGAGAGAGAGTTTTACAATGTAGGACTGTATATTGACATTTATAGTACTTTTTTATTTATTACAATGTGTTTTATGCATTTACAGTTTAATTGTATCCAAATCGTTGATGTTCTAAATATAATTTACTTATATAAAGATAACTGATTGTAACCCGCACAAGAAGAGACAGTCACAATGTAAAAGAAAACTGCTTTTATTAAAGAGCAGGCAAAAGTACAAAAGGGCAAATCCAGAGAAGAGTAGTAATGGGGAGCGATAGGTCGAAGCCGGGGAATCAGGATATGGCAAAGGGGCGAATCTACAGAAGAGTGGTCGAGCAAAGCGTAAGGTCGAAGCCGGGGAAATCAGAATCAGTATAACAGGTAATAGAATAAGACAAGCTAGTTGAATAGACAGGGGAGCTAGGGGAACACTAGAGCTGGCAAGGCTGAAGGGTAAACTAAACAATAACCAACAAGAGTGAAACGAAAGGGTTGTGATATATATAGGGGAAAAACGAGCGGTGCAGGTGAAACGAATAACCTAGTGATTGGGACGAGTGCGGGTGAAACTAATACTCTGGTGATTGGGAGCGAGCGTGAGAGCCCGAGGGGGGTGATTGGGAGCGAGCGTGTGAGCTCGAGGAAGCGGAGCGAACTAGAGGAGCGGGGTTCGTTACATTGATACAGGTATGTCTGAATGAATGAGCAAATATCCACATCTGTTTTTATCTGTGCTCTCTCCATTCATCGCTGGTTAACCTTGGAGAAATGAAAGTGCTAAATAAAAGATACATTTTTATTGAAAGAAAAATAACATTTTGGCTCTGGCAACAGTATTAATTCATCAAGATTTATAAATAGAAACAAAAGTGTAGCCGACTTTTGTCACTTCCCACAGCGCAGCATATTGAAAGTGTATGGAATTTTGGTTAAAAACATGGCAGCGGGGCAAAACCGTGACGTCATATGAAATAGGTCAGTACAAGATTTCATTTGTTTTCTTGTCTTTGAGCCATTCTGAGTTGCATGTAATGCATGATAAAGACTGAGAGTCATGTAACCTTTGCCATGATCTAATTGCAGTCCTTGTGAGGCAATGTTCTGGTTAAGGTTTGTTCTAAACTCCTATCCCAAAGTATTAAACTTCTTCAATTATTTCAGCCCAAACCACTTCATATTCAGACTGCAGATATTACAGTCATTAATGTGAAATCCATATCGGTTTTAGTAAACTTTATACTTTTATAAGACTTTATAAGAAATGTATTATTAAAGTTTGAAAATCTCCCATTGTCTTGAATTCAAAAAGTTCAGCATTCAAAATGTAACCAACAGTTATTGCATCACTGTAATTCTTGCATAATGAAAGACTAAGTTCAGGCATGAAACTCTGAATGGCGCAAGCTGATGTTGCTCACATGTTATGTGTCAAGTGAGTCGGCTCACATGGTGTAAGCTGATAGGTCCTTTGATGTTTAATCAGGTAGCCAATCAACTTGCGTACTCCCTTATAGCCTAATTTGCTCAGTTTAATAGTAAGCCAGTGTTACTGCACCACGCTGCGAGTTTTCTCTGAACTCTCCACCTCCCCTGCTGCACATGTCTAGATCTGCTACACGGGGATTGTATTTATTTGTAATTTTGCAGAAGCTGTGTATATGCCTCTGATGTCACAGAATACAATCTATTCTTTACATACAGTTTTGGACACATTTATGAGTTTGTAACAAGTGCCGCTGTACATGTGTATTTCCCCATCAATCCGCTTTCCTGCCTCTAGTCTGGCAAATCGGATGGACAAATCCCACAGTGTATGTGCATGTCCAAATAACAATCACATGCTTGACCCCATTTTTAACACTTGCCCCACTAACAAAACAATAAAAAATAAAAAAATACTCAGTCTGGTGTTGAGATCAGAAGTAGGCCTCTCTGTTCTCCCTATCTGTGCTGTGAATCAGTGTTAAGCTTTTCATCAGTCTGGCTGTGCTGTTCAGAAGGAGATCTCTACTGTCAATACCACCCCCCACCCCCACCCCTGTCTCTGCTGCATGCCTGCCTCTAATATACACAAATATATTCCCCTGCAAAGCCCTGCAGTACCAACATGTCCTAGAGAAGAAGGCAAGGCAAGCCAAGATGGAAAAACAGTGCACAAACATGCACACATGCACACATGCACTTGCTTACACACACAAACACAGTGATAGACAGTATTTGCAAATGTCAAAAGAGATTACAGTTGACAAAAAGAGGTTGGTAATGCTTAAAAATAATGGCACGATTTAAAAAACAAACAAACAAAGCAATAGACCTACACAAACAGAGATATGATGTGAACACAATTTTAGCATTAAATAATGATGACAGCATTTATTAATCTTGGTAAATGTTCATTTCTACACATTTTAATAATTATTTAATTTAAAAGTTGTATACATTCACATTAGTCAAGGCATAATGAACTAACATGAACTAACAATGAGGAAAGTATAGTATATTTAACACGTTAATTTCTGTGATTAATAGTTTACTTTTTAACATGTTAAAAAAAAATTATGCAATTAATGCATTAAGCATTTTTTTTTCTCTCCAAGCCTTGACATTTCAAAAATTTTTGTCTCCTTCTTATATGGCTAAAATTGGCATATATACATTTCTAAAAAGTTAGACTCCAATGCATATCCTAGCACAGAAACTGAGGTAACGCTTTAGATTACAGTCTGCACTTTACAGTGTAAGTACACCAAATTTACAGCATACCTTTTTGTAATAATTTTTTACCTATAAATTACTTACATGTAAGTATAAGGGAACAATATGCAAAGTTTGGGGAATAATGGGGTAAAAATACCACTTTAAATTACAGCCTGCAGATTTTGTACTTACTCTGTAACTACATGAAACGATGAGGTATATTTGCCAGTAATTAAATTATAAATAAAAGCAATAATAAATTGCTAATAATAGCAATTAATAATAATAATACATTTAAGTTTTACTTGCCTTGAAACATGGCAAACTAAGTCAGATGCACTTTGCTCTCAAAACAACATATAAATTATAGGCTACTGTATATATGCAGTAAGATGCAAGTGTTGGGTTGTATCATGTTATGTTTGTATATTATTTCCTGGGAATAGCTGGAAAGAGGTAAGCTTGTTTTCCAATGCATTGCACCTTGATGGACTGCAATGCCATTCAAACAGAATAGCAGAACAAGTTATTTGGTGCATGTAACTCACTTTCATTAGGTAAGTAGCCTTGATTTAAATTTCTAAATAAAATCATATAGCAAAAACCTCCATCATGTATCCTGTAATAATAGAATACCCCGTAGTTAAAAAAAATACTTACCGGTAGTCCTATATGTATAATATAAGACATATAATTAAAAAAGGAATACAGTGTATGTTCTTTCTAAATTGCTCCCAAACGATTGTAATGATGAAAAATACTTCAATTTCAGCTATAAAGCAGCTCAAGATGGTAATTTCAGCTCAATTCAGTTCAAGTTTTGTGTTCTCATCTGATAGTGTCAATACAGTTAGTTCGATAATATTTTCTGTATATTAATAGTCATTTAAGCCCCCAATGAGCAAGCTAAAGGCCACAATGGCAAGGAACCAAAACTCCATCAGATGACAGTAGTGAAGAAAAAAAACCTGTAATAATACAGTACATACCCCGTAGTAGCCTACAATAGTATAAGGTCATATACCACATAATATTAGAATAGTTACCCCTTAGTTATAAAATACTTAAAATATAAATTATTTGTAATTTTCCAGGTTTTACCCCATTATTCCACAAATTTTGCATATTGATTCCTTATACCTACAAGTACATACTGTGTAGTTCACTGTTAATACAAAAAGGTATGCTGTAAATTCGGTGTACTTGCACTGTAAATTGCGGGTTGTAATCTAAAGCATTACCAAAACTGATTGTGTGGAGCAATGCACGCTTATTCATTACGCAAAGCGCATAATAAACACAGGAGCGGATTTACTGTTTGTAGAATGTAGACTTCACCTGCAAACAGTGAGCCAGGTGTGGGACAGATAAGCGCAAGCTTTATATCCCATTTATACATTTCTTTGTCTGTATGTTAATGAGGGGGCGTGTTTTCTTTTTCAGTCATAACAATCAAGCTCAGAGTGCTAAAGAGTGAAGCTTGGAGGCCACACTGTCTTTTGTTTGACACACTTAAATGCAATTCTACAGATTTAAAATATATCCACATATAGGTATGGATGTGCATTTAGAAATTATAAAATATACCTGTGAACAGAGCGAGTCAAATAGGGAATGAATGATCTCTTTTGAATGAAAGACATAGAGGTGAGCGATATTAAAAAAAAAATTATTAATATAATAATTAATAATTTTATATAACTTTAACTGTATCTACCAACAGTAGGAAGACTACACCTGTACAAACTTTATCAGCATCTAAAACAAAACATAATCTGGTGACCAGCAATATTGGTAGTCAATCCACAATATTTTCTGCGAGTCCACTGTATTTGGATAGATGGGCAGAATTTCCAGTTAGCTAGCAAAAGTGCATTTGGTTGATGTTTTGTGTGTAGCTAGTAACTGTTAGTTGGTGTGTCATAATATTAGATTCTTGCTTTTTAAACACTGTAAAATGTCTTTAGAGTGCAGTGAAGGGCTGTCCTAAAAGTTGAGCAAAACTAAAGTTTTGGCTAAAGCAACTATATAAAACACTGGCAAAAAACACAGTGCTCTTGTCTCCGATGCTTCTCTGCCCATCAGCTGCCTACAGAAGGATTGTCTTTGGAACATTTGTTTGAAAAAGCCTCGTAATTATTTATTTGTGTGTGGAGACTGCTTATTCTATCCACTTTTATGGCTGCATGATAGACTTCCAGAAACTGAGCACTATGAACTACATAGAAAAAATATAATCTTTGTGCCAACAGGTGTGTGTACATGTGCTGACATTTCATTAGAAACTTTAAGAGTATGTTCATTTCTTTCCAGGGTCAGTCTTTGTGAATGCTAGAAGTTAAATTTTTAGTATAAGAATAAACTGTGTTCCATGAGTGCTGTCACGATTCCCTTGTTGTCTGCCCCGTGTTTTCTGTTTCACTCGTCACTGATCACATTCCATGTCACGTTTTCCTTGTTGTCTGCCCCGTGTTTCACTTGTCTGTCGAAAAACTACACTTCCCACAATTCCCTGATCTCATTACTGCCATCATTGCATCATTGTTCTCACCTGTGTCTCGTTTGGTCATCATGTCTCCTGTGTATTTAAACCCTACTGTTTCTTCATTCCCCTGTCGATTGTTGATGTTTGTGGACGTCTGTTTTCCGTGCTCGTTGTATGTTTATCCTGCTTGTTATACCTTTGAATGTTTTCCGTGTTTTTGTTTTATTTTCCCCATCGCGGGTATTTCCTTTGTTCCTGTTTTGTCTGTTTTCACGTTTCTTCAATAAACCTGCAAATAGATCCTCACTCCACGTCTGCCTTCATCTACACTCATAACAGAACAATCGACCGTAATGGATCTAGCAGCATTCTTCGCGGAACTGACCCAGGCGGATCTATCGATCCGCGAGTACTCCTACTTCTTTTCCGGCGTGGCGATCCACACCGGGTTAGATGACAAAGCATTGAAGGATCGGTGTACCAAAACACCGTTGGTGGAAATTACTGGAGATCGGTTCTTACACCTGGCAGGAGTATGTGGAGCTCATCTTTTAGAGATTCGCCTCAGAGGAACCACCTCTCTCGATCCCGGCCAGCGAGCCAATCTCCACACCTGCCTTGCTCAACGAACCAGCGCTGCCAACTTCGTCTGCCCGGAGGAGGAGGAGAAAGGGAAAGGCCTCTGCTCTCCAGCCTCCGCCAACCACGGCCAACCAGCCAATGCCTGCAGCCTCGAATGTCAGTGAGCCAGCGCCTGTAGCCTCGAACGTCAGTGAGCCAGTGCCTGTAGCCTCGAACGTCAGTGAGCCAGCGCCTGTAGCCTCGACCGTTCTAGAGCCAGCACCAGTAGCCATGACCGTCCAAGAGCCAGCGCATCTCGAGCCTCCCAGGGCTCCGCCTCCCGAGCCTCCCAGGGCTCCGCCTCCCGAGCCTCCCAGGGCTCCGCCTCCCGAGCCTCCCAGGGCTCCGCCTCCCGAGCCTCCCAGGGCTCCGCCTCCTGAGCCTTCTAGGGTTCTGCCTCCCGAGCCTCCCAGGGCACCACCTCTCAAGTCTCTCGAGCCTCCCAGGGCTCCGCCTTTCAAGTCTCTCGAGCCACCCAGGGCTCTGCCTCTCGAGCCTTCCAGGGCTCCGCCTCTCGAGCCTCCCAGGGCTCCGCCTTTCAAGTCTCTCGAGCCTTCCAGGGCTCCGCCTCTCGAGACTCCCAGGGCTCGCCTCTTGAGCCTCTTGAGCCTCCCAGGGCTCCGCCTTTCAAGTCTCTCGAGCCACCCAGGGCTCCGCCTCTCGAGCCTTCCAGGGCTCCGCCTCTCGAGCCTCCCAGGGCTCCACCTCCTGAGTCTCCCAGTGCTCCGCCTCTCCAGTCTCTCGAGCCTCCCAGGGCTCCGCCTCCCGAGTCTTCCAGGGCTCCGCCCCAGAGCCTCCTATGGCTCCGCCCCCAGAGCCTCCCAGGGTTCCGCCTCTCAAGTCTCTCGAGCCTCCCAGGGCTCCGCCTCCCGAGTCTTCCAGGTCTTCGCTTCTAGAGCCTCCTATGGTGCCATCTCCCTCGGCTCTGCCTCCAGAGTCTTCCAGGTATTCGCTTATAGAGCCTCCTACGGCGCCATCTCCCTCGGCTCCACCTCCAGAGCCTCCTACGGCTCCACCTCCCTCGACTCTGCCTCCAGAACCTTCCAGGTCTCCGCCTCCCGAGCCTCCCTCTGCTCTGCCTCCTGAGCCTCCCATGGCTCCGCCCCCTGAGCCTTCTAGGGCTCCGCCTCTAAAGCCTCCTATGGCGCCACCTTCCTCGGCTCTGCCTCCAGAGCCTTCCAGGTCTCCGCCTCCCGAGCCTCCCTCTGCTCTGCCTCCTGAGCCTCCCATGGCTCCGCCCCCTGAGCCTTCCAGGGCTCCGCCTCTAAAGCCTCCTACGGTGCCGCCTTCCTCGGCTCCACCTCCTGAGCCTTCCTTGGCCCAGCCTCCAGAGCCTCCCTCGGCTCTGTCTCATGAGCCTCCCACAGCTCCGCCTCCTGAGCCCCCAGGGCTTTCCATGGTTCCGCCTTCCACGGCTCCGCCTCCAGGGCCTCCCTCGGCTTCACCTCCAGAACCTCCCACAGCTCCGCCTCCTGAGCCTCCAGAGCCTCCCACAGCTCCGCCTCCTGAGCCTCCTGAGCCTCCCACAGCTCCGCCTCCTGAGCCTCCCTCAGCTCCACCTCCTGAGCCTCCCTCGGCTCCACCTCCAGTGGCTCCCTCAACTCCGCCTTCTGAGCCTTCCAAGTTATCGCCTCCCTCAGCTCTGCTTCTGGAGCCTTCTACGACGTGGTCTCCTGAGCAGTCCACGGCTCCGCCTACTTCGGCTCCGCCCTCGGAGTTCCCCATGCCTGCGGTCCTGAGGCCGCCTCCCAGGCCTCCTGAACCTGTCTTTGCTCTGTGGCCAGCTCCCAGGCCACCTGATCCAGTCCTCTTGTGGAGCCCCTGGACTGCCTGTCTGCCCCCTGTGCCTCCTTGGACTGCCTGTCTGCTCCCTGTGGCCCCTTGGACTGCCTTCTTGCCCTCTGTGCCCCCTTGAACTGCCTGTCTGCCCCCTGTGCCTCCTTGGACTGCCTGACTGCCCCCTGTGCCTCCTTGGACTGCCTGTCTGAAATCCGTAGTGAATGTTTTCTACTGTTTCATGCTGTGATGCTCAATGGATGAATTTTTCACTGGAAGGCAATAACAATTAAATGTAATACATACAGTAATGAGATGCTTTATGACATTTTTAATTAATTGTAATTATATTTATTCTGTTGTGCATTTCCCTGCCTGCACTACACTTTCTTGTCTTTGCAGGATGTATGCGGTGCGTATTGCGGTGTGTATACAGTACAGGAGCAGCAGGCGCTATAGTGCTTTCACATATGCTGCGTTTGCAGTGCGCTACTGATCCGCAGTTTCTGTGTGCAACAAAATCAAAAATGTGTAAGTAATTTTGATTTTAAATCCAAACGTTAACTTTGATATTGTTTAAGACATTGAAACAGTATGAAAATTTATTTTAATCATTGTGATTCTTTGTTTTACATGTAGTTTGAGTTGTTGACAGAAGAAAAGCTATTGCGCTATATCTGTTGCTAAGAAGGAGAAGAATGAGACGCATTTGGGTTCACTCTGTCTGTTTTTAGGGTAAAAAAATCATATATGATGGCATTTTGCATTTGGGAGTATAATCATACTTTTTTGTTTTTCTTGACCCTGTAATTTAGTAACTGTAGAACACATTAACTGTAATTATGCGTATATGATGAAATTATTACAGTTTCTTGTCAATCAATGTCTATTTTAATGTGAACAATGCGCTGTCACTTTAATTCAGTGCGGTGCAGCACAGCAAAAATAGACTCGGTGCGGAAACGATCGCTGCACTGCTGTATACGCACCGCAACTGGAATGGATCAACGGACTGCATCTGCGTGCAGTTTGAAAGCTCTAATCTGTTAACATGGGTATGGAAAAAAATACGCACTGCATACGCACTGCAAACAGAGTATGTGTGAAAAGGGCGTTACCCTTCTGTCACTCACTCGACGTTGTGTCGAATGAAGTGACACGAGGGGTCTTCCTTGGGAACCTCGCATACCTCTGAACTTGAGAAAAGGCCAATGAGAAATTGGCAGACAGAATTTGCATGTCCCACCCTCTGACATACGGGTATAAAGGGAAGCGGGCATGCGTCTGTCAGTCAGATTATTTCTTCGGAGCCGAGCAGTTGTGCAACAGCAAGCTGAGTTCACCACTTTTCCACTGACCTCTACTGGCAAGATGCACTGCTGTTGGATCCTACGGAGCACTTCCAGCTGTAATTCTCTCTCTCAAAACACGCTGTGCAGTCCACACCCCTTGGCACTTCAACAGCACTTTCACTACCTAAAATAGTTTTTCCCCTCCTAAAAGAGTTTTTTTCTCTAAAAGAGTTTGAGTTTCACTCATAAAAGAGCAATACACGGCATTGAACATCCTTTTCAGGATGCGTATTTTTCAAGATGCCCTTCTGCATTTGTGTAGTTCCTGGATGGGGTCGATATCTCTCCAAGACCGACGACCACAGACGCTGCCTCGTGTGCCTGGGCAGCGATCACACTGAGGCGGCATTTGTGGATGGTTCATGCACTCACTGCGAGAACATGACCATGGCAGCATTGCAGTTGCAGCTCTCCTTCCTGAAGGTGAATGCCACTTCAGCCAACCCCCCACCCCCGTGATGCTCCTTCTTCCCACGGGATTGAGGACGACCTGGCTGGCGATGAAGGCAATTTGGGGATGACGACGGGCTAGGTTTCGGCGGGTAAATCCCCACGAACCACCCGCCCCCCGACTTGCTCGCTTGCTTCTGTCCGAGCTTCTCCCTTGAGCCCCGGAATTGGATGATGACATCGCAGCTGCATCAGAGAGCATCCAGGCATCTGACGCAGAGGAATCGACTGGGCTATCACCTTCGGGCCAGCCTGCCCAGCCTGAGGCCGATGCGCAGATGGCCGACATGATTGCATGGGCTGCCGTGAGTGTGGGCTTGGATTGGAACCCTCCGTCCTCCCCACAGCCTTCACGGCTTGACTACTGGTACCTCGGCTCAGGGCGCCACTCCCAGCCACGCCCCCCATTCCATTCTTTCCGGAAGGGTATGACGAGCTGACCCGGTCGTGGAGGGCACCTTTTGCTGCACGAACCGACCCCTCCGATTGTCCGCTCTCACTACCCTGGATGGCGGTGCGGCCCAAGAGTACATGGAGGTCCCCCAGGTGGACAGAGCGGTTGCGATCCACCTGTGTCCCGAGAACGTCACCACCTGGTGGGACCGCCCGGTACTCCCCTCCAGAGCCTGTAGGATGACATCATCACTGACCTCGAAAGCTTACAGCGCCACTGGACAGGCCATTCAAAATTCTTACGTCTCCATCTTGCCTCGACACCGACACTTTCTATGTTTTGCATTCGACGGCCAGGCATATCAGTACAAGGTCCTACCCTTTGGCCTGTCCCTGTCCCCTCGCATCTTCACCAAGGTCGCAGAGGTCTGCATCGGCAAAACAATGATCGACAATAACTGGGGAACAAACAGGGTTTAAATACACAGGGAGAGTGATGATCAAACAGGACACAGGTGAGAACAATGAGTGACTGCTGGCAGTGATGAGGGCAGGGAACTATGGGAAGTGTAGTTTTAAGACAGTTGACAAGTGAAACACTGAGCAGACAACGGGGAATCGTGACAAGAAAATTTGCAAAGGAAATTGAATTTGCGATATTCAATTAGTTATTTTGATTCTCAAGTAGCTGTTGCAGAATGAGTAGGCCTACTCGATTATACGTGCATGTTCTTAATATAAATTGTCAGACTTTAGATGAATATCATCACATTTGTCTTGGCGGCCTGAAATGCAGCTTTTCCCACCGAAAAATTTAAATGGAGGAAGAACCCTGGTATTGTACTTTCACTGCTGTCTGCAACCCAATCCGAACAGACCTACGACCCACCGGTTCAGAAACACTGTACAAGGCGTCATGGAACTCAACCCTGCTAAGAACACACTTTGATGGCGTAATTTGTTTATTTTTGAACTCCCACTCTTTCTTCATCTTTACTCACTGATAGCCAACATTCATCTCAACACATGCATCTGTTCACCAACTTAAATTATCGACAGAAGCATGAAGACAGCAACACGTTTCATCTTAACCAATTTTTTTAAATGTGTTCCGACTGAAACATTCTGAAAAACCAGAGTAAAAAAAAAAAAATCTAAATTTAGAATGTATATATGCAATATGCATAATATGTACATCTTTCATCTTTAAGTATTGTTATAGTCTCTTTATCTCTGTGGCCTCTTTCATGTTTAGTATTGGTTTTTACGACCCAATAGAAAGAGAGAGAGCAAAATAACTAAAGAGCAACTGCAGCAATGAGGCTATAAATAAGAATTCAGCTTTTTGGTTCAGGCACATTTTGTAGTGCTGATTAATGCTCTATGCTGAAATCAATGCTAGAATCTCTAGTCTGTGATTGATCTCCCCTAAATCTGATTTAGAAAAAGTAGGAAAACTAAAAATCCTCATTTTCTGATCTACGATGCCTTGTGATTGAATATGTCAGGTGTTTTAGAACACTAGTACAAAACTACTTGTACTGGTTTAGAATGCTAATATGCATCATTAATTTGCCTTTCCGTGCTCAGAAGGATATTTACGTTGGTACTGTGGATTAGCGGTTAGTGTATATGCAGGTATTGAGCTGTGGTGCACATATGGGTAACATGAGTTTGAGTCATGGCATTTCCCCTTCTTCTCTTGAGAATGTCCTGTCATTTTGTTTTCCCTATAAAGAAGTACATATATTTTTTGGTGCTGTGACCTAGCGATTAACACATATACACCGCACTGAGCCGTGGTGCTCATAGCTCACAACTGGCTAATATCCTGTTTCCCCTTCTTCTTCCAAAAATGTCCTGTTCTCTATTTACTATGTGCATGAATAAAGTTTCAAAAGACCAATAATAATAATTTAAAGAAAAAAACTATATTTATGGTTTTAAAAAGAAGAAAATGCAAGATGACCTCAGTGGTCAATGTAGACTTTACCACTGATCCCGAGCTCTCGTGGGAGGCCAGCAAGCTCCAGCCTGAGGCTGATTCATTTAGACAGGGTCAGTGGTCAAACACTTAATCCTCCTTTGAGGCGTGTGTTACAGTGCCCTACCACAGGTCATGATTCCACCTGTCCCGAGAGAGAGATCGCCATCTCCCAAACCCCAATCCAGCTAGCCAGCAAACTGCGGTTTTCTCAGAGGTCAGAAGAGGCTGGGCAGAAGAGACACTTAACATATGATAGAACCACAGTCAATAAGTGTTCATACTGTGAAGTTTCTCAGCCTGTCTGTTAACCTCATGCAGAACTTGAAGGGACCCCAAACAAATCAATAATGTTTGATCAGCGATGCTAGAGGAAGAAGGGCAGCATACAGATGAAAAGTGGTGAAAGACATCCCTCTGGGTGTGACGTGACAAACTGTGTTTTTCAGTGGGCAGTATGGATGAAAGAAAAGCTTAGTTCAGATCTTAACAACTGCATGATTACGATCACTCAGCGAATACCAATGCAGGGTGGCTGTGGCGGAAAGTAACAGACTCACACTAGGAACTGAAAAGTCAATGAAAGGGCATTGGAAAAATAACAAGACTGAAAATAACTAACAATTTTGCTTGGTCTTAAAGTTGTCTTTTTCATAGCTGGCTAAAAAAAAATATTTGCACTCTTAAAAAATAATGATTATTTTCCAAAAAGTGAGGAAGAGGAATATCTTTCAAAATTTCTAAAAGTTATGGAGTTATTGTATTTGCTATACACCCCTGGTCATGCAAATGAATAAAAGTTAAGTTAAAGTTGTTATTTTTATTTATTTATTTATTTTTATTAGGGCTGTGAATCGGTAAAAATGTTTTAACTAATTAATTGCCATTTTCTTTGATTAATCACGGTTAATCATGGTACACGGTACATTAAAACCAGAACAATTAAAAAGAAATCATAACTAAATTTTACTTCATACTTGCATACAAAGAACTTGCAAGAAATTGATTAGTCATCAATTAATTAAATTATTTAAATATTTAAATGTAAAAAGTTTCAGTATTTTGTTATTGGAGTTAATTAGACACATTTTCAGAGATATAAATATATACATATACATGCCATAAAATCAGTGGACATACTGTAATTAAAAGTCTGGTGTTTTCCTGTAGACATTTTTAATAATAGGAACAAATGTACAGATTACATTTATATCAAACTTTATGGGAAAGAGAACATTATTAAGTGTACATTGCTGATGCATTATTAGACAATATACATACACTTATTAAATAAATTAAATGCTGAAGTTGAATTTGCGGAAGTTTAAAATCTCAAAACTATTATTTCTCTGGCTGCCATTCAGTCTCTATCACACACACTCTTTGTCTCTCCTGCACAGTTTCACTTTAGACACTAGTTGTGATGACATTGAGTTCGCGTTTGTGATGCAAAGAGATACAACAACATGCCCGTATCTCTCCCACACTTGGCTCACCACTTGCGAGTGAAGGTTCCATTCTCCGTACAGTAAATCAGCTCACGTGTTTATTATGACCGGGCCATGCGTTGTGCATAATGAATAAGCGTTCATCAGTTTTTTGCTAGGATGTGCAGTCAAGTAGAGCCTGTACCTCCTAGAAATGTATACAGTATATGACAATTTTAGCCACAGGAAGTGTGGAAAAACATTAGTGAAAAACATGGATATTGCATTATTTGTGTTGTTTATTATCATTAAACAGTCAACTGTTAGCAGAAATTAAAATTACCCAGCCCTTGTGTTTATTAAAACAGAAAGTGTTTTAATAATGTTGCACTATCTATGGTTGTACTTTTGAAGTTGAAGTAAAAAAGTTGTACTTAAAAATAGTACTATAAAGTTGTACTGTAAAAATAGTTGTGCAAAATTGGTTTGGCAGAATTTTAATGGAGCTTTTTGTTTTTGTCAATTCAGATAACAGCTGAGGCCATCCTGCGACTCGCTATTGACTCTGTTCTTCCATTTTACCCTTTGGATATCACTCTGGATGTTCAGAACAAACTTAAACGTAAAAATATTAATCTGTTTGATGGTTATGTAAGCAATATCAAAACATCATGTCACTAAGCAACACCCAGACTGGTACGATTACCCTTCCCCATTCAAAGTGTTCCATAATCACTCTATTCCAGATTTTCCATTTCACATTTCACACTCACTGGTGAGAGAAAGCCTGCTCAGAGGGATCCTAGAGTGGGAGAAAATACTAGGGGTGTAACGGTTAGAAATTCTCATGGTTCGGTTCGTATCACTCTTTTAGGGTCACAGTTGAAGTACGGTTCGGTATTTGCTATGTTTAGGAAAAAAATATATTACTGCCAAATCCAAAGTAAGAGTACTCTATTTGGTAAACACTTCAACAGGTTTGCCCTTAATAAAAATCATGGTTTTACTACAGTAACTATAGTTCAATCATGATATTTGTAGTAAAAAAGTAACAGGGTTTAAGATGGGCAAGGAGGAGGCAGGAACCGGACGAAGCATCAACGTATTATTTTAATGAAAACATAAACAAAAAGACACAAACACACACGGCAGTTGCATGCGGCTCTCTCTCTCTTCCGAACTGCTGCATCCGGCTTCATTTATCCCTTTCCTCGGCTGATTAGCCCGATTGGAGGCAGACCATGCTTAGTCACAGCATGGCTCCTTGACACACTCCTCCCTCCTTTGACGTACATCCATTGCCCTCCTGGCTGCGCCTGCCGGCTGGATTTTCCCTGCCTCTCTAATGCTGGGGAGGGGAAAAAAGAGGAGAGGGAAAGGGCGAGCCAGATGACAGTGTGAGAGAGAGAGAGGAGAGAGAGACATTTTTTTGTCGGTTCCCAGGCATACCATCGCCTGGTCCGCGTCCACTCCTCCACCCTCTGATAAACAACAGCCACTCCTCCCCAGACAGCAGCGAGTCCTCCAACCGCTGGTGGATGGAATGCCCCTCCGCATTCTGGTGGCTGGAAGCAAGCCCCTCTGCCCCTGGCCGCGGATCCACCGCTCCTTAGTGGCTGCTCCTTTGGATGAATGGCAGTGGCGAGGACTCCATGACAGCACATCCTTCCACCTTCCCGAAGGAAGGGATGGTGTGATGCGGCACGAGTGTTTTAATCATATGCTGACCAAACGTTGGCAATGAACAGCCCAAGCACTTTAGTTATTATTTTCTCCACTTGCCAATTTTATGGAGCGTGACAATTTACAGATCCATTCAATGGGTATTAGTTGAGGTTGGAACTGCGCTTGTCTTTTTGACTTTGTTTTCTTCGCCAAACCTTGTGCTTCAGATGCGTCAATAAACTTGAGGTGAATCGCGGTGCCAATGATTACCGAACTATGGGTGGTGAACCGTATGGTTCGTTTTTTTTACAGAGAATCGTTTCACCCCTAGAAGATACAGATGCTCCATCAATCACAAAACTCCTCCTACACTCTGCACCGCTCACATACTCAGGCCTTCAACAGGGGTCCGCGGGGGTACTGGAGGGGGTCTGCCAATTATTGTTTGATATGAAAATTATAAAAAAATGAAAACAAAGGACATTTTTCTTTGGTCCTCCGTCACTAAAATGTATTAAGTAAATTTACAATGTAATGCACAAGTAGGGCTGTCAAAATTGGTGATACTAAGTCGATACTTACATAAAAAAAGATACCAGTCTTTTAACAGTACAGAGTATCGACTCAATTCAGTATACACGCACACTGGCTGACTGACAGACTGCATTCAGATACTCACATGCTTATTTGAGTGCATGCTATTACCCCTTTTCCACAGAAATGTTGTTGATTCTCTTGATAAATGCAGCTGCAAACACACTGTAAGCAGTCAAATGTGCTTCATTTTCATGTCATCTGTGATTTTACTTTACAAAGGTAGATAAATGCAAAACAAATAAATAAGTGTGTCAAAATGTCGGCCTATTGCAGCAGCTGTCTATTATGTTGTTAATGTTAATTAAACAACAATAATCATTAAAAAATGTATATTGAAAAGTAAACCAAATCATATCTGTCTTTTTTATTTCTGTTCTTAGTTTAAGTCATGCTTACATCTTTATTATTATTGCTATTTACCAGAATAATTACTTTATTACTAAACTTATTGATGCAATTTTAACTTCATTAGGAAACATCAATGCAACATTCCTATCAACATCCAGTCTTTTAATTGAATATTAAACTTTTTAAATAAGCTTTAGTGTGTTCAAGAGCACACACTTTTTTTTTTTTTCTTCTTTTTTTTTTTCCTGAGGTATTGAAATATATATTAAAAATTGTGAAATTGGTCTGGCCCTTGGTACTCACTACTAAAGTGTTGCCTTAAAATGCAACCCTCATTTTAATGCAATATGTAATGGGTGTCCCTGCTCCTTCACTCTGTCCACCACGGGGTCTTTGGACTCTTTTGAAGACCCCTAGTTTACAACAAATGTGCAGTATGTTGCCAAGAATTTGTGTGTCTGTTTCAGGATGTAACTCACCATTACAGCTTGAGTCAGTTCTGTGCCAGCCCGTCCTCCTCCCGTAAAGATTATTTATGGAGAGATCATCTGTTTAGGTGGACATATCGATCCTTCTACCACAGCTTACAGGTGTGCTGGGAGAATGACCTTGATTTCTGCATTTGTAAAATTAAAATTTTCTGGGCTCATCAAATTGGATTGTAAACTTCAGAACTGATTGGCTATCCATTTTCACAAAGAGCGCTAACGTAGAGGGAGAAGAAAGAGGGAGAATGTTCTTGTGATAGGCCAGCATTTATCTGTCCTACTTCATCAGAGTAAAAAAAAAACATGGGTAGTAATGTGCTTTTGACAAGCTTTCATTCCCAAATGTTCCCTTCATTTTCAAAAACTTGCAAAACTGGATTTCAGAGATTCAAATTATATTAAATTATTATATGGTGGCTCCTTGGTATACCCGATTGTCACCTCTACAGAGAGAGTCAAAGCTCCCCCTCTGAGGCTGTTCTTTCTTGCCGCTGGAGAAGTTTGCCTTTGTGTTTAAATATTCATGAAGACCCAGAATAGGACAGGTGAGAAATGTAATTGCTACATAATCCTGCTACATGGAGACTTGAAAAGCCTTTAATGCTGTGCAGTACTGATATTTCATCAGACACGCACCAAACACACATTAGATCTTTTGTTTTAATATCTCAATTCAGCAGGGCAGAAAGTCAGGAAAGCTGACTGTTTACACAGCAACACAATATGGTTGTCAGTCCCTTTTGGAGTGCTAACTATGGTTCTGTTTACACTGTTTGGACATGAAAGAGAGAGACAACTGCATTCTGTAACTCAAGGGACCTTACATTTTCAGGACTCACAGACTAATTGGAGTGAGTTCAATGGATATGCACTGTATGAGCGAAACATCAACAACTAGTTATGTGTCATGTCATTGACATACACTCTCTAAGCACTTTATTAGGAACACCTGTACACCTACTTATTAATGTGATTATCTAATCAGCCAATTGTGTTGCAGCAGTTCAATGCATAAAATCATACAGATATGGGTCAAGAGCTTAATTTAATGTTCAAAACAACAATCAGAATGGGGAAAAAAATGTGATCTCAGTGATTTCGACCATGGCATGATTGTTGGTGTCATACGGGCTGGTTTGAGTATTTCAGTAACTGCTGATCTACTGGGATTTTCATGCGCAACTATCTCTAGAATTTGGACAAATAGATATATCTGGGCTGCCCAATCTTTTCTATTGGATGGACTTTTGCCTTTGTCTGACAGTACTACTACTGGAACTCCTGTACTGGTTAGAGGGTTTGAGATGGGGTTTGTGGAAGTGCCTTACATCATATCAATCTTACCTAAACACTAGTTTCAGGTGATGTGGTAGTTGGAGTTCATTCAATGCTCCCTGTCCTTTTTGTTACTTTTATAAGTTTGACAATGATTTAGCTGGGAGAAACGTCTGTGGAAAGTCGGATGTTTGGGTTCCACCTATAGTAGTTCCAGCTGCAGGGACATTGGCTGGATAAACCTGATTGTCCTAATTTATTTCCTGCTTGTGCTAAAACTAGATCAAAGACCAAGAAAATGACAAGTTCAAATGAAAAATGTTCTCAGTGATTCTTTCTTTTCTTTTGTTGATTCATGTCAGACAGAATCTAGTAATGTGTTGAAAATGAAGTTCCTGTGTCTGTTTTATAGTTTGTTGATGAAAGAAAAATCGACAAAGTCGATACCATATCTGTTAATGCTTGTTCTTTGTCTCCCACTTTATAGTGTAACTCGACAACAGCTAATTAAAGAACAACAGTCGGATCGTACCCTCCAAGATTTGTTCTCTTTGGTGGCTACAGGAAGAGATGACAAGGAGTTGTCTCCGCTATATTTTCTCTGAAATGGGTTGCTCTGTAGAAAATAGCCTATGAGTAATTAATTTTCTCTTCCAAATTGTAGTTCCTCTTAATTATCGTCAAGTCATCCTGCAATTGTCGCATCAGGGTGTTGCTGGTCAAATGGGGGTATAAAAAACCTATGATAGAGTTTTGAGGATTTTATTGGCCCAAAATTAAGCAGGATGTGATTAATTATATACGCTCCTGCCATACTTGTCAAATGACCGGAATGCCAAATCAAAAGGTGCCATTGGCTCCTTTACAGCCCATTGCTGCCATTACAAGTGCTTTCAAACATTTCATTATTGATTGTGTTGGTCCTTTACTGGGTTACTGCATTTACCATATCAATTTTTAAAAGACCTTACAAATTTGATATCTGTCTTTGGTATTCCACAGAGAATCCAGTATAATCAAGGCTCGAACTTCATGTCTCAACAGTTCTCTAAAGTCATACGACAGCTCAAAATAAAACATAATATATCAAGTGCATACCATCCACAAAATCAAGTAGCTCTGGAAAGATTTCATCAGATTCTGATTCACTCTTAAGATCTTACTGTGTTGAGCTTGACTGTGATTGGGAAGAGGGTCTTTCTTAGATATTGTTGGTTATTTGTGAGGTCATACAAGAGAGCATACAGTGGGTTTTATTCCCAATGCATAAGTGTTTGGACACAGTGTCAGGGGGCCTATTGCTGGCCTACTGCTGTAAGCAGATGAATGGGAAACATCTGGCCCTCCCGAGGATGTTCTAGACTATGTAAGTAGTTTTTGTTATCGACTCTATGAAGCTCAGGCAATTGCTCAAAGAAAGTTGGGTAAGTCTGAGAAAGAGTAAAATGCAAAGACTGTTAGACATTTTCAGGTGGGTGATCAGGTGTTGTCTTTGTTACATTTTGATTAGTCCTTTCCAGACAAGGTTTATTGGACCATATACAATTACATTTTTCCATAATAATTATTTACTAAATATGCCTGATCACCAAATGAAAGTACAGGTTTGCAACATTGATCTATTAAAACCTTATGTGACTCCTGTAGCTTCTATGTCCCTCAAAGTTGTAATGACTTCTGTGACTGTAGGTCCAAGTTTTAGTGCTTCAGAAGTATCTATAAATGTGATGGGAGATCCTGGTCCATTAGATAGGGAGGCATTGAAATGTCCTTATCGAGGAGTAGTGAAAGGACGACTCTAATTCTGAGGTTTACACCAGTTTGGCTCAACATTTGTCCCATTTGTCTGAGCCAAAGAAAACTGATATCATGGAGTTAGTGACCTCATTCCCCTCTCTGTTCAGGATGCTGCATTGGTGATTTCCGACGCAGAGCTGACTGCCATGCTTGTCCAGGCCGCCGCCTTTGCAGCTAGTTGATTGGTTCCTGGGCTCGGATGCTGACAAGGTTCGCTTTCTCAACGTACCCATCTCCCAGATAGGCCTATTCGGGCACCACGATCAAGGTCTTTGCCCAGCAGTTCATGGTGGTGAAGAAGCAGATGGAAGCAATAAATCACATCTTGCCCTGGCGTGGTTCAAGATCCTGTACCCTGTCTGCTCACTGTTGGCGTCTTCCTGCAGTAGCGAAAAACCCAGGCAGCTCCGCCACAGCCTGAGCCAGTCCTCGGCACCAGGATTTTTCACTGGAAACCTGAAGCTGGTGTCCAGACCACTCCATCCCCCGATTGAGGGATGGGAGGTAAATCTTATGTTTCCTTTTGTTTTGTGTTCGCGTACCCACATTTTCAAAGAGCGGTTTCCTCACTTATTGGGTCACCTAGTTGGTGTTAACGACCGCATTATCACGGCGACCGGACACTGAACACTTGCAGCCAGGGCCCCATGAACGCAGTCCCCTCCGCCATCACACGCCCAGCTGCACCACATCCACTCTCCTGGCCAGACAGTTGTGACGAGTCTCGAGGATGGCCCAGAAGGCCCTGCTCCTCAGTTGCTGACCTGCCCTATGCTGGGTGCGCAGTGGGGGAAAGTGCTTCGAGGTTCCCCTCAGCGAAGCCATCTCGAGACAAAGCGAGGCTCCTCGATGTGACGTTTCCTGCTTCCCCCACCACAAGGCTCCACCCACAGGTATGTCAGATGCGATTGTCCCCTTAGTGTCCCTCGCCCGAAGCTTTCCAATCCGTCACGGTGGCAGACTTCAGACTGGCTTCAGACTCGAGTCCTGAGATGAGCATGGCGCACAACGCGTGGTGAAGAATGCGGCACGCATGCATGTGTGTTGAAGTTTGTGGAATGGTAGAGTCCTCCAAAGAGTTTAACTGTACACATATTTGCAAATGCTCCAAATCTCTAACCCTCTCTCACATACACCCAATCAGAGAGAGAGAATATAGCAAAAACAACACAAAGAACATTTAAATCTTAAAACTGCTGTGTGCAAGGATGTTACATTTATCTGTAGTATTCAATCACACAATATTTCATCATTGTGTAACATGACTTTATTTTCTCATAATATCTGCTAGTAATTTGTTTAAAAAAGTCTCCTGAAAGTCTCCTGTGTCTGTACTGGCAAGTGATTTTTTTCTTTAATACAGCACTTAGAAATACCTGGTGGAAATTACACTGGAAAATGAGTATGGTTGAGTCACATTCTGTGGAGCAACTTTCCTTATATGAGTTTAACTCATATAAGTGTGGATTTGATGTTCATGAATTTTATGTAGAAGATTTATTAGTTATTTAAAGGAGAAGTGTGTAATTGTTGCACCAATATAGCATCCCCTAACAGAATTGCAAAAATCACCAAAAGTAAAATAAATAAGTGTGCTATGAATGGAACATTATGCTGGTTTCTCAAAAAAAAGTTATTTTACCTTGACACAGCATCTAATAAAAGGCCAGCACTCCTTCGCAATATGCTGAAATAACAATGAGATGTGGTGCTACGCCAAAGACGTCAATCTAGCGCATCTTTACATACTGTGGAAAAACAACTGAAAACAGCGAAAATGGATGCCAAAATGTTCGGAATTGTAAGAAATAGAAATGTTATTTCTACTTCTCAGCTCTGTCCAAGAGAGATGCTGAGTTGCTGCATTCCATTCTGTATACATTATCAAACATCTGTTTCATATTGAGATGGAGCTGTGGAGGCCCCCTCCTCACTCTGTCTGAGCATACATCGACTGTTTGTGTACATTGTATTAGTGTGTATGGCAAAGGGTGCGACAGGCTCACAAGCTACTTTTGCCATATGGAATTGTTATGTGATATTGATATGAGGTAATGTTTGCTCTGATTGGTTAGTGATTGAGAACTCCCCTTTTCACTAGTATATTTTTGTATGCCACACATAGGAAGAGTTGAGATGCATATTTTGCTCCCCAACGTTGGATGCTTTGTACTGATTCATTCACGACTCAATAAAAGACGAGGAGAAAAGGCACTGCTATCGTTTAGAAGACTTTTATTTCTAATAGGAATGGATTTCAATATGCTATTGTAATGAATTAATAGTAATCACAATTGTATTTCATATAGAGTTTCACATCTGTGTTGCCAACAAAATTTTGATTTTAGTAAATGTCTCTGCTGTCTGAAATTGTGTGAAACAATCTTGAACTTAGCAACATGGTGAACTGGCCTGTTAAAATGCACACCCACCTGTCACAGTCCTGACATTTCCTTGGAGTGGTTGTACAGTACTTAACAGCCCTACCTAAACACCTGACAGACGCTTGCTTGAGTAAGCAAGTTGAGAGGCAGAGCAAAAATGTGATTTTTTTAATTTGTTCTTTTGAATTCAAGTCATAAAACTTGGGATCAGATTAACACAATATAAAGTGATGCAATGTTGTCGTTAGATTTCAAGTTATACTCATTTTAATTCACAGTCGAAGCACATTTTTCAAAACTTACCTTGTGAAATGTCTTTATTGTCTTTATTTAGCCCACAAAGTTGGTATTAAATACTAGTCTGTTTAATCAGGGCTAGTGCTCTGCTTGAGTTTTCAGGGTTGCACTTAAGCTGTCAAAACATTTGCCGCTAACAACAAAGGTTGTGAAGTGCAGTGACGAGGGCCGTGTCTGAGACTATTAGGTCCATGAGGATGAATTGAAATTGTCTCCCTGATGGGAGGGAACGAGATGTTGTGTCGATGTAGTGACACTAGGGGTCACTCTTGGGAGCCCCAATCACCTCAGATCTTTGAGAAAAGGCCAATGAGAATTGGCGAGCTGGCTCGAAACCACTCATTCAGGTTTTGTGCTGAGGAGCCATCCACGGCCTTTTCTCTCTATGTTTTCTCTCCACAGAGTACTTTTTCGGCTGGGGCCTTTTAACACTCATTATATGCATAGGGGAAGGTGTTCTTTTCCTGTACTATTCTTTCAGGGTTGGGCTCTGCCCAAGGGAGACACAGGTCTACAGATAGGGAGAATGTACCATGGAAGATCCATCACAGGGGGTTACCGGGGTGACCGGCACCTGTGGAGCACCTACCCCAGTACGGGCATGCTAGCACATGTACTGGGTCCGACTACGAATTCCTTTGCCAAATTCGTAAACCAGAGGTTTAGGGAGGAAGGATATCCGGGGTTCACGGTTTATGAACTTGCATGAGGGGAAGGAGTGCATGTCTTTGCCTCAAGGAGGGAAAAGGCGCTATACACAAATGATACACCCATCCAGCTGAAACCGGCTCAACCCAGAGATTGTAAAATCTCACAAAGGTATTGGGTGTTGCTCAGCCCGCTGCCCTGCACGCGTCTTATTCCAAGTCTTTCAAAATCTCGACATCCATTGGGCATTCATGAGTGCTATAAGACAAGCTTGTTGAACCTTGTGACATTCCTCCTATTTTCATTTGGTGACAATGCATATTTAAATAAAACAAATTATTTGTTTATACAGTATATTTAAATAGGGTTTTTAGGTTGTTTTTCAGTATATTAAATGTTTTCATATATGTCCTGTTCTTTTTTAGATGACCCGTTGAGCACACCAGACCTGCTAACTGCTGCTGCATCTTTGAGGGACAGCTCAGCCTTCTTTCAATCTGAGCTCATGCGTCCTGCTAATGACCCCAAAGAGAGAGATCCCGCTCATGTACGCATGCTCAATGATGTTCTCCGTGACCTGGAGAAAAGCTTCCTGATACCAAACCCACCGCCTGATTTTTACAGGTAATGCTTAACTATTTCACACATGTGGCTGAAGTTTCGCTTATGTAAAAACTCACAAACATGGAACTCCACAAGTGTATTTACTAATGTTTTATGAATATATACCTTTTTTATGCCATGGAGACTTTCATGCAAACGCATGGTACACTGCAGCTTGCATACATGCAGAGAAAAGGCAGCTAAGGCAATGAATATATAGAGGACCTCTCTTATAAGTATCTGAATTGTATTGGTATTACGATGACAATTATATACTGTAGCATCTTTAAAAAGCTGCATTGTGGCTCTTTATTTTATGCGTCTACTGTACATTAGCAGTTTTCTCTGTAAGAATTTGCCTTCAGGTCATATGAGTTCATAAAATTTATGATCATTCATTTTTTTTTCATAGTGAAAGACCATAATTATCACAAGAAGATTATAGGAGTCTAAAGGAATTTATTGGCCCATACTCCCATGGTTCCTCTAAAGGGGGATTCATGGGTCGATTGACTGAAGAAACCATTATTTAGTCATTCTGCTTATGTCATCAACTTCTAGCACTGGTGATGCAGGCCAATACATAGTGAAGCTACTATTGTCAAGTCTGTTTGCACATAAGTAAGCATCTAACAACAGCAATTAATTCAAAAGTCATTTATTTGATGCATGAATATGAGAAAGAAAATATTAGGAATTGAATGGCAATATTACAGAAATACCCATAGACAAGAAATTTAAGAAATGAGATCCCTTTAATGTTGGAGTTGGCCTATTCAGTAGTTCTGCCTAGATGGAAATAAGATTAAATAAAGAACAAAATGAGACACACATGTGCCTCTGTTGTTCACAGGAATTGCAGTGCAGTGCAGCAGGATACATAATGTAGTGGCCAGATGTTTTAGCAAGACAGCATCCATTCTAAATGGATGCTGCTCTCTTTTACCTGTGATGATTTCTCCTCTTTCTGTTTGGGTGAATGATAGTTTGATCTTCCATCAATCCACAAGAACCACAAGACTTCCAGGGTGTTGCATTTCTGCCTTGATAAAACGTTTTCTCTTCATGGCGCCCTTGGCATCTGTTGGGTTTGTTAATCTGGACTGAAGGAGGGCCCTGTTATTATCAAAATGACTGTGCAATTGTAATCAGCTGCAATCAACATGTCCTGGAGTGATTTTTATTAAATTAACAGAAGAGGAAGGGAACAGATGAAGTGTGGAGAGCCTCATCAGGGTACCTGCTCATTATCTCTCTTTGGGTTCTGGCCCATGAGAATCAACACCCTCTCACTGATCTTTACTTTTTCACCCCCTTTGTTTTATACTCTTGCCATTTGTTTAATAAAAAGCTTTATCCAATGTGTTGGCAATATGTAAATAGAAAATGGATTGGAAAGAGAAGGAAACTGCTAGAAGATGAAAGATAACATTTTGCTTTTTATGCTACATGTGCACAAATTAAAGGAATAGATCACCCAAAAATGAAAATTCTGTCATGATTTACTTATCTTAAAGCCATTCCAGATGTGTTTGATTTTCCTTCTTCAGCAGAACCAAAGTAGCGATTTTTAGAAGCAAATTTCAGCTCTGTTTGTCCATACAAATCAAGTAAACAGGTGCCATCAATCTGGTGGCTATTTGATGGTCAGAAAGGCATATTTATGCAGCATAAAAGTAATCCACATGACTCCAGTCAATCAGTGAATGTCTTCTGAAGCAAACAGATTGGTTGGTGTAAGAACCAATCGATAATTAAAATGTTTTTAACTTAAAATCGTTGCTTCTGGCCAGTGCTGGATTGCTGTTTCAAATGACCCAGCCAGGGCCGCCGCGAGTGTCGGGCTGGAGTGGAACCCTCCACTCATACCTTAGAACTCGCGGCTTGATGATTGGTTTCTGGGTTTATGGCCACGCCCCCTCTGCCGGTCCATTCATCAAGGTCCCTTTCATTCCTCTGTTGTATACAAAGCACACGCTTCCGACTTCTCGCATAACTTCTCGTATGCGCCACTGTGGTTATGTCACATGATGTGTCGACTGCTGGCAGGAGGCTATTTTTTTTAAGTTAATAAAGTTTTAATTATCAATAAAAAAATGTACACAAACCTATCGATTTGCTTCAGAAGACATTGATCGACTGAAGTCGTGTGGATTACATTTATTCTTCTTAAATATGCCTTTTGGACCTTAAAATTGCCAGCAGACTGATGGCACCCATTCACTTGCATTGTCTGAATAAACAGCTGAAATGTGCTTGTAAACATTTTCACTTCTGTTCTGCTGAAGAAGGAAAGTCATACACATCTGGATTGCTTAAATGTAAATAAATCTTGAGAGGATTAAAATTTTGGGGTAAATGAACCCTTTAAGTCCCTTTTGATATTGCCACATTGTGGACGCAAATTGTCTTGTAAAGTGTCAGATGTGAGACAGAGCTCTTTATCACAATATAAATGTGTAAATAAGTCCTCAGCCCTCTACATTGCATGTAAATCACTTGTATATGCAACTAAATTTTGTGCTATGGGACTAAAAAATATCTGTTAGTAGTCACTGGCTAATAAATATTCAGATTTTACTAGCCGCAGATTGAGTTGTGTAGTGGCGATGAAGAAGTTAAGCACCACGATAATTTCACTGAATAAGAAGCTGGCAAAAAAGAAGCTGGATTCAGCCACATCTTTTACTGTGTGCTGTGTCTCATGAGTTTGCACACTGAAGGAAATTTAAGAAATTTGGCAGCAGTGGGTCCTGAGGTGTTTTGCCAAGATATGTCATTGACATTGCATAATGACATTAACTCTGATTTTGGTTAAACTTTTCCATGGACTGCTTTTACTACATTCTTTTTTACAGAATCTACTAGCCAGTAAAATGCCTTTTTGATGTCTGTTAGAAGGCAAAAGTGTTGCAAAACTCGAGAATTTGCAGATTTGAGTTTGAGAACTTGTACAATAAATATGTGTTCAAGCATGCCAATACACATTATACAATAATATGTTCTGTGTATAATATGTCCACAGACAAGATCCACACAGTCCATTTGAATTTCATGTCTCATTTAATATTCTTTATTTTATTTACAGTTAGTTGGTTATCAAAAAGTAAAAAATAAACATTCATTATAATCATACTTTGGACAGATGAGGGAAAAACCAGTTGCTGGTTTTCTTAAAGAGACAGTGCCAATTTAGTGCTTGTTACATATATCAATGTAAATGTCAATATAAATCACACAAGTGCATATAAACAAATGTGTTACAAAATGTATGAATTTAGTTTAATAAATGTGTAAATACATAAATATTTAAAGGCAAAATCACACATTATTAAATATTTAAACTTAAGAAAGCACTGTAAATATTAAATAATTTAACCATAGGCTCTATGCTACATTTCTTTTTTATTTTTATTTTTTGCATAGCAGCTTTGATGTAGTAGTACATAAATTATTATTTTTATAATATAATTATTAAATAATTTGTATATGTGTAATTCTATTTTCATTATTAGGTTCCCAATGTTGTGAATATTTTATTAAAAAAAATCATTTTTTAACGGTGGCAACAGCTTGTATCATTGTTAAAAATATTATTTCATGACATCATATAAATTGATAGAATGTGAAATATGTACTTAAAAATAAAAGCTAAAATGTGATTCAAATTATCAAAAATAAAATCTAAAATAAACTGTACAATCTTGCAAACTATATTGCGTGAAGTCATATATATGAAAACTATATATATAATATCCCCCCGCAAGATGCCGCCCTGTACTTAAATGCGCCACTGCTCTTGGTGAAGTCAGGCGGCAGGTAAGAGCTTGAACTCACTAACTGAAAGAGAAAGAATGGTGCTCACTGAAACTCTGGAGGGTTTATTCCTGCATCTAAAACAAACATCATTATTCAGCAGAAACTGAACAGATGATATCTGAAGCCACACAGGTGATTCTGCTGTGTATGTTAAACTTGATTTGTAACTGCTGTTCAAGAGAACTCTTTCCAAGTATGTGGTGTTACAAGAGAGCCCAGATCAATATCTCAAAGATTTTTAGGAGATTTTAATAAAAATACTTCCAGCATGTCTAACAACAGGATCTGACTGAAATCATAAAAAGGTGACGATACTTGCTCTTTGTGAGGGAAGTAAATGTGATTTAACAAACTGCATATCCAAGAGTTGGACAGGTTTATCAACTTAACAGGCCCCATTTTTTGTGTAAAGTGGGAATTTGTGCTTTTGGCAAATTGTGTGATTTTATGGCAGAAGGGTTGATAGAGCAGTGTTAAGAATGATTTAGAGTCCCTTTCAAAGTGAAATTACAGCCTCACTTTATATCAGGTGTCTTTAACTACTATGTAATCACATTAAAATACATACAATACAGTGTACTCAATGTGTAACTACGCGTTATTTTGCAGAATTATCCAATAGCCAGACCCTTCTCGAATTATCACAAGATTCACATATACTGCTATTTAGGTTAAGGTGCGGGTAGGTTTTGGGTAGGGTTAGATTAGGGTTAGGGTTTAGGATTTTAAGCATGTATCATGCTGCATTTCCTAAAACGTTATTGGCAAAATGACAAGTTGATTACTCCAACCCAGGCATTGTTTTTCCCATACTAAACCATGTTAACAGAGGCAGAGCATTTCTATCCAAGGGATAGTTCACCCAAAAATGAAAATGTATTCATTATTTACTCAGTCGTGTGTTTATCTAAACCAATATGAATTTCTTTTTCGGTGCACAAAGGAAGTTTTTATAAAATGTTCTGTCAATGGCAGTGGATGGTGACCACCCCTTCAAGATTCAAAATGATGCAAAAGTATAATTCAGAACTCTAATAAATTATTCAATGTGATTCATGCCTTGTTTTGAAGACAAATTACAAGGTTTTTTTAGAAACAACCCAAAATCGAATTGTTTTTTAATGTGAGAATCTTGACCCTCCATTGCACTACTATGCACGTTTACAAGTTGACGAGAGCAGTTCACGCAGCCATCGCTCGTGAGATGGAGTGTTAAAATTTGGTGCCATCAGACCACTACAGAGGTATTAACAACAAAAAACACAACACATCTGAACACAAACCAGAGAACCAAACTTACAAAACATTTCTGAAGAGTTTGAATTTGAAGAATAGATGCATTTCTATGCCCAGCCTTATTTGTATAAACCGGAGTACTCTATGGAAAGAATTGGAGAGAAAGGCGGAGGGTACTGGTACTGTCACAAAACTCTGACTGAAGAGACAGAGACCTCAGCAAAATAGCTGGAAGGTGTGACATTCTCTTCCAAAATCAAGTTGATTTTAGCCAGAAAATTATCTGCAAAAAAAAAACAGATAATTATTAATTACATTATTAAAAGCAATTTAAACAATTATTCATGTTTTAATGATAAACATGCCAGAGTTTTGTTATACTCATGCCCAGGGAGTGTTGTAGGCACCTGGGTCAGCTTAGGAGCATCGACTGTTCAGACCAGTATCTGATATGGGCTATATTTAAAATGTCATGTGAACAACCTTACAAAACTCTGATTTGAGCTGAAAATCAGATTTGGGTTACATTCAGCTGTTGTGAATTTTGCCTTAGTCTGTGAAAAGGGATCATTTAATTCCACTCCTGGAGGGCCCTGCTTTCACACACCTGCCTGTACTTTTCAAAGGTGCTCAGGTGTGTTTGATTAGGTTTGGATCTAGGATGGTGGCCCTCCAGAAAAAGAGATGAAAAGCCCAGAGTGTGGCCATCTAAATCTTTAAATTTATGTAAATCACATTGATGAAGTGCTCTATGTGAGGCCACCCAAACAAAACAAAAATTGCACTTTTCCTTCTCTGGCAAGTAATCTCTGTTCTTGGGTTACTTTAAACCGTTGATTACAAGGAGAAAGTTAATTATAAGGTTTCCATATAAAGTTTGCTTTCTGAAGGTCACAGTCTTCATTCTAAGACTCAGCTGACCGGTTTAAAAATAAATAATTGCCTTATTTATTGTGCTCAGCTGTGAAAAGCTGGTTAAAACTATCTGCCACAAAAACTAAAATCAATGCTTGACCCTGAACCAAGGAAAAAAAACCACAAAAAAAAAAAAAACAACGTTGATATTGTCATTCAAGAGTTAAAGTGATTTCTCTGCAAATTAAAGTTTGAAAACATGTGAGGATGCTCCAAGGTTGTGCAAGGTTGCTCCAAGACACATTATTGATTTTTTTTTTATTTGGCTGCTCTTGTTGTTTGGCTGCTCTCTCTATATGTTCTATGCCCTTTATAAACATGTACGCTTGTAGGTAAAGTAGATTACAGAACATACAGTATACAGGTAATTGCACAATTCAGAACATAGGTCAACAAATGTGCTTTATCTATTTTCTCCTTCAAATGACTATAGTACCACTTATCCTATTGGCAAGTCAGGCCAACTGTAGCATGCTAAAAGGTACTTGTGCTACAGTGTATTAAGTATTATATCCAGAATCTATTTTCAGAATAATGGTATATAAGCCATAAAGCATACTGTAGCCATTCAAATTAGCATTGGTAACAAGGCAGAAAACAATGAGCACTTAAGAAAATTGTTTATTCCAGGGTTTTTGTTGTAAGTGGCATTCTGAAACTTCATGCAACCAAGAATGCCAATTTCCTTTTCTTTTTTTAAGACGGATGCTTGTGAAAGAGCCCAGCACGTCAGTCTACAGATGCCAAAGGCTCCTCTGGCATCAGTTATATGATGAATCTGGCAAGTGCGTTCTACTCAACGAGAAGTCATTGATGTCAACTGACTTACTTGATGGGCATTAGAATTTAAGCATCGTTTAATTATGTGTCGGGGTACAATTTTGTTAAAGTGACATACGTTTGTTGGGGGAATGATTTTCATTTAATTTGAAATCAGCAGCATTTATTCACTGTGGTTAATATATAATCTGTTGTTTATCCATCTATTTTATCTGTCAATTTTATCTTACAATCATTTTATGTGAAGAACAAACTTAAATGTAGGTTTTTAGTAACCGATCACGGTCACCCGGCAACCACCGTAACACATCCTGCACAAGTTTTTTATAATACATTAAAAAGTGTAATGACATGAGTTTGACATCAAAGACTCAGCGATTATGCCACTGGCTCTTTCTTGTCTTGTGACCGATTAAAATGACCTCAAGTACGGATGTACATGTATTTTTTGAAACATGCCAGGTAGAATCAGGATGACACAGAATTAGGATGTCTTCACACAGTGGCGGTCTTAACATAGAGGCATAGGTAGTCGGCTGCTTGGGGCCCCCTACCAGCGGTCGAAGTAGGGGGGCCCCCAACCAACCTAAAACAAATAATAAGAAATAATCAAATAAAAGGCCCCTTATCATCATGAACGCTTCAAAAGCATAGTACATTTTATTAACATTCTTAAGAAATACGTTGAAACGTTGAAGTACTGGTTAAAATGTCCAGTTCATGTTATCTGTCTCTACACATACACCCCCTATTTTCACAATGAAATGGACTAGTCCGTAACGGTGCGCCGCGAAAGATAAACACACAGTGACAGGAGGACAGGGATGTACACAAACAGAGACGAAACAAGACGAGTCTAAACGCGAAAATGAAAAGAAGTTACCCAAGCGGCTCAATTAAAAGAAAAAAGCGAAAAGACGCTGATAAGTATTTGGCAACGCTGCCAAAGATGACACACTTTTTTATGGCTAACGTTACTGATACAGACAGGAATAAAAACGTCCAACGAGTTGAACATGCCACTACAGCAGCAGCTGTGAAGTGGTGCTAGGTGAGGATAACGCCAACCAAGAAATTGAAGAGGACATCGCGTTGTTGCCGCCCGCCGTCACCGACAGTGTTATCGAGGTTGACACTGAGGAAGAGTTGTCCAGTGATGGCCATTTTGACAGCGATGAGGAGGCTTTGGTGAGTCAACCTGTGAAATTTACGGTAAAACATTTATTTTTTTTACTAACGTAATTGTAGTAGCCCTATGATTCTACAGCATGTGATCCATCATATGTTGTGATAACCTTAACCTGAAGAATTTGTAAAACATTGTGCACAATGAAGGTTTGAACTTTCAGACATCAAGATTCAGCATAATGAATCATTATCAACAACTGTGATGATATAAGTGCAGTGCATGATGGGAGCCATCAATCAAAACTCATCAATATCTCCCAGCATACACTGCAGCATGAATAAATTATGCTGAATTGCCTAAAGGTGATGATACACAGGGCAACTTTTTGAGCAATGTTGCTTGGGCACTTTCCCATTGAAAATGGGCAATACATTTCTATCTGGATATTTTAGATCGGTCAGTAGGCCCTGTGTCTCATCTGGTTGCCTGTTGACGGCAACATTGCCCAGCAACATTGCTCAAAAAGTTGCCCTGTGTATCATCACCTTTAGTATTTTCTTTTGTTATTATTATCTGCTTTTATTTTTGCTGTTGTTATTGTTGCAACTTTTTAGTAGCTTGTTTTGTGATGTTCAGAGTTTTATCTGATTATTTTGTTGATTGTCACCGTTGTTGAGATTCATATGTTGATTCTTGATGTCTGTGTTGGTCTACATCATACTGTAGTTCAAAACCGTTATAGTACACCATGTGTTTTTAAAGTTCTTCAGATTACCTGTTTGTCACTGCTAGCTCAGCTGCGTGTAGGTTCACAGAGCTTTAATACTCAAAAACGTGAAATATTAATTCGTATTAAGCGTTCCTCTCTGTAGATCAGTGAATCAGGCCACTACATAATGATTATGTCATCATCAATAAATAGCCAACAACACCTGATCACATTTTCTCTCGGATTTTCATGCCATAACGAATGTGTTTTATAATCAGCCAGAGAAAATGTTTTTGTAAATCTCACTGTTATTTTTAACTTTTGTTTTTTTTTTTTACAGTGTAGTAATAGCCCAAGCCCTAGCTGTGCTAATCCTGCTGCCACCGACCAAAGCACTGTAGGCTTGCTACGGGCCGTAGATTAGCTTTACCTGCCTATCCACCATTCAGTCTGTACATTTTTTTGGCGGCGGGGGGGCTCAAAAAGTTGCCCTGTGTATCATTGCTCAAAAAGTTGCCCTGTGTATCGTCACCTTTAGGCAATTCAGCATAATTTATTCATGCTGCAGTGTATGCTGGGAGATATTGATGAGTTTTGATTGATGGCTCCCATCATGCACTGCACTTATATCATCACAGTTGTTGATAATGATTCATTATGCTGAATCTTGATGTCTGTGTGTGTGTCTGAAAGTTCAAACCTTCATTGTGCACAATGTTTTACAAATTCTTCAGGTTAACGTTATCACAACATATGATGGATCACATGCTGTAGAATCATAGGGCTACTACAATTACGTTAGTAAAAAAAAAAATGTTTTACCGTAAATTTCACAGGTTGACTCACCAAAGCCTCCTCATCGCTGTCAAAATGGCCATCACTGGACAACTCTTCCTCAGTGTCAACCTCGATAACACTGTCGGTGACGGCGGGCGGCAACAACGCGATGTCCTCTTCAATTTCTTGGTTGACGTTATCCTCACCTAGCACCACTTCACAGCTGCTGCTGTAGTGGCATGTTCAACTCGTTGGACGTTTTTATTCCTGTCTGTATCAGTAACGTTAGCCATAAAAAAGTGTGTCATCTTTGGCAGCGTTGCCAAATACTTATCAGCGTCTTTTCGCTTTTTTCTTTTAATTGAGCCGCTTGGGTAACTTCTTTTCATTTTCGCGTTTAGACTCGTCTTGTTTCGTCTCTGTTTGTGTACATCCCTGTCCTCCTGTCACTGTGTGTTTATCTTTCGCGGCGCGCACCGTTACGGACTAGTCCATTTCATTGTGAAAATAGGGAGTGTATGTGTAGAGACAGATAACATGAACTGGACATTTTAACCAGTACTTCAACGTTTCAACGTATTTCTTAAGAATGTTAATAAAATGTACTATGCTTTTGAAGTGTTCATGATGATAAGGGGCCTTTTATTTGATTATTTCTTATTATTTGTTTTAGGTTGGTTGGGGGCCCCCCTACTTCGACCGCTGGTAGGGGGCCCCAAGCAGCCGACTACCTATGCCTCTATGTTAAGACCGCCACTGTGTGAAGACATCCTAATTCTGTGTCATCCTGATTCTACCTGGCATGTTTCAAAAAATACATGTACATCCGTACTTGAGGTCATTTTAATCGGTCAAGACAAGAAAGAGCCAGTGGCATAATCGCTGAGTCTTTGATGTCAAACTCATGTCATTACACTTTTTAATGTATTATAAAAAACTTGTGCAGGATGTGTTACGGTGGTTGCCGGGTGACCGTGATCGGTTACTAAAAACCTACATTTAAGTTTGTTCTTCACATGAAATGATTGTAAGATAAAATTGACAGATAAAATAGATGGATAAACAACAGATTATATATTAACCACAGTGAATAAATGCTGCTGATTTCAAATTAAATGAAAATCATTCCCCCAACATACGTATGTCACTTTAACAAAATTGTACCCCGACACATAATTAAACGATGCTTAAATTCTAATGCCCATCAAGTAAGTCAGTTGACATCAATGACTTCTCGTTGAGTAGAACGCACTTGCCAGATTCATCATATAACTGATGCCAGAGGGAGCCTTTGGCATCTGTAGATTGACGTGCTGGGCTCTTTCACAAGCATCCGTCTTAAAAAAAGAAAAGGAAATTGGCATTCTTGGTTGCATGAAGTTTCAGAATGCCACTTACTACAAAAACCCTGGAATAAACAATTTTCTTAAGTGCTCATTGTTTTCTGCCTAGTTACCAATGCTAATTTGAATGGCTACAGTATGCTTTATGGCTTATATACCATTATTCTGAAAATAGATTCTGGATATAATACTTAATACACTGTAGCACAAGTACCTTTTAGCATGCTACAGTTGGCCTGACTTGCCAATAGGATAAGTGGTACTATAGTCATTTGAAGGAGAAAATAGATAAAGCACATTTGTTGACCTATGTTCTGAATATGTTCTTCGCCTTGGGCCCCCAATTTGCTAAATCTGCCACTGTCTTCACATAGGGGAAATATTTTCACAGATTAAAACCTTCAGTTTCACACACAATGCCATTGTATGGTTTGGAATATTATTATAGTGCATTTTTTAAATAAAATGTGGAGATCGTAACTGTACTTTATCTGCTTGATATGTCTTTTCTATTGTTGAGAACTGGTTAGGTTTAGGCATAAATGTGCAGATGTGTGCTTAAAATATATATAATATAGTGTAATGTATATCAAATTATGTATATCAAAATGACTCTTTCATGTTTTATATTGTTGATTATCAGATGGGGGATCTAAAATATTATATATGATTGTATAATGTAATATCACACTTATATATTTATTAGTATAATAAATCATTGAGGTTAAACACGCAAAATAATATTCAAAGATTGATAACAAATGCCAAAGTTTTCTTGTTGAAAACAATGGTGTTTCTCACCACTTCAATGAGAGGATGCCAGGCACTTTTGGCATCATCATGCAGATGCTGATGGCTTTTGCATAAGCGGCAAAATTGGACGCTTAGGGAATGAGAACGCAGCTTATGTGGTCATGGAAACACATAACCAACGTTCTTACAGGTTTTTGAGGGGTGCGCATGTGCATGAACAGACAGTGTGACAAACGTCATATAATAGGCACAAAACTAAGTCAACACAGTGGAAATAATAAAAAATGTCTGGGAGTATGGTGGGAAAAGCACATATGCTACACACTTTACATTTATACACACCAATTTAAAATATCGATGGTACCTCACGTTTGCATGTATGCGCTTGTACATTGAGGGAATTCCGGATATTTACTTAAGAGGGAAACCCCACTATTACAGCACAATTCTGCAGGTCAAGATAGAAAGTTAAGGATGCAAACACAGCAACAACTTTGGAATGTCTGGAAAGAAAGAGAAGCAGTGGGGCATAAAATAGGGAAGTCTTCCTTAGACACCATGCTTGTTATTTACAGAAGCATTGCAGGGAAATTACGTTGCTGTGGAGAAAACTGATGAATGTTTATGGAAGCAGAGGCTTTCTAGCAATAAACCGCTTTCTGGTGTCCATATAAATGTTAAAGAGTAAAGTTAATGAGTAGCCTACTAAAACAAAACTTACATTTGTAATTTTGGAGGATATGCAGTGTAGTAGGTGTTACACACTCTAGGGAACTTTACAAGTTTTGACAGATCTTCAAGCATTTTACTATTGTAACATTAGTCATTTTGGTGTTTATGAATAATAATGTCTGTCCATGTTTCTGCTTATTCCTCACCATGACCAGACGGGCAAGTTTCTGATCAACAAATGACACAGCAATGTGCTTTCAAATGATATTTCAAAAGATCAAGGAAAATTTTATTTCTCATGATTTGACCCCTCAAAGTAATATTAAAGTTTCATTAAATGTTAAGCTCAATCAACAGCATTTTTGGTATAATGTTTATTACCACAAAAATAACTTCAGATAAATTCCCTATTTTCTTTAAAAAGCAAATATCTGGTTAGAGTGCGGCACTTAAAATGGAATTATATTTATATTTATATTTATGCATTTGGCAGACGCTTTTATCCAAAGTGACTTACAGTGCACTTATTACAGGGACATCCTCCCGGAGCAACCTGGAGTTAAGTGCCTTGCTCAAGGACACAATGGTGGTGGCTGTGGGGCTCGACCCAACAACCTTCTGCTTAACAGTTTAGTGCTTTAGCCCACTACGCCACCACCACTCCGTCAATTGAATGCGGAATTGAATGGGGCCAGTCCTTAAATGTTAAAAAACTCACTGTTTCAAAACTATAGCCACAAGACATAAACAATATGTGTGTTAACATGATTTTAGTGTGATAAAATCACTTGCTAACCTTTTCTGTGTAAACTTTACAACTTCAATGCCATGATGACACAACACCGTAAACTGACCGTAAAAACAATTATTTAAATAACTTTACTGTTAAAATAATACACAAGTTTTAACAGAAGATTTAATGTACAAAATGATAAGCTTCATATTTCTGCCTTTAGTTTAAACCCTTTAAAAATTGGCTGTCACTTCAATTGTAAGTACCTCACTGTAACCTCAATTTTGCTTTTCTTAAAAGAGAAGGAGGAGCAAGTCTAAATGTTTTTTTTTTTTGTTGTTTTTGTGGAAATCAACATTATGCCACAAATGCTGCGAATTGGCATTACTCGTATTGCACCAGAAGATTCCTTTAACAGTTGTTGCATACAGTTAACATTGTCAATAATCATATTCCTAAAACATTTTACCCAATTATGGTAGACCCATTCTCTATCATTTTTTTTTTCTCACAGGAATATTCTTTATGGCTTGAGCAGAGAAACTCCATGCTTCTCTATCCTAAATGATGCCCAGGAGGTACCCCAACACAGCAGTGTCAGCTTGTCCCTGACACTCATATGCAGTGCAATCAGTTCAGCTGAGAAACTTATCCAAAGCGGACTCAACCTTTTTGAGAATGACAGTGACATCCCACAATGACATCTTAAAAGAGACCTCACCTCAAGGTTTCTCAGTATTGCACAGACATAGGAGGTTCAGAATCTGAAGGCACTTGAAATAGAGAACATCGTAGATTTAAGTGCACTATTAACCTGAGGTATCTGAAGGTAATTTCTTCAGTCAAGTGCTAAGTCATTGTTTTCGGCCCTCCAATGGTGTTCAAAAAACTGGTTCTGCCTTTGTGGTGTCTATAACGCCAGGCTAGAAAGATTAATGAGAAAAGAGCCAGAGAATAACTTGCAAGGTCAAGACATATTGTTCTGAGGAAAAACATCTACAGGTATATCACTAACCAATGTCATATAAACCCCAGAGGATTATAACATTTCGGGACTTGAGAAAAGTTCCATTTAATAAAATAAAATAAAAACTTGATATATATATATATACACTCACCCAAAGTATTATTAGGAACACCTGTTCAATTTCTCATTAATGCAATTATCTAATCAACCAATCACATGGCAGTTGCTTCAAAGCATTTAGGGGTGTGGTCCTGGTCAAGACAATCTCCTGAACTCCAAACTGAATGTCAGAATGGGAAAGAAAGGTGATTTAAGCAATTTTGAGCGTGGCATGGTTGTTGGTGCCAGACGGGCGGTCTGAGTATTTCACAATCTGCTCAGTTACTGGGATTTTCACGCACAACCATTTCTAGGGTTTACAAAGAATGGTGTGAAAAGGGAAAAACATCCAGTATGCGGCAGTCCTGTGGGCGAAAATGCCTTTTTGATGCTAGAGGTCAGAGGAGAATGGGCCGACTGATTCAAGCTGATAGAAGAGCAACTTTGCCTGAAATAACCACTCGTTACAACCGAGGTATGTAGCAAAGCATTTGTGAAGCCACAACACGCACAACCTTGAGGTGGATAGGAAAAAGAGGCTACAATTTGCAAGAGCTCATCAAAATTGGACAGTTGAAGACTGGAAAAATGTTGCCTGGTCTGATGAGTCTCGATTTCTGTTGAGACATTCAGATGGTAGAGTCAGAATTTGGCGTAAACAGAATGAGAACATGGATCCATCATGCCTTGTTACCACTGTGCAGGCTGGTGATGGTGGTGTAATGGTGTGGGGGATGTTTTCTTGGCACACTTTAGGCCCCTTAGTGCCAATTGGGCATCGTTTAAATGCCACGGCCTACCTGAGCATTCTTTCTGACCATGTCCATCCCTTTATGGCCACCATGTACCCATCCTCTGATGGCTACTTCCAGCAGGATAATGCACCATGTCACAAAGCTCGAATCATTTCAATTTGGTTTCTTGAACATGACAATGAGTTCACTGTACTAAAATGGCCCCCACAGTCACCAGATCTCAACCCAATAGAGCATCTTTGGGATGTGGTGGAACGGGAGCTTCGTGCCCTGGATGTGCATCCCACAAATCTCCATCAACTGCAAGATGCTATCCTATCAATATGGGCCAACATTTCTAAAGAATGCTTTCAGCACCTTGTTGAATCAATGCCACGTAGAATTAAGGCAGTTCTGAAGGCGAAAGGGGGTCAAACACAGTATTAGTATGGTGTTCCTAATAATCCTTTAGGTGAGTGTATATATATTCTTGGAATACAATTTATTTGTGGAGAATATTTCACTATCTTAAGTTCACTATCACAGCCTCTTTGTCTTCCTGTGACTTGCTGATCTATTACTGCAATGTACTGATAGCTGTTTGTGAGTAAAAATAAATATATCAGAAACAAGCAATAATCTGAAGAAAGTGGCAGCAGCATGTGGTACTGTACATCTCTCAGAGGCTTGTACTGTAGAAATTTGTTAAATAATAGAAATGGAAAGAAATGCTTGTTTCAATGTTCCAAAAATGTTTATGATGCACATTTTATTCAGTCTTTGAATAGGTACATCAGTCAAAGTTTAAAAAATACTAAGAAATCTCAAGACAACAAAATAAGAGTTCAGGGTAATAATTGTTCTGCTAATAAGAAAAACATTGTTAATAACAGTAGAATATGAATATTTATGTGAATTAAATAGTCAAAGATCAGGGTTAGGTTATTGGTAGTATAGATCATAAATCAAAGGTCAGTGTGAATGCGAATGGAGTTCAATCTTCAAGAGTCTGATGGGCCTGCTGTTTGATTGGGTAACATTCCACCAAAGAGAAGTCAGGATGGAGAATGTTCAGACTAAAAAGATGTAGCTGATTACGCTGCAGGTTTAGGATGCCATAATGGACTGTATGGGGTCATGGCTCTGGCTGAATTGCAGGGAAAAACTATGTCTCAAATTTCATTCTGGCAGCCAGTGTGTGTTTGTTCTCAGCATTTGCACAAGTGTTGTTTCTCTGATATTTCTTTTCTTGTAAAATTAGTGTCTTGAGAGTAATAATTAATAACTTCGCCTGCCTTTAAAAATGAAAAACAGCTAAATTAGGATGGCATGATTCAAAGAATTTAGCTTGAGTAAGCTTTAATTTATTTGTGCCTTTGAGTGAGTCATACATGCTTTTAGACCAGCAATTTGCACTCCAAGATTCAAATACCAAACCTTTACCAAAATATTTTGTTCTGTGGTATTTATTTATACTGCTTAATGTGAAGCTGTTTAAAATGTTTGCAAATATAACAAAAAGCTTTTTTTATTAAGATCTGTTTTGTTGTTATTATAAATTTTTTATTGTTTATTATCTGTTCCGTTAGCTCCTCTCACATATTTTTTGCTATAGAGCAGCCCAAGATCCCAAACGCAATGCTGCATTTCATGAGCACCATTTAAAATTGTGCCATAGTTCTGCTGTTAACAGAGTCCGCCTTTCCTTAGTTATTAAACTTTTAAACAGCTAGCTTACTGCAATAAACCTTACCTAAAAGAGTGCATTGCACTTAAATGAACTGTTAAAATCTCACCCTACTTTTGTGTTTTGTTTAGTGTTGTTGTATTAATTTATTTTATTTCCCAAATAAATGTAAATACTGATATTTTAGCCTGTATAATTTTTTCTTTTTGTATTGTACAGCATTTGTATGAATTATATATCATGTGAAATCTCTTTAGACTGCAGCTGACAGTTGCGTGACATTTTTATTTTTATTTTTTACTAAAATTAGGATAGAGAAAATAGTCTTAATTAGATTTAGAATACAATTCACTCTAATGGTCTGAATAATTGCTTAGAAACTGCTTTGAAATTGCACTTATATTTGTTTTTCATAAATCTCTTAAAATAAAAACATGCATACAAAAATACTGTTTATCCCAGTTCTGTACCGTCATCACTTTATACTGGAATAGTAAATGCAGTGCATTCTTTTCTATGGCATGTAAAAAGCTTGGGTACACCAAGTGTGGAGAATGAGAAATTAATTGTATTTGGTGACACACACTAAATTAAATTTTAGTGCACTCGAAGTCGTACACTAATTGAAAGGTGTGTTTTGCCTCAGTGGACTAAAGGCTGGATCTAGACTTTGTTTTTAACCCACTAGAGCATTAAATATGATTGCTTTGTCTTTAGTTTGATGTCTTGTGGACCCATACGGGTCAGAAAGCAGTTAATGGCTGGACAATAGGAATATGCTGTGGTTGTTTAAAATTGATGTAAGGTTTTATTCAGAGTATGTTGGAGTATATGTGTATATTCAAAATGCACTTAAGTGGAATAAGGGTAGATCACATTAAAATACATGTTTTATTTTTTCTTTGCTGAATTTGTATGTCACTGAACACAAACCAATCATAAGGCAGTAAATACCAGCGCTGGAATAATATCTATTTGATCATCAATCTCCTTTCATTTCTGGACTGGTTTATAAAACAGCACCTTATAATGATAAATTGCCTTTTTCCCCCTCTCAAATATGGATGTATTACAAGTGATTTTGATAGCAGCTGGGAATGCAGAGTTAACTTAACAATATACTGTAGAACCCAGCCACTGGCAGGTGTAATGCACTCACACAAGTATCTTGTCTTGAAAAGTGTTTAGACTGAAGTAATCTAATTCATTATCCAAAGGTATTTCACCCCAAAAATAAAATGCTATCTAAGATGTATGACTTTCTTTCTTCTGCTAAACACAAAATAAAAGTTTATAAGGATATCTCAGCTCAGTAGGTGCTTACTATGCTTCCATCAGGATTTACAGCCGATACGATCACCGATCTTCTTGTCAACTGATTGGCTAATACCAAACCCGATCATTTCACCTTTTATCAGGATCTCTGTCATAACTGGCTATACAGTGCATCCGGAAAGTATTCACAGCGCTTCAATTTTTCCAAATTTTGTTATGTTACAGCCTTATTCCAAAATTGATTAAATTAATTATTTTCCTCAAAATTCTACAAACAATACCCCATAATGACAACGTGAAAGAAGTTTGTTTGAAATCTTTGCAAATTTATTAAAAATAAAAAATGGCCTTTGCCATGACACTCAAAATTAAGTTCCGGTGCATCCTGTTTCCACTTGATTGGAGTCCACCTGTGGTAAATTCAGTTGATTGGACATGATTTGGAAAGGCACACACCTGTCTATTAAAGGTCCCACAGTTAACAGTGCATGTCAGAGCACAAATCAAGCCATGAAGTCCAAGGAATTGTCTGTAGACCTCTGAGACAGGATTGTATCGAGGCACAGATCTGGGGAAGGGTATAGAAAAATAAGCGATTGAGGGAGAAAGGCCTTAGGCAGGGAGGTGACCAAGAACGTGATGGTCATTCTGACAGAGCTCTAGCGTTTCTCTCTGGAGATAGGAGAACCTTCCAGAAGAACAACCATCTCTGCAGCACTCCACCAATTAGGCCTGTATGGTAGAGTGGCCAGACGGAAGCCACTCCTCAGTAAAAGGCACATGACAGCCCACCTGGAGTTTGCCAAAAGGCACCTGAAGGACTCTAAAACAAAGATTGAACTCTTTGGCCTGAATGGTAAGTGTCATGTCTGAGGAAACCAGGCACCGCTCATCACCTGGCCAATACCATCCCTATAGTGAAGCATGGTGGTGGCAGCATCATGCTGTGGGGATGTTTGTGGCAGGAACTGGGAGACTAGTCAGGATCGAGGGAAAGATGAATGCAGCAATGTACAGAGACATTCTTGATGAAAACCTGCTCCAGAGCGCTCTGGACCTTAGACTGTGGCGAAGGTTCATCTTAGCCAAGATAACAAAGGAGTGGCTACGGGACAACTCTGTGAATGTCCTTGACTTGAACCCAGTTGAACATCTCTGGAGAGATCTGAAAATGGCTGTGCACCGACACTCCCCATCCAACCTGATGGAGCTTGAGAGGTCCTGCAAAGAAGAATGGGAGAAACTGCCCAAAAATAGGTGTGCCAAGCTTGTAGCATAATACACAAAAAGACCTGAGGCTGTAATTGGTGCAAAAGGTGCTTCAACAAAGTATTGAGCAAATGCTGTGAATACTTCATTTTTTACTTTTAATAAATTTGCAAAGATTTCAAACAAGCTTCTTTACATTGTCATTATGGGGTATTGTTTGTAGAATTTTGAGGAAAATAATGAATTTAATCAATTTTGGAATAAGGCTGTAACATAACAAAATGTTGAAAAAGTGAAATGCTGTGAATACTTTCCAGATGCACTGTATATAAGCTTTCTGTACACTGTCACAATTAATAAAATGTTTCTCTTCCAAGTAATATCACTTTGGTCACCGTCTCTCTCTTTCGTGTTTCCTAGGACTCTTATGTAGTGTTTCCCCCGACTACGTTTCCCAGTATGCTCTGCCTTCATCACTACCATCTGTTCCCAATCATTCTCACCTGTTTTCTATTCCCTCACTATCTCTTGTTTGTGTGTATATATATATACCCTCTAGTTTTTGCATTCCTTTGTCAGTTCTTGTTTGTTGTTAGCTGAGTTCACATTTGTTTGTTTCTCTTTTACCATCTTTATTAAAGCTTGCAATTAGATCCTACATCTCATCTCAGCTATGACTGCTGACAAAAACAGTATAAAAAGTTTAAAAGGATTAAAGGCTTTTTTCTTTTAATTATTTATCTTTTTTTTTTTATTTAGAAAGACTTTAAACAAGTATAGGCTAAAAAAGTATTCTATTAAGATAGATAGCCCTATAAAAAATGAAGCAAAGTCAAGCTGAAGACAAACTGATAACCCATAGGTGCAATTAAACTTAATGTGACATTTTTGATTATTGATTCATTGTCATTGTTTCATATAATTATTATTGATCGGAGCATCCTCAGTCCTTACAATGGTGAATGGTGATCAGGCCTTTGAAGCTCCAAAAGTAACAAAAAGGCAGCATAAAAGCAATCCATAAGTTTTCCATAAAACTCCAGTGGTTAAATTAATGTTTTCAGAAGCCATATGATCTGTTTCTTACCCACACCTATCATATCTCTTCAGAAGATATGATTTAACCACAGGAGTTGTATGGATATATTTTATGATTACTTTTTGAACTTTTTAGAGCTTCAAATATCTGGTCACCATTTACTTGAATTGTATGGACATACACAGCTGAAAAATTCTTCCAAAAAAATTTTTTTGTGTTCAGCAGAAAAAAAAAAGTCATACAGATCTGGGATGGCATGAGGGTGAGTAAATTATGAGATCATTTTCATTTTTGGGTGAACTATCCAAATGATATAATCTATAAATACAAGTCTTGTACTATCTATGACATTATGTTTTTCTGACATTTAAAGATATTTTTGGAGGGTTTTTTTGTGTATTCCCATGCATCTGCTCTGCTCTGTCATTTAAGCACATAATAATCACTTGTTGTATAACAATTCTGTAAGGAGTTATTCTAATCTCTTCTGTTATTAATATATTTGATCATAGCAGTCATAACTCTGTCTCTTTCTCTCTCTCTCTCTCTCTCTCTCTCTCTCTCTCTCTCTCTCAAAAAGGTCACTGCATTTTCTAAAAACTCTATGGGGAGGGCTTTTAAATGCTAATGCTAAATTGTGAAGATCTTTGATTTAATATCCAATTACTCCAATAAAAGGGAAGATAATCAAGGCAAATGTTATTAAGAAAACAAAACTTGGATATAAAAAAACATGCTCATGTAGGCTACACAAGGAGTTTTGACACACTTTATAAAAACATTCTAAAATATGTCAATAAAAACATTGTATAGTGCTGTACATTACATTCGAATATAAATGTACATTACAACATATAGGCAAAAACAAAGTTTAACATTTTTAACTATTTGATTTTGTGTGCATTAGTGATCTGGTAAGCATATTATGTTTTTGATTTATATTTATTAATTACAAGTTATTACAAATGTATATAGACTGTCATGTTTTTAAAGCATCACAGACCAAACATTTTTTTATATTGTTCTTCAGTGGGCGAATCTGATATTCCATCAGCAAAGTTCCAACTCAGTTAAAATTAAATTAATTTATGAAAGTGTTCATTTTACGATAGCGTTGTCTTTTAATTATGAAAAGTTTTCCTTTTACTTACAGCAGTGACATAACGGGGCGCGCACTCAATGCCACGCGCACGAGCGGCATCACAAGCTTCCACCAGGAATGCACGCGGGTGACGGAATATAAGAGGAAAGGAGAAAAAATAAAAATGCAATGATGGCGACAGCTGCAGAGGAGATCTGCCCCAACCGTACCATCTCAGAAAACACTGAGACATCCGTTTCTTTCAAAACGGCAAGGAAAAACCAGGATAGACCCTGGAAACTGAGGTTAATTTATCTGCAGTGCTGTGAGTACCAGGGGAGAAATCCATCTGTGATAGCAATACATTAAGGTTAAAAGCATTCCACGACGTTTTCATTCAAAGGTCTGACATATTCACTCCTCACTATATCATTGATTTGAACGTTAAACACCATATAACATCACTGACAGAGCACGTTATGTCTTTAGCTCTTCTGATTCGCGTTCTTCAGTTCCAGACTGAGAGATCAGAGACGCCATGACGTCATTCTTTTAATGTCTTATGTTCAGATGCACTTCATCATCTTCACACATATGCATGCACTGAAAAATATTTTTTTTATGTTGGTTGATGTTTTATTGTTTAATGGGGGATCTCATCCAGTGTTACTAAAATGCATACCTTTAAATTGACTTGTTTTCACACTTTCACTATTTGAGATGGACTAAATGAGTTACTGTTATATCACAGAGAGTATACAAAACACACATTTGAAACAAGTGTTTATATATGGTTTTCACTGACATACTTGTACATATTTGCAATATATATTTAAAAAAATATGAATATACTGTATGTAAAATATTTTCCCAAATACTAATAGAATTTGAATATGTACGTACTTATGTTAAACTCAAATATATAAACACATTTAGATATGTTCATATACACTCACTAAGCACTTTATTAGGAACACCATGGGCCTAATAAAGTGCCCAATGCGGTCTTCTGCTGCTGTAGCACATCTATTCGTCACTGCAATTGTACAGAGTGGTTATCAGAGTTAATGTAGACTTTGCCATTTAATTGACCTCTCTAATCAACATAGCGTTTCCATCCTCAAAACTCCCGCTCACTGGGTGTTTTTTGTTTTTGGCACCATTCTGAGTAAATTCTAGAGACTTTTGTGTGTAAAAATCCCAAGAGATCAGCAGTTACAGAAATACTCATACCAGCCCGTCTGGCACCAACAATCATGCCACAGTTGAAATAACTGAGATCAAATTTTTTTCCACATTCTGATGGTTGGTGTGAAAATTAACAAGCTCCTGACTCATATATGCATGATTTTATGCATTGCACTGCTGCCACATGATTGGCTGATCAGATAATCACATGAATAAGTATACAGGTGTTCCTAATAAAGTGCTCAGTGAGTCTACGGCCATATATCTGATTTCTTTATGTCACAGTGTTGATCAACATAATTGTTGTGGTGGTGTTTACAAGCATAATTTTAAATCTTCTGCTGATTTTTCAATGTACACGTGACTGCAGTTTGTTAATTACATGATATCAAAAATTGATAGATGATGAGTCAAACACTTCCCTAAGCCCTATAGGCAGGCAGTGGTTGCTTTAGTGATAGAGGGTTCCCACTCCTTTTGGCCAAAGTATTTCCATGACTTTTCCATCTGTGATTACTGGACAAGGATTTTTTATAAATAATTTTATGGAGATTGCACTCTCAAAAAGCCACATCTAGCTGATTACATATTTTAGAGCTGAGCATAATTTGAAAAATATATATTTACTACAGAAATGTCCCTGATCTTTCAATTACTTTAAGCTTTTATTCATTTCAGTGACTTTTCTAGGCCTGGAAATTACAATGTAAAAATGTGATATTTCTAGGTTTTCCTTGACCTTAGGAATTCTGATGATAACCCACAATTTTGGACACAATTCTGGACATCCTTAAGAAATGTGAATGAGATACCAGTCTGTGATTGGCTTTCAAGTAATACATGTTCAAATACTGCAGAATTGGGCTCAGTCTTTTTGTAAGATTCCTTTGACGCTAATGACAATGTCACCTAAAATGCTTGCGTAATGAATTGATGGTTGTCTATGAGTGTATATAAGCTGCCGTAGTAACAAACATCCCTGTGCTTTCATAGATGAGGATCATACTGAAGTCATTTGAGCCCTGAAAAATGAATTTGAGTGACATTAGTCACATCATGCATAGACAGATTTTAGACTAACGGCAGTCAGGTCCACATTGCAGCTTATTCTAGCCAAGAAAGAGACCATCTGACATACATGTAAAGCATAAATAGGCTGGCGTGGAAGTACATGAAATCAAATAGTTATTATATCAACCCAGTACACTGTAAATACGGTAACTTGCAATTGTTATCATAAGGTTCTATTTCTAATTGAGTGAACCCTTAAAATTACTTTTGTTAGTGTAACCTAATTAGTGAGTGTGATTAAGTCATATTAAATCATATTTTTTACTTGAATACAACTATTTAATTTAGATTTTAGTACAACATGAAGCATTACATGACAAAACATTTAGCCTATTCAGTGTATCTGTTTCCATATTGAAACCTGATCATGTAACTGGTTACAAATGAGGAGGTGTAGTTTTAGTAGAAAGCCTGTAAATGTTGTGTTCCCGTCACAAAATTATTTGTAGTGTAACAGCATTATGTGACAGCTGTATAAACCTATTAGGTCTTTTTTATGGTTAAACTGCTTAGATTGGTAACTTGATCTGACCAGAATAATGTATATACTGACAGCTCTTGTTGTCTGTACAGGATTGGGCATTATTTTTATTATCTTTTCAATATTTCTTCTGTTTTATTTCCCTATATGGATTTTAGTTAGCCAATAACACAATTACTGTCTGCATTGTGATTTCCAGAAATGAGGTTTATAGTGCAAGCACATAAAATCTCAACAACAATCCATTAATCAGAGCTCATATGAGAGACCTGCAGGAAAGTGCATTCTGCTGCAAAAGTTGTGTGTTATCTAGATTAAACGGCTGTGCAAGGATGTTTCTTGACTTGGTTGATTGCCAGAGAAGCTGATATTGGTGTCATTAAAATGCCATCATAGTTTCTTTTCTAGTTCTGTACTCATTGTCATCCATCATCTTGACTGTGAGTGTGGGCGTAATTTAAATTCGCAAAGGAGCTGCCCCATAATTCTGCCTGCAAAGACTGTGTACAGTATTTCAGGCACTCTGCCAATTAATCAAATCTGTCCATTTACAAGCTTTACCGAAATGAGAAGGATTTGTTCTTTCTGTTATTTGTTAGCTCACGGCAATGATGAACCTCTTTCATCTCTCAAATTTCATCTCCTGGAATGTCAGATTATTACACTAACTCATATCTCTGTGCTGAGAGTTTGTTCAGGGGCCTGATGATATGGGCCATGCTACTTTACAGATAAGTTTTTTGTCAAAGTTTTGACTTGAAATGGTAAAATCAGTCCTCACTGATGAGAATACCTGGTTTGTTGGATGTTGAGGCAGATAAAAAAAGACTTCAAGCATTTTTCCATCTTAACAATAAGTGTTTATTCCCCGACGATACTCGTGCATCTGTAACTAATCCTGCCCAAACATTTACACTGTAATTGGAAAATCAAACGCTATCTGTAGTGTCAGCAAAGTCAATTTGAACTTTTCAGTTTGGCTTCTCATTCGTGACTGCTGCTGTTATTTATCTGTGAGAGGCTAATCAGAAGCATCTTATTAATATGCATCAAAGAGCTGTGGTGTAATTTTTGTAATTAGGCCAGAGGAGACGTGTTTGTGCTTAGATTGTTTGTCTCTTCCATGCTGCACAGTTTTTTTCCGTATTAGTGGTGGAGAATTTGTCTCTCTTTTACACTGTAGCCCTGCTCTGTAATCCTTAAAGGTGATTTTTTTTTTCAATGTTAAAATGCTTCAAATAAAATCCTTGAAAATTTGTTTAACATAAGCTCAAAAAAAGGATGTTTGCAAGTTGTTCAGTTAACTAATGCAGCACAATTCTAGAACATTTTGCCACAACTTGATTTCATTACATTCTATCTAATTAAATTTGTAAAAATGTAAGCTTACTTTAATCCATTTAAGTTGGGACAACATAAATACTTTTTTGTAGCATTGGTAAAACTTTGCAAGGGATATCCATTTCCCAGCATGCTTTGCATGGGTCTGGATGGGTTAAGTTGAGAAGTGTTATTTTATGCATTTTTGACCACCGCCAATGCAGTGGTGTCTGAGGGATCTTCTATGAAAATATTACAATAATTTATAGAGTTTATCAATTGAGTGCTGTTGAATATTAATGTTATAAGATGATCTGTTCATTTTGAATCATAATAAAGGTGTATATATATATATATATATATATTACATTAAAATAATTTTCATATTTCTTTACAAACAGATATCCACGTATGGGGGCATAGAAGCCCTTGTGACTGAGGAATGATACTGTATGGGGGTTCAGGGGTATCTCCAGAGAGAAACTTTTGAAAATGTAAATGTCTGAATGGACCATTTTTCTATTTTCATTTAAGTGAGAAAGATTAGGCTACAAACTAGTAATTGTTTTGTTTTTCATCCTTGTCAGAGATGATGACATCTGAATAATTTCACAAAATTAGAACAAATCTATTTGTTTATTATTAAAGGCTTGGAACATGCTGATTAATAAAACTACATTTTGAAAGAAAAACTTTAAGGTCTAAAGGCTCTCTGGAAACACGCACCTCATGTTTACTCACATGTGGGAAAAAGAAGAAGTGGGTGCAGCCCGGGACAGGGCATCAGTGAAGCGTGTTTCAGTGCTAGAGAAAAATATTCAAGAATACAACGCAGAAAGATCAGATATGATGTAACCGGCACTGTTGTTTTGTCGGGCTGCTCACTAGAGACGAGAAGAGGACGTAACCGTCGTCATGATGTCTTGCAGTCAAGATGGAATCAATCTGGGATCCGGAACGTGGTGACCTGAGTAGCGGGGGCAATAGCAACTTCATACAGTCTGAGGCTGCGTTTCCACTGAAGCGGAAGAAATACGCACAAAGCCACTCCCAACACTAGGGAACCGCTTGCCCCGTGCTGCTGTCAATTTTACAATCCACCTCGCGAGCTTGACGCTCGGCTTCCACGTTTCCTATGGAAAAAATTAGAAAGCCAAACTGATAGCATTTTTTTAGCAAAATGCATGTCTAGATGTAGAACACAGGATAAGTATCGAAAATTACTCAAAAGCTTATCATCGATATCGTGAAGTTTTTTTTATCGTGAAAAATATTGATATCGTTTTATCGCCCAGCCCTAGGATGGACTTTCACGTTTAAGTGATGTTTGATTTGAGTACTGCTTAGCTCTATAAGTAGTTGCAATTAAATTGATTAATAAAATAAATTAAGCTGGACCAACATAAGAAAATTAATTTAATTAAACATTATTAAATTGACTTTGACTAACCTAATGCAGTTGAGTTAAAACTACTATAGTACATTGATTTGACCTAATTTAACTATGTTACGTTGGCTCAATGAAAATGACTCTGAATAAATGGAATTAAATTGTTGTAAACATTTTCTCAGATTCAATATGTAAGGGTTATTACTTTTTTTTTAAGAGTGTTGAGACAACTATAATAATCCATTTGTTGGTTGATTCCCTGAAAAGTGTATTCTCTGTGGGTCGATCTTCAATAAATAGTTGCAGCATTTTTTGCAGTATTTCATTAAAAAAATCCAGTTTAACCAGGCCAATCAGCTCTGAGTATTTTAATTAAGTAATAGTCTATTTCTTTTTTCAGAGCAAACATGTCTTTTTCTATGTACATTATGGTTATAATTAGGGCTGTCAGTCGATTAAAATTTTTAATCAAATTAATTACATGGTGTCCCGATTAATTAATCGTGATTAATCGCATATATAAATATTTGCTGAGAAAGCCCATCATATAACAATAATTCAATATATAAAGATTATACATATTTATATCAATATATAATTATACATAGTTATCTTCAAATATAAAAAATATATATATATATATATATATATATATATATATATATATATATATATATATATATATATATATATATAAATATATAAATAAAAAATATTCAGATAATTAAAATGCATTACATTTTTGTGGCAAAAGAGTTAATCATTGATAAGACAATACAAAAAGCAGCTTTATAATACAATGTATTGTTTACTATCATATTATTGAACATAAGCCAATCTTTGGCATACAGTTCACAGCAATCCATCAGTTGGAGATCAGACGTCTCGGGTGTGTTGTGTCATAAACATAAAATGTTTAGTTCACTGTTTCAATTTAAATATAGTTTAATACTCAATCTTTAAACACATCTTGAGATCCCTTAGATCGCATTTGCGCTCCAAGTGTTTTGAACGCAAGAATTTAATGTTTGCGTTGTTCTTCCTACTGATGTGTTTTCTTCACTGTAACTGTGCATTGCTCATACAGCTGAAATTTCACTTACTGCCCTCTGGAGTAAACAGGTGGTACTACAAGCATGCATTTCTCAGGAATCTTCCTTATTATGGTGCGATTAATTGCGTTAATTTTTTTAACACATTATTTTTTGTCAAATTAATCGCACTGAATTAATGCGTTAAATCGAAAGCCCTAGTTATAATAGATCGTGCTTTATTAAATAAACTCTGTGCTGTCTGCCAAACACAATTAACATCACACTATTACCGCCCACAGAAATCAGGCAGTAAATAGAATTTATTTAGTGAATTAGGCATTAAAAGAGTGCACAGTGTGCAAATAAATGCTGCTTTAGAAACATACATTCATCGTGAATGTTTGCTGATAACGTGGAAGTTCTATACAAAAAATTCAGATTTTAGTTTGACCCAACACACAAAGTAGCTTCTATGTTGTTTCCTATTAAACATAGATGTTGTGTTTTAGAGATGTATTCCTTTAGTTTTGGTATATTAAGTGTTTTAATGGTATGTTTTTTGTCCACAGATTTTTTAACAATTGCTGCAATACTGGGGACTGGAATCCTCGGTATGTAAAAGCTCAGTATGAAATGTAAAAGTGTAATAAATGGCATAACACTGAAATCATGTGATCTAAAACAGTTGAAAAAGCAGTGCTTTTGTTTTCTTTAATTAACCATGGAAAGCAAAAGAGAAGGAAATGAGAATTGTGTTAAGTATCTCTATGGAGGAATAAAACATGAGACCATAACCAGGCAAAATTTTGTTAAACAAAATTTCTCCAATGCTTTTATTTTTTAGGCAATATTCTAGTTTATTAATGATATATCCGGACTTTATGGTCTGAAGAGTAGCAGATACGTATGTTTATAAAAAAAAAACTGCAATTACATGGTGCATTGAACTTAACTGTTCTGTTTTCACTGAGATTTAATAGATGTTAAAATTACATTTCTCTTTTTATCTTCTCCTGTCTGATTTAAATCATTTTAAGGTGTTCATCTAGCCATAGTAAAATTACCACCATTAAATGATTCAGCCTTCTCGTTAACAGTCTCAAATGGCTGAATATATTTGTACTTTAATAAAAGGCCTCAGATGTATGCAAAATTCAGTAGAGTCTGCAGTGAAAAACTGATATGTGTCTGTTTCTGGCATAACTTTGCAGGACTGCCAGTAACGATAGCTCGGGCAGGTCTGGTGCCTTTCCTGATCTCCTTTCTTACAGGTTTTCTAGTGCAGGTAAGAAGAATTTATATAAGAGTGTTTAAATAAGGCACTCCATTGTGTGTTTTTCCATATTTACTAGTAGTTGTTTGATAGTCTGACAGTGTTTGATATTTAGCTTGTTGTTTTGTGATAACTTTTTAATTTTTTATTTATTTCACACCTGTGTAATAATAGACTTAACATTTCAAAAGTTTCATGGTTCTGGTAATTATACGGTGGCTCCTTTTATTATTCATATTTTCATCTTTTTCTTTTGTTGAAGCATTTTCTGACATTTGATTGAGTTGATTTTGACTTCAAACAATCTAAAGTTCTTAAGCAGATTTTTTTGACAGTAAAATGACATTGCTACTGACATTTGTTTTGTTTGACATTTAGGGAGACTTATTGTAAAGTACACTAATTGAGCATTGTATTAGGAACACTATGGTCCTAATAAAGTGCCAGATGTGGTCTTCTGCTGTTCGACATGGTCCTCAAGGTTTGATGTGTTGTGCATTCTGAGATGCTATTCTGCCCATGACAATTGTACAGAGAGGTTATCAGAGTTACCGTAGCCTTTCTGTCAGCTCGACCAGTCTGGCTATTCTCCATTGACCTCTCTCATCACAATTGGCTGGTTAGATAGAACTGCCACTCACTGGATTTTTTTTACTTTTGGCACCATTCTGGGTAAATTCTAGAGACTGTTTTGCGTGAAACTCCCAGGAGATCAACAATTACACAAATATTCAAACCAGCCTGTCTGGTACCAACAATCATGCCACGGTTGAAATCACTGAGGTCATATTTTTTCCTCATTCTGATGGTTGACGTGAGCATTAACTGAAGCTCCTGACCAGTATATGCATGATTTTTCTGCCACACAATTGGCTGGTTAGATAGGTATACAGGTGTTCGTAATAAAGTGCTCAGTGAGTGTATGTCTGAATTATGTCTGTTAATCGATTACAAGTTTTAATCGAATTAATTACATGAGATGATATATAAATATTTGCCGATAAAGACCCTCCAATAAAAACAATTCAATATATAATGATTAAATAATTGTAAATATATTATAAATAATATATATAATTAAAATGCATTACATTATTTTGGCAGACAAGCAATCCATTTTGCAATTTAACTTGTCAATCTGTCCTGCCAGAGTTTTGCTTTCTGCCCCTGCTGAAAACAGGTGGTACTTCAAGCTAGAATTTCTCTAGCGGTAGAAATATTCTTTATAACAGTCCAGGGACATAATTAATTGCGTAATTTTTTAACACTTCATTTTTTTACATAATTAATCGCGCTGAAATAACATATTAAATTGACATCTGTAGTCTGAATCAAAAATGTTTTTTTTTCTTTTTGTCTTCCTCATGCTGTCTTTGATTCTTTTCAAACACAGTTCCTTTTTTTAAAGCTGCTAATTGCTTTGAATCTCATGTATGACTTATTTATAGCTCATTTTAGCACCTATAATAATTATCCATCTTTTCCCCACATAAAATCACCATCAGAATAGTGTTCTGGTTCTTCAATTTCAGCACAAATAGTCGAGATTGAAGAAAATTGCTTACAAATTTTTTTTTAGCAGCACAATATCAGGGTTCTTCCTGGGTCAAAAGTGATCTTTGACAGTAGTTTAAGTTATATTAAGCTTAAAGGCCCCCTAATTTAATTTTTTGTGTCTGCAACAATGTTTTCTTCTATTTTCCTCATCAGTGCTGTTTTGAATGTCTGGGCTATTTAGCCATTTTTGATGTTTGACTTCATAGTGCTTAAAGAAAAAAAAAATCTCTGAGCAATTCAAATGTTTTGTGGTCTGTGCTTATCATATAAATTAGCTGGATGTGAGATGTATATAATTAAATTTGCTTTGGCAGCCTAAAATTTCACTTGGACTGCTGCCGAAATATGTTCAGTCCGTATGCATGGAAAATATGCATTGATAGTTATTTTGCTCTCATTGAAATAGCTTAGCTATGAACTAAACTCTGCATGTATCTCTCTGTGTTGAGTCATTTTGATTAATTCTCCTGTTTTTAGGCTCTGCTCATATACCTGTTTGTAGATCTGCTGCAGAAATGTCGTTTAGCCCAACTGGAGGCAGTGAAGGTAATAGAAAGAGTGTGCTGGTTTTAAATGCATGTTTGAACAGTTAGGTCTTCATTTCACAAATTAAAAATCTGAATGCAATCACAAACAAGGCAAATACTTAAATGTGTAATGGTTAAACTTTACTACTAGAATGATGATGTCTATTCAGTTGAATGCGATTGAGTTGATGAGGATAATTAGATTGTTTTGCTGTCCTGCAATAGACTGCGGAGACGGAGATAATCTTAATGGAGGATGTTGGCTCTGAAGAGCCTCCAACACTTAATACAGAGGAGGAAGAGGATGGGGATGAAGGAGCAGAGGCAGGTATGACACTATAGAAAGAGGTTACATTTCATAATAGCACAAAAGTTGAATTGCACCATTGGTGCTGTGGAATTATTTGCAGCGACACAGTTGGTGAACTGTGCATTCTTATGTGACAAATCCTTACTTTGAAATGTCTGTTATATTATCATAATCCTATCAGTATACACCAGATGTACTCAGTCCAGTGGTTGTGCAGGCCATGTGTTTTTTATGTAGAGTTCAATCGACCACACAATGTCCCACAGCTTGGTGTTGGAATGAAGCATATTTATAATATCCACTCCAAAATGTCGATTTTGTTTTACATATAATTGAAATGAGAATATATTAATAGGAAATATAAATGTGAGACTCACAAACATTACTTTTGCAAATAGAAAATATTAGAATAAAAGAACAGGGAGCCCTGCAGATTACAGATCTGAGATTACATAAAGAGACTGAAGCAATTGAGTCATAATAGATAGAAGAACTCTGGCGAATTCTCCAAGAAGCTTGGAACATCCTATCTGCCAACAACCAAGAAAAACTGTGCCCAGGTGTACCTAGGGGAATTGGTGCTGTTTTAAAGGCAAAGGTGGTCCTGCTGAATATTGATTTAGCTTGTTTTATGTTTACTAGACATTGTATGACATTAAGTGATAAATAAAAACAATTTTTAAAGACATCTTCACATATGCAATAAAGACTTTTGCACAGTACTGTAAAATAAGAATTATAATATGAATTCAGGTTTATTGGCAGTGTAAGTTTTTTTTTTATTATTTTTATCCACATTGGAGGGTTTTTGAGCATTAATTGGGTCCTGCCACAGCATCTCAATTGGGTTCAAGTCAGGACTTTGACAAGGCCACTCCAAAACTTAAATTTAGCTTCTTTTGGGCCATTCAGAGGTGGACTTGTTCCTATGCTTTGGATCATTGCCTTGCTGCATAATCCAGTTGCGCTTGAGCTTCAACTCACGGACTGATGGACAATCTTCTTTAGGATTTTCTGGTAGAGAGCAGAATTCATCTTTCTCTCAATTATTGCAAGTCACCCTGGCCCCGAAGCAGCAAAGCATCCCCACACATCACATTACCACCACCATGCTTGACCGTAGGTATGATGTTCTTTTTATGGAATTCTGTGTTTGATTTACACCAGATGCAATGGGACTCCTGTCTTCCAAACAGCTCCACTATCGACTCATCACTAAACATTCTACCAAAGGTTTTGAGGGTCATCAAGGTGTGTTTTGGCAAAATTCAGGGTTAGTCTTCTGGGTTAGCAGTGGTTTTCGCTTTGCCACTTTTCCATGGATGACATTTTTGGCCAGTGTCTCTCTGAAAGTGACATTTACTGATGCGAGAGAGGCCTGCAGTTCTTTGAATGATGTCCTCTGCTTTTTTATGACTTCCTGGATGAGTCGTCATTGTGCTCTTGGAGGAATTTTGTAAGGTCGGCCACTTCTGGGAAGATTTACTACTGTGTCAAGTTTTACAGTACATTATATACAGTACACACATGCTCTGTTCCGAAACCTGGTGTGTTGCCTATGGAGGCAACTCTGTAAGGCATCACAGCTACACTACCTACACATTTCCGAATGATAGAACAACTGAATTATGCTCAGTGTTGGTTAAGATGCTCAAATAATTACTAATTATTTCTCTAATATTGTAATAAGAATACTTTACTGATTAATTAATTTTAAATTAATCTCATTACTTATTTCTTTACTTTAAAGTTACTTTCTGAAACACTTTTTCGCAGAATTCGTTTTTGGAACGAATTCCAAATAATGTCTATATTTTCACCTTGTTCATTGTCACATAAAAGCCATACACTCCAGACATAAGTATTAACATAATTCATGATTTAAATGTGTTTTACATGAATAAATTGTTTTTAGAAGTGCACTCACTGACCAATTTATTAGGTACACCTGTACACCTATTTATTCATCCGATTTATCTAATCAGCCAATAGTGTGGCAGCAGTGCAATGCATAAAATCATTCAGATACGGGACAGGAGATTCAGTTAACGTTCACATCAACCATCAGAATGGGGATTTTTTTAATATCAGAATAGAATAGCATCTCAGAATGCACAACACATCGAACCTCGAGGCACATGGGCTACAATAGCAGAAGACCACATTGGGTGAGTTAAAGACTGGAAAACCAAAGCCTGGTCTTATGAATCTTGATTTATGCTGCAGCCTCAGCTTTCTGTTCTTGGATGACTGAAGTGAAGCCCAACATGGTCTTCTGCTCAAGGTTTGACATGATGTGCATTCCTAGATGATATTTTGCTCACTACAATTGTACAGAGCGGTTATCTGAGTTACTATAGCCTTTCTGTCAGCTCGAACCAGTCTGATCATTCTCCATTGACCTCTCTCATCAACAAGGCATTTCCATCCACAGAAATTCATCTCCGTATGTATTACTTTACCATTGTTGTTTAAAGCCCAAGGCACTGTGGTTAATGTATCTTTGGCACAAATTTGATTTGTGTTGTATTTGCCTTCACTCTTGCTGTTATCCCTGCTGTTTAACTGTTTAGGCAGGAGGTGGTGGACCATGTAAAACAGTAGGAAATGTAGCAGGAAAACAGATGGAAGCATTATTGTTTTGTTTGCTAAAAGGCTATGCTAAAATACACTGGTATTTGCACTAACTAATCAGAGCTCGTCTTGGCCCACGCAAGAAAGACATTAAGTATTTTTGACATGAGATCGAGGGAATAGACAGATAATGAAGATGAATGAGGCAAAGAGAGAGGGCCGCCCTGTCAGTGGAGATGATGGGTGAGAAGAGAAGGCTTCCTGTGAACATCAGTGGAAATCATAGCCATCTGACACAGACAGACTAATTGAAGGCTTTTCTCTAAAACTGTGTCGACCTAGAAGTAAATACTCCATATGTTACTGCAGCAAAAAAAAAACTAGGTTTGATGCTTTGTCTGAACCCAAGTTTGATTCCACGCATCTCCCCTGCGGATCTCTTGTAGCATTTTAATGTATTTTTCAGTCCAAACTGCAGTACGTTAGTCATCAACATGAATACTATTGTGAGTACTTGCAGTAGCTAGCACTGTAGCTAGGTAACTTGATTAAACTTTTGTCATCTGAAACTATAAGACACAAGAGCAATTTTTTTATATATACTCTGATGAGCCAAAACATTATGACCACTCATGGGTAGCGATTAATGTTGATCATCTCCTAACAAGGCCACATGTCAAGGTCTGAATAGATTAGACAGTAAGTGAACAATCAGTTCTCGTAGTCAACATGTTGAATGCTGGAGAAATGGGCAGAAGTAAAGGCCTAAGCGTCTTTAACAATGGCCAAATTGTTATGGCTAGATGACTGGGCCAGAGCATCTCTGAAACGACTTGTGCTTGTGGGGTGCTCACGGTCAGCAATGGTAAATTTATTTTATACCTACTGACAGTGATCTGAGGAGGGACAGGGTGTTGGGTGCCCAAGTCTCTTTGATGCACAAGGACAATGAAGGTTATCCTGTCTGGTCCGAACCGACAGAAGGTGTACTGTGGCACAAGTCAGAGAAAATGATAATGATGATTACGAGATGAATGTGTCACAACACATGGGGCTGCGTAGCAGCAGACTGGTCAAAGTGCCCATGATGACTGGTTAAAGTGCCCATGATGATCTCTGTCCACCCACGAAAGAGCCTACAATGGACACATAAGCATCAGAAATTAACCTTAGAGCAGTGGAAGAAGGTCACCTGGTCCGATGTGTCCTGTTTTCTTTTACATCACATGGATGGCCATGTAAGTGTGCGCCATTTACCAGTGATGGCGCCAGGATGCACTGTGGGAAGATGACAAGACAGTGGAGGGAGTGTGATGCTCTGGACAATGTTCTGCTGGGAAACCCTGGGCCTGGCCATTCATGTGGACATCAGTTTAACACGTGCCGTGAATGATCTCGCCAAGCTGTTGGTGATTGCGGTGTTGCGAGGCGAGAGATAAAGCCATGTACAGAGCTGCAGTAGGGAGAGAGACAGAGAGAGAGAAAGAGAGAGAGACGCAACTAAGCTGTGTGTCTGTGTGTGTGATTGAGAGCTGCTGCTGAGAAACAGAGTGACTGAGAGGTCAGTGAGCTGGAAACCACTTGGGTCCGTGCTGGTGGAAAAGCATTGTGTGACTGTGAAGACACTGGAAAGTGCAAAAATAAATGTTGTACATTTGGATGTGCACCCGACTCCCGTTTCCTTCTTCCCATACGAGCAAAGGTCTTTCACACTGGTGCCAAAACCTGGGACTGGAGGAAAAGCACGCTGTCCTGGAGAACTCACTGCTGGATCAAGAATGCGACTCTGAGGATGCACGATCTGGTTGTACTCGAGTGGTTCGTCAGCAGGCTACTGAAGGGGATGGCTGAGCAAGCCCAGTGCCATCGCCCAGCGTCACTGACAGAGCTGGTCCAGCGGGCCGAAGTCCTGGTGGACGGCGTGTCCAGGAGCCGACGAGTTTTGTTCCCCTTTCTCTTCTGTTTTTCTCTCTCTCTCTCTCTCTCTCTCTCTCTCTCTCTCTCTCTCTCTTTCTCTCACTCTCTTCTTCTCTCATTTCCCCTCCCCTTCTCCTTCCCCTAGAGCTGCTCCTGGTTCCCGGAGGTGGGGGAAACCATCCTGCGCTGGGTCAGCCAGAAGGGCAACAGTTCCTCTCCAGAGCTTGGGGTGGGGTGGGGGGCAAGGCACAATACGGATAGCTCCCCGGCTTGAATCGGGCAATGGGGATGTGTGGCAGGCAAGTCAAGTGAAGTCAATTTTATTTGTATAGTGCCTTTCACAACACACATCGTTTCAAAGCAGCTTTACAGAAGATCAGGCATTAACAGACGATAAAACTGTAATGTCTATAATGTCGATGAATCATCATTGTGTAATTAGTTTAAAAATAAGTAATTACATAATAATTGTATTAATAACCCCAGTGAACCTTGGGAGAAACCAGACTCACTGCGGGGGCCAGTTCCCCTCTGGCTAACATCATGAATATAATGTAAATGGTCTGCACTTATATAGTGCTTTTTTATTAACCTTAGTGGTTACCAAAGCACTTTACACTGTGTCCCAATCACCCATCCACACTCACATTCACACACCAAGGTGCTAGCCCGCCATTGGGAGCAACTCAGGGTTGCAACTCAGGGTAACAATACAATACTCTTTCAGAGTATTGTATTGTTACTCACCATAGTAATTACAGATAGGCACATGATCACATGAAGTACATCAATAGTGGCCTTTCCAAGAGCAATGACCAGTAAACATGTAGAGACAGTGCTCAGTGTCACTCACACAAACACTAAACACCATCAGGGTAGCACATATGAAATTAAAATAATGCAATAAACATTAACTAAATGTGGCAGTGGCGGAGGGCGGTGCCGGGTCGTGATTCTACACACCTGGCCCCTTATCAGGCTAATCAAGCCTCCAAGAGGGATAAAGGCTGACTGCTGAGTATGCTGTGGGAGAGAGAGATCGTTTACAGACATGTCCGTCATGTGTGTGTTTGTCTTTAGTTTAAGTTTATAATTAAAATATTATTTATATTACCAAGCCGGTTCTCACCTCCTCCTTTCCATTGAACTGCGTTACACTAAACTACATCAAATATAACACAGAACACACCAATTTAGATAAGTGATATTAAATATAAGAAGAAACATGACTATTCACATAAAATATAATACATTTTAATGGGTCACGCAGGTAATTCTGGGAAGTCCCGTTTATTGTTTTTTTTTCTGTAATTTTAACAATAATTTACTGTAAAATTACATATACTCTCTTGTTAAACATAATATACATTTTTATACATTTTATATTATTATAAAATTACATGTATTGTCTTTTTAAATATATTATAATTTTTTACCGTATATTTAAAGGCAAACTACCTGCTAACAAATTAAAGTTTTTAACTGTAGCAGTTTTACAGTATATTAAATTTACAGAGATTTCTTTTACTGTGCCTGATATGAGTTTAATTGAAGACCCTTAAATATTTTTATATGATTTTTTTTTCAGCCCCATCAGACAATGCAAGTAAAATTGGTATAAAAATGGTCAATAATGATGTGTATGCTGCATACTTTATTAAACAATAAATAATATGCAGTGATAATAACAATTACAATATTAGTTTTGTCAGTAAAGATATAATGGAGAGATGGCCATCTACATTTAAATAGCAGGCTTATTGATTAGATCTGTATGTTAGTGACATACTATGCTATGAATATAAATCTGTATTTACAAACAGTTTGAGATGAGCATACGTTCATGGAGAATTGTTTTAATTTTTCCAGTCATTTAAACACACTATCTGAGCAAAAACTTGCTTTGACTGGGGTAGTGAGTGGTTGTTCTGAATCATTATATTGAGGGTATTTTAAAAGAAAGAAATACAGAGAACTGATGAATATTTGTAAATTTGTTACATTTTTAACACATGCAAATCTGAACGGTAAACAATATTTGGAAATTCTTTAATTCTTTTTAATTCTGGTGTATGTGAACTTTCAAATGCAACCTGTTGATTTCCCTGTGATCATGTTGGTCCATCTTATCTCATGGCAACTATTAGCTTTCATCATTCAGTATATTTATATTGCTTCATAAAGCTGAAAAACAGTGAATAACTAAGGATCTTGTAGGCCTGAAATTAGAGATGGCAATGTTTAACTTTGTGGTTAACTATCTCTTTTTGTTCCAAGTATACATTTTCAAACTGCACATACTCCATTCCATTCCATTTTTTTGTTGCTTTCAGTGAAATCTTAATTAAATGCTTTTTCTATGGTATTCCCTAAGCATCCACTTGCTTGAGGGTGATGAAAGTTCCCTTTAGACTTGTTTTGGTTTTCTTTGAAGAGAAGCGGACCTTGATTATAGCACTTCATTTGTTTGTGCTGAACAGCTTTCAAATCAGGAGTTAAATACAGTTTGAAGCAGTGTACAAAATTAACTGCAAGAATATCATTCAAAATAGCCTGCTACTTTGCATATTTTTCTCTGTGCTTAATAAATGACTTTGAATGTCAGGCAGTCAGCGTTTCATCAAGGAAATGGTTTTGAAAAGATAAGCATTTTACATAAATCAGTGTGACTATGGCAGTTTGTTTTGCACTTCACTCAAAATGCACACAGCTGAATCAACAGAATCATTGCTTGCATCTTGATCTTAGATCTTAGTTTTTCAAGATCATTATACTCTCTATTAAGCATTTTGCGCCAAAGTGCACTGTAAACAACAGATGTGTTAATTCTCACAACTTTAAATGTAGACAAGTAGTGTGCACTATTTGTTGAAAATCCAAATGTACAGTACTTGTTTGAGCTAACTCAGCAAGGTGAGATTTAGTAGAAGACTGTTTCTCACCATTCTCATTGGTTAATTGGCCGAACTCATCAGAGTCGAGAAGACATTCTGATTGAATCTGACCAGTCCTACTCACTTTATATATGCTCTAAACTAACTGTAATTTTAAATATATCAGCTCTATTTACTGGTGAGCATTTACATTTACATTTATGCATTTGACAGACGCTTTTATCCAAAGCGACTTACAGTGCAATTATTACAGGGACAATCCCCCCGGAGCAACCTGGAGTTAAGTGCCTTGCTCAAGGACACAATGGTGGTGGCTGTGGGGCTCAAACCAGCATCCTTCTGATTACCAGATTACCAGTTATGTGCTTAGACCACTACACCACCACCACTCCATAGAGCAGTGTGGGAGTCCCGGATTCTCTGTGCTAAAACCAGGAAGTAACCGTGTTTGCATAATCGGTGACGAGGGCGATTCTAAGGTTCCATTTTCGCTCTAAGATAAATGTTTTACTCCACTGATGGTTAGGTTTAAGGTGGGGGTTTGGGTTTTTGGGTAATGTTAATAAAATATCCTTTCCTCTTTACTATATTACATCCTTTACAGCTAAAAACAACTCACAACTTGCATTTGGCAGCCCTCTGTGGGCATTTCACTCAGAAAACGGAGCTTACACGTGGTCTTAAGTTCAAAAACACTTCCCACTTTCGCAACCGTGGGCAGTTCTTTGAATTAAACTCACACAGACTGAGTTTAGCTCATGAAACGTCAACCTATTTTTTATATATATATATATATATAAAAAATACTGTTAACACAGTTAAAACATAGTTAAAATGACTAACAAACTATTCCCATCCAATTTTATTCAAAGCATGCTGAAACGAAAACATTTCAAATCCCAGTAATACTTTGATTTTGTTGTTTTTAGCCAATGCAATTGATATTATTAAAGGAAAGCAACACTATTTTTGTTCCCAATCTGAGTTAAGTCTACACGCAACAAGTTAACACATTGAGTTACTAGTAGTATGGTAACTTTAGTTAACTACATAACAAAATAAATTCACTCAATCTGAAGACTATATTACAATTTTTTTAAGAGATTGCTTAATTACTTTAAGGCAGTTAATGTACCCAAATCTAAAGTTTAAAGTTTGTTTTTGAAACTGTCAAAATTATTAAACCAAAGTTGAAGATGCATTGCAGTTATAGGTATTCATACACCATCCATTTATTGTGACATTGTCAGATGAACTGCAGTCTGATAGAAAGAGTTTTGAATTCTGTCTGCAAATTGCCCATATCCCAGCAAATCCCCCGCAGACCCAGTCTGAGCCCAGTGGTATATTCTTTTAACACATGATCAAGGTGCCTTTCATGCCCATCTACGCTATTATACTCATAAAATGCTTGAAATTAATAACCTATCTGTGTTAATGCACTTTTAAATAAAGCATTAATGATAAAGATTTGCTTTATTACTGCAGGCTGAGTGTGCAGAGCACTATTTTCTGTTCAAGCCCTGCTTAATTTATATGCCAGGTTGACAGTGTCATCAGATAGGTTTTGCAATGGCCCAGCATTCTATGATTCAATTAGGCTTTCATGCCTGGGCTGCACGGTTGGCTCGCTGGTGTTTGATAAGAAGCCCATTAAAAAGATAGATGTCTCTGAGCATAGAAATAAAGTGTAAAAAAATTATTCCACACTGCTATCTGCTTAGTGCTGAATAGAAGACTGTGTGTTCCAGAAAATACGATAGAGAGTCGATATGCATTCATCATAGAGAAAATTGAACAGTAACATTCAAAACAATTTTCTTCCTGCCCTGCCTGACACGCAGGGTTAGTTTGGTGTGATCAGCTGTGAGTCTGACTTTCATTTTTGCAAATTTGATAGATCTTTCAATAGCGTAAACGATGTGTATGCAGCTCATAGCAATAATTGTGATATATAAGGTAGAACAATATGATGCTAGTACATGCTACATTCTGTACTCCTCTTACAACACAATTTTATCTTAAAACTTGCATGTTAGTGTGTATTTTAATCTTCCTATACAAGTGTAAGGGATTACTGACATCTTTGAAATGGAACCTTTTTTACATTTCCAGGTTTGGAACGCTGAAGTGACTTCTACATTATGGCGGTTTTCTATAGCTTCTATTTGCTCCAACAGCAGAAAAGAAAAAAGGTCTACTAATACATATCCAAAACTTTCCAATAGAGGACATAAATTGAGAAAAATTGATTTCGGCAGTTAAGAGCATCGCAACTGTAGTGACTATATATTTTTTTATCCATAAATGAATGCCAGGATAATATTACACAAAGTATAATAATATAAATATTCGTTAAATTATAAAAAAATTGCTTTAATTTTTTTAAATAAAAAAAGATAATACATTTTTTGCTAGATTTACCCTACCGCATTTAGGTGGAAATGCATCATCACACCCTGTGTCCAAATCGCATACTGTAAGTGTATGAAATGTATTTGATATAGGACGATCCAGTAAAACAGTACATTCTTTTGGTATGCATGGAATTTGTACGAGTAGATTTCATACATACTTCATCAAGGGATGTACAGTAAGTATTGACCTGTGATCCGAATATACAGTATGATGTAATAACAACTAGATTAGTAGGAAATAGTAGGTCATCTGGATATTTCTCACTTACTGTTTTATGAATACTGAGGATTCGAACATACTACTCCATTGTCATACTGTTTTTGGCATACTATATAGTAGGAAAGCATGGATAGTCAGATGCAGCAACAGTCTGTGAAAAGGGACCGTTAGTTACATATTTGCATATAAAACAATTAGTCAGAACTATTTAAGTGTAGCCTACTAGATACATTTTTTTATTTTTATTTTTTTTAAAGAAAGAACTAAAAGCAATAGCAAATATCTCTCAACAAGTTCCTTTAAACAGTTTATTCACATGAATCTGAACCTTCATTTGGTCCTCATTTATAGAGATATCTTATATTTTCTCCAAAAACACTCCTTGGTTGACAATTTTCACATCACTTCTCATACTCAGTGAATGGGTCTTCTTCAATAAATAATGATCTAAATCACCTTGAAATTTGAGCAATGTATGTTCTTGAAGGTGTACAAATGCTTGTCTCTTTACACACAGACCTTTTGGTGAAACTGCGGATATCATGGTTCGGTATTAAGAGTGACCTTGCCTTGTAACAATAAATGGTAATAAATGTTAGCTAACATGATGGATTCTAAGCAATAGTAAATCACGGAGAATGCATAGAGTAGTGTGGTTTTAAAGTAGTGCTCTGCAAAGACTCACACCTCAGCAGGGTTATTTTCGTAAACTAAAACTGAAACTAAGGTGAAAACTATTGATCAAAAAACATTTTCGTTTTCATTTTCGTAAACTGGAAGTAAATTAAAAACTAAAACGAAGCAAAACTAACAACAGTTATTGAAAAACTAACTGAAATAAAATAATAATTCATCAAAAATAAATCGTTTTCATAATCAACAAGATCTCATCACAAGGAAAAATCTAACCTCAGTGGTTGTTTAAGGAAATACCTGAAGGGCTTTATAACGTGCACGGAATGGGAACCGCTCGAATTTTTGGTGCCCCATGGGATAAGATGATGCCCACCTAGGGTGTTGGTGCCCCACACAGAATGCGTCATCAGCGGTGGTACTGGACTTATATGCCCACTAGACTGTGTAATTTGGTAGCGTTCAAAACTTTTAATTCTGCTCTTGACTGCAAGTTCACTCTCAGATCTGCATGGAATATTCACTGATTGGGCTAAAAATGCAAACCGCAACTCAACTTTGTTGAAGAAATGCTGAGAGATATGCGCAAAGTGACAAAATGGAGTGGATGGATGGAGTAAAAAGGCTTCACTTCTTCATTTTTGTGTATTGTGTACATTTCCCAAGCTTAATTTCAAATGTCTTGCTTTGGTCGGCACTCTTGAGGTGTTCTGTTAACTCTGCTAAACTATAATTACTAAAACTGAAACTAAAATGTTTAAAAACAAAATGTGTTTCGATTTCACACGTCATTCATAACATAACACAAGTATACACAGCAGTCTCAAGAGTTACCGCAAGGGGTGCTAGAGCAGATTTTCTTCTTTCAGTCAGCAACTGTCATGGCGGACTCTATACAATTTATACAAAATTTAAACTTAACTAAAACTAACAAAATCATGAAATGTATAGCAAATATTTTTGGAGTTTGACAGATGTTTGGAAAAGTGCTGTGTAAAGATTATTTTGAATTCCTACATTCATATGGTCATATTATCTTGGCCAGACAACTTGAAAAAGCACCTCCTAAGAATCACTTTATGGAAATCTTGAATGAAAGCCACCTAGACAAGGATAGCTTTGTTGATGATCTGGAAAATTTGTCACAGTGTTTTGTCCCACAGGAGGCATCAACAACTCTGAAATAGAGCATACTGTATATCAAATTACAAAGCTCTTTTTTAGACAGACAAACTTCTCTCTCTCTCTCTCTCACACACACAGGCTCTCCATCAAGACTAGCTGTCATCCTACATTTTTAGGAATCGACATGATGACAGCTCTTTTGAAGTTGTAATGCTTCTTTTTGGTGTGACTTGCTTGTTACTGGTTCCATCGTGTATAAGTAGGTTTCTGAGAAGGAAAATATTGTTACATTTTAGGACATTGATTCACTTTTGTAGGTGTATAATTTTGCACTGATTCTTGAGTACTGGGACAAAAAAAGAATTAATTTTTTATTTGATCTCTGAAACAAAAATTATGATATTAAGTAAAGGGGGCCAGTCCATAAACATAATACATTTTGTAATTTACCAGCCTAACGGCATTTATTAGATTGCAGGGTTTATGTCGTCATGACAACAAAGTTGTAATATTGGATATAACTTTACACAGATTAGGTTGGTATACAATTTTAGCATTCAAATCATGTTAACATGTATATTGTTTATGTCTTGTAGCCATACTTTTGAAACCATTTGTATTTCAATGTTTATTGACTGGCCCCATTCACTTCAACTGTAACCTTGATTTTTTTTTTCTTTTTATATAAACAAGGGACCAGTTAAAACTTTTTTTTTTTTTTTTTTTTGTGGTAATCAACAATATGCCACAAATGCTGTTGATTTCGCTTAACTTACATTAAACTCTGAAAATTTCTTTAATTGGCTTCCTCATTAAGCTTTAGTTAGTTAATAACCTTTATTTGAAGAAGAAAAAAAAACAGCATTGAGACAGAAAACCAGACAACAAGACCAATTAAAAACCATTTAAAGGGATAGTTCACCCAAAAAGTTACATTTTCTCATAATTTACTCACCCTCATGCCATGCCAGATGTATATTACTTTTTCTTCTGCAGAACACAAACAAAGATTTTTAGAAGAATATCTCAACTCTTTTGGTCCTTTCAATGCCAGTAAATGGTGACCTGCATTCTGGGAATCTGACAATGCTTTACATTTTTTTTAATAAAATTCACTTTGGCTAAGGGACAGTATGGTTGATATAATAATTTGGTTTTGTTGAAATCCTCATGACCCACATAATCCATAGGCATGATTTTTGGACATATGGTTCAAAAGTTATGGACAAAAAAAAATCACTTTTTGACCCATAGGTGGCGCTGTTCCAAACTTTGCATGTGCACTCAGGTCATTGGACTTGCATACCGAGTTTCATTTTGATATGGAAATATGTTGCCAATATATAGCCTTACATCCATTTTTACTCTGACCTTGTAACTTTGACGTAACTTTTCAAAAAATTTCTGTATTATTCATTATTCAATCTGTGCATCTTGGTCTGGAGAATTTTTTGAGCTATTGTTTTGGAAAATCAGACAAAATGTCAAGGAAGAAAAATTATAAGCAGCATAATTCAAGATGGCGGCCACTGTAATCGGCAGAGTTTTTATGTATGGGGTTCATTGGAATCATGAGGAGGAGTGTAATCAGATGCAAGAAGAATTCAGTTTCTAGGACAAATAGTTAACACGATATGCACTAAAGAAATGTACATTTTTGACATGGTAGTGGCAATAGAGAGTATGTCCTAGAGACCACAAATTTGGTATGGGGCTATTCAGTATGCCAAATTTCATAATTTTCCTGTGTACGGTTGATAGGGCTGCCATTGACTCCCAGCCAGAAGAAATTAAAAAAAATTATATGAATGGATATAACAGGCGTTATTGCACTTTCGGTGCTTGGCCCTTAATAAATAATAGTAATAAACTAAAGTCCAAGGAAACTGTATACGGTTACTCAAAAATTAATAAAGAGTCCCAAAAACAAATTATCAAAGAATGTTGCTTTGAGATGTAGTGACTAACCATGCTGGCATAGTGCTATGTCCCTCTCTCTTGCTGTTACACACACACACTTAAAAACATACATCAGACAAATACGCAAACACAGGTGCTTGGCCAACACATGACCAATGAATGGTCCCGTTGTACATACATTACAAGCTCTCTTGCGTTCCTTAACGCTCTTTTCAAGTTCCTTAAGAGTTCCATTCATTCAAAACAGCTGTCAGTTAAGTCATTAACTGATTAGGCAGCAAGTCAGCTGCCTAAGTTTTCGGATGCAGCCCAGATGTGGTAGATGAGTTGATAGTTGAGGAGTAGGGAGAGACACAGAGAAAAAACAAGTTGGTTTGAATGGACTGGGAACAAAAAGTTGCATATATTTTTCGAAAAGATTAAACTCAAATTGCTGCCCGAGTCCGCCATGACAGTTGTTGATTGAAAGAAGAAAATCTGCTCTAGCGCCCCTTGCGGTAACTCTGAGACGTCTGTGTGTACTTGCGTTATGTTATGAATTGAGCGCTGACATGAATGGCGTGTGAAATCGAGCTTGCGTAGCAAGGTGGGTCTGCGTTCACATACTTGCGTAGAGTATGTTTGGGCCTTTACACTCAGAGCCTCGATGTATCTATGACAGGTGTTGAGATCTAGCAGATGTCTATCCTAATTACTTGGCTGTCCCTTTCTGCAAACAGATGGGGCCCTCTCAGAAATTAATGTTCTAGCCTCAACATCTCCACAGCCCAGTTCCCTGTCATTTGTGGCGCACAGGTACAGTAGTCTTAACTTAATGTGAAAAATCCAATCAGATTACCATGCCACAGCATCATTAGGGAGATTGGTGTTGATGGACATAAGGGATTTGAAAAGTGATTTGTCACTCTAATAAGAAGTAGAAACTAGACTGGCGTTAGGAATTGGCCAATACTTTTGAGCACTCTTACATGAAGTTAGTAACACATCCTGATGACTGTTTTCTGCACCATATATTTTTTGACTCACATTTTTTCTGACTAAATATATTATATTGAATGTGCTTATGTCAATTATATATTATATATAGAATTATATATAACTTCTATCATGGGTTTGAGTCCCGCTGTCCACATACAAGTATGTGGACATACGTTTTAGGAAAACTATTTGCTCTAGATTTTTTTTTCCCCCATGTTTATTAGGTGCGACTAGTTACAAATTAAAATGGGAAATGAAAAAGCACACAGCAGTCACACGCAGGTTTTATACAATTTATTAATTTCAACATTGTCACGATCTCTGTGGGTCCATCCGGTTCTTTTTTGTCCGTCTGTTAATTTTGTTTCCCTCATGTGTTTTCCTTTGCCGCATGGCTGGCGTGATTAGCGTTTCCTAAGTAATGCTCATTCGCTACGCTCACGATGCAGTCATCTCCACCTGCCACTCATTACCTTGTCTATTTAACCTCTCTCTTGTGTCTTGTGGGTCGCCGGATTGTTTTGTGAGTCTCTGCTGCTCAGTCAAGCCTGCCAGCCAGTTCTGTTTATTATTTTCTGTCTGTCTGTTTGTTTTCTTTCCTAAACTTATCCAGTCAGATATCTCTCAACCAGTGATTATGGATTGATCATAATGGCATATAGATCTGATGCTGCAAACGTGATGCTTCCAGGAGTGCCAAAACATATATCTCGTATCATGCACATTGACAAGTGCACGGAGAACAAATGAATGGCCACTGTGTGTGATTAATTTAATTTGTGGTAGCCATCTATTTATTTATTAAAGTTGCTTTTCCATACCATTCAAAATAATAGACAGCAGTCTTAGAATTAGCCCATAATACAAAAAACATATAATTTCTGTGCACAAAGATTTTTTAAATAAAAAATAAATACACAATACTAGGAGAAAAGCTTCAGTGTGCTTTTTAAAAACATTACAGCCCAATTATATTAAATTATTATTTAGCTTACTGTAGAAAAATGGCGGCAAAATTCCCTGTATTAAATTATATTAAATAACAAACTAATAAAGCATTACATTTAAAAAAAATTAATTACCAAACAAAAAAATGTATACTTGTCTTTTCAGAGCTATTTGTCCAATGCTGAGCTCACTTTCAGAAAACAAACTTTTGAACATTTTTAAACATTTAAATATTTTAAATCTAACCCTCTTTACCTCGGATGGCATTTGCTGATCTTCTTCAGAAAATTTTAATTGCATTATGATGCTAAAATAAATTTTATATGACAATCAAGTTCAGTTGGTTGTTAAAGGTTGCTGGACAAATATGCAGGACATAATGTAGTTGTGATGGCAATTCTTAAGATTAGTTGATTGTTCAAAATAGTCTTTTGAATAACAGGAATGTATCATATATAAACCCTGATATTATACCGCATCAGTTTTTCTTTAATAGCTGTGCACACAGCATATACACATCAATGGATGGTCATTATACTAAGACCAAAAGTGTCCCCCACTACTTGGTGCAGGTTGCCAGCTTGATAAGGGCCATACTGATTCACTTTTGGTTTGGAACTGGTGGCAACCTGCGATAGGTGCAACATCAGGACCAATATTACAGTCCTGTCAGAAGGGCAACAGCTCCCTTTTGTTTGCAATTATTTGTCTTCTGATTAGATTTATTTGTGAAATTAAAATGACAGTAAGCTGGTCAAGTCAATTTCAAGTCAAGTAAAGTCAAGTGGTTTTTATTGTCGTTCAACCATATACAGTTAGTACAGTACACAGTGAAACGAGACAACGTTCCTCCAGGATCATTGTGCTACATAAAAACAACAAAGGACAAACACAGAACCACATGAGACTACACAGACTAAATAACATACCTATATAATGTGCATGTGCAAACGTGTGCAAAAAGTACGGGACAGTACAATAAATTACTAAAAATGAACAGGACAATAGGCACAGGGAGAGACAGTGCAGCATCAACCAGTATACAGTAGTGCAAAAAGATTACAGTTTCTAAATTGCCAAATGTAAACATAACATACTATGAGATAGTGTTCTATGGACATAGCAGTTATTGAGGTAGCAGCCAGGTATAAAGTGACAATAATTAAAGTGCAACTCAGGACACGTGTGTGTGTCAGTCCAGTCTCTGAGTATTGAGGAGTCTGATGGCTTGGGGGAAGAAGCTGTTACACAGTCTGGCCACGAGGGCCCGAATGCTTCTGTACCTCTTGCCAGACAGCAGGAGGGTGAAGAGTTTGTGTGAGATGCCGGTTGCTTTGCGGATGCAGTGTTTTTTGTAAATGTCTTTGATGGAGGGAAGCGAGACCCCGGTGATCTTCTCAGATGTCCTCACTATCCTCTGCAGGGCTTTGCGGTCCGAAACGGTGCAAGTCCCAAACCAGGCAGTGATGCAGGATGCTCTCAATAGTCCCCCTATAGAATGTAGTGAGGATGGGGGGTTGGAGATGTGCTTTCCTCAGCCTTTGAAGAAAGTAGAGACGCTGCTGGGCTTTCTTGGCAATAGAGCCCCCTATAGAATGGTGGTGGCGTAGTGGCTAAAGCACAGGGCTGTTAATCAGAAGGTCGTTGGTTTGAACCCCACAGCCACCACCATTGTGCCCTTGAGCAAGGCACTTAACTCCAGGTTGTTCCGGGGGGATTGTCCCTGTAATAATTGCACTGTAAGTCGCTTTGGATAAAAGTGTCTGCCAAATGCCTAAATGTAGAGCCAGTGTTGAGGGACCAGGTGATGTTCTCTGCCAGGTGAACACCAAGGAATTTGGAGCTCTTTAATTTAACAACAGCTGGATGGAAGAATTTAATTTCATATCCCGAAGCCATATCGACAATGCTCACGCCTTTTGTAATGTATATCACACTGATTTTAACATCGGACACGGTGGGAAAAATTACGTTACTCAGCACATTATATCACAACGGCACAATTTGTATATATTTAGCCTGCCTCTGCCATCCAGCACCCCACTTCCCCTCTCCCGGATTTGTGTACCCAAATGTTGACAGGCTGCATGTGTGACACGAGATTAAACAACTCGGGAATCACGACGTCGGAAAGTACCTCCTACTCTGTATCGAGGAAATTTATCAGATTTCTGAACCCTTTGTCCTCAACTATTGAGAACGGCTGGTCATCCAGGGCCATGAATTCCATAATTTTCCTCGTAATTGCTTTGGTCTTTTCGCTGCTCATACCAAGGAGTGATAGGAGAGGCTATCGAACTTTATGTATTCTTCACTCACAGTGAAGATCTTCCAAGCCAATGACATGTTTACGTGCGGCTGTGACGTTATAGCCTGCGCCGCTGGCAACAAAACGGACCGGCTTGGAATCGGAAAGACGTGAGGCTGACCGGCCAGTCACCGGTCCGGGCCAAGCATGCGGAGAATCGGCTAATTCCGGTCCCTGGCCGGTCGATCAGTGCATCTCTAAACAAAATGGTAGCCTAGTTTCCATCCACTTTTTGTACTGTTGATCTTCTTTCCTCAGAAACAGAGCTGTACATGTTGCTCAACCCCCTCCTCCAGTCATCATACTAGAGCCCCTGTCGAAGGAGGAGTCAATGCAGAGTGGGAGCACTCAGCTATCTCCAGAGGAACGACAACGACTGTGAGCTTGTCGGGATGAGAGGACTAACCAAGACCTTGAGAGGGTCCTGCGCTGCGTGGCGTCTCGGAACCGTCAACTTGGAGTTCAAAATGAACTTGGGTCGAGTACACGCACAATTCCCTTCCCTTCTCATCTACGGGTCTCACACCCTTCCAATGCTGTTTAGGCTATCACCCCCCATTGTTTTCATACCAAGAACCCAACGCTGTTGTTCCATCCGTGCATGCGTCTGTTCAGAGGTGCCGATGAACCTGGAGGATCACCAGGGAAGCCTTAATTCATACTGGCATTCGGAACAAGGTGTCAGCAGACTGTCATCGTACTAGGCTCCGGTGTGTGATCAGAAGGTTTGGTTGTCATGATATTCCACTTAGACGTCCCTCACGTAAGCTGGGACCTACAGTTTTTGGACCGTTTACTATCTCTAAGGTGCTTAGTCCCTTCCCAGCTTAAAAGAATTTACCCTTTCTTTCACATCTTTAAGATCAAACCTGTTGTTCGCTCCCCCCTTCATCCTTACACCTCTGTTCCTCCGCCCCCTCGTCTGACTGTTGGGCCCCGGTCTTCACGGTCAGACATATTTTGGATGTGAGGCAGAGGTTTCCAGTATCTGGTAGATTGGGAGGGATCCTTTGTGTTTTCCTTTGCTGCATGGCCGGCGTGATTAGCGTTTCCTAGGTAACGCTCATTCAAGCAGCTCATGAGGCAATCATCTCCACCTCCCCTTATTACTTTGTCTGTTTAACCTCTTTCTTGTGTCTAGTAGATCAACTGATTTTTTTGTGAGTCTCTGATGCTCAGTCAATCCTGCCAGCCAGTTCTGTTTAGTATTTTTTGTCTTCTTTGTTTTCTTGCCTAGACTTATCCAGTCGGATATATCTCTCACCCAGTGATCTGTTTTCTCCAATTATCCTGTGGACTGTGTATCTCATCTCCCTGTTTATTATTCTCTCCTACTACCCTGTCTGCTGGTCTTCAATTGCCACCCAGGTGTCCTCCAACATCCCATCTGGCATTGCGAACTGTGCTGAACATTACATTCATGTCTGTTGTTTTGCTGTGTGTGTTCTATAAAGACTGGTCATTGTATGTTCCTCCTGTGTTTAAGTCTTCCATCTACACCCGACTTGACAAACATCGGTTGGCCATTATTTTTTTGACATTGTGCTGTTTCATGAATTGTTTTGTGCTTTTTAATTGTTTTGTTGTTTTTGATTTTATGGCAGGTAACTTAGCCTATATAGTGTGTCAACATGCCCAACTGTAGGAGGAAATCTTTTCCTGAGCAATAACAGTGGACATGTTCAGTAGTGTTTTTTTTTTTGTTGTTTTTTTTGTAGCTAAGATTATGGTATGTGCCTAGCCCCAGTATCACCTATAAACTTTGTGTGTCCCCTCCCTCGTGCTCTCCTACTCTCTGTGTTTTCCTCTTGTACTTGTACAACTCTTGTTGTACAACATTGAGACTGTTGCATACCAGCATACAAAAAAAGCTACCTTACAAAGGGAGTGATATATGATAACTACTGTGTGTGAGTGATGATGTCTCAGAGTGTTTCTATGCCCAGTGGCCTGATGGGGTGTGGATGTGTATACATTTTTTATGCTGATTTTCTTCGTCACTGCTGCACTTTTCTCTTATCTCTGCCCATTTTCATCTCACTCCTCTTTCTTCCCTGTTTCTCACATTTATTTCTCCTCCAATTCATAATTTCTCACATGAAAGTCATACAGTGGCATTGTGTGGTAGCTTTATAGCAGAAATTTGCGTCATTGAGTGATGTGTGGCACATTGGTGGGGTTGAAGGATGATTCCTCTCATCTGTTGCAGACACGGGGCCTGACAAAACCCCATTCGTTCTGGCTCACAGATGTGCAATGCTAAAACATGTTCCTCTGTGTTTCTCACTGTAGATATGGGTCTTCTGCAGAGGGACACAACAGCACAGAGGCAAGAGGAGGAGCTCCAGCCAAATCTGCACATGCTGGGAGTTCTGTTCCTGGGCAAGCACACCAGCCGTGCCTTCAACTTTGTTCTCCTCTTTCAATTGTGAGTCTCTCTTATTCAGTAATTAATTAAAAGCCCTGCAAAACACCAAAAGATTAATCCCTGGCATGGGATTTTGTTTAGCTTGTGTCCCTGCAAGGCTGCTTACAAGCTTTACCAGCACAACCTCTTTGGACAAACAGTTTTGACAGAAAGGTCATGCTAGCCAGCACCAAAACATCCTGGACAGCATAGAAATTCAGGAATTGCATTTTTACATAAAAAAATATGTATTTGGCAGATTCTTTTATATAAAGAAAGTTAGAGTGCATTCAGATTACATAGTTTATCAGCAAGGAGTTTTTTACTGGGAAAACTCAAATAAAATACCTAAATTAACTAAAAAAGTATATTAACAAAAACTCACTTAGTCATAACTCACTCATCATAATGTTGTTCCAAAGCCATATGACTTGTTTTCGTCTTTGGAATATATAATATATAATAATATTTATGTCCTTTTTTACTATAAATCTCCACTGAAAGTGAATGTGAAAGAGGAGATTTATAATAAAAAAGGATTGAAATATTAATAAAATTATTAATTGGAGCTTCAAAGTTCAGGCCACCATTCACATGTAATGAAAGGGCCTACAGAGCTGAACTATTATTCTAAAAATCTTTGTTTGTGTTCATCTGGGATGGCATGAAAGTGAGTAAATGATGAGAGCATTTTCAGATTTGGGTGAACTATCACTTTTACCCGAACGTTAGCTTCAGTCAACTTTCATTGCATCTTTTTCCCATACAATAAGACAAATAAATGATGATTGTGGTTAACAAATTGCCTTATAACTCCTTACATCCATTTTGGGTATACAAACTAATCACACTTATTTAATTATTCACCTTTCAGTTTTTCTCTCATTTCCCTCCCAGGGATGCCATGCAAATAGGGAATGCAATGTTAGACACCATCCAGTTGTATAGGATCACTCTGAATTGACTATACACAACTTATAGACTTGAAATTTTGCAGATTTTGTTCCATTGTGATTTTGGCCTTGTGAGCTTGTATTATGTGTGAACTGGCTAAAAGTCAAAAGCAATTTTTGTGCCCTGAGGTAAACGGACAAGATCATAAATAAATAAATATATATATATACAAATGTATGTGTACCAATCCTAAATGCAAATACTTACCGTTGCCCTTAAATGTATTTGTACACTAATGCCACACCAAGTGGAATTGATTTTAAAGACAGATAGCACAAACACACTTTTCAAGCAAAACATTTCTCAAAAAAAAAAAATGTTTCGAATGAAAAAACATTATGTTCTTCAAAATAAAGAGAAAAAAGTATTTGTTTTCAAAGTTTGCTGAGCATTTGTATAGTTAATATAATGAACTACAACTGTGGTTACTCTGCTAGGACACCTATGTGAACTTGAGGGGAACTTATTTTACACATCCACTGTTTGCAGATGCCACTTAGTTTAATATTTAGTTTCTAATGCAATTAAATTCATACATTTATAAAAGTCTAAATATTTTTAGGGCCACTGTACATATCTTCTGTACAACTACTGTACATGATGGATGGATGAATACATAAGATAATGCAAAATATGATGATTTGTAGACAGAAAGATAAAAAAGTGGTAAATGTAAAATACTTGTTTATTCATTCAGCCGCAGGAGACAATATGTTTTATAACATCAAAAATTGTTTGTACTCTGCACTTGCCAAATTATGTTATTATACAAGGTATTTAAGTTCATTAATTTGTCTTTCTCATTGCCTTCCTGTTTTTCTTTCTATTATTATTTCTTAATAACAATGATAGATGTTTTTATTAAAGGCTGAATGCTATACTGCTTGAAAACAACAAGCTAAAACACAATAATGCAGCCCAATTATGATGCAATTGTACAATCTTTTTTCTGCTTGGTCCCTGGACAACTTATAAGCCAGGGCCATGTGACCTCTCAGGTTGATGTTTTCATTTCATGGTTTGCTATGAAGCCAATTCTATTAAGATTACTCTCATAAACAAATCAGAACAAAGCTCAACTAAAATTTCACTGGACCCCTCGCTGGATCTGAGCATTAAGTAGGTTTTTAATCACTGCTGTTGTCTCTAGACTGTCATGAATTGAAGTGTTATTTATGTGTGAAATGTCAGTTCTATTTTACCTATGGCAGGGATTTTCAATAGTATTCAATTTCCATACTTAAATAAAAGTACAGATATCACACAAATGATATCTGTATCCTCTGGGGTCGATGGATGTTGTCATCATTAGAGCGGCACAGTGGTTGTGAAACACTGATATACAGGTACATACAATGTGGAATGATCGCTGACTGTGCTTCCAGATTTCTTTGTTTTAAAGCTGCCCGTAACTACTTCTCTAGGATCAGTTTGCATCCGGAGTGCTCTGTGTTAAAGCATTTAACATTCAACATTCATTTGTGTGAAAGGCATGTGTAAATACATGCTGCAAAAAAAATCAGTAAATGCGTTTAGGCAGAGTGATTATAAGACTTGCCTTCCACAGGCCATGGCATGATATACAGGGTGAAATACTTGCTCAATTCACCGACTGGCCGAACTGCTTCGTGTTACAGCTCACTTTAACTGAGAGAATGGGATGAGAAAAGCTGACTCCGGATCAGCGGCTGTGAGCAATGTACAGTATCTGTTTGTTTATTATATTATTTTGACATGAGTATTGGACAGTAGCTAGCATGACCTGTAATGTCTCTACATATCTCTTGTATTTGTATTGAATGCACAACAGAAGAGATAGTGGCAGTGAGAAAAAAGTAACGCAAAAGTAACGTAACTCTTTACTTTCCATAAAAAGTAACTTTTTAATTAATTGAGTTACTTTGAGTAATACAATATTCTAATGAGTTACTTTTAAAAGTAACTTTACCCAACACTGGTCATGGGTTTAGGAGCTACATTTGGCATTAAAATGCTTCATGAATTACACTTAGATGAACATTTTACAAGTCCTAAAATTAGGAGTGACACGCCCCTCATTTTTTTAAAGTTGCTCCCAAATATTTGTGTTAGGAGCTACTGTTAGCCTTAATATTTTTTGTGAATACTGGGCCAGATTTTACAAAATTAGGTTCTCCCTGTTCCCCAGTATTTTTATCTATTTCTTAACTTTTACTCTAAAGTTTTCTAGTACTCTTGAAAGGCTTTAAACTGTGTTTTAACAAGCATAAATCAAACATATTTGTTCTGTGTCCTGTATGGATGATATTACAAAACGTAATATAGATTCCAGAATTACTGTGTAAAATAAGGGCATCAGTGGTCATTTACTGAGAAAGGCTTCGACACTTAACAGGAAATCACTTGTTACACTACAATGCATGCTTGCTCGTGCAATTAAATGGAATAAGGCAATGTTATCAGCATTTACACAGGTTTGGCTAACACATATCCAATTGATTTTCTCTTAATTGTGTTCAAGAGGCTCAACACTTGATCAATGTGCTTGCATGACATATTCTGGTGTCTTAACAGTCAAATAACTACAGATTCACACAGCATTGTCCTGTATGGTGATAAAAGTCAAGGTCTCTCTTTCACTCTCTCTCTCTCTCTCTCACTCTCTCTCTCACTCTTCATCTTACTATTAGATCTGATCACTATATCTGATAAAGCACTCAAAGATCCAACATGTTGGACAGAATTTGTAAAAATGGGGTATATTTTTGGTAACACTTTATAATAAAGTTATAACAGTAGTTAACACAATAGTTAACATTAACAGTGAACAATACTTTTACAGTATTTATTGATCTTGGTGATCAATTAATATTTCTACATATACTAATACATTTTTAGATGTATTATCAAGTAATACATCAATAGTATTACTTAATAATACCTAATGCACTTATGTTAACATACAGCATAAAACCTTAATAAAACATGCTACAGAGTTTTTATTTGTGAACATCAAATATCCGTCTTTGTCCACTTTCATTGAGTTAAATCTCTAGAAGATGAGTTTCCTGCTTTATTCCCCTCTGCCTAAGATCCTCAAAAAAGAGAAAGTCAGTGATAGAGACAGTCATTATTGTAATGAGTGCTGATAACAAACTTTGTCTTCAACAGTGTGTCTATTGGAATCAGTTACGTCTTGGCAGGAAGTGAGGCCTATGCTGCACTTTTTCATACCAGGTAAGCTGGTATACTGAATTCTATTAATTTTAGATCATGTTGGAAGGGAGACAAAAGCCTGCATTGAGATTAAAAAGAGAGACAACAGTGAGTGTGTGTGTCTCATTGAATATCCCTTATTTCCCTTGGAAATAAGTCAGATTTTGGAAGTAAAATGGGGTTCATTAGCAGTTTGTCTTACTGCTTCAGTTATCTCAAAGAAAGGAAACAATTCAATCACTTTGTTTATTCTCAAGATGTTTAATTTTAAACCCAGAGCTTATACACTGTGCTTGTCTTAAAATCATGAGGAATGCTCATAAATGCAATTGAGGCTGGAAATACATTCATTACATTTTGCCCATGGGTTTTTTGATCTCCTAACGCTTCTCTCTGTGAAAATTACAGGCACATTTCTTCTCTGTGATGTATTATAAAAGGACCAAACAGAACAGCTTTTGATAACTGGAAAGTTGTTGAATATACAGTATGTAGTCAGCATCTTTTGGCACAGTTTCGCCTTGTTTGCCTTGTAAAAGTTTTAAATTCTTCAGTTTTTTGCAGGAAATTATTGGGGACACATCGAGACACAACACAGTTCAAACTAGATATAATGTCACCTAAATAGTATTGAACCGCTACTCTGATAGACTGTAAAAGAGATAGATTGCTAGCTAAAGCTTCACCAAACGAAATAGCAAAACTAATGCAGGGTTCCTGTGGATCCTTAAAAAGACTTAAAAGGTCTTAAATTAATTTGTCAAAAATGTAAGGTCATACAAAGTCTTAAATGTCTTAAATGATACAACAAAAGTCTTAATTGTCATTTAAAGAGGTCTTAAATTTGTGAGCAGAAAGACAGGAAACGTGATATGACCTAATGTGATTATCAAACTTCAAAAGAATACGATAAATAAATGTATGCGCTGCGTTCACAATCATTAGGCCATATTGGAAATTTATGACAAGTGATCACTAATGTTCAATCGTTGATGATGATATAGCGTTGATGAAATAGAACAATGTTTACTTTTAATTGTTTATATTGTAATACGTTATAGATTATTGTAGGAGTGCACATTTTATTTCCCTTATGTGTTTGAATAAGCAGCTGGAAGCAGTGAAGAGTCCCCAGTGTATTTCAGCTTTTAAATTTAAAAGTTCCACACTATGAATCAAATCTTTTTCTAAAAAGAATAAAAGCAAAACTGCGAAATTTGCCTACCACAGAGGAGCATTTTTTCTCTCTCTCTCAAAGTCAGGACATCATTATTATTTCCATTGCTCCAATACCACTCCATTACAAGCATAGGCTAACATTTACAAGAAAGATGGATTTTGTCAAAATAATAAGAGGCCTATAATAAGACAGCTTGATCACAAATACCGAATATTACAGATGTTGAGAATGAACGTGAGTGCGGGAGGTAGCCTACAGTAATAATGAGCTTCCACAAGCAAATGTTCATTGTGGAAATAAAAAGACTTGTGGCATGAAAAATTACAAACTTTTCCGTTCACGCTGGTGAAAATAAAAAAGGTGGGTTATAGTACGTCTTTCTCCTCTTTTAGATCAGTAACCTATAGCTGCAAAAAATTTCTAAAATTCATAAAGGCTGATAATATATTGCGCTTGTAAAGTCCCTATGGATGATGCACAAGCATGACAATTGTGTCCAATTATAGATAATTGTATCCAACTGTATTTGCTGATTTAGATTAAAACATCCTATAAATACTTACCAGTGATGTGAATCTTAACTAAAGACAGACATTTAAAGTAAATTATTACAAGTAAAATATTGTCATTAAAATAAAGTTGTACAGAAGGTGCATGATAAATGTAAAGAAAAAAGTGTTAAGATTATGCAATCATTTTGTCAGCTCTGTATTTATTTAATTTGGTGAGTAATGCTTTCACATTGCTGACGTGTTACACTTTTCTCCAAGTTTTTTCTTTTTATTAATTACAATTATTTATATAAAATGAAAAGAAGAAAAAACATTGAAAGAGATTGAGTAGAGTGATAACTGGGCACAAAATGGTGCTATGGTGCAGACACGGAGCAGGTTTCTTTTGGGTGCGAGAGAGGAGAGGAATATCTCATCTGGCCATCGTAATAGCAGTCACTCTACGTGGCTGCGATGCTAAATTTCAGAAGAATTTCACAAAGGCTATTAATCGACCGTCTGTGAACATGTCACACTGAACATTGTAGGATTGCCGATTTTGCCCTGCGACGAGAGAAATCCTTTAGGATTCCCGAAATTTGTCAGAAGGCAGAATAATGGCCAAAATCATAAAGTGTGCACCCTCCTTTAGAGCACATTGGGAATTGGGCATTCCAAATTGGGGAGAAAAATGGGAGAAAAAAATAAATAAAAAAAATGTATTAATGCTTCCGATTTTAAAAACTATTGGCAGATTAATTGCCTTTCTTTCAACTCATTATCGTATCAGCAAAATCTAATATTGGTCAACCTCTAATTTAAATTGATTTATATAATGGTACATAAACCAATTTTAAAATGATATAATGTAGATGTGAAAAACATGTCTTGAGGATTTGAAACTTGCATATAGCCTACTCTGTTTTACTGATAAGCAATATTAAGGCCATGTTGAATGTGTGCCCCTGCCTGTTTAAGTAAGAGTCTGTGATACATTATTTATTTTGAAATTGTGTGAGTTTGTTTTAGTATGGGGATACAGTATTCATTTAATTTCTTTAGGTCTTGAAAAAGGTAGCATCCTTGTAATGCCAGTTTTCAAACAGGTTTTCTGAACACTCCCAAATCTGTTGTTGGTTGGACAAACAAATAGTCCCACCCTAAACTCACACCATTGGTTGAGACAATGTTGCTGTGTTGAGTTGGTTGGGATTCTCGAACAAAAAGTACATGTTTTGAAAGCACCACAGAGCCACAGTGTTTACATTTTATGGGGGAATCAAAATATGAATACTAATAGTTGCTTGCTAATAGCAGACTCTTCATATTAAGTTGGATGAGGAGAAAGTATTTAACCTTGAAAAAAATAAACAATTAATCTTTTATTGTTTTGTTATTGAAGCATTAATATCGCTCTCTTATTCACTCAAGTGCCTGAAAAGGTCTGAGAAACTTCATGTGTGCATTAGTATTCAGTTGGAGAACAGGAAGTAAACATGAAAAATTGAATAAGCAGACATGGGATCCTCTCCAAATGCAGCATACGGTGTCAAAATTCAATTAAGGAATGGCTATAATTGCTACCTGCTTGAGTTTTGCAATTTTTTTTTTATATTTAGTGGCACTTTTAATTTCTAATGCCTCTGTCATTTTTATATTTTTTATATATTTATTCTAACAAAATTTTTATTTATTTTGAATAACAATTAATCACTTAAAATGGTACTGTAAACAAGTATTTATGGGATATAAACCACCATCTATCCAAAGCCTAGTTTTGATATGATCCTTGCTTTCAGAGAGTAGCTGTATTCTTTGCCCTTGAGATACTTGAACATTTTAACCTAACCGTTTTTCATTTTAATTAAAACGCACTACGCTTCTTCAAAAATACCCACTCGAGACAATTTCAGTATGAAAAAGGATTATCATTCAGTGCTTTATGTGAAGAAGGAAATCAATTTATCTTGTATATTTCTAAACCTAGTACTTTCAACACCCCCTTACAAAAATAATGAATCTCCATATTTAAAGTTAAATAACCTACTGGCACTTTGAGAAAGAATATCATCGGGATAAAAGTTTAGGCTTTACAGTGATCATGCTTAAGGTGTACTTTTTAAAGAAGTCATGAGAACAGAGTTTATATGAACAAATACATGAAGATAAAGCTCAGTTTGTTTAGTCTTGAAAGTTTAAATGCTTAAAGGTGGAGTTCACCCAAAAATGAAAATTCTGTCATCATTTACTCACCCTAATGAGTCCCAAACCACTGTAACCTTCTGCCAAAGTTCTGAAATGGACTACAAAAATGGTGTGATGACACCCCTATGATTCTCACCTGTCTCGTGACCAAACGTCATAGAAGTCATTGGTGACTTATTTGATTTTAGTGACACAGTATCGCTGTAAGGCCTCAGAATTTATTTGACTTGGAAAATAGTGCTCAAGTTGAATGCACTTCTTAATGGTACATTCATCAGCATCTATTTGTGTTCCACCTAAAAATGTAATCATACAGGTTTGGAATAATGTGAGGGTGATTAAATGATTACAGAATTGTCATTTTTTGGGTGAACAATCCCTTTAAGACCTTATAGGATTACACCAAACCAACTGATTTCTATTCAGTTTTTTTTTTTTTCTAAATATAATAATTATGGGCTAAATAGTTCTCTCACTTAACTTTGGGGAGATGGAGCAGCTATATTTCAGACCATCAAAAGGAGTCATGGTTCATGTCTCAGCTGAAGATGTTGGGATGGTGAGGTGGGTGTCACAGCATGCAAGGAGTGGGAGTGGGGTGTCACAGACAAATGTGTGCTGTCAGCACTCCCATATGGGACAGGATACCATCACTCCATCTTTTTCATTCTTGCACTCATTCTCTCTCACATACATCCTCCCTCACATTAGCAGCTTTTAGGCTTGCGTCATAAGGCGAATCCATTCCCACAATCCTTTAGGGGCACCTCAGTGGCAAATCCACCCAAGTAAACATTGTAATGAAGTTAAAAAAACATAATTGAACATAGAGATGAGGTGTATTGAATATAAATGTTATCTTTTTTCAGAGAACCATTGGCCGGCAAAGGTGACAAATGGATGAAAATAGATTTGGTCAGCCAGTGAAGGCAGAAGCTTGAATCTTAAATATCACAGGGTATTATCAATATGTTAGAATTATTATAAATGGATAAAAAGTTGGATATTCATTGATACATTGAGGTGAATTCCTTTGTAGCCGTTATTTAACCTGCAAGGCTAACTCAAGTCGACTTTATCTCATTAAAAGGGAAGTTCTGACTGATTGGTAACTCAGAATGCATTTGATTCACTGAGAATCTTTTGTGTTTTCCACAGACAAATATCCCATCATAGAAATGTCTTTATCTAAGAGTGCCATTTCACCAAATCTGCAGTAAAAAAATTTGAATTCCAACATTATCACATAGGAAATCAACAAGTTGTAACCCCTGTCTGTTGAGTTACTGACAAGCAGCACCTACCATCATTTTTTTTTGCATAAGTTACATTTATGAAATGTTTATGGTGTGACTGATTTGCACATTACACCAGCCGCATCAGAGAAACGGGTTCTCGTCTTGCTTTCTAAATAGGAAGTAGTCCTGTTCACAATGAAGAGTGTGATTCGGAGGTTGCATTTGACCTCTTAGATTTCTACTTTGCTGACGGTTAGGGTTGGGGTTGGTGGAAGAGTTAATAAAACGTGCAATACTCTCAATGTATTAAATAATTTATAACTAAAAACATCTCATTTTACAACTCACTTTTGGCACCCCTCTGTGTACATTTCACTTGGAAACTGGATGTCACATGCCTATACGTTCAACAACAATTTTCACTTTGGCCACTGGGGACAGTGTTTTGAATTTCGGTAAACACAGACCGAGTTCAGCTGAAAAACTTTCAACCTACTGTCGCTGAATTAACTGTGGGATCAGTTTGCGAATATACCAAACACACAGGCACATTTATACATGCTGTATTTCAGCACAAAAACCGGTTTATTTATTTTTCTTGTCATTCTTTTCAGCACAAACACACATCCTTTCAAGGTAAATTTGGCTTATTATAGATTTTGCCTTATTCGCAAAAGTCACAAATTCTCACTCTCGCTAATTCTTTTAGTAAATCAGAAACTAAAAGAGTTCAGACAGCTTGCACAAATATACCTTGCTATCAGTGGGCACAATTCATTCTCAGTAAATTTCCTCAATCTTTTTATTATGTATTTTGAAATAAAAGACACAACTTTTACCAAAGTGTTCTTTTCTGTTCTAGTCAGTATTCTTAATCATATTAAACTTCCACTTGCCCTGCACTTATTTTTTCCATAATATTAACAGGCGTACAAGATATTGTTTGAATGGATTTTGATCTGTAGAAAATTTCTGTTCCTCGTAACCTGTACCACATCGATAGCTGAACGCTTCATTAAGAACACATCATAGGCAGACCGAAGGAGGTGAGAGAGAGAGAGAGAGAGAGAGAGAGAGAGAGAGAGAGAGAGAGAGAGTGTCCTGCAAGCACAAATCAATAGGTTATTTAAGCCCTTTTAGAGTATTCCGCATTCTCTTAATCCATTATAAAATCCCATATGTATCCTTAGGATATGGTGGTTTATCTGAATCAAATTCATAAAAAAGTTTGCTTTGTGACATTAGAATTTGATATCTGTCCATTAAAATAGATAAGAATGTTAGTATCTTATTAAATAGATACACTGTACAAAAATGTATTTGTAAAAAATTACATTTAAGTTAAAATAAGGTGACCGTGTTTCAGGCTTTACGGGATGTCATTTTGATGCCGTATATTTTACAGTTCACTTTATATTATTAAGTTATATAATACTATAATGTATAATGGAACAATAAAAGTCTGCTTTTCACTTTAAAATGTATTGTGAATCACCATAGTAACTACAAAAGACCAGATGTTGACTTAAGTTCATCAAGAGTGGCCCTTCCAGGAGCAATAATTTATACAAATGTTGAGACATTGCAGGGTGTACCAATGTGATAATATTTTCACCTATGTATTAGTCACTCAAAGTCACTATGTCTTAATATGTGTGTATTTTAGGTTATGCTGAAATTGTCATGGTTACTGTCGTAACCTCCATTCCCCGAGGGAGTGAACGAGAAGTTGTGTCAAATGAATTGACAAAGGTGTCTCCCTTGGACGCTGAATCGTACCTCTGAACCTGAGAATAGGCCAATGTCAAGTTGGCAGACAGAATTTGCATGCCCAGTGAATGCCAGTCAGGATTTTGCACTGAGGAGCCGAAAATGAAGCACAGCCATTTACAGAGCTAGGTCTAGTGCTGTGGCAGGAGGTACACAACGTCTCGTTCCCTCCCTCGGGGAACGGAGGTTACGACAGTAACAGTAACCATGACATTCCCCTTCTGTCACTCACTCTACATTGTGTCGAATGATGTGACACAAGGGGTCCATAAAAAGCACCATGCACTGACCGTGTTACGTGACTGTCGAAACAAGCTATTGCATGCTGGAGGCGCCTGTGCCAGCTGCACGTTTCCCGCACCCCAGTGGGGAGAAGAAGGTGTTACATGCCTAGCATGAGAGCAAGCCCAGCAGCCGTGACCTCTCTAACTATGTCTCTCACATAGGACGTAAAGTGACTGGGGCTTAAGTCGAGGAAGGTGGTCTTTCCCCGGGAGAGAGCAGGAGATAAAAGTCACGGCTGGTTCCAAAGGAGGAGATGGCGGCCGAGTTGTGACATATGACAAGAGTGCACGCCGCCCTGGCGATTTATGTATGCTAATGTTGCGGTGCTGTCTGAACGGACCAAGACGTGCTTGCCTCGGATTAGTGGGAGAAACTTCCATATGGCAAGAATTACAGCCATAAACTCTAGGCAATTGATGTGCCAACGCTGCCGGAGTCCTTTCCAGGGGCCAGCGGCAGCATGCCCATTGCACACGGTGCCCCAACCATGTCGAGAGGTGTCTGTGGTTACCACGACACATCTGGACACCTGCTGCAGGGGGACTCCGGTCCTCAGAAAGCAGAGGTCTGTCCAAGGGTTGAAAGTCTGACGGCAGGAAGGGGTAATTGTCACACAGTGTGTGCCGTGGCGCCATGCCAATCTTGGGACTCGATTCTGTAGCCAGTGCTGTAGCTGTCTCATATGCATCAACCCGAGTGGCGCGACCACAGCTGAGGATGCCATATGCCCCAAGAGCCTCTGGAATTGTTTTAGAGGAACCGCTGTGCCGGGCTCAAAGCAAGCGACCTTCGTGAAGACGCGAGGGGACAGGAACAGGCCGAAGGGGAGGACCTTGTACTGATACGCCTGGCCGTCGAACGCAAACCGTAAAAAGGGTCTGTGTCGTGGCAGAATGGAGACGTGGAAGTACGCGTCCTTCATGTTTACTGCCGCAAACCAATCTAGCTGTCGAACGCAGGTGAGAACCTGTTTCTGCATGAGCATTTTGAACGGGAGTCTGTGCAAGGTCCAAGATTGGTCGCAACCCTCCACTTTTCTTGGGTACGATGAAGGGCTGTTGAAACCCTTCTTCATCTCGGCTGGAGGGATCTCTGCTCGTAAGGCAATGGCTTGTTGGCCACGCACAAGAGTGGAGCGAATACTGCTGAAACAAGAAAGACTGAATTGCGTTGCTGAGTCGGATGGTCCTGGCCAACCAGCACGACGGATTGGGAAGTGAGAGCCACGCATCCAAACTCCGTGCAAGGGGCACTAACGGGACGATCGTTTTTGACGTACCAGGCGGGGCTTCGAGGTGGGGAGCAGGTAATAATGCGTTGGGAGGCAAAAGAGCGTCCCGAGGCTTGGGTGCTGAGAAAAGACTCAAAGCACTTACCTTGCTCCGCGCACTCGGCAGGGGGCTGGCTAGAGACTGAGGAAGCGGTCCTAAGGAGGCGTCTTCGGAACTCATCAGCGCTGGCCTGCCGTGGCTGAGCAGTCGCAGGGCCGGAGGCAAAGAAGTTGCGTCCGGGGGACCGGAACTGTAGAGTTCTAGGGCCAGGGTGCCGTGAAAACGGTGCGCACCGGCTGGATGACCCAGGGAGTGGGGAAATCGCTCTTTTATTATTACATGTTAGTACCGCAACCCAGAGAGGATGCAGCAAATGAAAATAAGGAAAACAAGGATTTTCCTCCCGGCCCTCCACCGGAGGACGGAGTGGTCTTGGTACCACCTCCATCATCATGATGTGAGAGATTGCCTCCATCTGCTTCTTCACCGCCGAGAACTGCTGGGCTAGGTCGTCGACAGTGTCACCAAAGAGGCCAAGCTGAGATGGGGGCGTTGAGAAACTTAGCCTTGTCAATGTCGCGCATCTCGACCATGTTCAGCCAAAGGTGGCGCTCCTGGACCACGACGGTTGCCATCGCCCGCCCGAGTGCCTGCGCTGTGACCTTCATGGCTCTGAGAGCAAGGTCGGTGGCAAAGCGCAGTTTCTGCAGCACATAGGGATAGGTGCAGATCTTTAAGTGCATTGGCTTGATGGACCTGCAGGAGAGCCATGGCATGCAGTGCGGAGGCAGCCTGTCCGGCGGTGCTGTAGGCTTTGGAGGTCAGCAATGACGTCGTCCTACAGGCTCTAGCGGGGAGAACTGGGCGGTCCCGCCAGGTGGCGGCATTCTCTGTGACCTCCGTGTACCCGCGGGCCGCTCCGCCATCCAGGGTTGTGAGAGCGGACGAACGAGGGGGTCGGTTACGGGCAGTGAAAGTTGCCCTCAACGACCGCGTCAGCTCGTCATGCACTTCCGGGAAGAATGGTACGGGGGGGGCGCGTGGCTATGAGCCGCGCCGGGCACTGAGGTACCAGTCGTCAAACCGCGAATGCTGTGGGGAGGACGGGGGGGTTCCAGTCCAAGCCCACGCTCACGGCAGCCCGGGAAAGCATGTCAGCCATCTGCGCGTCCGCCTCCAACTAGGTGGGCTGGCCTGAAGGCGGCAGCGCTGTTGAAATGCCCAGGGGCGTGAACTGCACAGCGTGCAGAGAGAGACGCCAGCTGGAAATGCGCCATGCGGATCCAACAGCAATGCTTCTCGCTGGTAGAGGTTAGTGGAACAGGAGTGAACTCAGCCGCTTGCTGCACAACCATTCGGCTCCGAAGAAAAATTCTGACTGGCATACGCTGACCCGTATGTCCGGGGCGGGGCATGCAAATTCTGTGTGCCAACTTGACATTGGCCTTTTCTCAGGTTCAGAGGTACGATTCGGCGTCCAAGGAAGACCCCTTGTGTCACTTCATTCCACACAATGTCGAGTGAGTGACAGAAGGGGAAGTAGGTTTTTTTAAATGTAAAAACAAACAATAAAAATCTTTCTCCTATCCCAGCTTAATATGCATAGACAACTACACTGTTAATATGCCATATGAAAGTTGATTTCTCTGACAAGTGTCTCTGTTCTATTAACACTTTTAAAAAAATATATATTTTTCGATCATCCTGATCAGTCCAACATAGTTTGGCTCAACCAGTGGGAGTGTTAAGGAAACAATACTTTTTGCAATTCTGTTTGGTGAAGCTACTGGCACAGAAATTAGACACTTCAGCATTAAAACTGATATAAATATATGAGGAAAAGTGTATATTTTAGATCCTAAAAATCAATAGATTAAAATACTTATCACGATTAATTCCGTGATTCCAAATATTTGAGGAAATTTTAGTTTATATGTTGTAGGCCTACATCATGATTTTAACTAATTTCAGCATTTAAATGAAGTTATCATATTTAAAGATAACTTATTTTAAATAATTTCCAGGCATCTTAAGCCATCTTGAGCAAGTGGGGTTGCTGAGGCCTCCTAAGGGTTCCTGGACTTCTGGTTGAGAGCCACTGCTATAACTGGTCAAAATGTATTTTCCTAAACTAAACAAAAAAAAAAAGAAAATGTAAGCAAAAATATGTAGTCGCTCAAAAAGAGGTCATGAAAGCAGCATGCATTATTTAAAGGAATTAGAAATATGCTTTTTAAAACCGTTTTAGATGCCATGTCACACAGCATGTCAACTACCCGTGTCCCTGTCCCATGCCCTCGAGTTTCTGTGTGATCATGCGTAATTCTTGACAGTGTTAGTCTTCTTAGAATATTTTTGCAATTCAAGCAGTGAAAGCTTTTGTGAAGTTCACTGTGTTACCGTGCACTCAATCTGACAGCGTTCTTATCAGATAGAGACAGACACTTCAAAACAATTACCTGCCCCCTGCTGTTTCCTCTAGAGAGTAGAAATCTGCCTATCCTCATTCAGAATGTGATTTAGAGACAATAAGACTAGGTTTTGTTGGGAAATTGTAAAGAATACATGTCTTAAAATTGTATTGTGCTGTTGTCATATCCTCTTGCTGCAGTCTATAATTTGGAGAGGTGGTGTTTTGTATTATTTGGTGTTAACTGAAGTTATAATTGAAAACAATGGGGGACAAGATGAATGTTTTCCTGATTTTTGCTTTTGCAGTCATGTCTACTTGATCCCTGCATTTACATGGACACTCTCATTGGGCATTCTCCTGGCCCAGGTTATCATTCAGCCAATAATGTCTCTGCTGACACTCCTCAAAGGAATCCTGTTGGTCATAACGGTAAGTGACAGATAATGGATGAATTGTATTCAGCAGTATTTTCCTTGCTTATGCAACACAGATGAATCTGTTTTGATTTGGATTATAAATTATACTTTCATATGGCTTTGTTTTTGCGCTGACTTATTTATAATTGTTTTGTAAGATTAATTAGCTTTTTTTCCCATCCATCATACCATTTCTCTCGTGAATGGAGATTGCAGACTGGCAGTGTTAAAGGCTTTAATTATAATTGGCCTTTATCTGCTAATAAGAGCTTCCATTCTGTTACAGTTTCAAAAAGCCTTTCTTCACTATGCACTGATATTTCTTTTCTTACATGAGGATTTTGCACCATTTACAACTGAATTGAGAATACGTTTTATATTCTAATTTTGGCAAATGGAACTCAGAATTTGAAAGAAGAATTAAAGTGGAATTAAAAAAAAAAAACATTTAAATAACTGCTGCTATGCTTTAAATAATGTTTTTTAGTATGAATTGCAATAAATATGATATCAAGCACACAACACATTGTGTATTTGCAGAAAAATTAATTGCAAATGTTTTAAAAATAAAAACTGAAAAATTGTATGTACATAATTATTCACAGCCTTTGCTCAATACTTTGTTGAAGCACCTTTGGCACCAATTACAGCGTCAAGTTTTTTTGTGTATGATGCTACAAGCTTGGCACAACCATTTTTGGGCAGTTTCTCCTATTCTTCTTTGCAGGACCTCTCAAGCTTCATCAGGTTGGATGGGGAGTGTCAGTGCACAGCCATTTTCAGATCTCTCCAGAGATGTTCAATCGGGTTCAAGTCAAGGAAATTCACAGAGTTGTCCCATAGCCACTCCTTTGTTATCTTGGCTGTGTGCTTAGGGTTGTTGTCCTGTTTGAAGATGAACCTTTGCCCCAGTCTGAGTTCCAGAGCGCTCTGGAACAGGTTTTCATCAAGGATGTCTTTGTACATTGCTGCATTCATCTTTCCCTTGATCCTGACTAGTCCCCCAGTTCTTGCTGCTGAAAAGCAACCCCACAGTATGATGCTGACACCACCATGCTTCACTATAGGGATGGTATTGGCCAGGTGATGAGAGGTGCCTGGTTTCCTCCAGACATGACGCTTGCCATTCAGGCCAAAGAGTTCAATCTTTGTTTTATCAGACAAGAGAATTTTGTTTCTCATGATCTGAGAGTCCTTCAGGTGCCTTATGGCAAACTCCAGATGGGCTGTCATGTGCCTTTTACTGAGGAGTGTCTTCCGTCTGGCCACTCTACCATACAGGCCTGATAGGTGGAGTGCTGCAGAGATGGTTGTTCTTCTGGAGGGTTCTCCTCTCTCCACAGAGAAATGCTGGAGCTCTGTCAGAGTGACCATCGGGTTCTTGGTCACTTCCCTGACTAAGGCCCTACTCCCCGATCACTTACTTTAGCCGGGCGGCCAGCTCAGAAGAGTCCTGGTGGTTCCAAACTTCTTCCATTTACAGATGATGGAGGCCACTGTGCTCATTGGGACCTTCAATGCTGCAGAAATTTTTCTGTACCCTTCCCCAGATCGGTGCCTTGATACATTCCTGTCTCTGAGGTCTTCAGACAATTCCTTGGACTTCATGACTTGGTTTGTGCTCTGACATGCACTGTTAACTGTGGGACCTTGTATAGACAGGTGTGTGTCTTGTCAGATCATGTCCAATCAACTGAATTTACCACAGGTGTACTCCAATCAAGTTGTAGAAACATCTCAAGGATGATCAGTGGAAACAGGATGTACCTGAGCTCAATTTTGAGTGTCATGGCACAGGCTGTGAATACTTATGTACATGTGATTTTGTTATTTTTTTTTTTTTAATAAATTGCAAAGATTTCAAACAAACTGCTTTCACGGTGTCATTATGGGGTATTGTTTGTAGAATTTTGAGGAAAATAATGAATTTAATCCATTTTGGAATAAGGCTGTAACATAACAAAATGTGGAAAAAGTGAAGCGCTTTCCGGATGCACTGTGTATATATATATATATATATATATATATATATATATATATATATATACAATTATGGATGATAGTGCAAGAGCTTTTCATTTCCCAGAATGCTTTAATTTACCCCAAAATCTACTAAATGGATCCAAACACCATGAAGCAGGCTTAACAGATGAAAAAAAAACCTAAACTAAACACCAAAGAAGTCCTCTGTTTACCCATGTTGTTGTGTCAGACTAATAAAAGATCCTTCTGTTTTTTTAATTTCTTTGAACTTAATTTCCTCTTTCTGTGATTCCAATTTAAATTCCAATTCAGTATTATGTTGTCAACTCATGAATTGAAATTGATATAATTCTTAAATTCTGAATTTTTCCCAACCCTGATGCACATACTCTATCTGTTTCATTTTTGTTTTTCTTAAGCAACAGCAAGGATCCATTTAATATTCTTATATTTTAGAAAAGTAGATCCAAGATGGTGGCGCGGTAGCACGCAGCGGTCACTCCATATCCAAAATGGTGCTTTTTTTGTCACTTAGCCTGACTTTTACGGAACATGGACATCGGAAAAACAGAGTCATGCAACAACCAAGCTGCAAGATGATCTGCAGGAGAAACTACGCGAACTCTGCTTGCTGCAGAGACCAGGCCTCCAGGCCTCAGTGTCGCCTGATGCCAGTGACCGGGGGAGGGGACTTCCTAAGCGGTGTGCGAGGAAGTGAAAGCGCGGCAAGAGGGCGGGGGTCCATGCTAGGCTAAAAACAAACTCTAGCCGGCCGGCTCTCTCATCTATCCTGCTTTCAATTCTTTGCTCCCTGGACAATAAACTGGACTACATCAGACTACGCAGTGTGAGCTTAGAGACTGCTGCGTCTTTATTTTGAAGGAGACGTCTCTCAGCGACAGAGTTCCGGACGCCGCCATTCAGCTAGACGGGCTCGCTTCATTTTGTGTCGACAGAAATGCAGCTCTGTGTGGTAAGACTCGCGGTGGTGGTTTGTGTGTTTACATCAACACGGAATGGTGCAATAACTCTTTTCTAGTCTCTAGTTACTGCTCATAGCTGGTGGAGCTTGTGTCTGTTAGATGCAGACCTTTTTATTTACCACGGGAATTCACCACTGTTATAACCGGAGTCTACATTCCTCCCAGCGCTAATGCTAAGGAAGCGCTCGGTGAACTGAGCGGACTGTTTATTGTCGCCGGAGATTTCAACCATGCGAATCTCAAGACAGTGCTCCCTAAATTCCATCAGTATGTGGACTTTGCAACGAGACGGGCAAACCCGCTTGATCTTGTTTACGGAGTCCCGCCCCCACCTCAGCCACTCAGACCACATTTCTGTTATGCTAAATCCAGCATACAGACCGCTCGTCAGACGCACAAAACCGCTCCAGTAGCAGGTGAAAACCTGGCTAGCAGGAGGCATCTCTGCTCTTCAGGACTGTTTTGAGTGTACTACTGCAACATATGGCAACTCTACCAACTTGGAGGAATACACAGCATCAGTGACCTGCTACATCAGCTAGTGAACTGATGATGTCACCTTCTACAAGACCATCACAACACACTCCAACCAGAAGCCATGGATGTGCACTGCTGAGGACTTGAGACTCCACCTTGAGAGCAAGGCTGCCCTAAGAACAGCTAGGGCCATCAGAGAGGCAAAGCACGCACACGCCCAGAGAATCCACAGTCACTTCCAGGACAGTGGCAACACGTGGTGCATGTGGCAGGGCATCCAGGCCATCACCAACTACAGGACAACATCAGTTGCCTGTGACAAAGATACGTCCCTTCCAGATGCACTGAACAACTTCTACGCTCGGTTTGAGGCACCTCCTCCCACTGACCAGGTGTCTTACCACGGCTGATGTGAGGAAAACTCTATGTAGTCAACCCATGGAAGGCTGCTGGACCAGACAACATTCCTGGCAGGGTGCTCAGAGGATGTGCAGACCAGCTGGCAGATGTTCTTACTGACATCTTCAACATCTCTCTTAGCAGAGCCGTCGTTCCAATGTGCTTCAAGGCCACCGCCATCATCCCCATACCTAAGAAGTCTTCAGTGTCCTGCCTCAATGACTGCCATCCCGGTGGCACTCACACCCATCATCATGAAGTGCTTCGAGAGGCTCGACATGAGGCACATAAGACCCAACTGCCCCCCTCACTTGACCCACTGCAGCTTGCGTATAAACCGTTCAACAGACGACGCCATCGCCACCACCCTCCATCTGGCCCTCACCCACCTAGATAAAAAGGACTCATAAGTTCGAATGCTGTTCATAGACTTCAGCTCAGCATTCAACACAATCATTCCTCAGCACCTGATTGGAAAGCTGAACCTGCTGGGCCTGGACACCTCCCTCTGCAACTGGATCCTGGACTTCCTGACTGGGAGACCTCAGTCAGTCCGGATCGGGAACAGCATCTCCACCACCACCACACTGAGCACTGGGGCCCCCCAGGGCTGTGTGCTCAGTCCACTGCTGTTCACTCTGTTGACTCACGACTATGCAGCAATGCACAGCTCGAACCACATCATTAAGTACGCCGATGACATGACCGTGGTGGGTCTCATCAGCAAGAACGACGAGTCAGCATACAGAGAGTAGGTGCAGCGTCTAACGGACTGGTGTTGAGCTAACAAGCTTTCTCTGAATGTGGACAAAACAAAAGAGATGGTTGTTGACATTAGGAGAGCACAGAGTGACCCCTCTCCGCTGAACATCGACGGTTCCTCTGTGGAGATCATCAAGAGCACGAAATTCCTTGAAGTTCACCTGGCGGAGAACCTCATCTGGTCCCTCAACACCAGCTCTATTGCCAAGAAAGCCCAGCAGCATCTCTACTTTCTTCGAAGGCTGAGGAAAGCACATCTCCTACCCCGCATCCTCACTACATTCTATAGAGAGACTATTGAGGGCATCCTGAGCAGCTGCATCACTACCTGGTTTGGGACTTGCACCGTTCGGAACGCAAAGCCCTGCAGAGGATAGTGAGGACATCTGAGAAGATCATCGGGGTCTCTCTTCCCTCCATCAAAGACATTTACAAAAAACACTGCATCCATAAAGCAACCTGCATTGTGGATGACCCCACACAGCATTCGGGCCCTCACGGCCAGACTGTGTAACAGATTCTTCCCTCAAGCCATCAGACTCCTCAATACTCAGAGACTGGACTGACACACACACACACGAGTCCTGAGTTGCACTTTAATTATTGTCACTTTATACATGGCTGCTACCTTAATAACTGCTATGTCAATAGAACACTATCTCATTGTATGTTATGTTTACATTTGGCATTTTTAGAGACTGTCATCTTTTTGCACTACTGTGTACTGGTCGGCGCTGCACTGTCTCTCACTGTGCCTATTGTCCTGTTAATTTTTAGTCATTTATTGTACTGTCCCGTACTTGTTGCACACATTTGCACGTGCACGTTATATAGGTATGTTATTTAGTCTGTGTAGTCTCATGTGGTTCTGTGTTTGTCCTATGTTGTTTTATGCTGCACCATGGTCCTGGAAGAATGTTGTCTCGTTTCACTGTGTACTGTACTAACTGTATATGCTTGAATGACAATAAAAACCACTTAACTTGAAAATTCAAATTTCAACTTTTTTTTTTCCATTGCTCTGTGGTATTTATATTGTTAATTATGCCCAAAAAAATAATTCCCTTAATCTGTGAAGGAGATATGAAGGACGGAAATTAATAAACTGATAAAATCTGGGAAGATGTGACACTGTAGACCTAATGAACGATGATTATGAAATACTAATGGTTTCTGATGAGCTGTTTTCTAAGAATGAGTGTGTGTATGTATGAGAGATATTGCATGGTCCTTCGTTCCACTTTTAAAAGGAGGAGAGGAGAATGTCACCTTTAATGAACAGACTCTGATCTGTGAGTGACACCTCACTCTTCAGGAGCAAATGCAGAACTTTAATAAAAAGGTGCATTGAAGAATCTTGGAGGAAAGGTAGAGAGAAAATATTAAAACAGAGGAAAAACATGTTTAGTAATATACATATCAGATGTCAAATAATTTTAAAGACCCTGTGAAATAAAAATTGGAGATCCCCATCTGTCACTCACTTGACGTTGTGTCGATTGTAGTGACACAAGTGGTCTTTCTTGAGAGCCTCGCATACCGCTGAACTCGGACATACGGGTATTAAAGGAGCGGACATGCGTCTGTTTCTTCGGAGCCAAGCAGTTGTGTGATCAGCGAGCTGTGTTCACGACTGCTTCACCCACCTCTGTAAGAGAGCTTCTGTTGGACAAACTTTATTACTATTTTAAACATAAAATCTAATCTAACACATATATACATAAGACAGGTTGGTGAAAAGAGTTACAGAATGTGAAATAAATATTCAGTACAGTGATAATGAACTTTATGGAGTCGGTTGACAATACCTTAAGAAGTCTACATCGATTTGCTATCGGATTAGCCAAATGTATTTAATTAATATACCAGCACTTTGAGCACAATATTGGAGATGTACTTGCATGTCTTTGGTGTTTCCTTGCGTTCTTTGTGTTGCTTGGTTCTTGGTCGAAAGTTTGTTCTATCGATGTATTGGATCTCTGTATGAATGATGATTTTGTCTATATGAATTATGGGGTTAGCTTTGAAGCGAGGCCGTAAAGAGTGATGAGTTTTCTTGGGACGTCGAGTCACGAACTTCCTTGGTCCTCACATGGCGAGCACCTGGTCGTCAACGGAGTGACCAGACGAAGCACGTGCAGGCAGAAGAGCGGAGAGACGAAGAGTTTCAAGGGCCACGAGAAGAGAGGATGTTCTTCCTGTTTGGAAATATTTTAACTGAAATTGTCTGCATCCCCAAACGTGTCCTGCGCCAATCAGAAGTGACTTTTCAGAGTCACATGGTCAACTGGGTTATGGTCCTTTGTTTCAGACTATTAAAAAATCTCCCGCTCAAAACCAGTGCATATTTAATCATGAACTTTTTTATCTTGAGAATGGTACAAGAGACATTTTTTGATGACATTTGTTGTCATCAGCTTTCTCTGCATACGCCAGCAAACACTTACATACTACATGACATTTTTTCATGGCTGTTATACGTGTAGGTAACAAAAGATGAATATCCCTGGTTACAAAATCATATTGGTTTTACACATCATTGCATTTTATCCAGTTAAGCTTTATATTTACCATTCTTAGTAGAATGAGATGAATCATTCAAAAATTTTAATTATAGGTGATTGCACATCGCTACACACATTTTAAAGAGGTCCATCAGTCTATAATTATGTCAGGTACAAACATTACCACAGTTCAAAGCGGTTTTCAGCATTATCTAGCAAGGCTAGATTAAGATGAAATGTCTTAGAGTTGTGCATATCTGATGGTACTTGTAACCTTACACAAAACAGCCTGGTTTAACTGTGTGGGGCTGACGGCCTGTAATTTTTGATGTTGAAAAATTCCAGGATTGCAAAGGTTGAAAAGTCTAGATTCAAGTCATATCGTTTCAATTATTCTGCATGTAATATACTACAGTGGTGTGCCGTAGAATTCTTTAGCAAAAAGTTTGCCGTGGCAGAAAAAAGGTTGGGAAACACTGGTGTAGTTGATACACACAGTCTGCGATCAGTCATGTACAGTGCACACCACCACGACAGAAAACAAGACTGTGAGTCAAAGGAAACCGACTGCAAGCCTTGTATAGTGTGTGCTTGGCTTTATGCTCCTTTGAGCCCTTTTTTGCTAAAGAGAACGTCTCGTTACTGTCGTAATCTCCGTTCCCTGATGGAGGGAATGAGACATTGTGTTGATGTAGTGACACTAGGGGTCGCTATTGGGAGCCCCAAACACCTCAGATCTCCTCAGAAAAGTCCAATGATAATTGGCGAGTGAAATTTGTATGCCACTCCCCCAGACATATGTGCATAAAAGTAGCTGGCTCGCAACCACTCATTCAGGTTTTGCACTGAGGAGCCGAGACAGTGTCCCGGACATTTCAGTGGGTAGTACAGCATTGTGGCAAAGGGGACACAACTTCTCGTTTCCTCTATCAGGAAAGGTAGGTTAGTGCACAGGAGTGGGTGGAGGGTTCCACACCAGGGTTAGGGATAGGGTTAGGGTTAGTTAGGGTTTGGTTAACATGGCGGTCAGCTCAGCTTCGGTCAGCTGTGCTTCGGCCTCAGACTGGTCCGGCACACCCGAAGGCGCTAGCCCAGTCGAGTCCTCGGCATCTGACAACACCAAGGTAATCTCCGATGCAGCAATTGAAATCTTATCCATCTCGTAAGCTGCTTGTCTCATCCCAGGACTAAACCGGAAAGAACGAGCATGCTGGGAAATGAGCAGCCCGCGGGGGATTACCTGGTGGAACCAATTCCATTGGAGCCCCCAAATATCCACCAGCGTCAACCGGTAAAAGGTAGAAGGTCCAGCGGTGGGGGACGGCTGAAGTGGCTTTCCCCCGGAAGAAAGAACCGTCAGAAACGTGAGGCAGCTATTGTGGCCATCAGAAGTACAGAGATAATGACCGCACCCAGAAACTAAACGGAGACGGAAGGGCATCTTTAAAAAGATGCATCTTTAAAAAGATGTTCACGTATTGTCTGAAAAAAGCCATCTGTGTTAAAGCACTTTAACAACCTTTAAACCCTTAAACAGCTGCATTCGCATTTACGTGACCGGAATAAGCATTTTTTTTTAAGTGCATGTAAACGTGGTCAAAATCTTGATCGAATGACAAATATAAATAGTATAAAAGATATAAGAATCTCAGCAATGTCAAATGATGTCCAAAAAGCAAATTAGTAAGTAACTATGCTTCTAACCACAGGTGGAGAGCTGTAGTTTGAACCACGCAAATTTGTGATGCTGTTTGTGAATGTTTGAACTACGGTTTTGGGAAACACCAAATCATTTAACTATGTTGGTAATGATGGACCTTGCGACCATAGTTGCCTAACAATGCTTTTGGGAAACACACCCCAGATTGGAACTACTGCTTTTCAGATTTTTGTTTTATTGTTGTTTTGTGTGCAGTATGCATCAAATCGCCAATGAAATGACAGTGGACATTTTGTCTGAGGCTGAGACTACAGTACATGAGGAAAGAAAGCATGAATCTGTCTAAAACCTTGCTGACCTCATTAAGATGTTTTGTTTGTGGTTTGTTGTTCTATGACCTTTTATTTTTAATTTAACCTCAACCTCCTCATTTCACTCATTCTCTTGCACCACAGAAGTTTTAAAGTTTTGCTGCCAGGCTGCATTCCACTGTGATGCTTTGTATAATCACAGCAGGCCATTCATCAAGCAACAAGATTGCCCCCAGCCTCTGGTCACTAAGCTGGCTGACAGTAATTCTCAACCCTGTCTCATCAGTGGTCAAATTCCAGCCCATCAATCACATGCTGTGATGAATTATCCCTGTTCTGAGTGTCCATGCTTATCTATAATTTGGGCAGTTATCATTTATGAGTTAGGGTTTTATGGTGCGTGGACGGCCCCTCCTGCGTCACGCCATGAATCATACTACCTAGATGCTACATAAGAGCCTTCCGCCAGCCTTTGATGAGATATCATCTGTGACTGGCTCTTCCGTTTAACAGCGGGCAACATATTTTAATGACACCCCCAGTGCAACAGTGATCCATGAAATGCCCTCCAACAAATCGTCAGTTAAAGTGGGTGTAATTTAGCGCTTTACTTTAAGTGGCAGATAATTGCTCTTCTACTCAAATGAGGCCATGAACAATCATGTCTCGTGTGTGGGGGGCTTGATTGTGTGCTAATTACGGGGCGTAGCTGGAATATGCCACTGCCCGGTGATGTTTGATGACAGGCAAACATGTACAAGTGTTCTGGTTGTACAGCTCTGGTCTGTTATGATAGTATTAGTTGTGGCTTCATCATCCTCTTGGCCAAGGTCTAAAATACATGTAGAGATAACATCCTCATTCATCTCAATGGTAGTTGCTAAGTTGGCACATACACCACTGGAAGTGTGCAACCTGGATGCCACCATCTTTTCTTCATGGTCACTAAATTCCAGATTTTCGTTTTTTGTGATCACCTGAGGTGTTAATACCATTTAACTGATCATTCAATCACACAAAATATAAGTCTGTTTGACACTGTTAAGAGTCCTCAAAATCATGTACTCTGCTGAATCATGTACCAACCCACTAAAATTGAAAACTTAAAGGTATAGTTCACCAAAAAAATTATAATTTCTCTCATCATTCTAAACCTTGTGTATTCTTAAACTCAGATGACATTCTTTCATTCTTTTCATAATGGAGATATGTTGTCCTTTTGTCTTCAGCTTGTGAAGACTTTAAAATAAATTAACCTTTTGGGTTTTGTCATAATATGGTTTGGTGCGAAATTATGGTGAGTAAATAATTACAACATTTTTATTTTTATAACATTTTGGGTGAACTATTCCTTTAATTGTAAGTTCATTGCACATTTTTGACCACTTTTAATTGAATTAATGAATAAGGACATTTTGTTTAACTCTGATAATGCATAAAATCATGCAGAAAAGACGGATGGAAACAAAAGGGTTTTAACATAACAATGAAAATAATTTTACAGTGTATAATAATATAATGACATTTTTGTGATGTATATATTTATTCCTTAAAAAAAGTATTTCTTTAGAATACATTGTTACTTTTGAATACCTGTCAATGGGGAAGCAGGCTTTTTGCCTTATAATGGAGTTGTTACTGCATCTATCAGCAGAGGCTTATTGCCAAAGCTTACTGGCCAAACCTTGACCTCTGGTCTTGGCCATCAAGATTTCCCATGGTTCTATTTTGTTGGTCAGCAGCCATGTTACATAGTTTTAGAAGGTGCGTGTGCCAAGCTTCCAATGGAATATGGATAAGAAGCTGGTTCCTTAATTGCTGCTAGCCGAGGATTTATTGTTAACGTTGAACCAACCTATTTTAATCTCCTGAGAGAAAATCATAACTTGAAATATAGATTCATTAAGAAGGCATATGGTATGCCTTTCAGATGGGCCTATGAAATATTTCATGTTGAAGACAATGCCTGGCTGGCGAATGAAGAATTGTTGTTAAAATGAATTATAGCTTTAGTCTTGAATTAGTGTTGTACTAAGAATATCATACATATTTTAGTCTTAGAGGGGTTTTGCCATGTTTGATTTGTCCTAGCTATCCAAGCTGGACAAATCAAGCAGCTTAAACATGCTGGTTTGTTGGTCTTAGCTGTTTCAAACTACTTTAAGCTGGTTTCTCAGCCTGACCATCTGAAAAGTGCCCGAAATCCTTTAAAACCAGCTAACTGACCAGGCTTAGGCTGGATGTAGGAATTTTTTCAGCAGGCACATTTCTTTGAAGGTTTTTATTGTGACGTTTGGCTGTTATGTGCTAAAATATGCATAAGCCTAATACATTGTGAAAGCTTGAAGGAAAGTGCTGTCCTGAATGTATAGGCCAGGCCTCAGTGGTGCTTACACAAATGGTGTTTTGCCTGCTTGTGCTGGCTGAAGTGGTATAGCTGTTGCCTCTAATCAGTTTGCCTCTGTTATGGTGCCTCTGACACAAGGGATGCCGGGAAGATGCGAAGGCACTGCAAATTTAAACAAGAGTTCGCTGTTTGTGTGTTTGGTCATGTGTTTTGGAATATTTTGGCTTTCCAGGTCACTGTTCTTAGTGTCAGCGTCTGTTTCAAGGGCATTAATAAAACAAAACTAAGAGCACTATCATATCACACCCCACCGGCTCACGATCCATTAATGCCTTCACTCTCTCTAATGACTGTTTGGCTAAGACGCCTTGAGGACTGTCAGACACACACACACACACACACACACACACATACGCACAGACATCATAAATTTTAGTGTCTAAAATATTTTTCCTCCTCATCTCTGCCTTGTCCATCTCTCAAAAATGGAAGCCGTATTTGTTATTTCCTGCTGAATGGTTTTAGTTGTTGAAAAAAACATGTCAAAATGTGTTTTGTATGTACTGAGGTTGTTTTACTGTAGTTGGATTCAAATATGTGACCTTGTCTAGATTGTTGTGGCTCTGCTAAGTAGTTAGAAATAATTACGAGATGAGTTTTGTAGATTAAAATAAGAGAGACTAATAGGCCTCTGCCATAAAATGATATATTTATTCAAACTTGGCAGTATCAAGGAAACCACTCAGCCAATACTAATAAGGCTCTTTTCTCCACTTAAAATCACACCAAAGCTTATTCAAGGCCACCCAATTTTTCAGCCGTCAAACCAAACCAGCAGTTCCGATGTGAATCACAACATTACAAACTTTAATTTGAAGCAAAAATGTATTTGACAAATCAGACAAAAAGAAAAGGTACAAGACTGTGTACTTAACATCTTTAGAAAAAGGATTTAACAACAATCCCATTACACATCAAATTAAAAGTTACAGAAAATATAGAAGTATTGGTTTACATTTTTTATTATAACTAGCCAGACAGTTGTTATCTCAAAATAAACTAACTAAACCGATGCTAAAGGCTTATTAGATTTCTACTAATCAAATAAATAAAACATGGACATAAAATATTGATTTGCGTTTAAATTATGTAATTGTGTGATTAGAAAGAAATCTCTGAACTGCTGAATTCCACCTCCGGTGTGCCTCCAAGTTTTGTTGGTGTTTATTTTTTGAAAATGACCATCTCACTCCTAATTATCCAGCCTATTACTTGACAGCTTGCCAAATAAATGGACGTGAAACATTGATTGCTTGTAGAGATCGTACAGTGATCCGAGAAGCAGGAAAGATGACTTGCAATACCCGGATGTGCGGTTTGATACATGGATGTGCGGTTGTTACTGAGAAATATCAGACCACTAGATGGCACCATTGATCAATCAGAAATGAGCATTCCAGAGAGCCGTGTAAAAAAAAATATAGAAGTAATTTATGAGTGTAGAGGAGACAGGCTCGATTGCATTATTCACAGTGTGTCTTGGAAGTGCATAGGTATTAACTGAGGCACTAATTTTTCACACAATGTTTCTGGGTTCCCACTCATCCTGGAAAAACTGCAATGCAGTTTTCCAGTCATTTAAAAGTAATGGAAAATTAGTAAAAAACCTTTATGTCCTGGAAAATAATTATTTGTCCTTGAAATATTTAAGTATAATAAAAGTGTTTGACTGTGTGGTTAGCATGGTTTTTGTTACATGTGCAAAAACATGGGGATGATCGGGACTTGGGAAAGCTGGCAAAAACACAGATTTATATATTTCCCAGGATGCACCTTTGTTGATTACCCTCACCTGCCCTCCGTCTTCCACAGCTGTTCCCTGTTCCATCATTATCCTTCTGTGTATATATACCCTCTGGTTTCCTTCCCTCATGGTCGGTTCTTGGCTGTTAGTTTGTTAACATGTTAATTCAAAAGTTACATTCACATTTACCAAAAAACTGCTGTGACATTTGATTTGCCCTTTTTATCAAGTGTTTTATTTTCATCTTATGTCTTCATCTTTTGAGTTTCTTTAAATAAAATTGTCTGCATTTGGATCCACACTCTCCTGTCTCGTCTCTCCCATCAATGTAACAGAAGAACCGACCGCCAAAAGATGGATCCAGTAGTACAACTGGAGCAACTCACCCAAGGGTCTTCTTCAGTTTAAGACAACTGCATGAGGTTCTGGAGCTTGGCCTTTCAAGTGGGCTTGGAAGAGAGAATACTTCGGGCCATGTTCTGGTTAGGATTGAATGAACCGATGAGGGAGATGGTCCCTTTGGACTGCGACGGTCTGCTCCTTGGTGAATTCATTGCTAACATTGTAATGGCGGGTCTTCTGCATTCCACTCCAGCGGCCAACACTCTTGCATTGGTTTCCACGGCTCCTTTCTCCAAGATTTCCACGGCTCCTTCCTCCAGGCCATCCACGGCTCCTTCCTCCAGGCCTCCCACGGCCTCACCCTCCAGACCTGCCACAGCCAATGAGCCAATGCCCACGCCTACCACGGCTAACAACCACGTATGCCACAGCTAACAAGCTAGTTCTTCAATCCTCATCCATCCCAGAGCCAGCGTTGCAAGGCTCGTTCATCCAAGAGCAAGCTTTCATGCCCGCTTCAGCCCTAGAGTAGGGGGCACTATTTCTCCAGTGTTCTCCGAGCCCCCTTCAGCAGAGACCACTATCTCCCCAGCCTCGTGATCCTGGAGACTTCCTTTGAGCCTCCCACGGCTCCGCCTTCCGAGTCTCCCACAGCTGTGCTCATGGCCATTTGGAAGCGGAAGTGGAGAAGAAGGGGTCATACTCCCCAGTCTTTGCATGTGTTCATGGCCATGGAGGCTGTTTCCCAGTCACTGCCAGTGCTCACGACCACAGAGGTCATTCCCTCATTACTGCCAGTGACCATGACAACAAAGACCATTTCCCAGGCACTGCCAGCACTCCCGGCCACGGAGGCCTTTTCCCAGTCGCTAACTGCGCTCCTGATCACAGTGACTCCACCCTCAGAGTCTTCCACAGCTCCACCCTCAATCTTTCATGGCTCCACCCGCAGAGTCCTCCATGGCTCCTCCCTCCCAGAGACGACTCCTACAGCGGTCACGTCCGCTCTCCCAGAGACTCCTCCTCTAGCGGTCACGCCCTCTCTCCATGAGACTCCTCTTCCAGTGTTTCCGCTCACTCCACCTACAATGACTCCTCCTGAGTGTCAATTCCCTGCTCCTCCTGCGGCTCTGCCTGTACCAACTGTGACTCCATCTCCTGACTCATTTCCTGGTCTGTGGCTGCCTCCCAAGCCTCCTAACTCAGTCCCTGCCTTGGTCTCCTCATCATCTGCAGGCTCCTCCCTAGCCTCCTGATTGTTTGCCAACTCCTCCTTGGCCTCCTAATCATCCTTCAGATCCTTCTTCATCTGCTTGTCCCTGCCTTCCCATCCATCTTTGGGTGCCATGAGTCAGCCCTTTGGGGGGTGGGGGGCACCTTTGTTGATTATCCTCATCTGTCCTCCATCTCCCACATCTGTTCACTGTTCCTTCATTATCCTTCTGTGTATTTATACCCTCTGGTTTCCTTCCCTCATGGTCAGTTCTTGCCTGTTAGTTTATGTTAATTTAGATGTTACATTCACATTTACCAGCAAACTGCTGTGATGTTTCATTTGCCCTTTTCCTTAAGTGTTTTGTTTTCATCTTATGTCTTCATCTTCTTAGTTACATTAAATAAAATATTCTGCATTTGGATCCACACTCTTCCATCTCGTCTCTCCCATCAACATTACAGTTAACTCATTTTGTACAAAAGGACAGGTTTTCTTTCATTAAAGCACTTAAGATGCTCTGTGAAAATTCACATGCAGGATCATGATTATAATTATTGGGTTTTGCACAAAATTTCCACTCAAACGGTTATGCTGATTATATAATTTGTAATGAAGAATTTCCCAGTTCACTTATAATGTGGTTATCACATGTAGAGCCTATGATTTTCTTGATGTGAAAAACAGGTATGGAATCACCGAATCCAGTCATAAAAATTGCATTAACTATAAAACGTACAATTTCTCCTAATTTGACATATTTGGGATCAGGAAGAATGTTTGAATGCACAATTAATTAAATTTAAATTGCGATATGTCCTAGTGAAATTAACCTGCAAAATGCTTTGGTTTAATTAAAGTAAATAATCTGCATGTTCTGCACACTTCAAAATGAATGTGTGATGAAAAAAAATAAATTTTTATAACCACAACATAAATAATTTCCTTTTGTGTGTTTTTGCTTACAGCTAGTGTAGTTCTAAACTAGGAATTCTGCTATTAAACATAATTAAAAAAATAATAGTAACATTTGCAGTAACACAGACTGATGGCTTCAACAGAAGCAAATTCCATTGATTTGAAACCTCAGAGTTCACATAGGTCGTTTTATCGTTAATAACAGAAAAATAATTATTGGATTTTTACTTTTGGAACAGACTCCTGCACTCTGTTACCATCTTTTTTACTCTGTTTTTTTTTATGTATTTTTTTGTTAGAGATAATTTTTTCAGTGCAATGTGTAAAGGCTTTCGTTTGTGACCCAGTAGAATCTTCACTGTCTGCACAGAGCAACAATCTTCAAGAATAGATGCCAATAATATTTTACAGTGAGAGCTATTTAAGGATGTTGAAAATCAGTTTTGTTTTAGATTCTGCAGTCTATAATTGCTCATTCTGTGTAGTAAAGGCATTATAAAGCAGGATTAATCAAGTTAGTCTCATGTCTGAAATGGTGATTACTTGTGTTTCTTTCCACCTCAAACTTCCAAACGATTTTTTGATTTCACAATAAGTCAGGGAAAGACAGAGAAAGAGAGAAATCAATTTTCCCCTTCCATGATGATTTATTTATTGTCTCTGTTGAAGAGCTCCACTACTCCATCACAAACACACTCCAGGAATCCATAAGGTTGTAACCTCATCATAACAATTCACTGCCAGGCTGGTAAATTACTTCTCCTAAATGTCTCGACTAGCATGAGGCCTGACTTTTTGGGGAGCACTATCTAGCTAATCAGTGAAGTCTGCTCGGAGCACGTCTTAGAATAGCTGGCAAAATCTCATCTAATCATGTAATTCATAAAACCACAATCAAAAATGCCTTTCAAAGCATGTAAATGTCACCCTGTCAGCTCACGGGCCAGTTCCAGGATACGGCAATTAAGCTTGGCTTCTGCCTGTCTTTGCCAAAGGATAACTTTAGGCAATCTGCTGTTTCCCTTAACAAGTATACTCTAGGGGTCCTGGGTAGCGCTATTGACGCTGACTACCACCCCTAAAGTCACGAGTTCAAATCTAGGGTGTGCTGAGTGACCAAATTGGCCCGGTTGCTAGGGAGGGTAGAGTCACATGAGATAACCTCCTCGTGGTCATGATTAGTGGTTCTCGCTCTCAATGGGGCACGTGGTAAGTTGTGCGTGGATCGCATGAGCCTCCACATGCCACCATGAGGACCTACGAAGTAGTGGGAATTATGCATTCCATCTACTCTATATCTGCCCTAACTTTGCTCTACATGCTGCAGAAAAAAATAAGAATAGAAACAATAAGACTAATAGTAACACTGAAGTGGGAATGGATCTATCTGAGGACTGTACTGTTGCAGCACTACTCATTTTTACAGAACGGCCCTTTAGATTTACGCACTGCCTCTTGTCAAGACAATCTGAAATAGATCATTTACATTTTTGTGGTGATTTATAAAGACAGCGATTAGAATAAGAAGTGTGGGGCTCTAATGTGATAGTTTTCCCTGCCTAACCTGTGCAGTTCACATAAATGGAGCCCCTGCTATTTTAAAGACTGCAAAACAAAGAAAGATGCTTTTTTTTCAGGGAAATTAGTTCTACTTTGTCCATTTTATTTTCCAGCAAAATTAGGTCTTTTGAGGGGAGTTAAATTGAATACTTATTTAAGGGTTTTTGTACAGTCAATTGTGTGACCTCTAAGCTTTGAAGACATCAGTGAAATGACCCCTCTTTTTAAACTATTTATTTTTAATGTTTTTTAACAAAAAAGATAGTAGTTTATTAGTAGATAGAAGTATTTTGATATACTGAGATATTTTCTATAGATTCTGCAGTACTCTATTAGTAGTGTAATTTATATTTTGCACCTCTGACTAATAAGTTGAATGTGATTTTCAGTCTCTCAGCAGCCAGCTTTAACAGTATTCAGTAGAGATGCACCAGTTGCAGTTTTCTTTGTGAAGACCTGCCAATACCGTTTTTTTCTGATTCCGATTTTCTTTCTAAGAACTATTATTGACTGCATATACAAAAAAAAAAAATCATAATATAATTAATTATTTAACATTACAATTTCCCCCAAACTACACTAAGTTACAGGATCTTCGCTCACTTATACAACTCTCAAAATAAAGTGCTCTCTGACTGGAAAGAGGTAGAAATAACAATTAACTGCAAATGAGTTGCTTTATATAACAAAACAGATGTCATTTTCATTAAGCTTATGTTAGATGTCCAAATATCAGTTGTAAAACTGATTGCTGCTTCGGGATCGACTTGTAACCATACCTGTCAACACTCCCGTTTTTCCCGGGAATCTCCCTTATTTCACACCCATCTTTTGTGACCTCAACCTGGCAACCTACAACCCAGTTGCACTGTTGATATCTGCGCAGGTAGTAGATGCGGGATGTTGAATCAAGCATCACTGGTAGATGGGAGGAGAAGAATCAGCTGGTGCTCCGGTGAAAAAAACAAAATATACATGTAAATTTAACAACAGCTGGATGGAAGAATTTAATTTCATATCCCGAAGCCATATCGACAATACCCACGCCTTTTGCAGTGTGTGTTGCACTGATTTTAATATCGGATACGGTGGGAACAATTACGTTACTCAGCACAATAAATCACAACGGCACAATTTGTATGTATTTAGCCTGCCTCTGCCATCCAGCACCCCACTTCCCCTCTCCTGGATTTGTGTACCCAAATGTTGACAGGTAACAGGCAGTGTGACATGACACGAGATTAAACATCTCGGGCAACGCGACGTCGGAAAGTACCTCTTACTCTGTATCGAGGAAATTTATCAGATTTCTGAACCCTCTGTCCTCAACTATGGAGAACGGCTGGTCATCCAGATCCATGAATTCCATAATTTTCCTTGTAATTGCTTTGGTCATTTCACTGCTCATACCAAGGAAAGATAGGAGAGGCTGCTGACTTGTGGCTGGCACTGAGCTCTAGCTAGCTTTAGCTGCTTTCCCTTTTTAGATTCTTTTTTTTTAAAATGGGCATTTACAGATGGGTTATGGTGTTTTAAATGTCTAATTATGTTTGTTGTTCCAAACGTTATTGTGGTGGTTCCCCCACGGTTTACTTTAGCCTTACAATTATTACGCATTGCAAACTTTATGTATTCTTCACTCACAGTGAAGAACTTCCACGCCAATGACATGTTTATATGCGGCTGTGACATTATTGCCTGCACCGCTTGCAACAAAATGGACCGGCTAGGAATCAGAAAGACGTGAGGCTGACCGACCGGTCACCAGTCCGGGCCAAGCATGCGGAAAATCGGCTGATTCAGGTCTCTGGCCGGTCGATCGGTGCAGCTCTACTATTCAGTTACCATCTCCAAACATTGCATGCTAAGAAATGTGATACATGAGTCAGTTAACACCTATGAAGCCAAGCTTTAACACTCCAGCCCATAAATAAACTAATTAAACCTCTCCAAACATGCTGGATTTCATACAGTAAGTAAGGGCAGTCAGTTGCTGGATTTCCATCCTTTTATTGTTGTGCAAATTCAGAAAAAACTGATTAGAAATGCTTGATATGTGCATAAACTCTTAAAATTTGCTTAAAAGTTTATGCACTAGTTTTGCACAAGTCAAAATGTTCATTAAGGTGATGGAAACTGTTGATGATGGTTTCAACCATTTGTGCATGTGTTTCCGCTCCTTCTTAACTGGATGTTAAAGTGGGTCCTCATATTTCGCCAGAACAAGTATATGGAGGCTGGCGGATTATTACAAATGCATTTTTAAAAAAAATAACATTTGGATGGAAAACCAGCTACTGAATGAAGTTAGAGTACCTAATATAATAGTGGTAAAACTCTTTGAGACTATTTATGGTTTTGTTTTAAACATAACTTCTTAACTATAAGAGCAAGTACAGCTTTAAATAATTATTTAAATGCCAACATCAAAGCATGTAGCTTTTATTGACTGTATTGGTTTTGCAGCCAGTTCCGAACCTTCTGTAATACCTGTCTTGCTGAGAAGGCTGCACTAACCAAACAGATCAATCTTAGGAGACCAGACTCTCTGCTGTGCTTTCAGCTGTCTGGCTCTGCCCACATCCCTCTGCAGAGTACATCTACACCCCTAGTTTTTGACACTCTATGTGCAGCTCTATTAATAAAACATCAAAGACTCCGCTGTGCATCAGCTGAAGATCTGTCCTTCTTGGACACCTAAAGAGTTCACTACACTTTTGCTCATTTTATTGTATGAACAGCATGGAAATGACCTCTTTGTCTGAGAGTGGCACTCTTCTGTACTTCCACTCTCAAAAACTCAAAATAACATCCAATCTTTTCCTCTTACCTGAGGTTTGTGTCCCATTTTGCAAGATGGTCAAGATAGTATTTATACCTCACCCTTGGAGAGCTTGAGATAAAATAGGCCATTTACACTGCATCAATGCCTCAACGAGCAGCCACATTCCTTTTACCTCACTTTCATTCACTTTTAGGAACAGATGAAGCATTTTACCACATTTCTTGGACTTTTTTAAATAGTTGTTTATTGAGATATAAATCAATTATGATGTTGTGGGTTAGTTAAAGTGCCCCACCTGCAGAGAGTCTTAACTCAGATCTCTGAAACCATACTTTTCTGGTTCTTTCTTGTCTTTTTGGGAGAAGAGCTGTACAGTATATATACATCAACATCTACTTTCATTGTAGGGAAAAGAGCAGATCATACATTCTGCTTAACATCACCTTTTTTATTAAATGAACGAAAATACAAATACATTTCGACAGGGTCGAAACAGCATAAGGGTGGAAAAAAAATATGGCAACATTTTTCACTATTACTTTAACCCTTTAAACTTCCAAAGATCATTTTAATGATAACCATCACTTCTGCATTTGTTACTTAAAATAATAATAAATAAAAGACCTCAAAACATTCGCATTGAAAATTAGCACCCCTTAGAGGTAATGGGGTAGAAATATTTATATGAAAATAAATTCCTTCACATAGCACCTAAATGGTCAAGTCATATATCAAAGGAAATATCTCATTCTCAGGTATTTCGTTGCCCTAATACCACAGTTCAAGATTTTCAAAAGACACACAAAGTGAAATATGATTTCTGTAAGTCATCAAATACAAACGACTCATGCTCTTAGTTGTTAACCCTAACTGCTGCAATAAGCCCCAAGAAGCCAAAAACTGCAATTGTTTGGCTGAACAATGATATTATATATCTTAGACGTCCAGAACAAAATATGCTATCCAGAAGGAAAAGCATGCAAAACAAATCATCAGAAAAAATAGTTTTTTACAGTTGATTATAAAATGTTATATATCATCGCAAAGCTTTCTAATGACACCTAGATTGAGCTTCTTGTCCATACATAGGCCAAGATATTCAGTGAAACAATGAGGGTGGTGCTTGAACTGAAAATTAGACTGAAAGTCTATGGAGGAGCATATCTGTGAGGGCTAAAATGCTTTAGAGCGCCACCGACATTTCATATCTGAATATTGTGATATAATGCGAAAGAGAAAAAAATAATATTTTTAGTGTTTGCTGTTATCTTGTGGAATAAAATTAGACTTCTTAAAGTGAGATAGATTGAACAGAACCATAATTACTTGTTGACAAAAAAGAAGGGTTCTCTGAAAAATTTGAGAATTTATTTATTTATTTATTTTGTTTACAGTTGTGTGAATGGTGAGTTTTTAAATTTGTGTATAAAAAATAATGGCGGCTGCCCAAAGAATATGGACCAGAATATAAGAGGATTACACTGTAAACCCATATAAGTTAGCAGAACAAAAAAATTATTGAGGCAATCAGTTCCATCAATTTTTGATTTTATTTCAGTTAATAAACTCACAAGTTTAAGTCATAGAACCTTGAGATTTAAATTTTGTACAACACTTTGTTAATTGAGTTTGACTTGAAATATTGAATTAGCTGAATCACATTCTGATAGCACTTAACTTTAAATTGTTAACACTATGCTTGGATTAGCATAGAAATTGCTCAATGATTAAAGCATTATAAAACATTCTAAACTAGTACCTGTCCTCAACCTAAGGTCAAGCTCCACTATACACCATGATGGTAACCCGTAAAACTCCCAACATAACGAAACTCTTCTAAATAACACAACAAAACATTAAACACTAACAAGTTTCTCCCTTTACATTCATCTTGCACAGACACAGTATAAAACACTTAATTTTAACATTTACTCTCCCTGTCGATTGCCATGTAAAGCATGCCTAGGAATACGAATCCCCTGCTAGACAAAAAGGGAAGAGAGGATCATCATACTCTGTATAGCAAGTTAGTTTCAGTTTCCCCAACCACGCTATCAGCCAAGTGGCCAGATTTCTCCATCTTTTCACCTCCACCACCTTCCCTCCCAACAGTCTGATCCTGCATGAAGTGGATTCACTCAGTCCATCATCTGATCCCCTTTGTGCATTAGAAGATTGGAGGTGCTAGAGTGGCCTCCATGCATTTCGAATGGATTCAGTTAATAAACTCTCAAGTTTAAGTCATAGAACCTTTAGATTTAAATTTTGTACAACACTTTGTTAATTGCTCTTGACTTGAAATATTGAATTAAATAAATCACATTCTGATAGCACTTAACTTTAATTTAACTCTTTAAATATTTTAAGTACAGGAAACCTATCTAGAACTAGCTAGAATTAGCAAGAACCATAAATGCTAGCATGCTAAATTGTTAACACTATGCTTGGATTAGCATAGCAATCGCTCAATTAAAGCATTATGAAACATTCTTAACTAGTACCTGTCCTCATCCTAAGGTGAAGCTCCACTATACACCATAATGGTAACCTGTAAAACTCCCAACATAACAGAAACTCTTCTAAATAACACAACAAAACATTAAACACTTACAAGTCTCCCCCTTTACATTAATTTTGCACAAAGACACAGTATATAACACTTAATTTGAACATTTACTCTCCCTGTCAAGTGCCATGCAAAGCATGCATAGAAATGCAAATCCCCTTCTAGACAAAAAGAGAAGAGAGGATCATCATACTCTCTATAGCAAGGTAGTTTCAGTTTCCCCAACCACACTTATCAGCCCAGTGTCCAGATTCCTCCACCTTTCCCCCTCAACCACCTTCCCTCCCAACAGTCTGATCCTGCATGAAATGGATTCACTCAGTCCATCATCTGGTCCCCTGTGCGCATTAGAAGATTGGAGTTGCTGGAGTGGCCTCCATGCATTTTGAATGGATTGCTTTACTTATAAAGTTCTAAAGGTGGCTGGTTGGTGTATGTGTGTTTTTGTTGTCTGACTGTATCAGTTTGTGTAATATGTGTTTATTATCACAGAGCAAGAGAGAATGTGTGTGCCTGTTTGTGAGTATTTGTGGCTGCTATGTCCAATAGTGAAAGAAATTGCATTCTTCTCCTCCACTAATGCATAACCATCAGTTCAAGGGGTTAATCCTAATGCAAAGGGAGCACTTCTGTATCACTACCCTTTCTCATCCCTGGCATCAGGTCCAGCCATGCTCAAACAACTGTAATGGAGGCAGAGGGAGAAAAGAGAGAGGAGAAATGTTGAGAGCTGGGTAGATGGGCACTCTCAGGCAAAGACATGAGATTTAAGCGAGCTGCCTCTGTTTGGTAATATGTGCTTTTAAACATCATTTCTTAGAGCAATCTTTTGACAATGTCAAGTTGGAAGCAGGCTTATCACAGTCTTTGCTCAGCCTCCGTCCACCATCCAGGCCTATTTAAAAAAGGAAATGGAAAGCCATTTTTGTTTGATCATATATACATATATATATACCGCACCGCAAACACCCCGACATTCCATCAGTTGTACACATGTGATTTTTTTGTTTAATATATTCTGGTACAATATATATATATTGTACCAGAATTTATTAAACACAAAAACCACATGTGTACAACTGATGGAATGTCTTCTCAGTAAGTCAGGTCACTCCCTTCTGGTCATTAAATGGCAGATGCTTACTTTACAGACAATTGCATCCCTATCCACCAGTGTCTCCTCTTCGGTTCACACAAAAACTCTCTAAACTGCAGTTACACAGGGAATAAATGAGTCTAAATGGTTTTCATACAGTGCATATTTTTTTTAAATAATGGTTATTCTCAGAAAATCAAAGGCCGCATTCACACTGCAGCTGTAAAGTTTCACTCCTCTTTTGAGCGCTTAGCCGTGTTCGCTATATGAAGTTAAGAAGTTTGGGAGGCGCGTGTTCATTTTAATCTGACAAATCACAGCCCATGAGCAGGAATATATAAGGCGCTGCTTACCTGCTTCCTGTGACAACTCTCCTGAAGTGGGTCCCACCCTCAAGCCAGCAAGATGTCTGAACTGGATCTCTTTCCCTCTGACAAGGAACCCTTCAACTCTCCCATCATTGCTCACATCATCTGATTCCAACAAAGACACTTCTCCATCCAACGGCATCATCGATCCGGCTGCTCTAAGTCGAGGACTTCTCGCTCAGCAACCAGCACACCAAGACGTAGGAATCAGCCCTCTCCTCCACCATCCAGATCTTCAACCTCTGCCGACCACCCATCTATACCTTTTATTACAAAATGTACAGTTTATAAACTTTGCCAAGCTCTAGCCACTTCTAACATCCACCTCTCTCACAGGCTAAGCAAAATCCAATTATATGATTTATATGTTTCTTCCCAACTTGACATTCCTTCTACAACGCAAACACCCCGACCACTCACTACCCTCCAGGATTTCATGTACAGGTCATTTCTCCCTCACCACACTTTCATCCCGTAAAAGGCCTACAGCCAACGCGGTGTCAGGCCAAGCACCTAGCAGGCCAAGCACCTTTCCTTTCTCTCCCATTCCAGCTTTCACTCACTTCGCTCCCAACCACAGGGCACCCTGACGCAGGAGTCTGCTCACCGCCACCGATCGGAGGATCACCAGCCTCAGAGGCTTGATATTCTTGTCCTCAACCAGCCTTCCCCAGCTCTCTCCCCGTCCTACACTTGGGCTTTCGGAGCAGAATCGAGCGTGAGGCTGCCTCCACTAACGACAAATGCTCCAGCTCAATGCTTATGTTTTCTAGCTCCTCCCCCTCGCTATATCCTTCGGAGCCGCCCCAGGCATGAGGATGCCTCTGCCTCCACTCGTATGCTCTCCTTGGCAGAATTCTGTATTTTCTTCAGCTGTTATACAGAAGTTATTTTCTCTGTGTTTCCACACTGACGACGTGAGCTAAATTATTACATGGAGCCCTTGACTTAGATCTCCATAACAGAGCTTTCCTGGGCTGCCGCAATATTTCCTGTGCAGTATGTTGATAACCAGACCATCAAACTGAACTATGCCCTTTCATAAATTCTAACCTTCCCACCAGGTCAACCCAAAGATCCGAAAACACTACCAGCTACGTCCCACGCCCCTCCAACAACCCTCCTCTCGATCAACCAGATAATTTCAGAGGAAGGGTAGTAACTGGCAGACAAATTTGCAACAACTTCAATGAGTTTGGTTGCCCTAGGCAACGCTGTCAATTCCTGCATGTCTGTTCCCATTGCGGTGGCACGCATGCCACCCTATCTGCCCTCTATCGAAACCTTTCAAAAATAAAAATCTTAAAAAATGTCTCAGCACTCCTGTCAATATTTATTTTTTTGTAAAAGAACTTGCAAACCATCCCGATACCCAATTGACAAACTACCACTTGAATGGTTTCAAATCTGGCTTCAACCCCAAGCTAGAAAACTTGCCCTCCACTGGCATTATTTGCAATAATTTGCAATCCGCGCTAGCTTAACCCGAAGTGGTGGATGAACTAATCCATAAAGAGCTAAAATAAGGGTTTATGTTCAGGGTAGAGACTAGAAAATTCTCAGGCAAAAAACACATCATCATTGATCTTTCAGCCCCACAAGAATCCCAATACTCAAGCATTAACAGCTTAATTCCTCTCAAAGAATTCTTTCTCCACTACCACAGCCTCGACCAAGCCATCCAAATGATAAAACATTTCAGGAAAGGAGCCTGACTTCAGCATTTAAAATAATGGCAATCCATCCTTATTTCTGGCATCTTTTTGGAGCCAGAAATAATATTGTCCGAAGCTCTCTGCTGGATCCTGTCAAATAACCATTCCATTCCCCACTAAATTCACCTACTAGATGATTTTCTCTTCATCTCGCCCTCCGACGCCCCTCCAACTGCCAACCTATCACTCTCGATACAGATGTCTTTCAACCTCCCTGCCAAAAGACAAAATCGACAGGATAATCATAAAAATGTCCAACCTCCTATCTGACAAAAGCTGCTCTAAACGAGAGCTCCTCTCCCTCCTAGTGCATCTCAATTTCGCCATGCGCATCATTCCCCAGGGCCACAACTTCATCCCACACCTCCTCAGCCTCGACTCATCCGTCGCTGCATTAAATGATACAATATCCCTTAACCCATACTGCCGTGCCGACATCCAGCTATGGTTAAAATTCCTTAAACAATGCAATGGACTTGCCTTCTTTTATGGGGATTGCCTCTCAGTCCCTGAAGTCATCGAACTATTCACCGATGATGCTCCATCCGTAGGATTCAGAGGATTAACACCCAGAGCACTCCAGCCTGCCACAATCAGCAGTTTCCTCAGCCCTGTACGAATTATACCCCATCGTGGTCACAGCCTTTCTGTGAGGAAATGAATGGACTTAAAACAACATCATAATCCACTGAGATATTCAGGATATAGTTCATTGCATCTACAAGGGCCGTTCTCGTGCCCCCGAAAGCCGTTTCTAAGACGTCTAATTTGGATATCAGCCTGTAACCAATTCATAATCTCTGCTAGACACACACCAGGATCAAAATAACCTAATTGCTGATTCACTTTCAGGCTTTTCCTTTCAGAAATTCAGATAATTAGCTCCAGAGGCAGACTTTACTCCAATCCCGGTACCTCCATGTTTGGAGCTGAGATTCCTATAGACTATCCCCTCAAACAACTTCTCACGGCATCACTTGACTCCATAATTCAAGCAGTCTCGCCGAGAACTCTCCAAACCTACTGAACAGCATCACCAAACCTATAAGCTACAGTTCCCAAATTTGTAATTACTATCCATTTCATCTTTTATTTAATTCCTCCCCATTATTCACCGATGATAATAACCACGCAGTTTCAAGATTCTGGTTTCAAAAGCACATTAAATCCGTCCTCCTCCATTCAGGCCTCCTGGCAAAATTTTACTCCAATCATTCATTCCGTATTGGCGCAGCAAGCACCAGCCTACATGTAGGCTTTCCGTTTCAGACACAGAGTGGCACTGGTTCGATTACCCGTTCTAATGCGGTGAGCTATCTCTCTCTCTCTCTATAGAGCAATCTCCTGTTCGAATCACAGTGTGAGCCTTCCCTTTCAAATGCAGCATGACTAACTTTCTTTCTCATTCTCCCCGTTTGACTGCTTACTGGGCTTACCCGTTCGAATGCCGTGAGCGCTCTCTCTTTATAGAGCAGTCTCCCCGTTGAAGGCAGCGCGAGCCAACTCTCGTTCTCATTCTCTCTGTTTGACTGCTTGCTGGTCTTACCCGTTCGAATGCCGTGAGAGCTCTCTCTCTCTATAGAGCAGTCAATTTCAATTTAAAAGTACTTTATTTTCATGATTGTGTTTACATACAATATTGCCAAAGCATTAATACACAAAACAGATAATGACAAGACAAATAATAATAATAAAATAGTAACAAATAACAATAAAGATAGAATTAAAATAAGGTGCCAGGTAATGAATCAAATCAAATAAAAACTATAATAACAATATACACTATAAAATATTAAATAACATAAGCATTAAACAGGACATTATGAACATAAGAGAATAAAAGTACTGTGAAGGAAGTACATTAAGGCAGTAATTGGTTTCTGAGGGTATCTATTTTAAAAAATGATTTTTTCTGCAACTGGTGCATGATGGTCCTCCCCCAGTAACACCAGCATCTGATCGGTTTCTGCCAAACTGGGAAACTGTGGCATGAGGTTTGAGAGTTTGTGGAGGTATTTCTCTCTCACCTCTGTAAATTTCTCACAGTGAAGGAGAAAGTGTGTCTCTGTCTCGACCTCACCCGTGTCACAGTGAGCACAGACTCGTTCTTCCTTTGGAAGCCATGTTTGTCTGTGTCTGCCTTTTTCTATGGCCAGACTGTGATCACTGAGTCTGTATATGGTGAGGATCCGTCTCTGTTTTGGATCTCTTACAGTGTGGAGATATTCTGCCAGATTATATGTTCTGTTTCGGGCCCGATAACGTCCCAATTTCTTTTGGTCCAAATATAAATTTTTGCTTTCTTTTATGATTTGGTTTATTCTGATTTGGTTTAGTTCAGCTGTGCTGGTCTGAAACTGGTGTTTGTTAGTTGTTAGTGGGTTTGTGAGTTTCAGAGCCAGCTCACAAAGGGAACTGGTTTTAGGCTTCAGCTCTTGGGTTTTAAGGGCTTCATGTTGCAGTGTGTTAGGGGAACTTGAATTTAGGTGTGTCCAAAATTTGAGGGATCGTTTTTAAATATGTATAATAAGGGGGTATCTGCCTAGTTCGGCCCGGCATGCATTAGGTGTTCTTCTCTGAACTCTTAGAATGTTTCTACAGAATTTTGCATGCAGGGATTCTATGGGGTGTTTGTCCCATCTCCAGTAATCTGCCAGACAGAGTGGACCCCAAACCTCACATCCATATAGAGCAATAGGCATTATAATACTATCAAAGATTTTACACTAGATTGTTACAGGAATGTCAACTTGGGTAAATTTGCCCATAATAGCATAGAATGCTCTTCTAGCTTTCTCTTTTAGTGCATTCACTGCCAGACCAAAAACCCCTGAAGCACTCATTTTTAGACGTGGTAGTCGTAGTGTCGGGTGTGTTCTATTGCAGTGTTCCCCAGAGTGAATGTGTATCTGGTGTCCTGTAATCTGGGTTTTTTCTGGAAAATCATAATTTTTGTTTTTTTTCAGATTGACTCTCAGGGCCCAGTTCTGACAGTAGTTCTCCAGCAGGTCCAGGTGCTGCTATAGCCCTTGTGCAGTAGCTGACAGCAGCACCAGATCATCTGCATAGAGAAGAAATTTAACTTCAGAATGATTTAGAGTAAGACCGGGTGTTGCAGATTGTTCCATTAGCACTGCTAACTCAATAATGTAAATGTTGAACAGAGTTGGACTCAAACTGCAGCCCTGTCTCACTCCTCGCCCTTGAGTGAAAAATTCTGTTCTTTTATTGCCAATTTTAACTGCGTACCTGTTGTCTGAATACATAGATTTGTTAGTGTCGTACATTTTACCCCCAATGCCGGATTGTAGAATTTTATAATATAGACCATCATGCCAAATGGAATCGAATGCTTTTTTTAAATCAACAAAGCATGCATACATTTTGCCTTTGCTTTTTTGATGCACGTGCTGGTTGACTATTGTGTGTAGCGTGTGAATGTGGTCGGTGGTGCGGTGGTTTGGTAGGAATCCAATCTGACTCTTACTCAAGACATTGTGATTGGTAAGGAAGACCTGTAAACCTGGTTTTAGTTTCTTAAGTGCATCTGCCAATTCTTCTCTGCTAATCTGATAGTCTAAAGGGTTTTTGTTATTTTTTTATTGTAGATTCCAATTGACTGGTCAGGTGTGAGATTTTCTGGAGAAATTTCTTTGAATAATTTTTTTAAATAGTCTTTCCATAATTCTCCATTTTGTATGGCAATGTCCTGACTGTGTTGTTTATTCAGACTGTTCCATTTTTACCAGAACTGATTATTATTAATTTAGTCTCCAATTTCATTAAGAGTGTGGTTTAGGTGTTGTTTCTTTTTGTGGCGTATTGTATTTTTATAATCCCTGAGTGCTTCACAATAGTTTTGTCTGGTTTCAGATTTGTGTGACTCTCTGTGTTTTTGGTTAGAGATCTGTCTGAATAGTTTTCTTTTAATTCTTTTAGTTACATTCTTTATCGAACCAAATTTCATCCCCAGTTTTATGTTTAGTTTTCTTGTTTGTACGGAGTAAATTTGCTTTGATTGAGCACCTTTGATAAATGTAATTTATTTGTTGTAATGCAGAATTTATGTCTATCTTGTTAGCCATAAACCGTGTTGTTTGAAATCTATTGATTAGGTTGGACATTTCTTTGGAGCTAATTGCACTAAGGAATTCGGACTCATATTTTGGGGACCATTTGTATGTTGGATTTAGTTTGAACAGGTTGCTGGGCCCTTGGTTTGTTCTATGGTGTTGGATTGTATTTAGGAACACATTAATTTGACAGTGGTCTGATAAGGTAGACTGTGGTCTGACAGTGAATGCATGTATGTAGGAGGGGTCCATGTCTGTAATGGCATAGTCGACTACACTAGCCCCAAGAGCTGAGCAGTATGTGAATCAACCTAAAGAGTCCCCTCAGATCCTACCATTAAGCATATACAGACCCAGGCCTCGACAGAGACACACTAACTCCTTACCATTATTGTTGACTGTACTGTCCGGATTGTTCCATGTTGTAGTGGTGGGGGTTAGATGTGTGTTGGCTTTCAGTATGTGGTTATTCCCATGGGTATCTATAATGTCCGGTTCTGAACCTGTCCTTGCATTTAGATCCCCACATAACATCACATTCCCCTGGGCCTGGAATTGGCTGGTTTCCGTCTGAAGCTGATCAAAATGATTGTCCTTGTAGCACGGAGACTCTGATGGAGGTATGTAGGCTGCACAGATGTAAAGGTCCTTGTCACAGTCTATGATACCTTTTTTAAGTTTAAGCCAAACATGTGATGAGTCTTTTTTCAAAGTCTTGGCCCCTAAGATTGTGGAGTAGAGGCCTTGAATATTCCAAGAGCTTATAGTGAAAAAAGTCATAGTGAAATAAAGTGAGGTGTTTTGGTGGTCCAGATGGCTTACCCCAGTATTCTACAGATGAGATGTGAGTGGTGGTGGTGTAGTGGTCTAAGCACATAACTGGTAATCTGGTAATCAGAAGGATGCTGGTTCAAGCCCCACAGCCACTACCATTGTGTCCTTGAGCAAGACACTTAACTCCAGGTTGCTCCAGGGGGATTGTCCCTGTAATAAGGGCTCTGTAAGTCGCTTTGTATAAAAGCGTCTGCCAAATGCATAAATGTAAATGTAAAATAAATGAGATGTAGAAGATGTTTCACCTCTGTAATGTCTGAGGAGTCCATGTGTATTTTGCCCTTCACTACATCAGCATAAGTGAGCTGCTGTGATTGCGGATATGGCTGTGCTGTTCTGTCTGATGCCTCCTGTTGTTGTGTATGAGGGTCCATGTTTGTAGGTTGACTGGAGCTGGGCTGAGAGTTTGGTTGGGCTTCAGTGTGTTGTGGTCTTGTTGGTTGCTCTCTTCTTATTGGAGTGTGTCTGGTTTTTAGGCCCCTTTGTGTAGTTGAAAGTTGGTTGCCGTGATGACTGTTGGAATTTGTACACCGACGTTGTGAGGGTGCAGATTGGGAATTTCTGCAGAGTAATGAATCTTTTAGGTTTTTAGCAAAGACTCTTACACTCTCCTGGCTTAGGTGCACATGGTCATATAAATCCTCAGTAGTTAGACTTGGGTGGTGGGCAACGTTGATGGCCGTAAGGCTGGAACATGCAGTTGTTATCCTCTGGTTGATGCTATTGATCAGGTTGGCCTTCCTGTGTAGCAGGGTTGAGATGGTGATGTTGGCCTGCAGGAATTCCCTGCGAGCCTTCTTAGCCACTCTTATGACACTATCTGCAACTCTTTCCCTCTGGGTATAGAGGTCGTTGGTTCCTGTGTGGATGATAATGTTCTGTGGGTTGTGCAGAGTGGACTGACAGAGGATTTGGAGTGCACTGTTTGTTGTGGGGCACCAGAATTTGCCAACCGTGTGTTTAGGGAATAGCTTTCGGTGGTGTAGGAACTTACCATTTGAGTCTATAAGAATGGCTGTTTTTGGTGGTTGTAGTTTCTGGATTTGAGGTTTCCAAGAGTGCTTTGGGGTCTGGTGAGGGATTTGAGGGTTTTGTGTTTGAGGAGGACTGTGCTGACCTGGCTGTGTGACAGTACTGTCGCTGGTCTCCTGCCTGTTCTCTGTAGCTGGTTGCTCATTGTCTGTCTGTGAGTCTGTGGATGAGCAACTGAAATGCACTGTATCATTGGTTCTGCTTATGTCTTCCAGTTTTTCATTAATGCTATGAATAAGTGTGTCTTTTTCCATCAGTTCTTTTCTCAATTTAAATTATTGTTGTCTTTTAGGAGATTTTTTATTTTCATCTCCAGCAGTCCTACTATGGTGTGGTATTCTTCTTTGAAAGCCTTTATCTCTTCTCTTGATGTTGAGAAGTGTCAGTTTCTTGGAGTTTGCTTTCTTTGAATTCGGTGAGTTCCATTTCCAGTTGGGAAAGGCACTCTTGAATGCACTGAATAGAAACTGTTGATCTGGGTGTGTGTGGGAAGAGAGGGGCAGTTTGTGCACGTGATGGTGAAGCTGTGACCTCCTCTGCTGCTGTTGTTGGGGGGAGAGAAGACTTTTCCTTCTCAGCTAGGACTTTTAGTTCAGCAAATTGCTCAAGTCTGTCCTCTGAGCCCTGGACCATTACAGTGCCACTGTGATACAGGTTGATGTTGAACTTTGGCATAGTGTCCAGATACAGTTGTCTCATGGCTCTTTTTCCACCCATTTTTAAGTCTTTAAAATTGGAGCAGAGTACTGAGTGCCAGGCATTTGTGTACTCTGTATAAAAGAGCAGGTCTGTTTTTACTCTTCTTTCATTTATTTCCATGAAGTCTGCTCTAAGAGTTTCTGGGAATTCTCTTATTCATTTGGTTATGAATTTCTTTCTTTCTGTCACACTTGTTACATCGTCAGGATATGTGATGGCCAGAGTGTTGAGGTCACACCCTTCTGATGAGGCATATCCATCCATTGTCACCTTGATTGCTTTGGGCCTTTGAATTTTAAATAGATGTGAGGCTATCCAGGTTTCAGAATTTTTGATTGGATTAGCTGTTCTCAGACTATTGACCTCTCAGTGTGCCGTTCAACCCTTTGTTTGGCTTAGATGCTTTCACACCTTCCACTTTGCACCTCCAGAAACAAAATCTTGGGTTGTCGTTGAGCAGGAAAGCAGACCTAGAACTCTCACTTTGTTTTGTTTTATGTTTTATGTTTTAAACATAGCTATTTGTTTCCCTTAAATTTCCAATATTTCAGACTTTTAAAGGTACTCACATTGATACCATCAGATTGTCCATGCAGCTTCTCTGTTGGCTTTGTTTCAGGTGTGTTCTTTGGAGTTTTTTTGTTCTTTTGAGATTTCCAGAGTGTTTGTTCCAAAATACCAAGTTTGTTGAAAATTAATTTAAATCCAAATGATACTGATTCAAATCAGTGTAAATATAATCTAATATGATCTTGCAAAAAATCCAATAAAATCCTGGTTGAACTAGCAAAAATATTTGTTTTTTGTTGTTATTTAGCAGGAGCTCAGGAGTGCATGTCTCTTTCACAGATCTCTCTCTCTCTAAAGAGCAGTCTCCCATTCGAATAGCAGTGTGAGCCCTCCACAGAGAGCCTTCACAGGTCTCTCTCTCTATAGAACAGTCTCCCATTCGAATAGCAGTGTGAGCCCACCCTTTCAAACGCAGCACGAGCCAACTCTCATTTTCACTTTCCCTGCTTGCATACCGTGAGCCCGACTCACTTCTATAATGAGGGGTGTTCTCTCATTCAAATAGCAGCAGCATAGCCCTCTCGACCAGCCATCATACAAGTCTAAATCTATCTATCTGTCTGTCTGTCCGTCCGTCCGTCTGTCCGTCTGTCCATCTGCAGGCCTGCTCCTGCCAGCTAAGCTGGGGTGGGCTTGGATGTGTCATAGGTGGGCGTTGTGGGGGTACTTATTTTCATGTCTGTAATTGGCATAACATGGTGCAATTGTTAAGATCATGAGGCCCATTACAACTATATTTCCCATATAAAAAATATATTGAACAGATAAATCATAAGATTGAAATGGGCCTTTTAAACTTGTAAGCTATTTGGCATGCAACATTTAGGAGGGAACCGTTAAATTGCCCTCACTCTCACACCATTATATTTGAGATATTTGGTATGAGACATTTAGAAGGTAACCGTTAACGTGCCCGCATTCTCACACCATTATATGTAAGGATATGTGGTATGCTAAATTTAGAAGGGAATTTAGAAATATGTGAGCTATGAACTAAATTAAACTGTCCTTATTATACATTATTAGGTAATGAAATGTATAACGGAATTAGTCGCATTCGACAACCATTATAAATTAGATAAAAGACATATAACTAGATTATTCTCCACCATTGAAATTGTAATACAACGTCTAGTTGTATCAGCTCACAATTTCTACTGTAAGGAATTAGATTTAATTAGTGAATTATGATTAATTCACTTATTGGAGTGATATTATTCTCATGGCTAATTGAAAAATATATCACACGTATTTAGGTACACCTTTGAAGCTAAATATTTTATTTATCAAAATATACCACAGTCAATCATCTTTGAATACATTTATGAATAACTTTATTGCTATTCTAAACATTTCTGATCTAATCTAACATATATGTACATGAGGCAGGCTGGTGAGAAGAGTGACAGAATGTGAAATAAATAATGAAATGAAAATTAAATATGGAGTCTGTTGACAATAACTTAAGAATAATTTATCCTTCTTTGAGTCTACATCGATTTGCTATCGGATTACCCAAATTATTGAATTAATACACCAGCACTTTGAGCATTTTATTGGAGATGTACTTGCATGTCTTTGTGGTGTTTCCTTGCATTCTTTGTGTTCCTTAGTTCTTGGCACTTAGTCGAAAGTCCATTCTGTCTATGTTTTGGACCTCTGTAAGATTGAATAGTTATTGTCTGTATGAATCATGAGTTTGGCTTTGAAGCGAGGCCTTATAAAGGTTGTGTGAACCATAGAGAGTAACGAGATTTCTCAGGACGTCGAGGCCCGAGCTTCCTTGAACCTCACATAGCATGGACCTGGCAGTCAGCGGAGTGACCAGACGAGGGAAGAGCAGAGAGGAAGAGAAGTAAGAGAGAAAATAAGAGAGTGTTCTTCCTGTTTGGAAATGTTTGAACTGAAATTGGCTCTGAACTGAAAGGTCTCCTGCGCCAATCAGAAGTGTCTTTTCAGAGTCTCATGGTCAACTGGGCTGTCTTTTCCGACAGTTGATTTATGGTACTTTGTTTCAGATTCTTACACATCTCCCGCTCAAAAATAGCGCATATTAAAACAGGAACTTTTATATCTTGAGAATTTTACAAGAGTCATGATATTCATTGTCATCAGCTTTCTCTGCATACACCAGCGTATGCTTACATACTAAACATTACATTTTTTTCATGTATATTATGTGTAGGTAACAAAACATGAAAATCCCTGGTTACAAAATCATACTGGTTAATTCATTGGTTATACAAAATGGATGAAACATTACACACATTTTAAAGAGGTATATCAGGCTATAATCAGTCATTTGTCAGTTATACAAGTTACCACAGTTCAAAGCAATTTCAGAATTACCTAGCAAAACTAGGTCTTGTATAAATTGTGGATTTAAATGCATTCTGTACAATTTAGAAGGCTAAATTGGTAAAGTACTGTGACTTTTTGTAAAATGTTCCTGGATTAAGATGAAATGTCTTGGTATTCGAGTCATGCAAATCTGATGGTCTTTTGGAAACCTTTCAAGGAAAAGTCTGCTTTAACTCTGTGTGGAAGATCAGGAGGTCGTGCAGAGGGGCCTTTCTGACCCATGACACTTTTGATTTAAATTAGGTTGTTTAGAGTGTCTTGACCATTTTATTGTCCAAAGACAGGCCTTCAGTAGGAAGTTGAGGCTTGGTCTGTTACTTTATGATGCCGAGGAATTCCAGGATTGCAAAGGTTGAAAATCCTAGATTCAAATAATTTTGTTTCAATTCTTCTGCATGTATAATACTACAAACTTATTCTTTGTGTACTACCTACCAATATTTATGTGAAAATGTTTGTACTGCTGTCTTGACCAGGACTACCTGGAAGAAGAAATCTTCTCAATGGGACTTTCCTGGCTAAATAAAAAATAAGAAATAACATCCACTTACAGAGTAATTACAATTACAGCCTTAAAGGGGTCATGACATGAGAAACCAAATTTGCCTTGATCTTTTGGTATATAAGAGGTCTTTGTATCATTAAAACGTCCTGCAAGTTTAATATTTTAAGACGTCCTCCCCATTCTAAACGAATCATTTATTTAATCAAGCTCAAAATACAGCTCGTTCTGGATTCATGGTTAGAAGTGACGTGACGGTTAGAAGTGACGTACCAGCGTTTGCATATGACCGCCTCCAGCACAAGATAACTACGCTTTAAGCGCAAGACAACTACGCTCATTTCAGTATCGCCGTGCGCCTCACAAGTGTTCAGTCGATGGACAGCGAGCTCTGACAGAGACTACTTGTGCACAGGAAAATTACGATGCCACACAGATGTGCTGTTCCTGGCTGTGGTCAAACAAAACCTCTGAATAAGCTGCCGAAAGATCCAGACGTCAGGGAAAAATGGATGCAGTTTATTTTTTGCGGACGTCCCAGTCACGGCAGTGTTAACTTAAGCGTTTGTTCTGTACATTTTAAGGATGACTGTTTTGAGAACAAATCTCAATATGATGCTGGCTTTGCCAGAAAACTGTTGCTCAAAGATAAGTCCGTGCCGACTATTCTGGGAACAACGACGACGCAAACTGTAAGTAATCTATTTTAAACTTTAAACTACTTTTTAAAGTGCAATTTCATTCATTATGAATAATCACAGTGTTTTTACTTAGTTTACTTGCATATTGTTCTGGCTGGGGCGTCAATAATTGATACATAGGCACTGACATTAGCCAATCATAACAGTGGGCGTTAACACTGAAGTCTTAAATGGAAAACGCCCCCAAAACAGACTGTTTGAATCAGAGGATGAGAAACAGGGTGGGAAAAGGTCATAAATCACTAGATTTTAAAAGTTTTTCTTAAAAAAAATATATTAATACTATAATTGCACCTAAGGGAACATAATAATACAATAAAAAAACCCATGTCATGACCCCTTTAAAGCAAATTAAAAAGACAAATCGGTCCCCACCAATCCAAGGATGGAGTGGAGAGAAATACAATAGATGTGGTAATGGTGAGATCAATAAAACAAAATATTCAGAACCTAAGGTTGGAACAGAGATGTGAACTGCTTAAAGAAATAGTTTTATAATTTTACACAGTTTCTTTCTCTTTGACTTTTGTGGTTAATTGGTTAAATAGACATGTAATTATCCATTATATTGCCCTACAAAGGCAAAATGCTAAATTTAGTTATAACTGAAATCAGTTCTTGAGTTGGGGATATGTGCTAAAATGTAGTCACTACAAAATCCAAATAAAAATAATTAAACCCATTTTTTATCCAGTTTCAGTATTATTTATTGAGTTTGGCCATTTTAGGGTAGTAAAGGGTATTGATACAGTATTTTTTTTAGTGAAACTAAACATGTCTAAAGTAATTTAGGTAAATATACAGGAATTCGGATAAAAATAAAAAAAATACATAAGACGGGAAGTGAAGACAGCATCTCTCAGTGACACTGAACTTTCAACAGGGGACACAGAAGCACATGTCCTGCAAAACACTACTGTATTCAAGCCAAGATCAGTAATGGTATAATCAGCTAATATTGGCTGGGATTGTGTTTTACAATTCAGGGCTGTATTTCCCAAAAGCATCGTAAGCCTAAGTTGATCGTAGAAACAATTGGCATCAGTGGTCTCTACGATCAACTTAAGCTTGCAGTGCTTTTGGGAAATACAGCCCAGATCCAGAATTTCACTATCAACTGCAGTGCGATCTTGGGGAGCTGAGGTGGAGGAAGAGGGAGATAGTTGTTGAGCGGGAAGAGGGAGCCTGTGATGGTACATTAACAGTAGCCATGGTCACTGCTAGAAGCACCACCTGGCTTCTTTATGGGCACTAAAACCATTGCATTGCACACAAATATCTCTTATTACCATTGTGGCTCGCATGACCTTCTTTGGTCCATAACAGAGTGAAACCTGGTGCCGGTTGCCGGCAGTTTCATTTAGACAGTGTCATTGCTTTCGGCCATTGACAAAAACAGAAAAATACTAAAAATTTCCAGTGCTATTTTCTGATTGGCTGGGGTGGTTTACAGTCCACCCTCAATGTTTGCAACACACAGCCAACTCCCAAATAGCTTTTAACCAATTCACAGTAAAAAATAAAAATATATATATATATATATATATATATATATATATATATATATATATATATATATATATTTTATTTAATACTGTTTTTGCCAAATGTTTGATGGGCAAGACTCATTTGGTCTTAGCCCACCCCTGCCCATGCCTACATCCGGCCCTCTCTGTCTGTCTGCCTATATACCTGTCTGTCTGTCTGTCTGTCTAAGCAGACATGTCACTCTTTCTCTTTTCTAAATAGAGAGAAAGTGAAATACAGAGAGAGTGAGTTGTCTGCCTTCATTGGGAGTAATTTGCTGGCCCTGCATGTGTGGGCAGTGAGATGTAGGCAGGGTGTTTCTGAGGAGACTCTCATTGCTCTCTCACAGGCACGTAGTGCTGCAAAATTCCATTAACAATCTCACAGCTCTGACTCGATCACACACAGAGTCTGGCCGCACAGGTGGGCTGTCATCTCTCGATAGAAGAGCCCCTCTGGTTTGTACTACTGTTCGCCTGTGGGTGGTCATGTATTCCGGCAGTCTAGAGTGAGAATTTGGGTTAACACAACAGGAAGGTCCTGCAACTTCCTGGAACACAATAATAATAGAATGACAAAAAAGATATTAATCTCTGATTCTGCATATCACTGGAGACATTCATGCTGGCATATAGGCTATGTTGACACGGCAGCTGAATGTGGCCAAAATAATTTTTTTTCACACGTGACAAAGATCTGACATTTTCAAAAACCGATCTGAGACACTTTCACATTTTTCCTATTGTGATATCAGTTTGAACAGCTAGGTCAGATTTAATGTGATTTTAAATCAATCTAACTCAACATTTGTAATTCGCTCACTTGATTTCTGGCATATATAGATATGCTTTTATTATTCTCATTATTCTTATTTTAATGATGAACATGCCATGGTTTGTTATACGTATGTTTAGGAAGTGTTGTATGCATGCGAGTCAGTTTTAGAATGTCGGCTGTTCAGACCAGTTTCTGATATGGGTTACATTTTAAATTGTTGTGTAAACAATATTACAACAAAAATCTGATTTGAGCCGAAAATCAGATTTGGATCACATTCAGCTGTGGTGCGAATGTAGCTATAGTCTCGATGCATTATGAAACAATGTGTATTTATGTTGCAGCAATGTAGATCTGTTGCAGGGTATTTTTTCAACTAGGAGCACTTTATGTCACTGATATTTATTAAAACTAAAAGATTTCAAATGTATCCTTTTTTGTTATATGAAGGTCACATTTAAATACCTCGGTTACTGTCGTAACCTCTGTTCCCTGAGTGAGGGAATGCAGGAAAGTTCATTCAGGTTTTGCACTGAGGAGCCGAGACAAGGTCCCGGCCATTACAGCGGTAAAGTTCTGTCTGGCAAGAGGGACACAACGTCTTGTTCCTTCCATCAGGGAACGAAGGTTACGACAGTAACCGAGACGTTCCCCTTCTGTCACTCACTTGACGTTGTGTCGATGAAGCGCCACAACTACTGAACTGGTCACGTGAACTGCCGATGCAGGTGTAGACAAGCTACTACAAACACAGCAACCAGGGCAGAGAGGGCTCTGCCAAGGGAGACGCGGGTCTACCACAAGGAAGGGGGAGACCGTGCCGCGGAAGATACATCACAGGAGATTAACATGGAAACCTGTGGAGCATGTAGCACAAGTAGTGGGTCTGACCACGAATTCCTCCGCAGAATTCATGAGTCATAGTGCTAGGAGGAAGAACATCCAGGGTTCACAAGTCATGAACATGCATGGGAGAGAAGAGCACGTGGCTTAACCTACATGTAGGGGAAAGGCGCTATACACAAGTGGTGCACCCAGCCAACTGTTTGTGTAATGAAACTTACCTGTTCGCACATGAAAGAACATGAGACTAGACCAGCTCAATGCGGAAATTGTAAAACCTTGCAAAGGTTTTGGGTGTTGCCCAGCCCGCTGCCTTATATATGTCTGCTAGAGCATTGACATTGGCCAGTGCCCTCGAGGATGCCACACCTCTCATGGAGTGTGCTCGAACCCACAAGGGGGGGCACTGACTGGACCTGGTAGGCCAGCGCTATGGCATCCACGATCCAGTGGGCAAGCCTCTGTTTCCCTTTCCACTGTCCACCAGGATCCCTTTCTGCTGTCCACCAAAGCAGACAAAGAGCTGTTCAGATCATCTAAAGCTCTGTGTACGATCCAAATAGATGTGCAAACCACGCACCGGACACAGCAACGATAAGGCTGGGTCTGCCTCCTCCGGGGAAAGTGCTTGTAGGCTCACCACTTGATCCCTGAAGGGGTAGTGGGAACCTTGGGCACATAGCCCGGTCGGGGTCTCAGGATCATGTGAGAGTCTTCCAGACTGAACTCTAGCAACTCTTCACTGACAGAGAATGCTTGCAGGTCCCCGACCCTCTTGATGGAAGTGAGCGGTCAGGAGGGCAGTCTTCAGAGAGACTGCCTTTAATTAAGCTCAACTTGAATCAACAGCATGAGCCATCGGGCAGACGAGGAGGTCTTGGGGGACGGCCGAGAAGCATGTGGGGCATTGCTCTCCTGCGGGGGGGCTGCACGCCATGGGCGAGTAGTAGGCTCGAGCTGGGGCGGAGCCTGTTGCGCATGGGTTGTCGCAGGGGAACGCCATCGGCGAACAGATGGGGTGCGCACTCTTGAGCCGCGCCGAGGCAAGATGTGCTGTATGGCCTCTGTCTGTTGCTTCACTGCCGAGAACTGCTGGGCGAAGTCCTCGTCTGCCCGATGGCTCATGCTGTGACCTTCGTTTCTCAGAGTGCGAGATTGGTCGCTGAGCACACCGGGATCAGAACTACCCTTGTGCAAATCTCTTAGCGCCTTGGTCTGATGCACTTGTAGAAGGGCCATGGCGTGTCTGAAGGCAGAGGTGGCCTGACCAGCAGCGCTGTAGGCTTTCGTCACCAGAGACTCGAGAAGGGAGTGCTGGCCGACCAACAGGTGTGCCGCAATCGCCTTATCTGCCTGGGGAATTGTGGCATAACCCTCGGCCGCCCCACCGTTGAGGGTAGTGATGGCAGACGAGCTGAAGGATCGGGCCCGTGCAGCAAAAGGTGCCCTCCATGACCACGTCAGCTCGTCATGCACCTCTGGGAAGAATGTAACTGGAGGGGGGCGAGGCCACGAGCGGCGCGCAGACCCTAGAGACCAGACATCAAGCCATGAGGGATCAGGGGTGGGCGGAGTGTTCCACTCAAGCCTGACACTCACGGTGGCCCGGGAAAGCATGGCAGTGATTTCAGCAACTGCCTCAGACCGGGCTGCCATACCCGAAGGCGGCAGTCTGGTCGAGTCTTCGGCATCCGACACTGCTAGAATGCCCTCCGATGCGGTGATCGACATCTCATCTGGATCTCGGTGCTCCGGGAGAGACATTAGGCTGGCACTGAGGCGAGCTGCCAGTCTCATCCCAGAGGTGGACGGAGGCCAGCGAGCACGTTGCGGTTGGGTGGCCCATGGGGAATTACCCGGCAGGACCGTACATGGTGAAGCCCGCGAAGCGTCTCCAGCATCAACCACGTCGGCGTCGTACCCGTAGGTAGGAGGGCCGGGAATGGGGATGGCTGAAGAGGCGCTCCCTCGGAAGAAGGAGAGCCTTGCTCGTAAAGTGGCCATGGTTATGTTCTCACAGTGAGAACATGAGCCATCCACGAACGCTTCCTCAACGTGACATTGGCCCAGGCACGTGAGGCAGTGTTCATGACCGTCAGAGGCGGAGAGGTAACGACCGCATCTAGAAACTGCACAGAGACAAAACGGCATATTTAAAAAGACATCTCTTTTATAGAAAATAAACTCTTGTCAAAGCGCTGTTGAAGTGCCCAAGGGTGTAGTCTGCAGCGCAGTGCAGAGTGGAGGGAGACTGTTGGAAAGTGCCGTAGATCCAACAGCAACGCTCAGAGAGAAGGTGAAATTAGCAGACAACTTCACCTTGCTGTAGTGCGACTGCTCGACTCCGAAGAAAAAATCTGAATGAACTTGCCTGCTGGCCTCCCTTTATAGCCGTATGTTGGGGGGAGTGGCATGCAAATTCAACTCGCCAATTCTCATTTTCTTTTCTCAAAGATCTGAATGTGCTTTGGGCTCTCAAGATCGACCCCTAGTGTCACTTCATCTACACAACGTATTATATAGATAAATTTTTTTATCAAATTGTTTATTATGTTTCCAGGATTATTGGTTATTCATGTTTTTGAGACGTTACAGACAATACAGCTGATTTTCCAACAATGTTGAGTGGTTCAAATATCATCTGCAGCCTGAAACTTAACTTTTGAAAGGAAGTTTTGATTAAATGCACTTGGCTTCATAGGAAAGCTATAGGAGGCTGCCTTACTTCCCTTCTCCCAATTTAGTGAATGACTCAACCGCCCGTGTGCTGTCTGTCTGCACTGGTGTCAGAGCAGTTCAATATGCATTGCGTTTTCAATATTGTTTTTCACAATGTGAAAATGCACAGTAAATATAGGAAATGAAAACGTTGTGCTATTGTAGATGATAGTGTACATTGTGTTTAACAGCATGGTGTTTCGCAATAAATCACTAAAATCTTAAAAATGGCATATCAGATGAAACTAGAGACTAATATTTTGACTCAAACAGGTTTCAGTGTAAAAACTTAATTAGGTTTCTAACTAGATGTAGTTTTGTAGGTATTCTTCCCAAAGACAAACTCTGCTGTGATCGGTGCCATGTTGTTTTCTGTATGTCGAAAGTTTAACCATTTATTGACAGTCTCCTGAACTGAGATCAATGAGCTTAAAAGAAATTAAATTATGCATCGCATATATCAAAACCAAAATACAACGTCCACACATGTGTATGTGGGGTTAAAAACAGAGAGAAATAAGACTTCTTTAATATTTATTGTGTGAAAATTATTTGAATCAATTTATACAGAGATTACAACTAATGGCCAACAAATGTACCATTAATAAAGTGTTGTCAAAAGTAAGTTTAAATGGTTACTAAAGAGAAAAGTTTAATTGAAGAGCATGCTTGAGATGAAATGTGAGACAAGTGATGTGCAAAGAAAAAGAAAAATCTAATTAAAAATCACTTAGAATTTCATTGCATTTAGTTTACATAAAAAGCTAGCTGTGAATTTAGCCTCAGCAAGGCTTAGCAAGACAAAGAAAGTCTGGCATTTTATTCCTAAAATGTTTCAAATGTAATTTCCCCTAGATAATGCAATTAAACACAGTACATAATTTGAGGTGTGGTGAAAATTACATTTATATGAATGTAATGCATTTAAATACACTGAAGGACATGGTTAGTGGATGAATTAAATAAACAAGTAAGAATGTTAAAGTGTTTTTAGTTTATTTTAGAGTTCCATTTTTTAAGACCATTAGCCCAAAAGTACCCATAGTTGAGGAAGTGTCCATGTGTATATGCACAGGAATGAATGCTTATTTTCTGGAATACAAATACAAATCAATTTAATTGTACTGGGTTAAAAGTTACACTGAAATGGCTTTGTGGAGCCTGTTAATAATAATGATGCAGCGTGTTTACCAGGTAATACTTGTAGATATTATCTCAGCTGTGAGACAAACAGGCACCACAAATATCAGGTCAAGGACTATTGTCCTTGTCTCTTGCACAAACTCTCTCTCTCTCTGTTGTATCCCATTTCTTTCTCAGTTTCAATGGTCATGACATTAAAAGCTATCAATTTGTGGTAAAACACTTTTGGTCGCAGCCCCCTGAGGCATTTCTAGTAACCCTTGACAGGAATGACCAAGATATTTGTCATTGTACTTTTTCTCAGCTTTTGTATATTCCTGCAAATGTCATATGAAATGAGAATCTATTGGTGTTCTGGATTACATTGGATGCACTGTGCCATGCGTCTTACAGCCTGTCATATTTTCTTTGCCCCAAGGTGGTCGTGACATTTGTTGTGGGTTCTGAGGTTCACCTGGAGACCACAAATGACTTCACCCAAATCGGAAAACCTTTTCTAATGGGAACGGTTGCTCTTGGTAAGACTGACCTAACTTGTTTTTTGTGTATGAGAGATGTAGTGTGTTTGGGTTAAAAGGGAAGTACACCCAAAAATGAAAATTCTTTCATCATTTACTCATTTACTCATATGACTTTCTTTTTCCATGGAACACAAAAAGAATATGTTAAACTAAATGTTAATCTCAGTTACCACTTTCATAGCATCTTTTTCCATACAATGAAAATGAATGGACACTGAGGCTAACATTATTCATTATGATGGCAGAATAATTTTAGTGCATTATCCATATAAGTGAATGTCAAACAACCTGACCATTTTCATATCTACTTTGGCTGACTTCCACCAAGTGACAGATGAATTTGGGCCAATATACCACAGAGTTTGATTAACGGGCTTTCACATATGAGTTTTACTAATAAATGTTTTTGTAGGGCATCAATTAATTTTTTGGGCATAATAGAGATAATATATTCTTATCTGCCCATAAGAACACCTTTGATTTAGTCCCATGTCTGACAAAACATCAGGATAAAAAATTATAAACAAAAATGGGAAGCATTTTCTCCACTATAAGTCTATTTATTTATTTATCTATCCTTGCTATACTTTTTATTATTTGCATAATATAATTAATTTTTTACGTCCTGTTCAAGAGCCCATCAGAACACACCTACAACCCATTTTTGTTTCACAGCCCACCAGTGTTCATTGTGCATGTTCATTGCAGCCTGTGTGCTGAGCAGTTAATAAAAGTAACTGTCGAACCTTATCACTGTGACAAAGTAGATGTTAGCCAACAGTACAGGGAATTCTCTCTGTTTCTCTCTCTCCATCCCGCTCTCTAATCCTGTTAATTGGCTGCCACACCGAAGCTCTGTAAGGTCCTGAGGCAGCCAACCCACGGTGGCCCGCAGGAGGCTTCTGTCAACAGAACAAACAAAATCTGCCCGCAAGAGTCTCACACATCGCCTTACTCTCATTTACAGCCAGAGCAACTGTGACACCTTTGAATAGACAGCTGCTTACTCGACGGCTTTTTTAAAGGGCCGAGTATATGCCCCTGTGGCACCTCCAGGCCCCTAATGGGCATCTGCTTTTAAAAAGTCACAGGGCCAGACTTTGTTTACAGTGACAGCAGGGGGAGTCTATCTGTCTCCAATCCAGCTGACAAGAAGAAGGGAATGAGCTTGCCTGGTGTCAAACAGAGCACATTTTATGAAAAAATGCTATAATGCACCTGTCAGCATACTGGAGTACAGCAGTTACAAGGTTGTTAGTAACTGCTTTTTTCGTGCAGACTGTATAGAAAAGGTACAAAAAGTGGAGCATTCTCACAAGGCCCCGCAGGTTTTTTTTTTGTTGTTGTTTTTTTTTGTCTGAAATACGGGCAGTGGGCTCTTGGGAGCATCGGCAATTACAAGGGCTCTTACCTTTCGCTGTGCGCCATCTGTTGTAAAGCACTAGGTTTAGTCCCCTGCTCCTCGTTCGTATTTATCTTACTGATTATTTTCATTTGATGCAAGAAAAAAAAGTTGTGACTCTCAGCACTTTTAAGAGAACATTTATAGGGCTCTCAATTTTCTAATACTATTAACAATTACTGAAACAAAAGTAGGCTTTTAAGAGTTGTTTCTGGACAGCTTAGTCCCAGTTTTGAACTAGGACTGGTTATGCAATCTTTTATTTTATTTTCATTTATTCTTCATTGCAGGACTGTGCAGAGAAATAACCCCCAAGGCTTATTGAGTGAGGCCATGCATTACAGTGATTTTACCAGGGTTAAGAGAGTTTTATGCACTTCACTTTGTGCTGTGCCAAGAATAACCATTACTTATGGTAAAATCTTTGTAATATATGGCCTTGAGTGGCTTCTTACTGTTATAGACTGTATACAGTTGCCAAGCAATTAATATAGTTGCATTGATATAGAATGTGCAGTCACAGGTTTGTGTTTATTAACATTGAACAATGGTTAAAAAATGCAGCTCATCCAATCAGAAACTGAACTTTTGACTTTGCAGTCATCTTTAAATGAATATTCTGAGTTTAGTACCAGTTAAGCTCAATCTACAGCACTTGTGGCATAATATTGATTACCCAAAAAAAACAATTCGACTTGTCCCTGCTTTTCTTTTAAAAAAAAAAAAGGGTTACAGTCCATACATATTAAAATACTCACTATTTCAAAAGCATAGCCACAAAACTTAATCTAAAACATGGCTTTTGTGTGATAAAATCGCATACTAACCTTTTCTGTGTAAAGTTATTGTGCATTTTACAACTTTGTTGCTATGATGATGTAATCTCAACAAACCCAAAAATTACAATTTAAACAACTTCACAGCTCAAATAATACATCATTTTTAACAGATGAATTTATATAAGTGCTTTTATACAATTATAAGCTTCACATTTCTGCCTATAAACATTCCAAAATGTAGCCCCATTCACTTCCATTGTAAGTGCCTCACTGTGACATTTTTTATTTTTATTTTTTTTAAAGAAAAAGAGGGACAAGTCAAAATATTTTTTCACATCAACATTATGCCACAAATGCTGTCGATTGAGCTTAATTGTATTGAACCCTGATTATTCCTTTAAGCTTTGACTGCTATCTATCAATTTGATACCGGTTTATCAATGCCTCTTAGCAATATTGTCCTAACTGATATTTGTTTCTTCCAATCAGGTGGGATAGTTAACGTCATGCCATTCTTATTTTCAGAAATATCCCACATCAAAATACAGGTAATATTAATCCCTTTTGTTGCATTAAACAGCTGTGTCTAGAGAATTCTGCATTGTAATAAAATTATCTTGGACAGGTCTTATGGTTCAGGAGAGCCGTACTCGGAGGACTTGCTACATGTACTCTCTTAAATATATTATGGTAAGTGTGGACTTCTTGTTAATTAAGGCCTTTTTTTATAATCCTCTTGAGTTATCAGTGTTAAGTTTATCCCATTATCCTATTGCTTTTCTTTGATTAAAGGGATAGTTCATCCAAAAATGTATTTTCTATCATAATTAACTAACCCTCATGTTGTGACTTTCTTCCATGGAACACAAAAGGAGATTTTTGGCAGCCTCCGTCACCATTTATTAGGGCCCAAGCACTGAAAGTGCGGAGACCCTATTGTTTTTTTAAGAATTATTATTATTCTTTTTCAATGTTTTTGGTACTTTTGGGGTACTTAACATGCGTGAAAACTCTTGAACTTTTGCACACAAATCGGCCATTAGTGCTGGGCAAAATTGCCAGGGTGGGGGGGTGCAGGGGGCTCTGTAGCACCCCCTTAAAAATGGGCATGTAAGCAGGGACGGATTACCGACTGGGCCTATGGGGCCAGTGCCCAGGGGCCCTTGACTGCCCGGGGGTGCCCTGGGCTTTAAGGATGTGCAATCTAGTTTGATGATCCCCCCGCTTGAAAACATTTTGAGCATGAACGAAGACGAAGCAATAAATATATTTTTTTGATGAAAATTCAGTTGTATGTTTGGTAATAGGGGCTGATCACATTGATGTGGCTATCATGATCATAGCACCAGCAACTGGCAGCAGGAAGTATGGCACTTTTAACAGACTTTGAAATAGTGCTCTTATTTTTAAATGAATTGCTTCAAAATTCTTTAGAATAATGTCAAGACACTGCTGATGTAAAATTGCAAAGGAATACTTGATATCGTAAATACTGCTGCCATGGCAATGCAAAAAAACAGAGCCCCTACTGGGGGGGTTGCAGTAGGGGCTCTGTAGTGCCCCCTTTAAAATAGGCATGTAAGATGGCCTGTGTAGCACCCTCATTTTCACATACAGTCACCAAATTTGGTACATATATAATTCTCACCAAACCGGACAACATTCATAATGATAGTCATTAGCTCCACCCAACAGGAAGTCGGACATTTTGGATATTTTGAATATTGCAGTCTCTGAACTTTAAAATACTCCTCCTAGGAAAAGTATTAAAAGTATTTAAAAGGACAGTCTCTTGATTCGTGAGACTGTCCCCACATTACATTATGCTAAGACATTGAAGATGCTAAATTGCAAACAGATTTTAATATAAAATCAAACGGTGTTGCCATGACAAGGCATTAAATTAATGACGAAATATTGGAAACAGGATGTGTCTCATATCTTCTTTGTGAAATGTGTGATTTAGATTGAGATGTCTGTTTAGTCTTGGGGGCTAATCACATAGATTTGACTATTTTGGGTCACAGTCATAGCACCACTACCTGGCAGCAGTAAGTGTGGCTCTTACAACAAACTTTAAAATTGTCCTCTTATATTTACTCAAATTGCTACAAAATACTTTAGAATAATGTCAAATGTCAAATGCCAAATGCATGTGTCCACTGTGCATTGTTTTCTGAAAGCCACCGTGTGGAAATGGACCGGATGTGCTTGAGCCCGTCATCGCTGCTTGCAGCTATATTTGTATTTTTGTTCCATATAATAAAAGTAAATGGTGACTGTGGCTGTTATTCTTCCTAATATCTCCCTTTGTGTTCAACAGAAGAATGATGATCATTCTGGTTTGGCACAACATAAGTAAATGAAAATAGAATTTTCTTTTTTGGGTGAGCAATCTATTTAAAGTGTTATGAAACACCTCTAGTTCAGCACCAGCCATTCACACCTCAGACTTTACAAAGGTAAGTGAAAGGGGTGTGAAAATATGTGGCTGCACATCAAAATGTGAAAGAAAACAAAATAATTGAGCACTTTGCTGTATATTAATCATGGGATAAATGTATCAGCGTAAGAAGAGTAAATGTGATAGAACAGTTTGCAGATCAAAGATTTTAATATTAATATTTTGTTTAAACTTTTTGAGAATTAAGTAAAAGCAGGCATTAGTACCAAAACTAGGACTGCTTAGTGACCTAATATAAATTCATAGCTATTTATTCTTACAAGGAATGTAATGATTTAATACAAGTCAAACTAGTTTGAACTTTTTCTAAAGAAACAAAAAATGTGTTCAGTAAGGCACATAATTAAACTAAACGGGTGCAGTACACAAAACATTAACTAAATGCTGTTTCAAAAGGACAGCCGCAAAACTTAAAGGGATAGATCACCCAAAAATAAAAATGTTCTCATAATTTACTCACTCTCATGCATCCCAGATGTTTCTAACTTTCTTTTTTTCTGCAGAACATAAACAAAGATTTTTAGAGGAATATTTCAGCACTGTATGTCCATACAATGCAAGTGAATGGTGACCAGAACTTTTATGTGGCCTTTATGTGATATTTGGAGCTTCAAAGTAATTCATACGACTCTAGTGGTTAAATCCATATCTTCAGAAGCAATATGTAGGTGTGGGTGAGAAACAGATCAATATTTAAGTCCTTTTTCATAAATCTCCACATTCAATTTCAAATGTGAAAGAATGTGAAAGTGGAGATTTTATAGATTTACTTTAAACATGATGCGTTACTGTAGTGTGATAAAATCACTTTCTAACGTTGTTCTGTGTAAAGTTATCCAGTAATACAACTTTGTTGTCTGGATGACGGAGCACCAGTAAACCCTGTAGGCCTAAGTCTTTGTAACGTTTGCACGATGTAAAGAAATTTAAAAAAAGAGTTCACAAAACTGATAGATTTTGGTTTTCATTATTGTCATCTGTTTTTGAACAAGCCATTGTGTTATCCTCCATGTGCTTCATGTTTGGAGCATGAGTAGCATAAATTTAAACAACAAACGTGCTCACTCTGGTCCATTTATCAACTGCGGTCCATTCTGATGAGTCATTCCATTCTCACCACTGTGTTTTTGTGTAAAAGTCCACTCTCAAATCTGGGCCGTGTCACGTCCGCATGTGATTTGAAATTATCTGCTATATTGCGAGCTCATGCATGAGGCAGCACAGTGATTGGATGTAAGCATTCCTTTGTCATTAATAATGTGGAGAAACGCTTAGAATCAAATGACATATTAGTGCAGTCTACTACAAATCACAACTCAGTGTTTATGCATATAACTAATATTTTATGATGTTGCTTCAAGTTTTGTTTTTAAACCGGAAGAACGAAATGGATTGAAATAATTAACCCTTTACCCTTAACAATAAACATAATGAGTGCTATAATTGTTTTCTATAATGTCCAACTTGTACATATCTATTAACAATGTATTTTGGGGTGTCATGTGAAGTTCCATCTTTAGAATGCTCCCGAGCAGCTAATTTCTATGTAAACGAGTGGCATAAAAGTACAGCTTCTATCTACTTAAATGGGGAAATCAAAATCTATAAAAAAGAATGGTCAAGATTCACTCAAAGAACGTGTTTAAAATCAGCAGTAAAATCTGACAACAAAGGTATCATAAATTGTGATTCTTTAGCTCAGATCACGAAAAAAAAAGCTATTGTTCAGGCTGGTTCAGCTAATGAACATTTTCAAGTTTATTGACATGTGCTGTCTGTATCTAAAATGTGATTGGCTCTTTATCCTGTAAGAAGGGACTTCCTTTGCTTCATCCGTTGGGCGTTCCAATTTCTCCCATTCATTTTAATACTAGTGGTCCGTTTCTCCTAAACTTATCTCTGTTTCATGACCCCTTAAAGGAATGTTCTGGGTTCAATACAAGTTAAGCTCAATCTAAAGCATTTGTGGCATAATGTTTATTACCACAAAAATTCCTCACTTTTCTTAAAAAAAAAAAAAGAAAAAATTTAGGTTCCAGTGAGGCACTTACAATGGAAGTGAATGGGAGCCCGTTTTTTATTGTTAAAATACATATTTTTTCCAAAGTGTAACCACAAGACATGTGTGTAAACATTATTTTAGTGTGATAAAATCACTTACAAACCTTTTCTGTGTAAAGTTATTGCCAATTTTACAACTTAGTTACCATGACGATGTAATGTCAACAAAACGTAAAGCCTTAAAATGACTGTAAAATGTATGATTTAAACATCTTTACAGCTGAATGTATGACTTTCTTGCTTGCGTCGATCAAGCTGCATTGAACACTGTCCAATCTGTTCTTTTCATACAATGAAAGTATATTAAGACCAGGAAGAGCCATGGCCACCATTCACTTTCATTGTATGGAAAAAAGCAGCTTGGCCATTGTGAGTAACTTATAACAGAATTTTCATTTTTGGGTGAACTATTTCCTATAAGTTTTCCTTCCTTTGAAAGGTGATGTGTCCTTCAGTTTAATTTAAATCTCAGACTATTGTCAAGTTCAAAGTTGGCAATACAAAGCCCTCCCTGTTCATTTGTCCCTGCAAAAGCACTTACCATTTTAAACTGACCCAGAAAGTGCTGAACTATTCAGCTTCCATTTTGAGTACAGGGAAGCGTCTGTGTCCCTTCTCCCTGCTGAGCTGTCTGCTTGTCCTCTGTCCCTGATGTCTCTCTGATTTTAGCACACCCTGAAAAAACTCTCTAACACACTGCTGTTCCATCTAATCATCTGTAAAGAAGTTATTGAGTTACCAATCAGCACTGTTACTCAAGAGACCCAAAGCAATTATGTTGGAGCAGATGAGATGAAAGGAGAAAGCTTCAGGAGATGAGATCTCATGTCAGCCTCAGTGGAGAACCAGAATGCACTGCTGTGGCCCTGCCAATGTGGTAGAAGTTTGTCTCTCCCTCACACCATGTATCTCATTCTGCGGTTTACCCTCCTTCACAGACAGTGGACAATGTTTCAACTTGTGTTTGAAAACACACATGCATCAGCATCTCCGCTCTCTATTCCAACAGAATTGATTGTCATCTGAAGACCTGTGTTGATACATAATTAACTAAACAGTTATTTTAGGAAAACCTGTGTCTTATTCAGTAAAATAGCACTGCATCTACAGTATTTCAATTAAGTCAAGTTCATTCTTCTTCTTGCAAGCATGCTTCATTCACAAAACTCATTTTATTGCAAAGTAGCTTGTGTACATATTTTTATTGATCCTGAGAGTAGAAATGTTTTAAATAATGATCAAATGATAAACAAAGGGGTTATGACCTATTTAATGATGATTCAAATCGAAATCGCAATATGAGATAGTGCTATTAGCAAATCGAAAGGGCTGCGATTTAATTCAAATAAATGGTCTGCACCCATTGCTCACTGCACTAACTGTTTGTGCGCAGCTCTATTTTTTGTGCACAAACATACGCTTAAGGCTAATGAGCTGAGCATGTTAAATTTACAGCACTCTAGATTGTCTAATTACACATTTCCGTGCTTCCAAATATGCTTGGCTGCGAAAAGTTATCATCCAAATATAAAATAACCCCTTAACACTGGGTGTTTGTTGACAGAAGACTGGATGAAAGCATTTCTATGCAGTAAACGACCATTGTGAACTCAACTGCAAACAAACTTCTTCCTTCATGTTCCGTCAAAATAAAAGCTCCGCTAAAATAAAGGCATAAGGGTTTAACTGGACCGTTTAGCAATGCCGCATGCAAGTGTATATTATTATACGAAAGTAGCAGATGAATGTGCTACTGTTTTATAATAATAAATATTATTATTTGTATTATTAGTAGTAGAGGTAGAATTTTACAAAAATAAATTACCATAATAATTTCTAAAAATATTATTTCTTATAATTTATTTATTTTATCAATAATCATATCACAGTTCAGATTGCAATCGCAATATTTTTCGAAATTATCGCAATTAGATTTGTTGTCCAAATCGATCTGTCCTATAACCTGGCATATATCCAGATGTGCAGTCTAGTCAGTCACACTTTCAACATGTTAAAGAGATGATTCAGGTGTCTAGATCACAGTAGTGGAGTGATGCGCTACAGTCCCAGCAGAGTCAGACCGTGGTGGTCTGCTGCATCCTCCGCTATATAGCACTCAGAACCGGCCTTCAAGATCGGATTTGTGCCATGCAAATTGCGTTCAGCACAGATTTTGTGGGCACGTTTGCACCATTTCCTGATCTGCATAATTCCTATAGTGAATCAGACGCTGAACCAGATAACTTGTGTAAATAAACAGAGCTTTTACCGGGCACAAATCATATGAATAAATCCTGTAAACATGATGAAAGAGATTAAATTAAATAGCATAGATGGTGACTTCAATATCACTTGAAAGTATTATCACAAACAAAATTTTCATCCATGGTTTTTCTGCGAAAACGGTTTTAGCACAAATAAAGCTGATGGAAATGCAAATTAGCGCTAACATTTCACGTGTCGACATAATATTTTTCCATTTAACTCTGCATAAACTTGCATAAACTCTGTCGAGAACCGAAAGTGTCCCCCACTACTTGGTGCAGGTTGCCAGCTTGATAAGGGCCATGATGATTCGCTTTTGGTTCAGAACCGATGGCAACCTGCGATGGGTGCAACATCAGGACCAATATTACAGTCCTGACAGAAGGGCAACTGTTCCCTTTTGATTGCAATTCCTCCTCTTCTGATTGGATTTATTTGTGAAATTAAAATGACAGTAAGCTGGCTAATTTCAATGAATTGTCTCAATACTCTCCCCATTTTACCAAAACTTCAGAGGAAAAAAATTAGGGACATCTGGGAGGTGAATTAGCGATAAACACATATTTCTGTATGGAAATGGCTTAAGGGCAGATTTCTTTTGCGATAAATCAAAACTTATGCGACATAATGATGACTGCTCAGATTGCATAGTTTGGTGAAGAACGATGACGAAGGGTAATTTCTTCAGGCGAGATCTCATGTAAACAATGGAGAATATATCAATATTTCTCAGATTTATCACTTTTATGGACAAAAAGTGCTATTGGATATTTTTCAATGAACGCTTGGCATGGACATTTGACCCAAGTGTGGCGAACTGGATTCATCTGGTGATCGCGATTTCATAACAAAGGTATGAAGTCCCGTTTTGATATTGCATCTTTTCATTTGTACTCCTGGCACAAATAACTAAATTGCTGTTTCTGGAGCATTGCTATCGTGAAACAGAGATTGGATATCAATGTTGAACCCTTAGACCTTTGAAAAGATGTATCATTTGTTAACATTAATTACATTTATTGATGGTAAATTATATATTAAATGTAAGCAGAGTGACGTCACTACCGCTTGCGTGGGGGATTGCGTATCAACAGGTAAAAGGCCATTTTGCCATTTAACTGACAGTCGCTCTCAGTACAGTGTATTTAAAGCATTTGCTGACAGCAAGTTTGGCCACTGTTTTTACATATACATCCAAAATAAATTATTAGACTGTGTTTTCTCTCACATATTTCATCAGGTCCCATTCTGATATATTAGATATTAAAGTAACAGAGCATTTGATTTAGCATTCTGTGGCCCAGTTACATGAGCTCCTGCCTCTCTGCAGCTTTATTTGATTTGCTACATCTAATCCAAACGTGTTTACTCTATGTGTCAGCCAACATGCCCGTTTTATTTAACTGCAGCCTGTATCACCCAGTTTAACTGACTGAACTCTCTCGCCATCAATTCTGGCCAGCCATGCTTAAGGCCCCTTGATACAGCATCCTACATCTGCCGTGGAAATCTTTTACTCACTATTTGTTACATCCACTTTCTTCTAAACCTGACTTTTTATTTTTTATATTAGACAGCTGCTACATATACTACACATCTCATCCTGCCATCAGCTTTTACATGTTTATTTTTCTAAACGATGCTGATCGAAATTACAGATCAAACACAGAATTAATGTAATTTACTTTTAGTTTAATTGCACAGTTTAATGGAATACATCCATTTTGTATAAATTATTACATACAAACCATACTACAAATATGGGTTCAATTGCAACGATGATAAACATGTTTTGTGCAATTAATTCGAAAAATAGACAAAATGTACAGTGTGCATATACAAAAAAAAAAATTTTCTATTCATACATATGTCATGATAAAAAGATTGCATATTTTTGGGCTAACTCAGTTAATGATGCTATGATGAATTTAATACATTTTAAGGATTATACGTGATTGTTGGTTTTCCACTTGATGTCCAAAGTAAAATTTTGTAATTTTGTAAAGGGTAATCAATTGACAACTACTACAATAGCAATAAATACACATTACCTAAATTATGACCTTATTATTGCATAATTTAAAAAAGCAAATGTCCTTTTGACCTTGTTTGGCATACTTAAACCTCAACCTAGCATGCACCACGACTGTAAATAAATTGTAAACATTTATAAAACTGTTTGTAATTAAATCTGAGTTCTAAAACAGTATATTATGTGGCCAGCATCATAAATTAGTTTTCATTTCAGCACAATTAGCTTTAATCTCAAATTACAAAAAGTGCAGATTTCCTAAAGAAATGTGTTCCATTCCCATACATTCTTTGTTAGTGAAAATTCAATATTTTACATGCTTTTAACAGCACTTTGCATCAGGGCTCTTAACCTAACCTGTCAACTGCCAAGCGATTTCCTTTTGTCATTTTGTCAGCTCATAATTTTTTTATCTAATTATAATACTGAGCATAATTCTATTTTGCCTGCTCTAAAAAAAAGAGAGAGAGAGAGCAAAGGAGGAGAGCTGCACAGGTTTTGCATTAAAATCTTCTGAAGCATATCCTGTACATATTAGCTGATAAATCTCTTGTGGCCACTGAAGAGAGCAAATCATGAAGTTGTTTTATGAAGTTGTCTACTGCATTTTTAAATGTAGAATATTTTCCTCAGATTTTTGTAAATGCTTTTTTGAAGTCTGTTTCAGGATGATTCTTTTTATCTTTGAAGCTAAAATCATTATTTCTGCTCTGTTGTAGTTGACTTGTTCAAATGCCCTACAATGGCAGAATGTTGGAACTGCACAAACACTGAAACTGAGAAAAGGAATTCAAAGCTTTTTGATTGTGCCTAGTAATTTAAGGCTAGGGTGTTGTGGAATATATGGAGAAACGAAAGTCATCTGAGTAGTAATTGAAACTGATAACTGGCTCAAAATGCCTTATTATTATAATTCGTGCCACTATTCTGTTTAGTCTTTTTGCTATTCAGGCAATATTTTATAAATAAATATAATGATTAGTATCATTTAATGATTAGTAATATTTAAATTTTTTTGATTGAAATTAATTTGTTGAGCAGACCTTTGTTGAGGGATCTTGAGCCACACCCGGGCAGGCTGTGTTGGGTGGCCTCCGTCTGCAGCTTCCCTGTCGAGAACTGCTGGGCATAGTCCTCGACAGTGTCGTCGAACAGGCCAGCTTGGGAAATGGGGGCGCCAAGGAACCGTGTCTTGTCGGCCTCTCTCTTTCGACCAGGTTGAACCAAAGGTGGCGCTCCTAGACCAACAAGGTGGACATCGCCCACCCGAGAGACCACGCTGTGACCTTCAACGGCCAGAGGGCGCGGTCGGTCGCCGAGCGCAGTTCCTGCATCAATCCCGAGGTGGAACTACCCTCGTGCAGTTCCTTTAGCCTTTGGCTTGGTGGACTTGCAGGAGAGCCATGGTGTGCAGGGCAGAGGCGGTTTGTCCAGCGGCACCACAGGCTTTGGCTGTCAGGGACGATATAAACCTACAGGCCCAAGACGGGAGCTTCGGGCACCCGCGCCAGGTGGCAGCGCTCTGCGGGCATAGGTGCACCTCGAGCACCTTATCCACTGGGGCATCACGAGTACCCCTTGGCCGCCCCACCATCGAGGGTAGTGATGGCAGGGGAGCCGAAAGATCAGGACCGGGCAGTAAAAGGTGCCATCCACGATCTTGTCAGCTCCTCATGCACTTCCGGGAAGAAAGGAACTGGGGAGGGGCATGGCTGTGAGTGGCCCAGGTACCAATCATTGAGCCGCAAGGGTTCAGGGGAGAGCGGAGGGTTCCGGCGCTCGCGGCTGCCCGGGAAAGCATGTCTGTCATTTCCGCATCAGCCTGTGACTGGGCGACCGCACCCGAAGGGCGAAGCCCAGCCGAGGATTCCGTGTTCGACTGGACGAGCCCGCTCTCCGATGCTGTGCTCGAGAGCTCATCACCTCTGCGGTAAATTGTACAACTAAGTCCATCAAAGTGATGGGTAAAGATTTTTCCTAGTGCTACCTCAGGATGTGATGTAATTTCAAACAAAATCAGGCAAAAAAGGTGTTTTTGAGTTTGTTGCGGTGGTTTGAAACAGCTAGCCAGCACAAACTTTCAGGAAAACTTTGTACCTGCTGTTAAACACCTTACTGTCATTAGTCCAGGTTATTGGTTGGCGTGACCCAGTGAATCTACTTTGATAGCAAAAAACTTGTCTGGTTGATTTCTTCATTCACACAATACAGAGGCTATTTAGCCTAAACCGAACACTTTTTGATCGTAATCAACCTTTTTGGAGATTTCGGTCTTTCCCCATTCAAGTAGATAAGAGCTATACTTTTATGCCGCTTGTATGCATAGAAAATAGCTTTCGGTAGTGTTACCAAGATGGCGGCCAATTGGATTGACTTGCCTTGAAAAGGACTTTGGTTGAGATCAGTCAACATAAACACACTGGAGTGTAGATACCGAGCTGGTGCATACTTAACCTCATCTGTACGACATTTTTCAAGACCATGTCATGTCATGTTTTTTATTTTTATAGATTAAGTCAATAAAAAACAATAACAGATAGTAACTGGTGAGTATTACCACATGTAGAGTGTTAGCGTAAGTGAATGCAGAATGTAAACAAGACAAATTACACATTATCTACTGCATATAAATTATGTTAAATCATCACGAGTGATCAAAACAGCTTATTTTATTGAACTCATGGGGATTCTATTCACAGAACGAGGCATGTAGTAATTAATAACACATTTTATGTCACATTGGTTAATGTTTCACATGTAGTCTGATGAGAGGAGAGTGTACATCTTATGTTTAAATGCCTCTCTATACAATTATTAGATAGCATTAGATAGCAAAATATCAACCAAATTGGCATTTATTTGAAAGAATGACCTTTTAATCTGAAACCCCAAAGGAGTTTTTGTGGTAATCAGCATTATTGCACAAATGCTGTCAATTGAGCTTAACATGTATTGAACCCAGAATATTCCTTTATGTATCCAAATACCTTTAAGGGTCCATGTATATAACAGTGCCTATGATAGGCTTTAACCCCCAGTTCTAAGTCCCTTCTAAACCTCAGAGCAGAGATGTGCACTAAAACAGTTGTTTCAGTCAGCCTGCTGATCTCATCCGCTGCGATAGGCCCCTACAACCATATATCACCACCACAGCAGTGCTGTTGTCAACTTTTGCATTACATATTGCCATTTTGAGGTTTAACAACTTACACTTTTGTCATCTGACTGAGGAACGGTACTGCTAACACCTCCTGCTTTTGATTTAGTTTGCTTTGGGTGGCTGCTGTCCTATCGTAATTGAGTCATCAGTGACTGAGCAGTCGGACTGGAGCTAGCCTGTGGGCACAACATTAATGAACCCTGCAGCCAGTGGAGCCTGGGCTATGATGACTGTGACTGATGACTGATTGCTGGTGGATCCCATCATGCTAGATTTGTCATCAAAATGAGACCCCCCTCCCCCTGACTCCTATGTTTCAGAATATCAGGAACGTCAGCGCAGTTGTTTGTCAAATGATTGAGTCTTCCAAACAAGCTCAAACCCACCAAACTGTGACACATCACATCTGAGGAGTGCCATAAATCGGGTGATGTTTGAAAAGTGACACTGCGATTGATATGAATGCGTTGCCGTGTAAACGACTGTATAGTGCTGATGGAAGTACGAGGGTGATGAATGGTGCCACCATTGATATTAATGCTCGTTAGAGAAAGCCACGGCTGGTAATCATCTCTGATCGTGTGTAGTGTAAGGATTTTTAAATCATCCAAAACTCATGGAGTGTCATTAACCCTGAGTGACTGTGATAGTAATCTAGACTCCCTGTTTGGCAGAAGACTTCACTATTAGTGTGTGTGTGTGTGTGTGTGTGTGTGTGTGTGTGTGTGTGTGTGTGTGTGTGTCTCTATCAGGAGCAGTTGAGATACTCTGACAGAGTTTCCCAGATCTCACTCTGTGTTATAACAAACCTGCTCATTGCAGTTTGTCAAAGAGCACCAGATTGTTTTGCTTTGCTCCAGGAGACCTGCTACATTTTTCTATTTCTCTGTTCATTTCTCTATTTCAGAATGGTTTTTTTTACTTCAAGTCTGTGATTTGTGTGAATGTTTTCACTTTTTTCCAACACACATCAATCACTACCCTGCTGAAGAAACCCACTAGACCTTCTTAGCTGATTCAAATCTTATTTTTGGGCAAATGTAAGCATGTCCAAACAGGTCTCAGAACTGTTCATCTTTGCAGTTTATATTAAATGTTGAAACAACAAATTCACTGAAAAGACCAGCCTAGACCATAATGACACTCAATGCCCGTTTTCCAAACTGGTTTATACTGTTTTTTTGCTGGTCTAGCTGATGGTCCAGCAATGCCGTGTTGGTCACCAGCAATAAATGCTGTTCAACAAGTATGGTCTTTCTGCAGAGGCTAGTTGACTAAGGGAGGCTTGCTGGTTAAGATAGTTACACCAGCGTACCAGCATCCCATGCTGTAGGCCAGCATGCTGGTGACCAACAATGCTGGTCTTTTCAACCGGCTTTTACTGCGCTATTGTTTTTCATCCTAATGAAAGAGACCTTTCTTCCTCCCACTAGGCCAACAAGACAAGGGTTCTGGTCCTATGGGAACCAGGAAGTAATCATGTTCCCATAAAAAAAATGGTGAGCGAGATTTGGAGGTTAGGTTTAGGGTTACTTTTGGCACCACCCCAGAAACTAGAGCTCACACATGCCCAGACATGCAGCAACACTTTCAGCTTTCAAACTTTTCAACACTAGGGGCAGTGGTCAGAATTTCAAAAAGCAAAGACTATTTTCAGCAGCAGCAACTCATTTTTTTATTTTACATCTGAACTGTAGTAACCTGTTCTTATTCATCACAGGTCTTGACTGGAACACACAAGGTTTAGTTTATCTCATATGGCAAGGTGATATCGATTTGTGCCCTGACCCCATCCTTGAACTCTTCACAGAGGCGGATAGTCCTGTAAAGCAGCACGATTGAAATCCTGGGAAAGCATACTGGCCACCATGGCTTTATAATGTGTACCATCATTCTCCTCAGTCATTGCAAGGTCTCCTCTGAACTGCCTCCAAAAGCCTCTCTCTGTATATTCCACCAGCAGAGTCTGTCTTATGTTTATTCTCCTGAGACTCCGGGAGACAGAGTGAGAGTGAGAGAGAAACGGAGTAAACAGGTGTGAGTTTCAGGAAACAAAAATAGACAATGAGACAGAAAGAGAACCAGATGATGAGTACATTTTGTGATAAGGAAAGAACAAAAAGGGACAGGGAGAATTAATGCAACCTTAGAAATGACAAAATGTAGGCTAAGTCCAAAACCAAAAAAAGAAAAAGCTGCCTTTGTAGGCAGTATACTCTGATAGGAAGGCTGTCAGTCACATCCAAATTTTATGTTTGTGTTACTATTATACTGCCTTGCTCATGTACTATGGCTGTTTATGACTTTATAAACACTTATTTTTCACTCTACTACTCTGAGTAATAGTGTTCATTTCACCAAGAAACAGCAGAAAAACGTAAAAAGTGGCATGTTAATCTCAGTTTGCAAAAATGCAGTAATTTTAATGTTCATTCTATGAGATTAGGTGGTATTTCTCACAATCCTGTGCATGCAGTTCTGTAATTGGTGGCAAGAATGTGGATTTTCATTAATTACTTCCAAAAAATAAGCAAAACTAACTTGATTAGGTATTAGATCATTAGACATGACATTATTGTGCATTAGAAACCAGTTTTCTTAAGGAGGTACCTTCATACACAAAACGGTGCTTGTTCAGTCATTGATGGCTTTGACAGCAATGCAGCTGCTTTAGGTTTCAGACACAGCCATAATAAGACAGGCAATGAAAAAGATATAGCGTGCACATGAGTGTTAGAAAGAGAGAACCCTTGTGGGGCTATCTCATCTGTCACAGTCAAGCTTCATCATTAATATGCAACAGCAGCCTGCTGATGCTTGGCATTGACCCATTTTCTCGCTGAAATATCACCGTGAGGTTCACGGTGTGAGAGAGACGCTGACCTGCACATAATCAGCTTTTGCGTGGAACACCCAGGTACAGGTGGTTAAGAGGGCTGTCTGGCAGAGGGTCTGCCTGAAAACATGCGATAATGACTTCCTCTTTGTCCGCCACACTTTGATTATTAGAGCTACAGGAGTTCAGGAATCCGTCCTTCAAAACTGAAAGAGGTAAAATCCAAAGTCATCACTTATTTGAACTGATTCTCCCAACCAGAAATGTGGCTGGCATGAAACTTATTCAAAGTCAATATTAGGAAGTCATTATGAAACATAAACAGAATAGCTTGCACAAGTTTCATGGGCGCATGGGGAGTTGGTGCATATGTAAAGTGCATTCATGACATTAATCTTAACAGAGTGTCCACAGAGTTATGTAAAGTATGTGTAGATTGTGGCCCATAAACATAGAGGGAAAACAGGACAAAACATGACCAAAAACACATCTAGACATGACAATTATGTTGTGTTCTTTATTTTTATACATGTATCTTATATATTTGTATGCTTCTAAAATCTGCCTTTTATTCTCTCTCTGTCTTTCTCTCATGCAGGTGTTGGGCAGTGTTAGAGATTGTTCCCCAGATGGCAATGGAGTCATTGTTGGAGGAGAGACTATTAAATAGCAGTGCAGATACGACTCAGCCTGTACACACATTTGTCTACTCCAACATCTCCCTAGAAGAGTGAGTGTATAAATGCCCATGAGCACATATACAGGATACAAACATATTTAAACACATGCATCAAGGTTATTGTACAGTACAAACATGTCTCCTTCCTTGCACATAAACTTAGACAAATATCTCAGGTGGCTTGATGCAGTTTCTCATAGGGACCGGCTGAACAATAAGCATAAACTTTAATGGTAAACTTAAAACCAACATAACCAAATGTGCAGCACAGCCTCGAACCTTGAACCGGCACCTCCGGACGCCCCTTATCTCGCTCTCCCACTGATCATCTGATTCAGCACCAGCCGTGCTCCATCACGGCCCGGCCACGCCCTCCTCCTCGTCACACTGTATCTTTGACAAAATGACTATAAAAAATATAAAAATGTGCCTGTGCCACTTTAGTTTGTGGGTGTTGTATTCTGCTTTTATACATCTATGTTTAAAAGCACATCCTCACTCTGCAATGCAAGATGGCAGATAACGAAACAGAGTGCGTTTGGTACCAGTCATGAAGAATTACTGCTTAAAAAACAAGTCGCACAATGAATGACAATGCAGTGAATTTTAATGTGAACATCACTCCACTCTATTTTAATCATTGTCTCTGTGTCTTGATTGGTGACTGGGAAAATAGAGAATGTTCTCTGTTTTTTCTTTTAGAGTTTCATACATTACAATACTTGTTTATGGATAAGTCTTGTATTAATATTTAAATGAACTCTGTTCAGTGTGATGTGTAATACATCCATATTTCTATATAATTTTTATTATGTTTAAAAAAAATACTAGACAGACAACAACCCAGAACATCACACCATGGACCAAAAAGACCACTAAAACAGACAAAGGAAAGAAATTCCCCAACTAGACAAACAAACCCTCCATGCATCATCAATCTGTGCTGTATATAAAATGAAATGCAAAAAGTGAATGCAAAAACCAAATGCAAAAGACCAAAATAAAATTAATCCTGGATCAACATATAACTAAAAACTTCACACATCTTGTCAAATTTGGCCATTTTCCCAGAGATGTTATATCTAACTCTTTCCAGAAGTAAGGTAGAAGTGAGTTCTGTTAGCCAGGCAGAAAACATAGGCCCAACATTTTTCGTCCAAAGAGACGTAATAATTTTCTTAGCTACAATCATTCCATATTGAATAGGTAACCATCTTTGGACTGAGGGTCTCATGTGAATCTGACCAACCAAGTATTCCTATCATTAGGTCAGGTATTAAGACACAAACAGGAAAATTTCTGACCAAAATCTCTGAATTTTTGGACAAAACCAGAAAAGATGTCCCAGGGTCCCTTCAGCCGCTTTACACTTATCACATATGGGGGAGACAGAAGGATAGAATTTGTTAAGCTTTATTTAAAAATAATGAAGTCAGTACTATGTACAGTAGTACCCTATATTGAATACGCTGGTGTATTTAGTTGATAGAACAAGAATATACAGAGAGAGGCATTTGTCCCAATCAGTCTCAGAAACCTGAATCCCTAAATAGTCTTCCCATGCTCTCTTTAAATAAAGAGAGGAAAAGTCTGTTTTATCCTTGAAAGTATCTACAAATAAAGAAACTAGGCTAGGAGCATTCAGAGAATTTGAAAATAAATAAAATATTTTACATTCTAAAGACAAAAATTCATAATGTGGTATATACACCAATCAGCCACAACATTAAAACCACCTCATACTGCTAAAACAGCTCTGACCCATCGTGGCATGGACTCCACAAGACCTCTGAAGGTGTGGTATCTGGCACCAAGATGTTAGCAGCAGATCCTTTAAGTCCTGTCAGTTGCGAGTTGGGGGCTCCATGGATTGGACTTGCCCCATACGCAGCAAGCAGCGATGCACTGTGTGTACTGACACCTTTATATCATGGGCAGCATTAAATTTGTTTCAGCAATTTGTGCTGCAGTAGCTCTTCTGTGGGATCGAAACAGGCATGCTAGCCTTTGCTCTCCATGTACATTAATGAGCCTTGGGCGCCCATGACCCTGTTGCCGGTTCAAAAACCGCATACTGGGAACGCCCCACAAGACCTGCTGTTTTGGAGGTGCTCTGGTTCAGTCATCTAGCCATCACAATTTGGCCCTTGTCAAAGTCGCTCAGATCCTTACACTTGTCCATTTTTCCTGCTTCCAACACATGAAATTCAAGAACTGACTGTTCACTTGCTGCCTAATATATCCGACATCTTGACAGGTGCCATTGAAACGAGATAATAAATGTTATTCACTTCACCTGTCAGTGGTTTTAATGTTGTGGCTGATCAGTGTATACAAACATAGTTTCTCTCTTGAAGATATCTGAAAAGTGAGATGAGAGGAGGTCATATTCCTTACTAAGTTGAGAGAATGAGGCAAAAGCATTATTCATATATAAATCTTTAATGCTAAGCTTTCCTTTACCCTGCCACTCCATAAAAACTTTGTCTGAAAGTGAGGGTTTGAACCCTCATTATGGCAGATAGGAGTAAATGGAGATGTACTTGGTAACTTAATTAACTTTCTGACCTGGAACCAAATTTTGAGTTGCTAAGAACAAACTTGTTTTTGAGGGTCACTTTAATTGGCATAGGTGCCAAAAATAGCAGAGCAGAAAGAGAAGAGTGAATGGCATTTTGTTCTATCACTAGCTAGGAAGGAATGTCTGCTTGAACAGCACCTGAAAGGAGTCTCGCCAGTAAATTAAAGATCTGCAATTTGCTGCCCAGTAATAATGGTAAAAATGAAGGTCCCAAATGAAGGGCATAATAATGGAATCGAGAGTTCTAAAAAAAGATTTTGATAAAAAAAAAAATCGGTAACCTTTGAAAAAGGTAAAAAAAATCTTGAAGGGTCACCATTTTAATTTCATTGATATTGAGAGTGATTTACATCTTTCTATGTTGTGCCTTAAATTATCTAATATCACTAAAAACGTAAATATTTTATCCTAACTACAGCTATTTTAAATAGCAAATTCTGCATGAAAACTGGGTCCATGATATCGCTGGTGGGCATAAATTCACTTTTTTGCCAATTAATGGCATAACCAGAGAAACTACTAAATTATTCTATTAAATCCAACTGAGGAGGAATAGAGTGTTCAGGATCTAAAAGATATAGAAGAACGTCATCAGCATAAAGAGATATGCTCTACCTGACCTCTGCTTTGGGTAAACATCTGTGGGTGATGCCTTAAGGCTATTGCCAATGGTTCTATGTCAATGGCAAACAGCAGGGGTGAAAGCGGGCATCCCCTGCCGCATGCCCCTGTGCAACTCAAATTGTGGTGATCTATCAAGATTAGTTAGAACCAATGTGCACAGTTGGGAATACAACATGCTTACCCAGGAAAAAATCTATCTCCTAAATTGAATTATTTAATGGTGGTTAAAATATAATTCCATTCAACTTCAATCTAGGGAAATTATTGCTAATTTAGAGGGAGATTTAAGCTTTGAGTAAATTATATTCATTAGACATCTGGCATTAAAAAAAGAAAATCTTTTAGGGACAAAGCCTACTTGATTGATATGGATAATATTTGAGATAAAAAAAAATGTTATCTAGTTGCCAATATTTTAGTGAATGCTTTTAAGTCTGTATGAAGAAGAGCAATAGGACGAAAAGAAGAGGCATCATCTCATCCTTGCCTTTCTTAAGAAGGAAATGTTGGCAGAGTAAAAATATGTAGGACATTTCTGTTTATCAAAGGAATGATTGAACATCCGCAACATAAGGGGTGCAATTTTATCTGCATATTTTTGATAAAATTCTATACAAAAGCCATCGGGTCCCTGTGCCTTACTGTTAGGGAAGTTTGGATTAGTCTATATATTACCATTCTTATCAGCCAGGCTAGTAATTCATCTGATTTATCTCAAAGTGTTTCTGTTTAACTTTTAACAACATCTTGCTCACCTGATCAGACGCGATCTCGTTATATTCATATTTAAGCGACGTGATAATAATTTAAAACACTAGAAGGGGCAATGTCCCTGTGTACTACAGGTGAAACTCGAAAAATTAGAATGTCGTGCAAAAGTTCATTAATTTCAGTAATTCAACTTAAAAGGTGAAACTAATATATTATATAGACTCATTACAAGCAAAGTAAGATATTTCAAGCCTTTATTTGATATAATTTTGATGATTATGGCTTACAGCTTATGCAAACCCCAAATTCAGAATCTCAGAAAATTAGAATATTGTGAAAAGGTTCAGTATTGTAGGCTCAAAGTGTCACACTCTAATCAGCTAAACACCTGCAAAGGGTTCCTGAGCCTTTAAATGGTCTCTCAGTCTGGTTCAGTTGAATTCACAATCATGGGGAAGACTGCTGATCTGACAGTTGTGCAGAAAACCATCATTGACACCCTCCACAAGGAGGGAAAGCCTCAAAAGGTAATTGCAAAAGAAGTTGGATGTTCTCAAAGTGCTGTATCAAAGCACATTAATAGAAAGTTAAGTGGAAGGGAAAAGTGTGGAAGAAAAAGGTGCACAAGCAGCAGGGATGACCGTAGCCTGGAGAGGATTGTCAGGAAAAGGCCATTCAAATGTGTGGGGAGCTTCACAAGGAGTGGACTGAGGCTGGAGTTACTGCATCAAGAGCCACCACACACAGACGGGTCCTGGACATGGGCTTCAAATGTCAAACGTCTTACCTGGGCTAAAGAAAAAAATAACTGGTCTGTTGCTCAGTGGTCCAAAATCCTCTTTTCTGATGAGAGCAAATTTTGCATCTCATTTGGAAACCAAGGTCCCAGAGTCTGGAGGAAGAATGGAGAGGCACACAATCCAAGATGCTTGAAGTCCAGTGTGAAGTTTCCACAGTCTGTGTTGGTTTGGGGAGCCATGTCATCGGCTGGTATTGGTCCACTGTGCTTTATTAAGTCCAGAGTCAACGCAGCCGCCTACCGGGACATTTTAGAGCACTTCATGCTTCCTTCAGCAGACAAGCTTTATGGAGATGCTGACTTCATTTTCCAGCAGGACTTGGCACCTGCCCACACTGCCAAAAGTACCAAAACCTGGTTCAATGACCATGGTATTACTGTGCTTGATTGGCCAGCAAACTCGCTTGACCTGAACCCCATAGAGAATCTATGGGGCATTGCCAAGAGAAAGATGAGAGACATGAGACCAAACAATGCAGAAGAGCTGAAGGCCGCTATTGAAGCATCTTGGTCTTCCATAACACCTCAGCAGTGCCACAGGCTGATAGCATCCATGCCACGCCGCATTGAGGCAGTAATTAATGCAAAAGGGCCCAAACCAAGTACTGAGTACATATGCATGATTATACTTTTCAGAGGGCCGACATTTCTGTATTTAAAATCCTTTTTTTATTGATTTCATGTAATATTCTAATTTTCTGAGATTCTGAATTTGGGGTTTTCATAAGCTGTAAGACATAATCATCAAAATTATATCAAATAAAGGCTTGAAATATCTTACTTTGCTTGTAATGAGTCTATATAATATATTAGTTCCACCTTTTAAGTTGAATTACTGAAATTAATGAACTTTTGCACGATATTCTAATTTTTCGAGTTTCACCTGTATTTCCAATTAAGTGAGGCAAGCATCTATCTCCTCCAAGCTTTCTGTACAGGAAATTTCCAAAGCAGGATCCAATACACAGTTGAAATCCTCACCAATGATAAAATTAGTATCAGATACAGAGGGTAGAAGATTAAATACTTTTCGGAAAAAAGACGGGTCATCAAAGTTAGAGGCATAAAGATTTAGAAGAGTGAACTGTTTGGAGGCAGTTAAGCCAGTGACGAGATCGAAGAGGCCATTAGGGTCCTTTAATGTGGATATATGTTTAAAAGAAACTGATTTGCCGCATAATATTGCAACCCCTCTTGCCCTAAATGAGAAAGTAATTTGGAATACATGGGAAACCCAACTACACCCCAAACATTTCTGTTCACTATGCTTAATATGCATCTCTTGTAGGAATATGATATTAGCTGGAATGGATTGTAAATATGAGAGAAATTTAGCTAATTTCACCTGTCCATTTAGTACAGTACATTCCAGCTGGCTATGGAAGTATTTTCACCTCGCACATAATACTTGTAATGTTACATCATGTGCCATTTTACAAGATGCACCGAATTAACAGCGAAAACAAAATTACTCAGATCCATCGAAGGGTAAACAAAGATGACAAACAACACTAAACACAAACCCACCCCCTCCAGACCGCTTCCCCAAACCAAGTGGGGGAAAAAATACATATATACTGTGGAGCTATAAGAGCATAAGGAGTAATAGCTTTCCAGAGGAAATAAAACACAAAAAAGAGAAGGGAAAAAACAACTATGACTGAACTGTGGTTCTCATCCCTTCGAACATTAGCAAAAAAATTTAAAAAAACGCTCTGCTAAGTCATCAAATAAATAAACACAGAATTACACTGTGTCCAGCGTTATGGTCATCCAAAAAGAAAGATAAAAAAGTGAACAGGCAAACGCAGACCAAACTGATCTGTTCCAGCTATTGAAATACGCTCACAGACTTTGGCAGACATAAAAGGATAAGAAATTTCATGTCCACTAGTAAGTCCTGCCAAACCATTCCGACCGCTAGAACAGCAAAGTTATACAGGTTTGGTAACGCTACCATCAACAGTGATAGAGTCAACAAAAGCTTGAGCCTTCTCAGCAGAGTCAAAGATATGTTTAGATGAGTTGTGAGTTACGATGAGGCAAGCAGGAAAAAGCAGCCTATGTCGTACATTAGCCTCCTTGAGTCTTTTCCATTCAGCATTGAAGGCCTGGCGCTGCTTCAAAACATCAGAGGTGAAGTCCGGAAAGATAAGTATGCACGCTCCGTTGTACATCAAAGGAGAAAGCAGCCATGCAAGTCCCAGAATCGTATCTTTGTCCGGATAATGATGCAGTCTGGCCACCATGGTCCGAGAACGAGATTGTATGTTTCTGATCTGGCCCATTTGATGGGCGCGATCAATCTTGAGAGGATTTGAAAAGTTACTGGCACCCAAAAGTTGCACAAGGAAATCAGCTACAAACTAAGTCAGACGGCTGTTCTCTGCTTTTTGAGGCAAATTGATGATTTTACGTTTCGCAGCCGGGAGCGCCCCACAAGAACATCCAATTTGGATGTCAGAAATTTGCATATTGTGAACTAGCCAAAGCAGTGGGCCTCGAGTTCGGAAATGTGGCCTTAGTAATCCAAACTTGCATTTTCGAGTTCAGTGCACATAAAGTTCGAGTTCGAGTTCAAAGCACATAACTGTTAATCAGAAGGTCGCTGGTTCAATCCCCATGGCCACCACCATTGTGTCCTTGAGCAAGGCACTTAACTCCAGGTTGCTCCGGGGGGATTGTCCCTGTAATAAGTGCACTGTAAGTCGCTTTGGATAAAAGTGTCAGCCAAATGCATAAATGCATAAATGTAAATGTAAAGAAGCAGGTTATCCATTACAAAGTTTTAAACCAGCACACTCAGTGATGCCGAGCTCATATGATTGACTAAACAGCACTTATAAATAAGCTCTTTCCCCCTCATTTTAGGCTGTTCTCTCATTTCTCGAACTCTCAGTGGATGAATTCTGCCACCTGGATATATGCCCCTCCCTCTGCCTTTTTAAAAAGAAAATTCCCAGCTTGGATTTTTGAGTTATCCAGCTCCAAACTAGTGGAAGGGTGGATAGACCGAAAATAGAACTAAATGATGGTGTTTGGGGTATTTTGGCCACTCTGTGATATGTAATGGTTTTTGTCTTACTCAGACATAACTCATTGAGCCACATAACTCAATTTAATCATTTAGGGGTTTTTTATGTAATAAACCTTCACTAGACTGCAATTTTACTATGGTATTGCTAAATCATATTACTGGTAATTGGTAAAGACAAACACAATTATGTCGGTTCAAAAACTACCTTTAAAGGTTATGTATCAGTCATAATTTTGAAAACACAGTATCAAGAGGAAAATTGAAGGCTTCCGCTTAATCGTGGCCACAACTTGTTTTTTGTTTTGTTTTTTCAGATAAAATATTTCCTTTTTATTTGCTGTGGAACAGATTTTCATGTCAGTATATTGACAGTTATTTAATTTAGCTGTCTGCATACCCCTGCTTTTTGAATATGTGAATGTTTTCTTAATGACGACAGGTGTTGTTAGTAGTTATAAAAGGGACCTTGACTGGACTCTGAATGAGAGATTTGCAGAGCAACATTGACCCCTGGAGTTTACAAGAGATACTGCATGATTACTTGATGAGCCTGAACTGGTTAGACTTTATTATAAGGTACATTGTAAATAAAATCCTCTCACTCTACCAGAAAATGTGACTAGGTCACAAATATGGTTAAATTAAGATGTGTATGTGGATAGATGCATATCAAGGTTGTGTAATTACACCTAAATCAATATGTAGCTGCTTGTTTATGAGATTATCTCAGCGTTTACTACCTCATTTACCATAGAGCTTCTTTCTTTACTATAGTCAAATCTCTCTCTATCTCTCTCAAACACACACACACACACACACACACACACACACACACACACACACACACACACACACACACATGCAAACACTCTCAGCACCAGGTCTACAACTAACTAATGAGTAAAAGCCACCCCTCAGAGCCACTATGTGTAGTTAGATTATTTAGAGCCTCTCTTCTCATAATTTGCTTCACATTCAGTGTGGCGTTTCATTTTCCTATTCAGATTTGATTAAAAGTGTTTGGTGTGGTCCTCTCACTTCAGGCTCTCTCACATGACTAACATAAGCACTTCAGTGCACCTCTCAACATAAGCTTCATATGATGATCTCACCTCTACATTAGTTGCTGATAGCATCATAGAAAAGATTAATTCATGCATAATATCTAGGAGGGGTTTACGAAGAATGTATGGCACCTGCTGATAATGTCATTTATGTGCGCATACTGTCTGCATTGTTTTAGCATCTGATTCACTAAGAGAAGGATGCAAATCAGGTAAAAGCGTTAACACAGATACAAATTTAGTGTCATGAGGTTACTTTAGATTTGTTTAGAAACTTTTAATGACCAAACATATTTGGAATTAAGCAAATGTGCAGTTCAAGTAAATCTAAAGCATGCGGTTAAATATTACGTGGTCATCGCACGTTTGCGAAACTGCACGCACCAAACTGATCTCTGAGCACTTTTGTTCTATATATAACACATAATCAGAGCACAAGATGGAATAAGTGCATATCGAGCACAGAACCACTCTGAGATTGCTGAAACACCATATCATGAGCCTCATGTGAACAGTAAAACACTGCAGATCAGAGCAGCCCACGTGCAAGACATACAATGCTCATACTACACTGGCGGCCAAAAGTTTGGAATAATGTACAGATTTAGCTGTTTCAGAAGGAAGTTGGTACTTTAAATAACCAAAGTGGCATTCAACTGGTCACAAAATATAGTCAGGACATTACTGAATTCACCACCATCACTATTTTAAAAAGGTCATTTTTGATTAAATCTAGACAGGCCCAATTCCCCGCAGCCATCACTTGTTTCCCAAAAGCATCGTAAGCCTAAGTAGATTGTAGAATCCATCTTACGATTCATCTGTTTTGCAGCCCATTTCCCAAAAGCATCATAACTTAAGTAGTACTTGTAAATGCTCGTAGGTTAATTAGTGCTCTGGAGTTATCGTACAGCGCTAAGAGCATTTTTTAGAACATAATCTTATGTAGACACCTGCAGCACAATCGTTGTGTAGCATTGCCATTACCATTATCACTTTTGGGAGCAAAGAACAGTCCTCCCTTTTATTAGTGAATGTCCCTAAAGTGCAGCTCGACCAACAGATACATTTTTGAAAATGAAATATTGAAATGGAAATATTATGAATGAAGCAGTAATTGTGTAAAAGAAATGTATCCTTCTACACAAAACGATTACAAAACAAAATGCAATTATGTGGTGAATTACGTTTTTAATCGTTTTTAAAGTTACGCACAAATATAATGCAGTTGCAATGATGAGCAGCACTATATGGTCACATTTCAGCACTTCACGTTTATGGACAGCGCCTCTCATAAGTAGCTCTTAAAGCATATCCTCACACGTTCATGTTAAGTGCAGTTCTGGGAAACGCACATAAAAAATACCGAATGTTCGTAAAATCGCTCGTAGAAAATGCTCTTAACTGCTAACATCAATTGCTATTGGAAAATGAGGACCTGGCTGATAATTTCTGCTTGCTAGCCTACTAATACCACTAATAGATGGTTGTGCTTAATTAACCGTGAAAGGCTGAAATAGACAAATAGCACTGAGTTTTGTGAATAAAGCACAATCTATATTGAGCCTAATTTACACAGAAAGGAGGTGTGTTTGTGCTATTTCTACTATTTAGTGCCTGGTTAAACTGTATTGCGGGTGTTTAGTGAATAAGACGCTGATTTTTGCTCAGACGTACCATGAATTATACCACAACAAAACATGTTCCATGAAATGCCAATAACCTATATTGTGCTTCTTATCTCAAATCACACAAATATCGCTGTTTGTGAGGCTAGTGAATCAATACGCATACACATTCAAGAGAAAACACACTCAAGATTGGGTCTTTTAACTGCAATGCGAGACTTTCAATCCTTTACAATATTTCCAATATTGTGCATTGTGATGACTTTATGAAAAAGGCTAGATGCGGTTTTCACTGTAAGGTAGGACTACACCCATCTCCCACTCATTATACAAGTGATTAGTCACCTTCCATTATAACGTCTCAGGTTTGGTTTATAAGACTAATGGTTGCCTTATTCAAATGTGCACACTGTTCTCTAGGTTTTTGCCTGCACCACAGAAATGTTGCACCTGGGGGACAACGTGGCCCACACCTGGGTGTGAGGACAAAGGGGATTTGATAGAAAATGTGGGGCATTCAGTTTCATAGCAAATGTCTATGAAAATTAGAAAATGGAGGTCGGACATAGGACTTTTCGCATGATCCTTTGACTACAGAGAGGAAGACTCCAGGGGAGTCATAAGAAAGAAATAATTAAAGCCCAGAGAAATTCATTTGCACCAGAGTCACATGGAATCATGGAGAATGTCATTTCCACTGCATTATGTGTCTCTCTTACAAAAGCCCAAGTTAAATATTTTAAAGGCCTGACTGGCCCTCATCTGGCTGGCTCCATTATTGAAACAGAAATATATTTAAGGAAGCAGAGTCTGCCCACAGACAGAGGGTCAGCCTGCTTTGGACATTGACTTTAAAAGGCCTTCTGTTTGATAGCCTTTGGATTCATTAATTATATACAGCTGATGGATTCCAAGCACTGACTCTGGGCTTTGCTTTTTCAATTCAATTTAAGGACTGCAGCACAGCTACTCAATATTTCTTCAGCACATACTGATATGTCTACGGTCATTAAGACTTTTTTAAGAGGTATTTTGTATAATTATTTATTATGGACTACATTTGATAATGCCAGTGTTTATATTGATCTTCTGTTCTTACACTGGTTGTTCTGTATATGCCCATTTGCCAGTTTATTTAGGGCATTGTCCCTGATTCAAACTTTTTCCTTTGCAAATACAAATATGACAAACTCATTTTAAATATTAGTTTTTAATATAAGTAATATTACTAATATTAATATAAAAATGTAATAAAAATATTCCATTCTTAATCAGTGAATGTGACTGGATGTGAGGTCGAGATTTAGGCAAACCAGTTGATAGTTAAGACATCCTGATCAAAATACTGCTTCTCAAAAATGGATAATGGTTTGGCTTCTTTAAAGGGATAGTTCACTCAAAAATGAAAATTATCTCATCATTTTCTCAGCCTCATACCATCCCAGATGTGTATGATGTTCTCTCTTCTACAGAACACAAACAAAGGTTTTTAGAAAAATTTCTGGTAACACATTCTACGAAGCCCATATTTTTAATGCATTATAAATGCATTATAATGCATTAGTAATGTCTCATAATACACCTTCAGAAGCAATATGATAGGTGTGGATGAGAAACAGATCAATATTTAAGTCCTTTTTTAACCTTTTTTACCATAAATCTCCACTTTCACTTTCAAAAGGTGAAAGAATGTGAAAGCAGAGATCTTTGGTAAATATTGATCTGTTTCTCACACACACACACACACACACACACACACACACTTATCATATCACTTCTGAAGACATCGATATAACCACTGGAGACTTATGGATTACTTTTATGTAGCCTTTATGTGATTTTTTTTTAGCTTAAAAGGTCTGGTCACCATTTACTTGCATTGTAAGGACCAACAGAGCTGAGATATTCTTCTAAAAATCTTTGTTTGTGTTCAGCAGAAAAACAAAGTCATACATATCTGTGATGACATGAGGGTGAGTAAATGATGAGAGAATTTTCATTTTTGGATGAACTATTCCTTTAAGAGCAGAAGGTAAAGATATTGGGAGGAATGAATTTGTACTGTATTTAATACAAGTAGAGGATATTTTAGGTGAACTACCCTCACATTTTATATGGGGAACTGTATGTGTGGCATTTGGAGGGACAGAATCTTACATTTCTGTATTAGTTAACTTGTATCAACTAAGTTGAAACATGACCCAGATAAAGTGACAGCAGTAAGTCAGAGCTGTTCCACATTGCTGAACAAATACAGAGCGTTTGCCATATGATTTTCACAAGGAACAAAGAAAGTATTTTTGGGTAGTTTTGCGTTTTTTACTGTGTGTCTGGTCGAATCTCTTTTTCTGTTGATTTGCTTTCACACGTAACCTCCCGAATGATATAAAAACTGGCCAAACATCAAGTGTTACTGCAGGCTTGCTCTCCCCAAAAAGCAGTTTAATACCTCTGAAATTCAGCCCTCTAGCTACAATGCCACAAAGAAAAAAGACAAAAAATTATTTGAATTTCAAAGACAGGGACTGAGCCAAAAGCAAGGACTTTATAAGACACTACAGTGAATGAAAATGGAATGGAGAATCAGTCCACAAATTCCCAGAGGGGAACTGTTTGAAAGATTGGAGATACATTTCACGCTGTAGACCAAACCTAGAAACGTTTTTATGGAGGTTTGTAACATATTCACTTTGTGCAACGAACTTTTGGCCTTGCCTATAGGCTTTTAACTGCTTAACTAGAATGTTCTTCAATGTGACTGGTATAATAAAAGAACTGGTATTCAGTGTCTTAGAGTCAAAGCAGCTCTCAACAGGACAGTAATACTTAAATAAGTGTTATAATAGGTCAACTATTACTGATGATGCCTAATTAAAATACCATATGGTATACACACATGAACACGGAATGATGCAGTACACTAATGATGTAAATGCCAATGCTAAATTCAATTAAATAAAATATTAAGTGTTAAATGTAAATTGTAAATATTTTAGATCATATGGGTAATACTGACTGAAATGGTTGGGAACCCCTATGCATATATCTTGACCATGGCAGTCAGTTTTAATATGTATCTATTGGTTTTCTTTGCAGATCAGAAAAAGCAGGGGAGATAGCGACGATACCTCTAACCAAGGTAAATAGCAACATGTACCACCCAAAGTGTCAAGTGCATCTCAAATCCAAATTTTCAGACCAAGTAATGTTGTGAGAGCCTTGGAAATGTCTGTAGCGCTTTGCATATATGACAGGCCAAGAATAAGTAAACATTATGATGCTGCTCCTGAATTTAGACATTTGTGTGAAGGGGATTTTCTTCTATAATGTTTTGTTAAGAGCTTTTTGACTTTCAAAGTTCAAGTGTTTTGCAAGAAAGTCAAAGATGCTACTACATGCATGAGATGCTCCAATCAGTTCTCCACATGTCTGTGAAAACCTTATATAATCACGGATCATTACTACCATCTGGTTGCTGTTGGCTCATGTACTTCATACTTACTGATGGTGCTGTGGAGGTACTTACGGCAAAAGGTTGGGAAACACTAGTATAGGCTACTGAATAGTGTCGCTATGAACTGTTGTTGTGTGGAAAAAGGCTTTGTGAAGATTCTTCAAAATTGTCCTGAGTTCTTTTAGAAAAAAAACAATAAATAATAGCAGAATTGTTTGCATGAACTATTTGTTATATAAAGGAATATTAAGCTGTTTTTCTCAGGCTTTCTGCATGATCATACCATCACTTCAAAAGATTGTTGCTCCAGAGCATTTTGAGCTTGTTTATTATTTGTATCTACATGTAAAGCATTTAAAACATGACAACAAACCTAAAGCAATTTTATATAAAATTGCAAAACATAACATTCATATATGATTAAAAAGACTGCATCCTGAAAACACAACATGAGATCAAAGACAGCAAAGATGCTTTTAAATAATGCAGCCGAATAGTAAGATAAGATCTTTGCCTTTAGGAGAAACCTCTCTTGTGTGAGCAGTGTTTGGCAATACTGTGGCAACTAAAGTGTGAAAAATCATTCTGTTCTGTCTCGTGCCTATGGTGAATTGCAATAATGAATAATGCATGACTAAATATTTTCAAGCGCATTCTTGTATCTGGGTGCTCCTCTTGGTTTGCTTGAGTCTTACCAATCTTGTAATGAGGCTAAATATTTCCATTCCAATCTGTTAGTTTGCAAAGATCCCAATCTCAACTCAAGACGTTCTCTCAAAGGCTTCTCATTTGGGGTTATGGGTAATGTGCATCGTCATAGCAACTGTGGGATTCAGCCAATTGTTTTGCTCAGTGTCTCTGGTAGGTATGTGCACATCATAATCAAATAGTCAGTGGGTTGTCTGAATGTCTTGTTGATCTTAAGGAAGCCTGGTATAATTAGTCCTAATGTGAAGTTTGTAATTTTATAAAAGCACTTACATTTATTCTTCTGTTCAATCTCATGTAGTATTTGAGCTGTAAAGTTGTTTAAATTGTCATTTTTATCTCAGGGGTTTGATGACATTACATCATCATGGCAACAACGTTATAAAATTGGCTATAACTTTACACAGAAAAGGTTTGTTTGCGATTGAATTGCACTAAGATAATCAATATTATGCCACAAATCCTGTCTATTGAGCTTAACTTGTATTGAACCCAGAATATTTCTTTAAATCACATTTTGGAAAGTTGGTGCGAGACACTGGAATAACAGCACTAGTCATGGAGCGATAGCCAAGTACATCCGTCTGCATTCTCAACAATTTTGCTGCACAGAACTATCATAATATTCTCAACAAAAAAGGAGACCTTCCGATTGTCCATAATAACAGGAACATTGCTAAGAATAGGCGATTTGTTGTCCGAAATAATCTGATGAATTTAGAGACACAACGCCTTAGAGAGAGTCACAGCTCCGCTGTGCACAATATCAAAGCTAAAATAAAAATTGTAATGAGTTGATCTCACTAATTGAGTCTTTGTTCCCAGTGCATTCACACTCAATTTCTCATGTTTGTCAACTCAATGTTTGTTTGCCGAGTTATCACATTACTACTTTTCGGATTGCTGTAGCTTCACCCCCAAATAAAACTGGCTGCTGTCCAACGCAGACTTTCCTATTCAGAGTATGTTGACTCTAATGGTTACCTTATTTGTATCATTCGTTCTCAAAACAGTAGGTTATAAATGAAATAAATGAGACAGAAAGAGGAATATATTTTTCGTCAGCTGCTGAAGTAGGCAGCACTGTGGTTCCCTGCTTGAGGATGGAGGTGGCTCGATGGGGGGTTCATCACCCTAGTTAGTAAACATTGCTTTTTTTGCTGTCACATTTGGGTTGGCAGAACACATGCTTGTTTGAGGAGGTTTTCAAGCTCTGTCGTCCTCGCTTTCCCTGTGACATTTGCAGTGCACAGAGTGCAACCTTCATGCTTCGCCTAACAGTGATGTGCTGTATTACAAGAAGCCTTTGTGAGGAAAGTCTCAAACTCTGCTTGTTATGAAAATGTACAAGATCTAGTGGCTGACTGTTCTTGTCCTTCTGTTTTTTTATAGTGTAAATTCCCAAAAAAGAATATCCAGGCCAAGAGAGACCTGTCTGTGTGGCCACTGTATATTTCTTGCATTTATAATTGTATTTAGTAATGATTAAAACAATTTAATTGCAGTGTAAAATAATACAATATACCATATATAAATAAAATATAAACCTGGATGAATATTCAATAATCTAATAGAAATAGATACATATACAAATTATAAAGTAAAACTACTTCTATCGGGAAGACACACTTAAGATGCCATTTATTTGATAATTGTAAAACAGTTAGTAATGTCTCTCTCTTTGGCGTAGGCCCGTCCAGGCGGTCCGAGGGAGTTGTACCCGGGACCGTCCTGTCCTGCCAGAGATAGGAGGCAGGGGCGAGGAGCCTAGCCCCGTGCGGGACAGGGCTCAACTGGTGGTGGTGGGGTGGTGGAGGTTGCCGTGTTAGCACACTGAAACAGCAATGTGATTGATTGTGAGCAGACATATAAAGCAATGGCTTACATGTGATTGGCTAGGAATTGCCCAGCTAATGATGTGATGATGAACAGCTGCTAGTCTTGCCGCTAGAACTATGCTGCGCTTCCATTTATTTGGCAATTGAAGGAGACTGTCAAAAATATATAGAGTGTATATACTATACTTATTTAACATATATCATTTGGAATCTAAATCAAGTTGCGTACAATTCTAAGTTGAGTCTCAAGTTAGTTTTTTTCTACTTAATTGTGACACCAACAAAAGTCTTTTTTAAAAGTTAGATCAGGTAGAAATACTCTAGATCATTATGGTAACATGGTTGCATGTGTGGTCTCTCTACAACAGTTTGCTTGTCACCCAGCCAGGTGAGAGACAGGTTAATACAAGAGAGCAGGTTTGAAGCAGTGAATATTCTAAATGAGTGAATGACATGCCCAGTGTGAGATACTCCTCCTGGAACAGGCCTACTGTACCAGAGTAGTGTCAGTGTGCTATACTGAGCCTATAATTAGCCTGCTTCTAATTCCTATCGTGCTGCGTTTTTATTATACACAACAGAGTGTTTGCTTGGCCACATTGCTACAGAAACTGCCCTACTGTGGGGAGTCTGTAACTATGCTCACTAGTTAGTGGCATGATTGACAGTTCTCCATCCTCTCCCATAACTAGAAACAAGGGAGATGGTTTTATTCTATTCTATTACCTGCAAATGACAGCAATAGCTGTTAAATGTACACGACATTACAGTGGCTATGTCATACATTGAAATGTAATACATATAATGAAACAATAAAAATATATATATTTTTTACATTTTATTAAAACAAACCTCACAAAATAATTTCTCATGACGTATATATTGTCAGTGGTATTATTATTGTTTATTTTAGTAGTATTCTAGGGCTGTCAATTGATATGTGTAATGAAATGCCAATTAGTTAGTCACAATTAATCACATATATCAATATTTGCTAGGAATGGCCTCCAAATAAAAACGCTATATAGATGTAAGGTTTTCCACTAAGGAAGGGTCGGAACAGCGTCAGTTTCCAAGGTAAAGCTTCTTTTTTTTATTGTTTTCACAATCACAACAAGACATCACACATTTATTGCTCGTAGTCCGGTTCTCTCTCTCGGGGCTCTGTTGCTGCTGCTTTTTATGCCGCTCTCCTCATGCTACTGCAATTAGAGACAGGTGTTAGACATAATTTAGCTCAGGTGTGAGCGCCCTTACCACTTTTCTCTCCCGGACAGGCGCTTGACCACGGCCCCGCTGCCTCATACCCCCACTGCCCGACTCAGGCCGGGGCGTCATCCGGGGCGTCATCCGGCCTGCCTACCACCCCCCCCCCATTTCTGGAGAGGAAGTCAGCGGCAGCCATCTGCACCCCCGGTCTGTGGACCACCTTGAACTTAAAAGGCTGGAGGGCCAGATACCAACGGGTGATCCGGGCGTTAGTATCTTTCATGCGGTGGAGCCACTGCAGTGGGGCATGATTCGAGCAGAGGGTGAAGGCCTGCCCCAGCAGGTAGTATCGGAGGGTGAGGACCGCCCACTTGATTTCCAGACACGCCTTTTCTATGGTGCTGTACTTAGTCTCCCTCAAGGAGAGCTTCCGGCTAATGTACAGCACCGGGCGCTCCTCTCCCTCCTCCAGCTGCGAGAGTACGGCCCCCAGCCCTCTGTCTGAAGCGTCCGTCTGCAAAACAAAAGGGAGAGAGAAGTCAGGTGCATGCAAAAGCGGCCCCCCACAAAGTGCAGCTTTAAACTGTGTAAACGCCTGTTGGCACTGCTCCGACCATTGGACCGGATCTGGAGCCCCCTTTTTAGTGAGGTCAGTCAGCGGGCTGGTGACATCCGAATAATTAGGCACAAATCTTCTGTAATAGCCAGCCAGCCCCAGGAACTGCCTCACCCCCTTTTTGGTCTTGGGTCTAGGGCAAGTCGCAATCGCCGTGGTCTTGTCAATTTGGGGACGCACCTGGCCATGACCCAAGTGGAACCCCAGATACCGTACCTCCACACGCCCAACCGCGCACTTTTTGGGTTTGCCGTGAGCCCCGCCCGCCGCAGCGATCTCAGGACGGCCCTCAGATGTTGCATGTGCCGCTGCCAATCATTGCTATAAATGATGATATCGTCTAGATAGGCAGCGGCGTAAGCAGTATGCGGTCTGAGGATCCTATCCATGAGACGCTGAAACGTGGCTGGTGCCCCGAACAAACCGAAAGGAAGCGTCACGAATTGGTGTAACCCAAACGGCGTGGTGAAGGCCGTTTTTTCACGGGATATTGGTGTCAAGGGGATCTGCCAATAACCCTTCGTTAGATCCAAGGTCGAATAAAACCGAGCAGTACCTAACCGATCGAGCAGTTCATCAACACGGGGCATTGGGTAAGCGTCAAACTTAGACACCGCGTTGACTTTTCTATAATCCACACAGAAACGTACAGACCCGTCGCTCTTGGGAACAAGGACGACCGGGCTGGACCAATCGCTGTGGGATTCTTCTATTACTCCCATCTCAAGCATCGCATCCAATTTTTCCCGAACTACTTTCTTTTTATGTTCGGGCAAGCGATAGGGGCGGCAACGTACCACCACGCCCGGCTCGGCCTCGACGTGGTGTTGTATGATGTTTGTGCGGCCCGGTAGAGGAGAAAACACGTCTGCAAACTCCTTTTGTAGTTCGGAAATCTCTGCGAGTTGGCGCGTGAGAGGTGGTCTCCACAAGGAACCGGGGTGTTAGGATTGCAGGCTTTGTTTACCTCCGGTCCGAGCTCCGCCCTCTCCGGAACTACCGTTGCCAACGTCACAGAGGCCACCTCTTCTCTCCACAATTTCAGGAGGTTGAGGTGATATATTTGACGCGCGCCCCCTCTATCGGTACGTTTAACCTCATAATCGAGATCCCCTACTCGTTGTGTGACCTCAAAGGGTCCTTGCCACTTGGCGAGTAATTTCGAGCTCGATGTTGGGAGTAATACAAGCACTTTATCTCCCGGTGCAAATTCCCGTAGTTGAGCACCCCTGTCATACAGCCGGCGTTGGCGTTCTTGAGCCTGGAGCAAATTCTCCTGTGTTAATTGTCCCAGTGTGTGGAGCTTTGCTCGAAGATCAAGAACGTATTGAATTTCATTTTTACTATTAGAAGGACCCTCCTCCCAAGCTTCACGGATGACGTCGAGGACCCCGCGTGGGTGTCGCCCGTACAGCAGCTCAAATGGGGAAAACCCCGTGGAGGCTTGCGGGACCTCTCGTACTGCGAATAACAGGGGGTCCAGCCACTTATCCCAATTCCTAGCGTCTTCGTGTACGAATTTACGAATCACATTTTTGAGCGTCTTATTAAATCGTTCCACCAGTCCATCTGTCTGAGGATGGTACACGCTAGTGCGAATCGATTTAATGCCTAAGAGTTCGTAAAGTTCGCGAAGTGTTCGTGACATAAAAGTAGTGCCTTGGTCGGTGAGGATTTCTTTCGGAACCCCCACCCGGGAGATTATCTTGAAGAGTGCCCCGGCAAAACTACGTGCTGAGATGTTGCTCAAAGGCACTGCTTCCGGATATCGCGTTGCGTAATCCACCAGGACTAACACAAAGCGATGTCCGCGTGCCGTCTGTTCTAATGGCCTGATGAGGTCCATTCCAATTCTCTCGAAGGGAACCTCGATCAATGGAAGGGGGCGCAAAGGCGCTTTTGGGGTGGCCGGTGGGTTTACCAGCTGACATTCGCGGCACGCCGCACACCACCTGCGGACGTCGCCGCCAATGCCCGGCCAATAGAAACGGGCTATTAGACGGAGAAGTGTCTTCCTTTCCCCTAGGTGACCGGCCATAGGATTATAGTGAGCCGCCTGGAAAACCATTTCCCGGCGGCTCCGTGGAATCAACAATTGTGTCACCTCCTCCTTTGTTTGAGCGTCCTGCGTCACTCTGTACAACCGATCTTTAATAACCGAAAAATATGGATATGAAATGGCGACACCCGGCCGGAGTTGATGACCATCGATTACTCTCACTTGGTCAAAAGCGTGCTTAAGGGTTTCATCCCGCGACTGCTCCAAGGGGAAGTCCCCCTCCGGGAATTCCCTGAGAGGAGGGGCGACAACCTCGCCCATTCCCTCGTCATTCGGAGCAGCCGAGGATGGCCCCGGCTCCGCCTACCCCGCCAAAGCATCGCACATCACACATCTCCTCACTTTCATGCAGGACCCATCCGCACAAACTCCCTCTAGTACATTTCTAAAATTCGGCCAATCAGTACCCAAGATTAGCGGATGGGTGAGGCGGGAACTAACCGCTGCCTCCACACTATGTTTTCCTCCCCGGAATTTGATCGCCAAAGTCACCATGGGATACTTGTGAACATCCCCATGCACACACCTCACCCTCAACCGTTTAGCTGAGCCCAAAGCCCCGGGTTGAACCAAGCGTTGGTGGATGGTGGTCTGGTTACAGCCGGTATCCAACAATGCCTGGTATGTACCCCCCTGGATCCTTACCGGAATACGGTACGCTCCAGCCCGATCGGGGGCAGCCTGCGGGACATCGGGGACCCGCACCACCATCCCCACCTCCATCAGCGGACACTGATCCCGGAAGTGGTCCGGGTCTCCGCACCTCCAGCAGGCCGGCCCAGGCGCCACGGCCGCACCCGTGCTGGCGGGCGCCCCCACCTGAGGAGGAGAGCAGCTGAAGGACGGGGAAGGGGTAGGCGGGTTCTCCCACGGTCGGGAAGTTGGTCTCAAGAATCCTCCACACCTGCGCGGGGCAGGAACGGGCCCTGGGGAGACAGCAGAACGAGAGGGAACAGGGTAGGGGGAAAAAACAGGGGAAGACACGGGAAGGGGAGAGAGAGAGAGCTCATCCGCTCTCGGAATCGCCGCCATGTGGTCCTCTGCAAGACGAACGGCCTCCTCCAGCGACTCCGGGCGGTGGCACTAGACCCACTCCTCCATTCTCCTGGGCAAGCGCTGAACAAACTGCTCCAGTACCACCTGATCAGGAAGTCCCTCGACGTCATGGTCCCCCACAAGTAGCCACCTCCGACAGGCATCACGGAGCCGCTGGGCGAACGCAAACGGGCGGTCGGACTTATCCAGTTTCATAGCCCGGAAGAGCTGGCGATTTTCTTCCGGGCTCCGACCAACCCGTTGCAGGATGGCTTTCCTCAGGTCTGCATAGGCCAGGAGGCTTGTTGCCGGAAGTTGTTGCGCCGCGAGTTGTGCTTCCCCGGACAAGAGAGGGACTACGCGGGCTGCCCACTGGTCTTGTGGCCAACCCCAAATTTCCGCCGTACGTTCAAACAAATCGATGAACGCCTCTGGATCATCTGCCGGCCCCATCTTCTGTAACGCGGGTGGGGGCAGTGTAGCGCGGGTGTCCGGGGTCGCGGCTATGGCTGGAGCAGCCTCCTGGCTGAGGAGGCTCCGGATGGCGAGCCGGTCCTCTGCTTGAGCCCGCATGATCTCGAAGAACCGATGATCCTGGTCTTGCCGAAGCTCAAGCAGGGATTGTTGGTGGCTCTGATGGAGTGTAGCGAGGGACTGGAGGATTTCCGCCAGCTGGGAGGACTCTATGGGGCGACTCTTTTCCATAGCTTGGGAACAAAAAAAATGTTCGTTCTTTTCCCGGGTTTCGGCACCAGTGTAAGGTTTTCCACTAAGGAAGGGTCGGAACAGCGTCAGTTTCCAAGGTAAAGCTTCTTTTTTTTATTGTTTTCACAAGCACAACAAGACATCACACATTTATTGCTCGTAGTCCGGTTCTCTCTCTCGGGGCTCTGTTGCTGCTGCTTTTTATGCCGTACTCCTCATGCTACTGCAATTAGAGACAGGTGTTAGACATAATTTAACTCAGGTGTGAGCGCCCTTACCGCTTTTCTCTCCCGGACGGGCGCTTGACCACGCCCCGCTTCCACAATAGATAATACATTAATATATATATATATATATATATATATATATATATATATATATATATATATATATATATTAAATATATATATATTAAATATACAGTATATTATAATATATATTATTAGGAACACTATGGTTCAAATAAAGTGCCCGATGTTGTTTTCTGCTGTTGTAGCCCATCCGCCTCAAGATTCGACGTGTAGTGCATTCTGAGATGCTATTCTGCTCACTACAATTGTACAGAGAGGTCATCTGATAGCCCTTTTCCACAGACATGGTTCAGGTGTGGGTTCCTGGGCCAGTCCGAATTCTTGAACTGTTCCGCGCATTTCCACCGCAGAAAAGGCCGTTCTGGGGCTGAAAACATGGTTCGACACCGGCCCAAAAAGCTTGCTGGTCTCCACCCACCGATTACATCAGGGGGTAGAGGACGGAATCATGTTTCGTCACCAAATTTTTCTAAAACAACAACAGTAGCTACAATCTGCATCAAAGTGTACTTCTTCACTCTATAAAACAATACAAATTATCAAAAGCCCTCAAGTAACGCAGGTGAAATGAGCACTCTACATGCGATATGGTATTTATGAAGATTCTTGATTAATTATAGAGATTGCAAAAGGGGAAAAATTGTCTACGAGAAGATCCAGCACAAAATGATGCACGCCAGCTTCAATTGGACAATTGACCATATCATAAACAAATTGAAAAATAAAAATAAAATATTCCAAGGCACTCGAATTGTGTACAAAAGTTAAAAAGCCTTTATTAAATCATGGCTTTTAGAAGTAAAATTGGTGACAGATACACCTAAAATTGAAAAACACTTAAGGTAGTGCAGGGAACGTAAGAAGGACCTAAATAAAAGTGACAGTTGACGGAGCAACAATGTTTTGGGCTCGGATACCGACCAGCCTGCTATCTAACCAGGATATAAAATTCAGCCAGTCATGCACAAGATAAACACCGAATCGCTGGTGTCCTCTGCTGCTGATCACTGTAAGTTATTATATTTGCCAACTTTGTTAGCTTTTCTTACACTGTTGCCTCTTATTTTGTGCATTGTTTTGTTCAGTAATGGGATTTTTGACCAGCTACTCACTAACTTCATAAGATCGCAGCTATCTGTTAAGTAAACTTAGGGATTCTCAATCAAGACGCAAACATAATATTATATGCTATGGCAAAATTCCAAATATATCCATCTGCTACACCAATGTTAATAATGATTCCACTGTTACGGTTGACAGAATTTAGCATGTTAAGACAAAATAATGTAATTACATTATCTGTCGTCTTTAGCGTAGATGTCCTTTCTGACAATCTTGTTAAGCAATGCAATAACTTTAGATTGGATTGTATATTTAAATATGTCCTCAAAAACAAGAGTAAAAGCCGTACACAAACACTGTTGTTACATGCCATGTTTGTTTATGGCAGGTAAAGTATTTGAGTTAAGTCACAATTCGTTTCTGAAGTCAGTGGAAAAGTGCGGCCGGCTTACAAAAGGCTTCAGTTTGCCCTGGCAGTGAACGAACGGAGCACAGGCTCAGCATGCGAACCATCGCCATTTCGGTGAAAAGGGCTCACCATAGCCTTTCTGTCAGCTCGAATCCTTCTGGCCATTCTCCGTTGACCTCTCTCATCAACAAGGCATAACTGTCCCCAGAACTACCGCTCACTGGATGTTTTTGGTTTTTGGCACCATTCTGAGTATTATCTAGATTCTGTTGTATGTAAAATCCCAGGAGATCAGCAGTTACAGAAATACTCAAAACCAGCCCGTTTGGCACCAGCAATCATACCACTGTCAAAATCACTGAGATCAAATATTTTTTCCATTGTGATGGTCACTGAGAACATTAAATGAGGGCTCCTGACCCGTATTTGCATGATTTTATGCATTGCACTGCTGCCACATGATTGCCTGAATAGATAATCGCATGAATATACAGTAAGTGTGTACAAGTGTTCCTAATAAAGTGAATGTATATTGCATTATTGTTGAAGACGAGTAAAGCATTGATCAGACAATATAAAAGTGGCTTTATAAGTCTATATATTGTTTATTTTGTTCCCATATCATTGAACAGAAGCCTTCATTCGACCACAGAGTTCATCAATATGTCCTGTTCTCACGGGACATGTTCTTACATTCCGCCAATGCTATTTTTAATTATTTTGTCGGTCTATGTACATATGCATCAGACGGAGAGTTTTGGAGCTTCTCACTGGGCACTGTGTCAAATTAAAAGTAGTTGAAACTATGAAAATTACCTCTCGAGATCCCTGCCTTCTGGTGTGCGTCATCCAGCTATCAAGAATCTATTCTGGATCTTGTTCTGTGGCTGCGTTGCTTGTGAGGTTTGTTAAGGCGTGCTAATTGCCCCCTGCTGATGCAGCTCATAAAAACACAAAGTTTGGTTGGATGGTAGGAAAATACATACTTTTATAACAGAATTTCCGTACAGATGAAGGTTGCATTTCCCAATAACAAACAATCTTAGCAAAGAGTGCAATTATACAACTTTTGTTGTTTTTACAATGAATGTTATTTGTAACATGAACGTGTGAGGATGTGCTTTAAGTGCTACTTAAGGGAGTTGCTGTCCATTTGACAGTGCTGAAATGTAACCGTATAGAGCTTCTCGTCATCGTAACTTAATTATATTTATGCGTAACTTTACAATCATTTGTAATTTACCTCACTACATTTTTTTATATATTTTCTTAAGTATTCAACCTAATTAATTGCATATTTACATATTGTTTTTACTATAATTTATTACAGAACAATCTTTTTTCTTTTACACAATCTGCTTCCATAATTAGTTGTGCATGTGTAATATTTTGTTTTCGCAAATTCCTCTCGATATAAAAGCTTCCAGGATTAGTGAAGACAGTGGAGGCCTTGTATATGATTAAGCATTCATTGAATATTACGAGGTTCACTGTTATTGCGGAGCTCAAAATTAGGAGATGTTTGGAAGATGCGCTTTAAGGACATTAAACCAAAAATCGGAGGTCTGCTCTTTACTACCAAAAGCGATAATAGTGAAAGCAATGCTCCAGGTGCGGTGCTACACAACTTGTAGTGCTGGCAAGAGAGCCTTTAATGTCAGAGAGGAAGAGGAGATGAAGATAAAATTGTCTGCCAAATTAATAAAGGTAATTGTAGGATTATGAGCAAAAATATATATATACGGACAATTTTCATGCATGGCAGCAAGTTAATTTCTTTTTTTCTTTTCTCTCTAATATATAATTTATACAGTTGTCTGCATAAATAATGACACAAGTTTGTTGTTACAACCTAGTCCAAATAGTCCACACAAATAACTATATTTATTTATTTATTAATTAATCTATTCATACATTTAGACTATCTATTTTATGCATTGTATTATTTTTATTATACTTTTCTGTTAAAATGCAAATAAATAAAACATATATCCTGAATGAAGTCCCAGCATAAAGTGTAGCTATTGGTATTTAAATTGTATGAAGTTCAATTTTGCTATTGTCCTGCAGGTGTCTGCATAATTCTGTGTGCTTTAGGTGCTCTTAGTGCTGTACGATTTCTTCAGAGCACTCATAAATCTACAAGCATTTTCAAGTACTATTTAAGATACAATGTTTTTTGGAATCGGGCTGCATGATTAATTGCATAAATTGCGTAATTAATATTTCTAATGTTATTTTTAATATAATTAATCATGCTGAATTAACACGTTGAAAAGACAGCACTAAATTATACTGTAATATGGAAAATGTTTTGGAAAGTGTATTCACTATTTTATTTACAATATCAAGACACTTTACTCACATATGAATCATTATTACTCTGCTCTCTGAAATACCTGATTCAGATTAGTCCGTTGCAGCATTCTGAGTTCAAATATTGTTTTGTAATAATACCGTTATATTAGTATATTAATATTATTATATGGTAATGACCATTAAATTGTGTTATTGACAGTTGTCCCAGGCAACCGATTTCCTAAATTTCTTTGCAATGTATGTATATATTTATTTGGAAAGTAGTAGTGTATTAATTAGTATATTGTACCAGCTGGTCATTATTGCATTTACATCAGAGTCCTGATCACCCTGTCTGTGTTTACTTGGTGATTATGACCGGCTGACTGTACATTATCACTTACATATTTTGTTATTACAATAAAACTTAAGTCATGTTTACATTTATGCATTTGGCAGACGCTTTTATCCAAAGTGACTTACAATGCACATATTACAGGGACAAACCTCCTGGAGCAACCTGGAGTTAAGTGCCTTGCTCAAGGACATAATGGTGGTGGCAGTGGGGATTGAACCGGCAACCTTCTGCTTAACAGTTCTGTGCATTAGCCCACTATGCCACCACCAATCCTGTTTGATAATCTGTTTGAAAAATATTTTCAGAGCAGCTAGTGGCAGCACATATTTTGATGAGATGATCATGTAGGTGGATGCCTCAAATTCAACACAGATATTCAGATTATTTTTCTTTTTATCATGTTGCACATTGTGTATGCATGAACAGTGAAATGAATCAGAACTGATGACTTTCGCATATTGCATCCCTTGTCAGAACAACCTTCAAGGGCAAATACAGTAAGCTGTACAAAACAACATGCAATTATTTTGCACAGGAAATTTAATGAACATGTTGTTCCACCAGGTCATAAATTAGGTTGATTTATCAGTCCATTGTATTGTAATGGACAACTGAGATTAGTTAACCCAAAATGTCTCATTGTGTTATGTTATTTTTCTAATGTCACCAAGAAGAATTGCCTTTATGTTTATCTGTTTGGTGCTGTGCCACATTTAAAAAGATATTAGGACTTTTTTTTATCAATTGCATATCTAACTGTAAATGTGTTTTTTTTAAAATAAATATGTCAAAGAACTATTTTTACTTGATCTATCTCATAAAAAATTACTTTGTTGGTGTAACCTAATTTGTCATGTTGATTTATTCATTTTTGACAAATAAAACAAGTACATTTAGATGTTACTAGATTAAGCACTTTAAAAAAAACAAATTGTATTTTGTTTTGAAAATAATATTACCACTTGTGGCGATTTTGTTATTTCTTAGCTAAACTGATAATGGTTTGCAGCGTACTGTATATACTGTGCAGAATGAAGGCTAAATCAATAATGATCACTGGTGCCTTGTGGTAATGTTGGGTTCGAGTCACCTTAGTCGAGTCCGAGTCAAGTCCGAGTCCTTAAACAATTAAGTCAGAGTCCAAAAGGGGCCGAGACCATAACAGGCCGAGTCCGAGTCTGAATTAATCTTTTCATGAATCTGAATTAACATTGTAACCATAAACTCAACATCAATGTTTTAAGCTTATTTTAACCTTCACAACTAAGAAAAAACAATTGTCAATATAAATGCAACAAAAACACTGTTGCAATTCTTTTTCGCATTTTATGATTAGTATCCTGCTGAACAAACTTCAAATTGGTTTCAGAATGAAAAATGGACAAAACTGTCCTTCAACACACTTCTTATTGTGTTCTGTTGACTTTTCAATTATTTGTTGATTTTCCCCTCCACTCAAACATAGACTAAAGAAAGTGAATGCTGCATTAGTGATTACAACCAAAGTTATTATTATTATAAATTTGTATTTAGTTTCAACTTCATTTTCAATTTGTCCATTCAATTTTGTTTAGTTTTATCTAAAGTTATGGGTGAAATACATGTAATGTAATTCATATATATATATATATATATATTTAATGTGTTTAAAACATTTCATAAATAGTAATATTAAAACTTTTAATATTGGCCATAAAATTAAACAAAAAAGATCAGGTACTATTAGAAATATATTTTTATTCTACTACACTTCACACTTTTCAATCCTCCTGCAGTGTCCAGGTGTAGACTGAAATTAAGATAATTGTTTTTATGATAAACTCTCCTTGAGCTGACATGTTGTTCTTTTCACATTATATTTAGTATGTATAATAGGTGAATAGAGACTTCTCCCCTCAGTTGTGTTCTTCATTGTATTTTCTTGGACTTTTTTGCCATTGAAACGCAAGTGCCAGCTTTACAGGAATCACACAGAGGTTGCACTACAAATATGTAACGGACTGAGTTGTACAATTTCCATGGCCTATTTCATGGCATATTTGATTTTCTGTCTCGATATAGTCAACATTTTCAGTTAGAAATGTCTTGTGTAGTAACGTGAGTCTGATAAAACATTTGTTCTATTTAATCATTTGCATAGTTGGGGAACGTCGTTTACTTGCATTATTGATATTTCTGAATGACAGTGACAGAGCACGTGTGGCGATCTTTTTCATGCACACACATACAGCGCGCTGGCGAGAGAGAGAAAGTACTTTGAAAGAGTGTGCGCTGCTGCTATTAGCCAGAATAATCACACGTAAGGACATATACATGTGAAAAATGATATGCAGTATCAAATACACAGAATGTATGATAGTACTAACTGTAGAGAGTGCATCATCATGAAGACAAAGCCAAATCCCAGACATTTAGAGGCATTTGATGAGAAAAAGCTTGATGAGAAAGCTTTCTCCAAGCTTGATGAGAAACTCCGGGCTCTGGGCTTAAACAGCTCGCTGTGCAGCTGGATCCTGGATTTCCTGTCAGGCAGACGTCAGGTGGTTAGAATGGGCAGCAACACCTCCTCATCACTGACCCTCAACACTGGAGCCCCGCAGGGCTGTGTTCTCAGCCCACTCCTGTATTCCCTGTACACACATGACTGTGTGGCAACACATAGCTCCAATGCCATCATTAAGTTTGCTGACGATACGACGGTGGTAGGTCTGATCACTGACAATGATGAAAGAGCCTACAGAGAGGAGGTGCACACTCTGACACGCTGGTGTCAGGAGCACAACCTCTCCCTCAACGCCAGTAAAACCAAGGAGCTTGTTGTGGACTTCAGGAAGAAAGACGGAGAACACAGCCCCATCACCATCAATGGAGCACCGGTGGAGAGAGTCAGCAGCTTCAAGTTCCTCGGTGTCCACATTACTGAGGAACTCACATGGTCCGGCCCACACTGAGGCCGTTGTGAAGAAGGCTCACCAGCGCCTCTTCTTCCTGAGACGGCTGAGGAAGTTTGGAATGAACCACCACATCCTCACACGGTTCTACACCAGCACTGTAGAGAGCATCCTGACTGGCTGCATCACCGCCTGGTACGGCAATAGCACCGCGTACAACTGCAAAGCCCTGCAAAGGGTGGTGCGAACTGCCAGGAACATCATCGGAGGTGAGCTTCCTCCCTCCAGGACATATACACCAGGCGGTGTGTGAAAAAGCTCGGAGGATCATCAGAGACTCCAGTCACCCAAGTCATGGGCTGTTCTCACTGCTACCATCAGGCAGGCGGTATCGCAGCATCAGGACCCGCACCAGCCGACTACATGATAGCTTTTTCCCCCAAGCAATCAGACTGTTGAACTCTTGATCTATCAGGATCAATAATTAGCACTGCACTTTATTAATCTATAATCTCACACTGGACTGTCAACATATTCTCCTCAATACAACTGCTATATATATATATATATACACATATATATTTCATATTCTGTTCTATATTCTGCATTGTATATAATTATTGTGTTGTGTAAGTATGTGTACATCTGATTTGTAAATTGTTTTGTGTAAGTATGTGTACATTTGATATGTAAATTGTTTTGTGTAAGTATGTTGTTTATTGTAATTGGTATATGTCTCGTCACTGTCATGACTGCTATGTTGCTCGGAACTGCACACAAGAATTTCACCTACTGTTGCACTTGTGTACATGGTAGTGTGACAATAAAGTGATTTGATTTGATTTGATTTGATTTTTTAAATCAATTTTGAAATTTTTCAGGTCTGAAAAAGAGAACATGTCTAGGAAAAAGAGGACGTATGGTCACCCTATGTTACATTATTTGTTTGCTTGTTTGTTTGTCATTGTATCACAAATGCCATGGACTCTGAAAATCCAAAATCCCGAGTCCTAAAGGCTCGAGTCCGAGTTAAGTCTGAGTAAAAATGCATCAGAGTTCGTGACACAACCAAATCCATTAAAATTGGACTTGTGACTCAGACTGGAGTCCGAGTCCTAACTTGAGTACCCCAACTCTACCTTGTAGTGTTCTGGTTGTTTTCATTCTGAAAAATAAGTGTTCAGAAACAAGTTAATTCTTTAAGCTGGAGGATGAAAGTTTTATAATCATCATAAGCTCAAATTGATTCTTGAATCTGAAAAACAAAAAGTCAAAATTCAGCAAATTCAAGAAAATGTATCCAAATGTACTTGACATTAAGTAACATACATTGCATTTCATCAATATAATACTTGTGTGTAAAGCTTTCTCACATATTTATCTTTCTAGTGCATAATTCATGGAGGTTGAGATATTATATGACCCTACAACCATTATTTTTCAACCTTTTCTGGTGCTATAATTCAGCCGATGGAGACTTGACTGTGATGGAGGGCACTGTGTGCCAATCAGGATGTATTAAGAATTCCCTCCGTATTACTCCAGTTCAATATTTGTCAGAACCATTTGAGCACATCTTAAAACAGCTGAGATCCATTCATTATTCAGAGGTAGCTTCGAGTCCAGGGGAAGTCAGTGGGGAGATGTCAGTTGAAATGGATGGATGTGAGAGAGCTGACCTGCCTGCTTTATTATTGAGTTTAAGGTGGCAGTTATAGGAAATATGAATAGACATTGGTACACTTTATGAAAAATTGTGTGAGATTACAGTAAATTCCTGGCTACTAGTTGCATAACTTTCACAGTATATTTTACAGTAGTATTTCTACAATTTATTACAATTAAAAGGCAACTGTATACTGTGGCTTCACAATGAACAGGACCAATAAATTACTATAATGTAGCAGTGCTGTGCTGTGGAATCACAACAATCATCAGTATTTTTGTATTTACAGTGTTTGTTCATTGTCACCATCGAGTTATGTATGCTGAATGTTGATATCTTGCGTGCCTGACAGACAACTCATGATAAAAATTTAATGAGCGATAACACCAACCATATTATATCCCTTCCTCAATGTTTATTTAAAATAATACTATTTTTTTACTTTTAAATGTATCACATGGTGCAGTTTATACATTATGGGCTGACATAGTCAGCCATGAAATTGACTATTTTCTCCATACTTTACATTAAAATAAATTGTGTTCTTTAACACAATTGCACCAACTGGGAGAAATGTAATTATAAGGGCTCATCCAAAGGAACACTAAACACCATAATGGTGACTTCAAATGAAACACCATTTTCCCATAATGCAGATGTTCAAATGTATTTTTTCACAGTAATTTGTTGCGTTTTCACAGAAAATTACCTAGATTGCATTGGTTTTACAGTAAAATATTGATAACAGTATTTTAATGTAAGAAATAACTGTTAAATCTTGTAAAATCCTGGCAATTTTTTACAGTGTAGAGATTTTTAGTAGACAGCATTGAAAGGGGCCAACTACTGATTGAAAAAGACACTTAGATAAGGCAAAGAGCTCACCACTGTATGAGCAATGAAGAAGTGAACATTTTTAGGTGGATGTACATTATAAGAGGAGGAATGAATCAATGGTGATATTGATCGGAGTAGAAAGAATTCTAAATACAACAGCATTGGAAGAGAATAAACCATATTAGAATTGAGAGCGATGAAGAGGCTATTCTCACTGCAGTAGGGAAAACACAGGCGCGGAAGACTAGGAAAATCAATTTTCACAATTATCTTTCCATTATTTAAGATGTTTTCTATTGGTTTGGTATATAAAAATGGTTACTGCACAGATTCTCTTCCAAGACTTCAGTAAACTCCCTTTGACACAGTGTGTGATTGACTGTGGATTCAATATTCTCTGTTTATGACATTGCAAAGATTATGGATTAACTTTGTGCTCCAATTTTTGAAACCAAGTTTTTGTACCACGTTTGCTATTACAAAACTCCACAAAGACCTGCCTCTTCCTCACTTCTAAATCAGCTTCATCCACCATTATATGCTGGAGTTTGGATAATGGAGTCTTTATACCACACCACTTTGTGCTATATCAAGCGTGAATGGAACACATTTTTGGTAGATGTGTCTATTTTAACACTTAAATTCATGGGAATTTCACCAAAAACTCTTCCATATCTGGGTCTTTAGAGACCCAGTACTTATATCAACCACAAATGGACCTACAAAATGTTGAGTGTCCAATTTGCATATTCATTATAATATGTACACTACCGGTCAAAAGTTTTGAAACACTTACTTATTCTTTATTATAATTTATATATTTTTTTCTTCACATTTTAGAATAATAGTGAAGTGTACAAAACAGGAAAACATAAGCGAATCATCTTAAGCAGACATTTGAACGAAAAGTGCCATACTACAAAGTTTTATTAGCATCAGAATAGCATTCAAAACAGATATAAGTGCAACAAATATATATATATGTATTTTTTTTCTTTCTTTTTTTTAGTGACTGTTTAAGTGCTCTTAGAAAATATGTGTTTTTAGACGTTTTTTGAAGACAGTGAGTGAGTCAGCTTCACGGATGGAGTTGGGAAGGTCATTCCACCAACGTGGTATGATGAAACTGAGAGTCCGGGAAAGTGTTTTGGTGCCTCTTTGTGTTGGTACAACAAGGCGGCGTTCCTTAGCCAACCGCAGGCTTCTGGCAGGAGTGTAGATCTGCATAAATGAATTTAGGTATGCTGGAGCAGACCCAGTGACTGTTTTGTATGCCAGCATCAGAGCCTTGAATTTAATGGGTGCATCAACCGGCAGCCAGTGGAGAGAGACAAAGAGTGGTGTAACATGTGCTCTCTTTGGTTCATTAAAGACCAGACGTGCTGCTGCATTCTGGATCATTTGCAGAGGTCTAATTGCACATGCAGGAAGACCTGCAATGAGAGCGTTACAGTAGTCCTGTCTAGTTATGACAAGTGACTGAACATGCAGTTGTGTGGCATGTTCAGAGAGGAAAGGTCTTATATTCCTGATATTGTAGATTGTAAATCTACATGATCTTGCAGTCTTTGAGATGTGGTCTGTGAAAATTTTGTGTCACGAACCCCGCTCCCTCGCTCCGCCCCCTCGAGCTTCCTCGCTCGTTTTGCTCCCTCGGGCTTCCACGCTCGTTTTGCTCGCTCGAGCTTGCACGCTCGTTTTTGCTCCTACGAGCTCACATGCTCGTACACTATCTCCCCCTCGGGCTCACATGCCCGCTCCCAATCGCCAGAACATTATATACACCTGCACTCGTCTCAATCACCACATCATTGTTTACACCTGCACTCGCCACTATAAATACCACAGCACATTCGTCTCACTCCTGTTGGTTATTGTGTTTAGTTTCCCGTATCTTTGCCCCCCGCTAGTCTCGTCTAGTTCTGAACTCCTCTAGTTTACCCCTTAGCTTGCCAGCTCTTGTGTTCCCCTAGCTCCCCTGTTTAGTGTTACTCGTTCTGCTGATTCTGATTACCCCGGCTTTGACCCTACGCTTTCCTCGACCTCTCTCCCTGATTTGCCCCTTTATTCTATTCTGATTCCCCGGCTCCGACATCACGCCCCCCTTTGACGACGCTTCACTGGATTTGCCCTTGTTTGTACTTTTGCCTGCAATAAAACGCAGTTTTGACTCACATTGTGACTGTCTCTTCTTGTGCGGGGGTTACATTTAGTTTGTTATCGATCCTTACCCCTAGATTTCTGACCGTTTTGGGAGGTGATACTGTAGTTGAACCCAGCTGCACGGTGATGTTGTGTTCAACAGCAGGGTTGGCTGGAAAGACAACTAGTTCGGTCTTGGCTGGGTTGAGTTGCAGGTGGTGTTCCTTCATCCAGGCCGAGATGTCTACAAAACTAATTTCAAACATTTAAGTATACACCTTCAGATCAAAAGATTTTTAAGATACGAGAAACATTTCAGTCAAGCGTTTCAAAAGTTTTGACTGATATTGTTTGTGTACACATGTGAAATACTGATAATTCACCATTGTTGTTAATTCATTGGAAATCTATGATATAGTATTTATTTGTATGAATAGAGTACTCATTCCTCTTGTAATAAACAAATAAATAGATATCCTGTGATAGTAAACTTGTATTGATATGAATTACTCATAAAAATATAATTAATTGAAGTGCAAAGAAAAGACACTCTTACATACCTAGTGTCTCTAATGACCCTATACATTTTTGGTGTTTTTTTTTTTGGGCAATTTTTATAAGAAAGAGAGATTGAGGAATACTAAAGAGATGTTGTCATAACTAAAAAAAATTTTTTTAGTACAAGGGGTGGAATGAGGTCCCGGGTCACTAAAGATTAGAGGTATGCCTTTTAGGGTTAATGAAATGTTCTCAGATTTATTCAGAAACTTTTCAATGGGTACCACATTCTTAACTTTTCAGATACTCCCACATCCCACATTAATGGAATTATTTCAAACTTGTATTACTTTTTCTTTTCTTTGGCACACAAAAGGAAAAACAGAATGTCAAAACTGCTCTTTTCCATACAATGCAAGTGCAAGCTTTTCTAAGCAAAATTATTAGAAAATAACATATATTTCAGTCTGTTCCTCATAGAAAGTTATTGTTTGGCTTAATAAGACTTGGAATATTGCACATGAGTCATATGGGCTACTTTTATGGTATTTTTGGTCTTTTTTTGGAGCTTGACTGCCCCTGATCCCCATTTACATTGTATGGAAAAGAGCAGCTTGGACATTCTGCCAAATATTCCTTTGGTATACCACAGAAGAATGAAAGTCATATGGGTTTGGAATTAAATGAGTGTAAGTAAAAAGTGACAGAATGTTCATTTGTGGGTGAACTTTCACTAGAAGAAGACTTTATAGCATGGAAAAGACAACTTTGAAGTACTCACCCCAAAAGTGAACTTTGGTTCCTTGTAAATTATGAACAGAGCATCAGCCTTTTGAAGCAGGTGGTGATTCAGCACGATTTGGTTCAGTAGCCATCATCATAAGGAATATATTATCACCCTCTCATGGGATGTTACAAGGAACAGTATTAACAAGACAGCGGGTCAGCCGGCCTGTAACCCTGTTCTTGAGGAACAGACATGTTGGACAATCTTTTATTTGCTCATTTGCATGCTGGTGAACAGACAGACTCTCATAGGCTAATAACAGGTTATGTGCTTGAGTCAGTGCTGGGCAGCTTTGAGATTGATGTAATTTGGGAAGCTTGTCTGTCTTGAGCTACACAGTATGGGCAAGGATTATGCTGATGACAATGGTGAGCCAATGAATCCTTAGAGCTGACGGCACCAGAAGAGGAAATGATGGCAGCACAGTTAGAGCAAGACAGGTGGAGGATAAACTGACAGAAAACAAATAGTGTGCAAAACACGATTGCATTGGAAAAGTGAGGGAGCTGTAACTCGTTCTTCATTCTTCAAAAAACGTCTGACAAGGCAAAAAGATGAACATGTTTTTAAAGGAAGTTGACAAAGCCGGTCAGTACAAGCTGACAAGCCTGAATTTCTCCCTAGAATATTTTGTAATATATTCTGCATATACACACCAAGAAAGGTTCCTTATCCTCACTGTGTGCTATAATGTTTTGACATATATTTTCAAATACTTCATGAAATTTTATGTTTTGAGCTTTATGCGTACTGTTCCTGAGTTCCCATCAGACTGGTGAATAGAACATTTATCTCAAATAGCTGTCCATTGCAAACTGTTGAATTTTACATGTATTATTATATTTTGTATAATCTGTGGAAATGCATCCTAATGACTAGCTATGCCATACAAATATGTTATACATCTTATATTTGTATTTCAATTACAATTTGCAATTAAATGATTAATTGTTTACTACTGTCAATACATTTGAATTTGCATTCACAATGAATTTGTAATTAAATTACATTTCATTAAATGGTAACACAATAAGGTTTCATTCGTTAACATAAGTTAATGCTTTAGGTATCATGAACAAACAATTAATAATATATTTTTTTTACAGCATTTATCAATCTTTGTTAATAAAAAATACAAGAGTTCACAGTCAGTCCATGTTAGTTCATAATGCATTAACTAATGTTAGCAAACAAAAGTTTTGAATTTAAAAATTGATTAGTATATACTGAAATTAACTTAAACTAAGATTAATAAATGCTGTTGTAGTGCATCGACGCAGAAGAAAACTAAGAGAAATTGAACAATTCCATGCAGAATGACTTAAATTCAGCATCTACACTGGCATTCCTCTGAGCTATAAAGAAATTCAGACTGGTGCCAGAAAGACTGAGTTTGTCACATCTGGCAAATCTTAACTGCGGGGGAAGCACAGTGAAACTCATCGGTTTTTGATGTTAATCAGATAAACCCCCAACGATCATCATCACTAATAATCATTTTAGGGACTGTTCTATGACCGCCATGGTAACCTCAATTGTTCTTCAATATAAAAAACTCTCTGCACTTAAAATTATAATACTAATCACGAGGCATGTTTCTGGATCACAAGCTCACATGAAGTTTAATTTATGATCATTTGACATTGACTTTGGATACTAAATTAAGTAATGCTGGTTCTCAAGTTATGGTCTGTAGTCTCCATAAAGTTAATTTTTCTGTTACAGATTATTTCCAATTCATCTTCTGTCCAAGTGTTGGTCACTTTGATGTTTGTCTCTGTGTCAGTTTAGTTGTTTGTTAGTTTAGCTGTATGTTGTAGATTAGTTAATGAAGTCTTGTTTGTATTCAAAGAGAATCTGAATGTGTATTTGATCAAATTATATCCATCCCTAAAAATCTGTCGATCCTAAAAAGCTACATTGCTCATAAACCATATTTAAAACTGTTTGTGATATTATTTTCAATTGCCATGCAAGTAGTATTACACAGGAATAAGCTTAAAGCCATAAGCTTACTGTAAAGGAATTCAATGGGAAGGAGGAGGCGAGAACAGGCTTGACAATATAAATAATAGTTTTAATGATAAACTTAAAAGACAAACACACACATGACAAACGTGTCTCCCGCTCCAGGCGGTCGGCAGCGAGCCCCTTCCCGCTCGCGTTCGGCGGTCTCAGACCCCGCCGCGTTTCAGCGGCTGGTAGGCGACTCCTGCGAGCGACCCTGGCAGCGGCCCTGACCACTCCAGGCGTCGTCCTCTTCCAGGCGGCTGGGCTGCTCGTCCCCCGGCAGATGGCCGCGGCTGCTCCGTTGGGGTGGACGGTAGTGGCGAGAACTCTACTACGGCGTGAACCGGCTTGACAATATAAATAATAGTTTTAATGATAAACTTAAAAGACAAACACACACATGACGGGCATGTCCGTAAACTATCTCTCTCTCCCGCACAATCCTCCGCAGTCGACCTTTATCCCTCTCGGATGCTTGATAAGCCTGATAAGGGACCGGATGTGTATGATCACGACCCGGCCCCGCACTCCGCCCTGCCACACTTACCATTATGCAAATTATAATGATAACATTATCACAAAGTCGCTAATTACCTACACTGTAAAATTATTTTTAGTTCATGTTAACAAATGTTGTTAACTAATGTTTATAAATGGAACCTTATTGTAAAGTGTTACCCATTAAATTAATCAGTAATCTGATTAAACATATAGCCTATTTAGGATGCATTTGAGTGAGGTGATTAACCCTAGCTATGCTAGGGTTGGCTTGGAGATGTCATAGGTGGGCATTTGTGATTGGGGGGGATTGGTCTTGACCAGGACTCCCTGGAAGAAGAGATTTTGTATCTCAATGGGACTTTCCTGGCTAAATAAAGGATGTAAAAAAGAAATAATTAGAAATACAGCCTTAAAGCAAATTAGAGTCCCCACTAATGCAAGGATGGAATGGAGAGAAATACATTAGATGTGGTAATGGGGAGATCAATAAAATATTAAGAACCTAAAGTCTGAACAGGGATGTGAACTACTTAAAGAAATAATGATATCATATTAAATTGTGATTATTTCTCTTAGAAATTGTATTATCCATTAAACTGCCCTAAAAAGGCAAATGCAAAATGTAGTTATGACTGAAATCAGGTCTTGAGTTTGGATCATGTGCTAAAATGCATTCACTACAAAATCCATATAAAAATAATTAAAAAAACTTCCACTATAATAATTAAAAATATATTTTTTTTATCCAGTTTCAGTATTATTTACTGAGTTTGGCCTTTGTAGGGCAGTAAAGGGTATTGATACAGTATTTTTACCAGTTAAACTAAACATGTTTAAAGTAATTTAGTTAAATATACAGGAATTTAGATAAAAAATAAAAAGACGGGAGGTGAAGAAAGCATCTCTCAGTGACACTGAACTTTCAACAGGGGACACAGAAGCACATTTACATGTCCTGCAAAACACTACTGTATTCAAGCCAAGATCAGTAATGGTATAATCAGCTAATATTGGCTGGGATTGTGTTTTACAATTCAGGGCTGCATTTCCCAAAAGCATCATAAGCCTAAGTTGATCGTAGAAACAATTGGCACCAGTGGTCTCTACGATCTTAGACTTTAACTTAAGCTTGCAGTGCTTTGGGGAAATGGAGCCCAGGTCCAGTATTTCGCTAACAACTGCAGTGTGATCTTTTGGGGCTGAGGTGCAGGAAGAGAGAGATATTTGATGAGCGGGAAGAGGGAGCCTGTGATGGTACATTAACAGAAGCCAAAGTCACTGCTAGAAGCACCACCAGGCTTCTTTATGGCACTAAAAACCTTTGTATAGCACACAAATATCTCTTATTACCGTTGTCGCTCACATAACCTTCTTTGGTACATAGCAGAGTGAAGCCCAGTGCCAGTTGCCTCTTAAATGTAGAAAGTGCTTTCAACCAGTAACAAAAACAGAAAAATACTACAAATTTCCTGTGTTATTTTGTGATTGGTTAGGGCGGTTTACAGCCCACTCTCAATGTTTGCAACACACAGCCAACTCCCAAATTGCTTTTTAACCAAAACAATTTAATATTTTATTTAATAATGTGTTTGCCAAAAGTTTGATTGGGTGGGCAAGACTCATGTTTGGGTGGGCTTAGCCCACCCCTGCCCATGCCTACATCCGGCCCTGAGCGCTTCAGTTTACCAGTGTTCAGGTGTTTCAGCTGCCGCAGCTTAAGCAGTGATATCCCCAAATACTATGACTAGATCATTTGACTCAACAATATGAAGGAAGACTTTCCTTCTTTCAAAAACATTGTTTTCGTGTGCATTGATAATATCTTGCAGTGTCATTTATTTCTATGTTATCATTAACAAAATCAAAAAAACACTTTGTCAATGAACAATTTAGTCAGTAATTTGTTTGACGAGATTAACACTGCCAACAACAAAATTTAATCAAATGAATTCCATGCACGTCCTAGCCTGGCTACCAACTCTGTATAATCCAGCTTTTTTTGCTTGCGTTGACAGATAATGAAGCCTGCAATGGGGTCATGCATTCTGTATTCTATGGGGAATATGCATATGAATGGTTTGCATTGACCACTTTTCATTCCCAGCCTGGAACTGGAGCTTCTTAATTCAGGGTCACCCATTGAAACAGATGATTTTACCAAGCAACATCAAACAACATTAGCCATAGTCGAGACTCTTAATGTAAACATGATAAGTTGGGTGTCAAGAAATATGGTCTATGCCATTGATCGTGGAACAAGTACAGAGATTTTGCTGGGTCTTGTCATTTTCAGCATTTCATCAACTATTCAGGCTCTGCAGCAGGCGTTTGGGACACACAGGGCTGTTTAGCATTGCGCTGTGATTCTGAGATCCCAGTATCTCTTGCCGGGATGCTTTTTCCTGAGCTATGATTAAAATGCCCTGCTATTCCTCTGCACATTTTGCAGCTTTTGGTGCAGACTGAAGTCTGTTTTAGGTCAGAGTTTGGTTTGAAGTACCCGCAAGCCATATCTGAATCTTCTTGAAATGGTGGTCTGGGGTTCGATTTATGTGGTGATGTTTAATTTGTATCTTTGCATGCTCCCTGTCACACTTAGATTTGCATTTTTCATAACTGCTTGTCTCTGAATATATTGTGTTTGAAAAGGAAACTTACATTTGACACATTATTTGCAATGTATCCACAGCAAGCTAACACCATTCTGTTCATCCATGTAAAATGTTTGTGATAATCCAAAAAGACAAAAACTTTAATCTTGTGCGAAACCACATCCACATGCGTTGACATTGTATTTTGGCTTTGCTATACACAACGCATAATTCAAATTAATTTAAACACACTGAATACTGTTCACAAATCACATGACACAATAACATGGCATTCATTTCTATAAAGCGCTTCTACAGGCACAGAGCCAACAAAAGTGCCTCTGGTAAGAAAACTCTTAAAAAAATTTAATTGAAACTTATTTAGATGTAAAGTGTAGCATCTCTTGTTTAGTTTGATATGGCCTTATAAAAAATGCTATAATTCTTCCAGCGTCAGCACTAATAAACATAATGTCCACATACGTGGATTTTGGGACATTATTCCCTCAAAAGTTTTAAAAACAAATAACTTTCAACATTAACAAATCTGTGGGTCATTTCGCTTCATTTTAACATACATCTCTTTTTATAAATTTTTATTTTATTTTGTTATCACTGTACAATACGGTTCTATTAATTAATATTAGTAAATGCATTCCAATATTCACTGTGCATTATCACATTGAGAATCCATGGGTTGATCCAAAAGCTGAAACATTTTGCTTTCTGAGGCTTTATATGGAGTTTGGAGGTACAAGGTGCATTTCAAACTGTTGTGAGATCAGAGCAGACAGACATATTTGAGGTTAAGTAGTTCACTAAATAGGGAGCAAGGTAACGTTCTATTGCTCTCAATGCAGCTAAGTGCATTCACTCCTAAAATCTGACCAAAAGTTCAGTTTAAGGATGCAGAGGACCACCCAACATATTTGGCAGACATGGAACAATTATAATCAGGATATAGATTCAGGATGTATAATGTATAATTTTATTTAAACATTGTTGGCAGTGATTGGATGATGCTGGCTATTACTTTGAATCAGAATTACTTATGCTAATTTCTGTCTGTAACACTGATTTGAAACTATAGCTTGGTTTTATTTAAACAACTTTCACAACAGTACCCACTGTCCACATATATGGACATACAAATTTAGTAAAACTATTTGCTTGTTTATTAGGTGCTATTAGTTTTCAATGAAAAATAGAAATGGAAAATGCACACATGCATACGTTTCTGCATGTTCATGTCCAGTGGCATGCATGAGCCCTCATGATAATAAACCTCTCTGCTTTTTTTTTTGCTTTCCTTTTTGCAACATGGGCAGTGTTTTTTCTGTGTATTAGCAGTGTAAGAGTAAAACCAATTGGGAAAAAAGCAGTCCTAAAAACTGGAACATGTGATCATCCTCCATAGCGCATTCACTCCGATGTTTACTTTTCACACCGCCGCTACAGACGGATCTGTTCCGGGCATTCTCCTGATTTTACCACACTACAGTGGAATTTGAAACTGTAATCGCGCCAGCTGGCTTTGATTGGCATGGAACGTTACAGTTTGCGATGAGAACTGTTCGGCATGATGGTGGAAAAGGAGCTATATACAGTAAATGTATCTTTAAAGGTACACAGTAGATCCTTAGGGTACAATTATTTACCCAAAACTAGAGGTTCAAAAAAGTTCCCTTTGATGGTACCACCCTAGTGACTGCCTTTGTACCTAAACCTATTTCTCTGAGAGTGTAGCTACAGTGTTAAACAGATCCCTCTAGAACTTACAGTGATGTGTCAATGACACAAATTAACTGTGATTCGGATCTAGGGTTGCCAACTTTTCACCATGTGAATATGAGAATCTTGGGGTTCCCCTCGAGCGTTTCGACGCTTATGTATGGGAACATAGGTGTCTTCATTACGGCCAAGATACGGGATGTCCTGGCTAATATGGGACAGTTTGTAATCCTATTCCCACCCAAAAGTTCAATGTGAAAAGAGACCTACTGGGGGTAGGAGAAATGGGGTGGAATCGAAATCGAATTCGTATCAAACAATTAGACAAAGTGCAAGTTTTGTCTTTCCAGGCAAAGTTTCAAAGACTGTCCATAGTAAAATCATTACCTAAATCATAACAGCCTGACATGTGTTAGGTGGTCTCAATTTGGGATGTTGTCTACTGGAAATAGCTGTGATGCCTGCACACCTTTTAGTTAAACGTTCACGTTGTAAGTGTAAATTTGTCCAATCAGTGTCCACCGCTGTGTTTGAACAGAGGATCAATACCGAGGATCGTTTGTCTTAGAGATGATTAGCATAACGATGAGTTGGCTATGACCTAAGAAGTGTCATCAATCACATCTCCTCTATCTCTTTAAAGCATGCTTGGAGCTGACCTTGGGTTTGGCTCTGAACCAGAATCTTTAAGATGTTATTTTAATGTGTTTAAACAGAAACGATAAGAATGGCTCTTTAATGCAAATTTCAAACAGTGTGATTAATGATCAAGGTTTCCGTCAACAGGATGTGCTTTCTTAATCAAAAGGTCATCTCATGCTTGTTAACGAAATAGTTCTGCAGCTGCTGGCAAAATTTTTGTCTACCAAAGCCCAACAGGGTGGCATTTACTTTGAGTCATGTAGAGATCAGAAAAGCTACAGTTCTCAGTAATCCAAAGATCTGTAATGGAAAATCTGTTATGTTATATTACTGATAGACTTCAGGTGTATTATTTACATTTGTCACAGGTCTTTTGCTGTATTCTTTTGCAAATGAGGCTCTTGTGAAATTTCCCAGGCCCCAAATGAGAAACGTTCCTTGCATCCATCTATTTTAAGGGAAATTCAGCCAAAAATGATATTTCTCTCATCATGTACCCACACTCATGCCATCTTAAATTCGTATGACTTTCTTTCTTTTGCAGAAATAAATATTTTTGTCCATACAATGTAAGTCAATGGGATCTAACATTTTCAAGCTCCAAAAAGGACATAAAGGCAGCATTAGACTTGAGTGGTTTAATCCATGTCTTCAGAACCAATGTGCTTGACACGCATGTTCTCATGAGAACTGACACATTTGTGATACAAACTGAAGTTCTTGTGAGAACATGCAGACTTGTGAATGAGCTTCTGTCATTAACATGCATAGGAGAGCTGGGTGGAATTTAAGCTTTATGGTGAAAACAGAGCAATCATATCGCTTCAGAAGACATAGATTAAACCATTCAAGTCGCATGGATTCATTTTATGCTGCCTTTATGTCCTTTTTGTAGCCTACATGTTTGGATCCCATTGACTTCATCTTTGTTTGTGTTCCACAGAAGGAAAAAAAGTCAGACGAATATGAGATAAGGGTAGGCAAATGATGAAGGACTTATTCTTTTTGGGTGAACTATTCCTTTAAAGACTCAAAAACTCAAAAAAAGAAATCAAATTTGGAGTTTTGTGGCTTTTAGTCCATTTCTATTAGTTTTGAAGCCATCTTTATGCTAATGTAAACCTAAAAGTTTACTAAATCAACATTCATCATATACCATATATGCATTTAAAGGGATCATGTCATTTTTTTTATTATTATTATTTTCTTTAAGGTTCATTTATAATGTTAGTGAAGTATTTTGCACAAATAACAGTCATAATGTAGTATTACATTACCATTTTCCAGCATGTCTTTGGCATTTTGTCTGAAATACTCTGTTTCTGTGTTATGTCCCCTTTAAGACTGTTATGATTGGCTAACATCTTTGCACAGCAAATATGAATCCGGTGTATGGAATCATGGAATGTTCGCTGTGTAGGGAGTCCCCCTTGATCGTTTTGTTGCCTAAATACAGGACAATGTACATCCCGATGTGTTCATTTTCAGCTAAAATACAGGATGTCCTAGCTAATACCAGACAACTTGCAGCCTTACTAGCATATACTTACTTCACCATTGTATTTGTCATTCAGAAACCTTGTTTAAATACATTTAAGACACTCACTCCTAATGTTGGAATCATTCGAAGGCAATGCGGAGATGCAGTTTTTCCACAACCAGGAACACAGCAATATTTGGGGATTTTACTCAATATACTCTTACTCAGTCTGAAGTTCTGAAACTTACATTATGACCTCTTATATTTCAAAATATCAAGGAAAGTTTGATTCCTCATGACATGACCCCTTAAAAATTACAGTCTTTCTCTTCCAGGAAACGAGCAAAGTTTGATCACTTATCTTGCAATAAACAGATTTTTGTCCAATGAAGTCCTCTATTGAATGAGAATGTGTGCAAGTTGCAAATCATGGTTAATGGCTATGACCTAACTAAAGCCTATTGTCTATTTTAAAGAAAGGAACAAAACCCTCTAAATGTCCTTCCCAAACTTTTACGGTCAAACTTGTAAAGATTTTGTAATGGCTCTTTAAGACCTTTGCTGTATAGCCAGGAGCAACATCTAGTTTGAGAGTATTTGGAAGAAATGGCAGAAGTTTAGTTCAAAGGTTTATGGGAGGATGTTTAATGGAGGGTTTGAGATGAAGACTAAAGGCATGAGATCATTTATGAAAGGACACACAAATTACAAATATATTAAATCCTTACAGTTTATCGGCAATGTGTTCTTTGAAGCCCAGCTGTATCGCGGTTTAGTCGATGAAAGACAGCGCTGTCGTTTCTAAACTCACAAAGCAACTCCAACAAAGTTTACAGAGAGCTAAAAAAAGTTGTGATCTCGCTGAGAAACTCTGTGGCTCTGCTCTTGTAGTGTATCTGAATGCTTGTTTCTATTTATATGTAGACAACCACTTTTCATGGCTTGTCTGAGACAGTGTATCAAACTGACAATTTCATAGGCACCGCATCGTGAATATAAATAAAGTTTCTTCTCTCAGGGGCAAGATGATGAGAAACTTTAGAATGCTAATTTGCATGGAAGCATCCCAAATTTATGATGAGGTGATGTTATATTCCTTTCATGCAGTTCAAAAATGTCCCTAAACAAGATAAGCTCACAAATTGCCTGCATCTCAGTTGTTTTATTATGTAGAATATGTTTTATTTACAGACGGTTCTGAAAGATTTTCAGCCCACTGGATTATTATAGTCACATTAAATTATGAGAGCGGATTCATAGATAACAGCACCAGCTTGTTATCCATCATTGGTCCATTTGCAGGTTTCTGTGTAAAGATAAATGATTCACCTCAAAAACAGTAAGATCATGTCTTCTTAATCAGTTGAATTAGTCTTCATCTACTTACTCATCCTCATGTCATCCCAAAACTGTATGACTTTCTCTATTCCATGAAACACAAAAGTAGCAGAATGTCCAAGCTGCTCTTTTCCATACGTCCAAAAAAAAAACAAAATATGAAAGTACCTCTTAAAATAGTACAAATATATAATTTAATACAAGTCTTCAGAAGGCTTTTGATAGCTTTATATGAGAAACAGAAAGAAAATAATGAGTTTTTGGCTGAAAATCGTACCCATAGCTCAGAATCTCAAGTTTACGCATATTTAAACAGGTTAGAAATTCTGCTAAGGACATCTCTGTGTGTTCCACGGATGAAAGGAAACCAAATGGGTTTGGAATGGCATGAGGGATGAGTAAATGTTTTTGGGTGAAGTACCAACTCTCTTTAATAGCTTGACAAGTGCCTGTGCTAAAATGTCAGTCAAACTTTCAGTTTTTTGCTGCTTTATTTTTTTTTTACATTGAGCTCTGTCATTCTGCAGCAATTGTGCTTTAAGTCCCATGTCTGAGAGTATTTGGTGGCTGCAGAACAGAGGGAAAGTCTTAAACAATAATGTGCCTGAGGAGCCAGTAGTGAGACAGTGCCATGAGCGAGAATTTGTGATCTAATTTAGAGGCAGTGAGGCGTTGAGTCTCCTCTCTGAGGACTTTTGGCTCCCTGCACTATACCATTGCTCTTTGTTTTAGGCTGACCGGCCCCTCAAAACTTTTCCTGAGCGACTAGCCCAGGGCATTGGAGCTCTTCTGAAGAATGAACCTGGTAGTGACAGGCTGTTGACATCTTTCATAGAAAACCAGTGAAGATGTTTGGCGTTTTAGTGGGCATTTATTATTATGAATATGGTTATTTATCATAATAGTGTGAGCAAGAATAGCCAGGATACCAGAGTAAATAAGAGACTGGAGTAAGAGAGACAGAAACACATGAAAAGAGCCCAAGGATGGTTTGCCGGGCTGAGATTTCAGAGACTGAAATGTCAGATATGAGTCAGAACCGCAAACCATAAAGAGATCGGGGCACTCTCTCTCTCACACACGCATGACAACACGCATGCACACACACACGTTGGTGCAGCTATCATTATGAGGACTCTCCGTAGACATAACGATTTTTATACTGTATAAACTATAGATTATATCCCCTAATTGTTATTGCATTTTTACATAAAAAAAAAAAACATTGTTTAGTATGTTTTTTTTTTTTAAGCAATTTGCATTATGGGGACACTAGAAATGTCCATGTAAACCACCCAAACCCCCCCCCATGAGAATACACAAACTTGTTCTATATCATTGTGGGGACTCGCCATAGACTTCCATGCAATTTATGGATTTTATAAAGATCTAACGATCATTTCTATCCCCTACCCCTAAACCTAACCCTCAAAGAAAACTTTTTGCATTTTTACATGTTCAAAAAAACATAGTGTGGTATTTATAATAATACATTTCCCTCATGGGGACCACTGGCTGGGCCCCACAAGGTAGGTGATCTCAGGTTGTCTACTATCCTTGTGGGGATATTTGGTCACCACAATGTTGTATAAACATGAATAGAACAGAGAAAGACTATACTTGGAAGGACCTGCATTTTCTAGCCCACACAGAGCCCATTTGAGTTCAATTATTTTTTCATTGATGGGAAAAAATGACTTTTTTAATCAAAGTACTTTCAACAAGTTGTGTTTTTCAGTGTGCAATGCCTTTGCCCAGAGCACAAAGCATTGTTGAGCATGAAGTTTAGCTTTGTTTCTATCTAAAAGCTAAGTTTTTGTTTTAGCAAAAATTGCGTAATGAATTAATGAATTCTCATCAGTGCTTATCTTTTAAACTTTACCTCTACAGAGCATGTGATCCCAAGCATTCAAGTAACTCCTCTGAACTTTAAGCTTGCTGTGGAGCAGATGTACATCAGGACTGGGCCTTGGTTGTTTTTGTGGGATAATGAAAAAGTAGACAAAATCATGAAACACAAGCAGAATTAGTTTATGCAAATCCTTTATAAAAAACATTCTTAAAGGGATAGTTCACTCACAAATGAGAATTCTGTCACCATTTACTCACCTTGTTATTATGTTTTTCTAAACCCATATAACTTTTTTCTGTATACACAAATAAGATGACAAAAAAGTCATTTTGAGTGAGTAAATGATGACAAAATGTATTATTACATTAAAATCAAGCTGAAAATTTTAGGTAAGAATTTTTTTCTCCTTGAATTTCATGAATGAAGCTTATTTTGCTTTTCATTTTCATGATTTCTTTTTTGCTGGTTTGTGCAACAGCCCCTAAACTCACTGCATTAGTTCAGTTGTACTCAAAAAGACAAATAGCGTCATCTAGAGATGCTGTGGTGGTATTACAGCTTTACAGTGTGTTTGTGCAGAGCTGTTTGCCTGCCTGTGATAATTCCTCTTTCCTCAAGAGCAACATTTCTTGTTCGTTTTTCTTTTGTGTAGTTTCATTTGAAAAGTAATTTGTCGTCAGTATAACAGGATTTAACTCTAAAATGGGATTGTATTTGGGTTAGGATATTTAGATCTCCACAAGAAATTTCTTTCTTTTTTTTTTTTACATTTACATTTATGCATTTGGCAGACGCTTTTATCCAAAGCAACTTACAGAGCACTTATTACAGGGACAACCCCAACGGAGCAACCTGGAGTTAAGTGCCTTGCTCAAGGACACAATGGTGGTGGCTGTGGGGTTCGAACCAGTGTATACCATAATGAAGCTATCATATTTTGATGAAAGATTATGAAAACAAATTATTTTCTTCTTTTTAATAATATGCACTGATGATTTGTGCACAATAAGACAGGAACATGTATTAAAAAATGGTCGATTTTGATTATATGTTGTCTTTATATGCAACAAATATATTGAAAACCCCTCTAAGAACTTTTTTATGTCATTTTTATTTTATATATATATATATATATATATATATATATATATATATATTTTTATATAAAATAAAATATATATAAAAAGTGCCGTATGGAGTGGTGGTGGCGTAGTGGGCTAAAGCGCGTAACTGTTAATCAGAAGGTCGCTGGTTCAATCCCTACAGCCACCACCATTGTGTCCTTGAGCAAGGCACTTGACTCCAGGTTTCTCCAGGGGGATTGTCCCTGTAATAAGGGCTCTGTACGTCGCTTTGGATAAAAGCGTCTGCCAAATGCATAAATGTAATGTAAATATATATATATATATATATATATATATATATATATATATATATATATATATATATATATATACTTTTAGAATCTGGTGATCAGTTGCCATTAAACTGCACTGCTCTCCAATTTCTCAATTTAAGATATCCTTCTACAGCTGATATCTATAGATCAGGGCCCAGTGGCAAGAAAACTCTTAAAGGGAACATTCAGCTAAACATTTTAATTGTCTTATCATTTACTTACCCTCATGCCATCCCAGATGTGTATGAGTTTCTTTCTTCTCCTGAACACAAATAAGATTTTTAGAAGAATATCTCAGCTCTGTAGGTCCTCACAATGCAATTAAAAAAATGTGGACCTCCAAAAAGCACACAAATGCATCATAAAGGTAATCCATACTCCAGTGGTTAAATCCATATATTCAGAAGTGATATGAGAGGTGTGAGTGAGAAACAGATCAATATTTAAGTCTGTTTTACTATAAATTCTCCTGCCTGCCCAGTAGGTGGCGATATGCACAAAGAATGCGAATCACCAAAAACAAAAGAAGAATATGAAAGTAAAAGTGGAGATTGATAGTGAAAAAGGAGAATTATATCACTTCTGAAGTTATAGATTGAACCAGTGGAGTATGCTGCCTTTAAGTGGTTTTTGTGCTTCAAAATGTTGGTACCCATTCACTTGCATTGTATGAACCTAAAGAGCTAAAATATTAATTTGTGTTCAGCAGAAGAAAGAAAGTCACACACATCTGGGATGGCATTAGGGTGAGTAAATGATGAGAGAATTTTCATTTTTGGATGAACTTATAGCCTTCCAATTTGAACTAAGGCTTTTCATAACTTGTGGAGTTTCTTGCCACCGACTGCAGTTATTGTGAATTCAAATCTGACACATAAAATGATGAGTGATTGTTGTTCCACAGATCATAACTCAGAGGTACAGCCGGTTCTCCTGGGTGGCAGAGCTGATCCAGATCTTCATCACCATCAGTATAACCGTCAGCTTCCTTGTGATGGGCACTGCCATGAAGCACACAAGTGTGTTTGTGATTTTATTATTCTTTGTCATGCATGTGTCAAAAACAACACATCACAACATTTAAACTTTCAAAATGTGATGTATTTGAGTGAAGCAGATCTCCATTGGGATTTGACTGGATTGTGAAAAGTGATTGAAATTACTTGCTCCATTCTGGTATATAACAGAGGCAGAAGATCAAACATTTTATCAAACCGACAGAGCAAGTTTTGATACTGCCACACATTTTACTCTTTGCATGCCACCTATGAATGGCTTACTTATAGTAGTCTCTCTGCATATAAAGAATTACACATCTCACTTACATTGGCATATTAATATGCAGCATAAAAATAATCTCCTAAAAGGTAATATAAATAAGTAAAAACATTTTATGTTTACTAATTCCTTAAATCCAGATTTACATTAAGCTGCTCAGTCCTACATGAGCCCCAGGCTCCTATTGAAGGTTATCCAGTCCTGACTCAAACTGCTCTTGGCTCTTTTAAACTGCCTGCTGCATCTGTCAGAGTGGCTGAAGCCTGTATCTGGGCCCAGTCCAGCAAAGCTCTCAGCAGAGGGTGTCAGTGTGAATTATGTACAACCCATGGCTCAACAGAGTATGAATTCAAATAGTCTTTGTAACACATCGTAGTGAGTTGCATGTGACATATTCCATCTGTTAATTTTGAGTGAGTACAGTCTCACAACTGGCTAATAGTAGCTGGTGTGCAGCAGTATTGTTTTGCAGAAAGAGACTTTATGAAGTAACTGTAATGCTGCAGAGTATGTTCATTGAAAAGACGAATTATTCTTAACGTGAGATGTCAGTGAGAGAAAGAGTTGCCACATGTTAATTATAACCAGGAATGTCTTCTTCAAATAAAAAAATATCCCACATTCTCAATTTAAAATGCTGCACAAAGAATGTTCCATGTTTAATAGCTCAAGTTAAGCTCAAACGACAGCATTTGTGGCATAATGCTGATTATCACAAACAATTATTTTGGTCATTCCTTTACGTTATAAAAAAGGTCAAATCTGGGTTACAGTGAGGCACTTACAAATGGAGTGAATGGGCCCAATCCATAAACGTTCAAATAGTCAGTGTTTCAAAAGCACAGCCACAAGAATTAGACATTGTTTTAGTGTAAACATGATTCTATTGTGATAAAATTGCATACCAAGCTTTTCTGTGCAGTTATATCCAATTGTACAACTTTGTTGTCATGACGATGAATGGCGTAAACATTAAAACCCTAATAATACACCAGTTTTAGAGAAGAATAATTTGTGCTTTTATCAAAAAAATCAAAAGCTTCACGTTTCTGACTTTATAGATTGGCCCATTCAACTGCAATCATAAATGCCTCACTGTAACCTTATTTTTTGCTATTTTTGAAGTAAAGGAGGGACGAGTCTAAATAATTTTTTGTGGTTATCAACAGTACGCCACAGGGCATAGATTCTGAGGGGTCAACATTAGATGAATTATCCAGACTAGCGAGTACTGTTGCTAGGTAGGCATCGGTATACAGAGATTATATTTTCCGGTAAATCTGCATTATTTTTCACAGAAATTATGTGCTACTGTTGACGCAAAGAAATGTGGGTTGATAGAGCCAACGAAGGATACACCTCCTGCATCCTCCGAATTCCTGTGAAGGAATGTTTCATTCGAAGGCTACAATCGTAGTGTCCCTACTTGCTTTTTCTGAAATGAGACAGCCTCTGGGATGTATGCAGCCGACAAATGCGACGTCTGGAGCACAGAGTTTCCGAAACAAGACACAGCTCCTCAGAGTTATGTTCTGGAAGCGAGCTGCGCAACTCTAAAGCGACACTACACTTGCTTAAAACTCATTAAAAGGAGCTGTCGGTTAATTATGATTTGACGCATTAACTCGCACCCCGATTAGATTTGTTTATTTGATGTGTCATTGTGATAAGACTTGCCGGTCCCTTTACAAAAATCGAGAGTTCTAGCAAATTTGCAGCAAATTCGCCACTTGTTATTTTCACATGCAAATTAGCTTTGCCTCAAACTCTTTATTGTCGTCAAAGGTTTACTGCAGGCTCATCACTACCGGTGAAGAGCTGCAAACATCTGATAAACATCTGAGCCGAATCACAAGTTCATTTGTATGTGAAAATAATCAGTGGATAATTTGCAGCAAGTTTGCATCAAGTTTGTCAGAACTCTAGATTTTTTTTGTAAGGGTGGTATGGACGCCGCCATCTTTGATATTTACATAAGTCCAGTCACTGCGGTTACAGCTGTTGGAATTTTGGGTTGTCAATCCCAAACATCGACTGTGTGAACGTGGCCTTAATGACGTGCTAAAAAGCTAGCACAACGAATAAAACAGAATGCAGCTGTCTCAAGATGCATTTTCTTTTTATTAAATTGTATTTCTTTACATTTAGACTTTACACAGTGTCTAAAAAATGTGGTTCGAAGATCGGTAAGCACAGATGGATTTCAGCAGAAATTTCGACCTACTGTCACCAAATTCACAGGGAACACGTCTTGTTCAACGCAATAAAGCGTTTACGTGATAAAAGTTCTCTGCCATGTAAATAAGATTTTTTTACCTAACTAGCCGTGACCACAACAAACAGAGGACAGGATATTTTGTCGATCACTTTGTTACAATGTAGCCCCGCCCACTGTAAAATCTCATTGGTCCAAAATCCAACTCCTCATTACTGCACATTAAACATCAAATATTATCTGACTGGCTGCGATTTTGTCATGTTGCACAACAGTTTCATGTTCTGTGCGGACAGACAAATTGCTTGTTGCTGGAAACATGTCGCATCACATCTGGTTAAGGCACAGTGTTACACATTCTTATGTTAAATGCTCTGTCAGAGCTTTCTCTAGTGTGGAAGTGTCCTAATGTTACCCTCTGGAGGGAAACGTAACTAAGTGTTGCATTACTTTCTTTTTGTTGCATGTAGCCATCAGAATACTCAGAATTTCATGTTCCAACATCATCTTTCGTTTCAGTCGATGGCCTCGTCAGCACACACTGGGCGGAGAATGCAGAATGGATGGCAAAAATCAGCATGAGGGTATTGCCCTATAGGGCACAGTGGAGGACATTAAGCCAAAGCTTGCAGCATTGCAGACGGTAAACTCTGGATTCAGCTCTGGCAGATCATTTTACAGACCATATCTTTAAGCTTTTACCGCCATCACTGCTCACACAGCCAGCATATTCCTTTACTCTGCTAATAGAAAAGTCTTTTGGAGCATTAAAGCACTAGCTTTGATTAATCACAATGATTCCCCGATTTTCCAGGTTCAGTAATCCCTCTGCTTTCCCCTTTACCAGGTTCTTTGGTGGTTTTATGTCCTTTCTGGCTTTTGGTCTTATGTTTGTTGTTTCGGCTTGTGATCCAAAGGTCGGTGCATTTTGAAACTGATATACGTTGACATTTATCATCATGTGTGATGATCCATGTTAAGTTGGTTTGAACCATCTCTTTAGCCTTTTGGTTTTAAAATGTGATATATTGCAGTAAGAGCAAGGACGCACAAAGATTAACCTAACCTAACAAATAAAAAAATTGGTAAGCAGCTTGGGTAGTAATATTGTATTAATATAAAATAGTAATATAAATATATATATATATATATATATATATATATATATATATATATATATATATAACATAGTAATATATTTGAAACATTCTAGTCTTTATTTTGGCAAAAATCTGAAGATCTTTGGTTTCTATGTGTAGTTCACAATAGTTTTGAAATATGCTTCTCATTCTAAATATGGTGGAAAGCTGTAAATCTCTGTCCACAAAACCCAGATGTCGTCAAATTATATTAGATTTGTATAGTTAATTATAGTGGGCAAAATTGTGGAATTACATGAATTTGTGTGATGTGCATGTATAGTGCGACTGGTTAAACACTATATCACGAAGCACTGCTTGTGCTTGGATTATGTGCTTGGAAAGAGCGCTGCTCATTCCCTTTGACTATTTTAACACACGCAGACTTCATCATTTAATAAAATCACATCCATATCCAGTTTAATATTCGCATTGTCACTTCGCAATTTCAATGTTATTTTGATTAATTGTGCAGCCCTACAAGTAGCCACTAGTTATTAGGGTGAAAACAATGATTCCCTATATTCAACTATTCTTAGTAGTTTTGTATTAACATGATTTAAGGTAACTTTTCCTTTCATCATTCATTGTACAGGGATTTATTGTAATGCTTGACAAAGTGGTTTCCTTCTCCTTAAACACTGAAGTGGGCTTGTTCATCTTTCTCATGCTCAGGACCTCCAGATCGGAACGCTTCAAGTGAGTGAATTTGAGCATTTGTACATAAATGGCACACAAAAGTACACACTACAGTAAAGACGGTTGTCACTCCCCTTCTGAGTGCTTAATTCCTTTTTATACACAATTCGGTAATTTACAGGAGTGACAACTGCATTGTACAACTAAAATCACTCACAAAATGCAGGTAGTGATAACCAATTTGTTTTATTGTGTGTAAAGTACCAAACTGAACAACTAGTTAACACATTGATGCAACTGACAACTTGCCCTGATTTGCATCTCTGTTTTAACACAAACACAGATTTCTTTGAACATTTAAGCTCTGTAGGTTCATACAATGAAAGTGAATTGTGGCCAGAACATTAAAGGTCCAAAAAAAAAAAAAACACATAAAAGCTGCATAAAAGTAATCCATATGACTCCAGTGGTTAAATCCATATCTTCAGAAGCTATATTATAGGTGTGGGTGAGAAGCAGATAAATATTTTTCACTATAAATTCTCCTCCCTGCCCTGTAGTCAAATGCACGAAGAATTTGAATAGCCAAAAACAAAAGCATGTGCAAGTGGGGACTGATAGTAAAAAAGGACTTAAATATTGATCTGTTTCTCACCCACACTTAGATCGCTTGTTATGAAGATATGGATTGAACCCATGGAGTTGAATGGATTACTTTTATTCAACATTTACATGCTTTTTTCTTTTTTTTGGATCTTCAAAGTTCTGGACAACATTTATTTTCATTGTAAGGACCTACAGAGCTGCAATATACAGTAGGTGTAGGTGGTGACAAATTAGTCAGAAGTCATTTAATTCAACTGATTCATTACAAAAACAGTCGTTCACCTCCAAAACAATGAAAGCAAACAAGAAAGTTTAACACTTAAAATATTAGTTCAAATACACTGATTCACTTACATATGAAATGGTTCCAAACCAAAGTATGAGAGCAGTGCAGAGAGCAAATCATGTTTGATGCATTGCTTTTCTTGCATTTTGTTTTCTTGAAAATATTTGCTTACGGAGAAGAAATGCATCAACTCATCAAAAGTTTTTAACTGAAACTTAAGTTATTTAATATTATTTGCTTTTTGAAATGTTGTATAAAATTAAGCAGCAAAATTGTGTAATATAGTAACTATTCCTTTCAGAGAATAGATCAATCTTTTTCTAGCTTTAAGCATGAACCTTGTCAAATGTGGTTAGATTTATGCTTAAAACGAGAGAAAAAATAGACAATGAGATAAGAAAAATACTTTCCTTTGGTGAATCCATTCTAAAGTGACTACTTTTACTACTGTAAAGTGTATTCTGCACACACAGAGAATGATAATTTAAAGTATTCATTCCTGAATTCTAAGGCAGTTGCCAATTTCCTTCCTGTTTCCAGACATCTGACAGTGCCTTTAGCAGCGAGTGAGAGACTATTCAGGCTCCACTGGCTGCTGCCCATCTACTTCCTGTTTGCCGTGGCTTATGACATTTTCCAGAGTTTTCTGGAGATCACAGAGAACATGTCTCACATCCTTCATGCCAATTCTTCTCTCCTGTGAGAAACACAAAAGACCTTTCTGACTGGATATCAGTTGCTGCTGAGATCCCTCAGGAACGGACAGTTATCACCACACACTGTGCCAATGACCCAACCCAAACACAGATGATGTCTCCACAACTCCAGAGGATAGCACGTCTATATCAGGCACTGATCATAGGATAAGCCCAAGGCAATCCTGACCTGAAACTTAATTTAAAAAAAAAAAGTACTGCACCAGTTGTGGAATTTGAGCGGAGCACACTATTGTTTCTTTTCGCTGTTGACACTCCACACATGATTTGTAGATGTTCTTCAAGCAAAATGGCCCCTCTTTCATGCATGCCAAGAATGTTTCATATAACCTCTTTCATTTAAATCTAGTAAATCACATATGCCCTCAAGAGTTAGAGAAACATTCCGATCATTATTTTGATTGAATCAACAATACAGTGATTAAATCTGATGCCGCACCATCAAACCATAGGAATGGTTCCAGAAGTGCTGCTACTTTTAAATAAGAGACATCTTGAAAAATCATGTGCTATTATTGTAGTCCAGTATATCATGTGCTTTAATAAGCAGGCTGGACAGCTTTGACAAGGAATACATTACATGTTCTTTATAGTAGAAATATTTAAATCACTCAACTACAGATTATTTATTCACCTGCAAATCATTTAAAATTGTATTTATTGACATTATAATAAAATAAAAGATTAAAGCTATCTTGTACTCGTAAACTAGTAAATGATTTAGTACATGTTATTTTTTCAGATTCCTTTTGTAAGTCAACATTTAATCAAAATTGACACAAATTATTTTTTATATATACACTTTCCTGGTCTTATTGTGCACGTTTCACACATACACATTATTCCAAAGAAAAACTTGTATTTTCTACATTCATTTCGCATTCATTTAATGCCAGTTTACGTTAACGTAATAGAGGTTCTATCGGGAAGACACGCAGGCTTGAGTGAAGTTTGAGATGCCATTTATTTGATAGATGTAAAACGGGAGGTGATGTCTCTCTCTTTGGCGTAGGCCCCGTCCGGCAGTCCGAGGGAGTTGTTCCCGGAACGGTCATGTCCTGCCGGAGATAGGAGGCAGGGGTGAGGAGCCTACCCCCCTGCGGGACAGGGCTCAACTGGTAGTGGTGGGGAGGTGGAGGTTGCAGTGTTAGCACACTGAAACAGCAATGTGATAGATTGTGAGCGGACTTATAAAGCATTGGCTTACGTGCGATTGGCTAGGAGTTACCCAGCTAATGATGTAATGATGTGCATCTGCTGGTCTTCCTGCTAGAACTACGCTCCACTTCCATTTACAGCAAACATAGAAAATACAGTCAGACTTGAAAAAGAAGCATTACCATTGGGCTCTCGAGGGTAAACTGGACCTTCAGAGCCCAGTCCAAAAGCCTCCTAAAAAGTGGGTGAGGGTGGCGTTTCAGGAGTGCAGTAGTCCTCCACAATCAACTGCACACTTGCCTCCAGGTCTGGATTCTTTCTAGTACAGGACACACACTTTTCACAATCCAAATCAATTGTGTACAATCAAGTCCCATCCTACTTTAGTTTTTTCCTTAAATATAAAGTTTCACTCGGAAATGTCACCTTATGGAATAAAATGGGTTGTGTTTGCTGCTTTATGGTGCATTTAATGACTCTGAAGATTATTTGAAGCCTCATAATTATTGAGCCCTATATAATCAAACAAATCAAGACAGTAAAAACAACAATAATATCAAAATATACTTTATTTTGAACTCCAGATCTGATTAAAATGACAACAGATCAATGCAATGCAAGGGGGGAATTTTGCAACCAAAAACGTTAGACTGGGGAAACAAAGAGCAAGTGCGGGGACATCCGAGAACACATCGGACTCAGAGTGAGCAAAACTTAGGTCTTAGCTTTACACCCTCCAACCGATATAGAATAAATTGTTTGGGTTTCTTTTTTTTTTTCTTTTTTCCTTATTTAGTTCCTTTTTTTTTTCTTCTTTTGTTTTTTTAGCTACAAAGAAATAAGAATTACAAAAGTTTGAAAAGAGTACAAAAAGTCCAGGGGACACAAACGAAGTAAGAATAATGATTAGAAATGACACCGTGCGGAAAGAGTGATAATTGCGGGCAGGCAGACACAGGGCCGAATACAGAGAAGAGGACAGAGGAGGACTGAAATACCTTCTGTATTCAGACTGCAATAAATAGTGTTCAGATGTATTTATTTATTTTTTGAATCGACTTAAAAGAAGTCAGTTGTATACAGATCTCAAAATACTACACCTGGTATAAAACGCAAGGTTAAATGTCACATGATGTCCTAAAAATAACTTGAGTAAAGAAATTTAGAGAGAGCGAACAAGCCTCATTTGTGCACTTTTGGAGCATGTGACTAATTCTGTTTCCTCATTGTTTGAGTCATCAAAAAGCTTAATTGATGTCTTCACACTGAGAAAACCAAAAGCACAGTAATATGGACAAAGGACTACTCAGAAAGAGGACCATTTTAAATGTCAAGGAGGTTTTGAAAGGTGTCCTTTCTAGTACTGCTGTCCTGATGCATGTGAGGTAAATGAACATTAGCACATCTCATTACATGGTAGAACGATCATATGACCAGATGTTACATCACATGGTGTGCCAAAAATCCAGAAATGACATTTTTTTAATTAGTTTTGAGATTGATGAAAACTTCACAGCGCGGGAAAGCATTCTTGTCATCGGCTTTTTGAGTAATGTAACTTAGATGTTTGTTGAATGTCCCGCACAACACAGACTCACTTAAAGCATCAGACTTTCCAATGAAGTTCTCAAGATCATACGAAAAACCTTCCTGGTTAACGGAGAAGCGAGTTTTGTTTTTTGACACAGGTGATAACAAAAGGCAAACTAGTTACAAAAGCAGAAACAAAACCACTTCTAATAACCTGTAAGTAAAAATTCCAAATATTAAAAAAGTATAATTCTTGATTTGCACACAAATATAACCGATACAACAAAAGAGAAACCCACCGCTGTAGTCAAACAGGATAAAGAATGCAAATGTGTGAAAAGCCAATCAGCTGATGGTTCATTTAGAAATAATGCAAACCTACATCTACATGCATGTCATGCATGTTCCTGGGTCACAGTTAGGCCACATGTCTTGATCTGAGAACTAGATTTTAGAACTGTTTAGCATTTACATTTAATTTGAACTAATAAGGGAAACATCTAACAACTAGATACAGTAGTATGAGAGAACGGATGAATTTGATTGTGTGCGCTTGTCTTCATTTTCTGGTTTATTCCGTACAATGTACCTCTCTTTTGGGGTACAACAGGGTGGGGGTGGTGGAAACTCAAATGACTGCAGTAAGATAACAGTACCACCATAGCATCAAAAACTAAAACTGAAGAACAAGAAAAAGATACGTGATTTTTTTTTTCATGTCCCCACACTGTTTGAAATCACACAATGCTCAAAGTCTCAAAAGACTGTAAATAAGTGTACTTGTGTAAAATGAAGCAAAACAAAGAGTGCTGGAATCATGCAGATATGACTTCAAATAAAAGAGCTAAAGTGTGAGATAGAGAGGGGTTGGGGGAGAAAACAAAGAAAAAGTTGATATGTCTACACATTGAAACGGAACTACGAACAAAGATTAAAATCCTTTCGTTCATTTATTTTGATGAGATTGGTTTTGAAGAACAAATAGTAAAATATCTTCCAAATTTGGTAAATATACCAGTCCTTCTGTCTTTCTTCTTCCTCTGTTTTATTGTTTTTTTTATTCACCTGTGTCACTTACAAAAGTCATTTTGAATGTCTCTGGTTGGAATCATATCCTCTCTGCTCGGTGTGGTGCATCACGGTGCTTGTTTTTGTATGTCTGTAGTTGCTGGCCATGGTTCACTAGGGACTGTAGCAGTTTGAGGGTCAGGGACAGTCATTTTGGCTATGTACACATTCATAGTCGGTCCATGGCTTCCAGCAAGCAGTGCTATTTCCGCAGATCTAATACACAAACCTACAAAAAAAGAATACGATTCTTAACACTTCAGCAATCAAGACAATGAGCACTGAAACATATAAATATATTTATGTCCACTCAAGTGATATAAATCTGCAAACTTACAGAGCCGTCCGATGCACTTGCTCCTACTTTGTCTCCTGCTGCATTCCAGCAAACTTCAAAAATGCCCCCTGTTCCCCTGTAGCTATGGACTAAAGCACCAGTCTGTGGAAATGACACCAACATAAAGGGTTTATTGGGGGCTTTAGACAAGAAATATCAAGAAGAGAGCAAGTGAATAATGTAAACACAGGTGGTCAAAGGAGATGCACATGCGTCAATGAGGTTGTCTTGCTGAACCACTTGTGAAGGAATAGTTCACCCATAAATTAAAATTCTCTTATTGTTTACACACTCTCATGCCATCCCAGATGTGCATTACTTACTTTCTTCCGCTGAACACAAATTAGATTTTTAGAAGAATGTGTCAGCTCTGTTTATATGCAAGTGAATTTTTAAAATATCTTTGATGCTCCAAAAGCACATAAAGGCAGCATAAAAGTAATCCATAAGTTTAATCCATGTCTTCTGAACTGATATAATAAGTGTAGGTGAGAAACAGATCAATATTCAAATAATTATTTTTACTATCAATCTCCACTTTCACTTCCAAATACTTATTTTTTTGCAGATTCGCACTTCGTGCATATCGTCACTAATGGGGAGGGAGGAGAATTTACAGTAAAAAAAGACTTAAATATTGATCTGTTACTCACTCACACCTTTCATATCGCTTCTGAAGACATGGATTTATCTACTGGAGCCTTATGGATTATTTTTATGCTGCCTTTATGTGCTTTTTGGTGCTTCAAAGTTCTAGTACTAGAACTTGCATTGTATGGCTAACAGAGCTGACATTTTCTTCTAAAAATCTTCATCATTCACATCTGGGATGGCATGAGGGTGAGTAAATGATGAGAGAACTTTCATTTTTGCACGAACTCTCTCTTTAAAGGTGGAGTAAGCGATTCATGAGAAAGACTTCAGTGCTCCTTCAGAAGCCCCCCCACCCCCCGAAGGCAACGCATGTGCAGACACACTAACAACTGGGCTAGCTGACCAAAAGACAAATAACCACAACTGCCCCGTTGCTGGTTGGCTGGAATAGTGTTGTGTGGATCAGTCCGATCCACTTTGTTTATTTTCCCATTTACAGAGCCAGGGCTGTGTACAAACACCAGATTTTATTTCAGCGCACACATAGAACGGACAGCTAGCGTACCGTGAAGAGATATTCAAGTTTACTGGATTAAAATGTCTTACTCCACCTTTAATACGATGTGCAAACAAACACTGCTGCGCTATTGGTCCAAAAAATGAAGAATTTTCAAAGATGGATACTGTGCTTTTTTACTGTGGCTTTGTATAAACAGCCAACCAAATATAGCATTTCTTCTATGACAAGGCAGACCAGTCTTACTTGTGTGTTCCAGATATGGACACACTTGTCGAAAGAACCGCTGGCTAGATGGCGTCCGTCAGGGCTGAAGGCCACGCTGTACACGGGCTCCTGGTGTTTGGTTAGTGTGTGGATGCAGATGCCTCGATCTACGTCCCATAGCCGAACAGTGGAATCAAAGGAAGCACTAGAGGTGTAGAAGTACAAGATCAGATTTTGTAGCTTGTGGATTTATTTAAAAGTATGCACATTTATTAAATTTAAGAATACAATTAGTGAAGACTGAAATGGCTTTATCTTGTATTTGAAAAAATGCCATGCATATTATATTACTTAAATTATCCACTGAGAAAGCTGTAGGTAGATTTCAGAACTGACACAAGGGGGAGTGCTAACACTTCTGTTAATATGGCAAGTGGACATCAGCTAAAGAACTCAAAATGACCAAATATTGGTTTATTGTTCACCCTGGATGATATATCAGTCTATTACAGTCACAATAGTGAACAGTCAATAGTAGCTGTCTTTCAACATTCACATAAGCAATGAGACATTCATAAAACAATGCTTTATGTAAGCAACTAAAGCACTTGTTGATTATGACATGGTGGGGTATTGCGTAGTGTTCATGGATGGTACTCTACCTAGCCAGCATTAGATTGGCATTGGGGTTGTTGGTTCCTGGACCTGTGGGGCTCCATTTGATAGTGTAAATTTCTTTGCTGTGAGCTTGCAAATCATGAACACAAGTGTCCTGTTTCATACTCCAGATCTAGTACATTTGAAGAAATAATAGTTTAGACCACCACAACAATATTTTGCATTTCCTAAAATGTGTGTCATGGGCTTACACTGCTCTTGGTTCTGCAAAACGAAAGATTTGTACTTGTATACCATGTAGCCAGCATGGATGCAACCCACTAACAGATAACACATGTCTTTTACCTTCAGAGTCATATCATCAGAACACGATGCCAGCAGGTTGCCAGTCGGATCCCATTTGATTGCATTAACTTCATTCTGAAAACAAAAAACACAATAAGGTTAGAAGTTCATCTCTTTGGCAGACTTGAGTTGTAGGAAACAGCAGGAAGGTGGGATGAGCAGACAGTTCTTACTGTGTGTCCTTGGAATGTCTTAATGGGTCGGTCCTGTCCCAGTTTGCACACATGGATGCACATGTCAGTGCTACAGGAAGCAAATGTGTTGTTGCTCTGCCAGTCCACGTCCAGAGCAGGTGCTGTAGTCAAAAAGAAAACATGATTTACTCAAGTGTCTTATGCAGTGCATAATTTCATAATAGTGAATTGGTCACAATATCAGTGTAATGTCTAAAGTATGAAGTGGAATGTGTGTTAACCTGAATGAAACGGGAACTGCTGTTTGGCTTCTCCTGTGTGTGCATCCCAAATGATTGTTGTCTGTAAAATAGAACAGTGACAGAAAAGTACAATTAAAGGTGAAGTGTGCCATTTCTACATTTACATTTATGCATTTGGCAGACGCTTTTATCCAAAGCGACTTACAGTGCACTTATTACAGGGACAACCCCAACGGAGCAACCTGGAGTTAAGTGCCTTGCTCAAGGACACAATGGTGGTGGCTGTGGGGATCGAACCAGCGACCTTCTGATTACCATATTACCAGTTATGTGCTTTAGACCACTACACCACCACCACTCCATTTCTGCATCACAAATTGGGTTGTTTGCCCAGGGTGTTCTAGGTGGTTGCCAGGGCATTGCTAGGTGGTTGCTATGATGTTCTGGGTGGTTGCTTACTGGTCCAAATATCTTGATGATATTCTAGCCCCTAGATAAGTGTGGGATCTCTTTTCAATGCAAGTCTATGTGATTTTTCATCTGTTTATTCGTCCACCAGGCAAATATCTTAATCTTGAAAAATAACACACCTCTCCTCATAAGCCACACGATTTGAGGGCATCATTCATATCCGTAGCACAAAAGATTGCCCTACCCCAAACTCACACCACTGGTTGGGCCAGAACTTGACAGAGCAAGGCTTTGATATTGACACATAGTTAGTGTTTACACACTTCCGGAAATTAACTACAAATGTACAAGTCATCATTGCACATTAAAGTGGGACAGGAGAGTATTTAAACAGAAAAAATTACTTCACCTTTAACTGGGATTAATAACAATACAAACTTGAATAGCTTAGCTTTAGTTCCTCACCTTATCAACACCAGCACTGAGGATAAAATTTCCTTTTTTGTTCCATTTTAATGCAAATATTGGACCTTTATGTTGACCCAGAGTACTGGCCAGATTACCTGTAAAAAAAAAAAAAAAAAAAACACTTATCAGATTGTTGAAATGACAAAGTGAGAAAAGCATGTTACAGAAGGTAAACAACTTGTTTACTTACCATCTTTAGTCCATATTCTTGCAAAGCCATCATAAGAGCCTGTGGCTAACAGTGTGCCTTCACTCTAAAACACATTAATTAAACAAGAAAAAAAGGAAATTTCAGTCTTGCATAATCCATAGAGATGGATTATGTAGAACAGGATAAGTGTTGCCGGAGCAGAACTCACATTCCAGTCTAATGATGTGACGTCTTTGTTGCTGGGCACGTCTTGGCCGCCTTCCCGTATGCAGTGCCTCAGAACGAGCTGTGTGGAGCTACTACTGCTGTTCTCACTAAGATTCCAGATACGTGCTGTTGAGTCCCCAGACCTGCAGAAAGTCAAACAGAGAGAATTAAATAAAACTATTTGACACCATCTATTATTTTCCTTTTGTGTCGTCATCACTCAGCATGAAAAAGGAAGAGCAAAAGAGAAGAGCCAGAGGGGTGAGTGGCCAGTATTCAACTGACCCAGAGGCGAGCAGGTCACTGACGGGGTTCCAGGCGCAGATGAAGACCTCGGACTCGTGACCTCTCAGCACCATGGCTTTATTTTGAGGGATCTCCACATCTACATCCACCTCCATCATGTCTGCATGGTTATCTGAACAAACAGAGGGCCATGAGGACATAACCAAGCAGACAGCACATGATATCCATTATTGAGAGGCTGGATGCTATGGCTTTTTGATTTAAAGCCATTTTCAGTTCAGCTGCTGCCTCAATATCATGATGAAAATTAAGGGCACTTAATCTTAAATCCAAACCTAGAGTATGAACTTTCAAATACACAAAATAGCATGCAATGGCAGTTTCAGTCACTAGCCTTGATATGCAAAAAAAAAAACTAAACATTTAAAAAGGAATTTTCTGGGTTCAGTACAAGTTAAGCTAAATCGACAGCATTTGTTGTATAATATTGATTACCACAAAAATAATTTTGACATTTTTGGCCCCACTTTTCTTTAAAAAAAAAGAAAAAGCAGAAACCTGGGATACAGTGAGAAGTGAATAGGGGCCAATTTTTGAATGTTAAATGACTCTATAAATTACTAAGTATAGTCAAAATATTAACTAAATGCATGTTAACATGTTTTTAGTGTGATAAAATTGCTATAGCCAATTTTACATCATCGTTACCACGTAATGTCAACAAACCCTTTTTGTCAAAAGTAACTTTAAAGGTCAAATAACACACAATTTGAACAGAAGAATTAATGTAAGTGTTTGTATAAAATTAGAAGCTTCACATTTCTGCCTTTAAACACTCCAAAAATTGGCCCCATTCACTTTTGTAAGTGCTTCACTGTAACCTCCATTGTTTCCTTTTATAAAGAAAAGGAGGGATGAGCTGAAATTATTTTTGTGGTAATCAACATTATGCAACAAATGCTGTCAATTGATCTTACCTTGCACTGAACCAGGAATATTCCTTTAATCTAGAGTGCAAACTTGAGCCTAAACTTAATCCTGAGTCAAAAAATATAAAATAAACACTCAAACACACACATAGACATGCATTTGATTTAAAGCCTCAATATCATATTGAAAAATCAAAGAACTTCATTCCGAGTCTAAACATACTGTTGCGTGAAATACACATTTAAATGTCACATTATTAGGTGACGATGACAAATGTTATCAACAACAACAAAAACGTTGCAAACCCTTCTAGACTCGTTAGGTACGACATTAAAATAAAAGTTACGTATTCTAGACTCACTAGGTAAGGCGTGAGCACCGTTCTCTTCTCCGTTTGCTGTGTTCTCTCCGTTTTTGGCGTTACCCTGCATGTTGGCGCTGGTTGAAGAGGGTGCTGCGGCGGCCTGCTGCTGGGCCAGTTTGTCTCGGTATGCCTGTTGCCGCGTCTGTACGACATCGGGCATCACCGCATCGATCAATGATAGAGACTCAATTGGCCGCCCATCGAACAGCGTACCGTCCTGTAGACAGGAATCAATGTATTAGCCATGCACTTCTCATCTAATGTTAACAATGTCTATAAATCATAAATTATATAATTTAGGCCAGTGTTTTTCAACTAACTATGCTTCAGAACCAGTGTTAGGTGTATTCCAATAACAAAGTAATTAGTTACTGTAATAAAATTACTTAAGTAGTGCAATGCATTACATTTTAAATGCTTGTAATCAGATTACATTTATTCACTTTCAATTAATTTAATTACTTTGAAATACATTGTAGCATTATGCTTATTTCTAACATAATATTTAGGTACAATACATGTATTATGGCCATGTAACGTGTCATTGTGAAGGAGAAATGTGAGATGCTGAATGTATGACAATGAACAAGGAAGAAATATATACATTATATTGAATTTGAAAGGAAAAGTGTTTTATAAAGTAACTTTAAAGTTATTAGTAATGTGAATACTTTTTAATGAAGTAATTATTAAATTAATCGGATTACAATTTTAGAAAACAATTAGTAATTTGTATTGGATTACTATTTAAGTAACTTACCAAACACTGTTCAGAACCCAGATTTTTCATTGAGCATCAAGGTATTTTACAAAAGTAAACAAAAATGTCCCTAAAGGCAAATATTGAAATGCATATGCCAAATAATATGCATAATTTTTAACATGTCTCATTTAGATGGTTTCATGCTCTCAGTAGCCAGTTCACATTGTGGTTGGCACAAGCCATGTTTTTCCTAGTTGCAAGTGAATCCATACTTAATGCAGTCTAGGTCGTCTTTTCATTTACCTTGCATTGGTTTTTTTCTGGGTTGTGAAGGATGAGGTTCATGGTCATGTTGTCATGTCATGCAAAATGCCCATCTTGCCATCTGCCTATTATGGCAAGCTTCTACCAAGTGACAAAGTTGATAAGCCTATTTTTTTTTACTATTCTACCTATGAACATTTATATGGTAACTAGCATTTTGTTAGTTGTATCTATCATTGTTTTTCCACTGTCACCCTCAACCTTATAATAACAGACCTGACATTTATTTTTAGGTCATGACTCACTAGTAGTGATTTAGAGCACTAATTTCTGATGCTTTCTGCAAGATTTTTGTTAGGATTAAAAGCAATTGCAGTATCTGCACTTCTTGTTTCATAAAGGACAGTTATAGACCAATAATAATGACTGTAAATAATAATGTTGTTAATTATCAAAGCTTTTTCGATGCACTGGATCAATACAGGTTGCTTGCAATCAGTCTCATTCTCTCACCTCATTGATGCTGACTTCAGCCTCCACGTACTGCAGGCCTTTCTGGATAATAGAGATCAGTGCAGCAGGGGGCACTAGGGCGCCATTGATGTTGGACTGGCTGATGTGGCTCTCAATGCCGAATGTGAAGGCTGAGTGGGAAAACCCTGCCAGAGGGAAAGATAAACATCTTAGTGTGATGCTTGCTGGGATAAACTTTCTCTCTAGTTTGCGGCTACAGAGAGGGTTTCATGTGTGCTCCCATAAACAACACCCTGAGTGTGAATGCTCATAATGCGGAGTACAGTTACAGCCCAAAAACCACAGATTAAGACTGTAGAAGAAATGGACAGGACTGTGGTATGTTATATAATTGTGTAGTTGTGACTGTTTTCATATACAAGATTTAAAGGGATAGTTCGGCCAAAAATGAGAATTCTGTCATCATTACTTCATCTCATGATGCTCCGAACCTGTATGACTTTCTTTCTTCAAAGTGTGATGTTAAGCAGAATGTTCAGGACTGACAGCCTCAGTCCCCATTCACTTTCTCCTTACAATGAAAGTGAATTGTTACAGCGGCTGTAAGTCCCTAGAATTCTGCCTAATCTTTCCTTTAATGCACCCCTGATGAAAGTCATATAAATTTGGAACACCATGAGAGTGAGAAAATTATGACAGAATTCTCATTTTTGGTTGAACAATTCCTTTAAGGAGCTGTTTTGAGGCCTTTTTTGGTGAGAAGCACCTACCTGACTCCTGCAGGTATCTATACACCAGGAAGTTGACCTCATCACTGCTAATACTCATCTTCACACTTGCTTACACCATGAGGTCAGCAAACAGGACACAAGCCTAAGAAAATAATGATATCAGAAAGTTGTCTCACAGTATGATTCTATAAAATGAGAATAGAAGAGCTGATAATGCAAGGCTTTCTGGCATCAACTCAAGGGACTTTGGAGAGTCATCTGGTGTACAAAAGGCCTCTTTCACAGTGCAGGAACCTGAGTGTGTTCTGCTGCCAGAGGTTACCAAGGGCTTCACTGCCCTACATGGCTGAATAACAAGTTGTAGTACCCAACGTGGCCATCACCCTGTGGTGGCAATGTTGCATCAAAACTCCAGAGCAGGCGAATGCATCTGCCACTGAAAATGTTTACACGAGGGATACTACAAAATACTTCTGTGTACTATGTCTGACACTCAAGATTTATTAAGACTCTGGCTTTGAGGATCTGCCAAAACATCAGTTTACTCTTACAGATGTGTTTATTTATTAGCACAAAAATGTATTTAAAACTGACCTGGATTTGACACTTCTTGAGATATTGCAAGGATAGATTGTTTACAAAAGGTGCTATCCCTTTCTAACATAATATAGTGATCCAAAGAACACAATGTATTTAGTCCAATGACTTCTGAATATATTTGCTTGCTTACATTCTAGGTTTGCTTTTTCGAATAACATTTCACGGATGCTATTCCTCCAGAAAACATCAGAGCATCAGAGAGCAGAAATATATTTTCAGTTCCACGTCGAAACACTGCTTAACCACTATCTGGCTAATTCTGAAAAGTGACCCATTTCCTAGCAGCCTTAAACAGCTTTGGTGTCAACCATTCCAGATCACATCCTCATTCATGTAGTGAAGTGAGCTGGAAAATTTTCCCCCATTGCAAAAAAGAAAAAAGAATGCTCGCCGCTTGCTATCACAGGATGTGGTTTGTTTGCAAGAGGGACGGTTTTCAAGTCCTCCTTGGATTCTTGATCAGACCGCCAGAGATATTCACTTCTGTTTCATGGTCGTTTTTGAGCTTCATGAGGTTTTGGTCTATTTCTAGAATGAGCTGTTATAGTGATGTAACACCTATCTATCTCCTTACCTCACTACTTAAAGTTCTGCGCTACTAGTGGCACCAAACGGAATTACAAAAATAGAGTATGTTTGCCAACACCTCTTAGACTCATCATGCCTTTTTGCACTCTCAGATTCCCAATGAACAAATAGGCCATGCTAATTAAAAGTTGATAAACATTTAACGTCATAATGAACAAGACCACTACAACATATACACACCAGACAGAACACGTGGTAGAGGAATTCAGCCGTTCAATATCATCGCCAGATTGAACGGCAGCTGGGTGTGCGGGGGATCCAGCACATGAGGTAGGATGGTTCTTTTGGTAACTATTAAGCACAATGACAGTTCCATTTCTGACTATTATGGTGCCCTAGGTGAGATTGCTGTTGTTTACGGGGGTGAGGCGGTGGTGTATTAGCGACTTGCATGGCGATCTCGTTATTGGTGCTCCCAATTGCCAGAGCGATCTCATCATTGGTGGTGTGTGTGTTTGTGTCCTCCACCTTGTAAATGCAATGCCAACGTTCACTTTACATTTACTCTGTTTTCTGTCCTTTAGCAAGTCTTCAAATTTTGGATTTAACACCTGTAAGCCAAGCTAAATTTATTTTCCTGTGTGCATGTGTGCCATGGTTGTTCATATTCCCAATACCAAACAGCTAGTTCTAGCAGTCACTTCCAAAACTTATGCTATAGGTAGAGCAAGAAAGGGATGTGTGGAGCTGATCGTGCAGCTAAACGTCAATGATTTGATAGTCCCTCATTGTTTATAATTTTGCTGAAATTAAACCCAGGAATGGCTTACTTATAGTTGTCACTGAAAAATCAACTGGGATAATAGAACATATTTTGACATTAAAAAAGTTGCATACTTCACCTTTAAAAGGTGCACTTAGTAATTTCTTTGATTTTTTATTTTTTTTTCGAAATCAGCCTTTAAATGGACCCTTTTCACAGACTGTGACAACGTATGCCCACCTTATTTAGCAGTGTGAATCTATAAAACTTTATACATTTTTAATTTAGTGTAAATTTATAACATTTTACCTTGTGTTTTATTTGCCTAGCGTTAGTTAAAAATAGTTACCACTGCTGCGATGAAGTTTCTAATATATCTAAGGGCGTCACTGGGACTGAACGATTAACCAAAATAAAATCGAATTCGCAATACGACCCAGTGCGATTTTCAACCCGCAAGGGCTGTGATTTATTTAAATAAATAGTCTCAAGTCAACACGCTGCCCGCTATGCTGCACCTATGTGCATGGCTGTTTTGTCTGTAGTGTGTAATGCTTTTTTAAATGCAAGTAAATGGGATCACTGTATTCTACCTGTGGTTTCAGTGTGGTTCTGTGCTCATATATCTGGTGCCCTGAGTGACAGATGTGCTCCGAGTTTGGTTTGGTGTGCTAACGTGTGCTGAGCGCATTATTTAAAGCACCCCAGGTTTACTTCAATTGCACATTTATGGTATTTCACATATGTCTGTTGGGCCGCTACAATGTACTATACACATTTAAAATAACTCCATGAGAGTAGGCTTTTGTTGAAAGCAAGGTATATGAAAACATTTCACTGCATTAAAAGGATGTTGTCAACTCAACTTCAAACAACAGAAACTTCTGCCCCTTCAGTTTATTATTCTGAAATGACAGAATAATAATATTCAACAATATAATATTCAAGTTGACTGGGTTTCAAAAAATTTCTGATGAAAAGTGAAGTGACCCTTTCACAAATTGTAGTGGATTAATATTTTTAAGTAACTTTCCAACACTGTTCAGAACACAGATGTTACATTCTGACCCAGACATGTTTCATAATTATTATGTTTTAAAAGCAGATGCAAAGTTTTCCCCCCCTCTGTTTCACTGTTATTTATTTAGTTTGGTTCATTTTAGAGAACTCAAGTTTGAACACCCTTTCTAGAACACTATTTGCAGTCTGCAGTAAAACCTGGGCAAACAATGGTTTAAATTTGTTTTGTTTTATGTTTATCATATCACAGTTCAAATCGCAATGGCAATTTCTTTTCTTTTCTTTTATAAATCACAAAAAGTCAAAATCGTTCAGCCCTTGGAGTCACATTAAATGTGGCACCTTTCTCTCTTCTTACTGCTGTAATCCACTGTTGTCTATTTTTTATTTTTATTTTTTTTGGAAAGTCATGGAAATGTAATAGTGGTGTAGATAATATATATATAAAAAAGATATTTGCTGAGGTCGCCAATTCACAGCTACAGAAGTTTACCATGCTATAGTTAACTTCCTACTAATCTATTCATCCATCCATTCATTATGGAGTGGTGGTGCCGTAGTGGTCTAAGCACATAACTGGTAATCTGGTAATCAGAAGGATGCTGGTTCGAGCCCCACAGCCACCATCATTGTGTCCTTGAGCAAGGCACTTAACTCCAGGTTGCTCCGGGGGGATTGTCCCTGTAATAACTGCACTGTAAGTCGCTTTGGATAAAAGCGTCTGCCAAATGCATAAATGTAAATGTAAATTCATTCATCCATTCATTCATCCATTAGGGCTGCAACTAATGATTATTTTGATAATCGACTAATCTAATGATTATTTCGGGCAATTTCAACGATTAATCATTAGCTCTTAACTGACAATTCCCAAACTTAAATGGTTGTATTAAACATGCTTGCTAACAACAAAGAGGACAAAATCATCTTTTAAAAAAACCTCTAAATGACATACACTGAATTAAAGGTGAGAAAATGTATTCAGGAAAAAAAAACCTTGTTTTTGTCTTGTTTTTTTATTTAAAATAGTATAAAAATCCTTAAAACAAGATACATTTAATTGAGACGCAACATATATGATATTTAGACTTGCTTTAAGAGAATTTTTCTTAAATATACAGTATGTGTATTTTGTATATAAGTCTATTTTTTCACTTGGTTATACTTCTGCGAGTGCAGTAAAGACAAAATATACTTATATTCAATATCTATTCTCTACAAAAAGCAAGTCAAATATCTATATACTGCTTCTCAGGTGAATGCAATTTTTTTTAAATATGCATAAATATTTTTTATATTATATTCAACATTCTCAGATTCTTTCCTTCTGCAGTACAACGTATATTGTTGCAGTGTATAATGGGGCGAAGACTACACTCTCACGTTTCTGTTCACTTCAATCCATCTTTAACTCACAAAAAACAAACTCTCTTATTATTAATAAAGCTGTGTATTGCCAATTTTCTACACAAAAAGAAATGCACAGTGACACATATATTATGATTCAATAAGTCACAAGCCATGACGTTATGCATTAAGCGGCAGCGCTCACTCGAGGAACAAGCATCCCCACGACAGATTGTGCCTCAGCCGGGTACAGTTTCAATCTCTCCCCCTTGAATTGGGACACCTCACGCACCTAATAGAAAAGGAGCAGACCACACAGAGAAATGCCAGTTTCTGAGTTTGTAGTTATTTACATTACATGCTACCTTATTATTTGAATATTTATAAAGCTAAGATGTGCCGGAGTGTTTCCTTTAAAGATGCTTGACACGCCAGTTTTGTGTAAGCGGAGCGGCAGCTCGGGCTCCGCTTATTCCACAACGCGAGTGCTTTTGTATTTACTTATTTGGTATTTTTGTATAATTCCCTCATACTTTGCCATCTACATCATCTGAAGCTGTTTGGAAAGTTTAGAGTGCATCTGGACTGTGATCTGTGTAATTCTTCCTCTCCTCAGTCAGGCATGAACAGCAGTGCTCCTCTCGCGCACCATCATTCGAGTTTACTGTGATCTAATGTTAAGTTAAATTATTTCAAACGACTATTCGCCAATGAAAATTATTGTTGAAATTTTTTTTTATTGCAGACGTTGTCTATAATGTCAACTAACTGTTTCAGCCCTGCCAACCATTCATACATTCATTCATTCCTCCATCATCATCTTACCATCCTTCCATTTGGCTGTTTGTTTTAGAATATTTTTTTTTAAACTTTCAGGCCAGGTTTTGTCAAGTCAACAAAGTTTGTTGTACAAATCTATGATATTGCACTCATATAAGATGAGGACCTCAACATTCAAAACTTGCATTAATGTAATTCTTGTCTACATTTGTCATCAGTTAACACAAAAGGCTAGGGATGCCAATATACTTTAAGCAAATTGAATGAATGAGTGTGACGTAATTTTGAACAAAATTGGTCCATTAAAGAAAAGTGTTTTTGAGTCAAATAAATTAGCTTTATCTCGAGCAAGTGTGCATGTTTTAAAAAAAAATTCCAGTTCCTTTAATTTCTTTAGGTATAAAACTTTTTAATGAGGAAAAATCAATTAGCTGCCTAAATTTCTCAAACATGGGAGTCTTCTGTCTTGCGTTGCATTCATAAAATATGCAAATAGGAACATCATCAAAAGGCACAGTGTCAAGGCCAATCAAATAACAAAGACATTGCAGCATCCAATCAAATCAGGAAGAACGGTGCCACCGAATCGATGCATTTTATCTCACAGCATAGCCAAATTAAATCCCTGCAACAGTGCAGAGTGCTCATCTATATTATTGAGCAGCCAAATCAATACCTAGGAGGACTGCTACCATCCAATAAATCACCCGTGCTCTACAGGACCACCTAGCCTAAAACAGAGCAGGGAAATCCAGACATTTACTGTCGGCAACATAAGTTCAAGTAAAGAAATCATGGGTGGGGAAATTCCCTTCTAGATCTGACACAGAAAGACCTTTAAACGAAACGTGTTCATGGCAAACATGGACCACCGAAAGATATATGGCCATCTGTGGCTTGTAAATCGTCCCCAGGAATGCAAAAATCATGATCCATCCTATGCCTTGGACGACATTTTGGTGTGCTGGGGATGCTTAGTGAGTAGTGTAATCTTCATTGTATAATCAAAGGCGGCGTGGGTTGCGTAACAGACAGTGGAACACAAGCACTCAGGGTGAGGGAGTTTAAACCGTATTATTTAAGGCTGAGTAGGAAGTCTAAGAGGAAGCTCTATTTAACAGGTTTTGGTGAAAGGTGTAACAGATGTCTATTGGATTACAGAATAATAACTTGCAACTTCATAGCAGTTAAGATAAATCAAATAGATGCAAATTTAAAATTAGGAAATATACTTAATTAATGGCCTCACAGAGGAGTCTACAAAAATTAGGCATCTAGTTGTATACCAGTTGTAATAAACACCTAAGCTGAAACCCCCAGTGATCTGTAGACCAGGACCACTTGCACAAATTAAAGGTGAAGTGTGTCATTTTTACACCACTAGTGGCACCAAATGGAATTGCAAAAATAACTAGGTCACAACTAGGCACTATTAATGCTCTGCACAATAAGCCTGTAGCTCAAACGGCACGAGTTGCGTGCTGAGGTTTCATCGGTAAGAATAAGTAGTACCACCACAATATTGACACAATTTCAGAAGTCAACCTACGAATGGTTTCCTCATTGTTTTTTTCTGCACAACAAACCGGGTGGAGAAAATACTTTAACAATGAAAAATTACAAACTTTAAAGTCTAAGGAATAAGCCAATTACACGTTTGTGTCTGTGTTTGGCAGTCATACTTTGTTTTTCACACGAATCCCTGACAACACTGAACTTGATCCTATCAAGCCTCGGAGGGCCTCAGTGAACAATAAGAATCCCGGTGAGCTTGTGTTCTTGTGTAACACTGATCGTTCGTCACAAATTCCTCAAGACAATCTTTACATGCAGGGTTTCTCTTTGACCAATTACGAACAAGAGAAAGTGTCACAAATGTATAAGCGTTAAAAATCAGTCTCAGGTTTGACCCGTTTTTCAGGCAACATCATAAAAAACTTGCAGACTTTTCTACCCAACAGAATGCAACTTTACCCTTTAAATACACAGAATGGGCCGCATTCACAAAACACAAGCAAAATAAATTTCGTATATCATTTGACTCACAAAAAATCATTCATAGGCAAATTGTCCTGTTGAACTGAAAGTGACAATTTGAGGATGTTTTTACGTATGATTTGCACTCAAAATTGGTTCTGATCCAGTTTGATGAATATAGCCCAACGAACGGCATATTTTCTTTGATAAATAAGGCTGGGAGGGATGGGTGTCATAATGCCCTGAGTTCCTAGAACATCCATGAACCGTGTTACTTTCTAATTTTTTGTTGGCTGAGCAATTGACACCCTCATACAGTATAACAATAATATATTTAATGGATTGTACTTCTATCACCCAGAATTTTGTTTCCGATATGTAGTTGAAAGTCTGCAGTCTTCTACAGTAAAAAACACATGGCTAATTCACACGTTACAAAACATCAGAACAGCTCAAAAGCAGACATGCTACAGCCACCACAAAACCAGACAATAGTGCCATTTTTGTCTCTTTTCAAGGCAATTATGTCAACACCATTTCCACCAGGCGTTCACGGAGAAATCAGCATATGGCTCGCATCCCTCTGTCAGCATCTAACAATCAGGTTGAGTTCAAAGGCAAAGCAGGCCAATCAATCCAGCAGAAACAATGACCGTTGCTTATTAGATGCCACATGCTAGCGGATGATGTCATAAGCGATTAAGACAGATGCTGGCCTAAACTGCTTGTGATGCAACCCACTCTCCGAAGGGCAAAACTAAAATCAAACTGGACTGCTAAGATTAACGTGTCACCTCACCTGACCTACTTTGAGATCAGGATCCATCAATATCTGTCTAAACATGAATGGGTGTGAAAAATATAACACATTAGGGGCATAAATGGATCTCCCTGCTCTTCCAATTTTGTAGTGTGTAAAAATGGATCTCTCTGCTCTTCCTCTTTTGTGGTGTGTAAAAATGGATCTCCCTGCTTATCCTCTTTTGTGGTGTGTAAAAATGGATCTCCCTGCTTATCCTCTTTAGTGGTGTGTAATAATGCCCTAGAAGCAGGTCAATGGATTCTATTGTCTGTAGTCAAACACATATACATCTGCATTACGCCTTGTAGTAGTGCATTTTTATTTAGAAGCTTTTATGCCCTGCAGAATACGTCAGTCTGTCATTTTAGATCTGTCAATATCACAATTATGAAGCCTTATAAATATAGTAATTGCTATTCTTGTGTAGGCCCCATAAAATTGCTTGATGAGTGACCAGGTTTTTTACTTTATTTACATACCTCCAAGACACATTGAGGTCCTTGTCATTTTTTTAATAGCCAAAAGACTATAGTTATGTCACAGCCAACAATGATGATTTTCTACTTGCTTTTGCTATTTTAGGAGGCAGATAGTATTATTTATAATTTAGGAGAGGGAGTTCTACTTCTAGAGAGCATTTCATTTGCTGATTTCAGTCAGACTTTTTTTGTATACACCCATGCATGCAAGTCTTTATTTTTGTCTGAACATGTATATTTAAGTTAAGAAACATGGACTAAAAGCCACAAAACTCAAATTTTGAGGTACCTTAAGAGACCCATTTTAACAAAATGAAATGGCCTGACAAATGCTGTTTTTTTTCTTTTTCGACAAATTTCCTATTGAAACAGAAAGTCGGGGTTATGCATTTCAAAGGGCTTGTTTGTTTTATTAAATAGCCAATTTTGGTCACGTTAAACCCATGAAGCATGATTTGCTACTTGCTATTGCTAGTTGGATGTGGTGGTATTTATAAATTAGGAGCAGAGAATGTTCTTATTTTAACGTTTTATTGGGCAAGTTGTAAACATGTGTGTGTGTAAGATGAGTCATCTCTATTTTTGGTCAGTTTTCTCCAAACACTCAAAAACAAAAACAAAACTTTGTTACATTCTGGTCTCAAAGGTTAAGACCATGGACAATTTTTATTTCGTGGGGTCTTTGAAAATGTAATAATTACCCATTTTAAAGCGTTTCCCAAATTGCTCTACATGTTGACTTGCCACCATTCGCCACATTCCATCCCTCTTTTCAGTAAGAGCATCACCACTTGCACCAGGGGTTACATTAACCAGAAATTAACCATCATTTACCGATTTTTTTATACCGATTTCCAAATGCTATCCCTCATAGTGCATTAGTTCTAACATCACTCTCCCACTGTGTGCGAGTGCCCTGTTTACTGCCTGGTATTAAAGATGCGTTTCAGACGATCCAATCACAAGAGGACATGTGTCATCGCCTAGCCTACACTAGGGATGGGCATTCATCAATAATTTGGTATTCGAATATGTAAGCTCATAAAAAAAATAAATATTTGAATATTCTATTATTTCAATGAAGGTAATTTATGAGAAAGAGTAAAAAAAAAAATGTAAAATGTTGTGTCACCATAAAAAAAAACAAGCTTCTAATTATATTCAAAACAAGCTTTTATCACATCCTGCGTGTGTTTTTTTTACATTTAAACAAGCAATGCGTGAAAAAAAAAAAAAAAAGAATAGAATGAAATGAAAGCATTTAAGCTCACGCAAAGTGAAGAAAAAGAAACCGCTAATGAAGCAGACTGATGCAGTTAATGTACAGGATGACTATAAGCACTCACCATCATGTTTATATTGTATCTCAAGTCATGTTTTTGTTGAGAAAAACAAGCATATCCACATGCTCAGTAAACTACTTATTTATACACACCAATTTAAATGATGGAATGTCCCTTACCTCCCCTAGCATAGTGTTTCTCGGATGCCATGTTTGTTGTTTACAGAAGCGTCGCAGGGATTACGTTGCTACGGAGACGCTGCTTTCTGACGAGCTGTACATATATGAGAGTAAAGTGTACACTGCTTATCCAGTACATTTAAACAGGAACCCAGCTTTCTCACAGTAAGCCACTTTTTTGGTGTCCATCTGAACATACTGAAAGCATCGTTTGCTCAACAAATGTGATCAACTTGTGTCCACACACTCAACAGCGCCACCCAGTGCATTCTATTATTACTGTCAGTTTTAGTTTGTGTGTTCAGGATTTAACATGCATCTCACTGTATATACATGGCCAGCAAAGAAAAACTTTGCGAAATTAGAATAGTATTTTAACTATTTGAATAATTATTGAAGAACGAATATTCGACTACTCGTGCACATTCCTAGCCTACACCTGGTAACATGCATCTCTTTTGACCACTTATGTTTGGATTTTGAGTGCATACATCAATCATTGTGTCAGTGTGTAACTGCATGATATTAAAGTGCAAAAAAGTATAAAATCAAAAAGCACAAAAAAAAAAAAAAAAAAAAAGCATAGTTTCTGCCAGTAATACTTGCATTTAATCAAAGCGCAAACATTCCTTTTTTTGAAAATAATTGTCAGCTATTTCAGTGGAGTACTGGTATAAACTGAACTTCAGATGTGTGAGCTTTTCATTCATGTCACTGCATGTTTATATAAGACATACTTAAGATCCATGAACTTTTGCATGAATGCGCTTTCAAATTTTCCAATCCAACGGTTATTTCCTTTAAAAGCGGCACGTAACCAGCAAAGTTTAAAATTTTTGTTTTGGCACAGCGGTTCATTGACAAGTTGAACTTTCACCCTAGAACTCCTTGGTTTCATCACACTAGCTTGGGGTGAAATCCATGAAAGAAGAAAAAAATGACCATATATCCACAGACATGTACTAAATATACCATTATAAAGGATGCTACACCCCTGAATATAGCCCTAGTATGTTTGAAATAAAAACGAGTATGACGGATAAAAATAGACGACAATGGAAATTTTACAACTCAGTCTGTCAGGATTTCTTGTTTCGGCTCCAATGAAGGTTTGAACAGTCATTCTGCAAATTCTCTAAAAGGTCAAACCTTGAGTCGGCACACAGTGTGGTTTAAAAGCCACTTGCATTTTCCACATAGGTGGTCAAGCATGGTTTGAAATATCCGCAATTCTTCTCAGAGCATTTCTGAAATGAAATGTTGACTCCCACTCTCACACACACATCAGTGATATAATCTTTGGTGCACAGGTTGAAGATGGCTCCGCACTATGACTTGACAGAGGACAACAAGAATTGGAGGGTAACATGAAGAAAAGCTATGAAGATTCCTGGAGGAGCACTAATTTTTTTACCTCTTTTGTGGCTTTGAGAACTCTGAGAAGCAAGAGTTGTTTTCACTAAAATAAGCAGTCATTTGATTAAGTCATTTGAAAATAAATATAAATTGATTAACAAGAAAAAGTTTTTAAAATATACCAGCTTTTTTAGAACCAAGATGCATTAAAGATAATATGAAGATAAAAATATACAGTATGTTCCTTTCAGATTATATAATAATGAGGGGTATATTTTATATAATTTAGTTCTAGACATATGCACTATTAAGTCTTCCGCATCTTATTTTGCATCCATTTGAAGAACAGGTTATGGTTTTAGTCTCCTTTAGATGAGTAGTCCAGAGAGCCAGTTTTGTGCACTAGTCACAGTCATATTCAATTAACTTATTTACCTCTGTTAAGGAGTGACACTAAATGTGTTCTGATTACCTGCAGCTAAAGAGGTAAATGGTGAGTAAGCCAGTTGAAGAAAACCCTCAATGTCTACACAGCGTTTTTATGAATCACTAAATCCATTGCCAGATTCAACCAAAGATAAGGTGCTAATATGTATATAAGTGGAAAAAACACTGTGAGCTAAGTGAACAGAGGAATCCAATGTGGAATATATAAGGGGTGGATCTCATAAAACCTGTCAAGCATATTTCTGGTTCATGTATTACCCCAAAAACAAAAGAAAAAAAAAAAGAAATTATTTTTAGCCAAAAAGAAAATAAAAGACTAGCACAAATAAGATGATTTGCATTGTGATTTTAGCTTTATTTGCTGGACAACTAAAAATACTCTCGCCCAATTAGCATAATGCAAAAAAAAAAAAAAAAACACATTTCCATTTCAGTACTACCAATTCAATTTATTTCAAATGGAATTTAATTGATACATTACTTCAAATATAAAGCATTTATTAGGGCTGCACAATGTGGAGGAAAAATACAATATGTGATAAATTGTTGGAAAATGTGATTCATGAAGTCATCATATGATTATTGTATCACCTGAGATGTGTGGAACATAGGAACCCCAACCGCCCAAATAAACCCAGAGATCACAAATGTTTCTGTCTTTTTTTCGAAATACTGACTGCATATAATATACAGTTTTTTACCATTAGCTATGTAGCAGATATTCAAATTAATCTTCAATCATTTCACCATATTTTAGGAGAATTGTAAAGTGTTGTAAAGTAATTTATTTTTACAATGTCCTTCATGTTCGTATTCATTTAAATTAGTAAATTAAATTTGTTAATTCAATGTGGGACTTTTATTTTAAAAAATGATGTCAAGAAGTGCTTGCCATAGATTTGCTTTCTGCTTTGGTTTAACGTGCTTGTTGTCAGTCCGCTCTGAACTTGAAACTGACAGGAAAGATTTCAGGGGAAAATCCATTATTTAAAAACCCTTTCTTTGATACATCAACACAGACCACAGTGGCCAATAAACATGCCAAGTTTGCATTTGTATATATTGCGTCTGATCTCTTAATTATCTGCACACACAACACTGGTTACATCTATATATGCACAAATTGCGACAAGCTCTATGCGCGCGCGCACACACACACACACACACACACACACACACACACACACACCAAGTGACAATCGCGCGGTCAGTCTATTCTCTGCTGTTAATCGCAAGCCCTTGCAATATGCATATAGCGATATGCACATCTGCGATATTTTAAAAATGTGTGTGTATATATATATATATATATATATATATATATCATGAAGCCCTAGCACGTATACATCATGGTAGCATCCGTTGTACTTCATTTCTGCTAATTTAAATAAGAAATAAACCATAAACAATTCCTGTATTACTGTAACAAGAATCACCATTAAAAATAATGGAGAAATAAAAATTAAAGTAAAACATCTGGATGCATTACAATAATGAGTGTTTAGGGGGACACATGCTAAATTGCCGTGAAAATGTTAAACTGCAAAAAAAAAAAAAAAAACTATTCTAAATGATCCTAAAAATAGGCTATATTTAAAAAAAATGTAAATAAATCAAAGATTATGAGCAGGAAGAACAGTGTGGGGTTTTTTTAGGCCTACTTATGTAATTTAAAATATAAACACCAGAAAGAATCAAGAATCTTTCAAATTAACCAACATATTACAAACTGAAAAGGAAAGTGAGTGATAACTGACCAGGCAAATAAATAACCGTCATATCTGCTGGAGCTCGGAGCAAGCTAATAATCAATTCCAAATTCGTTTAACCACCCCCAGTCACCTCTTATCACACATATGAGAGTTCTTAACTGTAGGTGAACTGAGTGCACTGAGAGCATTTCCAGGAATTTATCATAACGCAACACAGAGAACAGAAATGACTAATGAGTAACACATCCAAGGTCTGTTGAGACCCAGTTAAACAGGGGTGGGACATTATCTAGTGATAGAGGAACTACATAACAGAGGTATATCCCCTTTGGCCTGTTTCTCTTGCTGGTAAAGAGTTTAAAGACATTTTTTTAACATATGTACACTCTATTGGCTGTGTGGGATAGGCATTGCCTAAAGGTCCACTGGAACATGATCTCGCTCAAGCTGTTCAGAATTGTTACATCATATCACCACCTGCCAAAATCAGTTACTATGGATAGAACCAGAGCACTAGTACACAGACTCATTTATTGTTAGGACCTGAGTGCACTAGTGTTAGTGATTACTATAAGAAGCTTTTGTTTGTTCTTAAATCACAACAATGACCGATAAAGGCAACTAATTCTAATATCCATTCTAATATCTTTCACCATAGACCATGTTTAAATTTCGATGTTTCTGGCCAGAAATACCAACATATTCACTTTATCTGGTTTTAATAAGCTGCGGATTGGAGTAACTACACTACCCGCTGTGCTGAAGACCCGCTCTGATGGAGTACTTGTAGCACATATGCACAGATATTTCCGTGCTAATCTTGCCATGAACGGAAACCTTTTGTCGTTCGATTTCCACCAAGTCAGCGGGTCCTCTTCCCCATCAATGGCCATTTCCTGCAGGTACATGGTCATTTCTGCCTCGACCTTTTGCTCATCAGTGAGTAAAATAACAAAATTATAGTTTAAGTGGAAAATAGTATTTATGTAAAGAGATATATTAAAATAAAAAGTGCAAAACTCTTCTTAAGTGAAAGCTAAAAAAAAATGCTTCACGTGTCGTGCAACCTACTGATAAAGCGCCGACGAGTCATTAGTTGGGTTAGTAAAATAACGAAATAATAATTTTTCATATAATTTTTGAAAATTATATGAAATTATATAATCCCCGCCCCACCCCACCCCACCAACGATATCATCGTCCATCGCAATGTTTTACTGTCAACATCGTCAACTGCCAATTTAGGGGACATCGCCCAACCCTAATGTGCATCCCACAAATCTCCATCAACTGCAAGATGCTATCCTATCAATATGGGCCAACATTTCTAAAGAATGCTTTCAGCACCTTGTTGAATCAATGCCACGTAGAATTAAGGCAGTTCTGAAGGCGAAAGGGGGTCAAACACAGTATTAGTATGGTGTTCCTAATAATCCTTTAGGTGAGTGTATACACACACACACACACACACACACACACACAGCATGCCCAATTATTAGGCAAGTGAGTATTCTGATCTTATCGTTATTTCCAAGCATATTTTCCAACTCCAAACCATATAAACTTGAATGCTTATTGGATTGAATCATTTTCAGGTGATATATATTTATGTAATGAGGGAGGGTGTGGTAAAAGTGACTACCTTATATCAAGGTGTGCATAATTATTAGGCAGCTTAATTTCCTCAGGTAAAATGGGCCAAAAAAGAGATTTAACTGACACTGAAAAGTAAAATATTGTAAAATGTCTTTCAGACATTGAAATAGCTAAACTATTGAGAAGTGACCACCGGACAATCAAACGTATTGTTGCGAATAGTCAACTGGGGCGTAAAAAACGCATGGAGAAGAAAAGGCGCAAATTAACTGCAAAAAACTTGAGAAGAATTAAATGTGAAACTACCAGGAACCCATAATCCTCCAATGCTACCATATTTAAGAACTGCAACCTACCTGGAGTGTCCAGAAGTACAAGGTGCCAAGTGCTCAAAAACATGGCCATGGTCAAGAATGCTGAAACACTGACCACGACTGAAAATATTCACAATTTGAATAATCAAGATTGGGCAAAGAATTACATGAAGACAGATATTTATAAGGTTTTATGGACAGATGAAATGGGAGTGACTCTTGATGGACCAGATGGATGGGCCCGTGGCTGGATCACTAATGGACACAGGGCACCGCTTCGAGTCAGGTGCCAGCAAGGTGGAGGAGGGGTACTGGTATGGGCTGCTATCATTAAGGATGAGGTAGTTGGACCTTTGAGTTGAAGATGGACTGAATCTCAACTCTCAAACCTACTGCCAGTTTCTGGAAAGTCATTTCTTCAGGTACAGGAAGAAGTCCTCAGTATTCAAGAAGGCCATGATCTTTATGCAAGACAATGCTCCATCACATGCATCCAAGTACTCCACTTCTTGGCTAGCCAGCAAGGGCCTCAAAGATGCCCAAATAATGAATTGGCCCCCTTCCTCACTCAACTTAAATCCTACTGAGAAATTGTGGACCCTTCTCAAATGTGAGATTTACAGTGAAGGAAGACAATACACCTCTTTGAACAGCATTTGGGAGGCTGCGGTTGCTGCTTCAGCGAAAGTAGATCGTGAACAGAACAAGAAACTGACAGACTCCATGGATGGAAGACTCATGGCAGTTATCAAAAAGAAGAGTGGCTATATTGGTCACTGAATATTTCTGAAAGGACACAAATGTTTTGTGTTACATGTTGCACCTACTCTAAAAAATTTAGAATAAACAATTGAGTTTGGAGAAATTATTTTGTAATTTTTATTTTGTAGTTGCCTAATAATTGCGCATTTACTGTATATATTCCCCTGAGAAAGAAACACTCACTTTTTCTTTGATAAACATTCAGATTTGAGGTTGAATAGCATTTTGGATTGACTGAGAGCAATCCTAATAATTGGTCACGCAGTGTATATAAGCCCTGGCAGTCCTGTTTGAATATTATGGAAGGTCATAGTTTTTAGGTCCTTTAATATAATTTAATATATATTGTGTGTGTGTGTATGTATGTATGTATGTATATATATATATATATATATATATATATATATATATATATATATATATATATATATATTAAATAAAGAACCTAAAATCTATGACCTTCCATAATTTTCAAACAGGACAGCCAGTGTTTTATACAGAATCTAAAATTTTTTATATTAAGTTATCCCTTTACACTGAACTGCTTTTCCATACTACGTAAACAAGTACCATACAATGAATCTGTCTAAAACGATCCACACTGAGGAAACAGTCATGAAGTAATGTTACCGGGCATTTCATTACAAGGTGTAAAGAAAATGAAAAAATAGAACTGCGGTTGAAATTTCTGTGTATGTACGGCAGAGAACAGTCTGCCCTGAATATTTGTTTTAAACATTCTCTGAAACAACTGTGCCTTTTTCACGTCAAAATCACAGAGCCCAGTTAAAAATAGATTTACCATTTTCCTTAGAGGAAAAATAAAATAAGCCATCTTAGCACAAACATGCATTTATACTCACCACACTATCAGCTCTAATTCCGCAAGGCAAACGCTTTTTAAGAATCCAAACCAAGTGTCTCAGCACCTGCAATAACATTAAAAAAAGGGATGAATGAAGCAGAATTTGTCAAGCATCTGGACTTGGTGAAAAAAATATCACCTGCAATGTACACCCAAATTAAATCAACTTGTCTGAAAAAGAGTAGTTTCTTAAGTAGAATAAGTACACAGAATATACAAGAGTACATAGTCTTGTACCTTTGTTTATCTCTTCACTTGTATCTTTGTACCACTTACATTTTTCATGACAAAATACTAGAAAGATGCCACAAATGCTGCCTGGTTCAGGAGGTATTTAGAGTAAAGTTTAAAAGCTTAACTGTTGATTATTATGCAACAATAGGTGGATTTTGCTAATGTCTGTATAGCTGTCATTCATTGTGCAATTACAAGATCAGGCCACACCTACACCAATGCAACAGAGGCACAACAGGTTTCATTACAGTTAGGTAAAACTGACGGAAAACCTGTTTGCATCATTTTATGCTATGTTGTTTATTGCTTTTAACTACACAAATCATTGTTTCATTTATTTCAGAAATGGGCCAACAGCTTTTTGATGGGAAAACATTTCATTAATTTAAATTCATAAAATAGCCAAGACTAGGGATGGACATTTTGGTAATTTTGTCTACTCGAGTACTCTGATTAATTACTCAAGTACTCGCAGAGTACTCAAGGGGCAATTACATGTTCATAACTGTATATATAATAATTTGTGTGACAAACGTCTATGGCTGCTACATTGCATATTGTAGTTCCAGTGTATCGTCTATTCATTAATATAGGCTGTTATAAAATAGTATGTTGTTACAAAATGTACAAACGATAGCATAATCAAAATATAATGCATCATATTTTGTCATTATGTGAAGATTCGCTGCCCAACTCTGAATGTGCACAACGTGCGTCTGTCGGTTCATTCTTCAGGTTACCGTAGTAATCTTAGTAAGTGCGTACCAGATTTTTTATAGTAACTGTCTGAAAAGTATATTTTCAAATAACAGGAGATGCCATAATCATTGCGTTTGAATATGCATGTTAAGTTGAAGTTCAGTTTTGAAGATGCTGCATTGTGTTCCATTTAACTGTGCTCTATCTAGCTGTTTGAAACAATCGCATGCTGTACACTGTCACATGCGCCTGGTGTTTATGTGTAAGTGTGTGTGTGTGTGTCCAAATGTTCGCTCATGTGAGGAAAGCCGCTATGCTCTGTATTGTTGTTGCTGTGAATCATAAAGAATTCCATTCAACTTGGAATCTGTATTTTCACCTTTCAACTGAGGAAAGTGCAACAGAATGACACTTTATATCGGATATCTAACTTGGAAACTCGAGCGGAAATCTTCATTCATTTTGTCGAGATGCAGGTGTGTGTTACGTCACGCAGGGCAGGAAGGTTTAGTCAGTGACAATCATTTACTTTTATTAAATAATATCCATTAACTAGTCAAAGTTCTTACATTAAATAATAATAAAGCATGTTTAGTGTGCTTTAAAACATGTTTTAACACTTTACAGAGACAGATTTTCAAAACACTGTTAATTACAATCTCTTTGTTTTGATTACTGTACTGATACATTGTAGCGTTGTATCAGTTTGTTTGCAATGAGAAGTCGCTGAAAATCAATGTACCCCTCAAAGTCACAACGTAATCAATCTCAAAATTTAAAATAAGCTCCCACTTTGACACTGTGTTTAGTTGTCAGGCAATTGTCACTGGATTTTGAATTACCGTAATTTCCGGACTATAAGCCGCAACTTTTTTCCCACGCCTTGAACCTCGCGGCTTATACAATGACGCGGCTAATATATGGATTTTTCCCGCTTTCAAATTTTATAAAAAAAAAAAAAAAACATTCTGTGACGTGCTCAGTTTTTTGGCGGCGTGAAGCTTTCATTAGACCAATGAAATTGCAGAACAGGTTAAGGTCAAAACAACTTTTTTTGTTTACTGTTTAGATTAAATCGAGCGCACTCAAACTTCCCATCATTCTGATTACGGTAGTAATTTTGTCACCCTCACCATGGCAAAGACATGGAGAAACGCATATGATGCTGCTTTCAAGTTGAAGGCGATTGATCTGGCTGCTGCACGGGAGCTTGGTCTTAATGAGTCGATGATAAGACGCTGGAAACAGCAGCGTGAGGAATTGACTCAGTGCAAAAAGACAACTAAATCTGAGGCTATACTCCGACACCGAAGGAGATGACTTCAGTGGTTTCAGTGCACAGGACGAGGAAGATAGTGACCAATGACTTGGTAGGCTACTGTTTACTGCAAATGTTTTATTACAAGCCGTGTGTGGCAGCGGGGGCGTGGTCAAGCGCCCGTCCGGGAGAGAAAAGCGGTAAGGGCACATTACCGCTTTTCTCGATTTACCTGCGCTAAATTATGTCTAACACCGGTGTCTAATTTCAAGTGCCCTGCTTCACGTGTCCTTCTTGGGAAAACTGTCACACGGGCACCAGTGTGACAGTTTTCAGCAGGGCACTTGACGTTCCAGGTAAGGCTTTTAATGGCCACAGCAATGTTTACAATCAATTTTATAAAGTTTCTCAATACTTCTACGCGCCAACACTAGACTGACGTGTGTCACTTTCTCAGCTCTGTGGCTGCTGCCTTTTTATGCCGCTCTCCCCATGCTTACTGAAATTAGACACCGGTGTTAGACATAATTTAGCTCAGGTGTAAGCGCCCTTACCGCTTTTCTCTCCCGGACGGGCGCTTGACCACGCCCCCGCTGCCACACCGTGTTTCGTTAAAGCCTGAGTAAAGTTCATTTGTTTTAATGTACCGGTAGGCACCTGCGGCTTATAGACAGGTGCGGCTTATTTATGTTCAAAATAATATTTTATTTAAAAATCAGTGGGTGCGGCTTATATTCAGGTGCGCTCAATAGTCCGGAAATTACGGTAAGTGAAAAGTCACATCATGCGTGATCACTATCGATCATCGTTTTCATGATCGTTCATTGCTGCCATGTCCGAGTACCCGAGTCCTCGATTACCATCCCTAGTCAAGACAATAGCAAACTTATGAGGAAAAGTTTTTGCACTATAAAAAAGTAACTAATTAGCTTTGTTGATGAAGAATGATTTACATTTTAGTGTCAAAAGTGTTGTTATAAAATCACATTGTCAGTCATTAAAGAGAAAATAAGAAACCAAACATAAAACCATTTACTTGAAACTCCATTTATTGCCATGTTGAATGTTTTGCATCGTATAGAGACAAACTATGAACTCAAACTTTTAAGCAAGTAAGCATTTATACCAAAGGTCTATATATCATCATAAAGAATATCTGCTGTCACATCGCCAAAACAAGGTGTCTGAAATATGGCCATCAGTTAAAACCTTGCCCTGCCACATACCAGCCAATAAAAATTACAAATTAAAAACAAAATTAGCCTATAAATTAAAACAACAATTATTTAGGGCAGCTTTCTCAGGTGCAGATTAAATCTAGGTCTGTAATTCATTTCTGCATTCACAAATCATCTTCAGCTCACTTTAATTGCTGTAACTTTTTGAAGGATGCAAGTGTTAGTTTGCACAGACATAACCTGAAACGCATATAGCACCTACCATGGGTAATTTACAGCTATTGATGGGTTTCAGTGGTCTCTTGTCTGCAAAGGTTAGGCTTGAACAGAGATAGCGTATTTTCCGGAAATAAAGTCATACCTGAATATAGGTCACAGCTAGTGAAAACAGTGTTGCTCAAAAAAAAAAAAAAAAAAAAAGGACCACATAAGTTGCATCTCTGTATAAGTCAAACTTACATAGATTAAATGGAGTAGGCACTAGTACCTGTGAGCAGCCGCCTCACAACCCTTTAGCCAGGGTTACTGCAGAGTTTTTAAAATCAAATTTAAGACATTTTAAGACCTTTTTCAAGACCTGGGGCCGGTTGCATAAACATAGCCATTAACTTAAGACGGCATCTAACAATTAGTTTGACTAGCTAAAGACACCACAGAAAGCCTGTTGCATAAAACAAGCTCACAGTTGTCTTTAGTAAGACAGTCTAATTGGCATTGCATTGTGGGAAAAGTAAGACAATGCACAGCTTTAAAAAAAAAATGGCTGACAGTGGACACCCAATACAATTTTCATTCGCTGTAAATATTTGCTTATTAGAGGACTACAGTGCTTCAAAATTGATTCTAATGAAAACATTTAGTGATTTTAACCCAAATAATAAAAACACATGACATTTTGTTACCATCGTTGAAGTCAAAGTCTCAACTCAAGCCCCTTTCAGCCCTCAACTGAAGCCCTCACTGGCTCAGCTGACAGTTAATTTCCATAGCAACATAGAATGTCAATGAAAGTTAGCCTAGTGGTGTTTTATCTTACATTTTAGTCTTAAATTAGACCGATCTATGTTTTTATGCAACTGACTGAAAAGATAATGACCAACATTTTGGACAACTAACTAGTAGGGTTGGGCGATGTCCCCTAAATTGGCAGTTGACGATGTTGACAGTAAAACATCGCGATGGACGATGATATCGTCATATAATTTTCAAAAATTATATGAAAAATTATAATTTCCTTATTTTACTAACCCAACCCATCGTCGGCGCTTTATCAGTAGGTTGCATGACACGTGAAGCATTTTTTTTTATTAGCTTTCAATTAAGAAGAGTTGTGCACTTTTTATTTTAATATATCTCTTTACATAAATACTATTTTCCACTTAAAAACTATAATTTCGTTATTTTACTATCCCAACTGACTCATCCGCGCTTTCCAATAGGTTGCACGTAAGGGAGAAAAATATTTCTTCCACTTAAGAAGAGTTGTGCACTTTTAAGCACTTTTTATTTTAATATATCTCTTTACAAAGATATTTTTTTTCTACTGAAAAACTATAATTTCGTTATTTTACTAGCCCAACTAATTAGTACTCATCCGGGCTTTTTAATATATTGCGCCTAAGAAAAAAAGGTCGTCTTTGGGCAGCCTTCTTGCGAAGAGAGCAGCCACAGCCACGCTCACTGATGAGCAAAAGGTCGAGGCAGAAATGACCATGTACCTGCAGGAAATGGCCATTGATGGGGAAGAGGACCCGCTGACTTGGTGGAAAACGAACGACAAAAGGTTCTCTTAGGAGAGATTCTCTCGCATTGCGTAAGCTAGCTTACGCTACGGGAAAGATTCATCTTTTCTGAGATATTGAAGCCAAAACATTATCCTTAATTTTGTATCATTTGTCAACGCAGTGCAGCAACTGCAGACCTTGAGCGGGCTAGCTAGCGAGCTCATTGGTTGCTCTGCGGCAACTGCTGCAGCCTATAGACGAACTTGGGCGAACTCGCGTCCAATGAGAGGCGTCCGCGCTTACTGCATCAAAGCCCGCCAAAATGGGCGTGGCTAGAGTGCATATAAGCGTAGTTCGTAGGCTGGAACCCTGATTTTCATCTCTTCAGCGAAGCTCTTCGCATCTCTGAACTGGAAGCCGCGTCGCCGTTCGAGGGGCATCTAGCAAGCTTGGACAGCGCTCGAAGAAGCCGGCCGTCTTCGCCACCTTCAGCCATCCTGCGAGCTACGCCATCCGGCGACGTATCCTTTTTTAAAGCAAGCTAAGTTCCTCAGCGAACTTCACAAAAAGAGTATCGAGCGTCTTTTTAAAGATGCCTCGCACTTCCTGCGGCTCATGCCACGCTCCTCTCAGCACCGGAGACCGCCACCTCATCTGCGCTCTCTGCCTGGGACGGGAACATGCAGAGCTCGCCCTCGCTGATGGCGGATGCGACCTCTGCGAGGAGCTTCCGATGTCGACCCTGCAGGCTCAACTCGAAGCATGCAAAGCCGAAGCCGCCGCGCCGCCTTTCATTCGCCGCGCAATAAGAAGCGCCGCTCCCAAAGACTGCCGGAACCGATGTTAGAAGCGACTGCCTCGCCGGAGCCTCTCCCTCGAGTCTCGATTTCACCCTCCCCGCCCCCCCGGGACACGCAGTTGCCGCCGAGCGGCCGCACTGCTGCCATCTGGGATGACGAGGCGGAGGATAAGGGTTGCTGTTCCATCATGGCTTCGGACAGCGAGGAGTGATCAGGCTCCCAGGCCTCCTCGTCGGCCCAGGAATCCAGAGGATTCGGTAGCAGCACACCTTTGCCCGCCCTCCGCGAGATGGCGGTCTAAACCGGTGCTCCCATCTAGGCCTGCAGAACTACTTCCGCCTGTGTTGGCCGCGCCTATGCCGCCGCCGGCCAAGCCGCATCTGCTCTGCATTCCATGGCCGTCTTACAGATCCTCCAAGCGGACCTCCTTCGAGAATGGGATGAGAAAGGCGGACACAGAGGCTGTTTCAGATCTAAGGAGCGCGACGGACAACGCGCCGCTCTCTCCGTCCGGTCTCTTCGGTTCCGCGGTGAGTGGCATTGTTGACCGTTTCGGAAGTCCATAAAGCCACCCAAGCCATGAATCTCTTCCTGCCTCGTCGCGCTAGCTCCTCTGCAGGCCGCCCACGTGACCAGCCTCCTGCACAAGCCTCTTCACAGCGCCCAGCTCAGCAAAGCCAGACTTTTCAGCGTCGACAGGGCGGCCGCCCTAGGTCGCGCTCAGACAGCCGCCGCACACCCGCGTGCCTCAGCCTAAGATTGCGTTGAAACCTGAGCAGCCGAATGTCCTCCTAGCTTTGTTGAGAAAACGACGGCTCAGTCCCTGGCCATTCACCCTCTAGCGTTATGCTTCAAAGCGTGGGAAGCTATCCCAGGATATCCAAATGGGTGTTAAGCACAATAAAACAGGGCTATTTGCTACAGTTCGATCGCCGCCCTCCCCGCTTCAGAGCGTGGCTCGAAACTATTGTGAACACGGAAGCAGCCTGCATGCTTTGTTCAGAAATAGCAAACCTTCTGTGCAAAAGGGCCATAGAGAAAGTGCCGTCTTCGCTGAGCGAGTCGGGGTTTTACAGCCATTATTTTCTTGTTCCCAAGAAAGACGGCGGCCTCAGACCAATATTAGATCTCAGGGTTTTGAACAAGGTGCTTGCAAAAAGACCGTTCAAAATGCTTACAATCAGGAAACTCCTCGCGCATACGTGCCAGGGGGACTGGTTTATCTCTCTCGATCTGAAAGATGCCTATTTTCAGATTCAGATAAATCCCCGTCACAGGCCATTCTTGAGATTCGCCGACGGCCAGGTTTATCAATACACCATCCTTCCGTTCGGCCTGTCTTTAGCACCCCGTACTTTCACGAAGTGCATGGACGCGGCGCTCGCACCCCTGCAGAGTCAGGGCTTGCGAATTCTGAACTATTTGGACGACTGGCTGATTATGGCACAGTCACATACGGAGCTTCTGTCTCACAGAACAGTTCTCCTCAGCCATCTGAACAGTTTGGGTCTTGCAGTCAATTGGACCAAGAGCTCACTACAGCCCAGTCAGGCAATTTCCTTCCTTGGAATAGAACTAGACTCTGTGGCAATGACAGCTCGCTTATCTACACAGCGCGCGCGCCGTGTTCAGCGACCTGCCGCGTCCTTTCAGATGAACAGCCTCACGCCCAGAGTTTCCGCTAGAAAAAAATGGTGCCGGTCAAAGTGACCGGCAGAGCGTTTCGTTTTACGGACATTTTGATGATATGCCGGTCAAATATATCACCTCTTAATTAGTCAAGTTGAGGAAAACTGGAGGCAGTCTATGTAACTTAAAAAATGACATAATCAGGCCGTATAGAATGCAACATATTATTAGCTTAACTTTCAAATAGACGAAAAAAAAAAACATGAATGTCCGATTGGCGTCAATCAACGCCAATTGTTTTTTACTGTGGTTTCACACACATTCACTTTTTGAAACATTGAGGCACGGATGTACCTAATACAAATAAATAAGACATCTCCAGTTAACTAGCAGATCATTCATTTAGTCCGTTATTAAATAAGAGATCTAGCGCTAAAATCTGTTGTTTTTGAAATCAAGCTGAGCGCTCATGTCCGCTGCTATCAGTTGCATGGACGACGCGCAGCGCGAGTTGCGCAATCTTCACTAGGACGCGCGTTTCAATCTATCGCCGTTGCGGAGACTCTCTATTAATTCCGGTGAAATCACAAAATAAAATGCACACAAACGTGTCCCTGCTTGATATAGACTGTAACCATGCACTGATGAACATAGGCTATTCAGTTTTGATGATAGAGAAAAAAACTGCACGAATGCGCGGATTAGAAGCACTGATCTATCTATAATGAGATGTTCCTGATTCACCATCGTCTGGCCTCTGAAAAAAGCTTTTAAAGCTAGTCTGCCTGGGCCTGGCCATATTTGAAACGTCTCACTCAATCGTTCGTTGTTTAGGTCTATATTGCAGCCGTTTTAGGCGTGCGCTTTATTTGAAATGCAGCATGCGATGTTGTTTCATAACTTTCAAACGATAGAGCCTGTTCCTTTATAACATAGCAAGAAATCGGTGTATTTTTGCTTTATACATTTTAGGCTTATTCTCAAATTCAGATTGTGTTAGGGGGACGGGATTAGTAGGCAATTTTAATCGGACAATTTGACCGGAGAGATTTAATTTTGTCGGACATTTAATTTTTTTACCGGACAACAGAAACCCTGCTCACGCCTCTGAAAAAATTTCAGAGAGTGCTAGGTTACATGGCCTCAGCCGCAGCAGTACTTCAGCTGGGTTTACTGCGCATGCGCCCGCTTCAGCATTGGCTGAACACCCGCGCGTCTCGCCGGGCTTGGGCCACAGGCCGCCAGCCAATCAAGGTGACTCAGACCTGTATTTCAGCTCTGCAGCCCTGGACAGTGGCCGAATGGTATCAGCGGGGAGTGACGATGGGAGCTGTATCTCGCCGAAAAGTCATCTCGACAGACGCGTCCAACACGGGCTGTCTGCGAGGGCTCTCCGGTTTCTTTGGCCTATGGTCATTTCAGGAAAAGCTCCTTCACATAAATTGTCTGGAAATGATAGCGGTCGAGTACGCGCTCGTGCGCTTTCTCCCGGTCATTCAGGGTCACCACGTCCTGGTCCGTTCGGACAACAGATCTGTGGTATCCTACCTAATCCGTCAGGGTGGTGTCAGATCCAGGAACCTCTTCCATCTGACGAAACGCATACTGAGTTGGTCCCAGTGCCACCTGCGCTCGCTGAGGGCGACGCACGTGCCAGGCCACCTGAACGACGGCCCAGACAGACTGTCCAGAGACAATATTCCCCCAGGGGAATGGTCCCTGCACGCTCAAACAGTCCAGAAGTTATGGCGCATATTCGGCAGAGCAGAGATAGACCTCTTTGCGTCAGAAGAGAACTCTCACTGCCCAATATTTTTCTCGAAAAGCGAGGACGCGCCGGCCCAGGACTGGCCCAACCGCCCACTTTACGCCTTCCCTCCCGTCTCGCTATTGCCACAGGTAATGCAGAGGATCAGGAAAACACGTCACTTGGTGCTCCTCATAGCCCCACGTTGGGACAATCAGACATGGTTCCCGGAGCTTACGCAGCTGTCACTGACAGCGCCGTGGCCCATCCCAGTGAGAGCAGATCTCCTCTCTCAAGCTCGCGGCACGATCTGGCATCCCCACCCAGAGCGCTGGGCGCTGCACGCGTGGGTGATCAACGACTACCCGTCGCTCTGCCAGAAGGGGTAAAAAACACCATCATACACGCTAGAGCCCCTTCCACGAGAAGACTCTATGCGTCAAAATGGTCTGTTTTCAAAATGGTGCACCGACAGAGACCTGGACCCACGGACATGTGGGGTGTCGTCGCTGCTCGGGTTTTTACAAAGATCTGCTGGATAAGGGCAGATCCCCATCCACGCTCAAAGTGTATGTGGCGGCCGTCGCGGCGTTCGCTGAACCCCTGCACGGCCAGTCACTGGGAAAATCGAGCTGGTCATCCGCTTCCTCAGGGGAGCTAGAAGGATGAACCCCCCGCGCCCCCCATCGGTTCCTATCTGGGATCTTTCTATAGTTCTCAAAACTATGAAAGCCCCCCCTTTCGAACCGCTTCAATCCGTGGATTTGAAATACCTTTCACTCAAAACCGTTTTTCTGACTGCCCTGTCATCTGTCAAACGTGTGGGAGACCTTCACGCGCTGTCTGTCAGCGCTGCGGGTCTTGAGTTTGGACCAAGTGACTCCAAGGTCATTTTAAAGCCTAGACACGGCTATGTTTCCAAGGTGATCGGTACTCCTTTCAGAGCACAAATCATTTCCCTATCGGCGCTGCCAGCATCCAATAGCGAATGCGACGACAATCTCCTTTGCCCAGTCAGAGCACTGAGATTGTATACTGCGCGCTCCGCCTCTTTCAGACGCTCTGAGCAGCTTTTCGTTTCGTTCGGAGGGCGCACCAAAGGTCTCGCCGCCTCGAAACAGACACTGTCTAGATGGATAGTGGACGCTATTGCTGCCGCATACGCGCCAAAAGACCTGCCATGCCCGTTGGGCATTAGGGCTCACTCCACTAGAGGCATGGCCTCATCGTGGTCCAGCGGGATTTCCATTCACGACATATGTGTGGCAGAGGGCTGGGCTTCCCCCTCCACCGTTGTCAGATTTTACAATCTGGAAGTGCCCGCCCTGCAGGCAAAACTACTAGTGGTTTAATACGCTACAGCTCCCCTGGTGAGCTGCACTGATGGGACTCATTCCACACAGACCGGCACCGCCGCTCTGTCATTCCCTTCCCACTATGTGCTTATGTATTACACACACACTGGCCCGCACTCTTGCCGGCCAAATATTATTTCCCCACTCACAAGGGCTCCCCCGGGTCACCCCCCCGGGGCTCATGCAGTGGATGCTTGGCGCGCACGGCGTTGACATTGGGTTCCCGTAGCGTAAGCTAGCTTACGCAATACGAGAGAACCTCTCGTAAGAGAACGAATCGGTTACCTAACGTAACCTCGGTTCTCTCTAGATGAGGGAACGAGTATTGCGTAGCCGGCCGTGCTCGCGCCACGAGCGACTTTCGCTTCATTCAATGAAAACCAGGGTTCCAGCCTACAAACTACGCTTATATGCACTCTAGCCACGCCCATTTTGGCGGGCTTTGATGCAGTAAGCGCGCGGACGCCTCTCATTGGACGTGAGTTCGCCCAAGTTCGTCTATAGGCTGCAGCAGTTGCCGCAGAGCAACCAATGAGCTCGCTAGCTAGCCCGCTCAAGGTCTGCAGTTGCTGCACTGCGTTGACAAATGATACAAAATTAAGGATAATTTTTTGGCTTCAATATCTCAGAAAAGATGAATCTTTCCCGTAGCGTAAGCTAGCTTACGCAATACTCGTTCCCTCATCTAGAGAGAACCGAGGTTACGTTAGGTAACCGATTCGTTTCCGTTCATGGCAAGATTAGCACGGAAATATCTGTGCATATGTGCTACCAGTACTCCATCAGAGCGGGTCTTCAGCACAGCGGGTAGTGTAGATACTCCAATCCGCTTATTAAAACCAGATAAAGTGAATATGTTGGTATTTCTGGCCAGAAACAATGAAATTTAAACATGGTCTATGGTGAAAGATATTAGACTTCTTTACGCATTTTTCACCATCCGTTGCGGAGCTATTCGATTTTGCATATTATTTTTTAAACGTTCATTTGTGTAGTTCATATGACCACTTTACAATATTTCAATAACATAATTTATTTTGTAGCCTGTGCTGAAGTTAATTGTGCTGCTAATTATAAGTGAAATGTTAATGCCGAGTTTCGGTCTGAGTGTTGTTCCCGTTTTCTTGTTCTTTATTTGTTGTTCTTCTATGTTTTAATAAATGTGTGTTATTCATATTCACCTTGTTTCTTTCATTTGATTTGACATTATGGATTTATGGCCAAGGAAATTTTTCTTTAAAAGTATTAACCAGACAAAAGTTATTTGACGTTCGCTGGTCTGGGTTTATCTTAAACTGCCGCTTCAGTGTATACAAGAGCTATGTGACAATGAGCAATATTTTCTGAGACGCTACAACTACTAATTAATTAATTAATAAAGGCTATTTTCTTGTAGCCTACAATATAAAATATTTTAATCTAAATGTACAGTGTAAGACATGTAAAAAAAACACAAGAAGCTAACAATGTCAAGATCAATATTTGTGTAGCCTGCCTGACACGGTATTTTCACAGACTAACACGTCACGTCTCTGGCATATACTACAGTATTTAAAATAGCATATATGCATTAGTTATATTCTCAATTTAATTTACAGAGCAATCCCTGCAAAGTTTTTAGGTTAACTATAGAAGAGACTAGGATTAGTGAGTCACACTAGCAAGACTCGCAAAAGGGGGCGTGGCATCACGATGGTGGCTCGACATCGTGATGTTGGTCAGCCATCACGATGGACGATGATATCGTCCATCGGCACAACCCTACTAACTAGTAAGACTAGTCTAAAACAGTTTTATGCAACCAGACCCTGAGCAAATAAAATTAATAATCTATCCCCATGCCAAACAAACCCATCTCAAAATAAATCATGTTTCACAGACTCATACTTAAACAGGCAAGAGCACACATTCAACATGGCCTTAACATTGCTTATCAGTAAAACACAGTAAAACACAGTAGGCTATATGCAAGTTTAAAATACTAAAGACATGTTTTCCACATACATATCACATTAAAATCGGTGCATGTACCATTATATAAATAAATACAAATTAGAGGTCGACCAATATTGGATTTTGCTGATATGACAATGTGTTAAAAGAAAAGCAATTAATCTGCCAATAGTTTTTAATATTGGTAACCTATTTTAAAATGTTCTTTTTGTCTTTCCTTCCTGTGATGGGGAGGGCCAGACAGAGGCTTAAATTTCAGATTCAGTTTATGGGTGGGGATTATTCATAGTGCTGAATTTTTTTACTTTAAAGGTTGAAATACATGGGGACTCTTATTTTGAAATGTATGCGCTTCACTGCTTCCAGCTGCTCATTCAAACAGAAAATGGAAATAAAATGTGCTGTCCTACAGTAATCTACAACAATTTACAATATAAACAATTAAAAGTTAACAGTCATATTTCATCAACCCTATATCATCAACAGATGATCATTAGTGATCGCTTGTCATATATTTCCGATATGGCATAATGATTGTGAACTGCTCCGCAACAGCTGGATACACGCACAAGCCCCTGCGTGCTTGGAGAAAGAACTACAGTCAGGGGTTTTCCTGCATAGAGAATTATGAGGCGGCCAACTCCGTAAAATGTTGTGCCGCCTCTGACTGTCGATGAAACTCAGGCAGGCAGTAACATGCACAGACAGACCCCAAATGGTGCTCAAGCACCCACCCTCTTTCACAAGATAAGTACCTTTTTTTTATGTATATTTGAGTTTTTATTTAAATTTGGCCCTTGGCATCAATTCTCAATTAAACGTGAGCCCGAAATCTGCATTTAAGTTGTAATTCTACGAGACAACACAAGCCCCTCCCCCTCTTTGACATTCTTTGTCACAGCCAGGGCTGGACTGGTAATCTGGCATACCGGGCATCAGGTGTGAACTAGCCATTGGGAGAACATGCCGGTGGGTCGGCCACAAAACGGGCCAATGGGCGCAATACGGCGTGTTATGCAGAACGGACCACAAAACGGTGCCGCAATATGCAGAAAAGTAAAAGGACCAGTCCAAATTTTGGGCCAGTTGCCATGTAAATTCCCAGACCGAAACCTCTTCCCAGTCCAGCCCTGGTCACAGCCTCCACCCAACTTCGGAGTCTACCTGATCAACTTTCATTTGTGACAGCCAGGTAAGGATAATGTTTGCCCTAAACTTCGACATTGTTTGACACTGCTGTGAATACCCTGTCATTTTTGGTCATACAGATAAAAGTAAGATATCATTCAAAACTATAAAGGGTTTACTTTTATTTGTGTCCACTGACAATAACAGCAAAACATTGTGGTTTTGTAAAATAAAGAAATCATACAGGATGCCCTTTCTGCGTCTCAGTCTCCATGAACTTCTGTCTGGAGCTCATCATGAAAATTAACCAAAACTCTCAGTGTATACTTGCCTCGCAGACATGAGAAATATGTCTATAGAAAGCTTGAAGTTCAAGCCTTGAATTGTCTACTTTTAACTTAACCAATTTAAATTGAAAACAAATACTCTCTGATTGTGTAATCCGTATGAAACCAATAAGAGGTACAGTCTTTCCCGTTTGAGCTCATTATCGTTTTTGGAAGAAGACACACTGTGATTTTATCTCAGAAGAAGTGCGTGATCCGATACGGCACAAAAGTCTACAAAATCGATTATGTGTTTCATGGCCTTATTTCAGTGACTTAAAAATGACTAACCACGCATAATCTTGATTTTCTCAAATTCAAACGTACATCTCAGTGATGTAGTTTATTTATTCATTTAGTTAATTCTTCATGCTTGACATGATGACTACAATCACGTCAGCTGTATCAAAATTTTTTATTGTTATCTCAAAGCAAGTTATGGCATTTTTATCAAAAGTCCAAAAAAACTCTCCAAACAAGTGATCTGAGGGTTTTACTGAACCCAAGAACTACTTACTTTTGTAAATGCCACAATAAGCCAGAAACATAATTACACAGAATAAGTAACAAGTAATAAGATCCAGCACTGTTTCAGTTGTGCACATGGTAAATCAAGACCTGTCAATCTAAGAGATCAGTCCAATCCAAGCTGTAAAACAGTGGCTGATTGGTCTTTACACATCGTCCCTTCCCACCATACCCACCCACATACTGGAGATCAGAGATGATCTTATTATCGGTTTAAGAGGTTAATCAAGATTGCTGTTTGTTAGTGATAAATGAACACATTAGCTGTTATGTTGTATTTAATTAATTTAATATGTTGAACAGGTTAGATTATTTTATTAAATATGCTATAAGTTGATAATTGTCATTTTCTTCAATCATCTAATTATTAAACACCTAAAATATGTTGCTTATAAGTGTTTGCTTCAGCCGGAAGACATGGGACAAGTGTATGTGTGCACATGATCAGGATGGTACCACCTCTGCCTCATTTTGACCCTGACAACAGTGCCACGTTTTCACTCTAAAGGACGCAGCGCATGCATTTATTTAATTAAATCATTTTCTTCTGAATTTTGATAAATCACATTAGGTCAAACATACACATTAGGCATACTCCAGGTAGAGAAGGAGGTATTGCCCCAAGTGAAGGAGTTCAAGTACCTCGGGGTCTTGTTCACGAGTGAGGGGACAATGGAGCGGGAGGTTGGCCGGAGAATCGGGGCAGCGGGGGCGGTATTGCACTCGCTCTATCGCACCGTTGTCACAAAAAGAGAGCTGAGCCGAAAGGCAAAGCTCTCGATCTACCGGTCAATTTTTGTTCCTACCCTCACCTATGGTCATGAAGGTTGGGTCATGACCGAAAGAACTAGGTCGCGAGTACAATCATCCGAAATGGGCTTCCTCAGAAGGGTGGCGGGCTTCTCCCTTAGAGATAGGGTGAGGAGCTCAGTCATCCGTGAGGAGCTCGGAGTAGAGCCGCTGCTCCTTTGCGTCGAAAGGAGTCAGTTGAGGTGGTTTGGGCATCTGGTAAGGATGCCCCCTGGCCGCCTCCCTAGGGAGGTGTTTCAGGCACGTCCAGCTGGGAGGAGGCCTCGGGGAAGACCCAGGATTAGGTGGAGAGATTACATCTCCAAACTGGCCTGGGAACGCCTCGGGGTCCCCCAGTCAGAGCTGGTTAATGTGGCTCGGGATAGGTAAGTTTGGGGCCCCCTGCTGGAGCAGCTGCCCCCGCGACCCGATTTCGGATAAGCGGTTGAAGATGGATGGATGGACATTAGGTCATATCAAGATTTCGGTCTTTCTGCCCCCAAATTTAAGACCTGTTTAAATGATAATTAAGACATTTGTTGTATCATTTAAGATATTCAAGATATCTATGTCCTTAAATTTTGGAAAACTAAATTTAAGACAGAATTTAAGGGTGCGTTTACACTTGTAGTTTGGATCTCTTGGTCCAGACCAAAAAAGAAAATGAGACATTTAGTCCTGGATCGCTTGCGTTCAACACTGGCATTTTTAACACCGAACCTAACGATACAAAACCAAAGGCATCAGGGGAAAAAAAAAAAAAAAATCACAACCTGATTGGACAGCTTTTATGATGTATATTTTTTGACAGAAATAGCAGATCATCCAAACAATGGCTGCAGGGCGAAATGCTCTCGTAATATATATGTATATATGGTGGTATTTTTACCAGCTGAGAACAAACAAAGAGCTAATAAAATGTGTAAAGGAGTCAAAACAGCACCAGGAATTCCTCCGCTGCACACACAAACGAAGATATGCTGCAAGGACAGCGGTTCCAACGCCTGTACCGAACTGTAATGGGCAACATTGCTCCTATGATGAGAAGAACCAGGTATGCTTGAGGTCAGTATTAGGCATATTACTTCATATAGCCCAACAAAAGAAACACTTATAAATGTACAAAATATATAGGTGGTATATAGAGACGCTCCAATCTAGTGCACGACACCGCTTATGTTATTCCCGTGCTAACTGATCTGCTTCAAATGTAACCAGAGTGCTTCAAAAGTGCATTTAAATGTAAGATTATTGTGGGTGTGCAACATTATGGATGGGAATCGCAAGGTAACTGGCGATATGATATAATATCGATATTTAGGTCACGATACAACACTATATATACACTACCAGTCAAAACTTTTGAAACACTTGACTGAAATGTTTCTCATTATCTTAAAAATCTTTTGATCTGAAGGTTTATACTTAAATGTTTGAAATTAGTTTTGTAGACAAAAATATAATTGTGCCACCATATTAATAAATAAAAAAAAAGGATTTTTGAAATCGATGACAAATAATAAAGAAAAGAAGCCACAACATATAGATGGGAACTCCTGTGTGTTATTAACACTGCGTGAATAAACCTACGATGACCACGGTCATTTGCCATTACATGGACGTTAAGTGAAACGCTTTGCATTCACATAATTAATACGTTTATACCTTGTTTATATTTTTGCGGGAGTTTGGCACAAGCCTCTGTAGATGGCGTGCACATCAGAGCGCTTGAGAAGTAGTTCATCTTCACACGTTCTCAAGAGAGCTGCTCTTGTGATGTCTGCGGTGCGGTTTCCTGAGATGCTCGGAGTTCAACTGAATTAGACAAGTGCTTTTTCCTGCGCGCTCATGACAGCAAGCAGTAAAAGATGAGGCTGAATCCAGCTTCTTAATCAACTGCTTTTTATTCAGTAAAAGGGCCTCGGTGCTTCGACACTACACAACTATATCACTGGCAAGTGAAATGTTAATATTTACTTGCCAGTGTCCAATAACAAACGTTTTTTTTGGTCGCATCGTGCAAGTGATTTACTCACAATGTATAGGGCTGTTATAAAATCAAAATATTTAGTCAGATAATATTATCAACCCTTAAGTAAAATGGTTTAATGCGAAAAAGACTTCAATAAATGAAGTTTACATACACCTTAGCCAACAACATATTAACTCAGTTTTTCACAATTCCTGATATTTACAGTAGAAAACATTCCCTGTCGTGGGTCACTTTGTGAAATTATTTACTTTTTAATTATTACTTGAGAATTATTTATTTCAGCTTTTATTACTTTTAACACATTCCAAGTGGGTCAGAAGTTCACATACACTTATTTGGTATTTGATAGAATTGCCTTTAAATTGTTTAACTTTAGTTAAACTTTTTGGGTATCCTTTCACAAGCTTCTCGCAATAAGATGCTGGAACTTTGGCTCATTCCTCCAGACAGAACTGGTGTAACTGAGTCATGTTTGTAGGCCCCCTTGCTCGCAAACACTTTTTCAGTTCTTTCCACAAATGTTACCTTGACTATGTTGTCCTTAAGCCATTTTGCAACAACTTTGTAGGTATGCTTGGTGTCATTATCCATTTGGACGACCCGTTTGCGACAGAGCTTTAACTTCCTGGCTGATGTCTTGAGAAGTTGCTTCAATATATCCGCATAATTTTCCTTCCTCACGATGCCATCTATATTGTGAAGTCCACCAGTCCGTCCTGCAGCACAGCACCTCCACAACATGAGGCTACCACCCCCATGCTTCACAGTTGGGATGGTGGTCTTCAGCTTGAAAGCCTCACCCTTTTTCCTCCAAGCATAACGATGGACATTATGGCAAAACAATTACATTTTTGTTTCATCAGACAAGAGGACATTTATCCAAAAAGATCTTTGTCCCCATGTGCACTTGCAAACTGTAGTCTGGCTTTTTTATGGTGGTTTTGGAGCAGTGGCTTCTTCCTTGCTGAGCAACCTTTCAGGTTATGTAGATATAGGACTCGTTTTACTGTGGATATAGATACTTGTCTTCCTGTTTCCTCCACCATCTTCCCAAGGTCCTTTACTGTTGTTCTGGGATTGATTTGCCCTTTTCACAACAAATTACGTTCATCTCTAGGAGGCAGAATGCATCTCCTTCCTGAGTGGTATCATGGCTGCGTGGTGCCATGGTGTTTATACTTGCATACTATTGTTTGTACAGATGAACGTGGTAGCTTCAGGCATTTGAAAATTGCTCCCAAGGATGACCCAGACTTGTGGAGATCCACGATTTTTTTCTGAGGTCTTGGCTGATTTCTTTTGATTTTCCCATGATTTACGGAGTTTGACGGTAGGCCTTAAAATACATCCACAGATACACCTCCAATTAACTCCAATAGGTCTATCAGAATCTAATTGGCTAATTGCCTAAAGGCTTGACATCATTTCCTGGAATTTTCCAAGCTGCTTAAAGGCACAGTTAACTTCGTGTATGTAAACTTCTGATCCACTGGAATTGTAATAGTCAATTAAACGTGAAACAATCTGTCTGTTAACAATTGTTGGAAAAATGACTCATGTCATGCACAAAGTAGATGTCCTAAACAACTTGCAAAAACTATAGTTTGCTCATATGAAATCTGTGGAGTAGTTAAAAAATAAGTTAATGACTTTAAACTAAGTGTATGTAAACTTCTGACTTCAACTGTATAAGTGCTGCATGGTATACCAGTGTCACGGTACACCCACGGTACACCCACAGTACCTTTTTTTCAACTCAACTTTATTTATGTAGCATTTAAAACAACTGTTCACCAAAGTGCTTTATAGTAATACAATTTAAAACACAACATTTACAAATTACCACATACACAAACACCAGTAATCTAAACTCAAAATACAAACACTCCAAAAGTGTGTCCTACATTTAATTTGTCAGACTCAAAGGCAAGTGTGAAAATTCAGGCAAAAAGTTCACATCATAATAAAAGCAAGTTTCAAAACATAAGCTAGAGCCCTGAAATTAAAGAAATTGTGACAACTGTATAGTTAAATGTAATATTCACTTTAATTATAATAATAATTATTACAAATAATAATAGTAATAATTAAATAAAAAAGTGCAATGACATGTTGAAAAGTTACATTTTCTCTTGTTAAAAATGTTAAGAATGAATTGATTAGGGGGGCCTGGGTACCTCAGCAAGTAAAGACGCTGACTACCACACCTGGAGTCGCGAGTTCAAATCCAGGGCGTGCTGAATGGCTCCAGCCAAGTCTCCTAAGCAACCAAATTGTCCCGGTTGCTAGAGAGGGTAGAGTCACATGAGGCAACCTCCTTGTGGTCGCTATAATGTGGTTCTCACTTCTCGGTGGCGAGTTGTGCGTGGATGCCGCGGAGAATAGAGTGAAGCCTCCACATCCACTATATCTCCACAGTAACGCACTCAACAAGCCATGTGATAAGATGTGCAGACTGACTGTCTCAGACGCAAAGGCAACTGAGGTTCGTCCTCCGCCACCCGGACTGAGGCGCCACGTCACCACGAGGACTTAAGAGTGCATTGGGAATTGGGCACTCCAACTTGAAGAGAAAATCAGAAATAAAATGGAAATGCAAAGATCTTGAGAAGCGCTTTTCAAAACTTTTCCTGACACAGCATTTTAAAATGCATTGCTTATGAGACACTGGTGAGAGAATAAGATGCAACAGCCAAATACCTCCTTATGTCATCATCAGAATGTACAGTGCATTAAAATTAGCAAATTTAGCATTTTTATCTTAAACTTGATTTGAAATTTAATTAGTCTTATTAGTAGCAAGCAAACAGAAATTCAAAAATAATGTTTTCAAACAAGTTTCCCAAACACTCCTACTACTGTTCAAACAAACTGGTAGTCCCCATCCCAAACTCAACGCCATTGTTCGTCCACTCCAACAAATGGAGCAATGATTTGAAGGCATCACAGAGCCATAATGTTTATGCTCTTCGGGAAGTCACCCTATGTATGGCATAGTTGTATATTTGTCCTTGCACTGTAAACTGAGATTGATAAAGTACTGTAACATCAAAAAAAAAAAAAAAAATTACAAATCATTATATTACATCTATCATTATAAATACAAAATCCCAAATTGCTCTAAATGGAGACTTGCAACCAACTGGTAAGTTACTATCACAGAGAGACCGAAATTATTTAGGTAAGGATGTCCCGATCAGCTTTTTTGGCCCCCGATCCCGATCCGATATATAAATATTAAATATCTGCCAATACAGAGTCCCGATCAGATACTTTTATTTGCCTAGATAACAGAGCTGCAGACTGTTCTTTTGTTTACAATATAACTTAAGTAAACAAATTAACTAAAAGATATCTTCAGCTTAATGCATTTAACTGAAACTCAAACATTAACTCAAAATGCCTTTGTGACATACTGACAACCAGTAAAAACCATGAAAGCATCACACACCGCAGAGATACTTTAAAAAATAAGAAAAATATAGTCATAACAAGCTCTAAAACTGCTCCAGTGAGAAATCATTCATATCTATGGTCTGTTTACTGTCTTTGAGTTTTGCTGTAACACAAATCATTAATTATTAAGCAAATGCATGAAGACGCGGTGTCGTTATTGAAGGTTAAACCGTTATATTTATTATTAGTGGTATTGTGACTAACATTAATCTGATATTAACTGGGATGAGTGACTGATGATGAGATATTGAGAGCACCTGAAGAGTGCAGGTCTTTGATTGACACAGAGAGTGCTCATGTTAAAGAGAGTAAAGCTAAAAGCACTCCTGATTGCTCAAACACTCTCTATCACTCAACACAATGACTGATTGTCACAACTCACTTCATGTATTTGCATGTTTATATGTTGTTTAATTTGTTTTTAAACATGTTAGCAGCCTGTATATCCTCTTCCTGATCACTGTGCCACAAGTCTGAATAACTACCGTAACGACTCTATCGATTTTGATCGGCGACCGATCGATCAGGTCATGTCTAGATTTAGGTAGTTATCCTGCAAACTATGGGATTAACACTGGAACATCAAGCCTATGTTGCACTGTTGACTCTAGAGGGGATCACCATTGCAACTTGCATTGGACCCCAGATTTGTGCTGTTTAGACAATAGCTGGTTTAGTTAGGGTTAGGAATTTTATTATTGTGTGAAGCCTTTAGTCAAGACTTTTGTTAAAGCCAACAACACCATGTACTATAAAGTTTGTTAACTTTATTGGATGCTATACCAGAGTGCAATCTTCAAATGACTTTTCCCTGATAAATGTAATACAAACACACACACACACACACACACACACACAATATTTTTTCATTTGTTGCTGGTTAAAAGAAAAGACAGCGTGTCATCTGAAATAAAGTCATACTATTGTGAGCGGGGGACCCAGATTCACTCCGAGAATGAGCTCTAGTAAAACACCCTAAGGTCAGGGCTCCAGACTAAAAGAAATTACTATGGAGCCCTAGACTCCTAACTGAAGCATTTAGCAGGCAAATTGCTGTTTTTAGTTGCCAGATGACAGAAGTCCTCGATGGATGTTCAGAAGTAAAATAGAAAGTCAAGAAAGACAGCTGATAGTTTTAAAAACACACACACACACACACACACACACACACACACACACACACACACACACACACACACACACACACACACACACACACACACAAACACACACATATATAATGTGGGACTTTTAATTATGAATCAGCTCAAAATACACACCATCTTATTTTGAAATGTCTGCAGTCCCAGGTGCTTTCACTAAAAGATAAGGGAAACGAAATATGCACTCTTACAATCTACATATAGGGGTGCACAGATATGGAATTTGTGGGGCGATTCCGATAACTCACATCTTATAGTGATCGGTACCTTTGAACCTGGACCTGTTAGGTAATTCACTAAAAGCTACTCATTTGAAAAATAAGTGTCATTTAAAAGCTTGGAATTTGCACTTGACAATCTGACCAACTCTTAACTGCTGCTATTTAAGGTTTGGTGGATGTAACATAAACCAGAAATGTGCATATTATGCAAATGTATGCTGATTTAAATAAGAAATAAAATGGCAATACCCTTGCGTAAATTGTATGGCGAGTATTTATGGTAATCCATGTATGTTTTCATTTGTATGAGTATTTATGGTAAATCTTGTATGTGCCCATTTATTTTAGTATTCACGGTAATCTTGCTGAATCTAAAAAGAGAGAATAATCTTCTAACAGATGTAACAATGCATTTAACCAAAATGAGGCGATAAATTAAAACCATGTAACGAATATTAAGCAACAAAACAACAAATTCAAACCCTAATCTCTGTATACATGGTGTAATATTTATGCAAGCAGCCAGACTGTGTTGTTTGTTGTGTGTGTGCATTGTGCACATGCGTGTCTTTTTCGCAGATACTTATTACAGCACTCATCTGTGACAGTTCCATTAAATAATTTATGAAATGTGATCACAATAGTCATAACGGGAATAAGTACCATCGTAAAGACAGATCAAATATTAATGATTATATCGTTAAAATAGTCTCAACACATAAAACAAACGAAAAAATTTATAACAATCACTTAAACTAGTGCTTTTAGCCATCTCGTGTTACTCTGTGAGGATTATTTCAAGATCTGTGCACTGTTATGTTGTTTTTGGTCTCGTTTTAATCACGATCCTTTATCAAGAAAGCTTGGAATGAAAATAGCATTTATGGCAATTCAAAATTATACACAGAATTGAGCAATTTCACAACTTAACAAAATATACTTTACCATGTACAAGAATGCTACAGCAGAGCACCATATACTGTAGTATGTAGTGAGATCAAAACATTGAACTCTATTGCACTTTGCTTTGGAATGATGTTTGGTTTTAATAGTGCTTAAACACTTGCACCTTGATCCATGAAACAATATACCCTGTTGGGTAGGAATTATCCACAGAACGGCCAAAAGACAGATTGATCTGCAAACCCTTGTGAAGGGTTTAGGGGTCTCTGAGGGATTTGTGAAGTGGTCCAACAGGATGGACTGACACTTCTACAGTTACATACAGATATGCTAAGCCAGTATTTCTCAACTGGTGGGTAACCCAAAAATGGGTCGCAGGTCTGTTCGGATGGGGTCTTAGAAGTGGAAGAACAATGCCAGGGTTCTTCATTAATTAAATTTTTTCAGCTGCAAAAGCGATATTCATATTGTGAATTATTATATATATATATATATATATATATATTCATTATAGATATTCATCTTGAGTCTGGCACTTTATACTAGGGATATGCACAAGTAATCAAGTATTCGTTCTCTTAACAGCTACTCGAGTATTAACATTACTATTAGAATATCACAAATGAATTGTCCTTTCCACATTTGCCTGCTGTGAGCAGTGCTGAAATTACACGATCTTCCCTTTGCTGTATGTAACGATGAGTTTCTTTTCCATTTCTGCTAATATTTTGCAAAGTAATAAGTGAAAATTATTGCCCCAAAGTAACATACATAGCTACGTGATTTTGTCACGTTTTCGGCTATTGCTTCATGAAACAAACAGAACATGGTAAATGGCACGGCATGTCATAACTTGCAGAAGAAGATACAAATTTAAACCAGCCCCAAAACAACAGGCTGGCTCTCACTAACACACGCTGCGTGTACACATGCGCACATGAGTCCCTACTGGAAGAAAGAATAAAGGCAGTCAGCTTTTTTTGCCACACGGTAACAAATTATCTGCTAAATTATAGCCGGTAATTCCACTACTGGTGCAATAATAATATTCCGATTTTCCGGTTTATCAGACAATAATATATCGGCCGCCGATATATCATGCATACCTATTTACAATGTAAACACTATAAGTGAACACGTGAATTTTCAAATAACTAAATGACCACTAATTCGTCAACAGATCATCAGCAATCGCATGTTATAAATGTCTGGAATTCCAGTAATCAGTTGTGAACTCCTTAACGGCTGATTAACTATTATTCGCTGATAAAGATACTCTAATTCAAACTGCTAACCACGGTAGTGTTGTCACGATACTAGAATTTCTAACTTCGATACGATACCTTGAAAAATATCGATATTCGATACCATTTTCGATACCACAGAGAAAAAAACTGCCACAATATTAAGAGGGTAGAACTGTCTAGAACATGACAATGAGGTATATTTTACATGAACAAAATGTCCTGAGGTATTGCACTTGTTCAAAAGCCTCTCAGATTGCCATACATTCAAAAACCAATAAAGTGCAAGTAAATAAAAAGTGCAATCTTTTGTATTTCCAAGTCAAATCAAATCCAATCTCAATGTCAACAAAAGATACTTAAACGTCAAGGGGGGGGGTTGGGGTTGACTAGCTTTCATGAGGTCTCTCGCTCTCTCCCTCTCTGCCGTGCGCGCGCTATGTATGTTGTGTGCGCGCTATGTTATGCGTGCAGTATGTTCTGTCTCGCATGTGCGCTACAGATTCCGGGAGATTTGAACTAAATTGCGGGCATCAGGGAGAAGCTATCAATATGCGGGAGACTCCCGGAACTTCCGGGAGACTTGGGATGTCTGGCTTCATATCAAAAATATTTCCAGATAGCACTCCTGCTGTGTTCTTTATCAAACAAAACTGGTCGCGGGGGCGCCGCATGCACTCGCCATCTTTACATTCACTTCACTTTTGCTATTTAACCAGAGCGAATGAGAGGAGTGCGAGTGTGTGTGGTGTTTGTCAACGCGCCTTTGGAGAGAAGTGAAAGTGACAGCTCGGCTAGTATCGATACTTAGGGAAATTAGTATTGGTACCGTTCAGATATTTCAGTATCGATATTTATCGAAATATCGATATTTTTGACAACACTAAACCACGGCGTAGTTCATGAGTTCAAACCCGTTTAGTGAATCTTTTTAGGCCAATTCATTGAAAAGACCCAGTTCAAGAGTCATTTGTTAGGGAAACGGACATCACGGCACACGCTGCGTTTAATGTTGTGGGATCATTTCAAAGGAAAATGCCGAAAAGACACACAAGAGTGCGATCTAAAGATGTAATTCAATAACTCACAAAATGACATCGGCCCAAAAATCGCATATAAACTCACACAAGTGTTCGAGACAGTCACCAATAGAGCAGTTCAGGTTGTAGTCCAAAGACCTAAAAATTACTTGATACGTGGACATTTTGTTCATAAATTACACATTTATACTTCAAACGCGAATTTTGAAGCTGTATTGAATTACATACTTTTTTTAACACAAAGCAGCTTCAAAATTCATGCTACAGGTATGAAAGTGTGTCATTTATGTTGTAGAACAAAACGTCCAGGTATCGTCAAGTTATGTTTACCACAGACCTTATTTTTCTAAAACCCCATTATAAAAACCCATAGTAAAATTAAAAAACCCATGGTGAATTCTCTTCTGGGTTTTTGTAATACAAGATGAACAGCTCTATGGTGACTAGATTGTAAATTATAGTCACAATTACTTCTTTTTTTGTCACAGTTTGGAGCCCTGAAAGTCTGCAACCGAAACAAACTCTGCGTACTTGATCACACAAAACATATTTGGCAATCTGTACAATGCTACCTTGCTTAAAGGAAACAGATGTCACAGTTTCCTTTCAAAGAGCAGTTAGTCTTCCACCTACACACCACTGTATGCTCAAAGGTGACAGTTCAGTGGAGCAGACACTCTTTCCTTTGCTCATAAGGAAAAATGGAGCATCCGACAGGAGCTTTCTCTCCCCCATCACAAGCAGTAGGGTAAAGAGGGGGGCTGTTCGTTAACAACTGTTGAAGCACCTGCATGATAAGCCAAACACCTTCTCTATTGTTCAGAGGATCTTATATCAGAGAGGAAGTAGACAGATAAAAAAAGACTGTAATCATGTGATTTAGATGGAGATGCCGCAGCTGAGGAACAAAGGTTATGGTTTGCATATTCATCACTAAAATGGCGGTTGCCTTAACATTACTGCTAAATAATCAGGGAAGCTAATAGCAGCAAACAAATCATGACAAGTGCGTCTGAGGTGAGCAAAAGGTTTGGGGGGGCCTTTCACACTCTAAAAAAAGCTTTCTGAAACCAGTACTTGACTGAAATTGATGTTTCATTGAATAGTGGCTGAACTTGACTGGGCGACAACAACTGATATGCTTTTAAATATGCTTTTAAAAAGCATTTATATGCTTTTAAATAAGTATTTACTATTTTGATGGGCAGAATTTACAATGATTTTGTTTGCAATTTATAATTAAACATTGTGAATATTGCAATGATTTCAACATTCTTTTTATATGGCCATTAAGTTCCTAAAGAGATTGTCATTAAGACTAATTTCACAATACAAACTTTTGAGAAAGTGTCGCATCTCGAATTTCAGCAACTTCAAAAGCAAAATTTTATTGGTAAGTTTAATACATTTCTGTGAATCAGTTAAAACTGTCCATATTACTCTAGCTGTTTTTCCACCATGGGGCCAAAGTGTTCTTTTTGCCAAACCATGCCGTTCTATACTGACCTGGGCTTGCGGACACATTTAATTAATTTTTTCCATCATGGTGCTGCAAAATCAGGATTAGAATGGACTGAATGCACAAGTGACCAATCGTGTGTCGCCGCATCACTAAAGGAGTTTCACAGGCATGGTTGAGTATGGTCAGCTAACAGTGCTGAAAAACTCGAGCCGGGAAAGTTTTTTTTTTTATTTGAATCGTGCTTGGCTTGTTCAGCTTGATGGTGGAAAAGTGACTTCTTTTACACTTTGTTTGCATCACCAAATAATGTAAAAAGGTTCTCATGTAGCAATTTGTTTTAGTAAAAGTTTAGAATAGGTCAAAATTATGGTTCCAAAGACTAAAAAAGAAAAACAACAAATAAAGTGATTTGAGCAAATGTATAAAAAGGGATATAAATATAGGAGATGTGTACTGAAAATTGTCTAAAGGCTGAAAAGTTTCATGTTATCGTTTTAACCAATTTGACCAGCCCTAATTTGAACAAATAGTGACTATAAAAATAAATACAATCGATTAAAAAACCTGCGTCAAAATCATATCTTTCCCAATATTATCAATGAAGCGGGTTAGTCTCTAAACTGGAAGCGTCCGTTGCGACAGTAAACAGATACCCCGTCCATCTGAATTAAAATGATTTTACTTACTAAGTACACTACATGTTAATCTTTCTGCCATGAATTCCATTTATTACCTATTAATCAATTCTGCGTGTTGCATTAAAGCCAGTTTGTGATGTTTCTGGTCTCTGGGCTACTAATTTAAATACTTTTGTTTCTAACCACGTGTACACAGTTTTAGTAAAGATAACATTACAATGACAATTCTATAATAAGTAAATGTTTATCCTAGTTTCATACACCGATTTAAACATTAATGGAGTCTACTCGAGCTCACAGCTGAATGGTCCATGTGGTCTGCACGTCATTTAGAATGTTCACTTTGACGCTTTCAGTGTAGACAACCTCAAGCCGTTGCTTCGTGATGTGTCAACAGACGCATCTGGTATAGACAGGGTGTAAGTATGAACTATTCATGGTCAAATCTCTAAAAGATTGATCTTGTAAAAACAACCATGAAACAGATAAGCCTGACTTTGTTGTCAAAAGCTAGTGCGGTTACCATGCAGGGTAACTTTTTGCCCAAAGCCCAAACATGGAAATTCAATACTGGTGTACAGCACACGGATTACTCAATGGATAGAAACCAAGGCAAACTCCTGTGGGTTCAATTCTACACTGCACCTTTACAATCCAAAAAGATGTGTATCTTTGCTTTGGAGGTAAAATTTGGCTTTCATTAAATTTCAGAAGAATTTTAATAAACCACAGACTGTGAGACCACATAAGGAATATTTCAAAAATGGCTACGATGACTCTTAAATCAGAGAAATATAAATGTCCCAACTTACTTATTCACAACCCCAACCCCCATGTTTTTGTAGGTCGATCATGTTGTTAAAGGTTTGTAGCAAACAGAGTTAAGAGGTATATTAGGCATCTATTTTCCTCCATTCTCCACCAGCTTATAGCCAAACCAATTTCTGCCTCAAGACTAGCTGCTACATACTCTTGTGTTTCTATGGCAACACTCTCAAGAAAGCCTGACAAAAGGAGTTTGGAATGAAAATAGCATTTATCATGATTCAAATTTATACATAGAATTTAGCCATTTCAAAACTAAACAAAATATAATTTACAGCATACAAGAATGCTAAACCTGAGCACTTTATACCGTATGTAGTGAGATCAAAACATTGAACTCTATTGCACTTTGCTTCGGAATGATGTTTGGTTTTAATAGTGCTTAAACGTTTGCACTTTGATCCATGAAACAATATACCCTGTTGGGTAGGAATTATCCAGAGAATAGCCAACAGACAGATTGATCTGCAAACCCTTGTGACTGACACTGCCACAGTACAGATAGGCTAAGCCAGTGTTTCCCAAGTGGTGCGGTCTGTTTGGATTGGGTCACAGACAGAAGTGAAAGAACAATGCCAGTGTTCTTCATCCATGTACAGTTTTCCACTGCACATGTGAAACTTTAGGCCACCAAGGCAAATGTAATGATATTAATCTAGAGTCAGGCACTTTATACAAGGGATGTGCACGAGTAATCAAGTAATCATTCTGCAACAGCTACTCGAGTATTAAAATTACTATTAGAATTTTGCTAATTAATTTTCCTTTCAGCATTTGCCTGCTGTGAGCATTGTATTCGGTTCTTGTTTGAGTCAACTTTTAAATCTTTTTTGTTTTTCTATTGTAATTAATGCATATTGTTAATTTAAGGAATATTTCTCCCAAAAATATAAATTCTCTTATAATTTACTCACCTTTAAGCCATCCCAGATGTGTATGACTTTCCTTCTTCATCAGAACCGAAGTGAAGATTTTTATAAGCACATTTCAGTTCTTTTTGTCCATACAATGCAAATGAATAAGTGCCATTAGATTGCTGGCTATTTCACAGTCCAAAAGGCATATTCAGGCAGCATAAAAGTAATCCACACGACTCCTGTCGATCAATTATTGTCTTCTGAAGCAAACCGATAGGTTGATGTAAGAAACAAATATAAAATTAAATGTTTTAACCTTAAATTGTTGCTTCTGCCCAGCGCTGTATTGCTGTTTGAACTCTCATGTAATGTTCGTTCTTCCGACTTCCGACTCCTTGCATCAATGCGCAATTGTGCTTATGCCACTGATGCATCGACTGATGACAGGAAGCATTTTTTAAAGTAAAAAAATTTATATTCACACAAACCTATCAATATGATTCAAAAGACATTAAATGATCGACTGGAGTCATGTGGATTACTTTTATGCTGCGTAAATATGCCTTTTGGACCATCAAATAGACAGAAGTTTAAATGGCACCCATTCACTTGCATTTTGAGCTGAAATGTGCTTATAAAAATCTTCACCTTCGGTTCTGCAGGAGGAGGCAAGTCATACACACCTATTCGAACTTATCTTATTCCGAAACCGTTCTTGCTAATGCTTGTGAATAAAACAAATTAAGAATTTTAAAAACTTTCTTTAAATTGCTAGTAATTAGGTTCTCGTTTTTTTTGTGGGTTAGAGTACTCAACTAAAAAAAAAAATTGAAAATGCCCATCCCTACTTTATACGTGCCAACTAGGCTTCTCATCTGAAAATGCAATGTGACAGCAGCCTGGTTTTCACTCTTGTGTGCAGCACGAGCCATCACACAACCATTCATGCCAATGGATCTGCTCTGCTTTAATATACTGTATCTCTAGAGCGTGCATCAACTGGGCTTCTCTTGATATCACTGTGCAGACCACAACACTGATGCTAGCCATTTGAATTCTTGCGAGAATTTTCTAGTTTAAAGTGAGGAAGTCAAACCACTCAAAATGTTAGACCGCCCTGACATTATAAACAGCGCTGTCAGGGAAAAAGAAAACACTGTCAAATTACACATCATTACCCTAACTAAAATTATAATATATATATATATATATATATATATATATATATATATATATATATATATATATATATATATATATATATATATATAGTGTTAGTATATGACATACTACACATACACACACACACACACACACACACACACACACACACTATACTAATATTTTATACTAACAAAATACTATTATTATGATATTATTTTTCCATAAAGACTAACTACATGCACTTATATTTGAAAACCATGAACAAAACTATTCAAGATAAAAGAAAATGCAAACCAGGCTAAACCAAATCAGTTGAGAACCACTGAGCTAAGCTTTAAAAAATGCAGTAAAACTGTTGTTGCCTAGATGGCAAGCACTTCATTCACAAAAACTAATTCATTAGTGTGCATAATTTGTTCTCAAACTATGCATGACAAGCTTCAAACTCGCTTTGTAATTAAATACAACTTGCAAGTAGAACAATTCTGAAAGAACAACAAAAAGCAAGCTCAATGGCTACGTAGTGCATGGGGCAACAACAAGGAGGAAGCTGTTCCCTGCGTTTACAGATAATGAGCTAACCTTTATTTGTCTTGACTGTACAGGCAAAAATCTTGTGAAACAAGAACATACTCATTTGGTGCATTTTTGGTTACCATAAAATTATGTAATTAAGGACTCATGTTACAAGAATGAACTTAACAAGCAGGAATAAATTATTTTTAAGGTTTCTTTTACAATACAAATAGTGAGTGCATTTACAAGCAAAAAAAAACAGCTGTGTAGAATTACTGTGTACAGGCTGCTTAAATACAATTATAGACCATCTCTTGTGATACGATGTGTGACTGCTTAAAGTACAGTATTTGTAAAAAAACAAAAAAAATTGCTTTACCCCATGTCTGCATTTTAGTTCAATCTGACTTAAAAAATATATTAATTACTGCCAGGCATAACCCTGACTGCCTCCTTAGGCATCCAATGATTAAATTACCACTGTACTTCCATCGCTCTAAAGACAGTTAAGATATGTGTGTGTGGCTCATGTTGCCTTGAAGTTAACCAAAACAAACATTTGCAGTTAAGGAATGAAAAAGAGAGTTTTTGTTGGCTTACCATGTGATCAGGTATTGCTCCAATGTGAACCTTTAGCAAGTATCTACAGCCGGACATAAAAGAGAAAAAGAAAACCATTACTTGGTGGCATGTTAAAATTAAGTCACAAGACATCTATTCTGAAATCAATACAAGTGTCACAAATTAAAAAATTATAAATATAAAAGTAAATAATAATCTTGCTTGCGTTGTAAACAACTAATATCACATCCAAATCTAAATATTGGTTTCTCTACCGGTTACTCTTCCCAATTACAGAACATACAGACTAGGATTGTCACGACATTAACATTTCAGAAGTCGGTACCAATACCAGAAAATTTCACAACTCTCTATACATTTCGAAACTAGGGATGTGGGTCGACTAATTGACAAGTCGTCCAACAACAAACTAGTCGTTAGTAGTTGACCCCACTAATCATTATTATTTTAGTGATGGTGGTGGTGGTTTCAATATGAGAAGCATTTCTCAAATGAATTGATGATAACTTGGTTGAATAAGCAGATAACTAATGTTAAAAACTTTTCTTAGTCTTGCCTTACTACGATAGACACAGACAGAGTCTACAATAGTCCAAAAGGAACACAATTCCAGATTCAGTTTATTGTGCAATCAAATCCCAAAAATACCCAGGAAGTTTTTTTAAATACTTTTAACTATAAACAACCCCGAAATACATTTATTTATTTCAAGACTCTTATTTTGAAATGGAGAATTGGCTTATTTAGAATGCTCTATATTTAAGTATTTACCAAATTAAACTTGTATAGCATATTCACCAGATTAAGGATTTTTTATACCACAAGTATTCAGAAGAAAGTTGGAGACACAATGTACGTGCCACAGGGCACGTTTCTATATAGTCGCAATTTTCTTTGCATGCTCTCTTCAATTTAGAACACTTGTTCATTTATCTAAATCAAAATAACAAAATAAGCATTGAAGTGAGGATAAAAATATGGATGAATTTTAACAATGATGAAATATTTAGATATAATAAATCCCTAAAAGGTGTCCGTAAATGTTTAATGTCATATTTGCAGATAACGCTAGTTCCAAAAAGCAACTATCTGCACCAATTAATTGGTAAAACCTCTACTAATTATACATTATCCTTAACAGCGGCTAGTTGTTCAAATTAATGAAAATTGGTAATTATTTACATCCCTATTCGATCCCACAAAAATAGGTAATATGCTATTGAACATACTCCCATTAGTCTATTTTACAAAGTTAAATGTGTCAATTTAAATAATAAAATAAAACTTCCTTGAAGTGTTTCTGAATTAAATAATATAGCGCTTCTTTAAGTAGGTTTTATTTTTTTCCAAATTCAGTTTTCCTCCCAAATTATACATTTTCTGTTCAATGTTTTAAAGTTTAACTAAATGTCATCATCAAAATAGTGTCTAATCAAAAGAATTCATAAAACTTTAAATCAAAGGAAAACAATTTTATCAAAATGAAGTGCTTTAGTAAAGATCCTCAACGCATAATCTAAAACACAACATTGGTCTTAGTTTTGTCCAAAAAAAAAGTGCTGCACAACAGAGCATCACATTATAAATGAAAACCTCTATTCGGTACAAACAGCCCTCTTGCTTGTGAGATATTGCTTAAATATAATATTAATTATTGTTATTACAGTAAATACTACATTATACTATACATTAGTAAAATATTTCGGTCATGATTTCTTCAATTTCAAGCATCTAATTTTACTGCTGTCTAGTTTTTTGAGTTTGGGCAGTGGCTACTTGTTCAGCCTAGGGAATATGAACATCCATGGCAGACGTGTACACAGGAAAATAAATTTATCTTTGCCAAAATGTGAAGACTTTCTAAAAGACACAGAGAACAGGGTAAAACCAGAGTGAACATTGGTGTCGCATTTACAATGTGGAGGACCCACAAACCACCACCAATGATGAGATCACTCTAGCAAACAGATTGCCGTGCAAGTCGCTAATACACCAGCTAGGCTATGTATTAAACAACTTTAGAACTGTGTCCCTAAATAGCTTTAATTTTTGAATTGCATGAAAAACTAAAAAGTGTTGCACAAGTGTTGTATTGTACACAGTATAATTTACATAGAGAGCATAACTGATAGGCTATACCTTCAAACTAATTTAAATGTGTCAGATTTGCCTGTGCATTCATGCACACAACGGCTCAAAATACATTTGTAAATAGAACATTTTGGCAGAATGGGTGTGCACCTAAATTTAATATGTAATATCGATTATTTTTCCGATTAATTGTGTAGCCCTAATATCCAATTTAATTAACAGTGCTATATCAATAAAACACAATATTTATCATCTTGACCAGAATAAGCTATAATGCACATCAGACTATAGGTCGATAGTCTGAAATCTAGACTCTTGCTAGACATAGTAGGACTAAATTACAAAGCACTAGCCAGCCTTTTCAGTGATTAGAAATTTTAGGCCTAACTAAAAGAAAAACATATTTGGCTTGCCTGACAAATGTACAAATGTAAAAGCACACACACCAGGAAAGAAATGGAACCAAACACAGGGTCTCCAAAAATACTTTCAAATGAACAATGTTTTAAAAACGCAATGGTTATGGTATATCCAGTCAAGCCAACCATGGTTTACAAATACACGGTTTAACCAGCCATGATAAAAACAGTGGTGCGCTCTTATTAAGATAATTACGGTAACCTGAAGGAAGAGCAGAGCTCTGTTAAGATACCATCCTGTTAATTTTAGTTCAGTCAAGTTCAATCTCGTAAAGATGTATCATGTTAATGTGGGTAAACATAAGATATATTGACCTTGGGAGACTAGATCTGCTACCATGCAGCTGCTGCAGAGCAAGTATGAACTCTTGATTTTACTAGAACAAACACAGACATACTGAGATGAGCATGTGGACATGCTGCTGCTGCTCAATTACACAAAACGCAAGACATGCTGTACCGAGCATGTAGGACATGCTGCTACATAAATAGACATGCATACGATCCACCAACAAAGCAGGGAAGCTGCACAAATGCACAACACATAAACTTAGAAAAACAACACGCAACCAAGATCATCTATCACCAAGACTTGTGTACTTCTGCTGCTCTGAAGAGCCATGTGCACAGAGTGTATGCGACCTAGGTGTGCCATGGCCCTTGGGCTAATGGAATAACATTAATGAACTTATTTTTTATGTGTGCCTTCGCCTGCTTGGCTGAAAGGCTTAAACGGCTAGTGACCTGATTCATAATGTGTACCTGGAAAGCCCAGAGCTTATCTTGTTAAAGACAAGCTTCTGTGTGTCATGGCCAAGAGCAGACCTTATCAAGCAAACTGATAAAAAAGTTACAGCAACCACCTGAGCATTTAAGAAAAATTCTTACAATGTGCTACAGTGACTTATCTGCAGAACTGATTTATTATACGTTATACAAAGAGAGAGACTCAAATTAAATGTATACTCAATTACATGTCAAAGGACACTTCAGCTTACACCATGCAAGCTGATTGGCTTAACATGTCACATGTGAGCAACCCGTTTGGCTAACAGGTAACAAGTTTACAAGAACCTATCAGTTTGCCTCATAGTGTTACATGGCTGAACTTCAGTAATTTGTGTAGGTGGTTGACTGGGCTAGATCTTGTTTTCAATTTGGAAAATAACCAACACCTGACTTTGACATCAGCTTTGCATTTGTCTTTCCATGATTTGACCATGCCATTTCAGATTTAAGTTGGATTTTAAAGTTAAAAGTGTACTTAATTGATAGAACACTGATGAGAATATTGCTTCTGAATAAATTATATTTACAACCCAATTTTTTCCCTCTGGACAATAACTTTTTTTTACTCTGACAAGTGAATGACCAATTTACTTGCCCGAAGTACAAGCACAAGACACTGCTTTATGTGGAGCCCTGGAAAACATTGTTTATGGTGGCAATTCCATTCGGTAGTGCTAGTGGCACAGAAATTACACACTTCAGCTTTAATGTCTGTTGCATGTTGCATTATTGTTAAGAGTAAATACTCATATAAATGGACACCATGAATACCTTCTATCTTTTATGTAGGCATACTAAGGTTTCACATTACATTTGCCAAACCTTAAATAGCACCTGTTAAGAGTTGGTCAGATTGTGAGGACTAGATTCCAAGCTTTTGAGTGACACCTATTTTTTACCAAGTGAACAGTTTTTAATTAGCTAGCAGCTCCACTTTAAAAGGTTAAAAAGGCAAATTAGCGGTTATCAATATCAGCCACAATGAGCTATGAATTATTGGTTATCCGTATCAGCCTAGAAATGTCATTTGATTTTTCATTTCTAAAATGTTTTGTTTTGCTAGTGCTCCTTTGTAAAAATGTGACAATTATTTAAAAAATTCTGTATTTTGTATTTAGAGTATTTTATCAGAGCCCGACATGCATATATAACCTTGTAGTTCTCTTCGATACCCAGAAATTACAGAAGTTACTTTTGATTGATAATGCTCTTTTCAACTGTGAAACACATTTGTTCACAATCCATAGTTCTTTTATTTTTGCATTGACATTGGTCTGTACTCCAAATACATTTCTTTGTAAAAATGTTCATCTGTTTGCACACTTGAGCAATTCAAAAGTTCTACTTTCGTTCTAATTTAGTCTCACTAGTAAATTGAAATCAGCGTAGCGCCACTTGACAAAACAAAAATGTGCTTAGAAGAAATGTTAAACTGTCTAACCACCAACATAGTTTCTCCAATTAAACATTATCAAACGGTGAAGTGTGTAATTTTTTAAATGTTAAAATAGCCTATACCAGCTTAATATGCAGAGACAACAAAGTAAGCCATTTGCATCTTGATTCCTGTGGAAAGTGTAAGCACTGTGGCGCTATCAAACATTGCTAGCCCATCATAGCAACACAGACTCAACCAATGGCTTGAGTTTGAGGCAGAATATTATTTTTGCAATTCTGTGTGGTGGTGCTGGACATGCAAAAATGCACCTTTAACATTTGAAAAAATTTTCAAAGATGAAAAAAGCATCTTGGTAATATTAGACGACGGGTTCACTCTCTCATCCTAATCCTATGGATCAGGATTTCTGAAAAACTTCTAAAACAATTCTTCTGAAGCCTGCTCCTCCTGCCCAAAAACAGGGTTATCTGTGCATATGACAGAATCTCATATTCTGACTAGACTTTCATTACCACATTGTTTTCTTGCACAGCAGCATGAAGATGCCCTTTCCTGAACCTTGACTCTCACATTTTCAGTGGCCGACATTTCAGTCCAGTGAGAGCGACAGTGTGGAATGAGAGAAAGAGTTTAATAGGGTCATCGGAGACCTGCAGTAGAGACGTGTGGGACTGATTAAGGTCAACAGAGGCAAAAAAACTATAAGGTGGCTCATGCTTAAAACTGCTTATCAGAGGAAAATGAGATGAGGCGGCACACTGGTCGAGGGGCGGACAGAACTGAACAAAAGGCCACAAAAAAGAGCGGAGTACATAATTAAGGCATCTAATTGGACACAACTAGTAAAATTATGAATCAGATAGTAATGTGATGAGAAACCGCAAATGAAATAGCTACAAGTTTAGCTTGCATTGGTCTAAAATTTTATGCAGTCTATATATAGAATGGCATATTTAAAAAAGAAATGTAAAAAAGGTTTCATTACTTCTTAATACCAGTTTAATATGAAAAACCAAATACAAGTCATTGATTGATTTGATAAGTTGATTCCCTCAGTATAAACATTGGCTTTCAAAAAATGGCTTTGTCTGAGCCTCCAGACCAGCCTAATATTTTAGTTCAACCATCAATGTGACTGAGTTATCAACTTGGACTGGGTAAAAATATTGATTTTCCAAAGCATCGCAATTTTCATTTGAACGATCTCGACATCAATTCTTCAATCCAAATATTGATATTTTACTTGTTGCGCAACCCTCTGCAACAATGTAAATCACTCTCAACCTTGACCAAATTTCACACAACTCGACTACAAATGTCTAAGATTAGCCACTGGACTGGTATATGCTCAGATTTCACTCATCAGTGATGGTTTAGTGGAGAAAAAGTTAAGCACCAAGATCCTTTCACTGCTGGGAGTAAAAGTTTAGTTGGACCTGTTCTGTGTGTCCAAAGAAGAGATCCACGCAATCAATTTGTCATTGAATAATGTCTCGTTTATTATCTTTTCTGTTCTTTACAAATTTAAAATACAAATGATTTTTTTTTCTTCTAAATCACAATGTGATTTGTATTTAAGCAATTTGAAGACATCACATTAATTAATGAAAAACATACATTTGTAAAAAAACATTAAAAGCTCAAATGTGATCAATATTATAAGAAACTAATGATAAAATATAATTTTGAAATATTTTATATTATTTATTTAACAATATTTAACATTTTTGTAAAGTACCTAGTTAGAAGGTCCCCTGTATAATTGACAGCATTGGGTGAGAGATCGTTTATTTTGTATGTAAGCAAAATGGACATTATTACTGAAATATACCCATATGCATCGATATCAAATCTAATCTTATCAAAATGTAATCGGGAAATCTGTATCAATACCCAGCCCTTTTGTAAACCTCTTATTTACAACCCTGACTTTCAAAAGTAGGTCTGGCAAATCTTCAGTCCACTGATTAAAGATTGATTTTCTGTTTTATGCCAACACACAAACACCTGAACAAAAACAGGGTTTGGTGCCTTACCACTAAAGCAGTTTATCTGAACATTCTGTATTTTAGACCCAATTTAAAAAAGGCACATGCTTGTGAATTTGCTGGTGAAAATACCAAACCTTGGTCAATCACAATCAGATACCCTAAATCAAAAATCACAGCAAATAATATCTTGTTTACAAAGCAACCAAGCTGGATTAGCCTGAGCAAGTTGCAAGAACCTGGAAAGAGATAAGTCAAATCAGGTTTATGTTTACAGAATCTGCTCACAGAGTATCATTGTTTTATTTCTAGACCGCATGGTGATATCTGTTGGGTGCAGGAAAGTGGGAGAAATACAGCTGCCCTAAATATAGCTTCAAGATAAAGAGATGCTAAATCTGTAGAGCTATTCCATCTATAAGCTTAACAAAAGAGCATAACCATGTTAAAATAATGGCTGTGAATCTGCCACTAAAATTAGAGCATGATCAGAGGTGATGCAGTAGGCATAAGTCTTGTGTTACTTCACAATGGTAAAGTATTGGGTAAAGTATAAAGGATATGGAATGCTCCACACAAAATAAGAATTTGAACACCTTAAATGATAATTCTGGTAAACTAAATTAATTACAACGCAGTAAGTGTTGTGAGTTCCATTTCCACATGTAATGTCCATGGAGGGGTGCTAAAAGCAAGTTATGAAGAGAGTTATTTCCAGATGTACAGTTTATAATACAGTGAAGAGGAATGCATATTTTATAAACCGTTACACCCCAAACCAAACTCTGAACCTAAAAGTAATCATCAGTGAATTAAAAATGTAATGTTAAAGGGGAAAATGCAACCTCCAAATCACGTGTCACCAATTATGTGAATGCAATTACTTCCCTTTTTTTAACGCAAAAATCTAAACCCAGGTCTCCCAAGCTTCTGATGCAACGTGCTTCCAGTCACGCCCCAATCAAAGTTAAACATGCTGGAGAAAATACAAAAACGTCTTCTAGGAGATGCCACTTGTCAATGAGTCCGCATAATGAAATCTTAGAAACAACATGCTAACTTCCAGTGTGATCAAGTTGGGTAAGAATGGTGGTTAAGGTGTTTACATGCAATGCAAAATCATGTTGATGGGCAAAAATCTACCTATGGTGATGGTTTAAGCAAAAAACTGTTTATGATCACTGATATTTGTCCTCCGCCACCCGGATTCGAGGCGAGTCACAACACTATCACAAGGAATTAAGAGTGCATTTGGGAATTGGGGAGAACAGGAGATAAAATACACACACAAAAAAAGGAAAGAAAAAAACAAAACATGCAATTCACTGACCAAAGCGTAGGCCTCCTGACCAACAACAAACATTACCACAATTACTTGTGATTTCTTCATTTCAAAACCAGGTCTTGAATCTTTAAAACATGCAAAAAATTGAGAGAGCTGGTGTCATCCATGCAATATGGCTATATTAGGCCAATAATTTCTGAATCTTGATGTCAAATGACTGATGTACTTTAACTGAAGCTTTGCCTTATACTCTTTGCTTTCAAAGAACTGATACAGTGATCTCCATCCATCACAGTTTAGTAAGAAGGTTACCCATTCCCTACACAGAGTGCAAATTCTCTATTATAAAGCCTTGCATTCTTGGTCCAAGTCTAATGGACAAAAGTGATAAGACTAAGTGACAGTGGTCCTTATTAGCAATTGTTAAATACATATTATCTACAAGTCTGAGATATTGTGGTCTAGACAACATGGCCATCCAAGAGACAATGGTCTAGTCAACACGAGCGTTCTACTAAAGCAAAAGGAAATACAAAAACTCTCCCTTAAAACAGAAGGCAGACAGACAATACACCTTATTTAATTCAAGAAAACACACAAATTAACAAGACACCATATCTATCGACACAGTGTGTGTGTGTGTGTGTGTGTGTGTGTGTAAGAGAGACAATAATCTCCCTCCATAATGTTTACTGATAAATCCATGAACATTTGCACACAAAAAAAAGGATGTGCTGTTATCACATTGCTGGGATTGTATCAGAAACAAATCTTAGAGGGAAAATTTGGGTTGTACTTTACGGGAAGTCAACAAATCCTAGAGCCATCTAAGTGTTGTCTAAGCTTATTGCCTTATTGGACTGAACCACCAGTTTTCAAAGCCTCAAGCTAAAATTTTGAACCTTCAACCTACATCTGATTCCCTCTCTCAGAGCATGTTTTGTTGATGAAGTAACATCAACTACTTTTTCTATGATGGCTGATGACAAACCTACCATTTGAGACCTTAGGTCTGAGGTCTGTCCACACTGGCAGAACTTAGGATGTGCAGAACTACCAATTTTCACAATCAACTAGTTGTTCGGTTGTTTAAACAACTTGTCGTGTTAAGAATAATGTACAATTAGGCTCTGTTATGTTCATGTGACCCTGATCAGACATGTTTCAGAGGGATATAAGGCTAAGTGCAGTACAATAACATGATAACAAATGAATATTCTACAAATAAATAGGCTAAATAACTATAACATCATATTGCACAAAACTATCATAGTAAGAAAACTAAGAAATAAGAAAGGCTCAAAAACAGAGCTGCACAAAACCGCTTCTGCACATCCTGAACACAGAATGAAGGGCGTCAATGTAACAGGAGTGCTTCAGGGCGATCCTTACTGTGCATTCAAAAGCGCAGAACTGCAAGATAATATTGCAGGTACACATCTAGTTCACAATATCAAGCAGTTTAAACCTTTTTTAACTATTTAAGCAGTGTCAGACAGAATCAGCAAAAGACTTTAATCTCTCCACAGCACCTCACAAATACGGGATTATAACACACAGCAAAAGATTTAATGTCCGACAGCGATCGTCTTAAAATATAGTTGAATTACTAAACGAATCAACAAGTCAGATGTTGGACAACTAGTCGAATAGTCAACCACCCAGGCAAAACCATATGGGGATCCTCCAGACACCCGTTAAAAGGAGCCTCAAATATCCCATGTACTCAAGGAACTTACATTTATATTTCAAGCAAGGATGGGCACAAGTACTCAGAACTGACAGCAACATTTGATCATAAAAACGCTGATTGGTAATGAAAATGCGAGACATTTGACCCAATTTAAAATGTTATGAAACCTATTTCACAAATGTGTCAAAGAGGGGCCTTATTTTTTATTTTAAGATTGATTACACTGTGCTTTTCATCATTGCCTTGATTGTCAACAGAGACATTCTCATTGCAACCAAACTGATAAACAATGCTGCAATGCTAGAATTTGTTCTACTGATTTACGACACTCAACAGAAATTAAAATGAACAGTTTTGAACACCAGATTTCTGCAAAGGTTTGTTAAACATGTTTAATTATCATTGGCTCATAATGTATGTAATTTAATAAAAGTGAATGTTAATCATTGAATCTATAAATCTTCCTGGGTGTCGACATGTTTGCATGACGTCACACACGTGCATCTCCACACTAGATTTCCACACAAGATTCCAAGTTTTACATCCAACATAGTGCCGTTCCATTGCACTATATCCCGTAAAAAGTTGGAAAATCCAAGTTGAATGGAAAGCAGAATAATAAGAAATCCTCATAACAAACTCGAGATGGTGCTCAACACTGCGCACACACACCAGGAGTTCTTCCTTCAAAACACCTAGCCTGAGTGCAGCGGAGTTGAACAGAACACTAGGTCTTTAAAACTATTTTTACATTAATACGGTATTTTAAAAACACAATGGTTATGGCGTCTCCAGTAAAGCCACAGTTCAGACAGCCATGATGAAAACAGTGGTGCATGCTTGCTAAGATAATTATGGTAACCTGAACGAAGAGCAGAGAATTGCACTTTCTGAACATTCTTTCATTGAGTTGGCCAGTGAGTCTTTACATAATGCCAAATATGATGAATTATAATTTGATTATGCCATCTTTTGTACTTATTGTTACAGATTACATTTTAACAGCCTATAATAATGAATAGAAAAGAGACTGGAACAACGAGATGCAACGCACCAACCAAAGACATATGTCTGATTGACATATTCACTCGCTTAGCATTTTAAGGAACACTACGGCCCTAATGAAGTGTCCGACTCGGTCTTCTGCTGTTGTAGCCATCCGCCACAAGGTTCGACGTGTTGTGTATTCAGAGATGCTATTCTGCTCATTTAAATTAAGTAAATTAAAGTATTTGAATTACCGTAGCCTTTGTCATCTTGAATCAGTCTTGCCATTCTCCATTGACCTCTCTCATCAACAAGGTGGTTCTGTCCGCAGAATTGCTGCTCACTGGATGATTTTTGCCTTTGGCACCATTCCGAGGAGGGCTGAAATGATTAGTCGACGTTATCGACAACGTCAGCAATAAAAAATTGTCAAAGAAATTTAAGTAGTCGAATAGTCGTTTGATGTCATTTAACTAAGCATGAGATAATTTGAAACTCTAATGATGGCACGCGAGATCAGCACTGCAGTACTGAGGAGAGGAAGAAAACATAGCTTGCGGTCCAGACGCACTCTAAACGTTCACAAAAGCTTCAGGTGATGTAGATTGCAAAATATGAGGGAACTATACAAAAATAGAGATGTGAATCTTCACTGGCCTCAGGATTCGATTACGATTCAAAAGGGTAATGATTCTATTATAAAACGATTCTCGATGCATCTTGCCCTTCAATATCTTTCTTTTTCAGTTTCTTCTAAATTAATTTTTACTGTCTATTTTTTACCTTACAGCTGTTTTAAAAATCAGAACAAGACACATTACATAAACTGGCCTTTTACATTCAGTATGAGCTGTGAACAAAACATGGAACAACCTCAAGATTGAATAAATGGTTCTATAGTTTAAAAGAGTATCTCAGTTTTTCAGATTCTTTCTTTAGAACCTTATAAAAAAAAACTATCTTAAAAACCAACAAAAAAATTATTGGTTCTCCATCAAAACACACTGAATACTATTACTTCAACTGATTATATAATTATTTTTATTTTTAAGCATTGTAAATAATTTAATAGAATTAAATATTATTTCAAATTAATCTATGCCATGCTATTAATTTCATTTTTTAAGCACAAATGGAAGTCACTGATCCAGGATGAGATATATCTGCTTCTATGAGAGTGCAGCTGTTAGATTCTCCTCTCCTCACCTGCACAAGTGATAGTAAAGCGGTTTAAATAGTGCAGTTGTTTCTTCAGAAATGTGTCTCGTATGCACTGTTCCATCTGTTTGCTCTGCGAGTAGAAGATAAAACCATTATCATCAGGTGTGCACTGCTGTCCTGACAAACGAGTGACCGGCAATGACAAAAGCCAATGAAATGGCGAGCGAGCAAGAGCAGAGAAAGGCATCAGGGGGAGGGGGGAAGAAAAAAAATTATTAAATCACCAACCGCTGCCTCGTCATTATTTTCTTCTGTGTTTTCCCCCATTGTGTGCAAATCAGTGCAATTATGGGTGCGAGCTCGTCTTTCATGTTGATTGTTGGCTTCTTATCACGAATAAACTCTCCCGTTGCTTTGTGCGTGGGTATGTGAAAGAATTTCGGGATCGTAGTTTCATTCGGGCACAAATGGTCATGTGTTTGATACAGCTGGTCTGCAAACAGTCATGTTTGTGCACTTAACTCGCTTATTTTTTTCCACATCTGTCTTTGGCACGCACCACTGCTCTGCTATGATTTAAACTGAACTCAGAATCGATTCTGATTCTTTTGAGAATCAATTCAGAAACGTTTGAGTATGAATCGCGATGCATTGCTGAATTTTTTTCCAACAGCTCTAAAAAAAAAAATGAATAAGTAAATACAGGAGCACTCTTGTTGTGGAATAAGCGGAGCCTGAGCTGCCGCTCCGCTTAAGCAAAACTTGCGTTTTGAGCTTCTTTAAAGGAAACAACCCGATGTTACATCTTTAATGCAGTTATATTGTAGAACAGAGGAGGACAATCAGCCTGATAGGGGCGCGTGAGGGATAAAGGCGACCAGTGATGACTGTTCGAGAGAGAGAATTACAGGCAGCTGCTCTGTGTGTTTTTGTTTGTGTGTTTTTCATTTATTTCTTCATTAAACTATTATTTATACTGTCAAGCCGATTCTCGCCGCCTCCTTTGCATTGAACTGCTTTACATATCATTAATGCTTTATGGCTTTATTAAAGTTAAAAAATTATGGAAGCAGATCATGTAAATAACTACAAACTCCGAATCTGGCATTTCTGTTCGGTTAGCGTCTCTTCAATGAGTTGTGCGAAGTCTACCGATCCAAGGGGGAGAGATTGAAAATGCACCCAGCTGACGCACATCACCCTCACGTGAGCTTGCTGCAGCTGGATTATAACATGATGGCTCACGACTTAATGAATCATATGAGTCACTTTGCATTTCCTATCATGAAGAAAATTGCCAATATGCAGCTTTAATAATAAGAGAGTTTACTTTTTGTGAGTTAAAGATGGATTGAAGTGAATAGAAAGGTGAGTGTGTGTAGTCATCGTCCCATTACACACCGCAACAAAATACATTTTTGATTTGGTATTGACTTGTTTTCCAATATAAATATCGAAAACTCTTATAAAACAACATACATTTATTTTAGCAGCTATACTGCAGAAGAAAAACTTGGAATATAATATTAAAAATACAAATATTTAAAAAATGTATAAAAATCCTTTTTTTTTTTTTTTTTTAAAAAGATGCATTCACCTCAGAAGCAGCAACGATATTTAGAATTGCTTTTAAAGAATAGATCTTGAATATAAATATATTTTGTCTTTACTGCACTCGCTGAAGTATAACCAAGCGAAAAAAATACACTTGTATACAAAATACACATATTTAAGATACATTCTCTAAAAGCAAGTCTAAATATATTATATATGTTGCTTCTCAAGTAAAGGTATCTTGTTTTTGTCTTATCGAAAATAAGACAAAAACACTTGATAACAATAAAGAGCACCAGTCTAAAAAAAAAATGACTAAAAAGCCATTGGCTCCTAAACTGAAACATATAGGAGCCAAATGGCTGTTTTATTTGCCACATCACAGAATTGCCCAATTTAGATTGTTGTTAAAAAACAAGATAGAAAGCCAAGGAAAAAGACAGCTAATAGCTCATTTATCATGTGTTTAATATATATACTGTAGTTAAGTGCACAAATTTGCATTCACCTTTTGTCTCATAAATTTTGACACCCCACATTTTCAAGAGATAAAATATATTTTTTTTATTATTTAGTGCTGCCCTTCAGAATCTACATAAGTATTTACATAAAGTATCATATGCATTTAGTACTGTGTTGCTTCTTGAGCATCAGTGAATGTTTGCACCTTGTGTAAGTTGTGTCCCTCAATGGTCCCAAGTATCAAAAGTTGGATCTCATATCACACATAAATAAATTATATGTACAGTACTGTGAAAAGATTTAGGCACTTGTGAAAAATTTTGCATAGTGAGGATGTCTAAAAAAAGGCCATAAATAGTTTTCATTTATCAATTAACATAATACAAAGTCCAGTAAACAAAAAAAGCTAAATCAATATTTGGTGTGACCAACTTTGCCTTTAAAACAGTCACAATTGGTTGTTGTCAGATAGGAGCTTCTTGGAGAATTCACCACAGTTCTTCTATCTATTTAGGCTGTCTCAATTGCTTCTGTCTCTTCATGTAATCTCAGACTGACATGATGTTCAGTGGGGCAATGCCATCTCTTGCAGAGTGCCCTGTTTTTCTATTCTAATCTTTTTTTATTTGCAAAATAAATGTTGGGACTATTTACACACTAAAGATGAAGATATAAACAACCTTATGACAAATGTTTTTGTGAAACACCTTAAGGGCCTAAAACATTTGCACAGTACGATCGATCGATCGATCGATCGATACATGTATATTATCTACACTGATCAGCCACAAGATGCATGTTGGCACCAATTTGGAGGCACGAGGGGACCTACACAATATTAGGCAGGTGGTTTTAATGTTGTGGCTGATTGGTGTATATATAATATAATGTCTTTTTTTACTGTGAATAGATGGCCCAGACACAGACTACAAGAGTGCAGATTGACAGTTTATTGTGCAAATCCATTTCCAATCATTAATAAAAAAATAATAATTTGGTACATAACACAGGACTTTTCATTATAAACAAGCCTGAAATACACATGGGACTACTATTTTGAAATGTCTGTGTTCCCAGTTGTGAACTCACTGATGGCTGATTAGCTGAAATAGTGACTCGAATTCAAACGCTAACTTGAGCTCCTGAGTTCAAATGAGCTCTTGTCAGGTGATTAATTATAAAGACCCAAAAACTCATTTGTTCACGAATTGTACATTATGGCTCGTGCGGTGTTTGTTGTTGTGTGCAGCCAGCTAGCTCATATCATCAACAGAAAGGGTGAAAATTTGCACAAGACACACTGGCACTCAAAGGATGAATTCAATAACTCACAAGATGATATCTGACGATACCACATATGAACACACAGATCCAGACACTCAGATGCCAATGGCGACTAGATTTTATTATTTTTCATTGAATTCAGAGAATGTCATTTAGAGGTTTTTAAGAAGCTGATTTTGTCCTCTTTATTGTTAGCAAGCATGTTTAATGCAACCTTTTAAGTCAGGGCTGAATAGTCGGTTAAGAGCAAATGATTTATTGTTGCAATAATCACCCGAATGGTCAAATAATCATTCTATTAAACATGAGATTAGTCAATTATCAAAATAATCATTAGTTGCAAGCCTAATTCCAAGTAAACTCTAGAGACTGTTGTGCATGGAAAACCCAAGAGATCAGCAGTTACAGAAATACTCAAACCAGCTTGTCTAGCACCAACAATCATGCCATGCTTGAAATCACTAGACAAAAGTCTTCGTTTTGTTTTTTCAGCGTCTCGTGCAGGAGCACTATTCTTTAGAATCCGTGTCAAGTTAAAAATAACTTTAAAACATGTCTCAAGACACCAGGTTTCTGTTAAACTGTATTTTGTTGCACTTTTTAACGCAAGAATGCAATAGGTCTGAATCGTCGCAAGTGATTGGCACACATCCAAAACTAGAATGTGCAGTTTTTGCATTTTAAATGTGCGTATTTCTTAAATTCAACGAATATTCGAATTTCAATTTGACAGCACATATATGAATATATTTATCAAGAATGGGTGATTGAGAACTATTATAAATCTAATTTACATGAGGAAAGTGTTGTGGGAAATGTTACTTGCATCAAGATGTCTTTTTTCAGTAAATGGGTGAGTAGTTCAGTATATTATTTTACAATATTGGCTTTTATGCCTCAAAATAAATAGGTTAATTACACATTTTCGGTGTGCTGCGCAGTTAAAAATAGGCCAAGCGTCCCATTTCTACTCTCACTGAGGCTTCAGAGACGCAGCACCACACAGCTCACATGCCCACTATAACCTGCAGACACAGTTTGTTTAAAACAACCCTAACAAAAGCTCATCTCCAATCCTGGCATCCTTCATTGGTGTTGTTTTTGTTATTGCTATTGTATCTCACCCACAATGTCAGAAGAAAAAAGATCAACATTACATTACAACATCACAGGGGTATATTGTAGGTGTGATTGCAGTACTTTTCTTTCACAATGTATTTGATCTGCTCTAAAAGTGATATAAACAGTCCATGAGCCCCACACATGCACAGGACAGCATGTCACCCAATTATTCTGATGCGCACCCAGACCCATGATTATCTGTCTTTAAACACAGCCTTTTGCAGTTTTATAATCACATATTACCTTGGTGTTATTTTGATCAATTCTGCAGCTCGTTCTTGCTTAATCATAACGATTATATTGTGAATGTGAATATTGTGTGTGTGTATATATATATATATATATATATATAAAAAAAAAAAAAAGCCGATATGTGCCCACAGACTTTTTTGCACAACCTCTCCTTTTCAACCATCCGTCACTCTCCACAAACAATGCCATTTGTGACCAAATTACTCTTTTGAACCGGATCTTTTTCATGAATCACCCAAAGTAAGTTTGGCAGCTGGCCAAACTTACTTTCGGGCCACCAAAGCAAATTTTATGATAATATTGAGTTTGCACTAAATATGCTTCTCATCTGCAACACAATATTTTCATGGTGCGATTGAAGCCTGGTTTTCGCATGGAATCCACTCAATGATCTGCTCTTCATCTCTGGAATGCACACATCGGGCACGTGGGTTTCCCTGGATATCACAGCGCAGACCACAAAACTGATACCACCCATTTGAATTCTAGTGTGAATTTTCTAGTTTATAGCACCATAGAGGAAGTCAAACCTCTCAAACTAGAGATAGCCCCGACATGCTAAAAAGCACTGAGGAAAAGAGCAATGCTGTGCTATGCGGCAAAATATATCTATTTTTTTCACATTATCATCCTTACTAAAATGTATCACGATTTTACATCAATAACAGTAACACTGATATTCTGGAAAAAAATAAATCAGTTTTATATTAAATAATCTATTAGGTCAAATCTATTAGACCTACTTTTTATTACAACTGTGGCATATAGTTTCTAAATTGATTTAGGCTTCTATTTTTTTCCTTAAACACTATAATTTAGTATTATTATTATTATTTTAGAAATTCTAGCTTACAGTGATCTAATCACAGAAATAAGGAGCCATCTATGGTTTTGCCTGTGCTTAGGCCTATTTGGCATTGCACTGTAAATATTTGGGCAAGTTAATAAAGTTCAAAGACTTCTTAACAAATTAAGGACAAAGTTTTTCTACTGTGTAAAGTATGTTCTGTTTGAATGATATGAATAGATGTAATATATTCAGCTCATAAATAAAAAGGCTCATCACCTTTTTTTTTGTTTACATTAAAAACTAGGGGTGTACTGATAGATCGGCCACTGATCTAAATCTGTCCCTGACAACCATGTCACACATGTTTATCACATCTGTTTGCTGTTAGCCAGCTACAGTTTGAAAGCAGATTGAAAGGTAAACATCAGATAATCTTTTTGCAACTCAGCAGACAACGGTGGTTTTCAATATTGATGTAGTGGTTCTTGGTGGTGGATTGTGTCTGTTGAGCGTTGATTTCATGATATGTTGTTACCAAGTTGGTGAGACGCAATGCTGGAAATTAAATAAACAACATCCATCTTTTACTCAACGTGACAACGAGCTCATAGCTATTAAACTTGAGGTGAACTGCGGTGCCAATGCTTACCAAACCATGGGTGGCGAACCGTACGGTTCGTTTTTTTTTTTATTACCCGTTTTTTTTTTTATTACCAAGAACCACTACATCAATATTGAAAACCATGAATAAATCCATGCAAAATAAGAGAAAATGCCACCAGGCTACATTAAATACAAGTTAAGTTAAGGATTGTACTGTGACTTGATGTCCAATGTAAAATATGGGTTCCGAAGCAAAACCATTTGAGAACCACTGGTACAGTGATTCAGTAGCATTGATTGTTGTTATGCGTGTATGTTCTGTTAAATAGGTTTAAATTGTCTATTTGTAGCCTATTTATGTTTAATAAATATAGTGCAATTAATTTTCTGTGATGAGACCTTAAATTATTTGACAGTAATTACTACAGATATCTGGACTTCCAGAGTCCTTTAAGTGTCAAAAGCTCCCAGTAAATACACACACGACAACTCAAACATGATTTACACATATATATTGATTCTAAAGTAATTTTAAGATATTCCTCCAATGTGCAAAATACGAGTCCGGCCTCGCGTGCTCATGAACACGCATGCAACAGCACCCCTGCTGAAAAAACCCAATGTGAAACAATGTTTACCCCAATGGTGGATGATGATGCTTCTTTTCAAGGTGATATACTGCAGTTATATTAGCTTGTGCTGGGTTGCAAATGCCACTTTTGATTTGATGCCAGTTTTCAAATAGAATTTGTGGTCGCGATGCAGCATCAGCAAAATATTTAATCTTGCAGAGCACAGCAAACAGGCCAAGTAGAAAATTGTATATAAAATTAAAAAAACTTGTAGTATCTAGGAGCAACAAATGTTCATAAGTGTCCAGAGCAAGTATCATCTTAAACTTAACTGCAAGAGTACACTTGAGGCACTTCAGTATAATTTATTTTAATGCATGCATGAAGACACACGTTCCAATCCCAGTATCTCCAACTCTAAAAATAGAAACATACTGTTGACTGCCAAACATCTAGATTCTTCATTTGGTAAAACTATGTATGGTCCTAGTTTACTAATGAATTATAGGAAAACTGGGCTCAAAAAGGAATCTGTGATGGGTTTAAAAAAGGAAATGTGGTACTTCACAATCAAACAAGGTAGATTCAAAATGTTAATGCCCGAATACAGTAAAATCTAGTTGAAAAAAAATGTCCAAACTGTTTTTTACTAAATGAACACATAAATTATATTTCATTTCCATTTATTTGCTATATTTACCAACAAATATTTTTACTAAGCCATTAAAAACATGTGGGGACATTTTGAGGTGATCAGCAAACAAATAGCAAAATTGAAATTTTATATAAGTGTCGAACATACAAACTCTAATGGCACTTTAACTACAGAAGTTAAGAAACACTTCTAAATAGAGCTGTCACGATTATTACATTTCGCTGATGATTAGTTGTCAAACAAATAATTGCAATTATGACAATTAACTGTCTGTTTTAGGGCTCTCACTATTATGACGATTAATTGTAAGGGTGCACCAATTGATCTGCCACCAATCTAAATCGTCCGATATTCGTCTTAATTCTGTGATCGGCCAATCATGCCTAGAATCAGGGCCGATCTTTTTTGCAGCATGCAGGGAACCACACATGCACTGCTACTCTAATGAATGAGTGCCTTCTCAGCCCTTGATGCATGCCAGTGTGGCCTCTGAAGGGTGAATTGTTGGCAATTCCAAGTATTCACAAATGTAAACTTTCAGACAATCTGTTTTTCAGATGAATAAGCAGGTTTATATTCAAATGTGTAAGAATTATACGTAAATTAATATTAAGTTGCACATTTTCTAGAGTCATCACGGTACTAATTCTGACTCGCTGCACTGTGAGCATGGAGAGGATAAAGAGACTACAAACGGATATAAAAACGAACTAAACAACAAATAAAATGCTTATACAAATCTGATTATACATGATGTAACGTGAGTCGAGACTATCAGACATTGTGTTGAGCGATAGAGACTGTTAGAGTGATCATAAGCATTTTCAGCTTCACTCCCTTCATTATGCTCACTCGTGGTGTCAATAAAACATGCGTGCTCTCCAGGAGCTCTCAATATCTCACCAGTCACTCATCTCAGCGCTATTCTGTAAGGATCCCAATTTAAATCAAAATGAATGTTGGTCACATTACCACTAATCACAGCAATTACATTTTAACCATAACGGCACCACATCTTCACGCATTTGCTAAATAATTAGAGCAAAACAATAAAAGACAGTAAACAAATCATAGATAATAATGACTTCTCAAAAAATGCTGTGTGTGATGCTCTCATGGTCTTTACTACTTACCAATATGTCACAATGACCTTTTGATATTGACAACATAACTATCATAACGGTTTCAAAACAAATAAATGTTAGCAATTCACAATTAATGTAATTTTATAAAAATATTCGATTTACATTTACATTTATGCATTTGGCAGACGCTTTTATCCAAAGCGACTTACAGTGCAATTATTACAGGGACAATCCCCCTGGAACAACCTGGAGTTAAGTGTCTTGCTCAAGGACACAATGGTGGTGGCCGTGAGGTTAGAACCTGTGACCTTCTGATTAACAGCCCTGTGCTTTAGCCACCACGCCACCACCACCTACGATTTGTTATCATTAGTTAATGCAATATATTTTTACAGGCATTTTTAGATCCCCTTTTCTCCCAATTTGGAATGCCCAATTCCCAATAATAATTAGATCCTTGTGGTGGCGCGGTTACTCACCTCAATCTGGGTGGCAAAGGACAAGTTGCCTCCATTCTGAGACAGTCAATCCGAGCATTTTATCACGCAGCTCGCTGTGCATGACACCAATGGAAATTAGTTTGTTTATGATAACTACAGTAATGTTGCAAAAGTGTGGCAATGGGCAATTAAAAAAAAAAAAAAAAAAAAATCGGTCACTTAATGTTAAAAAAAAAAATGGGATATCGGTATCACGGAAAGTCCGGATTAGGTTTGGTTAATAGGGCTCCAGACTGCAACTAAAATGGTCGCAAATGTGACCAAAAATTATTAATTGCGACAATAATTTAACATCTAGTCGCTATTTGCGACAGTCGGGTTGTGTGCGTTCATATGCAGTTTTGTCAGACATCATCTTGTGAGCGCAAGAGTCATGACCAAATGACTCTTTTGAACCGGATCTTTTTCATGAATCACCCAAAAAGAACTGATGGTTTGAAATCAGGAGCTCAGGTTAGCAGTTTGAATCAGATTCACTTTCTCAGCGAATCAGCCGTTAGTAGCCTCACATCTGGGTGAGTAGACATTTCAAAATTAGAGTCCCAAGTGTATTCAGGCTTTTTTGTAATTAAAAGTCCCATATTGTGTACCACTTCTTTTTTCCTCCTACTGTTAATTATTGATTGGGATTGGAGTAGCACAATAAACTGCATCTGGAATTTCTTTCAATTTGCATGCTTGTAGTCTCTTTGTCTGGGGCCATCCAGTAAAAGTAAAGAAAGACTAAGGCAATATTTATAAAATAATAAATATTATACACACACATATATATACACACACACACACACAGAGTACAAAAACATTTAAGGCACTTGTAAAAAAAATACAATAAAAATAATGCCATAAACATTTTTCAATTAACATCATAAAAAAAGGAGCTAAATCAGTATTTGGTGTGACATCCTTTGCCGGTTCTCCTAAGTTCACCAGATTTTTCTTGGTTGTTGGCAGATAGGATGTACCAAGCTTCTTGGAGAATTGCCACAGTTCTTCTATCTATCTGGGCTTTGTGGGGGCCATAACATCTGTTGTAGGATTTCTTGTTCTTCTTCAATTCAGTTTTATTTGCAAAGGCAATGTTGAAATGTAAAATGTATATTTCCTACTGATAAACTAAAAGACAGAATACATCAAATAAACATTTCAAGACACATTTTTGTGAAAAAATATAATGCGCTAGGGCTGGGCGATATGGCAAAAAATATCATCACGATATTCTTTTTCATATCAGTCGATATCGATATTTATCACGATACTGAATCACATTTGCAAATTTTTTGGAATTTCCCAAAAAAAGAACAGAAAACAAAATCCTAAAAAGTATAAATAATCTTTACAAAACTGCTTTGGGGGAACAGACACCGCAATGCAGTGATCTTCTATGAAAATATTACAATATTTTATAGAGTTTATCAATTGAGTGCAGCTGGATATGAATGTTATAAGATGATCTGTTCATTTTGAATCATAATGACAGTATTTTTTTTTTTTTTTACATTAAAATAAATTTTCATATTTCTTTACAAACAAATATCCAAGTATGGGGGCATAGAAGCCCTTGTGACTGAGGAATGATACTGTATGGGGGTTCAGGGGTATCTCCAGAGAGAACATTTTTAAACCAGACAATTGAGGGACTCAACTATTACACAAGGTGCAAACATTCGTTGATGCTCAAGAAGGCAACAAACTAGTATAGTTTAATAGTATACTTTATGTAATTATCTGTAATGTAGATTCTGAAGAGCAGTACGAGATCCAACAAATATATATTTTATATCTTATATTTTTAATTCTCATAAATTACGAAAGGTGTGTGAACATTTCAGACAAAAGGGAATGCAAACATCTTCTCAACAAAATATTCTGTTCATTAAACCTCTGATTAATGGGTTATCAGCCCTTTTTTTTGGCTTTAAATCTTGTTTCTGAACAGCAAACTAAAAACAGCCATTTGGCTCCTTAATGTTCCTGGCTCTGTCACCAGGACTGAGACGAGTCACTACGCCACCAGGAGGACTTGGAGCGCATTGGGAATAGGGCTTTCCAAATTGGAGAGAAAATAAATAAATAAATCACGACAGGCCTACTATTAAAATATCCGTCTTAACATGCTCATACATGCAAAACATCATAAAAGAATTGCAAAATTATTCTAATGACACCTATTTCCTAAAGACCAAATAAAAAGAGTAATAAAATTCTCAATGCTAACAATGTTGCTTAATTTTATATTGCCAGCAAAATCATCAAGAATATATTATTAATATTCAAAATACCACCCAGACACAGCCTAAACCTCAATGTATTAGGCTGAATGTTCGCAAATGCCTACGAATGTCATCTAAGGTGAATTGGCACGTTTATAATTTTTTTTTTTTAAGTTTCCTGATAAAGCTTTCTTGCCTTTGAACTCTCTCTTAATTACTCAAACAAAATGTGCCCGCTATACTAGGAAGAGTACTTTGTACTGCTGCAGTTGTACGTGTTGAACTTGACCTTCAGGTCACACACAACAAAAGTATGCAACTGCATCTGGGTGGGGGAGGTATTCTACAGAGCTTCCTTTAGTCTGTCAGAGAGCAGGAAAAGAAAAATGAACAGCTAAAGCACGGGTCAGGAGTAAGACTATAGCTTTCACTATGCCCATCCCCCAATAACTACCATAGCTGATGAATTGAAAAAGCAAATCCCATTCAAACAGTTCTTCGCTCAGTTCCTGTATAATGTTCATTCTGTGAAACAAAAACAAAACAATGGTCTTCTAAACACATGATCTGACATAGCGTACTATCACTGGAACTGTGTAGATCACGATTCAGTGTTTAAATGCTCATCTTCGTATGTAATATCTGACTGTTTTTTAACAGGTTTCCCATATCTAGTATTGGTGAGAAAACATACAGTCCTGCCCCAAACCTACACCATTGGTTGGTCAGAAATCCTCTTTCTTTTAATACTCCAAAAATATTCAGCTATGAATGTCAGGCAAATGTTTTCATTCGCCAAGACATTTGTAAAGACTAAACTTAATACTGCAGTAAGTGTGAGCATATTTTTAATAACGTGCCTCTGATAGTTTGAACTTGAAGTACAACTGCAGGATTAAACAACACTCTAGAATGGCATTCAAGCTTCAACTGAATCCAGAGTAAGAAAACACAAAGTTCATTAATGACAAACCAGGCAGTGGAAGTCATACAGAATCATACAAAAATGTTAAACACATCCTAAAGGTCCTCGATACCACACCATCCAAATCAAGACTGATAAGGAGGTGGGAGATCATATGACTGCTGATTAATAAGCAAACAATCTTAGGGGGCTTTCACACTTGGTTCGATTGCCTGTTCCGAACCCGAGTTCGATTGCTCCCCCCTCCCCCCGATGGACTGTGTTCACATTATATATTTGTATCCGAACCGCGGTACGCTTGCGTCATCAAGCTGCAGCTGGTTCAGTAATCGTGTTGCTTGATAACCGCTGAAATGAAAAGCGTCAAAATTCAATGAATAGACTTGCTCGGTTCACATTTGTTCTTCTTTTTTTTAACCTTTGGTTTTGCTTTCAACATCAAGATACAGAAACACACTTGCGTCTGTCTGCCGCAAAAATACTGAAATTGTTCAAAAGACAGCGGGCTGTCCGCCGAAGACAATTTTTGCGAAGGCAAGCAGAAATCATCTCTCTGCTTGCAGTGTGTGTGCGTCAATCCCGCTTTTCATCAAGGTAAGTGTATATACACACACACACACACACACACGCACGAAAGTAAACCCTTTCCGCTCATTTTGAAAGTGACGCGTGTGAGACTGACGACCACATTATACGTCATCAATAGCGGTTCACTTCCGCGGTTTGGTTCGATTGCGTTCATATCAGCAGCGAACCGTACTGGAGTTCACATGAACCGTACCCCAGACCACCTTTTTAAGCGGACCCGAGTACGGTTGGTCGGTCGCACCGAGTTCGGAAGACAGCGTTCACATCATCCAAACGAACCGAACTCTGACGTCATTCGAACCGGGGTGCGCACCAAAAGTGCTAGTGTGAAAGCCCCCTTAGAGACCTTTCCAAAAAACAAGTGGCCTGTGTTACTCATTGGCAATGGGAAGCCACTTTTGCAAACTTTTACTTCCTCTTACCGTCACATCTGTGTTACGCAGAACTTGAGTCAGCACAGATTAAAGCCAGAGGCCAGACAAGATGATATGTCAAGATTCATTCATTATTTTGGATCATAACCTAGCTCAATAAAACCACTCCCTACATCTGAAATGAGGTGGGGGCTTTATTGTCTTATATTTGTGCTAGTTAGTGACATATGACCATTATAAAGCACCCAAACAGTTAACAAGCTTAACTGACATTTACCATTTATTTTAAAGCAAAACACATCTACACTTTATATCCAATATGCAATCGAAGTCGCCAAAAGACATTCAAAATTAAATACATATCATTAATTAGCTTATTTTGCCAATGTTATTTATTCCCCCTCAAACTGAATTTTCCCACTACTTCATCCTGCATTATTTTATTTTATACTTGCACATTCACAACACACCTAAACTGTGCACAACAGCACATTTACATTCGGTGTAGCTGATTGCTAAATTTAGTCAACTAGAAGCTTCTGGGAATCATCCACATGGAGAAGCTGACCATGGTGAAGTCAATCACACCTGCAAGTCAGTAGTGCAAGTCTGCAGTGGGACGCTGGAAAAGGCTTTATCAGATTAGGTGTCAAATTATGCATAGCCAGCACCAACCATTTAAAAGTACTTTTTTAAATGTAAAGATCAGGAGTAAAGTTTTTGGTGTTACTGTTAACATATCCAATCCCAGTCTCCAATACCATCTTAATATGCAGAGATAATTATTAGAAATTAGTATTATTAAAGCCGTTTGTAGGGTGAGACAGTCTGAACACTGTGGTGCAATCAAAACATTGTTCCGTTTGTTTGAGCACTGTAAAAGCCAGACAAAGCAACACTGGCTCAACCAATCGCAAGAGTTTGGGGTAGGACTATCTGTTTGTCCGACATCTTGCCTACACAGGAAGCGAGCAGCGCAACACTTCGCGTCAAATGTAAATCGCTCCCATTATAATCAATGACGCTTTAGACAATTGTCCGTCACGTCATGCCAACAGTTTACCAACAACATCACACCAGATCTCATAAGCTTGTTTTTTTTGTATACAAGCTCAAAAATCAGGTTTGTATTCTACAGTATATAGTGATACAGTAGTCTGCTGCAAAACATTACATGACTGACACAGTTGATAACAGGTAGCAAACCATATATTTCAAAAATGGTTAAAGGAGACCTATCATGCCCCTTTTTACCAAATGTAATATTCTCAGGTGTCCCCAGAATGTGTTAAATTTCAGCTCAAAATACCCCACGGATCATTTATTATACCATGTTGTAAATGCCTCATTTTGAGTGGAATCAAAAACTGTTTTCGTGTAATATAATGCAAATGACCTGCTGCTCCATGTCCTCGACATAGCTCTGGTCTTCGTGAAAACAATCAGAGACAATGGTAACTTTAGCTGCATTAGCCGTGGAATCAGTTAACAATCACATTCGGAAAGGCAATTTGCAAACATTCACAAAATATAAAGTGTGATACTTCAGGCTATAAAGCTGGAACACTAACAATTGGAACTGATCCATGCTTGAGAATAAAACATTTTGAAAATCCTGCTTTATATTGACACTCATTCACAAAGTAGTTCCATGTAAAATGATTTGCACAAACATACACACATTTTTGTATGTTTTGTGGCACATTTCCTTCAAAAACAAAATTGTCCACTGTGTCTTCAGTGGCTCTGATGCCGGGAGTACATGAAGACTCTTTATGTTCACTTTTAGGGCCAACAACACAACACTTATGATGCTTATGAAGCTCAGACATTATTCTTCTCACTGTATCTACTCCAGCACGGAAAAATGGCGGACTGTATGTAGATCACTAATGGGGTGGAATCAGTCACCATTCGTGGCAGGGCCTGCTTTAACATGACGTCACTTTAGAGCAGAAACGAAAACCATTCATATTGACACTGTTTTTGATTAATAGAAATATAAGAAAGGGGAGTGGGTGGACTTTTAAAATTGAAGGGTGGTTGTGTACACACACTGCCGACAAACATTTATGTACAAACACCATGTAAAAGTGAATTTTGCATAATGGGTCCCCTTTAAAGTAACAGACCTGAACGTCATTTTAACAGAAATAATTTTGACTCACATTCCATCTTTATTTCCAAGGCTACATCAACACAAATCCATTTTCATTTGAAAACTCTGTTTTCAGTTTCAAAACATGTAGAGCTTTTGAAATACTCCCGTTTTCGTTGGTGGAAAACAGCATTCAAGTGTACATGAGAGGCGTAAATGTAGCAAAATCAATGCGTTTGCAAATGAAAACATATTAGTCTGGACATGGCCTAGCCCAGTGGTGTAGTAGTATCTGAAGAGGTGGGCATCCTGTGAATTTATTAAAGAAAAAATTTTATTAAAGAAAAAAAAATTTGCAGGGAAATAAATTTACAGTGCAAATTATGTTACTCCGGGGATGCTTGTGCATCAGACGCTGGAAATGTCACTCCCCTTTCTAAAACGGAAAATATCACTGGTTAGCAAATATCCAATCATGTCTGAAATTAACGTTCTGATTGGTGGATCAGTTAGTCAGACTGTCTGTCTTGTCAGTTCAATCAGTATCTCTCCTGCAGCTCTGTGTGCGTTTAGAGAGAATCTTTGTACACTTTTTAAAATAAAATAAAAAACACAATTCATTCAATGGTGCTGCGGCATCACGTTAGTAGATTTAAAAAGTTCCAAGTCAAAAGACTACTCGTTGTTCTGGCGGCCATATGTATCATCACTCATTTCAGGTGGGCATACGCAAAATCCTAAGAAAGATAGGTGGGCATACTATGCACTAGACTACACTACTGGCCTAGCCTAAGTTTACTAAGTACTCTTACGACTAGTTTGAATATTACACTTTTATACAGTAGTGATATTTTTCTATCGTAATGTCTTCAATTTCATGCATCCGGTTGTATAGAGCTCTTATTTCAGAAAGACTTTTATTTTGAAAGACCTTTGAAGTTCTTCCTGTTTGTGAATTGTTCGTTATATCAAGCTTCCCGTGACTTGCGAACTGAAATCTCCAAGCTGCAATCGTGAAAATGGTAATTTAACCCTCTGGAGTCGACGGACGCGCTGGCGCGTCTTGCTGGATATTTCCGTCATTACAGCGGAAACAACATTTTTGGGGCATACAGATACGTGTAAGACATCATTAGAGACTATAAAGGGTCTACTTTTATTTGTGTACACTCACAATAACAACAAAACCTTGTGCTTTTGTAAAATAAAGAAAATAAAAAGGGTGAGCTGTAAGCAGTCTCTGGGTTCGCGAGCATATATCTGAAACAAGTCGCAAAAATGAACTGAAACTCTGTGAATACTTATCACACAAACATGAAACATATGTCTAAAGAAAGCTTAAAATGTCTACTTTTAAATAAAACTAAATCAAATTTAAAACAAATATTCTCCTGCAATGTAATCTGTATGAAACAAAGCGATGTACAGTTTTTACCGGTTCATCTCAATATCTCTAATGTGATCACACCCACCAGCAGAGTGCCATTCATACGCTAATGTGCTGAGACGATCAAATCAAATGGTAAACACCCCCGACTGTGTTGTCTTAAAAACAAAGGCATTCGCTTTTCTGAGCGTTTGAAAGACAGCACAATACACAAGTGAGAAAACTCCTGGATAGTGACGAAGATTTACAATTTTCCTCAGAAGAAGATCGGGACTCCGATGAACATTTGTATTTTGAAGAGAGACTTGAAGAGATCCAGCCGAGGATACAATTTCGGATGAGTAAGTCATTTAGTTTTCATTAGTTGACATGCTATTATATATTAACATGTACATATTTTACTAGTGGGACTGTTTCCAGACTTGCCAGCCAGGATTCTGAGTATTGAAATATGTCCTAATAAGCAAGTTTTAGTTACATTTAAATGCTGTTTCAGCTAAAGCAGGTATTTAAATTGTATGCTGTATGCTATAAATATGATATGTAATATTATATAAAAATAATAATAATATATATTTAACTAGCATTTATCCTGCCTCATTATCATCAACAAAGCTTGTGCTTGCAAATATGTGTTCAGGTTAAATGAGTAAAATGCACTTTAAATATGCCCATATTAGAAAATCACCATCTTATGATTTGTGAAGTATCATGTGACACTGAAGACTGCAGTAATGATGCTGAAAATTCAGCTTTGATCACAAATGCATTTTACAATATATTCAAATAGAAAACTGTTCTTTTAAATTGTAAAAATAGTTCAAAATATCACAGTTTTTACTGTATTTTGGATCAAATAAATGCAGCCTTGGTGAGCAGAAGAGACTTATTTTAAACGGTAATGTAGGTCTAAAATTAAGTAAAGTCTTTATGTAAAGAAAATGTATAGTCAGATTACTTCTTTTAACTTGAAACTTGATTTTGATCATTAAGTCTCACATTCATTCTCTTTCTGTCACATTCCTCATTGATAGGCCCAGGGGAGGGGTCTTTTGTCTCCTCAGGTGTGAATTACAATCAATATTCATTATAGTTCACACCTCCTCACATATGACCTTTCTAACACTAAAAGTGTCTTACAAAAGTTCAATTACTATATTGTTTTGTATGAATGAGTGATCAGGATGGTTTTCACATTTGTAGCAAAAACTCTAGGCTACAAGATCCAGTTCTCAAAAGGCTTGTGGACAAATGTTTAGTATGTGTTATATGGCCTTATTTCAATGACTTAAAATAAATGGTTTCAAAAACCATGCATAAACGTTATTTTCTCACACATGTACACACATGTTGCTCACATATTATTTTATTATTAATACAGTGTTATCAGACTTTAGCCATTAATGTGTTTTTAAGCAACTGAAAAAAGCACAAATGTCAAGGCATGTCAAAACTGCCCCAGGGCCCAAAACACCCTCAGACCCCAGAGGGTTAAGAATTTGCAGGCAAACTAAACCCACTGCTCTGCAGATGGATACTATTGGACACACTGCATGAAAATCAGGGGGTCAGGAATTGGCTGGTTGACAGGTCCCTTGTTAGCACCTGCTGGTAGATGCTGGAACTACATCACCCGATGCAAAGAGCATGTTTCTCCATAGACAGCCATTCAAATGTTGCCGTGTTATATAATGAAATAATTTTTTTCCAAGAACTACTTCAATTTAAATGATAATGCTAATGGCAGCATACTTAGTATGGTACCGAAATTAACAAAAAGATGATATCGTACCATATTTTTTTTTTTGGTATTGCGATATTTTGTTAGTACTGGTATACCACGCAACCCTAGTCCACACAAATACTTAATAGTTTGAAAACGCATTCATTCCATCCACACCGAGATACCATTTAGCTTTTCAGAAACACTCTCCCAAGTGGATAAATGTGAAAACACAGTCTTCACGTTGTAGTGTGGACCGGGAGAACAGAGAATTTTGGAAAAGTTTCATATTTGTTGCCATGTGACATTTGAGTTAGGACTTTTTGATAACTTATAAAAACGGCAGTGTGGATTGAAAGCGTTTCGAAAACTAAAAACTTTGAATTTGAAACGTTTTCACATTTATACCGATGAATGTGAGAAGTCTCTCACAATGTTTTATTTTTAATCCAGCATAGGTATTTATCAAACCAAATGAGACAAAGCCTAAAATCAACCAAACTATCTTGTTTTTGTTTGAGTTTTATCACAATATATGGCCAACTTCTAATCAACGCTACTGATCAAACAATATTTATCAGTTTAAATAAAAAGACAAGCAAAAAGTCTTAAATTCAAAATTCCAGTTTGCATAATGCCAGTTTCTATTAATGATCAATTACAGTATACATACTGTACCAATCACAGCGCAGTTGCATAACTACACAACATTTCACCAACAGTATTCCTCAATGACCTTGCAGAAAATAGCACAGGCCTTGTTCAAGAAAGCATGGCAGGCATTTTCAAGCTCACCACCACCATCTGCCCATCTTGTCTCTAGCACACAACCTTGAGGCTCTACAGAAATAGGGTCAACACCACTGCAACAGAACACAAACACAGAAACGTCACGATTCAACACGTCGGCTGGCCCACTGCGATTGTGCTCGACGAGGAAGAGCAGAAGGGAAAAAACAGATGCAACAGATCAGATCTGTCCCTCCCATCCCCCCAAGTCTTGCTTCAATCCACTCTCAGGCACCAGTTACATAACCGTGTCACTCTTCCACTTAGAGAAAGGCAGATTTTAAGCAAGACATAAAATCATTTAGAATTTCAGATGGACCATATTCACACAAAATAAATCCTTTATAATCTTTTGTTAAAGTGCATTGTTCTATGAATAATTTTACAGGCTATGTGTTAAGAAGAGCTAGGTAAACCTAACACAATTATTTTGGGAGTTTGTGATTTATGTAGGTTACATGTGAGCCATTACAATGGGAGTTTCCCAACGCACATGGCCTTCAGACTACACATACTCACTCAGGAGCTCCCCACCCCCACCACAAACTGAACACTAGTGCACATTATGATCCAAATGTAATAAGTAAACACTTACCTTTCATGATTTGTACTATATGTCATATAGATCAGCATCTTACAGTGAAAGTAAAATTACTCTCCAAATTACTAGATAAATAAGCAAATCTGACATTTCATATATTATCTTGGGTTTTGATGTAAACTTATGTCATGTGCATTGCATGTTGACCATTGCAGTTATAAATATCACCCTTTTATGTTAATAATTAAAAAAACAATAATCCATTCCTTGAACATACTCGTTTGTCTGAATCTGAATGTGAGTTGAGCTCCCCTCCCCCACTCTCAAACAACACCGTCATGTGCTTCAGCTGGTCTATCGTGTACAGTCTTTTTAATAACATTGCTTATTCACATGTAGTTTTATTAATTGAATAAACATTAAGTGAGTAAAACTCACACATGAACACTAGTGCTTATGAAATTGTGTACTGCTTCCACAGAATACTAGGGATTGCATAGAGTAGATAAACTTTAGTCATACCTACGTTCAGTCTGATTGTCCCATGTATGATCTAGCCATCAGACAAAATATCACAATTAAACTGCCTTGGTGTCACACTAATATTTAATAATATTATATTAACAAACAATTAAATTAACACCTGAGATGAAAAGTAGATTTTTTTTCCGTTGAATAATGTCAGAATTATATAGCAATTTGTGACTAAATATATTTTGTGCACACCAAACCATCTGAAGTGGTGCTGCAATTATGTACGCACACACATACACACACACACGCGCGCACACACACACACACACACACACGGCTGCCCATCCCCCACACACCCAGATCCACTAAAATAAATGCCCTTGCCAAATTATAAATCGCTATATATCAATATAAAAACATCCCAGTGATGCATAAACGCACCGATGCTACATCACTATCGATATAACTATTAAAAACGAAGAAAATACTTACTTTAATACCCGGATGAGCGCGAAGAGTGCCTTTCACTGCTGAGCTGCTTGTGTGGAATTTCCTCCTCCTCGACTATTTTGTAAAATAGTGGTCAAACAAAGCGTTATAAAGGTGATTTGAGGCGGCAGATCGTTAGATAAATTCCCAAACAAGCGTCTGGTCCTAATCGCATCGGCGTGGAGCTGAGTAAAATCGTTTAAAAAATAGATTTAAGCGCGATTGAGATACATTGTAGGGCTGTTTGCTAGTGGAGAAAGAGCCAAACGGTTCAGGACCAGCCAACGGCTTCAGACACTCAAACACTGGAGAGGTGACTTTCCAAGCGAAAATGGGGGAGGCCTGGGCGGTTGTCTCTGCAGCTTTGTTGAAACTGAAGGAGGAACGCAGACATCGCAGTAACATATGCCTGTTCGTTCAATTTGAATGGAGATTTGACACTAAACCGCGTTATAGGTGTATAATTAAAACTAGTATAATCGCTCTCGTGATCTACGTCACTGCATTAGAATGAGTTCCTGTGGTGGGGGGTTACATAAATGGGTAGATTTGTATATTGCAATTACATAAACAGGGATTCTGCTAAACATTGTGATGTGTGAAGATTTACCTTTTAGGTTCATTTTTAAGAAAGTCTCTACATAATATGTAAAAATAAAACAATTTAAATTGTGCTTATATTTAATTAGAAACACTAAATGTTAATGGTATTTTGTGTAGCTGGTTATTTCTGTAATTTTCACTCTTAATCCTTGAGCATGTGGAGTGGTATATATATGCAACGTGGGGGAGGGGCATGATTTATAAATTAATTCAAAATGATAAGATTATATAAATATTATTTAAAGTTCATTTATAATAAGTAATTTACAAGATTATATATTACTGGTATTTTGTGTTGTTGGTTATTTATATAATACTTTACTCTTAATTCTTGGTTATGAGTTGTAAATAGTGTGGGGGAGGGGCATGATTTATAAATAAATGCCAAATGATAAGATTAAATCATTTATTATTTAAGACCATTTATAATAAGTAATAAACAACATATATTACTGGTATTTTCTGTTGTTGGCTATTTATAAAATATGTGACTCTTAATCCTGGGTTTTGTGGTGTGTGTGTGTGTGTGTGTGTGTGTGTGTGTGTGTGTGTGTGTGTGTGTGTGTGTGTGTAGTGTGGGGGAGGGGCATGATTTATGAATACATGTAAAATGACAAGATTTTATAATTATTACTTATCATTTCTAATAAGTAATATTCAACATTGTACTGGCATTTTGTGTTGTTGGCTATTTGTAAAATATTTTACTATCAAGCCTTGGTTGTGAAGTGTAAATAGTATGGGGGAAGATCATGACTAATAAATACATTCCATTTAATAAGATTATATTATTTAATACCCATTCATAATAAGTAAAAATCAACATTATATATTACTGGTATGTTATGTTGTTGGTTATTTATAAAATATTTTACTCTTAATCCTGGGTTATTTGGTGTGTGTGTATAAACTATGTTGTGGGTGAGGGGCATGATTTATGAATGAATGTCAAATGATAGGCATATGATTATCAACCCACCCTGCTAGAACTGTACACATCCAGAGTAACCAAAAGGGCTGGTAAAATCACTCTCCACCGCATTCACCCATCTACAGAGCACTGAGCACCAGAACAGGCAGGCACAGGAACAGTTTTTTCCCTCAGGCCATCCACCTCATGAACAGTTAAAACTGCTCCCAAATACTTTCCTTTTTGTCAACACAACCATGTGCAATATTCAGTCCATCCATTCCTACTTATATCTATATTTCATTTATATTTTTTAACATATCCTACCTCTTCTTCAATACATTACATCATGTGCACATTACTGTATATCTGTATATAAAATATTCAAACAACTTTATTGCTCTATTGTATATATCTCTTTTCATTTATCTGTTATAACGTTTTGATTATTATTATTATTATTAAGTCACTATGTGTACAGTATATTTGGTTGCATTCTCTTTGCATTGGAAGCTTCTGTCACCATGACAAATTCCTTGTATGTGTAAGCATACTTGACAATAAAGCTCATTCTGATTAAGATTTAAAACCCATTTTAATATCTAATGTACAACATTATATTTTACTGGTATTTTGTGTTGTTGGATATTTACACAATATCTTACTCTAAATCCTTGGTTATGTGGAGTGTATATAGTGTGGGGAAGGGGCAATACTTATGAATAAATGCCAAATGTCAAGAGTATATCATTATTATTGAAACCCCATTTATAATAAGTAATAAATATCATAATATATTAGTATATTGTGTTGTTGGTTATTTATATAATATTTGATTCATCCTCTGTTTTGTGGTGTAAATAGTATGGGGGAGAGGCTTGCTTTATTAATAAATTACAAATTATATGATTATATAAGAATGATTTAAAACCAAATTATAAGAAGTAATATACAACATTACATATAACTTTGTTATATGTTACCCCGGCAAAGTTAAAACCTGAATAAAAGCCAAATATTATGATTATATAATGAATTATTTAATCAAATGACCAGTAAAAAGGATTCTGTTGCCATAGCAATCATGTTGGTTGTTGCAACTGCTGGTTCTCTGCTTCTGTGTTCTAGTCAGTCATTATGCTTAGAGTGTTGTGTTGGTGTCAGCTTGGCCGTAATCTTATCAAACCTCGAAGTGTGTAAGAACCTTGAACAGAAGGACCCTCCTCCTTCTCCTTTTCCTCCATTCTCCATTTCCTTGAACAGTTGTTTATGTGGTTGTATGTGACAAAAATAATTTTATTGTATGGAAAAATTTTGGTTTTTCAGATAAATGTTTTTTTTTTTCTGGCACTCCTTAAAAAAAGGACATTCCAACATCCAAATACTTGAACATAAACATACAAATAATTCCATCCATTACACAATAATTGTTAAATGTTATGCATGTCCAACTGATAGTTCTGTAATCACTATGCAATATATTACATGTGCATTTTTGGTTACGTTAATCCAAAATATAATATTTATTTTATATTTTGTATAATGTTTTTTCCCTCTGTTTTGTCTTTTCTTGTAATATTTATCTATCTATCTATCTATCTATCTATCTATCTATCTATCTATCTATCTATCTATCTATCTATCTATCTATCTATCTATGTATGTTTCTGGGCTCTACCATATCTCAGGACCTGAAGTGGAACACCCACATAGACTTCGAAGAAGGCTCAGCAGAGGTTGTACTTCCTTCGCCAGCCGAGGAAGTTCAACCTGCCACAGAAGCTGCTGACACAGTTCTACTCGGCCGTCATTGAGACTGTCCTGTGTACACCTATAACTGTCTGGTTTGGTTCAGCCACCAAATCAGACAGAAGGAAACTCCAACGGACAGTCAAGACTGCTGAGGGGGTTATTGGTGCCCACCCTCCAAGACCTGTACATCTCCAGAATAAAGAAACGTGCAGGTAGAAATCACTCTGGAACCTACACACCCTGCCCACTCCCTCTTTGAACTGTTGCCCAATGGCCGGCACTACAGACAGGGTTGGGGAGTAGTGGAATACATGTAACGAGATTACGTATTTAAAATACAACATATAAGTAACTGTATACCACTACAGTTACAATTTAAATAATTGTAATTAGAATACAGTTAGATTCAATAAGTATTTTGATTTCTGAATAGATTAATTTGCATTTTATTGTTATTTGTTTCATTTAACGTTTAGCCCTTTCAGATGGAAAACATTTATACATATAAATGATGTGATCCAAAGTGCATTTGAACAGCAGTGAAACAATTTCTTATGATGTGTTACATTCATACTGTCACGATTCCCCGTTGTCTGCTCAGTGTTTCTCCCCTGTCACCTGTCCCGAACTACACTTCCCATAATCCCCTGCCCTCATCACTGCCAATGTCATTGTTCTCACCTGAGTTTAATTTAATCATCATCACCCTTGTGTATTTAAGCCCTGTTGTTTGTTCATTCGTTGTCGGTCGTTTTATGTTATGGTTGTCTTTGACTGTGTTCCTGCCTTGCCCGCCGTGGATGTTTCTAGTGTTTATATTTTTGTTATCCCCTCGTGGATGTTTTGTTTGTTCCCTGTGTTTTGATTTATTCTGTGTTTTCTTGTTTATTTAATAAAGATCTACATTTAGATCCTCACACCTCATCTGCCCTCGTCTGAATCCTAACAGAATGACCGACTACAATATGGATCTAGCAGTTCACCAGGCAAACTACAGGCTTCTCTGCCTCAAGCAGGAGGACCGCCCAGTGGAGGATCACATTCGTGAGTTTCTGGAGCCTGTTGCCACCGGCGACCCCTCGTTGGACGCTCACCGTTCACTGTGGGTGTTGAGGAAGAGGACTTTACCTCTCCTCCCACAGTGGTCACCCCCCAGCCTTCCATGGCTCGTCCCTTCACGCCTGCCACGGCCAACGAGCCAACGCCCACACCTACCACGGCCGACGCGCTGGAAGTCTCGTGCCTCCCAGGGCTTCGCCTCTCGAGCCTTCCAGGGCTCCGCCTCTCAAGGCTCCCTTGAGTAATAATAATAAAAAGGAATACGTTACAAATTAAATTTTACAGCATGTATTCCATAATCTGTAGTGGAATACCTTTAAAAAGTAACACTCCCAACCCTGACTACAGAGCACTGAGCGCCAGGGCATCCAGGCACAAGAACGTCATGGTTACTGATGTAACCTCTGTTCCCTGATGGAGGGAACAAGATGTTGTGTCGATGAGTCGATGACACTAGGGGTCACCCTTGGGAGCCCAGACATCTCTGATCTTTGAAAAAAGGCCAATGAGTATTGGCGTGTGGAATTTGGTTCAGTGTTGTGGCAAGAGGGACACAATGTCTCGTTCCCTCCATCAGGGAACGGAGGTTACATCAGTAACCATGATTTTACATAGTTACCCAGACTTGCGGTGCGAGACGGGCAGAACTCTGTGTGCCTCATAGCCAGCACAGCAAGCCATCGCGTAACTACCCCCAACACACTGGTAGGCACGAAGAGATCCCCTACACCTTGGGGAGCGGCTAACTGCTCAGAAGTTTAAGGACTGGCTGGCCCAGCCGTAGCCTTCTCTCTATTGTTCTCCCCATTTTTGAGCTCTTCAAAACATAAAATCATTATCTAATTTAATTACCGAATCAATTGATTCACTTGATTCAGAGCTTTGAAATGCACTGTAGTAGCCATCATTGTATCAAACAGTATCACACCTAACTCAAAGGATCACTAATCTCACCCATGATAACTAAGAACAACAACAAAAAACATGTCATAACATAAAAGGATAATAATTAACATTAAACGGAACTTAAAACATAACTATAACCCCCAATACATTTTAAATGTTTTTATAACATCCCCAAACATACCTCATTAATTTTGCAATGACAACAGCCAATAGCAAGTCCTCAAGCATAAACAGCAGCAGACATTTAAGGATATTCCTTGTAAGGACTGTAATGCAATGCTGTTTTAGTATCTGATATTAATTAAAATAGGTAAACGTGCCATTTTGCCCTTTGCACAAGGAAAAGTGAAAAAATGCAGACGTCTGATTGGTCCATAACATCTCAGATACGCATGTAACCTTGGTTCCCTGAGACGAAGGGAACGAGACATTAAGTCAGGAAGCTGAGACGCTATGGGGAGTGTCCTTCTATACGACCTAGTGTGTCCTTACGAGACATGTGTTTTGCAGCAGGAACACAAACAACATTCACAGGTTGAATGTTATGTACCTAGATGTAATGTATCTCTCATAGCAAGTAATCTCTGCCAAACATGACTTGAAGAGGCCACGCTTCTTGATCGCATCAACGATCCAGTGAGAAAGTCTTTGCTTGGAGATAGACATTCCTTTTGTTCATCCTCCATAGCACACAAAGAGCTGGTCAGACAGTCTGAATTGGTGGGTGCACACAACGTATGTAGCACTCGCAAAGGGCATAGCAAATGCAAGAACAGTTCCTCACGACCTAGTTGAAATAAAGACAATTCGAAAATTGGCCATGGTGTTTAAGCCTCGCCCTTTTAGGCATGAAGCTCTCTGGTATAAAAGAGAGCACGCCTTCGCCTCAGGGAACCGAGTTTACATATGTTACTGAGAAGTTCCCTTATGACTCAGTGTACTTGACATTGCATCAGGAAGCTGACACTATGGAGAACAGAGTCCTATCATGCTACAATACATGACATAACCGTCCAGAGAGAAAACATGACACCAAAGTCCTGTGGGAAGGCGACCGACATGAGTATGCCACAACTGAATAACCCTCATGGTGGGCCAGAGGGGAACACTCAGAATGGATATATGAACTATAGTCATATAGTATGAATTAACCCCTTCACGAACCCAGTCGGGAAGGAAGGTTATTTGTAATGAAAGTGCCTGTGACTTTTGGGAATACAACGATCTGAATGCAGGCGGTTGTGTAAAAAGTCAGGGAGCCCGTAACTAAAAAGAGGGGCATAAGTGTATGTTTGGCAGAGATGACTTGCTATTAGAGAGACATTACATCTAGATACATAAGATTCAACCCTGTGAATGTTGTTTGTGTTCCTGCTGCAAAATATACGTCTTGTAAGGACTATATGCTCATGAAGAAGCCACGCCTCTTGTTGAGTGTACTTGAACACCAATTGGGCAATTTGCACCCTGCCACTCGTAAGCCAGGGCGATCGCATCAACGATCCAAAGAGAAAGTCTTTGCTTGGAAATAGACATTCCTTTTGTGCATCCTCCACAGCACACAAAGAGCTGGTCAGACAGTCTGAGTTGGTGGGTGCACTCAACATATGTAGTGCTCACAAAGGGAATAGCAAATGCAAGGACAGTTCCTCATCCGAATTAAATGGAGAAGGGAAAAAGGCTTGAAGGTGGACCACCTGCACTCTGAAGTGTGTGGTTAGAACCTTAGGAACATAGCCTTTTCTGCATTTGACAATTTGAAAGACCCAAACCAAACTCCATACATTAATTGTCAACTGACAGTGCTTGAAAATCACTGACTCATTTTACTGAGGACAAAGCCAGCAGTAATGCAGTCTTAAGAGAAAGCACACACAATTCAACATAGTCCAGAGGCTCAAAGGGAGACCCCAAAAGCACTTTTAGGACCAAAGCTATGTCCCAAGTTGGGCTGTAGACAGGGGAGTGAATCCCCTTAAGGAATTATGATTAAATCTTGTTTTTCTATAGAGGTGCCAGCTTCAGGTTCATGATACACAGTCTCCACATAAATGTTGAGCATTGACGGAGTGAGCCCTGTGTCCAATCACTATTTAAGAAATTTAACATTTTCAGGTATGGGCCAGTTCACTGGGTCTTTTACATGTGAAAAGCACCAATTAGTGAACACATTTCATTTCAGTGCATAAAGGTGTTTCGTGGACGGTGCTCTAGCCTGTAAAATTGCATTCATAAATGAGCAATTCTGGCTCTTACGTCCACTGTGCTCTGTTCAGAGGCCACACATGCAGGCTTCACAGCTTTGACTGGGAGTGCAGAATCATGAATTGTGTTTGAGATAGAAGGTCTCTCCTCAGCGATATTTGCCATGGAGGCCCGTCCAGTATTTCTACCATCTTTGGAAACCAGGATTGATTGGGCCATTTTGGCACAATTACTAAAACTGTTTCATTGTCCACTCAGACTTTGCTCATGACAGAATGAATGAGGCGCACCGGGGGAGACATATACTAATATATATATGCCACTACTGTTGTGTTTTCTGAATGAATCAGAATGTGGTGATTCATGATGTCGTAATGAAAAGCTCTCAAAGCTAGAAACAGCCTGTTTTGCTATTGGCTAGTAATAACCAATCGTTGACGTAATTCAAACTTGCACACAGTTCATTTTCAATGGTGCGAGTGCCGCATAGATACATTTTGTGAATGTGTGGGGAGCCAGAGACAGACTGAAAAGAAGGACTTTAAACTGATATGCAGTTCCCTCGAACGTGAATAAAAAAAAAAACACCTGTGATACTGTACAATTGGTACATGTCCTTCAGATCTATTAATGCAAAGATCAGATAAGATCTGTTTCTGAGTAAACATGTTGAATGGAAGCGTTGCGAGCACGTGATTCAAGCGTCTCAGAACTAGAATGGGCCGAAGCCTGCCATCCTTCTTTTTTGAAAAAGTGTGAGCATCTCAAGGATGAGCGCTTTACTCTTTTTTTGCATTCTTTATTACATGTGATTGAATGTGAGACACAAAAACAGTATTTTGAACAACATTTTGAACATCAATATTCCTTTCTCGAGAAACAGGAGTGGGGAAGAGGGGAACAGCATTGTGTGTCTCCAATCGAGCCTCCTTCAGGACGGGTCTGGAAGAAATGGCGAGCTCTGCATTTCGCTTCATGCTGGTGAGACCATTTGCTGCACATGGGTGTTTTTTCCCTCTGCGCGGGGTTCAGACTGATGTGGCTCTATTCGTTTGGGCCACAGTTTGCATGGCTTTACCGGTGGCTCAGCGCTGAGGCAGCAGGCGTGGGGTTTTTAGCTGTGCAATGGCTTGAAACAGAGTGGCAGTGAGCCGGTTGTGATGAAGTATTGCTCAGTGTTGCTGAGTCGTGACGTAGCACTCAGCAAATGTATCCACATAGCTGCCAAAAAGGCCGGCTGGAGACACCAGAGAGCAGCTTTTTCCACATGACGCATTTCTGTGATGGTCAGCCAGATGTGACGTTCCACCACCACCAGGTTGGCCATTGAATTACCAATGGTCTGTGCAGTGATTTTGTGGCTTGCAGCACTAAGTTCGTAACGGTTCGGAACTCTTTGAATGTCTCGGGATTGTAGCCTTGCTTGTCCATTTGTTTGAGGAGCTTAGCTTGGAAAACTTGGAGCACAGCCATCACGTGGAGTGCTGAAACAGCTTGGCTCACTGCTGAATGTGCTTTTCCATGTCAGTCAACACAGCTTGGAAGGATGAACGGGGTGTGGAAATTCCTCGCTGGGCAGAGATGTGCCGCTACCACCTCTTCCACAGGGGGTAGTTGGGCATATTCTTTGTCACTTTATTGAGGTGAGTGGAATTGCTGTGTGAACAAGCTGAATTGGGTGCGTGCTAGGATTTTATTAGTTCGTTATGGGGCAGATCTGCGGAACGCGGTCACTTGGCCATGTCCGGACTGAAAGAACCATTCATCAAGGTGAGATTTTTCACAAACACATGAGCTCATCATGCACCTCCGGTAAGAAAGGAACAGGGGCGGAACATGGCCGTAAGTGGCGCTCTGGCCCCAGGAACCAATCATCTAGACGCGGGGGTTCGGGGGGGAGCGGAGGGTTCCAGCCCGACACTCGCAGCTGCCTGGGCAAGCATGGCCTTCAGCTCCGCATCGGCCTTCGACTGAGCTGCCGCACCCGAGGGTGGGAGTCCAGCTGAGTCCTCAGTGTCAGAGGTGATGAGCCCGCTCTCCGATGCCGCGATCCTCTGGAGGAGACCACTCGAGATCGAGCTCTTCGACTGCCCTTGAAAGGACACAAAGCATCTCTTTGTCAGTGGCATGTGCACACTGCTCACCCTTGCTGGAGGAAGGGGTGACAACGTAATTCATTGACCACTCACCAGGTGCAGCGAGACATAAAATTATCCTCAACGTCAGAACCGCTGAATGGGACGAGGCCATGCGCTCCTGCAGAGGGTCGAAGCTCGTCATGTACATACTGTATCAGCATAGATGCAGTATATGGAGATTGAGGGGCTCATATATATATATATATATATATATAGACACACACACACACATTTACAATAGCTTATAAAGATACAAAACTCCTGCCGAAGTGCTATTGGGAAGAAGGATGCTGAAGCATCCCGTTCACTAGCGAAGCGTGAAGCAGAGTAAATATTCACCGGAACACTGCAGGGGAGCAGAGATCCCACCCACTGACACATGTATGTCGATGGCGAAGTAGTAGAAGGCTTCTATATGAGAGATGAATCGCTGTCTTGAAGGAAGAAAATACTGAGGAATGCTGTTTGTGTGCCTGCTTTTATACCTGACAGCTTTGCACCAAAAAGGGTGTGGCTTAAACACCATGGTCAATTTTAGAATTGCCGTTATTGTAAAAAGCTTTCAACTAGGTTGTATAGAAGGACACTCCCCATAGCGTCAGCTTACAAAATGTTGTCCAGATTGTTTATGTAAGTAGTTATAACTTGCATGATATGACTTATGTGATAGTCATAGAATGACCATATAATGTTTGCACAATGTTATCAAGCTAAACTGTTTGCACAGTGTTATCAAGATTATCAAGTAAAATAACGGTGTTCTAAAATCTATGTGGGTTTCCTGTTATTCTTCTTTCAAGAGGGAAATTTGACTTAATTTACAGTAAGAAAAAATTGATATTGAAGATCAGTCATAAAGTTAGCAGAATTAGACAAAGTATGGTTAAGGAACAAATATTGCTTTGCTGAGCAGTGGCATTTATAATTAAAACGAATCTTTGAACCAGAAAACCCTTACAAAAATCGAGTGTTTTGGCAAACTTTCTGCAATTCTGCTGCAAATTCGCCACTCATTATTTTCACATGCAACTGAGCTTTACGGCAAACTCTTCATTGTCCCCAAAAGTGTGCTGCAGGTTCACCATTACTGGTGAAGAGCTCCAAACATCTAGCAAACATTTGCGGTGAATCACAAGCTCAATTGCATGTTTTTTTTGCATTTACATTTTATGTAAGGGAAAAAGTGTTTGTGCTGTATGTTATTTGAGCCTCAACTAGTCAGTCCACTGGTGGCCATCTTTGGAACACTCTAAGGCAGCTATTTTTCTATGTAAACAAGTGCCATACAAGAGCAGCTCCTACCTACTTGAATGGGGAAAGACCGAAATCTCCAAAACAGTTGGTCAAGATTATGATCAAATTCATTTCAAATCAGCAGTAAAATCTGACAACACTGGTTACATAAATTGTGCTTTACCTCAGATTATGCTAAAAAACAAAATTTTCCCAACTTGTATAGATAATGCACATGGCATGCGTGTTCTCAAGTTGATTGACAGGCAGTGTCTATATCTAAAAGGTGTTTGGCTATTCACCGCTATTTACCTGTAAGGCGTGACTTCCTTTCTACATCTCTGGAACGTTGGGCGTTCCAATTTTTCCCATTCATTTTAATAAAAGTGGCTGTCTCTGCTTAACAGTCTCTGCTTTGGCTCAAAAGACTACGGTGAATGTTCTATAGTTCCTTGCACAACCCTGGGTTTAGAAAAGATGACAAAAGTCAGCACTTGACAATTACTTGTAGTCTGCCCAGCTCTCAAAAGCACCATGACAAGTCTATTAAAAGTTTTATACATCCTGTTCAGAAGAGGAAAAGTGTACAATAGCCCTTAGCCGTATATTCAATGGCTAAAATTCTGAAACAGAGCCATTGTTAAACATTACAAAAGAAATCACTAGCGGGTAAAAACATTTATGCAATTATGAACATTTTCCAACAACAACAACATGCATAACAGAACTCATGTACGTACATTAAAACAAAAGGACAGAAAATGGAAATTTGCTAGTGTTTGCGCTTTATCGTGGAAACAGAACACACAGAGATAAGATTAACTGTACTTCGACATCAAAATCTAGTAAATCTCTAGAACACTTCCAGTATGTTCACATCTGCTGGCTTCAGAAGGGGGTGGGGGGGGGGGGGAAATCTTTTAGTGAGTTTAAATCATGTCTTAAAACTTCTTTTTTCCAGGAGTCTTTTAATTGATACTATTGTATTCAATTAATTTAATACTATCACTTTATTTACTGTGTTTTATCATTAGTTGTTTTGAGATTCATGATTTATATTTTTATTTTTCCTTTCTATGTAAGCGCTTTGAGAGGTTTCTTTAAAGGCGTTATATAAAATAAAGTTTATTATTATATTAATATTATTATCACACTAAAATCACACTAACACGCATATTATTTATGTCTGGTTGCTATATTTTTGAAACAATGTGTTTTAACGTTTACAGATTGGCCCCATTAATTTTCATTGTGACATTCCAAGTGACCAAGATTTTAGCTTTTATTTTTTTTAAGAAAAGTCCAAATTAATTTAGGTGGTAATCAACATTATGCCACAAATGCTGTCAACTGAACTTAACTTGTACTGAACCCTTTAATATACACTTTATTTGTATTCCTAAATCTAAACATATTCAGTGTTGCAATTAATCGCTGTAGAAAAGAATTCAATCAAATGTGTAATATTAACAAAATAACAGTCTAACACTTTTTTATTTATATTGACCTTAATATTTAATAAATAAAATAAATAGCCATCTATAATTTAATAATATTTTATTGTTATGTTTTTAACAAGTGCTATGCTACTGCAGTAGTGAAAAAAAAATCCACTCAAACACTCACATGCACCATTCACGTTGCAGAGATGAATCACATTAATATTACAGTAAAAATTACACCCCCATCGGCCATTAGTTACTTGGAATGGATGGGATGTGTAATATTTTTTTAGAGCACCATTAGCTGAGGTGTATGCGTACTGTTTGTATGTGCGTGTATGTGTGTGTGTGTGGTGGAGGTTGGGCAGAAATGTAAAATTCTCCCCACCCCTTCTCTCCTGTAATACTGTCTAAAAGGCAAGCCTGTGGTTTTGGCAGAGACTGAAAGGCATTTCTTGTTGAACATCCTCGAGCAATTCTCCATTTTTCAAACCCATTTGAACCCCTATTTTATACCAGATTGTCTTCAGAACTCAAACGTCACATTTTTGTGATTGTTCCTTTTTTAGTACTCCGAGGTTAAACATATTTCTGTTATTTAATGCAAATAGATCATAGCCATTTCCTATGTTGACTGTAATGGCAGCCCCTCCTTGCCATTCTAAATTGAGTTTACATCAGAAAAATGGGGCCAGAGCGTTGTAAACTACAGAAAAGCAGCGCAGCTACAGTTGGAGATTATGTCTGGGGCTGTGAGACTCTGCAGAATCCCACCCATCCCCCACACTGGCTTGTCAACTCATTTTTGCCAGGCTGGGCATTGCCTGCAATAGATTCCACCCCACCCCCTCTCCTTTGCTCAGTCATTCAGACTTGGAAAGTCAATAACAAGCTGACATCATCATTGGTTTGTATATTACTCTGGTGCTCTCAGACCAGCTATCTGCTAAAAGCAGATCACCTTTGTTTAAGGAACACGTACAGCTCAAAGAAACCACAAATGTATGAATGCTTTTGTTGAGCAGGCTGTGCATGGAGCAGTTTTTGGCGTTACAGCCTGACCTTCACATGGTTACATGTGGAATCATTTTGACTGGTCCAATAATCCTGTGGCTGGTGTATTGCTTCAGGGTGCAAGATCACACACTTTATAGCAACCATTATTTGCAGATAAAAAAGGCACTAACCTTTATCAAACCCCATGTGACACTTAAAATATGCTGCTTACAAACGTGTACGATGGTAATCTCGGCCTTGGCCCCTCACAAAGTGTACTTTTAAACTTTATAGTTGGAAAATCATTACATCACTTTAAAATATGATGGGACAATGTCAAATAAAGGAACTAAAGGAATTGTACACGTTAATAAACAAAGTGTCTGTGATATCTTCTTGGCTTGAACAAGCATTATCATGGCCACAGGAAATATGTCATGTCATACCAGAGCAAGATTATTATTGACCTACTTTTATGATCATGGCCAGAACTGGAAAGTTTGCTTATGCAACATTGATACCAACATGCAAATGCTACTGAACTGGGACACAATTGCCAAAGAACAAAAGCTAGACCTTTAATCAGTATTTTTTTTCTTACATTACTTCATGACAGCTTTTTTCACATTAGCCCATTTCATACATGCAATCTGGTAAATTGCAGTAAAATTGTTGTATTACATTTACTGGTAAATATACCACATCTGCTATTCATACAACCAACGGTTTCCATCTTTTTCCATTTTGCTAGCATTCACGCATCAGCACTGAAATGCCTTTAAACTCTAAAATGTAGTTAGTTATTTTATCAGTCGACAAATATCTTCATCCACTTGGATGAAGAGAAGCACTTTTAGGCTAGATTACACTACACCACTTCTAAAATAAGAACCGAGTCTAAAAATATACATTTTCACACACTTACAGACTAATTAAATGGCTAAAGACCAAAACTGAGTATTACACACTAAACGACTGAGGATCATTCCAGCTTTCAAGTCGATCCGATCAAGAACTCAGTTTGAAACACATTCTAGGATACGGATGACCAATGTAAACAAACATGGATGTACGGGAGCACTGCCGTTAATGTTGCTTCTCTTTTCCGAGTCTTAAAAAAATGGGTCAAATGCATTTGGGTGCAGTCTTGGGAGGAAAGACTGATACTGCGGCACGAGTTGGAGGTGTCATTGAAATGTTTTCTTCACTTTGAGCACTTGTTCGCCATCTCCATTTCTTCACGGTCCAGTGTTATGCCGCGCACGGTCGATTTTCATTAGCTACTTCCTATATGACCTAAGATTTTAGTCAAGGAACATCATACAGTATGATATTTTATGTATAGCCATAATTGTATGTAATCTTAATACAAGAATTAGAATTAAAATGTAATGTTACACTACTTTTTAATTGGACTACACCCAACACTGCTTTCAAGTGTTCACAACTTCTCATTTAGGGAAAGAGCAACTGTTAAATTTACCAGTATTTTCAAACGTGTTGTGTACACGCATAACCTGTAATCTGAAAATTGCAGTTAATTTTCTGGAAAAGGCTACATGTGTTAAAGAGACGAATAAAACAGGAGACCTATTTCATGTTTTGCACATGTCGACTGCTGTACACCAATATTGGGAAAATGGGGTAAAACAGGACTGTGAAACAGGATTATCAACAGAAATTTTAACCTTATAAATTAACATTATTTATAGATCATGTGGTGGCATTTCATAGTAAACAACCAAGTTTCCATATTAAACATGTATGAGAACTACAATGGAAGGGTAATGTTTTTGAAAAGATTTTGATATACTGGATATATTAGTACAAGTGATCTGTTGTCTATCATGGACAACATCTCCCACCCCCTCCATGACATGCTTGTTGGAATGGAGAGCACGTTTAGCAATGGACTGATCCAGCCAAGGTGCAACAGGGAGCGCTACAGAGGGTCATTTGTGCCCGCTGCAGTAAAACTTTACAATACATCTACTATGTGCATGGGGAGAGGAGTTATTGACCTTCTGTGGAACTAGGCCTGAATCCACAATTTAGTTTTATTTATACACAAATATTTCCTTTGTATACAACTGTTCTATTTACATATTATATGCATTTTAATGCAAGGAAGAGGACACCAATGTATCTAAATATGTGCAATATATACCTTTGTTGTGTGTATACTCTTTTTAAAGGTATTTATTGTAATGTATGCTGTAAAGATCTTATTTGTTGCCATGTATTTTGTAGTGTACTGTGACAAATTCATACTATGTATTTTTTGAGCCAATAATCTTTCCGCTATAGGCAGATCATTTAGTATTATACAAGATATTTCCACATAATTCAAAGTTGACGTTTAGATGAGACATTTTATATTTTCTATATTCATAATTCTAAGATGCATTTGAGTATGCAAGTTAAATATTACATTGTCAACAAATTGTTAATCAACAAAACCTACCTACCTACCTACCTCCCTACCCTAAACCTTAAACCTAACACTTAACCGATAGTGTCATAAAAAGTAACAGGGTGGTTACTGAGATTAGGCGAATAGTATTCAACTGGCAATGTGATTCTAACATGGCAGCCCCCATGTGGGAGACCTTCTCTATGTAGAATAAAATAGCAAACTAGGGATGTCCCAATACCAATACTGGTATCAGAATGGGTCAGATACCCGCACTCTTGTACTCATGCTCATAAAAATGCTCAGAGACCAAAAACAGATACCATCTTAAGTAGTAAAAGTAATTCTGTTAACATTCAGTTCACAAATTAAAATCATGTTATGTCCTAGTTTTATTAAAAATGTACTCATTGTAATGTGATTCTATGTGAAGAATTGTGCCTCAGAATCATGCAAAATCTTTTCAGCGGTGTCATGGACCAGTAACTGCACAGAAACCAGTCTAGTTTCTTCGTTGCCATAAGGGTTTCTCCAACAAAATCACATTGAACACTCTGAAATCCTCCTCAAGTGAGCGCTCCATTTTCCCTGTCAACATGAATAGTTCATCTGTAGTGTCTTATCTTCTTTGAGATCATAAATTCAGCAGAGACAGTCCACCTTTATGCCAGCAGAATCTTTCAAACAGACATGAAGGAGTCTAATAGAGAGTATTGGGAAGAGGTTTGTTCCAGACGCTGTAGCCTGTGCAAAGCCGAGGGCAGACATAGCCCCTGGAATGTGATTTAACATGGCTCATTTCTGCTGGTCCAGTGTAGACACACATGGTCAACAGAATTCCAATCAATTAGGCACAGTGGGGCTCAACATTCCAGTCTTTTGGGGTTGTTTTCTCACTCCAGCAGCTAGCAGGGGAGTCTTATCCTCTCAACCCTGCCAGAGCCAGAAACGCCAATATATCAAGAGGTCCCTGAACAGAGTCTCTGGAGCACCTGTTATAAGATATACACATTTAATTCTGTGAAAGCCAGACCTTCTATTTAATTTTTTTTTTCTGTGAGGCTATAATGCTGAGATGTTCGCCCGCCTCTTTGATCTAATTGCTAATTGCTCTTCAAAGCACATTTCAAAGAACATGAGACTGGGTCGGCCAAATCTGGACAAGGAAGTGTGACAGTGTGCATTAAAAAGCATGTGAAAAGCAGTGAAATGAAATTAGACATCACATGCATTTGCAGATGTATAAAAGAAAGGATGCTCTTCTTTCGTTCTTTATTTCTTTCTTTCTTAAAATTAATACTTCAGCTTTAATAACTTTCAAATAAAATGTGTAATTTCTTCTCCCTGAAAATACTTTATTCTATTCGAGATAGGTAACAACTATAAGAAAACAACTATCAGCCATCCATAGGTTAATTGCCCCAAAAAGTGTAAACACTATGGCTCTGTGGCATTATCAAAACATTGCTCTGGCTGTCCCAACCAGTGGTGTGAGTTTGGGGCGGGACTATTTGTGCAAACAATGACTGACAGGGGAGTGGCCAGGAAACCTTCTTGAAAACAATTATTTTAGCCAATGAGTTTGATTGTCAAGAATCCCACCTTTGTTGTTCCTCCTGCTCACCACCAGAGGTATCCATCACCTGGGGATTGACTTTAAATCTCTGGACTCCATTTCCCATAATCCCTGTACCTGTCAAAGATTACCTGTTCACCTGTTTCCAATCCACTCAGCTATTTATGTCTCACACTCACTCACTGTGTTTTTTGCATTTTACCTGTATATAATCCTGGACTGTTCACCCTGTTCTGCCTACTATTACTACCTTGTCTACCTAGATATAACCTGTGATTGTCTGCTGCCTGCCCTGACTTCTTGCCTGTTTATTGTATACCTTTCTGGATTACATTGGATATTACTGATTCTGGTGATTGACCCCTGCCTGTCTCTATTAATACATTAATTGTTATTAAAAGCTGCATATCGATCTCAACTCCGCTTACTCATCATTACATGATGCTAGTGGCTCAGAAAGAACATGCATGAACATGCATGACTCTTAAACAGTAATGACAAGCAATGTGTCCTCCACATGGTAATTGCAGAATGATTTCTATACTAAAGTTACTCATCAACGACGTAACAGACTTTCTCAGTTTGTGCATTAAAAACTGTCACTATACCTTGTGTCCCAAAGCAACATTCATTAGTTAAAAAAATCCAGGAAGTCATTATCAATGACAAGGTGCAGTGGGGAGACACTTTTGAATCACTGGGCTGCAGTTACTTATCAATAGTTAGAGACTTCTTAGCTAGAGGCCTTTATCCAATTGAGTATGTTAAAATGGGCTGTTATAATCGAGCTACTGTGAGTTTTGTGTAGTATAGCTATAGTGCTCATCGCTCTGTCTAAGTATACTTTTTTATCCCCTTTTCTCCCAATTTGTAATGCCCAATTCCAACTACTTAGTAGGTCCTCATGGTGGTGTGGTTACTCACAATCGGGGTGGCGGTTGCCTCCGCTTCTGAGCCAGTCAATCTGCGGAGACTAACTGTGACCACGAGGCAGTTACCCCATGTGACTCTACCCTTATTAGCACTCCCAATACTCGCTGAGCTACCCAGGCCCCTGTCCAAGTATACTTGAACCATGTGTAATCGAATAGCTAAAGGAAGGACTTCAGGTACATCATTTAAGCACATTGAAGAAGTCAGCTAACTAGCTTCTTAACAGTGAGATGCACACAACAAAATGGAAGACTTTACAGCCATATGCATTTCTTAAATTGTATATGCATTGATTTTGGTGCAGATCAAATGTATGTTATCTTTTGTGCTATGGTGATTTCTAAAGGCAGAAGACAATGTTATTTGCTCCTGAATTGTTTAACTGTATGAGCTCTGCTTTGCATTACTTAGCTTGTTTAATGTATAAGGATATTATCCATATAAACTCAGTGTAAAGCATGATAATAATATTTAGACTGTGAAAAGATGTCATGAATAAATAGACAATTAAGAAAATATAGGCTATGGTTTGTCTATATTTTTCTAGCACTTTGTCTATATTTTCCTTTGTTGTCTGTTTACTTGAACAGTTCTGCAACTGTCACTGAAACTGTCATTTGCTTCAAGCTGCATATTCTATAAATATCATGATTTTTGCCTTATTCTATGAATGGAATCCACATGAGATAAGTAAAGGTTGTTATAACCACTTAATGATAATGGAAAGTAAGATATATGCTAAATGTTTTAATGTTAACATTCTGCATTCATGGCACTGATGCTAATGCGGATGCTAGAATCCCTTGGGTATAGTATGAACCTGTTACCCTCTTTTATTGTGGTTTATGACAGAATTTGTCTGCCTTACAAAAATCATGAGTTCTGGCAAACTTTCTGCAGATTTGCCACAAATTCACCACTCATTATTTTCATAGGCAAATGAGCTTTGTGGAAAAATCTTCAATGTTGCCAAAGATTTGCTGTAGTTTCACCACTACAGATGAAGAGCTGCAAACATCTGGCAAACATTTGCGGTGAATCGCAAGCTCATTTACATGTGAAAATGATTGGGAAGCTTGCAGCAAGTTTGTCAGAACTCTAGTTTTTTGTAAGGGTTGTCAATGGGCAGAATACAGACAAAAGAATAATAATCAGATGCAAATCAGTGTGTCACAGGAATGGCTTACAGACTGCTGATCCGTCCAAAAATGTAAATATCTAGCATCATGACACTTTTGTATTGTCGTTGTTGCTATCCTTCTTCTCTGCTTTGTGTTGCGTCCCACTTCCAGGTTAAGTACACATCGCATGGGTCAAATACATCTCTGTTAGGGTTAGCATGTGCATAACACTGAGGCCAATTGTGGTCTGATTAACGTGTATACATGCTGGCAAAGACGAGTAACAATCGCATTATCAAGGTTGATTTTATGAAAACTGGGCTGGTACAATTTCAGTCAGACTTCAGTGTTTACATGGCATTTTACGAAGACAAATTATAGCTTTAGTCTGACTAAAATAAATCATTTAAAGTGCATGTAAAGGCACACATAGCCTTCATTACATCCACGTGTGCAACCTAGATGTGTCAATACAAATATTGCATACTAATTGGAGAGTATTGGAGATGTCATTACTGATCCTTCTGGCAAATGGGTACTTGCCCACACTATCTCAATATGTCATACTGATTACAAATCATGTATTCAATGTTTCCCATAAAAATGACAGATTTCCAAATTAAGTTCTGGGATAGGATTATATTAAAGAGTCAAGCTATCCGATAATATTTTGTCTAAATTGTCGGACTGTCCAGAAATACTCAGAAAGTCACTTCAGGATTGACATTTTTAATTTCCCCAATCCATGAATCAACACGAAGAAACAGGCCAGTTACACAGTTACACTTATGCAATGCAAAGTTAGAAATTTGGAAGATCCAGGCCATTTGGCAGAAAGTTGCCAAAACAGGGGAACCTTGGGGGATTTTTAATTTGGTGGAATGGGGATGCCATTGATTTGTGAATTAGATTGCATGACCCTGTTGAAAAGACCAGCATAGTTGCTCACTATGATGTGTTGCTGTCCCCACAAGGCTTCTTCACTAGCTTAACCTGCAAGACTATCTTGCTCCACCAGCTTGATCATTACTAACCAGCATAAATCAGCATGGACCAGCATGGAAATTCATGCTGGTGTTTTCAGCTGGAGAAGCCCTGTCTAAAGCACCAAGCATGGCTACATGAACCCATTCAAAGCTATCAAATGGTTTATTGCGATTATGCAAAACGCTATCTGTACTGATGAGGCATTGAGGGGCAAAAAGCAGCCATGGGGCTGGGGAAGCATTATGCATGTGGAGGGGGGAGGTGAAGGGGAACACTATTCTTCCTAAACTCATCATCCTTGAAGTGGGCAGGAGGGGTTAGCCGCCCTCCTTGTCTATCACTGAGGAGATGGAGGTTAAAGATTCAAAAGAAGCACTCTGCTTGCAGGCTTCCAGCACTGGCCATAATGAGGTGAGACTACATCTGGTGTGTGTGTGTGTGTGTGTGCTGTGCTAGTTTATGGTGTTCTGTACATATTGATTAACCTATCATGAAAAGTAGGTCGATTTAAAAACATCAAATGTCTGTATTGTGTTTTGAATACTCTGTATGTACTCTGTACTCTGTATCGACCCTCTCGACTGTATTCAACAATTAAAACCATACAACAATTTAAATTAATTGTCTTATTTTGTTTTTTATTTCTAACAAATTAAATGAACTTGAGGTTTACATTTTTTAAGTTTAATAAATAAAATAATAATAATAATAATAATAATAATAATAATAATAATAATAATAATAATAATAATATTTCTTATAGAGTTTTATGCCATATTTTCTACCTTTTTTGTGGAAGGTGCCATCTGAATTGTGCATTTTGATGGTTTGTGTAAATTTAAAGTGAAAAAGGCAACAAGTTCGACTATAAATAACAGTATATTAACAACAGGAAATCAAGAAAAAATTGTATGTTTCTGCCCAGTGCTGCATTTAACTGCATCTGGCTCCATATTAATAATGATACAGTTTGAGGCCAAGTTATTCGATCACACTGTCATTCATTTTTCATTAAGCCTGTCTGGCAGCTCACACAAAATATTTACCGCAACAGTGACCATGGCACCCTGGGTTTAAAATGAAGCATTTATATTACAGCACACACGTTCAGTTAGCTGCAGAGTAAGCTACATGGTAGGCTGGTAATTTCATGGCTGAAAGATTCAGACTACTTGCTGTTTGCATACTTGGGTTTGGAGGGCGCAAAAAGATTGCGAAGACGTCAGTGAAGTCGGAGGAAACCTCAGACAGAAATATGAATACATAATCTGAATTCTGCAGTGTGAATTCACTGGAACATAATAATTTTTAGCTTAACATGTCGTAGTCAGCGCAGTTACATAAAGTTCCCTTTAACTGTGATGGGACACGACGAAATATCCACAGATGCCATTTCTGCGCTGACCTAGTTAAGCAGGATCTGAGAGAGTGTGAGCTCCCATGTGGCAGCTCAATTAAAAATCATCCTACAACTACATTCCTTCCAAGGCTGCAAATTTTCATGTGTTAAAGACAGCTTGTGGAAAGACTGTTAAGAGAATGAGAGAGCTATAAACAATTTTTCAGATATTAATGTAAAATAAAAATTACATATTTCAAAACTTATAGTTCCAACCCTGAATTCTGATTGAGCTGTTGACTTCGTTCTGCATTGTGCCAAAGAACACCACTTACCCGAGGTAAAATCACTGTAACTCATTGCCTCTCATGGCTTATTGCTTGACTCTAAAAAACTGATGCCACTGAATAAAAAACTATGAGAATATATAAAACTATTGATTTGGTGGCCTGGGTAGCTCAGCGAGAAAAGACTTTGAATACCATCACTGGAGTCATGAGTTTGAATCCATGACATGCTGGGTGACTCCAGCCAGGTCTCCGAAGTAACCAAATTGGCCCGGTTGCTAGGGAGGGTAGAGTCACATGGGGAAACCTCCTCATGGTCACTATAATGCGGTTCTCGCTCTCAGTGTGGTACGCACTATGTCCCCGCGGTAACGTGCTCAACAAGCCATGAGATGTGGTGTCAACTGAGATTTGTCCTCCACCACCCGGATTGAGGCGAGTCACTACGCCACCACGAGGACTCCAAAATGGGGAGAAAAGGGAGGGGGAAAAAAATATTGATTTGAGGTTGTTGTTTCTAAGTATAAAAACAAAAAAATGATGTTTATTGCAAAATATCCAGATATGTACAAATATATAAGAAGGTTGAAGGGAGACCAACTCATTCATCATTCACAGTGCGTCATGGGAGTGCGCAGTTGCTCTGAGGCACGTTTAAGTAGTTCGCAAATTAATGTAATCCTGCAGTGAGGATAGTGTAAACATATGTGGCTTGCTGTCCCTGGCAGAGGGCTCAAGACTCGAGACTTGACCTGAGTTGGAAACCCTTCCTGACTGGATTAGGACTGATGGAATAGATAGGAGGAGGTGGTGGGATGCCGGAAACTCTCAATGCTACGTAGAGGTAAGCAGCTGTTTATATACTCTTACTCTGGCTGAATGATTGGTTGGATAAAATGAACTTGCTCCTCACAAACTTGGTTAATAAAACATAATTTAAGTAGTTCACAAGTTAATGTAATCCTGCAGTGAGGATATCATAAACATATATGGCTTGCTGTCCCTGGCAGAGGGCTCGAGGCTCAATCTGAGCTCAAATACCCTCTAAAAGAAGCCAAAATATGGAACATCAAGTCAACTGGCATCATAGGCTCATGAGGCACGGAAGTGATATGTTGGAAGGAATAAGAGGAACTGATTGATTTTAATGACAACACCCCCCACCAAAAGAATAGAACCTGAAACAATCTATTGTCTCCAAGCCTTGTGTGCCTAATGGACAGAGGTGCCAAAGAAGATAGAACAAACGGAGCCGCTTGCAGGGGAAGCCTCAGCTAGGGTCCGCTTGGGGGGTAAGGAAACCAATAGGTGCAGAATAGGGAGGAATTGGAGTGAAATTAGGCTGAAACACTGAAAGACTGTGCGGTTACGGCCGCATAGAAATGAGCTCTATGGAGAGTTGTTGTAATTGTTACTGGAGGGCTTCACCACACCTTAAACTCTGTAATGGAGTGGAATCCTTGTCCTAGTGTGCTAGCGATTGGAAGGGCTGGATGGGAGTTGGCAGATTGAAAATGAAAATAAATGCCCTTGTTAGAGGCAACATCAGGGTACATGCTTGCATGTGCGTTTGTGATATGAATGGGCAGAATCCTTATGCGTTGGACCTGGGAGAAAGTGCGATTCATGTGAGAATATTTTAGCTGTATTATACTGAGCTTGCTCGGAGCTGCGAGCGGCTGAATACGTAGGCGTGGGCCCTCATGGCATATGACTGTAGGACACTAAATTCTTGTGGAGGTGATATATGATGCATTTAAGGAAACTCCCTATGCAAAAAGGGCTGAATCCTCGAGCATGGGATCACAATATGTTAACAGGAAGAGCCTGTGTTTTCATGTGAACATTTCACACTGCATATAAGCAGGATCTCACTCTGCAGTATGAATGAGTTGAGTCGTCAAGCACGGCTTTCTATGTGAGGGCGAATAGTAGGCGATATTTGACTGAAATTGATTGATGTGGAGATGCCAGCTTGTAGTGGACTGTTTAGGGATAACCTAAGGCAGCCAATTGTCAATCACTAGGTGGTGATGGTTTGTTTAGTATGAGTGGTATAGTATGGGTTATGGAGGCATGGGGGCTGAGATACATGGTCTGAAAGACATGCCGAGGTTGTGGCACATGTGTTTGAGCTGTTTGCCGTGTATTTGGACTTTGTCGTATGGCCCTAAAGACAAAGCGGTTGTGGTGCTTGAACAGCGTATTTGCGCTGTTTGCAGTACAGTAGGAGGTTTGTTCACACAGCCTGAAAGATGCCTCAGTTGAGCCGCTTGGACAGTGCATGCGCAGTTTGCGGTGTAGTGGAAGTCTGTTTTATCTTGAGGAGGGATTTGGGATGAAGTTTGCTTGTGGAGGCAGCCTCGTTCACGGAAAAGTTCCGGAGTAGGAGAGATTAAAATGGTAGAAGGGAGGGGGATAAAGTAAAGAGGGGAAGGTATCTGGAGCAGGGTTCTCCAGCTGAGGTAGCCTCATGTGGGAATCCGCTCTAGAGGCCCATGGATAGGAAGGGGTAGAGGAAAGGATGTTGACAGAGAGAATTGGTTGCGTGGAAAAAACGGCTTCTGGAACATATTTAAGGCAATGTCAGGATACGTGCTTGCATGGGCATTTGTGATATGAATGGGCTGAATCCTTGGGCATGGGACTGCACAGCATTCAAAAGGAGAGCAAATGATTAGTGTGTGAATGTTTATGCTGAATTTTACTGAGCTCGCTCGAAGCTGCGAGCAGCTGGATCCACAGGCGTGTGCCTGCACAGCATTTGATGGTAGGATGAGTGGGATGAAACCTCGAGCACGGACTCACGCAGAGTTTACCAGGAAGTGCCCATGTTTTCGTGCAAATGAGCAAGAGCTCACTCTGAGGTACTAATGGGTTGAGCACGGCATTTGACGTGAGGGCGTATGGTAGGCTATGTTCAAATTAAATTGATGCAGAGATGCAGGCTTATGGTGAACTGTTTAGGGAACACCTGAGACAGCCTGATAATTGTCAGTTGCTAGGTGCGTGATGGTTAATTTGGTATGAGGAGTTGTTTCACATGTATACAGAGCCAAAGCAGCCAGTTTGCTGAAGCACCTTCACACAGTCGGCTGCTCAGGGTGGGAAATTTATACAAGAGAACATATGGGCAGTCGTAGGGAGCTGTTTCACATGCATACAGAGCAGAAGCAGCCAGTTTGTGGAAGCAGCTTCACGCAGTCAGCCGCTCCGTGTGGGAAATTTAGACAAGAGTACATATGAACAGTCATAGAGAGCTGTTTCGCATGTATTCAGCGCTGAAGTAGCTGGATTGTGGAAGCAACTTCATGCAAAACAGACCACTCCGGGTGGAAATTTTAAATTAGAGCACATGAACAGTCGTCGAGAGCTGTTTCACATGTGCACAGAGCCGAAGCAGCCATTTTGCGGAAGCTGCATAATGCAGTCAGCCGCTCCGGGAGGGAAATTTAGATAAGAGAACATATGAGCAGTCGTAGAGAGCGGATTCACATGTATACAGCGCCGAAGAAGCTGGTTTGCGGAAGCAGCTTCACGCAATGATCTACTCCGGTGAATAGAGATTAGGAGGAAAGAGAGAGTAAAAGTGGGCGATGGACGGGGATGAATGCTGGAAACTCTCAATGCTACTTAGAGGTAAGCAGCTGTTTATATACTCTTACTCTGGCTGTGTTATCTGTTGGATTAAATTAACTTGCTCCTCCCGAACTTTGTTAATAAAACACCATTTTGAGTGTTTCGTTGGCTGTGGTTCTCTGATTGGTGAATCTTTCTTTGCTGTACCATGAGTAATGTAGATGTTTACCATGTACTCCGTTATCAAACGTGATTTTTAAACAGTGAAGCTGAGATAGCGCAGACGGATGGCTTCAACGGAAGCATATACCATCGATGAACAGCTCATCTGTCTATAAAGTTTGATAAGTTATCATTGAAAACCAACTAGTCTATGGGATAAATTAATGGTATTTTTACTTCTAGAACTAGACTGTTGCACTCTATTAGGGAAGGGTCTTGATGGTCAACTAGTGACTCTAACTATTTCTCTCTGACAACATTCTGTGCCTTAACAATTTGACAGTTTAGACTGCCACTACAGCAATACCCATTAAAATGGACTGCTTTGGGTGCTGTTTTTGAGCGTTCCGCTATGAGTGCTATGTGTTGTGTAAGATGCTGTGTCAAGTTAAAAATAGTCTTGAGATCACTGCATTCCACTCCTTTGCACTCTGTCTAGCTGTTTTTAAATGCAAGAACGTATCCTAAGAAACTCATCCAATCAGGGTCAGATGGAGTGACAATCCATAAAAGCTATCTCTTCCATGTTAATTTGAGTATACTCGTCTTAGCCAGCCACTACTGTTACAAGCCATGGACATGGTGTTGATGTTTGCACTTACAATTCAGAAGTGTGAATTATTTTTACTTCGGCAAATAGAAAACATATTGAAAAAGGAAGTCACATCAACTGTTTAAAATCTTCAGCTCTACAGGCTTATGTAGGCTAATAAAGCTAATACAGTGGGGAAAAAGGCGGCTACAAATCTGCCCAAAAATAATTGGTATCCCTTGTTCATTATGTTGTTGTAAAATTCTTCTCTTGTGTCTCACAAAAAAAGGCAAACAGGTTTGAAACGACATGAGGGTGAGCAATAAATAATAAACAATGACAGATTTTTCATTTCTTGGGTGAACTATTCCTTTAAATGGTGACCTCAGTCATCTCTGTATCCTCCAAATGGTAACAACAATCACATTTAAGCTCACTTGCAGCTCTCAAAAAACAACAACATGACAAAAATCGAAATATTCCATATGTCAAATTGTGGCAGTTCCAACTCTTAGGAGGAAGTCTTGTCTAAAGCGTGTGTACCACGTCCAGATCCCAGTGTGCTTTTTTCATGTTGATTTATATCACCCCGAGAGGAACTGGGTGTCACTTATCTTGCGAGTGTGAAGAAGATGAGATTGTGAAGATACAAAGAACCCCAGCTTAGCTGTGAGACAAAAGCATCAAATATAAACTGACAATCTTTCACATGTCTTTAATGTCTCCAAACATTATCTCCAGCAAGCTGCAAAGCTACAGACAAAAGCAAAATTTTCAAGTGTAAAAGGAATGTTTCATCCCGCAAAATAATAATTCTTTCATAATCTCTTTTTCGTTTTAAACCTATGTGACTTTTTTCTTTAAGGTACACTTTTGCATTTCATGAAAAAATAAAAGTTATACGAGTTTGAAACATGGGGTGAGTCAATGATTACAGAATTTTAATTATTGGCTAAAATATTCCTTTAATAGTTAGGACCAAAAAAAAAAAAAAAAAAAAAAAAACAAGCCAACCTAAACAAACACAGACAAATCACTATAATATTGTAAGTGTCCAGAGCTGAATCAGAAACTCTCCCTTGTATACTGTCAGTTAGGGTCTTGACTTCTCCCCTAAAACACCATGCATGGAAGAACATTGTGTGACCTCAAAAGCAGGGATGATTCTGTTTCATCTGCAGGCATTTGTATGAATTATAAATGTCTCATCTGCTCCAGAGGAAAGATCCAAAACTGGATAAAAATACCCTACTAGTCTCAAGTTGCGTGCAGAGAAAAACAAAAGAAAAAAATATTGTGTATGCTGTCATAATTGACTATAGAAAAAGACTTGCAGATTGGGCTTCTAGATAGTGTGTGCATTTACGGTATTTGCTGGCTTTTATCAAAGAGGTGGTGTGTCAGTGGTCAGAGGGCAGTGCTGAACCCATATACTGTATGTCACAATTCTGTAATAGCAAAGAGATAGATAAGGGTTTGTCCTGGAAGTTACATAAACTCTACATTAATATGTAAATATGGTTTACCTACTTAAGGGCCAGATATACTTCATTTTTAAGCGCTCCGGATTGGATCATGCCCAGTCGACCACATTGCCTTTCTAAGTATACAGTACTGTTTTGTACGTGAGCAAATACGAAAGTGTTCTACGCATGTGCAGTACGACTGCTTGTGATACTCTTTTAGTACAGTTAACGGCTGGCATATACAGTATGCCTATGATGTGAACATGTCGAGAAAATCAGATGACGAAATTTGAGTCATGCATACTGTTCACATTCTGAGCTGCACGTGGATATCCAAAGTATACTTTGGCATTTAGTCTCTCCCTCAAAAAAACTGCCCATGGAATACCCATGAACTTCCACAAACCAACATAGTACACATAAAAATGTCAAGAGCTGCCTAAAATCGCAAATTCAAATATGATTGTCTTCTATGCAATTTCTGGCAATAAGGGTGGACTGCTTTTTATAAGTTCACCAGGGAATTCACATTTACAAGGTAAAGGAGGGAATTAGTTGTTGGATTTGCCAAAGTTTGCAAGGTTTGAAATGATATTCGAAATTTGATTACCTTTCCCTGTGACAATACTGATTGCATGTTGCACAAGCAGCCTCAAAGAAATGGGTTTCTGGTCCAGTGGAAACAAGGAAGTAGCCTCAGGTCTTTTACCTTCACATAATCAATGGCGAGTGTGATTTAAAATTCAAATTTCAGTAAGCACAGAATGATTTCAACTGAAGAACTTTCGACCTGCTTTCGCCAAATTTATAGTTAGATTACTCATTTGAATTAACAACTACTCTGTTGCATGTCCATTATTGTGGTATCATTGATTTGAACTCCACCACTAAATGTCATGAAAAAAAGTTCATTGTGTCACACCACAGTCTGTCCAGCAGAGGGGAACCTAGAGCACAAGTCCTTCCACAACTTCCTTCTAATTTCCTGTTCATTATTAGCTCAATGATATCACCTGTGCCTGGCTTATTAGAGTGTGTGTTTGTGTATATATAAGACCTGCTTTTGTTTGTATCTTTGCTCAGCCTTGCAGTTCTTTTCCTTAGGCAGATCTTTTGTAAATGCCTGTTCCTATTTAACCTACTTTTGATTACATTGACAGACTTTCTCCCATATCTTTTGACCTTCTTGTTTGGGAAGTTTGTTCTATGCTTTTGGACATGTTTTGCCAGCATCAAGCCATTGAGGATCTGTACTTTCTTCAGCCCTGCTTTTGATGATTGATCTTTTGTGTTTATTCAAGAAGAACATTAAGTAAAGACAGTTTGTTTTCCCCAAGTCCTGCTTCTTGTGATTCTCTGCAATTTGGGTCCACACAGCTCCATAGCATAGTGGTTAGTGCTCTGGGTTGCCAGCAGCACACTCTGGGTTCAAGCCCCGGTCCTGACAGCAAGACTGATCTGTAACAACATGATAGACCTAGTGGTTGAACAGATTCTTGGAGCCATCAGTAAACAGGGAGTTTTGCTTGGAACAGTTTGTTTTCCCCAAGTCCTGCTTGGGGAACACATGAGTCACAGCTTCAGAGGCTGACAGATGCTGTGAACCAAATTGGAGTCTCTGCAACAACTACAACCATGCTTGCCTTGTGAAACTGTGGTAGTATCGGGCCCGCATCCTCCACCCTTAGCTGTGCCCATGCCCCAGGAACCCAAGATCCCAGCCCCTCAGCGCTACGATGGGAAGCCTGGTACCTGCAAGGGATTCCTGACTCAAGTGTCTCTCATCTTTGAACTTCAACCTTCTTCCTTTGCTACTGAGAAGGCTAAGATTGCATACTTAATCTCCCTGTTGTGTGATCGTGCACTGGATTGGGCCTCAACCCTCTGGAGACAACAGTCCCCCATATGCTCAGATCTAAAGTGTTTCACAGAGACTCTTCAACAAGTGTTTGACCATCCAGTCAGTGGCTGTGAGGCAGCGAGGCGGCTACTAGACCTGTGTCTGGGGCATCAATCCGTGGCTGATTATGCCATTGAATTCCGTACTCTGGCTTCTGAGAGTAAATGGGATTCAGAGGCTCTTGAGATGTAAAGGATGAATTAGCTAGTAGAGACTGGGGTTCAAGTTTGGAGGAACTCATAACCTTGGTCATCCTCATTGATAACCGGATTCGTGAATGGAGAAGAGAGCGTGCCACTCCTCGTGTCATGCCCATGTTACCATCCATTAATGCTCCTGAAGTTGCCAATCTTAACCAACAGACAGAAGGAGAACCAATGCAGCTGGGCAGAATCCACCTATCACCTGAGGAGAGAGAGAAACGCACGAGAGAAGGTCTATGTTTCTACTATGGAGGGTCTGGTCACATGCGCTCTGCCTGCCCCGAATTAATGTTAAAAACCAAGGCTTGCTAGGGGGCGTGAGGACCTTAGAGAGTAGGACTGTGCAGTTTGACACTCCTCACTCCCGTTTACTGTTGTCAGCTACCCTTACTTGGTGGGATATTAAGGAGAGGACAACTACATTGAAATCATTTCTGGATTCAGGGACAGCTGACAATTTTCTGGACACTGAACTGGCAAAGAAGATGTGTGTCCCCAGTGAGACTTGTCCCTCATCCTGGAAAGTTTAAGCTCTGGATGGCAGACCTATTGGATCTGGAATTATCAAATTTAGAACTGTCCCTCTGCATTTAACCATTGAAGAAAACCACCATGAAATTATCTCTATCTTATCAAATCTTCCAGAGAACCTCTTATCCTGGGCTACCCCTGGTTGTGGCTCCACAACCCTAAATTTTCTTGGGCTGGGGAAATCTTCTCCATTGGGGCCCTGCGTGTAAGGACAACTGCACCTCTCCTACTTCCTCTGTGGCAGAGAGTAAATAAATTCTGGCAGCAGTTGAAGAGGTGAGTGTATGTTCCTTGAATAATTCACTAGATCTGACACTTATGCCCCCTGAATACTATGAATTGAGAGAAGTATTTAGCAAACAATGTGCTACCAAGCTCCCACCTCATAGACCATATGATTGTGCTATTGACCTCCTTCCTGGCACATTCCCTCCAAGAGGCCATCTATTTCCCCTCTCTGTCCCAGAAACTAAGGCCATGAATGAATATATTGAGGATGCTTTAAGGACTGGCTTCATATGCCCTTCAACTTCACCAGCTAGTGCTGGGTTCTTTTTGTCCCTAAGAAAGATGCCTTGCATAGACTATCGTGGGCTCAATAAAATAACTATTAAGAATCGCTACCCTCTCCCACTCATGTCATTCACTTTTGAACTGCTACAGAGAGCTAACATTTTTTCAAAATTAGATCCGCAGAGTGCATACAACTTGGTACGCATAAAGGAGGGTGATGAATGGAAGACCACCTTCAGTACCCCGAATGGCCACTGGGAATACCAAGTCATGCCCTTTGGGTTAGCTAATGCCCCAGCGGTGATTCAGACCTTCATCAATGATGTCTTGAGGGAAATGTTGAATCATTTTGTGTTTGTCTATCTAGACGACATATTCATCTTCTCAAACTCTCTACGGTAACACATTCACCATGTCCGACAGGTTCTGAAGAAGCTACTTGAGAGTCATCTTTTCGTAAAGCTTGAAAAGTGTGATTTCCATGTGTCCCAAGTCTCATTCTTAGGTTATGTTGTCTCTCAAGAAGGCCTCCAGATGGAATCAAGGAAGGTATACGCCATCACTAACTGGCCCATGCCCAAAACACTGAAGCAGGTACAGAGATTTCTTGGCTTTGCCAATTTTTATAGGAAGTTTATTCATAACTTAAGCACAATTGCAGCACCCATTTCCGCTCTTACTAAGGGTTCACCCACTTGTATTCACTGGACTGCTGAAGCCCTGAAGTCTTTTGACAGATTAAAGAAACTGTTCTCCTCTGCACAAATCTTGATACACCCAGACCCTGAATTACCTTTTTTGGTGGAAGTGAATGCATCTGATGTGGGAGTAGGAGCAGTGCTCTCTCAGAGATCAGTCACAGATAACAAGGTTCATCCATGTTCCTTTTCCAGAAGCCTGTCTTCAGCAGAAAGAAATTACGATGTGGGTAACTGAGAACTCCTAGCTGTAAAACTTGCACTGGAAGAGTGGCGCCACTGGCTGGAGGGTCCAAGCATCCTTTCATTGTGTGGACAGACCAAAAGAACCTGTCCTATCTACAGCAGGCAAACACCTTAACCCTCGGCAGGCTAGGTGGGCCCTCTTTATTTTACCCGTTTCAATTTTGTTATGTCTTACAGACCTGGGTCAAAGAATGTTAAAACGTATGCCTTATCACGCCAGTATGATTGTTCCCAGAAGGACCATTCCCCAGAATTCATCATTCCCAGAGATTGCATCTTGGCACCTGTTCACCAGTCCATTGAAGATACTGTCCATGATGTGCTACATGGTGCACACATTCCAGATAAAGTTCCAACAGGATGCTTGTTTGTCCCCAAGAAAGTAAGATCTGAAGTCCTTCAGTGGGGCCATGCCTCTTCCCTTGCTGGACATTCGGGAATAGAGAGGACTTTGAATTTTATTCGAAGACGGTTTTGGTGGCCAGAGATGTCCAGAGAGGTCCGTTCTTTTGTGCAAGACTGCCCAGTCTGCGCTCAACAGAAGTCATCTAATCAGTGTCCTGCCGGTCTTCTACACCCCTTGCCCATCCCACAACCTTCGCTGTTTCACATCCCATCAGCCATCCTCCTGGAGTCAGTTCCTGGTTCGGGCAGAGCTGGCACACAACACCTTACGCAGCTCCTCCACTGGTTTATCCCCATTCAAGTGTCAATTCGGGTTTGAGCCACCATTGTTCTTGAGTCAAGAAATAGAGGTTGGAGTTCCTAGGGAGGAAAGGTTCATTGAACGGTGCAGAAGGACATGGAAAAGGGCGCACTTTGCCTTGAAACATGCTTCAACTCTCTACAAGAAGCATGCTGACAAGAAAAGGAGGGTGGCCCCAAACTTCAGAGTAGGACAAAGGGTCTGGCTTTCAGCCAAGGACTTGCCTTTAAAAGTTGAATCAAAAGAATTTGCCCCAAGATTTATTGGCCCATTCAAAATCACCAGACGGGTTAACCCTGTTACATACCAGCTTCTCCTACCTAGATCCATGAGAGTTAGACCTACTTTTCATGTTTCTCAACCAAATTGTGGTCAATCAGATGGTCTATTTTTGTCCAATTGGGAAGTTCTTGGTCAGAGTCAGATTTCGAAAGGATTTTATGCAGATAATCAAAACCCTGCTCTGCAAGGCCACATATTCCCTAATGTATATGATTTTGATGCTGAAGAACATTTAATTCTAAGGACAGTTTCCAAGATATGGTTAGCAGCTGGAGCAATTACTGTAACTCTAAGAAAGGAAACTGTACTCTCAGAACATTCTAAATAAAAGCATGTTGCTTGTTGTCTAAAACTAGTCAATGTCCACAAAACCAATTTTGAAGAGTATTTATTACAATTCCACAGCAGGATATTTCTCTTTTACACCTTTGAATTTTTTTTCAAGTTTTCATAGATGCAACAAGAGAAAAGGAGAAGTAAGTGATATTGCTTTCAGTTGCAATCATTGCAGTCTTTCATAAATGCTGGAGAGACAACACAGTAAGATTGCAGAGGATTCTTTTTGTTGATGTAGTGAAGATTTAGCTTTAGCCTACTGCATGTTCTATTTCTGAGTCTGCATTAAATTAGCTGCAAAATAAACCAAGGTTAATAGAAAATAATTAAAGCCATATTTTTTCACAATCTCTCCATGGTATCTATGCTATTGCTCCCTTGGGTAACAACATAACCTCATAATTTTCACTCCTGAGAAAAGAAGTACTGTACAAAAAACCCAATGTTCCGATGCAATAATCACCTGGGTTTATACTACAGAGGTTAAAAAACATTAAAAGCATGTTGTTCTCCATAAAGAGGAATGAAAGAGTAAGACTAATTGTAATTCCTTTCTCTACTAATATAAACTATATGAAGCAAGCTATGCTCCATGTAATCATGCCACCATGAGCTGTAATGCAACTGCCACAAACATTTGTAAACAATTCTTAAATAATGATTTTTACACTCTGTAAACGTTGTAATGTGTTTGGGCTGATAGATTGATTGGCAATAATAACACGCACACACATACACACACACTGACTAATTTGGAATGCACTTTTCTTTCACTGCATCACACAAACATTGCTCCTGATGTTATGATTGAGTACTCAGCTGCATGCAGTTGATGTCATGGTCCTGTCACTCTGCCAGTCTGGGTTTTTGTCTGACAGGACCATGGCATTATCCCATGTCTGTCATGTGCTTCGTTGTCTGTCTTTGTGTGAGCGTGATTTCGGTTGTATTCCCTGCTGTGTGCTCTTCAGTCTGTCTGGTTTCGGAAGAATGGTATCTGGATACTGACTTCCAGTCTGGTTCGGTTTCGGTCTGTGTTGGGATCCGGACACTTGTGCTCCATGTCTGTCTGTTATTGAAGTGGGTGCATCGCGCTTATGATATCTTTGCAGCATGCACTCGCGTCAATAGTTGTCCCTCACGAACACAGGTTTATGTCACGCTTGCGTTGCATTGTGCGCCCAGGTTGCGAGCTGTCTTCTTGTTGTGATGAGGTTCGTTATTTCCTTACAGAACGAACTGGCTAAGATGGACCCATTGGAGATATGTTTTTCAACTGGTCATGGGTGTGCAGCACTGGTTAAGCAGCTTAACATGCTACGGCAGGATGATAAGTTTGTGTGGGGGTATGCCCTTGAATTTGTATTATTGTCCTCGGGTCTGGGATATGATCAGACCTACCTAATCAATCTCTTTTGGGCAGGTCTGAATGAGCCCATTAGATGCATTGTCCAAGAACAGGGTGAGGATGCGGAGTTTCCAGAGGCTGTCCCTTAAATGAGAGAAGAACATCACGGCCTGTGCCTTTGGGGGACTTACAATCCTCATGCCAACCCGAGGACGAGGGCACCCCCCACACAGAAGTGGACGCCTCAGATGAGCCCACTGCTGCTGATTGCCAGGATGCAGAGGCTGCTACAGCAGCAGTACTTCCCTCCACCCTGAAGAGGGCGCCCACAGCACTCACAGCCTCTGAGGCTGTTCCCCTGCTGCTGCCAATGCCCACGCCTGCCACGGTTAACGAGCAAGTGCCCACGCCTGCCATGGCCAATGAGCCAGCGGCCACAATTTCCACAGCAAACGAGCCAGCGACCACACCGGCCACGGCCAACGAGCCAGCGCCCACGGCTGCCACGGTCAACGAGCCAGCTTTTGAAGCCTTGTCTGTCCCAGAGCCAGTTTCTGAATCCTCGTCCATCTCAGACGTCTGAAGACTCATCTGTCTCAGAGCTGGCATCTGAAGCCTCATCCGTCCCAGAGCCGTCTGAAGCCTTGGCATCCCAGAGCCGGCATCTGAAGCCTTGGCCATCCCAGAGCCAGTGCCTGAAGCCTCAGCCGCCCCAGGGCCAGCAATACTGTTGTATTTCCTGCCGTGCAATCTTTGGTCTGTCTTGTTTCATGTCGGGAGCACGGTGTCTGGTGTTGGGATCCAGACACTCGTGCTCCAAGTCTGTCTGTTATTGACATGGGTGCATCGCACTTCTGTCATCTTGGCAGCATGCACTCGCGTCAATAGTTTGTCTGCTGCTCACAAACATGGGTGCACCTCGCGTTGCGCTCACGTTGCATTGCGTGTCCGGGTCGCAAGCTTTCTTCATTAGGTGCTGAAGTTCGTTCACTTTGGTCTAAGGTTGTGTGCATCGTGTGCCGTTTGCCTCGTGATGTACGCTCAGGTTTCGTTTAGAGTGAGAATGTGTGGCATCACTTTGTTTAGCTTTGCTACGCATTCTCTCATCTTGTTTGTTGGTTGCCATGGGTATAAATTGCCTTATTGTCTTGGTGATGTCTGTTCATGCCATTCGGGTGTTTTGTTGTCTTGTGAGAGCACGTGGCTTTGTTTTGTTTCTGTATCTCCACATGTCTCTCTGTTTTACATCATACCCCACCTCCTTGTTTGCCCATTATTAGTTTATTAGTCACACCTGCCCTGTCTTGTTAACCTGTTGATTTCTCCCCCAATTTTAGTCTCCTAATGTTTTCCAGTCTGTCCTGTGTCTTTGTTTATTCCAGTCAGTCTGTTGCTCGGTCTAGCTTCCTGTCCTGTTCATCCCTACCCGGTCCATTTGGTCCTGTACCCTGCTGACTTCTGCCCCAGCCTTGGATTACCATTTTCCCCTACGGGTTAGTTTGTGTTTTTTTTTGTTTTAATATATTCCATTGTGGAGCGGAGGGGGAATGTCGCACGCCCGGTCCCCAATCGGCCCGATGGGGCGCGCAAGGGATAAAGGTGGCCGGTGACGACGGTTTGAAAGAGAGAGAATTACGGGCATGTCCGGCATATGTGTGTTTATGTTTGTGCTTTTGGTTTAAGTTTTCATTAAATTATCATTTATATTGACAAGCCGATTCTCGCCTCCTCCTTGCCCATCTTAACCCCTTTACATTGGTGCCAAAACCTGGGAAGGAGGAGGTATGCCCGTCGCAGAGTCCTTGACACCTCGAACGGCCGCCGTCCGCGAGGCGAGTGGGGACTGGATTCCCCGACCTCCTGGAGCGATGGAGCCGCTGCCAGGGGCGGAGGAGTGCCCTACCGTCCCCCAGAAATGCATAGGGGTCAAGGGAAGACCGCAGTCCGCGAGGGGAGGAGGGAAGTAACTCCCAAATCGCCTGGAGTGGTAGGGCCGCTGCCAGGGGCGGAGGAATGTCCCCAGGTGCCACCAGAAAAGCAGAGGGTCATTCTGTCCATCAACCGGCAGATGGCAGCTGCGCTCCCCTGTGTGGACGGTAGTGTCGAGGACTCTGCGACGGGCAAGGAGAGAGAGATGAAAAAAAGAAACCTACTCGCTGGTTCTCCGATACACCGACACATGGTCCTCGATCACTTCTCCACCCTCTCAGGTGGACGACAGGCGCTTCTCCCCGGGTGGACCGGAGTCAGACTCACGACCCCCGGCGGTCAGAACGCCCCTCTGCATTCTCGGCGACTCGTGGGAACACTCCTCCGCCCCTGGCAGCGGCCCTACCGCCCCACGTGGTTGGGGAACACTTCCCTCCTCCCCTCGCGGACGGCGGTCTTCTGTCAACCCCTCTGCGTTTCTGGGGGATGGCAGGGTTCTCCACCGCCCCTGGCAGCGGCTCCATCGCTCCAGGCAGTCAGGGAGTCCAGTCCCCACTCGCCTCGCAAACGGCGGTGTCGAGGACTCCGCAACAGGCATCCCTACTCCTTCCCGGGCTTTGGCACCAGTGTAAGGGGGTTAAGATGGGGAAGGAGGAGGTGAGAACCGGCTTGTCAATATAAATGATAATTTAATGAAAACTTAAACCAAAAGCACAAACATAAACACACACATGACGGACATGCCCATAATTCTCTCTCTCTCTAACCGTCGTCACCGGCCACCTTTATCCCTCGCGCGCCCCATCAGGCCGATTAAGGACCGGGCATGCGACATTCTAGCCCGGCCCCGCCCCGCCACCCTCCGCTCCACATCCATGTTTTCAACTATGCGCTTGGGCCCTGTCATTCTCTGCATTTCTGATAGTTGATTGATTGATTGATTGATTAAAGCCACAATTCTCTAATAAGCACAAAAATACATAACACAAATATTGGATGAAATAGTCAATTTTATTTATAACCGTTTCCATCAATACTTTTGTAATAAAATATAGCTATATTTATAATCAGAATTTCCCTTTTCTCTCACTTGCCATGTTAGATGTGGACTAATCTAAAAAATTTTGCCAAAATGAGGTACAGTATATTAAAGGCGACATCATTTTGCTGCGTAATATGTGAAACATCTTTGTGTTGAGAATGCAATCATGAGGGCTTGAAATGCCACCTAGGTGGGCAGGCATCCGAAACAGAGCTAACATACACTACACATAAGTATCAGATTCAGAACAATACATTGTTTACATCACAATCATATATAGGTCAGAGGTAAATGAAAGTCTTTTGTGCTTTAGTTGATTAAACCTCCATCACTACATTCACAATAACGACAGTGACACTCAACTGTGAAAGAACCTGGGGTTGTGAGGCAGTCACAGGCAGACATGTTAAGTGTACTCTGGGGCAGACAGAGAGATGAGACACACCAGATGTCTTTTTGCTAAAAGCATAGTGGGTTGAAGCCCAGCGGGAGAGAAAATGGGGAACACATACGGACCTCTTCCTCACATTTCCGCACAGGGGTCATGGATTTCCGCCTAATTCCACTTCAATGAAACAGCAAAACATGCATTCTTACACTGTCTTTGCTCAAATATTTTTGGCCAGTGCACACATCTGATGTCTACTGGCTGATGGAAGACATTTTTTTTATTTTACTGCATTTTTTGTCTTTAATTTTTTGGAATGGAGAAAGATATACCAACGGCTGGCCAGAACAACTATTTTTCCAGGTTTGCATGCCCACATTCTTGTCATACGAATTTCAAAGATAAACAATAGAAATCAAGCACTGACATATGCTTTTGTTTTTTAAATAAATCTTCAGGTTTATGGCAATAAAATAGAAGGTATCCTCTCACACCAAACACAAGAGATGGAAATGTCTTCTACATCCAGCTGTTAGTGATTAAAGGTAAAGTGTGTATTTTTACATGATAAACATTTTCTTCTATCCAAACTTAACATGCAAAAAGTGTAAGTAAGCCATTAGTAGGTTGTTTTTCCTGAAAAATGTTATGTTTCTCTGTGGTGCTAAACAAACACACTGTTTTTTGAGAATCCTGACCATCCTGATAGAGCAACATTGGCTCGAACAATGGCATGAGTTCAGGGAAGGACCTGTTTGGTCGACTAATGGAAGATGGGGTTAGTTTTAGGTAAATCTGTTTGAAAACAATCACTACTTTTGCGATCCCATTTGGTGACATATCTGTCCTCATATTTGGTAGAAATACAGACACTGAGAAAGTATTAATTTTACCATGATGTTTTTTTGAACAGTAGTCATGGTATCATTCTCCATTCACAAATGGCTTGGACACAATGGCCTTTTGTTGGCATATATTGACATTTATTAGTTATTTAAACATGTTTGTAGATTGAGGGAATGATTCTAAATTAGGTAAATGGTTAGTCGATTGTAGAGTCGACACAACATTTACCTTTTTTGAAAAATCAAACAGCATTTCTCTGTTTTGACATCAGCTAGACATTTCTATCAGACAAAGAGATGGGAGTTACTTAGAGAGATGTGCCAATTTTCCTCTGGCCTGATGCAAAAAGGAAAAAAGGAAAATGTGGGAGTGCAGCAAGATAGCACAGAGCAAGAAATATTTTGCTTTTCCAGACTGATCTCACAGCGAATTCGGAAACAGTAGATTTACTTTTCTTGTTCAAAGCTTGCCAGTGTTCATAAATTAGAAGCACTGCCCCCAGTGGCCAAAGCAAAAAGTGTTTTTGAACGTAAGGGCACATGTGAGCTCCAATTTCTGGGTGAAATGCCCACAGAGGGGAGTTGTAAAACAAGTTATTTTTAGCTGTAAAGTATGTAATATGGTGAAAAGGAATGGATATTTTATTAACTCTACCCCCAAACCCAAACCTAAAAATGTAAATCAATAGGGAAAATGTTCCGAATTACACTCATAACTGATTATGCAAACACGATTACTTCCTGGTTTCAACACAAGACAAGATCCCAGCTCTCCCACATGGCTGAAACAACGCACATCTAGTCACGCCACATTCTTGGACAGATGCAAAATGTCTGATGGGAGATAGTGATTTTAACTCACCATATTGTGGCTGATGTCAGGGTACTGGAACATTTGAAAACAATGTTTCGACTTCCCATGCGATCATGTTGACATTTCAAATAAATCATAAACTAGGTAGAGGTTTGAAGACCCCAAAAATGTTTCATATCAAATCTGATATGGCTATAAATCCTTGTATAACAAAGAATGTCTGATGGTGTCCATTCTTTTCCAAAACCAAATCTTATTTCAGCATGTATTTCAAGAGTAATAAGAAACCAAACATAGATTACAACAAACAAATGAAAGGAAAGAAAGAAGAAGAGAGCACATTCATGGTGATTTAGGATTCAGAGAACTTCAAAGTGATTTATATTTAGCCATGAAAATACGAATTCAACATATGACAAGCCTTTTGAGATCTTTAGGCCTGGAATGTGGGTCAAATGCTACAAGCATGTGGGTGTTTTAAACATAACATTTGCTCAACATGCTTATTGTCTGGGTGTTATGCTGCATTCCATTCAATTCAGAAAGTCTGAATTATCAGCTTCCTACTAGGAAAAGTGCAATAAAAGGCCAGTCAGACTTATAACTTGAAAACTTGTACACAGATTTACAACTCAGACTTAACTGAAATTCATGTGGGTGAAGTCACATGAACATGGCAGCTCCCAGGGAGATGTACACAGTTAAATTCTGTCATTATATACTCACCCTCATGTCCAAACCTGTATGACTTTCTCTATTCTTTGGAACATTTGTTATTTCAGTGATTAATAAGGTGACAAAAGAGACAAGAATTGCAGAAGAATGACACAAGTGTCTTAAGAGAGCAGTGTAATAATGTTCGATAGGCGTCTTCTTCTCTTTTCCCTCAAAACATTCATAGCATCTAATGGATCTTCATTACTGTCTTTAGAAACATTACACTGGTCTGCTATTTCTATTGTGAGATACATAAATTGACTGTAATGGAAAGAGACCTCTGGGGAGACCGATGTGGTAAGATGCTCTTAGCAGGTCAATGTTTCATTATTTCAAAGAGAGAGCTTTAGGCTGGACAAGAAACAGAGTGAGGGGATGGAGTGGAATCTATATCTCATAGAGGATCTGTAGACAAGCAGAGGAAACCTGTCGTGGTTTTCCAGTCACTGTGTCCTGACTTCTCCCTAAATATAATACCAAACACTCAGGCACACAACAGAGAAAGTGCACTGTTTTTAATTAATGTATTGCGGGCAACATGGGGGATACTGGGGGTACTGGACATCTGCTCCTCTTTAACTTGAAATGTCATCCAGGCTTAAGGCAGTTGTTTTTTTAAGTAAACAAAGACAAACAACAGTATAAGAAGGAAAAAGGGAAAAGATTCTGATCCTTCTCAACCAGATGTTCCAGTTGTTTTGACATTTGAAATGAGAAAACCTCTACAGTATCAAAAAACTCCAGCCAAAGTATTTTCTGATGTTAAGAATGGGTACTTTTTCCTATAATACTTTAGTTGTGTAAATATAAGAAGTAGATTTTTTAAAAAGCGTGTTCTGAATATTTTTATTTTTTTAATGGAATTTTGTATGGAATACAATTTTATTGGTGTGTGTATTATGAGACAGAGATAAACATAGACAAAAAGGAACAAAACAAAACATAAACAAACAGCTCCAGTGTGAAACTGCAGCAGTTAATAAACACACTTCAATGAACAATGAAGTTCAAGCCAACCAGTAAAAAACAAAAATGCCCCATTATCAAATACATTTGAGATGTCTCTGTGGTGTTGTTTCCTTTTTCTCTTCAGACTTGGGCTTTGACTCAGTGACCAAAGCTATGATGTTGACCCCAGGCAAGGCCACACAAAAACATCTCCTATACCCTAACATTCAGCTCTGAGTCACCATGTTAATCAGCTCTCTTACTCTTGAACATCCATTCTCACCCAGCAAGCAACCATATTAAATCCATCTGAGTGCTCAAAGGTCTAAATAAATGACTGTGATGTTGGGGTGCGTACGCCTCACATCAGGTGGCGCTACTCATTGCAGCAGTCATTTCGATGAATCAATGTGGGAGTCCCTAGGCTCTTACAGTGCTGTTGTGTGTGTGTACAAGATACACAGGGTGCGTTTGAAGCGTCTAGTGCAGTAGTATAGTAGTACTGCTTGCCACATTGTGCTCTATGCTTGCTACTCTCTGCTTACAGCTATTGCCTCTGGCTAGCCTCCTTGATAGAAGGTGAATAAAGGAGCAGAGAGTTTAAGACTCTTCTTGCTAGTACAGAGCCTCTCCACCACCAAGACTCCTGCAGCGCTGTACAGGGGATCTCGGATCAGCAGTGGGCCTCAGAGATGAGGCGTGCAGGCCCACCACTGTGTGGTCATGCCTTGGTGCCCGTCAACCACTGCCCCAGCTATGGGCAAACAGCCCCACTGCCTTGTGGTAAGTCTATTGAGACTAAGGCTAAGGCAGCACACCCTGACAGAAAAGGGCCTTAACAAATAAAGGACCCGGCAGCCTCCTGCAGCCAAGATGAGGGACCAGTTGTCCCGCGACACCCCTTGACACAGGACTTACCCCAACATGGTGAAGATATTGCTACTGGGGATGGCGCACACCCTGTGGCACTTTAAAACCCTTACTTGTGCAGGTCTCCACTTTTGACCATGGTAAACAATATCTGGACCTTACATTGGTTGAATCTGATGGCGATTGGGTGTCTGGTAACGGGAGCAGGTATGAAAGGACTGGGAGCTCCTAGTCAGAACCCTGCATGATAGCGGCACAGGGAATTTGGTCACTAGCAGCTGGGAGTGGCAGCTGTTTTCGGCAGACCCCTGTGCATCTGAGCAGCCCTATTTAGGGACCAGACTGCTCACCCCAATTGGGAAAGGGCTTAGAATATTTGGCCTAAAAATTGCCCATTCAATCGCACCTGTACGGGTCATTCCACTACTGCTACTGAAATAAGAAACAATATAACCTAAAACTGGCAACATGGAATGTAAGGACTCTCCTAGACTCGTATGGCATCTCTGAAAGGCCTCACCGGAGAACATATCTGATCGCTGCTGAGCTAAGGCGCTACAACATTGACATTGCTGCCCTGAGTGAGACCAGGCTCCTTGATGAAGGCTCTCTAACAGAGGAAGGGATGGGTTACAAATTCTTTTGTAAAGGTTTCCATACAGGTGGACAACATCTCCATGGAGTAGGACTGGCGATCAAGAACACCCTTCTACCAAGTCTCACAGAAACACCTGTTGGTATTAATGAAAGGCTAATGATCCTCCATATCCCCCTGGCAAAGAAGCGTTATGCCACAATTCTTAATGCCTACGCACTAACTTTGCCATCTGACAACGAGGCCAAGGAACGCGTTGATCAGGCACTGGATGATGCTCTTTGCCAGATCCCTAAAGGTTACAAGATCCTCTTAATTGGAGATTTTAACGCTAGGGTGGGACAGAACAACAGGATATGGGGTGGAGTACTAGGTAGGCATGGTATTGGCGGGGTGAATGTAAATGGCATGAGGCTACTTACTCTTTGTTCTGAGAATAACCTTACCATAACATCACATCTTCCAGCAAAAGGCCAAGTATAAGACTTTGTGGATGTACCCTCACTCTAAACATTGGCACATGATTGACTTCATCAATCAAAATGCTCATGAAATCCAGTCCTTTGCTGATAAAAATGACATTTTTATAATGCTGTCAAAACCATATACGGCCCAAGAAATCGATGTGTCACACTGTGTCTGTGTCTGAAGACAGCAGATGGTCTAAAGCTTCTGAAGGATCAGGATAGTATCCTGTTGAGGTGGGCTGAATACTTTGGACACCCTGCTTAATCAGGACTCTGATACAGACTCCACCATCCTGGAAAAACTGCCAGTACATCCTCCCATCCATGACCTCAGTATTAACACCAACCTTCCAGGAGGTTCTATCAGCTGTCCTTTCCCTTAAGAACAACAAGTCCCCTGGCACAGATAATATCCCTGATGAGCTACTAAAGGAAGGAGGGTACATGTATATGTGCACCCTCTACCAGTACATGGTTTAATTTCCTCAGCTGGTGAAGAAAGTACAACCTCTGCTGGGCCTTTTTCAATGTGTCAATGTGTGTCACCCACTTCAGGTCCTCTGAGATGGTCGTGCCCAGGAACCTGAATGACTCCACTGCTGCCACAGTGCTCACAATGGTGAGGGGGGTCCGTTTTGGGATGTTTCTCCTAAAGTTCACTATCATCTCCACTGTTTTGAGCGTGTTCAGCTCAAGGTAGTTTTGACCGCACCAGATAGCCAGCTATTCAACCTGTATGCAGACTCATCGTTAAACTTCAGGAGCTTGACAGAGGTGTCCTTGGTGATACAGTCATTGGTGTAGAGGGAGAAGAGTAGTGGGGAGAGCACACATCCCTGGGGACACCAGTACTGATTGTACAGGTGCTGGGAGTGAGTTTCCGCTGTCTCACAAGCTGCTGCCTGTCCATCAGATAACTGTTATTCCACTGACAGATAGACATGGGAACAGAAAGTTGGTGTAATTTATTCTGGAGTATAGCTGGGATGATGGTGTTGAAAGCCAAACTGAAGTCCACAAAAAGGATCCTTGCATATGTCCCTGGTCTGTCCAGATGTTGCTGGATATGATGCAATCCCATGTTGACTGCATCATCCACAGTCCTGTTTGCGCGATAAGCAAATTTAAGGTGATCTAGAGAGTGATGCTCTTCAGGTGGACCAACACCAGTTCACAAATAATTTAATTACCACAGACATCAGGGTGACAGGTCAGTAGTCATTAAGTCTTGTGATTTTTGGTTTCTTTGGGACAGGAATAATGATTGAGCATTTGAAGCAGCATGGGACTTCACACTGCTCCAGTGTTCTACTGAAGATCTGTGTGAAGATGGGGGCCAGCTAGTTAGCACGCTGGTGAGATGAAAACTGGGACAGGAGCTTTCCTTGTTTTTTATTTCCAAAAGACACAGCTCACATCATCTTCACAGATCTTAAGTGCAGATTGAGTTGCAGGAGGGGGGAGTGGTTGCAGGAAGTGTTGCTGTTTGTGTGTAGTGAAGGTCAGAGTGGGTGTGGGGTGTGAGATTAGGTCTTTCAAATCTGCAATAGAACACATTCAGGTCTTTAGCCAGTTGTTGGCCCACCACAGGGTTGGGAGTAGGAGTCCTGTAATTTGTGAGTTGTTTCATGCCACTCCACACTGATGCAGGGTCGTTAGCTGAAAACTTGTTTTCCAGCTTCTCAGTTTTATTTTAGCCACTCTGATTTCCTTATTCAGTGTGATCCTGGCCTGATTGTACAATAATTTATCCCCACCCCAGTAAGCATCCTCGACGAAGAAGCCTGAGCTCTGCTGTAAACCACGGTTTGTTGAACTTTAAATAAGTCCTAGTAGGAATGCACATATCCTCACAGAAAGTGATATATGATGTAACAGTATCTGTGAGCTTGTCCAGGTCGGTGGCTGCAACCTCAAAAACACTCCAATCCATGCAATAGTAGCAGGCTTGTAGTTCCTGCTCTGCTTCATTGGTCTATCTCTTTACTGTCCTTACTACTGGCTTGCTTGATTTTAATTTCTGCCTGTAAGTTGGAAGAAGTTATACCAGACAGAGATCAGAGAATCCACTCGTGATGGTGTAATGACTCATCTCAATCCAGTGGCGGACGACGAATCTCAGTTGCCTCCAAATCTGAGTGAAGCAGAGACGTGTGTGGAAGCTTCCCGCTATTCTCCGCAGCATCCATGCACAACTCACCACGTGCCCCACTGAGAGTAAACCACATTACTCTCATGGAGTAACCTCCTCATAGCAACCATGAGGAGGTTACTCCATGTGATTTCAGGCATGGAATTTTGCCTTGCAGAAGGTAAATGTGACCACACCTTAAGAGGGAATATGAAGGTCATTTTACATAACCCATAAAGTCACAAGCACTTTCATTGTAAATAAAACTTATTTCCCGTCTGGGTTTGTGAAGGGATTAATTCATACTATATGACTATATTTAATATATCCATTATAAGTGATGCTCTCCTGGCTCACCATGAGGGTTATTCACTGTGGCATACTCATGTCGGTCTCCATCCCACAGGACTGCAGCGTCATTTTCTTTCGAGCATTATGCTTTGGGATCCCTCTCTGGGAGGGATATATCATGTAATGCGACGTGATGGGACTCTGTTCCCCATATGCGTCAACATGACGCAATGTCAATTCAATTGTAATCGTAAGGGAACATCTTGGTTACATATATAACCTATGATCCCCGAGATGAAGGGAATGAGACATTGCATAAGCTGGCTGTACAACAGACGTAGAGTTTTTTTAGGTGGAAGCGATGCGCAACGATCACTCAGTCAGAAAATTCTGGGAGATTGTGTTTTCGCGCTTGCTTTGACAGCTTTGCACTTAAAAGGGCAGGGCTCAAACACCATGGCCAGTCTTAGAATTGGCATTATTGTACAAGGGTTTCAACTAGGTCGTCGGAAAAGGAATTTCCCAAAACATGTTTCTGGTCTTAATATGCGTAATATCTTAAGTGTTTTATCAGAAATTAGAATTAGTCAGGCCTAATTAATGTTGGGACAAACTTAAATGATGCAATACAGAATAAACAGCTCTGGGTGCAGAGAGTCAAGTTCAGATTGTTGCCTATACTTTTTTCCCCCTGATATGTGTAAATATATTCAACAAACACAACAGCTTAAGATTTCAAGACTGGAATATCTGCTCTGACAAATGGAAAATTTCATTCTTTAAAGTATGTTCATGCTCTATCATTGAGATGGCTGGTCCCATAATGCACCATTCCAGACTGGCATCAGATCTAAGATCTGTGAAATTTTACCCTCAGCTTTAGTGCCCCATTGAGTAATTAGAACATTATCCATGAGCACATGCTGCCAAAATGAAATGCAAAGAACAAGCCAACCCACTGCGCTTATGTTATTGGGTGTTGATTTTGTTATTTGTGAGACAGACATTAAAAACCTTACCTTTTTCCCTGGAACCCTCGTTTTCCTGTCCTCCTTCCCGTGAGGGTTCTACACTGGTGCCGAAACCCGGGACATTAAAAAAAAAAAAAAAACCATAATAATGGAACAGAGTCGCCCCATAGAGTCCTCCCAGCTGGCTGAAGTCCTCCAGTCCCTCGCGACACTCCACCAGAGCCACCAACAATCCCTGCTTGAGCTCCGGCAAGACCAGGATCGTCGTTTTTTGAAATCATGCGGGCCCAAGCAGAGGACCGGCTCGCCATCCGGAGCCTCCTCAGCCAGGAGGCCGCTCCAGCCGCAGCCGCGACCCCGGACACCCACGCCACATTGCCCCCACCCGCGTTACAGAAGATGGGGCCGGCGGACGACCCAGAGGCCTTCATCGACCTCTTCGAGAGGACGGCGGAGATTTGGGGGTGGCCCCAAGACCAGTGGGCAGCCCGATTAGTCCCTCTCCTGTCCGGGGAAGCACAACTCGCGGCCCAACAACTGCCGGCAACAAGCCTCCTGGCTTACAACGATCTGCGAAGAGCCATCCTGCAACGGGTTGGTCGGTCCCCAGAGGAAAGTCGCCAACTCTTCCGGGCCTTAAAACTGGAGAAATCCGACCGCCCGTTCGCGTTCGCCCAACGGCTCCGTGATGCGTGTCGGAGGTGGCTGCTTGCGCGGGACCGCGGCGTCGAGGAGCTCGTCGACCAGGTGGTACTGGAGCAGTTTGTCCAGCGTTTGCCCCGGAAGACGGCCGAGTGGGTCCAGTGCCACCGCCCGGCGTCGCTGGAGGAAGCCGTCCGGCTCGCGGAGGACCACATGGCGGCGATTCCGAGGGCGGATGAGCCCTCTCTGTCTGTCTCCCCTTTCCCTGTGTCTTCCCCTGTTTTTTTTCCCTCCCCTCTTCCCTCTCGCTCTGCTCTCTCCCCAGGGTCCGTTCCTGCCCCCCGCAGGCGTGGAGCGTTCGCGCGCCCAGCTCCCCGGTCTTGGGAACGCCCACCAAGCCCTTCTCCATCCTTCAGCCGCTCTCCTCCTCAGGTGGGGGCGCCCGCCAGCACGGGTGCGGCCGCAGCGTCTGGGCCGGTCTGCTGGAGGTGCGGAGACCCGGACCACTTCCGGGATCAGTGCCCGCTGATGGAAATAGGGGCGGTGGTACGGGTCTCCGATGTTCCACAGGCTGCCCCCGATCGGGCTGGAGCGTACCGGATTCCGGTAAGAATCCAGGGGTACATACCAAGCTTTGTTGGATACCGGCTGTAACCAGACCACCATCCACCAACGCTTGGTTCAACCCGGGGCTTTGGGCTCAGCTAAACTGGTGAGGGTAAGGTGTGTACACGGGGATATTCACAAATATCCCGTGGTGACTCTGGCGATCAAATTCAGGGGAGAAAAACATAGTGTAGAGGCAGCGGTTAGTCCCCGCCTCACCCATCCGCTAATTTTGGGTACGGATTGGCCGAATTTTAGAAAGTTATTGGAGGGAGTTTGTGCGGATGGGTCCTGCGCGAGAGTGAAGGGGTGTGTGATGTGCGATGCTTTGGCGGGGGAGGCGGAGCCAGGGCCGTCCTCGACTGCTCCGAGTGACGTGGGAAGGGGCGAGGTGGACGCTCCTCCTCTCCGGGAATTCCCGGAGGGGACTTCCCCTTGGAGCAGTCGCGGGATGATACCCTTAAGCACGCCTTTGACCAAGTGAGAGTAATCGATGGTCAACAACTCCGGCCGGGTGTCGCCGTCTCATATCCGTATTTTTCGCTTATTAAAGATCGCTTATACAGGGTGACGCAGGACGCCCAAACAAAGGAGGAAGTAACACAATTATTGATTCCACGGAGCCGTCGGGAAATGGTTTTCCAGGCGGCTCACTATAATCCTATGGCCGGTCACCTAGGGGAACGAAAAACACTTCTCCGTCTAATAGCCCGCTTCTATTGGCCGGGCATTGGCGGTGACGTCCGCAGGTGGTGTGCGGCGTGCCGCGAATGTCAGCTGGTAAACCCACCGGCCACCCCAAAAGCGCCTTTGCGCCCTCTACCATTAATCGAGGTCCCCTTCGAAAGAATTGGGATGGACCTCGTCGGGCCATTAGAACGGTCAGCACGCGGACATCGCTTCGTGTTAGTCCTAGTGGATTACGCGACGCGATATCCGGAAGCAGTGCCTCTGAGCAACATCTCCGCACGTAGTGTTGCAGGGGCACTCTTCAAGATAATCTCCCGGGTGGGGATTCCGAAAGAAATCCTCACCGATCAAGGCACAACTTTTATGTCACGGACACTTCGCGAACTTTACGAGCTCTTGGGCATTAAATCGATTCGCACTAGCGTTTACCATCCTCAGACAGATGGCCTAGTGGAACGGTTTAATAAAACGCTCAAAAACATGATTCGTAAATTCGTGCACGATGACGCTAGAAATTGGGATAAGTGGCTAGACCCCCTGTTATTTGCGGTACGAGAGGTCCCGCAAGCCTCCACCGGGTTCTCCCCGTTTGAGCTGCTGTACGGGCGACGCCCCCGCGGTGTCCTCGATGTCATCCGTGAAAATTGGGAGGAGGGACCTTCTAATGCCAAAAATGAAATTCAATACGTTCTTGATCTTCGAGCAAAGCTCCACACACTGGGGCGATTAACACAAGAGCATTTGCTCCAAGCTCAAGAACGCCAACGCCGGCTGTATGACAGGGGTGCTCAGCTACGGGAATTTGCACCGGGAGATAAAGTGCTTGTATTACTCCCAACATCGAGCTCAAAATTACTCGCCAAGTGGCAAGGACCGTTTGAGGTCACACGACGAGTAGGGGATCTCGATTATGAAGTCAAACGTACCGATAGAGGGGGCGCGCGTCAAATATATCACCTCAACCTCCTGAAATTGTGGAGGGAGGAGGCGGCCTCTGTGACGTTGGCCACGGTAGTTCCGGAGAGGGCGGAGCTCGGACCGGAGGTAAACAAAAACTACAATCTTAACACTCCGGTCACTTGTGGGGACCAGCTCTCACCGCGGCAGCTCACAGAGGTTTCCGAGTTACAAAAAGAGTTTGCGGACGTGTTTTCCCCTCTCCCGGGCCGTACGAACCTCATACAGCACCACATCGAGACCGAGCCGGGCGCGGTGGTGCGTTGCCGCCCCTATCGCTTACCCGAACATAAAAAGAAAGTCGTTCGGGAAGAATTAGATGCAATGCTCGATATGGGCGTAATAGAGGAATCCCACAGTGATTGGTCCAGCCCGGTTGTTCTTGTTCCCAAGAGTGATGGGTCGGTTCGGTTCTGTGTGGATTACAGGAAAGTCAACGCGGTGTCTAAATTTGACGCGTACCCAATGCCCCGTGTTGATGAACTGCTCGATCGGTTAGGTACTGCTCGATTTTACTCGACCCTGGATTTAACAAAGGGCTATTGGCAGATCCCCTTGACACCAATGTCCCGCGAGAAAACAGCCTTCACCACGCCGTTTGGATTACACCAATTTGTGACGCTTCCTTTCGGTTTGTTCGGGGCCCCAGCCACGTTCCAGCGACTCATGGATCGGATCCTCAGACCGCATACCGCGTACGCCGCTGCCTATTTGGATGACATTATCATCTATAGCAATGATTGGCAGCGGCACATGCATCATCTGAGGGCCGTCCTGAGATCGCTGCGACGGGCGGGGCTCACGGCAAACCCTAAGAAGTGTGCGGTTGGGCGTGTGGAGGTACGGTATCTGGGGTTCCACTTGGGTCATGGCCAGGTGCGTCCCCAAATTGAAAAGACTGCGGCGATTGCGACTTGCCCTAGACCTAAGACCAAAAAGGGGTGAGACAGTTCCTGGGGCTGGCTGGCTATTACAGAAGATTTGTGCCTAATTATTCGGACGTCACCAGCCCGCTGACTGATCTCACTAAAAAGGGGGCTCCAGATCCGGTCCAATGGTCGGAGCAGTGTCAACAGGCGTTTACGCAGATTAAAGCTGCACTTTGTGGGGGGCCGCTTTTACATGCACCTGATTTTTCTCTCCCTTTTATTTTGCAGACGGACGCTTCAGACAGAGGGCTGGGGGCCGTACTCTCGCAGCTGGTGGAGGGGGAGGAGCGCCCGGTGCTGTACATTAGCCGGAAGCTCTCCTTAAGGGAGACTAAGTACAGCACCGTGGAAAAGGAGTGTTTGGCCATCAAGTGGGCGGTCCTCACCCTCCGTTACTACCTGCTGGGGCGGGCCTTCACCCTCTGTTCGGATCATGCCCCACTCCAGTGGCTCCACCGCATGAAGGATACTAACGCCCGGATCACCCGTTGGTATCTCGCTCTCCAGCCTTTTAAATTCAAGGTGATCCACAGACCGGGGGTGCAGATGGCTGCCGCCGACTTCCTCTCCAGAAATGGGGGGGGAGTGGTAGGCAGGCCGGATGACGCCCCGGCCTGAGTCGGGCGGTGGGGGTATGTGGCAGCGGGGGCGTGGTCAAGCGCCCGTCCGGGAGAGAGAAGCGGTAAGGGCGCTCACACCTGGGCCAAATTATGACTAACACCTGTCTCTAATTGCAGTAGAGTGAGGAGAGCGGTGAAAAAGCCAGCGGCCGCAGAGCAGAGGGAGTCGACCAGAACAAGCCAACCCACTGCGCTTATGTTATTGGGTGTTGATTTTGTTATTTGTGAGACAGACATTAAAAACCTTACCTTTTTCCCTGGAACCCTCGTTTTCCTGTCCTCCTTCCCGTGAGGGTTCTACACTAATATATGCAGAAGATAATGTGCATTTTGTCATGTTTACATTCTGCATTCATGGTGCTAATGCTAACATTCTATACGTGGCCAGAATGTGCACTGGTTACCCTCTGTTACTGTATTTTATGATAAATTAATTTTGTCAAAAGAATCCACAAACAGTAAGATCATGAAAAAGGTTTTATTGTACTACTATAGCTACTACTACAAAGTCAAGTATATATAAGAGTTGCAGACAGGTAAGGGAGATTGGATTGAAGTGTAAATGACTTACAGGCAGCAGACAAAGACATCAATAAAGCAGCGTATCAAAGTTGAGTATGTTTGGTTCCTTTTGTAGACAAATCTTAAAAATCACATGACATGGTCTTGAATAATGTCTCTACACAAACGAGTTTCCACCAGCTCGGCAAATTTTGAAATTGTGTGTGTTCATGTTGACTGATCACCTGGAAAAATGTACCGTCAAAGAAGCGCTGGGTCACACCCACCAATTACGTTGACCAATGCCAGTAAGAAGATGTTTAACAGCTGGTACAAAGTTGTTCTGAATGTTCGCGATGACAAGCTGTTTAAAACCATAACAACAAACACAAAAATAACTTTTGGACAGATTTTGTATGAAATTATGTCACATCTGTCCGCCTTCGATTTCTCTAGTAAGTATTTTGGAGCCTTCAAAATATTACTAAACAGGGAATATACCAAACAAAAATAAATAAAGTTCAGAACTGTATATTTACAATACTTAAAACGGACAATGTCAAAAAACAAGATTACAAATGATAAATTTAAGGCTTGCAAGACCATGTCATGCGATTTGGCTGGAAGAATCAAATCTACTCAAATACTCAAGTGCCCATTCACTTAAGTGCCATCTGCAGTGAAAGCCATTCACACATCTGCCCAAAGCTATGCCTCCCTTATTATCATTATGTTGTGCGTAATTTCCCTATTATTACTCTTTTATACACCCATCTTTGCAGTTGTATCAGTGTCATCATAAATGACAATAACAGTGTAATTGCTTCATATTATAGCATGTTAGCACATTAGCTTCATGAGTTCAGAATCTAAACAAGACAAATTAAACATTTTGAACTGCATATATATTACTTTAAACCATCATCAAGTGGTTAAAACAACATCTTTAACTGACCTCATGCAAATCCTACCCATAGAATGAGGCACAAAGTCATTAATAACACATTTTAATGTCACATCAGTTTAGGTTTAGGTTTTATATGCAGGCCTCATATTTAAATGTACTTCTAAACGGCTCCAACAGCATTGTGGCCAGGGTCTGAATGTTCGCAAACAGTATACTGTTGCTTGGCTGTTTAGAACTTCTTTTTATCCCTGAATGAAGACAGAAGAAGAACTTCTCCAGAAGTATATAGGGGCCTTTAATGTGTTGTAATGACACCATTCAACTAACCTCTGAATACTTTGCATTTGACTGACTGAGTGACAGTCATGTACATATATTATCATCTCAATTATCAGCCTTATGTTGTAAAGTCCCACCCATTTTAGAGCTCACCCACTGTCCACAGTCCTGTGCTCGAGCCAGGACTATACGGACCAGTGAAATCGTGAAATAAACACACACACACACACACACACACACACACACACACACACACACACACACACACACACACACGCACGTTGTGTTTCCATGTTTTATGGGGACTTTCCATAGACATAATGGTTTTTATACTGTACAAACTTTATATTCTATCCCCTAAACCTAACCCAACCTCTAAACCTAACCCTCACAGAAAACTTTCTGCATTTTTACATTTTCAAAAAACATAATTTAGTATGATTTATAAGCTGTTTTCCTCATGGGGACCGACAAAATGTCCCCACAAGGTCAAAAATTTCGGGTTTTACTATCCTTATGGGGACATTTGGTCCCCACAAAGTGATAAATACACGCTCACACACACACACACTCACACACTGTATACGTACGGACGTATACATTATTTCTTTAATAACTACTGTATTTTTACATGAAATTATCATGGAAGCTGTGGTTCCTGTGTACTCTTAAAAGCAATTGCAACTGGCTGGAATACTGATAAAAATATATTGATAATTTCAGCTGTATGTTTGCATCACATGGTTCCAAAAGATGTCTTTTAGCCCTGGCAGTCAGCATTGGTTCAGATGAAGTGCTTTTCTTGCTAAAAATATGCACAGCCTTTAGTGGGGAGTTCTACTCTGGCATCTCAAAGATAAATCCCGCATGGGGCTTAACGTCTCAGAGCTCAGCAAGGTTGCTTTGATCTTCCCTTGCAATTATCTACACCCTCATCTGTGCCACTTTCAAATGCCTAATCAACAAATCCATTTGACTCGCCATTTTGATTGCGGTGAGGTGGCATCTCCTCTCCAGGTCTTCTCGAGGCACTGTGAAGATCATGTTACGTGTGAGCCCTAAAAGCCTCAGATGCTGTGTACGAACACATGAATAATACAGGCATTCTTTTTGAACTTGGAAGTTTTAACACTCCAATATTACACAGGGATGACAGAGAAAGGACTAAAGACATAGACAATTGTACATTGAGGAGAGTTTGTATAGTGCATTTTAAAATAAAAAAATTATTACTCAGTTTTCAGAAAACTATATTTAGATTGGTAAATCATGGCATTCTATAGTTTTTGAGGGATAATGTAAAGTCGGCTGGTCATTATCACAAAATAAACCCCAACAAATTGGAATCTTTAATCCTCCATGCATTATTTTTGTTTTCTGGCTTAAATGTGGAACTGTGCTTTTAGCGATCATTATATAGGCTATATTTAAATTAATACCAAAGACTTCCAAGGCCAACCTTGGACTGGTAAGGAAAGAGAGGGACTGCAGAGTGATACAAAAGACATGAAAGTAGCTCCGGTATGTTGCCATGCACAACTGTCAAATATGCAGTGCCACGGTCATTAAAACACATTTTGATCGGTCATTGTTGATTGCAAACACCAAATTCACCATCTCAGTTTTAAAATTTTGATCATAGGCTTGGCAATCTTCAGATTTATTGAGAAGGATTTAGCTGCAGGTGTCTTGGACTTGCTGACTTGCGCCCTCAGAGGAAGACCGTAAGGGTGGAGTGTGCCATTTGGGACAGGGCCATATAGGGAGCCCCTAACCATTTCCCTAACCCTAACTGTGAGTTGGTGCAACCCCTTTTTAGAGTAACCCTACCCCATCTGGAGTGCCTCACCCTCTTTAGAAGATTCCGCACCCACTTGGAGATCTTTGGTCTGCAGCTATACCTACTTGGATTAATTTAGTGTTTTACTGCAATATCTTTCAATACACTTATAAAGTAAATAAATAATTTAGTTAGATTATCCTATCATATAGATATTACAGATCCCTTAACCCAACCCCGTTCCTAAACTTAACAGCATATCTTAAATAACATGCATAATCATATTGCAAACAGTTATAATTTCATGTTCCCTTGGTGGTGACGGTGTATCATGCCTTCTGTTCCTCCTTTCGCCGACTGGGCTTCTGTATTTCTTTGAAGCTCTTGCCGCTTCCAAATCATTAAATGCAAACAATGTGTGATATGTGTGCTGCCTTGAAAAGCCAGAGTTCAGTGACTGAAATCCTAAAGACTGTGTTTAAAAGGGTTAGAGAGGAAGAGGAGGGAGGTAGATGTAAAATTACCCCACAGAGTGTGTGTATGTATGTTTGTACATACCTAGCTATAGTTTGGGGACTAAATTATTACATTCTGGTACATCCTCATTTGGATTTTTTCTTCTTCTAAAAATCCCCTAAAATGTATTTTAGGGTTAGGATACGGGTTTGGCTTAGTGTCAAGTATTTATAAAATGCTTTATGTAAAATATATATAAGATGGATATATAAGTATATGCATTTTAGTGGTGTACACAACATGTCAGATTATAATCATAGCATGTTGGAGACAAGCTCCTGAATTTGTGTGTGTGGGCAGGTTTGGGTGGTTTACAAAGACTTTTTTTTAAGGTTACAAAGTGATAACAAGGGTATTATGCTATAAATGTGGTTTATGAGGACATTTGTATTCTCCCCATAATTTACTTTTTAAAAACATACAAAACACTGTTTTTTTGAAAATGTGAAAATGCTGAAAGTTTTTTATGAGGGTTAGGTTTAGAGATAGGGTTAGTGGATAGAATCTATAGTTTTTACAGTATAAAAAGAATTATGTCTATGGAGAGTCATAAGGATCGTGTGTGTGTGTGTGTGTGTGTGTGTGTGTGTGTGTGTGTGGTGCATCAGCCAGTCATCTCAGTCATTCGACCCGTGTCACCTGTTGGATCTGTCCCGTGACCTCCTGCCAGCGGGCGTTCGACACTTCACGTGGCCTTAACGTGCACATAGCCTGGCACAAGCGTCGTGGTGACGTCACCGCCACTTAGTGGTGATTGGCGGTTGTTGTTTGTGTGTGTGGTGACAAGGATTTCTCTGCCTGTGTAGACACATTTCTCTTTGAACTACTTGGCATCCATCATTCACTACCATATGCCAGGTTCATAGGTTGGTGGAAACACACACACACACACACACACACACACACACACACACACACACACACAAAAGTAAATGGGTTATAAAATATAGAATTTATGTTACTGATTTTCTCTCATGATGTGAGAAGGGTTCACAGCTTGTTTGTTTTTTTCCTCATCTTTGTCAAGTTCTTCTCACATTGTGGTTCATTTATTTTTAAAACTTGCCAGGATAGGAAATGTCACAGAAGATGGAGTTTTAGCAATGCAGTGGTGTGTTTATGCCCTGGGAGAGTGGGAAAGAAAAAATGTCCTAACAAAGGCAGAAAAGCAGAAAAATACTTAATTTAAAAAAAATATAAAAATACTGCAGTGTGATACACGCACACACATACAGTCATCTCTCAAAACTACCCACGCATGCAGTGAATGGTACTGGATTACTCATTCAGTCACATAACACATTCTAGCATGCTCGAAGCCCTTAACCATCCCCCCAGTATACTAATCACCTATATAAGAAAATAATGAATTTACAATCATAAATTAACATTGCAATTACATAAAAACAAACAAACTATTTAAGCAATAACTTGCTTTAGTTATTGCTTTTATACAACAGTTTTATAAACAAGAAGTTCATATTGAGTAACTAACATTTTAGATACAGTATGGCCAAAACAAATGTTTCCCAATGAAAATAGTTCCAAAAGATGCCAAAGTAAATGATTTACTGAGCAATAAACTGCCTGGAAGCCTATCTGAAATACTGCAGACAGAGTAAACAGTTAAAGGAATAGTTCACCCAAAAATTACCAAAATATTGAAGCTTCAAAAAGCACATAAAGGCAGCAAGTGAAGATTCATTGTAAAAGGGACGTAAATATTTATCTGTTTCTCACTCTCACTTATCATATCCCTTCTGAAGATATTAATTTAATCGCTGGAGTCATATGGATTAATTTTACACTGCCTTTAAATACTTTTTGGCCCTTCAAAATTTTGGTACACATTCACTTACATTGTGAGGACCTACAGAGTTGAGATTTTTTTCAAAACAATCTTAATTTGTGTTCAGCAGAAGAAAGTCATACACATCTCGGATGGCATGAGGGTGAGTAAGTGATGAGAGAATTGTTATTTTTGGGTGAACTATCCCTTTAAACATTCTATGCATTTGTACAAAATATCAATAGTCTTAGAATGTCACTTGGTCAATCAGATTAGTGGACCAGAATTATAGATAATGACACACAGTGAGCATGAAACATACATGTAGAACTAATATGTTCTCAAGCATTCCAAGCTCTATATGGGTAGTGTGTTTTAAGGGGGCTTAGAGATCTTAGAGGGCTATTACTGTAAAACCATCTGCATGCCTTTTATAGTTACAACAAGTTCACATACAACGTAAAGGCTCAGTCTTTCTCTTTTCCCAATTAAGGACATTCTTGGTCACTGACTTTTGAAGTAAATCCTCCATTGTGTTATGGTTAAGTGAGTTTATGTGAGAAAATGTTATCCACAGATGGATAATTCGTGAGGATCATGTGCTGTGTTTGATTTTAAAAGGTAAATTATGGCAAGAAGGGGAAATAGAGAAAGTTTTTGTGTAATTTATGTCTCACTATCTGTTGTGAGTGATGAAACCATCCAGATGGTTTTATTTGGACTTTCTTCCATTCACAATGGAAACTTTGCTGTCATAACCTGGCAGTGCTCCTTAACTGACCTCCCTGAAGGGTCTCCGCTTTGAGCAGAACTCACGTGGATAAGCAGGTTCTCTGTTTCCTAAAACAAAGGCCTAGAGCCAGTTTTGACATTTATCATCATGGATGCACTGTTTCCCAGTTTTAAACAGATATCAGAATTTCCATTCAGCCATGAGTTACCACCAAACTACTAAAGACATTACTGAACGAATGTGTTCACACTGCAAAGTTTACTTAAATGGTTTATGGAAACAAATTGCCTAGAATAATTTGAGTTGTCTGAAGTTAAATAATAAACCTGTAATTTGTTTGCTATTGCAATACTTTTTCCTATCCCAGTTTAATATGCAGAGACACCTATTTTGGCTTTTGGGCCAGACCATCTCTTTGCTTGACCAATGTAACAAAGGGAGTGTTTAGAATACCTGTTATAAAACAGTCTGTGAGAAATTCACAAAAAATTTACATCACTTTTGAGTGTCAATTCAGGTGCTAAATTCACATAAAATGGTCCAGCATTGTGAATATTAAAATTAAATCTGATCGATCAAATATCCATTATTGAGCAAGTATATATATATATATATATATATATATATATATATATATATATATTGCAAAAATACAATAATGATTTATATTTTGAGTTGTCGGGATGGATTTGGCAGGAAATTGCACACTTACCTCATTCGTTCTTGCATGTTTATGTCATGTCCATAAGCACAGAAAAGGGCTGGCCAGCTACTATAGCAGGTATGTGTTGCTAGTTGTCCCCTTTTCTCCCCAACTTTGCATGTCCAATTCCCAATGTCAAGTCCTCGTGGTGGCATAGTGACTTGCCTCAATCCAGGTGGTGGAGGACGAATCTCATTTGCCTCCACGTCTGATACAGTCAATCCGTGCATCTCATCACGTGGCTTGTTGAATGCATTACCACGGAGACGTAGAGTATGTGGAGGCTCACGCTATTCTCCATGGCATCCATGCACAACTCACCACGCACCCCACAAAGAGCGAGAACCACGAGGAGGTTTACTCAACATGTCTCTAACCACCCTAGCAACCGGGCCAATTGGTTGCTTAGGAAACCTGACCTTGCTTAGCTACCCAGGCCCCCCAAAGTTGTTTACTTGTTATAATGCTTAGATATGTTTTCTAGTAGGGTGGTTAGGCTTATTATAGATTGTGCCTTATTCACAAAACTCAGCACTATTTACCTGCCACAATTAATGGAATTAGCAGAAAACAGACAGTAAGTGGATTTTTATTCAAAAGAGATGTTTGTGTAAATTTTCTACCGATCATGGCAGCAGCAATTCATTAAATTATGGAAAAGAATGGCATAACTGGGCATATATCCAGACATTCAGTGTTGTTAAGTCCACTTTCATTGTTTAAAAGAGTCAATACAGGTGCCTGGATAGCAGTGGTGTTCAGCACTGATTTGCGTCGAAACCAGATTTGCATAATTTCTGTAGTGAATTGGGTGCTAAAACAACACAGACAGCATGCGTAAGTAAACAACGCTTTGGGGTTCTTAGTGAAGTGGTTGAAGCTAATTTGTGTATGTTGAATTGGAATGGATGACTTCCAAGTTAACCGAGTAAGACAAGCAAGACACTGATATCAGTCAGCAATGATTTTACAGTGTACAGCAATAGCTGATAAACTCAACAAATTTGGTTTAATTAGCAAATTAATGTTTCCCCTAGAGACCTAGCCACAAACTCAATTCATTCTGATGTGTTTTATGACAATAAAGTAGCCAGTTCACACAACATCAATATCGCACAGAGACTCCAAGGGCTTGACTCCATTTAATTACCATTTTTATACCATCTCATTTAGCCGTATATTACTGAGATGAGCAGTGAATACACAGAGCTATGCTTCAAAAGCACAAGAAAGCTTCTTCTCCGTCTCCCCTCCCCCACGCCAACACTAGTCTAGGAAGCCTCCGGGAGCTCACAGCGGTAATACATCATCTATATTTTAAAGCTGGTGGTGGAGAAAAGGCGGGGGAACCTCCATCTTAAGGTATACAGCAGACTACTCTCTGACCCAAATTCCTCTCGTAGTTCCCAAAATTGTAAAAGCGGAAGATGCGCCTGGTATGAACCAAACCTGGCAAAACGTTTTTTTTTTATATGTAAACGTTTATGTTAGCCTCCTTAGCTGATTTCATCCCTGTCCCTCTCCTGAGAGATTCATCCTGGAAATAAATCAGGGTGACTGATAGCTGGCTCAGGCAATTTAATCTATTAGCTGCAAAGCTTTGAGTTAGCAAAGCCTTACTGGAAATGGTACTTAGTGAAGTCCTTTCAGCTCGGTATATAATCAAACCATACCATTTCCAAAAAGAACCCTGTTAACCTTCCCCCAAAACAGACACCTTTAGCATTCATCTAGAGAATGAAGTGTAAAAAAATAAAAATAATTTCTGAATGGGCTCTTTCCGAGTCTGCTTGTCATAACAGGCCACAAGCTGGAAATTGAGCGAGCTAACAGAGTTCCGGCTTGGCGATCCGCTGAGGGAGACAGGCCCCGATCAATTCTGGCCAAATTTCTGAATTAATTCAATAAATATCTTTTTACGTGAGGCAAGGAGAAAAGGAAGGCTTTCTTGTAAGAACCACAAAATGTTCTTGTTCCCAGACGTTGTGAATTTGACAAGAGAGAAATATGATCGATTCAAAGAATTCAAAAAACTCTTACATCAACGAAAGATCGCTTTTGCACTGATGTTCCTGGCCAAATTGAGAATAGATGTTAAGGATGGACGCAAATTATTTACTTGTCCCCAACAAGCATTGTCCTTCATAAAGTCAACGGAATGAGGGGGGTTGCGTCCGATTTTAGACCTTTGAGGCTTGAATCGCTCAGTCAAGGCATTCAAGTTCAAGATGGTAACTGTCAAGATGGTCGTATCTCAAATCCAACATCACGATTGGTTGGTCACAATCGTTCTCATGGACGCATATTTCCATATAGAAATTCTGCCACAACATAGGAAGTTGCTGAGGTTCGCTTTCGGGGGCGAAGCTTTCCAATATCAGGTTCTTCCATTCAGCCTAGCCCTGTCACCCTGCACATTCATGAATTGCATGGATTCAGCACTGGCTCCTTTGCGACTCCGGGGCATCCTTATTGTGAATTATATAGATGACTGGCTGATACAAGCATAGTCACAAGAACTGGCTTTTCAGCACAGGGATATCGTCTTAGCTCATCTGGTTTCTCTGGGTCTGAGACTCAACATCAAAAAGAATGTTCTCTCTCCTTCTCAGGAAATTACCTATCTGGGCGTTGTATGTACAATGATCATGATGTGGGCACAATTGTCTCCAGCTCAAATCGTGTCCATTCAGAACACTCTGAGCAATGTTAGGATAGGTCAAGGTTGCACTGTTTGTCAGTATCAACGAATATTAGGTCTCATGGCATCTGCGTCCTCGGTGATCCCTTTGGGCCTTCTGCACATGAGACCATTTTAGTTGTGGCTCAAAGCCAGGGGATTTCATCCGAGGGACAGTCACCTAAGGCAGATAAGGTTTTCATACCCTTTCTATGTGGTTCAGACCCCGGTCCCTCACTTTGGGTCCCACTCTAGGTGCATCTTGCCGTCGCAAATTGCTAATGACAGACACCTCCCTGACGGGCTGGGGTGCTGTCTTAAGTGGTCGTCCAGCTAAAGGGGAATGGGAGGGTCATCAGCTCGACTGGCACATCAACTGCCTCGAGTTGATGGCGGTATTTCTGGCTCTGAAATATTTCCTCCAGTATTTGAGAGGCTGCCATGTCCTGGTGCGGGTGGACAACACAGCAGTAGTCTCTTACATAAACCATCAAGGAGGTCTACGTTCATGCCAGCTCAACAGACTGGCACGGTAGATTCTTCTTTTGGGCCCAGTGTAAGCTCCTGTCAATCAGAGCAGATTTACAGTCCAGACAGAAAATACAGACGGGGAGTGGAAAATCCACCTGATGGGTACCAACTGAGGGACACTGGGCTTTCGCCTTAAGTTATCGAGACCATTCTAAGTGCTAGGGCTCCATCTACTAGAAGAAGTTATGCCAATAAATGGGGTGTCTTTGAAAGATGGTGTAGTGCAAATAATGCAGATCCAGTTAACTGCCAGATTGCTTCAGTTCTGGACTTTCTGCAGGAAAAATTATCAGCAGGCACATGCCCTGCCACTCTCGGGGTTTATGTGGCCGCTCTATTGGCTTGCCACACCTTGATTGACAGGATGCCTTTGGGGAGACATCCCCTGCTCGCTCGCTTCGTTCGCAGAGCCATGCATTTGAAACCTTCTGCTAGGACCAGGATCCCTTCATGGGACTTAGCAATAGTCCTTGAGGGTCTGGTTCAGACCCCTTTTGAACCTCTAGAGTCAGCATCTGGTTTTTCTTATGGCAATTACTTCTTTAAAAAAATTGGGGATCTACAGGCTCTGTCCGTCTTGACATCCTGCTTAGATGTTGCCCCAGGAATGGCTAAAGCAATATTGCACCCTCACCCTGACTACCTGCCTAAGGTTCCCTTCTCTACCGTACATCCAGTCACTCTCGAAGCCTTCTGGTCCCCATCGTTTATAACACCAAAGCAGGAAAGTCTTCACGGTCTGTGTCCAGTCCGCACCCTTCAGACTTATGTCCACCGTACTAGCCAGTGGCGTAAGTCAGGGCAACTATTTGTTTGTCATGGGGGTTGTAACAAAGGGGCGGCCGCCACCAAGCAAACCATGTCACATTGGGTGAGGGATGCTGTTGCCCTGGCCTATGAGGCACGCGGCCAAGCTTCGTCAGTAGGTATCCTTGCTCACTCTACCAGTTTACTTAACTGTAACCCCTGTTCCCTGATAAAAGTGGAACGAGATTCTGCACTTCATTGCCACACTGACGATGCCCCAGGACTGCTCTTCAGACAAAATACCTGATGATGCACCTGTGGCGCATCTATTTATAGCCCCTTTATCCTGATGATGTCACCAGAGGATTCTATAAATTTTGCCAATTTCATTGACGTGTTGCACACATATTCACAGCTGATCACTCCTAAAGACGTTCCCAAAGCTCTAAATCAGCGCAGCATCTCGTTCCGCTTTTATCAGGGTACAGGGGTTACAGTTAAGTAACTCAAGACGTTCTTTAGGTATTTACATCTGTGCCACCAGCTCTGTACTACCTTTTGTAATGTATATAATTGATTCTGTATTTTATGTTGTGTTTGTTTGTCTTATGAATGGAATCAATAAAATTGTTAATAACGAAAAAAAAAAAAGGTTAGCCACAAAATGCTTAATGCGCCAGTCCCATAGACATTCTTCGGGCAGTACACTGGCGAGGAGACAAGAGGCCGTTTTTTTTAAATGTCTGTGGAGGAGATGCTTCAGTGTGCTGAAAAATCAGCTTTTGTGAGGAAAGAGCCCATGACTTAATTAATTAACTGCCTGTCCACCAATCTTCTACATGTTTTACACTAAACAATCCTTTTGGAATGAACTATGTGTGGAGATTACTAGGATATAATTGCTGTTTTATAAGAGACTGACAATTTTGAGACAGGTAAGTTTCAGTTTGCGGCATTGTTTTGGGTATTTTATTGGTTGCTTGATTGTAAATTCTACAATATTTAAATCATAATCATAATAATATATAAAAAAAATAATCATTGAATTTTGTGAATCATCATTGTTATAATTATTAATGTCGTATAGGCTACGTGTGCCCAGTAATTAAGCAAACTGCATTCCTCAGAATTGATTTTATTGTTGAACAAACACAATGCTCTCAGTCAATCCAAAATATTATTGAACCTTAAACCTGAATGTTTAACAAAGAAAAAGTGAATTTTGTCTTTCTCTGGGGAATATATGTGTGCACAATTATTAGGCAACTACATTTTCAAAAATAATTTCTCCCAACTCAATTGTTTGTTCTCAATTTTTAGAGACAAACACAAAATGACAATTCAATACAATTTTTGTCCTTTCAGAAATATTCAGTGACCAATATAGCCACCCTTTTTTTCGATAACTGCCATGAGCCTTCCATCCATGGAGTCAGTTTCTTGATCTGTTCACGATCAACTTTTGCTGAAGCAGCAACCGCAGCCTCCCAAATGCTGTTCAAAGAGGTGTATTGTCTTCCCTCACTGTAAATCTCACATTTGAGAATGGTCCACAATTTCTCAGTAGGATTTAAGTTAGGTGAGGAAGGTGGCCAAGTCATTATTTGGGCATCTTTGAGGCCCTTGCTGGCTAGCCAAGTAGTGGAATACTTGGATGCATGTGATGTAGCATTGTCCTGCATAAAGATCATGGCCTTCTTGAATGCTGAGGACTTCTTCCTGTACCACTGCTTGAAGAAAGTACTTTCCAGAAACTGGCAGTAGGTTTGAGAGTTGAGATTCAGTCCATCTTCAACTCAAAGGTCCAACTACCTCATCCTTAATGATTGCAGCCCATACCAGTACCCCTCCTCCACCTTGCTGGCACCTGACTCGAAGTGGTGCCCTGTGTCCATTAGTGATCCAGCCATGGGCCCATCCATCTGGTCCATCAAGAGTCACTCTCATTTCATTTGTCCATAAAACCTTATAAAAATCTGTCTTCATGTATTTCTTTGCCCAATCTTGATGATTCAATTTGTGAATTTATTCAGTCGTGGTCGTGTTTCAACCATCTTTACCTTGGCCATGTCTCTGAACACTTGGCACCTTGTACTTCTGGACACTCCAGGTAGGTTGCAGTTCTTAAATATGGTAGCATTGGAGGATTATGGGTTCCTGGTAGCTTCACGTTTAATTCTTCTCAAGACTTTTGAAGTTAGTTTGTGCCTTTTGTACTCCATGCGTTTTGTACTCCCAGTTGACTATTCACAACAAAATGTTTGATTGTCCGGTGGTCAGGCCTCATTAGTTTATCTATTTTTTAGCTATTTATAAGAGTGTTGCATCCGTCTGAAAGGTGCTTCATGTGCTATCGGAATTATCCTACTTCCCACTTTTTAAGTGATAATTACAAATGTGTCAGGTTCAAGTGGTTTGCAGTCGGAAAAAGCGTTCATTCATATTCATTTCTTGAGTAACTTTTATTTTGACACCATAAAAAATATTACTCAACTTGCTGACGATAATGCACTTTTAGTAAAATACAAGCTATTTTATGGTGTACGAATGTGCAACAAACATCAAATGGTTGCTGATATACATAAATGAATATGACCAAAATGGTATGAACTAAGAATTAGCTGTATTTAGAAAAATTTATAAAACCTGTTATTCACTACAGAAACCTGTCATGTCTTATCTTGGTATGTCTCACTTCTGTTCTTTCCCTCTACTCTGCCGCCCTCTGTTGATCGTTATATGTTACCTTCCCTCTCCTTCCCTCCTCTTCCAGCTGCTTTCTCATCTCCCCTGTATTCCTCGTTAATCCTCTTCCCACCTGTTCCCTATCTCCTCTGATTAAGCTCTCTATTTCTCCCCTTGCTCTCGCTGCATTCTTTGTCGGATTCTCACTAAGTGTTTCTCTCCGCTTACCCTGTCTGTTGCCCATGGACTTGCTCGGGATCTAAGGAAGCACTTGTTTTGTTCAGTTTTTTATCACCCTCTCTGCGGGCTGTTTGTTTGTATTCCTCTCAAGGAGAAGACTTTGTGTTTGACATTATTCCCTGAGCTTCATTAAAAGACTCTGTTTTGCTACATCGCTTTTGGGTCCTCACTTACCATCATAACAGAAGAATCCGACCAAGATGGACCCAGCGACACCGGTCTCACTCCTGTCAGCCGTCAAGTACCAGGGAGCAATGTTGGGCAGACACGAGGCAGAGCTGTCTGCGGCACGACACGCCATTGAGGGCCTGGCTGCTCAAGTCTCCGAACTTTCGAGGCAGATTCTTCTCCTTCGCCCCAAGCCACCGGTCACCTCCAGGGCTCCCGAGCCTCCAGAGCCCAGGATTAATAACCCGCCGTGCTACACTGGTGAGCCCTCTGAATGCCGTGCTTTTCTCACCCAGTGTGACGTTGTTTTTTCTCTCCAGCCCACTACTTATGCCCAGAGCAGAGCCTGTATCGCCTACGTTGTTTCTCTCCTTTCTGGACGGGCTCGAGAGTGGGGAACATCTATCTGGGAGGCGGAGGCTGAATGTACTAACTGTTATCAGGATTTCAAGGAGGAGATGATACGGGTATTTGACCGCTCTGTTTTTGGTGAAGAGGCATCCCGGGTCTTATCGTCTTTGCGTCAGGGTAAGCGGTCTGTTACTGACTACTCCATTGAGTTCCATACTCTCGCAGCCTCCTGTGACTGGAACGAGCCGGCGCTGCTCGCCCGTTTTTTGGATGGTATCTGCACGGAGATTCAGGAGGAGATTCTTTCCCGAGAGGTTCCCTCCCGCATGGATGCCTTGATCGAGCTTGCTATTCGCCTAGAGAGACGTTTTGATCGCCGTCGCTGAGCTCGCGACCAGGAGTCCACATTTTCCTTTGCTCCCCTCTCCGCAGCACTACCACCCTCCGCCACCACCTTGGTTCCTCAGCCCATGCAACTGGGGGGCATCCGTATTTCGGCTAAGGAAGAGGAGCGGAGAATCACCCACCGTCTCTGCCTCTACTGCGGTTCTGCCTCACACTTCGTGACCTCCTGCCCGGTAAGAGGCCAGTGCTCGCCAGTAACAGGAGAGCTACTGGTGAGCGCTACTACTCTGGTCTCTCCTTCGAGGTCTTGCACCACTCTTCCTGTCCATCTCCGCTGGACTGGCTCTGCTGCCACCTGCAGGGCCTTGATTGACTCTGGCGTGGAGGGCTGTTTCATGGACGACACCTGGGCTCGGGAACATGGTATCCCCCTCATGGACTTATGTAAGCCCACGGCCCCGTTTGCCTTGGACGGCAGTTCCCTTCCCAAGATTCAGCGTGAGACGTTACCTTTGACCCTCACTGTCTCCGGTAATCACAGCGAGACCATGTCTTTTTTTTATTTTTCAGTCCCCTTTCGCCCCTATTGTTTTAGGCCATCCCTGGTTAGTTCAACATAATCCCTCTATTAATTGGGCTAAGAATACTATCCTTTCGTGGAATGTCTCTTGTCATGTTAAATGTTTAATGTCTGCTGTTCCCTTTGTATCCTCTGTCTCTTTTTTTCAGGAGGAGCCTGGTGATTTGTCGGGGGTACCGGAGGAGTATCACGATCTGCGGACGGTGTTCTGTCGTTCCTGGGCCACTTCCCTCCCCCCCCATCGTTCTTATGATTGTAGTATCGAACTTCGCCCGGGAACCACTCCCCCCCGGGGAAGACTTTACTCGTTGTCGGCTCCCGAACGTCAGGCTCTCGAGGATTATTTATCCGTAGCTCTCGATGCCGGTACTATTGTCCCCTCCTCTTCTCCCGCCAGGGCAGGGTTTTTTTTGTTCAGAAGAAGGACGGTTCCTTGCGCCCCTGCATTGATTATCGAGGGTTGAATGACATAACAGTTAAGAATCGTTACCCGCTCCCTCTTTTGTCATCAGCTTTCGAGATCTTGCACGGAGGTAAGTTTTTCACCAAATTGGATCTGCGTAACGCTTACCATCTCGTTCGCATTAGGGAGGGGGACGAGTGGAAGACAGCGTTTAACACTCCGTTAGGGCACTTTGAATATCGGGTTCTTCCGTTCGGCCTCGTTAACGCCCCTGCCGTTTTTCAGGCACTAATTAATGACGTCCTGAGAGACATGCTAAACATCTTTGTTTTCGTTTATCTCGACGACATCCTGATTTTCTCTCCGTCTCTCCAAATTCATGTCCAGCATGTGCGTGGCGTCCTCCAGCGCCTATTAGAGAACCGTCTTTACGTGAAGGCTGAGAAATGCACTTTCCATGCCGCCTCCGTTAGTTTTCTCGGCTCTGTCATTTCTGCAGAGGGTATTAGAATGGATTCTGCAAAGGTCCAAGCCGTTTTAGACTGGCCCGTACCTAAGTCGCGCGTCGAGCTGCAGTGCTTTCTCGGTTTCGCCAATTTTTATTGACGCTTCATCCGTAATTTCAGTCGGGTGGCCGCCCCCCTGACTGCCCTTACGTCTGTCAAATCGTGCTTTAGATGGTCCGTTTCCGCCCAGGGGGCTTTTGATCTCCTCAAGAACCGCTTTACGTCCGCACCCATCCTTGTTACACCTGATTTGTCCAAACAGTTCGTGGTTGAGGTTGACGCGTCAGAGGTGGGCGTGGGAGCCATCCTTTCCCAACGCTCTCCCTCGGACAACAAGGTCCATCCGTGCGCGTACTTTTCTCATCGCCTGTCGCAGTCTGAACGTAACTACGACGTCGGTAACTGTGAGCTGCTCGCCATCCGCCTAGCTCTAGGCGAATGGCGACAGTGGTTGGAGGGGGCGACCGTTCCTTTTGTCGTTTGGACTGACCATCGGAACCTAGAGTACATTCGTTCTGCCAAACGACTCAATGCGCGCCAGGCTCTTTGGGCTCTGTTTTTCGCCCGATTTGATTTCATTATTTCCTACCGCCCTGGTTCCAAGAACACCAAGCCCGATGCCTTGTCACGTCTCTATTCCCCCGAAGTCCCCACAGACCCCGAGGGGATTCTCCCTACGGCCCGTATCATTGGGTCAACTGTCTGGGGAATAGAGAGGCAGGTTAAACGAGCGCTCGCTCTCACTCCCTCGCCGTGCACCTGTCCTAGACACCTCCTCTTCGTTCCCGCCCCGACCCGCCTGGCCGTTCTTCAGTGGGCTCACTCGGCCAAGTTGGCTGGTCAACCCGGCGTTCGGGGCACGCTCGCTTCCATTCACCAGCGTTTTTGGTGGCCCACTCGGGAACGTGACGCGTCGTTTCGTGGCGGCTTGTTCCGTTTGCGCGCAGACCAAGTCAGGGAACTCTTCTCCGACCGGACTTCTCAGACCACTTCCCATCCCCTCTCGACCGTGGTCACACATCGCCTTAGATTTCATCACCGGACTCCCTGCGTCGGCGGGCAATACAGTCATTCTCACTGTCATCGATCGATTTTCTAAGGCGGCCCATTTTATCCCCCTCACTAAGCTCCCCTCCGCCAGAGAGACGGCGCAAATAATCATCGAAAATATTTTCAGAATTCATGGCCTCCCCTCTGATATTGTTTCGGATAGAGGTCCGCAATTTACGTCCCAGTTTTGGAAGGAGTTTTGTCGCTTGATTGGGTCTTCCGTCAGTCTCTCGTCCGGCTTCCACCCTCAATCTAACGGTCAAGCCGAACGGGCCAATCAGACTGTCGGCCGCATCTTGCGCAGCCTTTCTTTCCGTAATCCCGCGTCCTGGTCCGAACACCTTCCCTGGGCAGAATACGCCCATAATTCGCTTCCGTCGTCTGCTACCGGCCTGTCTCCTTTTCAGAGCAGCCTCAGGTACCAACCTCCGCTGTTCTCGTCGCAAATCGCCGACTCCAGCGTCCCTTCCACTCAAGATTTTGTCCAACGTTGCGAGCACACCTGGAGGGGTGTTAGATCAGCTCTCTGCCATTATAGGGACCAGACTGTGAGGGCTGCTAACAAGCGTAGAACTAAGAGCCCCAGATATTGTTGCGGCCAGAAGGTTTGGTTATCCACTCTCAACCTTCCCCTTAAGTCTGTCTCTCGTAAATTGACTCCGCACTTCATCGGTCCGTTCCGCATCTCGCAGGTTATTAGTCCCGTCGCGGTGCGACTTCTCCCCCGCTATCTGCGCCGCGTCCACCCAGTTTTCCACGTCTCCTGTGTTAAGCCCGCTCTTCGCGCTCCCACTCGTCCCTCTTCCCTCCCCGTTCGCGTTGAAGGCGCTCCCATCTACAGGGTCCGCAAGATTCTGGACATGCGCGCTCGGGGTCGTGGTCATCAGTTTCTGGTTGATTGGGAGGGTTACGGACCCGAGGACGTGTTGGACCGTTCGCTTATCGATGTATTCCTCCGCAGCCACCAGGTTCCCTCCTCGGAAGCGCCAGGAGGCGCTCGTTGAGGGAGGGGTACTGTCATGTCTTATCTTGGTATGTCTCACTTCTGTTCTTTCCCTCTACTCTGCCGCCCTCTGTTGATCGTTATATGTTACCTTCCCTCCCCTTCCCTCCTCTTCCAGCTGTTTCTCATCTCCCCTGTATTCCTCGTTAATCCTCTTCCCACCTGTTCCCTCTCTCCTCTGATTAAGCTCTCTGTTTCTCCCCTTGCTCTTGCTGCATTCTTTGTTGGATTCTCACTAAGTATTACTCTCCGCTTACCCTGTCTGTTGCCCATGGACTTGCTCGGGATCTAAGGATGCACTTGTTTTGTTCAGTTTTTTATCGCCCTCTCTGCGGGCTGTTTGTTTGTATTCCTCTCAAGGAGAAGACTTTGTGTTTGACATTATTCCCTGAGCTTCATTAAAAGACTCTGTTTTGCTACATCGCTTTTGGGTCCTCACTTACCATCATAACAGAAACTGTACTGTCCTCCATCATGTTGAAAGTTTAGAACTCCTCCCATCTTGGAAACTTGGGTATCAAAATTATCGCAGAGTTTCCCAGTCGTAATTATGACTTGAAGGGTCGTTCATGTGCAACTTCTGAGTGGGAAAATCGTATTTATGATAATTCCGATAGCATGTGATGTTTGGAATGGCATTCTACCCATACTACTTCTGCCATATCTGTCTGTGGCTAAAATAGTAAGAGTAATATGGTAGTATGCGTTTGCGAACTTAGCCTATGACATTGGCATCTGGTGTCATCTGATTGATCACTAGTCAATAGAAAGAGATAGGGGAAAATTTACATCCATTTTAAGAGTCCTCCAAAAATAATCAACCACTGTTAAATCATCTACAATGATATTATGAAATACTTTTTTTTTATGTAATTTTTTATGTTGCTTGGAAAAATTGGTCAAAATATAGCCTACTGTTATTTTTGAATGGTTGTCAATGGGGAAACATGCCTTTTAGCAATGCATGGTATAATTCCAGAATCTACCAGCAGGGACTAATGGAGACATGCTAACCAGATGCTAACTGCCTGTGTCAAGGCACTGCATCTTTTTTCTATTTTGAGAAAATACACCTGACTTAATTCATTATGTTTCAGAATATCTCACTATTGATTGGCTGATTTGATGACTTTGATGCGCTTTCTGCCTGTCAATCATTTCGCACATTCTTATAGTGTAGTAGTTGAAGCAGAACATATAGGTTTAATGTCATATTCAGATTCATAACATAAATCATCTGAGTGCAATTTTTGCTACTGTTGTGTTTGATAACCGTGAGAAGACATACTGTTCAGAGACGGTCTCAATGCTATCTTTGGAAGGCGATGCTTTAGAAAGAAGGGACATGTCTAATTCAATGGCTCAGTCTCGTGGAAGTTTCAGCACAGCTAAAATCACTTACAGAACTTTTAACTACATCCATCTCTTCCCAGCCATTTCTTTCAGCAATATTACAGTCTTTTTTTCTGAGTAAACATGTACGATTTGATCTTGTACAGTGTACAATGATCTTCACTGGCGAGCTACAATGGGAGTATTGTCTTAAAGTGGGGGGAAAAATAGACTCAACTGTGCATTTTCCTGCTTCAGAACACAAAAGTCTATCAAGTCAGACAGTAACAACAGCCTGCATTAACCAATTTTAGAGAAAACAAGTCAGACTAGACTGCTTGGAGATGGAAACACAGACGTAGTTAATCAGATGAAGGCTGGCGTTTGGAATCAAAATATTTGGGGGGAAATTTAAGCTTATTTGGACTCACAATGAGGCGTCTTGTGGAAAAAGAGTAAAAAAATGTCTTGGTGTGAAGTGACAACAAGTGAAAGTGCAAATGAGATTCAAAGAAAAAAAAAATGTGACAGAAATTTAAAAAGTGAGAAAAGTGTCAATATGTTTTTGGAATTTGGAGGATCTGGGGTGATATGCTGAGACAGGCAAAATTTCCTTCTGCGCACATCCTTTTGCTTCCGGACATAACAGTTTAGCCAAGCTCATCACACTAAGTGCTCTGGCAAAGCAACACATAGCATTGTCACCCTGCTGGAAGTGCGTGTATGTGTGATGGAGGCTGACTCACCAATGGGGGGATGGACACACACACACACACACACACACACACACACACGTGCATGCTTTTCATCCTTGACCTTGAGATTGAGAACACACACACACACACACACACAACCTTCTCATCCTTGGCCTTGAGAAAACACACACACACACACACACACACACACACACACACACACACACACACACACACACATAATCTTAAAGAGGAGAGAGGCGGCACATATCCACAGGCACGTCACCTTCTTTCACTTCCTACCAAGGGTTGCCGTGCGGCCCGCTGACAGCCTCTGTCTGAAGGCCCAGTGTGAAGAATCGATACCTGCTGGCTATTTGCTTATAACTTTTGTTGAATTAGATTTGGAGATTAAACCATCAATAAGTGCTCTCTCTGTTCACTCTTCACTCTTTCTGCTCACTCAGTTCTCTTACGAGAGGTTCTCTCGTTTTGCGTAAGCTAGCTTACGCTACGGGAAATATTCATCTTTTCTGAGATATTGAAGCCAAAAAATTCTCCTTAATTTTGTATCCATTGTCAACGCAGTGCAGCAACTGCATACCTTGAGCGGGCTAGCTAGCGAGCTCATAGGTTGCTCTGCGGCAACTGCTGCAGCCTATAGACGAACTTGAGTGAACTTGCGTCCAATGACGAGCGCCGGCGCCGTCACTGCATCAAAGCCCGCCAAAATGGGCTAGATTGCATATAAGCGTAAGTTCAGTAGGCTGGAACCCTGATTTTCATCTATTCAGCGATGCTCTTCGCATCTCTGAACTGCAGAAGCAGCGTCGCCGTTCGAGGGGCATCTAGCAAGCTTGGACAGCGCTTCGAAGAAGCCGGCCGTCTTCGCCACCTTCAGCCATCCTGCGAGCTACGCCATCCGGCGACGTATCCTTTTAGAGCAAGCAAGTTCCTCAGCGAACTTCACAAAAGAGCAACGAGCGTCTTTTTAAGATGCCTCGCACCACCTGCGCCTCATGCAGCGCCCCTCTCAGCACTGGAGACCGCCACCTCATCTGCGCTCTCTGCCTGGGATTGGAACATGCAGAGCTCGCCCTCGCTGATGGCGGATGCGACCTCTGCGAGGAGCTTCCGATGTCGACCCTCGCGGGCTCGACTCGAAGCACTCAAAACCAAAGCCGCCCGCGCCTTCGTTTCGCCGCGCAGAAAGAGCGCCGCTCCCAAAGGCTGCGGAACCGGTGTTAGAAGCGACTACCTCGCCGGAGCCTCTCCCTCGAGCCTCGCTTTCACCCTCCCGCCCTCCTGGGGCCGCGCAGTTGCCGCCCGGCGGCCGCACTGTTCCCATCTCGGATGGCGAGGCGGAGGATAAGGGCTTCTGTTCCATCATGGCTTTGGACAGCGAGGTGGTCAGGCTCCCAAGCCTCCTCCTCGGCCCAGGAATCCAGCAGGACCCGCGCGGGTCGAGGAAGAACTAGCGTGCCTCCTCACACAGGCCGTCGACCGCCTCGGGCTCGAGTGGTCACCGCCCTCTGAGCAGGCTCCCAACAGACTCGGCGGCTGCTGTCTTCAGAGCCGTCGCCGTGCGGCGCCCGCGGCCCGGGCCGCGCCCTTCCTGCCGGAACTCCACGCCGAGCTCTCTAAATCGTGGAACGCGCCTCTCTCGGCCAGGAACCGATCCCACGTTTCCACCTCTCTTGCTCTGGTGGACGGTGCCACTGAGAGGGGCTACTCTTCCATCCCCCCGGTCGAGGATTCGGTAGCAGCACATCTTTGCCCGCTCTCCGCGAGATGGCGGTCTAAGCCAGTGCTCCCGTCTAAGGCCTGCAGAACTACTTCTGCCTGTGTTGGCCGCGCCTATGCCGCTGCCGGCCAAGCCGCATCTGCTCTGCATTCCATGGCCGTTTTACAGATCCTCCAAGCGGACCTTCTCCGAGAATGGGATGAGAAAGGCAAGCACCCAAAGGCTGTTTCAGATCTAAGGAGCGTGACGGATCTCGCCCTTCGCGCTACCAAAGCTGCAGCTCAAGCCCTAGGGAAGTGCATGGCCGCGCTGACTGTGACCGAGAGACACCTATGGCTAACACTAGCCGATATGGGAGAAGCTGAGCGCTCCACATTCCTCAACGCGCCGCTCTCTCCATCCGGTCTCTTCGGTTCCGCGGTGAGTGGCATTGTTGACCGTTTTTCGGAAGTCCAGAAAGCCACCCAAGCCATGAATCTCTTCCTGCCTCGTCGCGCTAGCTCCTCTGCAGGCCGCCCACGTGACCAGCCTCCTGCACGAGCCTCTTCTCAGCGCCCAGCTCAGCAAAGCCAGACTTCTCAGCGTCGACAGGGCGGCCGCTCTAGAACGCGCTCAGACAGCCGCCGCAGACCGCCACCCCCCTGCGGGCCTCGGCCTAAGATTGCGCTGAAACCTGAGCAACCGAAGTCCTCCTAGCTTTGTTAAGGAAGCGGCGGCTCAGTCCCGCCGCGGCGGACCACCGTCAAAGCTTAGCCCCTGTCAGTCCCCTTCTCTCAGGCTACTGCAGTGGTGGATTCAGCAGCCAACAAGCCGGTGATACTGCCCGCTTGCCTGCACTCAAATGCCGTTTTCACGGCGAACAAAAGAAATTTTGTGAAAAGCAAACATGCCTTATGTGTAGAAAATGTGCCCACAATCCAGTGTTCACCCCTACACACAAGCATTACACTTCCGATGTCCCTATCAGAGCCCACTCACATAAAGCAGGCACAGCCAGCTCGAGTGTTAGAGTCAATAAACACGCCCACAAATCCGTCTGTGCGCCCCTTCTCTGCCGGCTCTGTCACCACGGCCAGCAAACACCTCTCTGTATGTAAGTCCCATGCCCGTGACTATGCTCGCGCATCACTTCACAGATGTGACTCTTTCCCCATTCACCTCAATCGGGAAGTCACTCACAGAACAGCCTGTCCCTGCTGTCTGCGAGCAGTCATGCATAAGCACAGTAAGCGGCTCACACATTCTGTTCAGCTCGCTGTGTCGCGGCAATCAGGGCGACTTGGCCATTCACCCTCTAGCGTTACGCTTCAAAGCGTGGAAAGCTATCCCAGGGATTTCCAAATGGGTGTTAAACACAATAAAACAGGGCTATTTGCTACAGTTCGATCGCCGCCCTCCCCGCTTCAGAGCGTGGCTCGAAACTACTGTGAACACGGAAGCAGCCTGCATGCTTTGTTCAGAAATAGCAAACCTTCTGTGCAAAAGGGCCATAGAGAGAGTGCCACCTTCTCTGAGCGAGTCAAGGTTTTACAGCCGTTATTTTCTTGTCCTCAAGAAAGACGGCGGCCTCAGACCAATATTAGATCTCAGGGTTTTGAACAAGGTGCTCGCAAAAAGACCGTTCAAAATGCTTACAATCAGGAAACACCTCGCGCATGTGCGCCAGGGGGACTGGTTTATTTCTCTCGATCTGAAAGATGCCTACTTTCAGATTCAGATAAATCCCCGTCACAGGCCATTCTTGAGATTAGCCTGACGGCCAGGTTTATCAATACACCGTCCTTCCGTTCGGCCTGTCTTTAGCACCCGTACTTTCCACGAAGTGCATGGATCGCGGCGCTTCGCACCCCTGCGGAGTCAGGACTTGCGAATTCTGAACTATTTGGACGATTGGCTGATTTTGGCACAGTCACATACGGAGCTTCTGTCTCACAGGACAGTTCTCCTCAGTCATCTGAACAGTTTGGGCCTTGCAGTCAATTGGACCAAGAGGCAATATCCTTCCTTGGAATAGAACTAGACTCCATGGCGATGACGGCTAGCTTATCTACACAGCGCGTGCGCCGTGTTCAGCGACTAGCCGCGTCCTTTCAGATGAACAGCCTCACGCCTCTGAAAAAATTTCAGAGAATGCTAGGTTACATGGCTTCAGCCGCAGCAGTACTTCAGCTGGGCTTACTGTGCATGCGCCCACTTCAGCATTGTCTAAACACCCGAGCGTCTCACCGGGCTTGGGCCACGGGCCGCCAGCCCATCAGAGTGACTCAGACCTGTATCTCAGCTCTGCAGCCCTGGGCAGTGGCGAATGGTATCAAAAGCTCCTTCACATAAATTGTCTGGAAATGATAGCGGTCAGATGCGGCTCGTGGGCTTCCTCCGGTCATTCAGGGTCACCACGTCCTGGTCCGTTCGGACAACAGATCTGTGGTATCCTATCTAAACCGTCAGGGCAGTGTCAGATCCAGGAACCTCTTCCATCTGACAAAGCGCATACTGAGTTGGTCCCAGTGCCACCTGCGCTCGCTGAGGCGGCGCTGCGTGCCAGGCCACCTGAGCGGCGGCCCAGACAGACTGTCCAGAGACAATATTTCCCCAGGGAATGGTCCCTGCACGCTCAAACAGTCCAGAAGTTATGGAGTATATTCGGCAGAGCAGAGATAGACCTCTTTGCGTCAGAAGAGAATTCTCACTGCCCAGTATTTTTCTCAAAGCGAGGGCCAGCTGGCCCAGGACTGGCCCAACCGCCTGCTTTACGCCTTCCCTCCCGTCTCGCTATTGCCACAGGTAATGCAGAGGATCAGGAAGCGCGTCACCCGGTGCTCCTCATAGCCCGCGCTGGGAGAATCAGACATGGTTCCGGAGCTTACGCGGCTGTCACTGACAGCCCGTGGCCCATTCCAGTGAGAGCAGATCTCCTTCCTCAAGCTCGCGACGCGATCTGGCATCCCCACCCAGAGCTGAGGCTGCAGCGTGGGTGATCAGCGACTACCCGTCGCTTTGCCAGAAGGAGTAATAAACACTATCATACACGCTAGAGCCCCTTCCACGAGAAGACTCAATGCGTCCAAATGGTCTGTGTTTTCAAAATGGTGCACCGACAGAGACCTGGACCCACGGATATGTGGGGTGTCATCGCTGCTCGTGTTTTTACAAGAGCTGCTGGATAAGGGCAGATCCCCATCCACGCTCAAAGTGTACGTGGCGGCCATTGCGGCGTTCGCTGAACCCCTGCACGGCCAGTCACTGGGAAAAAACGAGCTGGTCATCCGCTTCCTCAGGGGAGCTAGAAGGATGAACCCCCCGCGCCCCCCCATCGGTTCCTATCCTATCTTTCCGTAGTTCTTGAAGCTATGAAAGCCCCCCCTTTCGAACCGCTTCAATCCGTGGATTTGAAATACCTTTCACTCAAAACAGTTTTTCTGACTGCCCTGTCATCAGTTAAACGTGTGGGAGACCTTCACGCGCTGTCTGTCAGCGCTGCGTGTCTTGAGTTTGGACCAAGTTACTCCAAGGTCATTTTAAAGCCTAGACACAGCTATGTCCCCAAGGTGATCGGTACTCCTTTCAGAGTACAAATCATTTCCCTATCGGCGCTGCCAGCATCCGATAGCGAACGCGACGCCAATCTCCTTTGCCCAGTCAGAGCACTGAGATTGTATACTGCGCGCTCCGCCTCTTTCAGACGCTCTGAGCAGCTTTTCGTTTCGTTCGGAGAGGGCGCACCAAGGGTTTCGCCACCTCGAAACAGACACTGTCTAGATGGATAGTGGACGCTATTGCTGCCGCGTACGTGTCAAAAGACCTACCATGCCCGTTAGGCATTAGGGCTCACTCCACTAGAGGCATGGCCTCCTCGTGGGCATGGTCCAGCGGGATTTCCATTCACGACATATGTGTGGCAGCGGGCTGGGCTTCCCCCTCCACCTTTGTCAGATTTTACAATCTGGAAGTGCCCGCCCTGCAGGCGAAACTACTAGCGGTTTAATACGCTATAGCTCCCCTGGTGAGCTGCACTGATGGGACACATTCCACACAGACCGGCACCGCCGCTCCGTCTTTTCCTTCCCACTATGTGCTTATGTATTACACACACACTGGCCCGCACTCTTGCCGGCCAAATATTATTCCCCCACTCACAAGGGCTCCCCTGGGTCCCCCCACCCCCGGGGCTCATGCAGTGGATGCTTGGCGCGCACGGCGTTGACAATGGGTTCCCGTAGCGTAAGCTAGCTTCTGCAATACGAGAGAACCTCTCGTAAGAGAACGAATCGGTTACCTTACGTAACCTCGGTTCTCTCTAGAAGAGGGAACGAGTATTGCGTAGCCGTAGCTGTTGCCGCAGAGCAACCTATGAGCTCGCTAGCTAGCCCGCTCAAGGTATGCAGTTGCTGCACTGCGTTGACAATGGATACAAAATTAAGGATAATTTTTTGGCTTCAATATCTCAGAAAAGATTAATCTTTCCCGTAGCATAAGCTAGCTTACGCAATACTCGTTCCCTCTTCTAGAGAGAACAGAGGTTATGTAAGGTAACCGATTCGTTTTCTCTTTTGCTTCTTTCCAATCATCTGTTCTACACTTAACCGTTTTCAGTAGCAATTCTAATGGAGATCTTGCAGATAAGCAATACAGGAGTGCGCGCCTGAAAGCTCACTGAAAAAAATGCTACCCCCCCCAAAAAATTACTTTTTCGATTCAAGTCATAAATATTATTCAACAATTCAGTCTTAATGTAATCTACTTTTAACAACTAATGAAATGTAAAAAAATAAGGATTTAGAGTGACATATACCCTAAAATACATTACTGCATTCCAATCGCAAGTGATCCTCCCTATGCCCTACTCACTCAAGTGGGTACTTTAAAGGGAACATTGCATTATTGACTGAATGTACCTTTCAAGAAAATATTTATTTTTTCACTTTCATTTGGAATGAAGTATCAGGGTGTGTCCCCTTCCTGCAGTGCTCTTCAAGGGTGCAAAATGCAGTTTGGAATTCTTCCCCTGCTGCAACTATCTTATGAGATAATCACAGAATGACAGATATTTAGAAGGACTGTAGGGAGACCCTTATAGGAAAGGGCAGGAATTTATTTTCTGAAATAATTTTGCTTGCCCTCGTGTAACGGTAGCCAGCTGGTAGGTAGCTGTGCAGTGTGTAAACCTCACTCCCCTGGCCTCAAGAGGCACACTAGTGACTGAGGCCTCAAGAGGCACACTAGTTACTTACACTAGAGGCTGTAGCCTTTAGCCTCCTCGTTAGCACGCCTGCCTCACATGCCAGAGATGCTGTTTCGAATCCCGCTCTAAGCGGGTCAAGCAGGACCAGTTACAGTGGTGCCGTGACCCGGATGGGAGTGAGGTTTAAGGGGGTGATCGTAACATTAGCAAGCAGGAAGTTAGCTGTGCAGTGTGTAAACCTCACTCCTCTGGTCTCAGGCTCCTCATTAGCCTGCATGCCTCCCATGCCAGACCCCGGTTCAAATCCCGCTCGGAGTGTGTCGAGCAGGACCGGTTACACTCCAATGCGTTTTATGCATCCTTGCATTTGTTTGTGTTCCCTCATTTACCACAGTAACCATATTTTAACCATAATATTCTTAGTGAAACCATAGCAATAATACAGGAAAATGAAACCAATAGTGATACTGTAGTACAAATCAGATTTTAATACCATTTGTAGTAAAACCATAAAACCATGGTTACTCTATGGATACAATATACTGTTTAAAACCATGGTTTATGCCAAAAACCCATGCTTACTTTTCATAGTTACTACAATGTTACTAAAATATTGGCGGAAACCATGGTTTTACTTTCGTAATACTATAGTAACAGTAATTGTAGTAACCATGTTTATTTGGTGGAAACCATGGTTATAGTAGTATTGTAAACTCTAGGAACCAGTATTTACTGTAGTAATATTGTAGTAACCATGACTGTAATGGACTAACCATGGTTAATTTTGTGGTTACTATGGTTCAGCTACAAATTCTGTTTGATATATGAAGTAAAATAGTTTTACTACAAATAATACCATTTGTTTGCACCACTACTATACCATTTGGTATTTGTAGTAAAACCATAGTAACCATAAAATTCTGATTTATTTATTACTATAGTTTATGTTTTCTGGTATTATTACTATGGTTTCACTGTGAATTTCATGGTTAGAATCTGGTTACTGTAATAAAACCATGGTACATATAATGTGAGAAACGCAAAACTTATTGCAAGGGAAAGCAAACTATTGCAAGGAAATGTAAACTTATTGCGATGTCACATAAAGCTATTTCAGAAGAAAAATTCCTGCCCTGTCCTCTAGACTAAGGGGCTCCATATCTGTAGGACTGAGATAAAGGATTGTGTCTAGAACTGCCTATGACACCTTTTCCAGATTAAATATTTTGCTAATTTATAGGAATATTTCACCTAAAAATTATAATTTGTATAATTTACTCACCCTTATGCAGTCTTTCTTCCGTGGTACACAAACGATATTTTGAAGATATTTTAAGACGTTTTTTTGTCCATACAATGCAAGTCATTGGGGTTTAAAACTTTCAAGCTCCAAAAAGGACATAAAGACAGCATAAAGGTAATCCATTTGACTCAAGTCATGTAATGCTCTGTGCATGCAACAAGCGTTATGAAGTGTGAATGAGCTTCTCTCATGAACGCACCAAGGAGACCGCTAAAATGAAGATTTATGGTAAACAAGTTTTTTTCGGTTTCTCAACCAAACTGATAGTTTAACTCCAGAAAACATAGATTATACCACTCAAATCCTATGGATTACCTTAATACTGCCTTTATGTCCTTTTTGGAGCATAAAAGTTTTGGACCCCGATGGCTTACATTGTATGATCAACAAATATTATATAGTAAATCCTTCAAAATATCTTTGTTTGTGTTACACAGAATAAAGAAAGTTATACAAGTTTGAGATGGCATTCATTTTTAGGTGAACTATTCCTTTAAAATCGTTTCTAGTATTCGTCAATATTGAAATGCATATTATAATTATAGAAGTTTATATGATTACAATCTACTGTCTGACAGATCTGCTTAAAGAGAATGGAAACAGATATCATACAGTGATTATAAAAACACAAGCCTTTTGATTGTGCTGAAAAGCCTGGATTATGCAGTATAGTATTCTGCATCTTCTCCGTAACAGACCTGATCGCGTGGGCTAACATCACACTTTTTTTTTCTCCCCCCCCCCCCATGACTCATGTTGCTTCTCAGGCTTTAATGGAACATAAATATGCACACAGACAGCCCACAGAAAGCGCGGGTGTGCTGCCAGTCCCCTGACATCTCTTCAAAATTGCCGGAATCTGACTGAATTTGACCCTGAATGGGACATGAGGAGTGGGAGCTTTTGCTTATTAGCTCACATTGATTGAGATCAGGTTGAATAAGATGGCATTCTTCATTTTCTTAGGGCTTTAATACAAGCATTGTTTACTTAACACAAGAAAATAAATGTAATGTTTTAGAGTATTTATGATGATTTACTTATATTTGCCATTATTTACACACCACCATGTTGTTCCAAACCTACTCTTATTTTTATGTGGAACACGCATATTCATACAATGACAGTTCATAGTGACCACAGCTGTCAATCTCCAAAAAGGAACAAAAATCACCATAAAATAACCATAAAACTAGTCCATATGACGTGTGTACTATATTCCAAGTCTTCTAAAACCATACGATAGGTTTGTGAGAAGAACAGGCTGAAATTTAGGTTGATATTCACAGAAAGTCTTCCCCTTCTCTGTAGGTATCAAATTACATTCTCCATTTTATATATTTAAAATGGCGCATTGTTTGTTGTTATGACGCTGGAGAAACAATGAGCAATTTTCTGTCAAGTACATCAAACCTGGTGATAAAATGAGACACCATTTCTGAACAAAATCGCAAATTATATATCAGGTTTGACAGAATGAAAGATTAATCGAGTAACAATTAAAACTGTATCTGTTCCTCACATAAAGGAAGGAGAATAACTTAAGACTTAAGGCACTTAAGACTATTTTATTTAAAATATGGAATTAGTAAATATTGAAATTAACCAAATTGACCATGAATAACATATGTAAGTAGGAAATTCATAATGCGTGATGCATGTCCCCGCCAGTGGTGTAGTCCTATGAAAAAAAGTGGTTTTCTATTGTCTGTATCGTACATTCCTGCAATTCGGTGACATTCCGGCTTTTAAAATTTCTAAAAATAAAATATACTTTATATATATATATATATATATATATATATATATATATATATATATATATATATATATATATATATATCTTTATATATCTTTATATATCTTCATATTTCATAATTACAGGGACATTTTAAAGATTGTATTAGTCTTACTGATCAAGTTCAATTATGTCCATCCAGTTAAATGGGCAGCATCAGGGTGGACAAAATTAGCCACTTCATTGTCTGTGATTGATATTTAGCAAACATATTACATATTACACATAACATGGTGGATATAGTATGCTTGACCACATATGATTACCACTACAAAATAAAGCAAAACATAAACAAAAGAGTTACAAACTTCAAATAACTCAGAATGGCTAATTTCCACCTCCAGTGTGTATGATGTCATTAATTTATGATGTGTATGATGTCATAACATTCATAACATAACATCCTATCTTCAATGAAAGGTCATAGTATCATGACATATCAGGGTGGGCAATAAATCAAGGGACACACAAAAAACCTCCACTATCAGTGTTAAAATGATACATTTACCACAACTGTATATGTTAGTGAGAGGATGTAATACTAAACTCTTAATTGTATGGGGTGTTTGACGTGCAGTTTAGGGGAAATGAGGAAAAAGTTGAAAAGTTAAAATGATTTAAAATGTAACTTTTAAGCCAAAAATGTGTGTAACATTATAAATAGTCTATTCTTTTTAATAATAATAAAATTAAACAATATAAGTACCACACACATTTGTATTGGGGACTTAAATGTCACCGAATTTTAGGAATAACCCTCATTTACAAGCTCCTGCTCGAGATGGTGCTTTACATTGAAAAACAGCACGGACGGATACAAAAATGTGTTCATTGTGAAAATCCCTGAAACTTTATATTAACAGTGCTTTAATAAAACAACCAGGAAGAAGAAAGAAATGGAGAGAAAAGGCTGAACATGTGTAACGCTTGTATGGAAGGAGGAGAAGGCAGACGGGAGGTGTGGATCCAAAAGCGGTCTTTATTTGAAATAACACAAACACTGGGGAAAATAAAAGGTCCACGATGTGGAAAGGAAACTAAAATGCTGGATAACGTACAGGAGGAGTACAGACAGCGAACATACACGAAGGGTAGGGAAATCCTCGAACGGGCTGAGAGCTGGGAACAAGAGCAGCAGGGAGAGAGGTTAACACAGAACATGTAACGTCAACGATCGACAGCGGGGAGAGGAAATGACAGGGTTTAAATAGATCGACACGGTGATAACAAAATAGGCGACAGGTGCGGACAATAACGCTGTGACAGCGGTGATGAGGAGTGAGGACGAAGGGAAGTGTAGTTCTAACAGAGACAGTGAAACACAGGTGGGCAACAAGGAAGACATGACAGGGAGCGTGTTCGGTGAAACGGAAAACACAGGACGGACAACAAGGAAGAGTGACATGGGACGCGACTGGCGAGAGTGAAACGGAAAACACGGGGCGGACCACAATGAAAGGTGACATAAACGTGACTAGTGAAAACAGAGAACACAGGGATCGTAACAACATGAAAATAATGTATTTCTCTTAGGATTAGTATCGTTGTTTTGGAAGAAAATAGTGTTGATCCCAAGGGAAATGTAAGAAACTTTTCAGTCAAGTGTCCGTGTAAAGCACCAGCCAATATCTCACACAACTCACATGAAAGGTGTGTGTGTGTGTGTCTTTCAGGTCTATTTCTCTCGATTTGTGAAACATTCTCAGCAGTTTGGGTGTGAGGTGCTAAAATACGGGACAAATGGCGTCGCATATAGATTTCATTCGGAAAACAATATTTTCCCTTAATTACGTGACAATTCCTTATTTTAAGGGAAGTTTGGCAACATATATTTTGCTTATTAAATTTACCTGATACTACATCAGCGTGAGGGTGACTCTCTCTCTCTCTCTATCCACTCACCGTCATGAATTCCCTCAGTCGGCAGTGATATCAGTTGTCAGGGGTGGGGAATGGTAGAATTCAAGTGATAATGCACCAATTACAACAAAGAATCAACAGTTTCACAAAACAGCATCCAATACAGTTAAAGGGAAACTAACACGCCAGTAGATTATGGACTTCTGAAGCAGCAAAACAAGTGGGTATACGGAGGGTATATACAAATTTGTATCCATAGAAGCTGTTATACGCAAACAGCCCTGGGGAAAAAAGTAAGCATATGGCGTATACATGCGTATGGTCCGATTACACCACTGGTCCCCGCCATAATAAACGGGAGCAGATTTACAGTACGGAGAATGGAGACTTCACCCGCAAGTGGTGAGCCAAGTCTGGGAGAGATTTGGCCAATCTGCTAGTACTATAGCAGCTTTGCATTGCCCGAAAACACTCTTGCACTGTCATCTGAACCAGTGTCAAACATGAAACCACATGAGAGATGTATAGTGCCCAATGCACTGGCAATCTGCACTTAAATTTATCCTAATATTTCATGTATACATATACTTGTATCAAAGATTTATTCCTGTAAAAATGTGACATTTTAACATGAACATATTTAAATGATTAAAATAAATGATGACTAACCAATTTCTTGCAAGTTCTTTGAGACAAAGTATAAAGAAATTATATTTATAATTGTATTTTAATGTTTGTTTTAATATGTACTATGATTAATCACGATTAATCACAGAAAACTGATTAATATGTTACACATTTTTATCGATTCATAGCCCTAAAAGGAATTGCATTAAAGTTCATTCAAATTCTGTTTGGCTTGGACTGTGTTATGTGCTGTCTATATGCAGATATTGACATGAGAAGCTTTTTTAGTTCCTCTCAGATCTTATGTGTATGAATCACAACACTGCAGCCTTGAGCAAGGATGTGAGTTCGTTCTACAGCACAAATAATATGTCAAAGCTAGACTGCTTGGATGCTCTGTTTGGACAGAGATATAGAACCCTGGAGGTTTTTCTAAGGTGATGGCTGTATTTACATCATGTTGGTTGAAACCACAAAAGCATTTTGTTCTTGGCTGTGATATAGAAAATGGATACTCTTAATCAAATGGTGAGATAGTATAGGCTGCATCTTTTGTATATTCTATATTAAATCATTCTTCTACACTCTGTCACCATAGCATCATGTGATACAGAATTAGCAAACAGAAACAGCATCAAAACATTTTAATGAAACATTAAAAGAGCTTGGCTCTCTGTCCTGCCCTCCACTTAATGCCTGATGTTGTTAAGAGCAGCAATGATGATGCTTGTCTCACTGCCTAGATACAACTCAGCCAATCAAAACGAGAGTCAACGTTTCCTTAGCAACAGTGCCAGAGCTCACTCTAAATGAAATGACTCATTCTCATGAAAACCAGGAGCACAGAAAAGTTCTGCCATCAAACTGTTCGCTGTTCATTTTGTAAAGTCATGCAAATCTGGAAAACTAAACACACTAATTAAATCCCAACTTGCAACAATAACAATCAAAATGGCCATATGAATAAAAGCATTTTGTTACCTCACATCTGGCAGAGAGGACATGACACCATTAAATTAAAAGCTGTGAACCACATATTGTGTGAACTCCTCGACATATTGAAGTAAAAGACAAGCTAGCTACTTTTGTGTTTTCTTAAACTGATTCTTTTTGAAAAATGTTGTCAGTTTCAGACAATAATGAATGATTTGGTAGAAATAATAGATGGAGCCAAAATTATTTTAGCCTGGTTCCTTCTACTGACATGCAATACTATCTGAACTGTCTGAACTACAGTTGAAAAGGGGGAGAAAGAAAGGGTAAAGGCAAAATAATATTTTGGGTGTGCGCGATGCAGACCGCTCCAGGCACAATACGTGTGATGCAAATTGCGTCATCAGCACAGCCGAGCGACTTGACCAGGCTCCGCCTAGATTTTCTTGACTCGTGCACACTGTCCTCATCTGTATGCATGCACTGGCCGTTGAATGTTCAAAAAGAGTGTAACAAAGTGGTTGTAGTGCACATGGGTCCTATTCTTCGTGGTCAGAAAAGTATCCACCTTTTTCCTGGGGGTCATACTGGGGAAACGGATGTGGGAGGAACTTCCGCCAGAAGTCCTGTCGTAGCATTTGCTCGCTCCGGTATTTAGGGAGTATTGTGTTTGTATTTGTATGTTTTGTTATAGTCGTTTCATGTAGTACACGTTACGCTGTCCTTACGATGTTCAGGGACAACACGTGCAGTTTGTGGCTGTACATAGAACCAGGTGAAGCTAAATCTGTGACTTAAGCAAGAGTGTTGCGTACACAGACCAAGAAAAAAGGTGGACTGCTCCTGTCAGCGTTAGTACCATTTTCATCACCTCCCACACATTGATGAAGCTAAACGAGCATGGTTAAAAAACCTAAACTTAAAGAATCCTCCCAAAAGGGTTCATGTGTGCTCCTTTCATTTTGTTGACAAAAAGCAGACAGAGGAAAACCCATACCCCACGCTGTCTCTGGGTTACGAGAGTTACGTTTTATTTTTAGATTGTGCTAGAATCTGACAAACCAGACAACTTTTTAGGAGATTGTGAAAATGCATCATTTGTGTGTTCAGATTTAGTGATTAAGGGTGGAAATTTTAAAGTCTTTAAATTACGTTACTTTAATGTTTTTCAGTTGTCTTTGTTGGTAAACTACTGTTGGTCTTATGTTACACCCTAAATGTGCAATTCATACCTGTACCCTGCAGGTAGGCTGGATACAATGGATGTGTCAAGAGTCTACTTCAAAACCTTTCAGAATGCCCAAACACAGTGGTCAGACCCATGGATGGTGGACCACACCAACTCAAAAGAGTTTACCAGCACATGTGGCATGATAATTGCATCATCACCAGAGATGTCACAGCCTGTTGCTAATTGTACATTGCAAAATTATGCTGACTGCCTTTTGTACTGGATTCCACTTCTGGAGTTTCACACACTTGTATCCTGCTTACAAGGCTTTGCTCCTGCTTCATCTTCAATACCTGTTGTTGACCAAATTTTGATGACATTGATGAAACAAAGACAAAACTTTGTCATAGCTGATTTGGCAAGACACTTTAAGAGGTCACATGGTCAGATCAGTAAAACACTGACATTTTGAATAGACGTTATGTATGAGCATACCAAGGATCTTATACCATGGCTGCCCCTGGAAACAATAAAGGCCACTTTACCACAGCCTTTTAAAGACAATTTCCCAAATACTGCTTGTGTGATAGACTGCACCAAAACAGAAGGCTTGCAGAAGGCTACAAATCTAGACTAGAAGTGAATCTTACAGCCACTACTATGCCAGTAATACTCTGAAGTATCTAGTAGCAACTGCTACATCTGGAATAGTGATGTTCATTTCAGAAGCTTATGGTGGCAAATGCAGTGACGGGTACATTACACAGAATTCTGGATTTTTGGACAATTTGCATGCTGGAGATGAAGTGATGGCGGACCGTGGTTTAACCATTAGGGACCTGCTGGAGGAAGGTAAGGGGAGGTTAGTCATGCCAGCGTTTACATGCAAGCAGTGCCAGCTGACTAATGAGGAAGTCACCAGCACACAACGCATTCAAATGCACTTTGGATTTGAAATTGGACTGAAAGGACTAAATATTAAATGAAACAAATGCTAATTAATTTCTTCAGTAATCAATGTACTTTTTGAATGTAACTGTATTCTAATTACTAATGATTCAAATTGTAACTGTAGTGGAATACAGTTACTTATATTTTGTATTTTAAATATGTAATCCCATTACATGTATTCTGTTACTCCCCAACCCTGAATATACATTTACAAATTTACATTTATGCATTTGGCAGACGCTTTTATCCAAAGCAACTTACAGTGAACTTATTACAGGGACAATCCCCCAGAGCAACCTGGAGTTAAGTGCCTTGCTCAAGGACACAATGGTTGTGGCTGTGGGTGTCACGAACACCGGTAAAGGCGCCTCCTCAATCGGCCACCGGAGATCTGACTCACCCGAGTATTGACTTTAAGACTACATTTCCCATAAGCCCGCATACCTGGTCCGATTACACCACAGCTGTTCCCTATCATCTCCACTCTATTTAAACCATGCCTGTTTGTTCACTCATTGCGAAGTCTTGTTTGCCCCGGCTACATTTCTGAGCATTATCATTGTTACTGCTACCGATCTCCTGTGTATTGACCTTGCCCTGTATTCTCGACTACGTTTGTCTGCCGCCTGCCCTTGTTGTGTTAACGCCTGTCTCTCTGATTCTGCTGCCTGCCCTGATCTTCTGCCTGCCTGACCACGAATACTGTTACCTCTGATATTCCTGTTTGCTCATTCTTCGATCCTCGCCTGTATTAACCTTAGTCTGTTTTTAAAATAAACCGCATATGGATCCCAACCAGCCTGAGTCTGCGTTATAGTGGGGCTCAAACCAACAACCTTCTGATAACCAGTTATGTGCTTTAGCCCACTACGCCGCCACCACTCCAAATGGTTTATATATATATATATATATATATAAATGATTCATATGCTCCTGTACATGTCTGAATAATTATAACTGTATCTGTATGTTTTTATTGTATCTGTAATGTATTAAAATACATTTTTTGGGTTAAATATCCCTTTAACATATATGATGTGACAAAAAAAATAAGCAAAAATATATATAAATAAATTTGTGTAACATATTTACGTTGTGTTGGTATATATACTGTAAACTAGATTTCTTATGCCCTCTACTTGCTCACAAGCTGCAGGTACTTATTTTCCTTCATCTTATTTTCTGCAAAATCATCAACTAATTTAGGCAGCATGTGTAAAAATTAACAATTCTGCAGCTGTTGCACTTGTGCGTCAGCGTAGTCTTTGTCAAATGGAATGTCCATTTGTAGGTGTTCAGATGGAGTCCAGATGACCAGCTTGCAGCTATGTAGACCCAGACACATCATGGTCAGTTGGATCTGAAGGAAAATAAAATTGCTCAAAATTTTGATCAATATGGCTACACAAAAATGTGTTGTTACTATGCTAATAATTACCTGAAGGTAGTATCCATCCTTTCCATTAGGAAGAATGACACACTGCCCATCACCCAAGCATTTGATATCACCACGTGGGCGCCTCACCTCTCCACAGCATGCCCTTGGCTCTCTATGTGTTTGATGACATAACTCTTGTTTTCATGTCCATATTTTGTTACACTATTTCCACTGAAAGTTGGGAATTGTTTTGAGTTAGTAGTACTCCGTTTGGGGATTTCTTTGCTCTGCTGGCAGTTAGACACAGCTTCCTGGCATCATGCCATAACTGTGAAGCACTTTGGAACCTGGTTTCTTCCATCAGCATAACTGCTTGGATGGGAGATAGTTTAATGTAGGCCTCATAAAACATTTTGCACTTAATATAACTTTGTATTATGCTGTGTTCAGTATGGGATATCTCTGAATCCTGTTGGCTTAGACCTGACTTGTTGCTGTCCACATCTGCTCAAAAACATTGCTGAAGAAGACCATCTGTCTGTAGCTAAAACATTGGGGCCATCACAGAGGAATGTACATGACTAATAAAATCTGTGTGTGTCCTAAACATTTGGGGAGGGTCTGCAGGTGATATTGATGGTCCTGGATAGGTGTGACGTGGTCTGTGGTGTTTAAAGTCTATATGCTTTACCTTCCTCAGCCCTACATTCTTCCACACTTGAATTCTACTTCTTTTGGACATCAGTACATGACATGCCTGACTGCATTCTCTACCTCCATTTGGAGGGAATGTAATGATCTAATTTCTGTAGTTTAGCAAAACACTGGCTGAGCTCAGGTGATATTACTACCAAAACTAAAAACAACAATAATCAGTATTAATATGATTATAATAATAGAAATAACAACAAGAACAATACAAATATTTTCTTTACTTACCTTCCACATTATTGCAGCTGCATGACTACATGAGTGCCCCGGTCCTGTGATACATGAACATGCGATGACACCTAATTTTGTAACTAAAACCAAAGCCTTGTGATTTGACACGTTCAGGCTTTGACTCGGCTCTATGTCTGCTTTTAAGTATACAAGGCAGTTTCCCACATCCTTAAAAAACACACAACCGACATTATTACTATGAAGATATTGACAATCTTCCAAGCTTTTCAAATCAAATTGCTCATTGCCTTGCCATCGCAAGCAGTGGAATCACAAATGTAGCTAAATATGCTACTGTACCCAAGGCCACTTCTTTAAATCGTACCCATTCCTTCTATCACGGAAGGAATGGGTACCTGAATATTGTCCATTTTAAGATCTGTTATTTTGTGCTCCCACATCTCGAAAACCGAAAGATTGACAGGACGTAAGCCGCAACGACAACTGTTTATTCCTGTGGTTTGTTTACTTATTCACGGAAGCAGAGCCGGAAGTACCTACCACATTTTGGCAAATCACCATGTGGCGTAGGAAAAACGTGGATACTCACAAAGGCTCCGATCCGCAACCTGCAAAAACAAAGTATACCTTGGCCTTAAGAGTTTTATTGAATACTTTTTGCAACCTCCCTTTGCCAAGATTACAGTTCTTAGTCTTCTCCTATAATGCCTAATGAGGTTGGAGCAGTGTTGTAATCTAGACAACCTAAACCAAGACCAAGTCAAGACCAAGACCAGAGTGTATAGAGACCGAAACAAGACCAAGACCAGACCAGTGCAAGTCCCACACTGCATGAGACACTTTCGATAAAATATGGAACATGTGTGTGTGTGTGTGTGTGTGTGTGTGTGTGTGTGTGTGTGTGTGTGTGTGTGTGTGTGTGTGTGTGTGTGTTTGTATCAGTGTACTGTGAGAAATGTCTTGATAAAACAATCAAAAGGTATTGCAGATGTGAATTTTATGTGTGTGAATTTTCCTGTTTTCTATGAGCAGACAAATACAAACAAATACTAAGGAGCTGAAATCAACTTAACCATCTTTATTCAACATTCTTTTTCCAAGTTTAACAATCCACCTAAAATAATAAATGTTTTGTGGAAGCATTGCATCAGGTTTTCTGGATGACTCTTCCCCTAGAATCCACCATTACAGTAAGTACAGAATACATCAAACAATTATTCAGTACTTAAGTTTTTCTTAAATAATATAGTAAGTTTTTTGTTGTTTTTAAACCAACAACAAGCCTTGCATAAATGTGTGAATTTTTCATATAAGTGGAGGCGCATTACTTGGTCTCCACTCTCTGCTGTCACATCTCTAGCTCTCTCACCCAAGTGCTAGGTGGCAAATAGCTGGCAAACAACTGAAACTAGCACTCTAAAAAACAGTAAATTCATAGGTAGCTAATATGTATAGCTAATACTTGCTAAATCTCTTTGGATGATGGGTGAAGAAGAGTTTTGGTACAGATGCTGCACTCCATTCAAATCGGATGTTGGATATTCCACTTGATATCTCCAATCTCCGACTAAAGGCATTACAACACCAGAGGCTTGGAAGATGACATTAAAGGAAACAAAACTGCAATGCTCCCATTATCTTAGCAGGGTTTTGACTGTTACCACAGATGTCTCCTAGAAACCCAATTCATAAACAATCTGCAATGCTAGCATTTGTGCTACAGGTGTACGACTATCAAAAGAGAGTATAATTTACCATGTTTTGAACATCTGATACTCAACTAACGTTTGTTGATCAAGCTTAATTAGCATGTAATGTAGGAACTATGACAAATTTATCGCTATTATTTAAAAGTTCATGTCTATCACTTATTTAGTACAACTTCCTGGGTGCCGACAAGATTCACGCACCTGCATCTCGTGAAATCAGAGTTTAAAATTTCTGCACGACTTTCCAAGTTCTAATTACGATTTCAAATGGCATTCCATTTCACTTTTCCCAGTAGGAAGTTGGAAAATCCAACTTTTCAAGTTGAATGGAATGCAGAAAGAGGCAGATTGCTAATATTAGCAAGCTAGTTTTGCTAGCATCACTTACACTTAGCTTACCTTTCTTTATGCTTCCTTTCTAAGTGCCTATAAAAGTTTGATGTGGTCCCAGCCTTCTCTGTAAGCATTTTCATTGCAGAATTTACATACTGCTGTGTGTTTTCTTTTGGATACTTTTGTGCAGATTAACTGTTTGTGGTTTAGGTCAGTGTTTCCCAAAAAATGTTCTGCCACGGCACACTTTTTACGATTAAAAAATCCCATGGCTTACCACTATCCCACATAACCATCATTGATAGTTTTCCTTTTCAAGAACTTGTTCGTGTTTTCTGTTTTAGTAGCATGAACCCATAATGTTTGAAATTCGGCTATGTAAATAAAGCAAGTAACATAGGTACGCTATATAATGAGGTCACAGATGCCAAGAGTGCAAATTGGATAATGAAAAACCAACAAATATGTGTCTTTTCCAATTTGTAGATTTGTTCTTGCAAATTAATTCTTGCAAGGGCACACCAAATAAATTATTTATTTATTTACTGTATTTTCTATAAGTCACACTGGGTCAAAATCGCATTGTTGATAGAGAGAAAAAATAAAATAAATGGCACTGACAGAGGTAGGATAAGGCAGGCACTTGGACCCGGGAGCAGCCACCCAGCCTCCAGTCACTGGTTCTGAAGTCAAATGATTGAAGATTACAGTACCTCAGAATCTACACATAGTATCATGGTGTTTTTGGACTTGCTTAAAACAGGAGAGTTTGCTTTTAGTAATCGTATGTGACAGTTTCTCATATTCTTTTTATGTTTCATGAGAGAAATGCGACAAGTAAGCCACATCTATTCATAACATTTATTAGTCTATGCTGTGCACAAATAAACAGCTTTTAGTCTATGAGTAAAACAATACACCTGTTGTATTCTATTCATTCATTCAGATCACTGACTGAATGTTTTTACTACAAATGTGATGATGAAGCATAATTGTTTGTGGGCATGTGATGAGTTGTGTTTGACAGTGGACTAAAGCTTGTTAGAACAATAATGTTATGATGGACAAAATATTTAAACAGGTTGCATAAAATACTTTGTAATGGATAAAATACTGAATTGGCAACTTTAAAACTCTTCTACCGTCTCTATGCCTTCATTAAAATACCTGAAAAAAACAGTTTTATTTATTTTGAGGAATTTGATAATTTTCCATGGCGCACCTGACAATCTTTCATGGCACACTAGTGGGCACATTGGTTGGGAAACACTGGTTTAGATTTTTATTCCAGAAGATTTGGCTGACATCTTTCTGAAAGCCACAGTTTCTTCTCCTGTCTCCTGCATTTACTTTCTTGGAGTGTGTGTGAAGGGGGGCAAGAGCCGTTAACAGTAACAAAAACTTCAAATTAGAAATTAAAAAAGTTATTGCTTGCATTTGAAACAGGAAGTTTTACATCCAATCACAGTAATGATGTTAACAAATAAATCAGAGAATGCACAGGCAATTTAGTGATATCCCCGCAGTTGTGGTCTTAACCAGTCTTGAAATAAAATCCCAAGTCCAATTTGTATGAGACCGAGACAAGACAGAGTAAAAATGCAGTCGCTTCCAAGACAAGACCTTCAAAAAGACCGATCTCGAGTACTACAACACTGGGTTGGAGAACACATGGCAAGGGTTCTGAGACCATTCCTAAATACAGAATCTCTCCAGATCATTTAAATACCGAGTTTCATGCTGGTTGACTCTCCTCTTCAGTTCACCCCACAGGTTTTCTATGGGGTTCAGGTCATGGCGAGCCTTGATTTTGTGGTCAACCATTTTTTGTGATGATTTTGATGTTTGTTTTGGATCAATGTGCTGCTAGAAGATCCAACCATAGCCCATTTTAAGCTTTCTGGCAGAGGCAGTCAGGTTTTAATTTTTAATCTGTTGGTTTTTGTGGCAGGGTGGAGATTGTGATTATACACACATGGTCCCTTATCAGGCTAATTAAGCCTCCAAGAAGGATAAAGGCCGATGGCAGACGGTGGTGCGATGAGAGAGAGATAGTTTACGGACATGTCCGTCATGTGTGTGTTTGTCTTTTGGTTTAAGTTATTCATTAAAATATTATTTATATTGCCAAGCCGGTTCTCGCCTCCTCCTTCCCATTGAACTCCTTTACAGTATTTGATAGAGTCCATGATGCCATTTATCTGAACAAGATGTTCAGGACCACTGGCATAAAAACAGACCCACAATGTTAAAAATCCACCACCATTAACTGTGGGCCTGGGGTACTTCTCCATATGGCTACCTCTCTGAGTGCACCAAGCCCATCTCTGGTGTTTGCTGCCAAAAAGCTCTATTTTTGTTTTATCTGACCCTAGAACCCTGTCCCATTTGAAGTTCCATTAGTGTCTGGCAAAATGAAGATACTTGAGTTTGTTGTTGGATGAGAGCAGAGCCTTTTTTCTTGAAATCCTCAAATTTATACGAATATGAAAAAGGAAGTCATGGCTGAACAATTTCATGTTCTAGTAATCTTCATGTTCTAGTGGTGCCAATTCATAGTTTTCAGTCATGTGACTGGCGCAGAGACCTGGAGGGCAAAACATTGTTCCAAAATGGCAGCCAACACTGGATCCTCCATAGAACTGCAGCACAGGCCTGTCAATTTTCCATCTGTTTCAAACCACGAATATTTAGATCACCTCTCAAAAGAAGAAAAACAAAGATATTAGAACAAAATGCAAGTTTTGGGCACTTGCAATCCATATACAGCACCCACCACAGTATTTCAAACACTGAAAACAGCAAAGTCCCTGCCAGAGCTCCACTTTGGCAATGTTTACATATATCTTGTGGAGAAACCCTCCCCTTACACTGCCGCCAGGATGAAAGTGTAGGACAAGAAATTCTTCATTGTAAGAGCAAAGGTGAATGCTAATGAGTTAACCTTATTTTCAGGGTCATTGTTCTAGGGCAGTAATATTTTGGTTAGGTTAACACAATATCTTATGACATAAAGCCAATCAAAACCTTTTTTTCAATGTCAGGTAAACCATTCCTATAGTTTAAATGACCCACAATTGACAGTTTGGGTTGCTGTAGAGAAGGAGGTATTGGTGCGATTTGGCCACTGCACTTGTATGGCAGGGTTAAGAGACGTGTGTTTGCATGTAAGTGCCATACTATATGCTTTGCTTGCAGCTGTGAACAAACTGAGTGCCACTGCATACACTGATGAGGCATGTATGTAGAACGAGCCTAGTATGGCAGTCATAAAGACAGTAGGTTATGCAGAAGGGAGTCAGATAGCTTTCACAAAGGCCCAGAGAAAGAGATCAGAACACATTGCTATGCAAGTGGTCTGCATGTAGATTTAAGGCTTTCTGTTTTTGTATATGCCTACAATGCTGTGAAAGATGAGTATTTTAAGGGTGTATTAAAAACTTTTATGCACTTTGCCATGGTTTCCCTCCCCATCACTTTTGTGATTTACATCCACTTACCTTATCACATTGCTGGTAAAATACAAATGATTGAGATAAATAACACATCTGCTAATAAGGATGTCATTTGGAATGATGCCTCACAGCAGTAATGTTACTGCGATATGAGCAGTGTCAATTGTTGTGGTTATCATTTATAACGATACTTAAGGTGTACAACATTTTATCTAGTTTTAGATGGGGCACTAAACATGAAGGAAAGGTAATTGAGTAGTACACCATGATGAGAAGAGCCACAACACCAACCTCACTATAAGGAAGGGAGGGCTGGTAATCAACCCTCAATACCCATTGTTAGGGGCATCCTGAGGTGGCATATTAACATGTGACTGCCATGAGATGGGTATGTTGGAGGAAAAGGCACCCAGCAGCCCTCAGAATAGCACTTTGATGGAGAAAAACATTTAGCCCCCAAGAGGTGAAGGGTAAACTTCATTTTAATTATCGTATATATACGATTTGTGGTGTTTCCTTGCATTTTCTGAAAGGTTCGGAAAGGTTCTTGGCGCTTGGTAGAATGTTTGTTCCGTCGCGTTTTGATCTCTTTGTATGATCGAATTTATTGTCTGTATGAGATGATGATTTTAGCTGTGAAGTGAGGCCTTCTCACTCCTTCTCGGGACGTTGAGTCCCGAGCTGCCGTGGATCTCACATGGGAGGACCTGGCCGTCAGCGGAGCAACCAGACGAAGCACGTGCAGGCCGAAGAAGAATGAGGAGATGAAGACGAGGAGCAAGAGAGAGTTCTTCCTGTTTGGAACTATTTGAACTGAGATTGGCCACATCCCCCAAAGGTGTCCTGTGCCAATCAGAAGTGACTTTTCAGAGTCACATGGTCAACTGGGCTGTCTTTTCCGACAGTTGAGTTATGGTCCTTTGTTTCAGAATCTTAAAAAATCTCCTGCTCAAAAATAGTGCATATTTACTCATGAACTTTATATCTTGCAAATGGTACAAGAGACATGAAATTCACTGTCATCAGATTTTTCATCATACACAAACAAATGTTTACATACTAAAAATGATGTGTAAAATCATATTGCTTTTACACATCATTGCATTTTATCAAGTTAAGCCTTATAGTTGCCATTCTTAGTAGAATGAGATGAATCATCCAAATTAAAGATTGTATTTATCAATTATATGGAATTGTATTTATCAATTATATGGAATTGCACATCGCTACACACATTTTAAAGAGTTCCATCAGTCTATAATCATTAATTTGTCAGGTACAAACGTTACCCCAGTTCAAAGTGATTTTCAGCATTATCTAGCAAGGCTAGATTAAGATGAAATGTCTTAAGAGTTGTGCAAATCTGATGGTAACCTTGCACAGAAGAAAAGTCTGCTTTAACTGTGTGGGGGTTCTTGTGAAGGCATGTGATTTACGACGTTGACACATTCCAAACTGTAAGGCTGTTTTTTTTTATAGATTCAAATCATGTTGGTGTAATTCTTCTGCATATATGATCTTACAAAACTTTTTTCTCATGTTTAACCCAATTAATTAAGACCCACTAATTATTTTCACATGCAAATGAGCTTTGTGGCAAACTTGTGGTAAATGATCCATTGTTGCCAAAGGGTTGCTGCAGTTTTGCCACTATCGGTGAAAAGCCATAACTCTATATTTTTTAGTCCACAGGTGTCAAACGCAAATTGTAGAGCTAGTTGCATTTTTTGTTGTAAACACAGTCAACAGATATGAATATTTTATTTACCAAATGAACAAACCCAAACCCCACCATAAACTTAACCACCAGTGGAGTAAAACAGTTTCATTATAAAGTGAAAATGCAACCTCTGAGTCGTGCTCATTATAGGTTATGTGAACATGATTACTTCCTGGTTTCCATGGGAACAGCACATGTATCTCTTAGGCTGCTCTCATAACATGCTATTAGTAGTGCCACAGAAAATGGTAAACACATTGGAATTGATGACAAATGTCTAATGGATATAGGCGCTTGTCAGTAACTAGATTTAGCATTTGGTAGCAACATGTCGATCTCCTGTGTGATTATGATGTTGACAGACCCAGTCTCTTTTCACTCACATTATTTGGAAAAGGCGACCAGTACAAGTAATATGGGTTTGAATCGACATAAGGCTGAGCAAATAATGACAAAACTTTTATTTCTGAATAAACAACAACTTTCAATCTTGTGCATTATTCATTAATGCAATATTTAAATAAGTAGACTGACATTAACAGTTAAATCCAACAATTTGACTACATTTCCCTTCCCCTGCTTTGTCTGGGAATTCCAAAAAGATTGATTGCCTTTGTTGGGTGCACACATGGGACATGCACCATGAGCCCCTTGAGCAGACAAACTTGACAGGATGCCATCAGTAAAAACTAAAATCGCTGTGATCTTTCCTTCCTTTTTTAGCTTAGAATGCCACAAAGACCCCTCCCCCATCTCTTTCCTCTGCAGGGAGCTGTTTCTGGAAGAGTGAGAAGAAGAGAGAGAGAGCCCTTTCACCTACATTCAGCTAAGCCTGCTTAATGTGGCTGTGCAGCACAGGGTGGTGCAGGGTCATGATTGCTGTGGTGTTTGAATGATTCCTAAAGCACAAATTGCTCCTCCATCTGTGCAGAGCCCTTTTTATGCACATATGCGTGTGGAGAGCTTGTTCAATCCAGCTCTCAAAATGTCTGAAATAGTTTGAAACACTGTAATCACCATTGCTCTGTCCATAACAGCAATCTCAATAGAGACATGGGCCTGTCTGTCTATGTGTTAGGGCAAAATCATCACAAATGTGGGTTAAAGCCTTGTACAAAATAACAGACCTAGCATCAAGCAATCACAGAGAACTATTTATACTCTGATGTTTACAAATTCATAACCAGAAGCCATAATCAGTGTTTATAGATACCTTAAATGAGTCTAAAAGTGTAGTGGCAGCCCTTCCAATTTTGTCTTTTTTCATTGGCTGGCCTTAAAAGACCAAATTGATGGTGCAAAATATCCGGTTGCCATGGAAACCAATTACCACTTTTCATTACACAGTCATGTGTTGTCACAGGAGAGGAGTTGATAGCGCAGTCAGTTTCCTCCATTAATGCGTCTCTATCATCTTGATATAGCCCATAACAGGACAGCACAGAAAACTAAACAACGTTAGAAAACTCTACTCTCTTGGTTTAAACTCTTGGTTTCTTTGCTTCTATGACATCATTTAATAAAGCATTTCTCCCTGATTTTCTTTTATGTCTATTTGTGCACAAATTTTTTTCATCCCAAAAAAATAAAATAAAAAAAATACTGTCATTATTTACTCACACTCATGTTGTTCCAATATATAGTTATTTTTTTTCTGTGAAACCCAAAGTGAGATTTCTGCATAATTTTCAGTTCTTTTCCATAACAATGACAGTTACAACGTGACCATGTTTGAAAGACAAATAAACAGCATAAAAACAATTTTAATATTTAGTTTACATTTTAACAAATGCAGCTATCAAATGTAATTCTTCATTCAGTATATTCAAATTGCTGTACCCGTGTTAAGTTATGTCGCATGCAAGAAGAGAACCAATAACGTTTGATGTCAGTATATGGTTTCCATTCACGTATTTTTATGTGCATTCTGTTATATTGCCTGCATAGAGTTTGTACAGCAAATAAGTCGAATACTAACTTTAAGCAGCTTTATTAACACTTTTGAAAAATATATTATGAATCCACATGGCAGAGACATAAGGAAGGAGGAACGCACACACATAGTGCTTCTAGAACTGTGTGACGCACTGTCGCTCCCAGACATGAGACAAAGATATTTACAGTGTTTTGTCTGTGTGCTCTTAGCTGCGAGTATTTTATTGATAAAAGAGTCACAGTGGCTACAATTTCTCCAGGGAGTTCTCTTTTGAACACATGGCATGGTACGTCATGGTTACTGTTGTAACCTCTGTTCCCTGAGAGAGGGAACAAGACGTTGTGTCGAATGAAGTGACAAAAGGGGTCTTCCTTGGGAGCCTCGCATACCTCTGAACTTGAGAAAAGGCCAATGAGAAATTGGCAGACAGAATTAGCATGTTCCGCCCCCGGATATATGGGTATAAAGGGAAGCGGGCGTAGGTCTAGTGTCGTGGCAGAAAGGACACAACATCTCGTTCTCTCCCTCAGGGAACGGAGGTTACAACAGTAACGTTGTGTCGAATGAAGTGACACAAGTGGTCCCATTCAAAAACGCCATGCACTAGCCTGTGACACACTGCTGACACTGGTGCAAGCAAGCTGCTGCATGCTAGAAGCAACTGTATCGGCCACACGTAACCCTCCCCAACGCCCCCAGAAAAGGTGTCATATACAGACCTTAGGTTCCCAGCACCCCTGAGGGGGAACAAGTGCTTCATGACCAACATGGGAGCAAGCCAGGCAGCCGCGGCCTTTTCTCTCTCTATGTCTCTCGCACAGAGTGTAAGTGGTTGGGTCTATCTTAACGCAATGAAATGTGTCGGGGAAGGCGGTCTTTCCCGATCCTATTGTTTTCAGGGGGAAAAGACCCTGTGGAGGCAACATCCTGGCCAGACTAGGGGGAGGTGATATATTGCTAATACACCACGTGGGTTGTCAAGCCACTCATGTGAGTGGCACAGTGGTAGGTCCTACCTGATGAGGGAGGAGCTCTACAAACACGGCGAGCCTGGGAGAGAAAGCGCACTGGATCAACTTGGTGAAGGGCGCTAGGTGCAAGCGGAACACCCTGTCGGTTGTTCCATATTACCAAATTCTACCGTCTTGGACCTTACAAAACACGGGACGAGACGGACTCAACCCTGAGATTGTAAAATCTCACAAGGGTATGGGATGTTGCCTAGCACGCTGCTCTGCAGATGTCTGCTATGGAGGTGCCGTTGGCCAGTGCCCACTAGGATGCCACACTTCTCGTTGAGTGTGCTCGAACCCGCAAGTGGGCGGGCACAGCCTGGGTCTGGTAAGCCAGAGAGACGGCGTCAACAACCCAGTGAGCTAACCTCTGTTTGGAGACGGCGTTCCCTTTCCGCCATCAACCAAAGCAGACAAAGAGCTGCTCAGAACACCTAAATCTCTGCGTGTGGTCCAAATAGATACGCAAAGCACGTACCGGACATAGCAATGAAAAAGCTGGGTCTGCCTCCTCCTGGGGCAGCGCTTGCATGTTCACGACCTGATTCCTGAAGGGGGTGGTAGGAACCTTGGGCACGTAGCCCGGTCGCGGTCTAAGGATAACATGAGTATTTGCCACACCGAACTCCAGGCCGGTGTCGCTGACAGAGACGCTTGCAGGTACCCAACCCCCAAAAATATATTATGTCAGAAAATGAAATGAAATGCAGAAAAAAATGCTTTTTGCCATCGCAGAGTGTAGCAGAGTTCGAGCATCTACCAGAACCTGCTAACCAGCTAATTCCTGACCCCCTGGTTTCGATGTGTCATTTTTAAAATCTAAATATTAGGGATGTCATAAAATATCGATTTATCAATTATTGATCAGCACGTTGTTTTATCGGTATCAATATTTTTGAGGCATCGATATATAAAAATTATTGCTGCTATATGAAAGATACATATAAACAATATAAATGATGGCTAGAGTAAATAATGTTTGTCCTTTGATAATGACTTGTGTCGAATTTAATGGAAAACTATGCAAGTTGGGCTCCGTGGCACTTCATAATTTTGATGCTGAGCGTTGGCAATGTGACCAAAGTTGTGTTGAGAAATATGCTTGAAAAGACTAAAACTATTGTGAAAGGAGAAGACCTATTTATATCTGAAAAACTAAATTCTGCTATATCTTCCGATTATTGATGTGGGGAAAAGGCATTGATTTCAAGAGCTTTGTTGGAGGATTTTTTTTTACCTTTTGACTTCAAAAGACTTAAAATGTTCATATAGATTCATTTTACTGTGTTCATTTTTTTATTTTATTTTTGCCGTTTGAAGCTTGACAGCCATGGTCAGATTTTCATTTTTGTTGTTTCTAAAACAAAATAGCAGCATACAGGTTCGGAACGTCATGAGGGTGAGTAAATAATAAGATAGTTTTCATTTTGTGCTGAATTATTGCTTTAAATATTTTTAATTGCTAAATAAATGTGTAACTATAGCAGTAATTGACAAGATAAGCCTCTTAGTGACAACACCCATGGATATTTACTCATGGATAACAACTCAAACTCTTATGGTGATACTGTAAGAATAATGTCATACTTGCATTCAGTTATGTTCACATAAATTAATACATTACAAGATCACTCAGGTCAGGAGAGGCAAACGTCCCAAGAGGGGTTTCCCCAGTTAAAATGATTTAAATGCTGCAAGCATTCTGCAACTAGTGACTGCATATTTCATCACCAACCTTGAGTAGGTCTACTTGTACCATAATAACCTGTGAATAATGGACTCCATGAACGATGACGGCAAAGCATGTTGTTTTTGGCCATCAGTGTGGAGGACTTGGAATAATGCAAGACCATGGCTCCATAGCCCTATACCGTGGGTGTTTGGAGGCTGTAAAGCAGGTCATTATGGAATCACAGAGTGGGTGATGGATGGAGAGATTAGGCCACTGCCTGTGTCCCTACACACTAACAAGGATAGTGTGAGTCAGCATTTATTTCCCCTCAGGGCCCATACCATTGTCTAGACCCAAATAGCTGCAAAACAAACGCCATCTAGCCGAATCAGCTGAGGTAGTTGCACATGTCACAATGCTATAGTGTGAATACATTGAAAAGTCTCATGTATACTGGGCTACTTTAAAGGATAGTGAATGAAATAGGAATCATTTACTCACCCTAATGCCAACCCAGATGTGTATGCAAGTGTATACTTCTCTCAATCTCCACTTTCATTTTCACATTCTTCTTCTTTTGTTTCTGGCAATTTGCATTCTTTGTTCATATCACCACCTACTGGGCAGGGAGGAGAATATATGGTAATAACTGACTTAAATATTGTGTTTATCTCCATCATTCATCAATGAAATAATTTCACTTCTGAGGATAGAGGCTGAGATCAGAATGGCATACTACCATACAACTCTTACTATTTCTGCCATAGACACATATGGCAGAAGTAGTAAGAGTAGTGTTGTTAGTATGGAGCCATAGATTTAACCACTGGAGTCTTATGGATTACTTTTATGCTGCCTTTATGTGCATTTTAGCTTCAAAATGTTGGTACCCATTTACCTGCATGGTGAGGACACACAGATCTAAAATATTCTTCAAAAATAAAATAACTTTTTTTCATTTTGATCACAGAAGAAAGGTAGTCATAAACATCTGGGATGGCATTAGGGTGAGTGAATGATGAGAGAATATTTATTTTTGGGTGAACTATTCCTTTAATATTTGTCTTACATTTGATATGGAACCTCTGCAAGGCTTTAACGATCCCATGAAATCCCTTGAGGAGCTCAGTTTTCAGTCCTGTTTTGATGTATTTCCAATTGAAAAAGGAAGTTTGGGTGGGAGACATAAGGGCTTGTCCCATTAGCCAATAGGCTTTAGCTACGTCACAGCTATGAACCAAAAATTGCTGCTTGCTAGTCAGTTGCTGGAGGTTTTGGAGGGAGGGACATTCAAATTCTAGAGATCATTTGATTGGACAAAAAACATCATTCATCATTATTTAAAAATAAACATTTTATTGAAGTAAAATTTGAATGCATATATCTGCTAAATTGAATTTTGTCAACCTTTAGGAGTACATTAGCATATAGATGGCTTCAAAGCTAATAAAATTGGATTAAAAGATTTATTTTTTTGATTTCATGAGGTCTTAGACATTTTGATTTAAACCAACCAGCCTCTTAATTTGTTTTACAGGGAAAGCGTAAGCAGTTTCTCTGCTGAAATTCACAAACATTTATAGATACCAGTTAATGCCACTGGTCAGTGACATGGATGTAAACTATATTTAGAGGCTTTAAATGGGTTGTTTACACCTTCATTGTTTGCAAACCAACAAATGCCCTGTTATTATGGCTGAGGAAAGGCTAAAGTAAATGGACTGTAGTGTACACTTGACTGATCTAAAGGTATCATTTTCCAAAACCAGTGGGTGGAAACAACTCATTTGGTGTTAAAGAAAACATTTTGACAAATCACAGAGTGTGCCTTTAAGAATGACTTTAGCCCCTCTATGTGGAGCTAGAACAGCTGCAGTGACAAAGTTGCGGCAGACGTCCAAACCACACTTTTTCCTGGCAGACTTTTTTTTTCTGCACACCTGCAGAATCTCTCTCTCTCTCTCTCCCTCCACTGTTCAGTTGAGCTCAAATTGTAATGTCTCAGATTTAGATTAGATTTTCTTCAAATCAAATCAGTGATATTTGATAGTTTTATGTTGTGATTTATTTTTTATCTTTAAAGAAACATTAAGAGTATGACTATACAATATATATTGTGTCCATGGATAGAACTGTTCTGTATATTTGCCTATGCTGCCTTGTTTTATGCAGATCTGGTCTTGTGGGAACCAGGAAATAATCAGATTCACATAAACAATTGAGGGTATTGGGTGTTACTTGACAGTTTTACTCCACTCATGGTTAGATTTGAGCTGCCATTTTTGTTACTGGCTAAAGTTAATAAAATATAAATTTTTGTTGAATCATCTACAATTTAGAATGGAAATAGCTTTTGACGCCACACTGTCGACATTTTACGCAGAAAATTGTCGACAGTTTTGTCCAGTGATTCAGATTTATTTCCAGCAGCAGAACTTTCAACATACACTCACTGAGAACTATACTAGGAACACTATGGGAACTTCCTAATTAAGTTCCCGATGTGGTCTTCTGCTTTTGTAGCCCATCCTCCTCAAGGGTCGACAGGCTGTACATTCTGAGATGCTATTCTGCTCACCACAATTGTACAGAGTTGTTATCTGAGTTACTGTAGCGTTTCTGTCAGCTCGAGTCTGGCCATTCTCCATTGACCTCTCTCATCAACAAGGCTTTTCTGTCCACAGAACTGCCACTCACTGGATGTTTTTTGTTTTTGGCACCATTCTGAGTGAACTCTAGAGACTGTTTTGTGTAAAAATCCCAGGAGATCAGCAGTTACAGAAATACTCAAACCAGCCCATCTGGCACCACCAATCAGGCCACAGTTGAAATCACTGAGATATTTTTTTCCCCATTCCGATGGTTGATGTGACCATTAACTGAAGCTCCTGACTCGTATCTCCATGATTTTATGCATTGCACTCCTGCCACACAATTGTCTGATATTGCTAATAAATAGGTATACAGGTGTTACTAATAAAGTGCTCTGTAAATGTACAATACTATTACTGAATTCAGAGTTCAATGGGTCTGCTTTCCGTGGACTGTCAATGTGTGATGATAATTGCAACAGGTAAATAACGCTGCCTTGTGAATAAGACACATTCTATAATTTGCATACAAAAGAGGTGTATTTGCTCTGAAAAGGACAATGAATCCTTTTAACATCGCACTATGCTATTTCAGCACATTTAACGCTTGGTTAAAAGGATAGCGGGTGGTATGTGAAAAAATTGCATGGTTTTACACTGTAATACTAAGCATAAAAGTGGCACAACTGTTCAGAGAATTCACCCTTCAGTCTTGATATTTTGGCTCGATTCCTACATTTTACACAGCACTAAAGTTTAAACCCCAGGCAATGGATATTTTTTGGAGGAGAAAGACCACTTAGAATGATTATGCCCAGCACTGCAGCTTCAGAAAGTTAAGTAAAAGAGAGAGAGGGATAAAAAAGCTCACAAAGACACAAGATAGCAACTGTTACTAAGGGTGAGGATAGATAAATAAACAACTGAGCAAGTCAGAGAGTAAAGGGAGAGAAAGAGCACAAGGGAGAGAGAGACTGAGCGAGAGGCAGAGGGAAAGAATGGGCTCTTTGTAGTCAGCATAATCTTGAATAATGAATTGTGACTAGGTGGAGGTTATCTGAGGGAAAGGGCGTAGCAAATCCACCATGAAAAAGTGCGGGAGACAAAAAAATCACCTTTTTAAAGAGTGCGGGAGATGTCTCCCACATAATCCATATCAAGTCCAAACATTGGATTTGTATACAGTATTCTCTGCATTTTGTTACTTTGGGCTGATTGAATGACCATCCATCCATCCAGATGTATTTCTTGAGCCGAAACAACCCTTAAGTAATGAGCCGTCAGTAAGACAGTCTAATCAATGCAGCTTTGTTCATTTATACAAAGTTGCTTTCAACAATGCTCATCCATCCATGTTTTTTATCGGCATTGGTGTTGATCTAAACGAATAATCTAAAGATGAGGAACACACAAATGAGTCATTTATCAACATAGCATTCTTGACTGGCAGCATTATGTGAAATGCACTGTATAAAAAAACAAACAAAGGACAATACTTCTTTTAAGCACACATTGTAAGTGGAATGTTGTGAACGTTGTGTCGAATGAAGCGACAATAGGGGTCTTTCTTGAAGGCCTCGTTTACCTCTGAACTTGAGAAAAGTCTAATGAGAAATTGGCAGACAGAATTTGCATGTCCCTCCCATACGGGTATAAAAGGAGGGAATCGTGCATCTGTCCATTCAGATTTTTTCTTCGGAGCCGAGCAGTTGTGTGTTCAGCAAGCTGGGGTTCCACTAATGTTCCACTTGCCTCTAAGAGCATTGCTGTTGGATCCTACGGCGCATTACCAGCGTCTTTCTCCCTTCTCTGCACAGCAGTGCATTCCATGCCCCTGAGCGCTTCGACAGCATTTTCTTAAAGAGCAAATAGACCTGTAAAAGAGTATATTTCCTCTAAAAGAGTATACACATTGGCGTTGACGTGTCTTTTTAAAGATGTCTTTCCGCCTTTGTGTAGTTCCTGGATGGGGCAGATACCTCTCCGCTTCTGATCATCATAAGAGCTGCCTCGCGTGTCTGGGCTGCGATCACACACAGGCAGCGTTATATGAATGGTTCATGTTCTCATTGCGAGAACATAACCATAGCAACGTGGCGGTTGCGGTTTTCTTTCCTTCAAGAAAGTCACTTCAGCCACCCTGATGACTCGACTGGGCTGCCACCTTCGGGTCTGCTCATCCAGTCTGAGCCTTACGGACAGGCAACGCCTACACTCGTGGTCCAGGAACAACATCTGTTGCTGAACCTGGTCGAGATGCGGGACCCCGACAAAGCCTGCTTTCTCAACGCCCCCGACTCCCAGTTTGGCTTATTCGGCGCCACCATTGAAGACTTTGCCCAGCAGTCTTTGGCAATGAGGAAGCAGACGAAGGCCACCTCCCACATCATGCCTCGCCGCCGTTTCAGTCGTGCTCCGTCTGCTCACCGAGGGCGTCCCCCTGCGGCTTCTAAAACAACAGGCAGCTCCGCTTCAACCTGGGCCCAGCTCTCAGCCCCTACATGGAGCTCCCCGCAGGAAGCTGATGCCCCATCTCACGAACCACCACTGGGACCCAGAAGGCTCCCAAGCATTCCTGAGATGATTAAACCAAGGAGTGAGATGGCCGCTATGGAGTTGGTATCTGGACCACTCCATCCCCCAGTGGAGGGCCTGGAGGGAAATCTCTTGCCACACAAGTGGAAAAAGAGAGCGGTTTCCTCACTCCTTCGGTCACCTAACCGGTGACACATATGCCATTCTCACGGCGGTCTGGCACCAAACAACTACAGTCTACTGCCCTCGCTTCATCGTACCCAAGACAGGCGGTGCGTGGTGGCCAATCTTATACCTGCGAGTCCTGAACCGGGCCTCACACAGACTCCCGTTCGAAGGTGCTCAGGCACGAGTGTCTAGCATCTAGATTGGTTCGCAGTGGTAGACCTGAAGCATGTGTACTTTCAAGTCTCACTTTTGCCTCGGCACAGACCCTTCCTATGGCTCGCGTCCAACGGCCCGATGTACCAGTGCCAGGTCCTCCCCTTTGGCTCGTTCCTGTCCCCTTGCGTCTTCACGATAGTCACAGAGTCCACCGTTGCCCCGCTAAGGGAAGTGAGTATTCGTGTACTCGATTTCCTCGACGACTGGCTGATTCTAGCTCACTCTCGAGAGTCTCTGTGCGCCCACAGGGACCAGATGCTCAGGCACCTCAACCGTCTAGGGCTTCAGGTCAACTGGGAAAAGAGCAAGCTCTATCCATTCAGAGCATCTCTTTTCTCGGCATGGAGTTAGACTCAGTCTTAATGACAGCAGCCGGTGCAAAACTGCCTAAGTTCACTCAGACAATGCACAGCGGTTCCAATGTGGCGGTTCCAGAGGCTCCTGGGGCACATGACATCCTCAGCGATGGCCGCACCACTCGGGTTGATGTGTATGAGACCGCATCAGCACTGGCTTCAGACTCGAGTTCCGAGATGGGCATGGCGCAGTGGCACATATCCGTTAATGTATGCTTTTTACATTATGTTTGTAAGGTAATAGTTTGATCGATTGTTTTTGCCAATATAAGCAGGTTACTAGATCTGTGTTAAATATGTAAAGCTACATATCAGCTCCTGTTTTTTACCTCTATGTTGGTGTGCAGATGACAAACTAGGAAAAAAGATAGATCTGCTGCGTTCTTAGAACACTTAGGCATTTTACTGAAGTGAATAGGTTTGTAGACATGCTTTTTTTATACATGAAAACATATGGAAGTTATTAAAACTCTTATTATAGGACTATTATTGAGGTCTTTTGATAAAATGCTCAGCAGCTCACAAATTGATTTTCTTTGTTCTAATAATGCTTAAAACCTCTACTAAAGTCTGTTTGTAGGTCTGCAGACATACACATTTTAATGGATTAAAATGTTCTTTTGATCGTAAATTCAGTGACTAACTCATTTCACACAAGACACTTATTTGTCACCACCTTCTTGCATCACCAGAAAAGGTCACTGAACAAATCATTAAATGGATCTGAACACATTTTTGTGAACATAGTCAAAACACTCGAGTCACTTTGATACATTTAAATCATAAATTGTGCACATGCACAATTGTCATGATTGAAATTGATTAAATAATTTATTCAGGACCAGCTTGTGCTCAGTTTTTATTGTCATGTGTGAAACAGAAGCAAGTGCTCCACAAGATGTAATTAACTTATCTTTAAAATACTACAAATATTAAAAGTATATAATACATATATATTAATATAATACATATACCATGCTTATATATTAATATATATTGTAATATATGAATACTGCACTGTAAGATTTGGGTCTTTGCGAGCCACCTACTGACAGCTGTGTCACCCCCACTTTTAAAATGACTGCTACGCCCCTGTCTGAGAACACAATGTGGGCAGGGACCTTGGCTTGCAAGTATTGTGCATGCAGTCTAGCTTACCATTGGATGCTTACATAAATAAGTCAGATAGATCTGAATCCCTCTTCCACTCTGAGTGCTGCAGATTTTTTTTAAACGGGAAACAGTGCAGGCAATGACTCATTAAGAAGAGATTGTAATTCAGGTCACTGTGTTCTTTTTATACAAGAATCATAAAAGAGCCATTAAAGTGAGAGGCGGATACAGGGAAGAAGAAACTTTTTTTTTTTTTGGCTGCATATTATATAGAAGAATAAGAACTGTATGAGAACATAAGGTATTTCTAATGTAATACAGTTTTTCTCTGTACTTTGAGAGATGTTAACCTTTCTATATTGTGAGAAAATTCCAAACAAACATTTAGACCCAGTAGAGTACAGTAGATATACAATATACACAAGCTTGTGAAAATAGCATTTTATCTGGAAAGAGCATCACATATATGTCATTGGATTGAGCTATTTTACGGTTACAGTTTGAGTTAAAGGATGATAATTAGAATACTTACAAATTGTATTTGTTTGAAACAAATTCAGAATCATGTTATTATTAAAAAAGATAATTGTATTTCCGAAAATAAACGTCTGCATGGCAAACAAAAAAATGTGTTATACATTCCATAAAAATCTAGAAATCCAGATGTCATAGAGACTTGTGAATGGTTTCATTTGACCTTGTACCCTAGTAATAAAAAATGACCAGAACATAACAGGAGGGGAATAGTTCAGTAAGCCACACAAATCATTATACAACTATCAAATCTTATACAGTATAGGGCCTTTGCTGACGGTTTAAAATGTGGCCACAATATACAAGACAACCAATTACACTTGATGTTACTGACGTTCAACCTGCTATCATATGGGGTCAGAAGACTTGGAATATTGCGCATGAGTCATATGGATCCTCCATAGAACCAAAACAAATGATGAGTTGTTTTTTTTTTTTTTTTAAAGAGAAAGCACTAAAAATAAGCACTCTATAGTCAGGTAGATGACAAATAATGTGTCCAAGAACTTTTGTTAGGTTAAAATGTACATGAATGTACACTTACTGAGCACTTTACAAGTCTTCCATCCCATCCACCTCAAGGTTCGACGTGAGATGCTATTTTGCTCACCACAAGTGTACGGAGTTGTTGTCTGAGTTACCGTAGCCTTTCTGTCAGCTCGAACCAGTCTGGTCATTCTCCGTTGACCTCTCTCATCAACAAGGCATTTCTGTCTGTAGAACTGCCACTCAATGGATGTTTTTTGTTTTTGGCACCATTCTGAGTAAACTACAGCTGTGGCCAAATGTATTGGCAGTGACATACATTTTGTGTTTTGCAAAGTTTGCTGCTTCAGTATTTGTAGATTATTTTTTCAGATGTTTCTATGCTATACTGGAAAACAATGATAAGCATTTCATGAGTTTTGAAGGCTTTTATTAGCAAAAACAATATATGCAAAGAGTCAATTTTTACAGTGATTGACCACCGGCTCTCTATGGGATTAAGATCCGGGGAGTTGCCTGGCCACGGATCCAAAATTTCAGTGTAATGATATCCGAGCCACTTCATTATCACTCTTGCCTTGTGACATGGTAAACAATCATGCTGAAAGATGCCCGGATCATCAACAAATTGCTCCTGGATCATTGGGAGAAGTTGTTCTTGCAGGATGTTTTGTTACCATTCTTTATTCATGGCAGTGTTTTTGGGCAGAATTGTGAGAGAGCCCACTCCCTTGGATGAAAAACAACCCCACACATAGATGATCTCAGGATGCTTCACTGTTGGCATGACACAGGACTCACTAGCGTTCACCTTTTCTTCTCCGGACTATCGATTTTCCAGATGTCCCAAACAGTCGGAAGGGGGCTTCATCAGAGCAAATAACTTTGTACCAATCTTCTGCTGTCCAATCCTTGTACTTCCTGCAGAATTTCAGTCTGTCCTTGATGTTTTTCTTGGAGAGAAGTGGCTTCTTTGCTGCCCTTCTTGACACCAGGCCATTGTCCACAAGTCTTCGCCTCACTGTGCGTGCAGATGCACTCACACAAACTTGCTGCCAATATTGAGCAAGCTCTGCACTGGTGGTGACACGATTCCATGGCGGACTCCTCAGGAAGAGACGGTCCTGGCGCTTGATGGACACTCTGGGACATCCTGAAGCCTTCTTCACTGTAGTTGAACCTCTCTCCTTCTTGATGATCCGGATGAACCGTTCTTTCAGGAGCAATATTCTTTGCAGCAATTTCCTTGCATTTGAGGCCATTTTGATGCAAAACAATGATGGCTGCATGTCTTTCTTTAGAGATAACCATTGCTAACAAGAACACAATGATTGGAAGCACTTCTTCCCCCCTTTTATAGCAAACAGTCTGCTTTTATAATCCAATCAGAATGATAGAGTGATTTCACCTGACTAGTACTCGTTCACACTTTCCCAGGTGCTGCTGATATGATTAGTGAAATTATGTTAGCTGGTCATTTTGTGCCAGGGCCAAAAAACAGTGAAATTTGGGTTTTTGTGATAAAGTAAATTTTTTTGGCCAATGAAGCTTTTTGCAATTATTTAAAATGCATCTGATCACTCTGCACAATAATCTAGAAACAATGTGAATAAACACCACAACAACTGAAGCAGAACACTTTGCGTAACACAAAATGTATGTCACTGCCAATACTTTTGGTCATGGCTGTAGAGACTGTTGTGTGTGAAAATCTCAGGAGATCAGCAGTTACAGAAATACTCAAACCAGCCCATATGGCACCAACAATCAGGCCACAGTCAAAATCACTGAGATCATATTTTTTACCCATTCTGATGCTTGATATGAACATTAACTGAAGCTCCTGTCCTGTTTCTGCGTGACTTTATGCATTGCACTCCTTTGCAGTGCTCAGTGAGTGTATAAGAGAAAGCGTGTATTTTAGGTTCTGTGACAAGTCAGCATTTCTTCAAGTTTTTCACTATTGTAATCACCTTTCAATGTTTTTCTAGAAGAAAAAATAAACTAGTGTCTCAATTAATATGCGTTCATGGAAACTGAAAGTATAATAACTAAAGGGTAACACTTGTTAAAACTGCAGCAAACATGGTGTGGCAAGTAAATTTGCCCTTCAGTTCAGTTGTGTTGGAGGACAATGCCAAGGCAAGGTGAGAACAGGGGTGAGACCCTTAATGGCCACCCAGAGAAAGCAGTTAAATTCATGGGGTTAATTATTAAAAGATTGTTTCCATTTAATCAATGGGGAAATTAAAATCACTTACTTTGGCACAATATTTTAAATTATGCCTAGTGTGTTCTGCTCACAGGCATAGGAAAGTCGAATGAATATTAAAGTTGATGTAAGCTATTTCAAAATTGTGGCCATGCTGTTCACCTGCAAAACTTTTTCTGGGTGACCACCGCCTGGAATTTCAGATAAAGGTGGTTGACCTGGTTGCTGGTTATACTAGTTAAAAAGCCAACATAGCAAAATAACTTAAAAGAGACTGCTTTACTTGAAGAAACGTCTTTTCAGACTCTAAATACAAACCCAAGAATGAAATATATGAATCTACATTTGAGAGGTTATTTTATTCACATACATTTGTACCTAACAAGGTATGAGCCACTGTGAAATTAGAACAATTCAAATTCATGACACAGAGATGGATGAGATAGAGAGAGAGGTTGAACTGTTGACTGTAGGCCACAGGAGTGAAAGAGTACTGAATTAGAATGCCGAGCATAAATACTTTATGAGCTCATCACAGGGAAAGAGAACAAAGGTTTGGGTAAGGCACACACATGCTGGTTTACATTGGCCACACACACTACACTCACACACACTTTTAGCCATCTGTCACACACAGGGCAAAGGCTGAACATACTATTTGTAACCAGATAATTTGCTTATGCTGAGGAGTAAAATGACAGATGTTTGATTAGGTAGTGCACAGGAATTAGAGATGAGGTGTTTAACCTTTCGAAGACAGACAGTATATCAATCTTTCCCTTTATTATTTTCAGGGTGTGAATGCTAAAAATCTAAACAGCCGCTTTTATTACAGTGGCCTCAATGTATAAACCACGTATAAAAGCCTGGGCTTTTCGCACCACCAAAATAAAACAAACACTCTCCTTTATAAATTTATTCAATACAATTTAGGGATTATTTCATGGTCTATATGCACTACCTAATGTCAAACAGGAGATTAGCAGTAAAACCACAGAGGAACTAGATATGGCTGCGTTCAATGGAGACCGAAAAACCTGCTACTCTGAAAAGCTACTGGCAAAATGTGGCAGGTATGGCCTTAAATTACTTTACGAACATCATTGATGTTTCTGTTTGACATGGGTGAAGCAGACCGCTCTGAATGCAAAATAGACAAATAGCACAGACAGTACGAGCATACATCAGTGAGAATATCAGCCTATACCACATTTCCAAAATTTCCTTTCAAAATAAATTTGTTGAACATAGACTACAGAATTCAAAGGGCTGTATGTAACTTATTCTCAATTGAATAGTGCTCTACCGAAAATGTCATTTTGTGCAGATCTTAGATGAAACTTTCTGTTTATATAATAATGGTGATAATGTGGGAGGCAGGGATGCTACCCTTAAATCAGTACTCATAACACGTTGCTGTTATAAAGAGCCCTTTCATCTCAAAGGTGTTATTGTTAATAAACTAATAATAATTATAATAATATTATACACACACACACACACACACACACACACACACATACACACACAGTATATACACTGGCAGCCAAATGTTTGGAATAATGTACAGATTTAGCTTTTTTGGTAGGAAATTGGTACTTTAATTCACCAAAGTGGCATTCAACTGGTCACAAAGTAGTCAGAACATTACTGATGTAAAAAACAGCACCATCACTATTTGAAAAATGTGTGACCGGCCTCATTTCCAGCAGCCATCTCTCCAAAACCTTTTCCTTGAGTAATCATGCTAAATTGCTAATTTGGTACTAGAAAATCACTTGCCATTACATCAAACATAGCTGAAAGCTATTTGGTTCATTAAATGAAGCTTAACATTGTCTTTATGATTGTTTTGAGTTGCCACAGTATGCAATAGACTGGCATGTCTTAAGGTCAATATTAGGTAAAAAATCGCAAAACAGAAACAGCTTTCTCTAGAAACTCGACAGTCAATCATTGTTTTGAGGAATGAAGGCAATACAGTGCTTGAAATGGCATTTCATACAAAGCTGTCAGGGTTGCAGGCCTTATGGGAATAATTCCAAAGAAAAAGCCACATTTGAAACAGAAATACAAAAAGAAAATCTTAGAGTGGGCAAAGAAACAGATATTGGACAACAGATAATTGGAAAAGAGTGTTATGGATCTTAACCCCATTAAGCTTTTGTGGGATCAGCTAGACTGTAAGGTGTGTGAGAAGTGCCCGACAAGACAGCCACATGTATGGCAAGTGCTATAGGAAGCGTGGGGTGAAATGTCACATGAGTATTTGGACAAACTGACTGCTAGAATGCCTTGGATCTGCAAAGCTGTCATTGCTGCATGTGGAGGATGTTTTGATGAGAACTCTTTGAAGTAGTTTAAGTTTAAAAAAAAAAATTCACATTATTAATGTCCTGACTATACATTGTGATCAGCTGAATGCCACTTTGGTGAATAAAAGTACCAATTTCTTTCCATAAGAGCAACATTTGTACATTATTCCAAACTTTTGGCCATTAGTGTATATATATATTTGAGTTTTCATTTCTAAAAAGATGTAAAAGACTCTTAACATATTATTCTTAATATGTTTCTCTTTTAGAAATGAAAACCTAAATGTTACAGTAGTTAACAATAGATTTTCATCCATCATACACCATTTATCTGCTAACCCAGTTAGTATTAAGTACCATAAAAATAGTCCATGTGACTATATGCGCTACATGCCCAATGTTTCAAGTCTTAAAACCAAATAATAGCTTGGTCTAAGCAACAGACCGAAATGTAAGTCAATAATCACTGAACATCTTGCCTTCTGTGGTAGCCCTCTATATCATTCACACTTGTGTACACAACTGTCCTTGTGTACATTCCAAAAATTGGTTGGCCATTGTTTCTCACGTGACATTTTGTGGAAGTTACTTTGAAACGGTAGCTTTCCAAGCTACAAGCTACTCATAACTTTACTGAATTTGTATGTTTTATTCTGTAGTAAAGTAAATATAGCAGAAAGTGTGAACTTAAAACTATTCATTCAATTCTACATTCAAACATGTAAAAAATTAATGCTCTACCTAATAAGTAAATATTATTTATGATTGTTTGTTGTTTTTACAATGTGTCAACACATTGTAAATAAAATAAGTACATTGTACTTAACTTTCAAAGCTGGTGTTTCCAGCATGCACTGGGCTTGAATAATTAATGAGCTTGCATGGTTTCACAGTTTGCAAGTTTTTACTTTTTATATTGTTGTTGCTACGTTTGGTATCTTGACGCGTCAGTGCTTCTCTCAAATCACGTCTTTGATAGTTCATACATTGCGATCGTCGCTCTCGGGAGCAAGCTGCGATAACCCATGATTTCAGGCTTTTGTCGGCGATCTCCACAAAACTGTAGGCGAGTGAAAATCGGCCTTTAAATCATTGTAAATTGGGTTAATGATGGGCAAGGAGGAGGTGAGAACCGGCTTGATAATATAAATAATAGTTTTAATAATAAACTGAAACAAAGGAAAAACACACACGACGGACATGTCCGTAAACGATCTCTCTCTCCCGCACGATCCTCTGCAGTCGACCTTTAGCCCTCACGGAGGCTTGATTTGCCTAATACGGGACCGGGTGTGTAGGCTCATGACCCAGCCGCGCCCTCCGCCCTGCCACATTCCTCCCTCGTACTCTCAGGCTAGGGAGCCCCCAGCATGACGTACACCCCCCCCCCTTTCCCTGGGGGAGGACGTGCCCTAAGCCCCGTCTGCCGGCAGGTCATCCCCGTCTACCTGGACGAGGGAGGGGACAAGGGGAGGGAAACAGAAATAATTAAACTGGGGGGGTACTTCCTGTAACAGTGTAGTACCCCCCAAAAACACTATAAAATTTAAAAGGGAGGGAAAAGGCCAACGCAGAGTGGCAGTGAGAGAGAGAGAGGAGAGAGAGATGAAAAAAAAAACCTACTCGCCGGTTCTCCGATACACCATCGCATGGTCCTCGATCACTACTCCACCCTCTCAGGCAGACGACAGCCGCTTCTCCCCTGGCGGAGCGGAGTCAGACTCACGACCCCCGGCGGTCAGAACGCCCCTCCGCGTTCTCGGCGACTTGTGGGGACACTTCTCCGCCCCTGACAGCGGCCCTACCGCTCCAGGCGGTCGGGGAGACACTTCCCGCCTCCCCTCGCGGACGGCGGTCTTCCATCGACCCCTCCGCGTTTCTGGGGCTCCATCGCTCCAGGCGGTCGGGGAGTCCAGACCCCACTCGCCTCGCGGACGGCAGCCGTTCACCGCGTCCGGGCGGTCGGTCTACTCCCTCCCCCGGTGGATGGTAGCGGCGCTCCCCTGGGTGGACGGCAGTGTCGAGGACTCCACGACGGGCATCCCTCCTCCTTCCCGGGCTTCGGCACCAGTGTAAAGGGGGTCCGTAAACGATCTCTCTCTCCCGCACGATCCTCTGCAGTTGACCTTTATCCCTCACGGAGGCTTGATTAGCCTAATACGGGACCAGGTGTGTAGGCTCACGACCCGGCCCCGCACTCCGCCCTGCCACAATCGTGTAGTGTAAACTTGGCATTACATGAAGTGCCTGAACGAACCTATTCACTAAAATGAATTGGACTTCCTAAAGTATTAGTAAGTTTGAGAAAATTATGGTTTATTTAAACTGCTAAGGAAATAAGGATGCATGATTAAAGAAATGAGAAGTACCCAATGTGACAAAAACGTAACGTTTCATGACTTAACAGGAAAAGCTATTGTGAAAATAGCTAAACTACGGTCACGCTACTCAAAAGTGTAGTTATGTCAGTTTGCCTCATTCATTCTTATGAGAAAAATATTTGTGTAAGGAGACTGCATGGCTGTATGTTTGATTTGATGCACCTGTTAGTAATGTGTGTATTAGCTGAAATATCCATGCCTATAATTAGAGGCATGTTTAGGCCCATAATTAGAAGAGTGTCTACGTGCATTTGGTCATGTAGTGTGTCTGTCTATGTACATGAAATGAAGAGATGGATAATATAATTTGTTTGTGCTGTCAATTAGCTTCTTATTTTAGTTTTGAAAAATACATAGTTAAAAACAAAATGGATATGGTTGATGACAAATTTGATTTGTCTTTGCTGGACCTATTCTTACCTTCCCCATTTATACAGTCTTATCCTGAAAGCTTTGCTCTGTACTTTGGGGCCGCACTCCAGAAATATCCTATAACATACATTTTGTGGTGATGTGAAAGTGGTTTGATATTTAGCAGTTGGAGTAGACATACAATTTAGAAGCCAAAATTGCCTGTCGTCCTAAAAAAAAGTGTACTTTGACAGATGTATAACTTTGTAGAGAAAATGACTGGGATAAGGTGGCAGATATTTTTTATATATTTTTTAAGTTCAATAAATCAATAGCAGACAATCTAATAAAGATCCTAATTTTCAAAGAATAGTTCACCCAAAATGAAATATTTGTCATTATATACTCAATGGTCCAAACTAATTGTGCGCTAGATATTCCAACCATTTTAAAGCCATATGATTTATTAGAGTTTCTTTTGAGTCAGAGTTTTTTCCAATTAGTTGTTAGGTCCAGTTAAATGTTTTTATCTCAATAATTAATTTATCAGACTTGGTTCTGTTTCTCAAGTTCAACTCACTGATTCAATTATCCATTTTGCAACAGCTCACTAGAGGGGAAGGTTATCAGTGGATAATTACTTAAGGCTAATTTAAACTAAACGTGTAATTGCACAAAAAAACATAGATGAAGTGCATTTAATAAAACAGAACCCAGTTGTCTCGAGACAAATTTTTAAGTTCTTTTTAACTTGACACAGCATCTAAACAATGTGGCGCTCCTGCACAAGAGTGTTAAATAAAACTGCAAGGCATGGCACAATGAAAAACAATTCAAAGAACAACGTATACAGACATAAACATTTTCGGTGTAAACAACCCATTATATTTTGGTCTGTTCCTCACACAAACAATCAATTGACATAGAATACAACTCATAAGTCATTTGGAACTATTTAATGATATTTGTATGGAGCTTTTTTGTCATTTTAGAGCTTGATAGCCTCAGTCCCCATTCACCTCCATTACATGGAGCCTCTTGTCTTCAACAGAAGTACAAAAGTCACACGGGTTTGGAACCACATGTGGTCTTAAATCATACCTCATGATATGGAATGAAATCAAAGTACATTTTTGAAATATTATCCTTAACATTGTAATACCATGAGAAAAAAAGTCTCTGTTTTTCTGTCTCTCTGTTTATGTGGCTAAAGCTGAGAACAGAAGTGACCTTGGCATGGAGGTCACTGTAGCCGCAGGCTAACGGAATGTTGAGAGCAGAAAATCGATCCCAATGGCTCTAGAGATCGATATTTGTAACACAACACTGAGATTCAGAGAGCAAACGAGGGTGAAAGAGAGAATAAAGAGAGAGAGAAAAGAAGAAGAGGGACACTTCACATGCCCGTCTGCAATCTGCAATGTTTGTTCCATCCAGCAAACCCTAAAAACACTACAATCATGCTCCAGTAAGAGAGAGTGAAAATATTTGGCACACATGATCTGAGATTAAGATGAAAGTGTGGTAATTTACAGTAAAAAAAAAACTCTCTTTCCATCTGTTATATGCAAGGGTGTCCCCCGCACTCTTTAAAAAGGTGATTTTTGTCCCCTGCACTTTTTCAAGCTAGATCCATATCGAGTCCAAATGGTGGACTGTATACATTATTCTTTGCATTTTGTTACTTTGGGCTGTTTGAGCAACCATCCAGCCAATCACAGGTGAGTTTCATGAGCCGAAACAACCCTTACGTAACAGTCAGACTGTCTAATCAACGTGGCTCCATTCATTTCTACAAAGTTGCTTTCAACAATGCTCATTTATCCATGTTTTTAATCTGCGTTGATGTTGATCTAAACGAATAATCTAGAAATGATGAACACACAAATGAGAGTTATTTATCAGCATAGAATTCTTGACTGGCAGCATTATGTAAAATGCCTTGCAGAAAAAAACAAAGGACAATACTTCTATAAAGCACACATCTTCATTAAGTTATGACTTTTAAATTATGTTTGTGATGTAATAGTTTGATCGGTTGTTTTTGATAATTTAAGCAGATTATTAGATCTGTGTTAAATATGTAAAGCTATTTTTAATATCAGCAGTTTTTTACCTCTATGTTGGTGTGCAGATGACAAACTAGGAAAAAAGATAGATCTGCTGCGTTCTTAGAACACTTAGGCATTTTACTGAAGTGAATAGATTTGTAGACATGCTTTTTTTATACATGAAAACATATGGAAGTTATTAAAACTCTTATTATAGGACTATTATTGAGGTCTTTTGATAAAATGCTCAGCAGCTCACAAACTGTAGGGAAATTGATTTTCTTTGTTCTAATAATACTTAAAACCTCTACTAAAGTCTGTTTGTAGGTCTTTAGACATAAAATGTTCTTTTGATCGTTGATTCAGTGACTAACTCATTTCACACAAGACACTTATTTGTCACCACCTTCTTGCATCACCAGAAAAGGTCACTGAACGAATCACTAAATGGATCTGAATGAGTTTTTGTGAACATAGTCAAAACACTCGAGCCACTTGAATACATTTAAATCACAATTGTCATGATTAAAATTGATTAAATTATTTATTCAGGACCAGCTTGTTTCAGTCTTTTATTGTCATGTGTGAAACAGAAGCAAGTGCTCCACAAGATGCCACATATTGGATTTCACATCCAAGATGGCGGCGCGGTAGCACGCAGCGGCCACTCCGGATCCACAATGGTGCTAATTTTGTTAAAAAAGCCCGACTTTTGCAACACATGGACATCGGAGCAACCGGTGTTCGTGTCTACCATCGCCAGACACTACTGAAATATAAGACTCATGCAAAAACGAAGCTGCATGATGACCTGCAGGAGGCGATACGCGTACTCGGCTTGCTGCGGAGACCAGGCCTCCAGCCCTCGGCGTCGCCTGATGCCGGTGGCCGGGGGAGAGGACGTCGTAAGCGGTGTGCGAGAGCGGAAGCGGAAAGAGGGCGGGGGTCCATGCTAGGCTAAAAACAAACCCTAGCCGGCCGGCTCTCCCGTCTATCCTGCTCTCAAATGTTTGCTCCCTGGACAATAAACTGGACTATATCCGACTCCAGCAGGCTACGCAGCGTGAGTTTAGAGACTGCTGCGTCTTTGTTTTCACGGAGACGTGGCTCAGCGACAGAGTTCCGGATGCCGCCATTCAGCTAGACGGGCTCGCCTCGTTTCGTGCCGACAGAAATACAGCTCTCTGCGGTAAGACTCTCGGTGGTGGCTTGTGTGTTTACATCAACACGGAATGGTGCAAGAACTCTATGCTAGTCTCTAGTTACTGTTCATCGCTGTTGGAGCTTGTGACTGTTAGATGCAGACCTTTTTATCTACCACGGGAATTCACCACTGTTTGCATAACCGGAGTTTACATTCCCCCCAGCGCTAACGCTAAAGAAGTGCTCTGTGAACTGTATGGGGCTATGAGCGAACTGCAGAACGCTCACCCCGACGGACTGTTTATTGTCGCCGGAGATTTCAACCATGCAAATCTCAAGACAGTGCTCCCTAAATTCCATCAGTATGTGGACTTTGCAACGAGAGGGCTGAACGCGCTTGATCTTGTTTACACAAACATCCCAGGCGCGTACCGGGCGGAGCCACGCCCCCACCTCGGCTACTCAGACCACATCTCTGTTATGTTAATTCCAGCATACAGACCGCTCGTCAGATGCACAAAACCGCTTCAGAAGCAGGTGAAAACCTGGCCAGCAGGAGCCATCTTTGCTCTTCAGGACTGTTTTGAGTGTACTGACTGGCACATGTTCAGGGAGGCTGCAACATATGGCGATTCTACCAACTTGGAGGAATACACAGCATCAGTGACCAGCTACATCAGCAAGTGCATTGATGATGTCACTTTCTCCAAGATCATCACCACACGCTCCAACCAGAAGCCGTGGATGACTGCGGAGGTGCGCACGCTGCTGAGGTCCCGAGACTCCGCCTTCAGAGCAGGCGATAAGGCAGCCCTAAGAACAGCTAGGGCCAAACTGTCATGGGCAATCAGAGAGGCAAAGCGCGCACACGCCCAGAGAATCCACAGTCACTTCCAGGACAGCGGTGACAGGCGGCGCATGTGGCAGGGCATCCAGGCCATCACCAACTACAGGACAACATCAGTTGCCTGTGACAAAGATGCCTCCCTTCCAGATGCGCTGAACGACTTCTACGCTCGGTTTGAAGTGCAGAACGACGTGATGGTGAGGAAGTCCACCCCTCCTCCCAACGACCAGGTGCTCTGTCTTACCACGGCAGATGTGAGGAAAACTCTACGTAGAGTCAACCCACGGAAGGCTGCTGGACCAGACAACATTCCTGGCAGAGTGCTCAGAGGACGTGCAGACCAGCTAGCAGATGTTCTTACCGACATCTTCAACATCTCTCTGAGCAGCACCGTCGTTCCAACGTGCTTCAAGGCCACCACCATCATCCCCATGCCAAAGAAGTCTTCAGTGTCCTGCCTCAACGACTACCGTCCTGTCGCACTTACACCCATCATCATGAAGTGCTTCGAGAGGCTCGTCATGAGGCAGATTAAGACCCAGCTGCCCCCCTCACTAGACCCACTGCAGTTTGCGTATCGTTCAAACCGTTCAACAGATGATGCCATCACCACAACCCTCCATCTGGCCCTCACCCACCTAGACAATAAGGACTCATACGTTCGAATGCTGTTCATAGATTTCAGCTCAGCATTCAACACAATCATTCCCTAGCACCTGATTGGAAAGCTGAACCTGCTGGGCCTGGACACCTCCCTCTGCAACTGGATCCTGGACTTCCTGACTGGGAGACCTCAGTCAGTCCGGATCGGGAACAGCATCTCCACCACCACCACACTGAGCACTGGGGTCCCCCAGGGCTGTGTGCTCAGTCCACTGCTGTTCACTCTGCTGACTCACGACTGTGCAGCAATGCATAGCTCGAATCACATCATCAAGTTCGCCGATGACACGACCGTGGTGGGTCTCATCAGCAAGAACAACGAGTCAGCATACAGAGAGGAGGTGCAGCGGCTGACGAACTGGTGTAGAGCCAACAACCTGTCCCTGAATGTCGACAAAACAAAAGAGATGGTTGTTGACTTTAGGAGAGAACAAGGTGAACACACTCCGCTGAACATCGACGGCTCCTCTGTGGAGATCGTCAAAAGCACCAAATTCCTTGGTGTTCACTTGGCGGAGAACCTCACCTGGTCCCTCAACACCAGCTCTATCACCAAGAAAGCCCAGCAGCGTCTCTACTTTCTTCGAAGGCTGAGGAAAGCACATCTCCCAACCCCCCATCCTCACTACATTCTATAGAGGGACTATTGAGAGCATCCTGAGCAGCTGCATCACTGCCTGGTTTGGGACTTGCACCGTTTCGGACCGCAAAGCCCTACAGAGGATAGTGAGGACAGCTGCGAAGATCATTGGGGTCTCTCTTCCCTCCATCAAAGACATTTACAAAAAACACTGTATCCGCAAAGCAACCAGCATTGTGGACGACCCCACACACCCCTCACACAAACTCTTTACCCTCCTCCCGTCTGGCAAGAGGTACCGAAGCATTCGGGCCCTCACGGCCAGACTGTGTAACAGCTTCTTCCCCCAAGCCATCAAACTCCTCAATACTCAGAGACTGGTTTGACACACACGTGTCCTGAGTTGCACTTTAATTACTGTCACTTTATAACTGTCTGCTACCTCAATAACTGCTATGTGCATAGAACATTATCTCATAGTATGTTAAGTTTCCATTTTTAGAAACTGTCATCTTTTTGCACTACTGAGTACTGGTCGGCACTGCACTGTCTATTGTCCTGTTCATTGTCAGTAATTTGTTGTACTGTCCTGTACTTTTTGCACATGTTTGCACGTGCACTTTATATAGGTATATATAGGTAGTTTATATAGGTATTTTATTTCGTTGTGTAGTCTCACGTGGTCCTATGTTGGTCCTTTGTTGTTTTTATGTAGCACCATGGTCCTGGAGGAACGTTGTCTCGTTTTGCTGTGTACTGTACTAACTGTATATGGTTGAAACGACAATAAAAACCACTTGACTTGACTTGATATTTTTGCAGCTAATTTAGCAAAATTATGCAATTCATTTGCAATACTTGAATCTTTAAAGTACTATAAATGCCTTTTTAAATATTAAAAGTATATAATACTTATATATTAATATATACTGTAATATATTAACACTGAACTGTAAGTGTTGGGTCTGTGTGAGTCACCTACTGACAGCTGTGTCCAGCCCCCCCTAAAATGACTGCTATGCCCCCGGTTAGATGTATACAGATTGAAGTATGCAGTTCTGTCACTGATAGAAGAGCTCTAAAATGAGAACTCTTCAATTAGAACTCTTTGGATTTATTGTAGGCTACCTGCAGACATCCCTTGCAATGAATTTAAAATTCAAACATTTTGTGTTGATTTACGGCTTTGTCACTTGGAGTGGAGTCAGCATGTAATGTGCTCTTTCTCAGATGTCTACTGGAATGATAGCAGGAAGAGACCCCTGTGAGCACAAGCACACATCCGCTTGAGTCCACTATAGTCTTCAGTAAATCTTAGTCTGCACTGGCAAATGCTTATAGCATCTCTTACAAAATAAAGTGATTGAAGTGACACATTTCATTTCTAACTATTCTTAAGTAAATCTCTGCTAGACACTGGAAGAATCTCATTCCTCAAACCATTTACCATGCCATTTTTTTTTTAAAGCTGAAGTGTGTAATTTCTGCACTACTAGTGTCACCAAACAGAATTGAAATAATAATGACTGGCTTCCCAAACACTCCCCTGACTGCAGTTGGTCTGACAGATAATCCCACCCTAAATTTACACAATTGTGTGAGTCAATCAATATGTTAGTTATAACAGTTATAATCGAGCTACAGTTGTTTTTTTGTATTTGATCTTCAGTTTTGATAACTCTTTTCTGTTTATACTTTTTGCATAATATTAGTGTGCAAGACCAAACAAAAGATGTCAGCTATTTAGCTATTGCATTACACTGCTGCCACACGATTAGCTGATTAGATAATCGCATTAGTAGGTGTACAGGTGTTCCTAATAAAGTGCTCTGTGAGTGTAAATTAACATTTAAAGCATAAAAATATCCAATATTTCCATTAGAAATATACAGTATATATACATACATACACTCACCTAAAGGATTATTAGGAACACCTGTTCAATTTCTCATTAATGCAATTATCTAATCAACCAATCACATGGCAGTTGCTTCAATGCATTTAGGGGTGTGGTCCTGGTCAAGACAATCTGCTGAACTCCAAACTGAATGTCAGAATGGGAAAGAAAGGTGATTTAAGCAATTTTGAGCGTGGCATGGTTGTTGGTGCCAGACGGGCCGGTCTGAGTAATTCACAATCTGCTCAGTTACTGGGATTTTCGCGCACAACCATTTCTAGGGTTTACAAAGAATGGTGTGAAAAGGGAAAAACATCCAGTATGCGGCAGTCCTATGGGCGAAAATGCCTTGTTGAAGCTAGAGGTCAGAGGAGAATGGGCCGACTGATTCAAGCTGATAGAAGAGCAACTTTGACTGAAATAACCACTCGTTACAACCGAGGTATGCAGCGAATCATTTGTGAAGCCACAACACGCACAACCTTGAGGCGGATGGGCTACAACAGCAGAAGACCCCACCGGGTACCACTCATCTCCACTACAAATAGGAAAAAGAGGCTACAATTTGCAAGAGCTCACCAAAATTGGACAGTTGAAGACTGGAAAAATGTTGCCTGGTCTGATGAGTCTCAATTTCTGTTGAGACATTCAGATGGTAGAGTCAGAATTTGGCGTAAACAGAATGAGAACATGGATCCATCATGCCTTGTTACCACTGTGCAGGCTGGTGGTGGTGGTGTAATGGTGTGGGGGATGTTTTCTTGGCACACTTTAGGCCCCTTAGTGCCAATTGGGCATCGTTTAAATGCCACAGCCTACCTGAGCATTGTTTCTGACCATGTCCATCCCTTTATGGCCACCATGTACCCATCCTCTGATTGCTACTTCCAGCAGGATAATGCACCATGTCACAAAGCTCAAATCATTTCAAACTGGTTTCTTGAACATGACAATGAATTCACTGTACTAAAATGGCCCCCACAGTCATCAGATCTCAACCCAATAGAGCATCTTTGGGATGTGGTGGAACGGGAGCTTCGTGCCCTGGATGTGCATCCCACAAATCTCCATCAACTGCAAGATGCTATCCTATCAATATGGGCCAAAATTTCTAAAGAATGCTTTCAGCACCTTGTTGAATCAATGCCACATAGAATTAAGGCAGTTCTGAAGGCGAAAGGGGTTCAAACACAGTATTAGTATGGTGTTCCTAATAATCCTTTAGGTGAGTGTATATTAGTGCTGTCAGTTGATAAAAAATATTCAAACGTGATTAATCACATATTTTGAAAGTGCTGAAATTTGACTCTATATACTGTATACTTATTTTCCTGTCAAAATGCACTTATTTCCTTCTTAGGAAAAAAAACTAAAAACATTTAAATGGTTAGTTCACCCAAAAATTAAAATGATCCCATAATTTACTCACCCTTAAGTCATTCTAGTTGTATATGACTTTCTTCTTTCAGCCAAACACTATCGGATGTACGTCATGCCGGGCGCCCCAGCCTGAGAAAACGAGGGAGGAATGTCACAGGGCAGAGTACGGGACCGGGTCATGATTATACATGCCCAGACCCTTATCAGGCTAATTAAGCCTCAGAGAGGGATAAAGGCCGACTGCGGAGGGTGGTGCGATGAGAGAGAGATCAGCTGACAGTCATGTGTGTGTTTGTGTCTTTTTGTTCAGTTTTATATTAAAACTATTATTCTAACTAACTAGCCTGTTCTCGCCTCCTCCTTTTCATTAATCCCTTTACAGTAACATTAAATGTTTCACAAAGTAAGTGGGAGGTTGACTTATATAGGTTGTATATTAATTGCAATGTGCATTATATCTCTTAAACTCATCCAGCAATAGTGAAGCAGTATTCATGATTCGCATGGGGATGTCAAAGCTATCGTCAAGCAGCGCTTTAAAGTCCACATCAAAAGTGCTTTCAAACAACGTCTCATTCTGTATTTTTGTGATGTTATAACTTTACATGCTTCTTTGCTTCTGTGTGGGAGGGCAGAATGTTGTTACTCTACGACCATGCACTACACGGATAGGTTTAGCCATTGCACATTTCTCTGTGTTTACATCAGTGCCACGTGCTAAACGCGATTTCTTGCACGTTCTCTCGTGAACATCAGCGGGGAGAATAGGTTGATGGATGCTGCGACAACTTGTCAGGGGGCCCGAAAATCCTTATATGCTCCTGTTAATAAAACCTTTCTGGTATCTTCATTTTGTCAGCAAATCTGTGTGTTTGCATGTGTGTTGATTTTGCACCAGTTCTCCCAAAATTCACAAGTTGCATAGAGTTGAATGTTACACATTACATGTTACTGAGCTGATGGTTAATGGCAGTGGCTGCAGAGGTCTATGTTAGACAGATGTAATAGATGCATTAAACTTAGAGGATAACACTGACTGCAGGCTTGGAAACCACATGAATAATGTATTAAGCCCTTAAGGTTAAACCAAATCACTTCTTCCTGAGACTCTTTATGCATTTAAACAATTAAAAAATTGTGTAACAGTTTGAGTTTGACCACAAACTTTGCATGTCCTACGGACGGCCTAAGCACCATTCATTGACCATCTGATGCATGTTGTACACTGTAATTGTGAAGCTTTCCAAAATCACAAACTAAATCTGATTGGCTTGTTTTAAAATAAACAGTGTTTCTTTACCACATCATCACAAGTGCTTACAAGGAAGAAGTCGTCTGTGGTTTTGTCAAAGTTTACACTTTTGTGCACACTGGTCTATGTGATCTTATCGATTTTAGACTTACCTGCTCTGTAAAACAAACTGCGTTTAGTTGTTTTACATGTCAGTCAGAAGGCCCCTTACTGTCTAAGTGGATGGTTCTTGTCCAAAATAAATGTGCAGTTATGCCGATATTTAATAGTTTAGCTGCAAGACTAATTTGCCACACAGCACCTAAAGAATCAAAAGGATATTATTTTGGTGGAATTTTTTTTTTATTGCAATGAGAATCTTTCCATTCATCCTTGGTTGGTCAAATTTGACTAATTTGAATAATCTTCAGCAGGAAATTGATCCATATTTCTAGCTGCTGGCATTTGAAAAATAAGGTTGGTACTAATCATAACTGACCTTGACCTTTAAACCCACAATGAGCAGAACATACGGAAGTGAAATATCCCTCTCACCATTGTTGGAGAAATATTATTGCATTATCATTCCACCAGTGCGTTCCATTCATTGGCTCTAACAAAAGCAGAGTCAGATGGAAAAGGAGAGGAGAGCTCTCATTAAAGCACATTACAGTCTCATTCTTTTTCATGTCCAGTATAGACGTGAATGAAATGAATAAGTAGACTGCAGTAATGAGTGTGACAGTTTATTCATATTGATACAGGATCAGAGCTGTGCTATTCAGTACTGGGGGGAAAATGCCCTTTTCTATTCCTAAACTTCAGTTACTGAATTTAAATTAAATAAGGTTGCAAAGAGGATGCAGATTTCTCATTTGAAGTTAAAGGAAGCATTATTAAAATTTAATGAAATTGAAGAAAATGTATCTGTTGTAATGGTAGATTTAATAATACATTTCATTTTTCAGTGTAAACTTCTCAAAAAATTAACACAATCAATCATGCCCCCGACCTGTACGTAAATTCCATAATAAGGATGTACCACCTAGATGTAGTAGGGGGCACTCAGCACTCCATAATAGAGCAGAGGGATGTAGGCCAATTATAGGGTTATGTTCAATGATATTGAAATAAAACTAATACAATTTTGACTTTGAAATATAATCTTTGCATTGTCTAAAAATGCTTCACTTGTCTGTAATATATATTATATTAGAATTTTCTGATTTATAATATTTATTATAGCCTATGTTTATAATCATTTTCAGTTTTATATTAGAAATCACCTTTATTTGGGGCATTTCAAAGTAAATATTGATTTGCATTTAATTTATATTAATTCGGTTAAAAACTTGAATCAATAGCCCTAATTTATATATACAAATTATGTTTAACTTTATGGACCATGGTGCTAGAATATATCATTTGAGAAAGGTGTATTACATATATAATGGAAAAATAGACATTCAAATTGACCAATGGCCAATTCAGTTCAAACTCACACTAATGAACTGAATGGGAGCCAAATCTTAAATTCTAAATTTAGCCCAACCCTGTATACAGAAAGAAGGATGGGAAAAGGGTACACACACAAATGATGGAAAGATAGCATCCTGCATGTGACTGTGTCATGAGAGTGGGGGCTGGCCTGAAAGAAAAGGAAGAGAGAGAGAGAGAGAGAGAGAGAGAGAGAGAGAGAGAGAGAGAGAGAGACCTCCATTGTACTCACCAACAGATTTGAAGTGTGTGCTCAGCAGGGCTATTTTTAGCTTGAGAAAATAGGCGAAACTCAGGCAGGAACACTGCAGACTATAAAAAAAAAAAAATTATACGCTCTAATCTGCCATTACAATGCGACTGATTGCTTTCTAAATGGAGATGACTCTATCTGTCCCTCTTTCTATTTCCCAGTGTCTCTCATTTCTCTTTTTTCCATTCTGTCTCTGGTGCATGGAAAGACAATTGTGTTTAATGCTACATTTGTTGTGCCAGTGTTTCTGGCTTAACGCTGCATTGCATGTGCCTCGTGGAAGGCAATATATGAGTATGAATAACAGATGCTACACCATCTAGCAGCTGTGTTGACTAGAGTAATATGAGATCACCATTGTATAAGCATCAAACGAGAAAACAGATTCCAGAATTCTTTCTCTAGGATTTGATTAGACAATTTTACATTGCTAAAATTCATATTCTTACATAATAACTATGGAACTTATTTTATTGCTCTGCTCTTTGTAAATGCAAACATACCTCTGCTTGTTGTTGTGAAAAGTTATTTATATTTTTATTTATCTGCCTATAAAAATGCTACTCATTTAAAGAAAGAATCTGCACAAGTGAAAAAACTGGCCTTTCTACATATATATATATTTCTAAATTGAATCATATGGTATTAAATGCTGGTGGAACTTACTCAACTGAAGTGCTTAAATTGAATTTAAACAGCAAGGGCACATTAGAAGTGCAAATTTTGCACAATTCTTCCCACTTTAGACAACACAATCACACTGGAAATTGACATATTTGGTCCCCTGGACATGTTCACGTACCCTGAAATCAAACCCAATCTGCCAAATTACTGAGATGCACCATTCCCCATAAGACATTTTTGCATAAATGAAAATGTGTTTAATACAAATTACCTATACCTAGATGGATACAATAAAAAGTTATTTGGATGCAATCAGATATGAAACGCAAAAGACCATAATAACTGTGTCCAGTAGCATGAAAAGGTACAAATGACACAATCAATAGCATTTCACTTCCACGATTTAGAATGGATTGCATTCATATCAGCAGTGAACCGTACCACTGGTGTGTATTGGGGTTCAGAAAACAGCATTCACACCAACCAGACAAAACTAACTCTGATGGAACATGGACTCATGTCTGCACCAAAAGTGTTAGGGCCCTATTTTAAGAGCACTTAACTGCTAAGTCATACATGCAAAGTAAATTGGCATGGCCAGAAAGTTTTGGAATTTTTGTGCAAGTATGTGCTAAGTCTAGGCGCAAGTGGGTTTGGAGAAATTGTATGTGAAGCACTAATGGGCTGGGTCAAGTGCAATTTAATTCTGAGGTTCTTCTCTGGTTATTGCAGCATCTGCATTCTATTATATGGTCCATTCCCTCTCACACCAGCAATATAAACAAAGAAAGAACATTCTTAAGAAGTTTGTAGTGTAAATGGACTGTATGCAATTAATTATTGGAACAAAAGAAATATGGACTTACGTTTGTGGCAGGGCGGAGGGCAGGGCCGGGTGCATACACCCACAGATATCGCAAACATTCCCACCCACGCCCACTTGTGCTTTGCACTGGCACGAAATTTGCACTTAGAATTAGCTCTCTCGTGGAATTTAGATAAGACATTCACACTCTTGAAAATAGAGCCCTAGAGTGAAAGCACCCTCAGTTGTCTGAACTTTGCAACAGTAAACCGCACCCTAGGGGTATGTTTCATGCAACTTCCGGTATGGTTCGGAATTGATATGAAAGCAATCAGTCCTATCTCGCTAAAGTGAACTGCTATTGATGACATTTAATTTCTAGCTTTGCACGCTCGCAGTTAGACTATATACTGCTATAAGGACAACTTGGCTTTGAGTTTATGTGGATTTCTCAGCATGCTGTATGTCGGCATCACTGCTCCAGGCACCTTTTCAGGACCAGCATTGATTGGGGCCTTCTCTGGCTACCACAGATAGTAATGTCATTCATTTTATAATTTTCCCTCCAGCCTTTCACAATGGATGCGATTCTTAATTACTCTAAAAATAACTGTAAGCAGAAGAAGCATCCTGTCGATACTGACAGATATAACATTCTGGCTTGGTTCCTTGATGAAAACCCAGCCCCGTGAAATGTCCAATACACCTTCCAGCCCCAAAACTCTTGTTCCTCTCACTTTTATCCTTCTTAAGGCCACAAATACTTCTGGAGAATTTCGTCTTTGTTCTTCATTTTAGGGTAAAAAGAAGTTCTAAACAGCCAAGCAATGGTTTACTGTTTGCGAACATTCAGACACGGGTCACACCGCTGTGGGAAGCCTTTAGGAGTACATTTAAATATGAGAAATATGTAATCCTTAACTATTGTGATAATAAAATGTTATATCAATTACTTTATGCTTCATTCTATGAGTAGAGTTCACATGAAGTTAGTAAAAGACTTTGTTTTAACCACTCTATGATGATTTAAAGCAGGGGTCGGCAACCTATGGCATATGTGCCAGCATTAGCATACGGAGGTATCACTGGTGCACCAGCAATGGCAAGATAGGACTATTCTATTCATATGAAATTCTGCAGCTACATTCCAATCTACATCTTTATGTAATCCTTCCTCATGATCACGCAACATGTTTTCATGAGCTGAATGGGAGGCTAAACAAAAAGTTAAAATGTGACAAGACTGCAGTATACCCAACAGATTCGTGCAGTGCATGCAAGCCATTTGAGCATTGTGAGCTGGTGTGCTTCTCGTTCATTTAGTCAAGCGAGTAAATGCACCCATTTTGCTTCGGTCATGCTGCGCAAATGACAACCTACTTTCCGTGTTTCATTTGTTTCTTTTTGCTTTCAGAACAACATGTAATAAGGAAAACACCACTATTAATCCTTGAGATTTCCAACCCAGCATACAGGTACACCCTCCTTAAACCATGGTCACATTCAAAATTAAATTAAAAGATTAAAAGAAAAAACATAAACCCATATAGTGGAGTCTATTCAAAATATAAATTAAACCTGGAAATAAAGTTTTAGGATTTTTCAAATGCGATTCAACGAAAAGGGCTGAAGAGTTGATCGGCTTGATCGGCGTAATCCTAATGGCTTGCATGTGCAGCGCGAGTCTTGTCAAACTTTAATAGTGTTTAGCCTCCCATGAAGCTGATGAAAACAAACTGCATGATCATGAGGAAGGATGCAAGATGTAGATTTTAATGCAGGTCAGGTACGAAAAACTTAATATAAATACAGGTGAAACTCGAAAAATTAGAATATCGTGCAAAAGTTCATTAATTTCAGTAATTCAACTTAAAAGGTGAAACTAATATATTATATAGACTCATTACAAGCAAAGTAAGATATTTCAAGACTTTATTTGATATAATTTTGATGATTATGTCTTACAGCTTATGAAAACCCCAAATTCAGAATCTCAGAAAATTCGAATATTACATGAAATCAATAAAAAAAAAAGGATTATAAATACAGAAATATCGGCCCTCTGAAAAGTATAATCATGCATATGTACTCAGTACTTGGTTTGGGCCCCTTTTGCATTAATTACTGCCTCAATGCGGCGTGGCATGGATGCTATCAGCCTGTGGCACTGCTGAGGTGTTATGGAAGACCAAGATGCTTCAATAGCGGCCTTCAGCTCTTCTGCATTGTTTGGTCTCATGTCTCTCATCTTTCTCTTGGCAATGCCCCATAGATTCTCTATGGGGTTCAGGTCAGGCGAGTTTGCTGGCCAATCAAGCACAGTAATACCATGGTCACTGAACCAGGTTTTGGTACTTTTGGCAGTGTGGGCAGGTGCCAAGTCCTGCTGGAAAATGAAGTCAGCATCTCCATAAAGCTTGTCTGCTGAAGGAAGCATGAAGTGCTCTAAAATGTCCCGGTAGACGGCTGCGTTGACTCTGGACTTAATAAAGCACAGTGGACCAACACCAGCCGATGACATGGCTCCCCAAACCAACACAGACTGTGGAAACTTCACACTGGACTTCAAGCATCTTGGATTGTGTGCCTCTCCATTCTTCCTCCAGACTCTGGGACCTTGGTTTCCAAATGAGATGCAAAATTTGCTCTCATCAGAAAAGAGGACTTTGGACCACTGAGCAACAGACCAGTTCTTTTTTCTTTAGCCCAGGTAAGACGTTTGACATTTGAAGCCCATGTCCAGGACCCGTCTGTGTGTGGTGGCTCTTGATGCAGTAACTCCAGCCTCAGTCCACTCCTTGTGAAGCTCCCCACACATTTGAATGGCCTTTTCCTGACAATCCTCTCCAGGCTACGGTCATCCCTGCTGCTTGTGCACCTTTTTCTTCCACACTTTTCCCTTCCACTTAACTTTCTATGTGCTTTGATACAGCACTTTGAGAACATCCAACTTCTTTTGCAATTACCTTTTGAGGCTTTCCCTCCTTGTGGATGGTGTCAATGATGGTTTTCTGCACAACTGTCAGGTCAGCAGTCTTCCCCATGATTGTGAATTTAACTGAACCAGACTGAGAGACCATTTAAAGGCTCAGGAACCCTTTGCAGGTGTTTAGCTGATTAGAGTGTGACACTTTGAGCCTACAATACTGAACCTTTTCACAATATTCCAATTTTCTGAGATTCTGAATTTGGGGTTTTCATAAGCTGGAAGCCATAATCATCAAAATTATATCAAATAAAGGCTTGAAATAGCTTACTTTGCTTGTGATGAGTCTATATAATATATTAGTTTCACCTTTTAAGTTGAATTACTGAAATTAATGAACTTTTGCACAATATTCTAATTTTTCGAGTTTCACCTGTAAAATAGACTGCTCCTCTCTCGCTGTTGCTTGCGTGCTCGTGATTACCTATGGGATTGAAATCCCATCAAAAGTATTGCAGTCACGGATCCATAAATAATAAGTGTGAATAAAAATAATAAGCATGAATAAAAAAATTATGCAAAATAATAAGCAATAATAAGCACAAAAATAAAAAAAGCGAGAACGAAATAATAAGCATAGATGAAAAAATAACAAGCATATCAACAATATATAAGCACATTTAAAATATGCTGCAAAAAAACAACAGAAAAATTAAAGAAAGTCATCAGAATTGCAAACAAAATCATGTTTTCCTTGGTTATATTACTGTTTTTTTTTTGTGCTTTCTGACATATTTTTTGTACACTGTATTTTTCTTTGCTTTTGTTTCCAAGTTCTGCGCTTGGTTTTCCAAAACTTGTTAGTAGAGTTTCATGTAAATCAGGGGCCGTTCCCATTGGTCCACTAGTTCTTGATCGACAGCTCCTCCTCCAGCCAATCTTTCGAAGAGGGGAGGTGACGTCACTCCAATGCAACTCCGGCTCCATCTCAATATTATATTACTTGTGGTGGATAGATACGCTGCTTGTGTCTGTTTTGAGTATTTTCAGCTCTAGGAAAACGTGTTTTCAAGTAGGCCATTATCATAGTTAGTTAACACATGTATCGGGTCAGCTGAATTTAGTTAGCAGAGTCTTTAGTTTAAGCATTATTTAAGACCAAGAACATTTGCCACTTGTTCCATTTTTGTTCCATTGAGGCATTGGGAGGACTATTGCTAAAGGATGTTATGCCCACTACAGCAGCAAAGCTCTGTGTTCCCATTTGCTGGGAAGAACTCGTTGTTTGGGGCTGTTTTATCTTTCTGTGTAGTGAGGTTGGTACTGATGCATACTTTCTCTATTTCTATCTCTTTCTCTCTCTTTTCTTTTTCTTTGTCTGAAGTCCATTAATGTTTCCAGATAACACACATCCTGTATATTTTTTGTTTCTGCCAGCCTTTTGTTGTTCTACCATTATAAAGGCTCGAGGATTTGATTCAGTTAATTTCTCAAAGTTTTCCCACTGAATCTGAGCTCACTGAGAAGTCACAGAATGCAAGTGCTCATAATAGAACAGAAATCTTAGTGGGTGTGAAACCCCACTCTGTCTTCAAGTTCTCGCCTTGTTTGCTCCGTCTTGACACAATGTCAGAAAGGCTTCTGAATATACCAATAAAGAGTTGCTGCCTGCTCTATTCTCAACGCCTTCCAACAACTGGGGAATACAGAGTGTGTGTATGACTTAGCCAACATTACTCATCTATGGGAACACTGAGCCAAAGGGGCTCTTCAGTTCAGTTGCCACATAAGTGTATCTACTGTAATCCGAAGCATGCTGGATCTCAAAATACTTACTTATTTTACCATTGACTTGGACCAGCCATGGATGTATTTACATTTTATGTTATGCTTCAAAGAATTGCTTTATCTTTATATTAAGAGGCCCAAGCCACTGTGTTCTTCAATGATCATGATTCATTACCAAGAAGAGCACATGATTACTGCAAACTGATGATTACACGTCTCAATTAATGTTGCGCTATCACCACCAGTGTTGGGTGTAGTCAAATTACAAAGTAATTAATTAATGTAATCAAAAAACTTTTTAGTAGTGTAAATTCTGTAATGAGAGTACTATTTTCCAAACAATGGAACAATTCATGGAACAATTCATGCATGAAATACTGTACATGTACCATCTTATTTATTCTGAGCCTTGTCAGCAGGGGGCAGTGAGCGCCTCAACAAACCTCAGAAGCTGTGCAGCCACAGAAGGAGATTCGGTCACAAAGGATGTGTTCTTGACAGCTGGACGAAGCACAACAGAATGAGGAAATCTCGGGATGCGATTTTGAAAGTTTCACAATGCAATAGCGTCCTAAAAACTTTTATGACACTGAATACTAGTTAGATGCTCCAAAATCATATGTCTGATGAATATGTACATAAACTGAAAGAAATGTAAAAACTGTAGAAGGAACGCAAGTGCGCGTCCTGTGACAACACGACAGATTGAACTCCTCAGTTGCAAAATAAATGACTGTCCACTCTAGGCTTATATTTAAGCAATATCGCAAGAGTGCGATATGGCCCTACATCAGCACTGCTGTGATTCGGCCGCAGGCCGAGTGCCATAGGTAATTACAGCAGTGCTGATGTAGGGCCGTATAGCATGATTGCGAGTGTGATATTGCTTATATACAACAGAACAAGTACATTTTAAAAAAATTAGAAAAACTGAGTACGGTCACAAAAACGCATTTGTGCATGGAACTAATTTATTAAATGACCGATCAGAATCTGCCGTTGCTGGTTCAAAACAAATGATGCGTCCAAGCCTCCATTAGTAATTAAAAATGTTCACTTCAGAAATAGTTTCACGGCTTTTGCTGTTTCTAGCAAGTCATTGGATAAACAAGAATAGACGGATGGATGTGTGTGTTTGTCTTTGTGTGTGTGTGTGTGTGTGTGTGTGTGTGTGTGTGTGTGTGTGTGTGAGAGAGAGAGAGAGAGAGAGATGGGGTGTGTGCGATCACCTGTTGCCACACCCAATCAGAGATGCTTACAGCTTTCTGAAGGTCAGTTTTCTCAATGGAATATAGATGTCCAAGCAAGGTATTCCTCTCTATTTTGGGGTAGCCGGTGAGCAAATCTCATTCACTATAGAAACAGCGACGTCCTCCGCTATTTTAAACAGTATGTATCCAATGTGGAAACTCACAGAGCACTGCTCTATGTAAACAGTTATTAACGGATTCACTTTACGTCACCAACTGGCTCATATTACACACAAAAATTATCTTTTGCCACCACCTGCTGGCTAACATATGTAATTTCAAAAATAAAGACAGTAACTCCTAACACATGTGCACTATGCTTACACTTTAGTTTAGAACAGCACGAACACAAGCGGAGTGATACACACACAGTAAAGCATCTGAGTGCTGATGCTGTCACACCATCAGTCCTCATGGAACGTCTCTCGTCCAGTCAGATTCGAGGACCGGAACTAACTGTGGTATATTAAATGAGATGGGACTAAAACAAATAATATATCGACTTCCTTAGCCACTTTTTGTTTTGTTTAGTTAATGCTTTACTTGTCTACCGCAATGATGCAATATATTTCAATCTGAATAATAATCTTTATTATATGTATTACATATATATTTATATATAGATTATATTTGTAATTATCTTTATTTGGGGGCCTTTCTCAGTAAATATTAATATATGGTATTAAATTGATTAATTAATCGGCAGTAGTCAGGAAATTACTTTAACTTTTTTATAAATATATATATATGAGGTAAAAAAAATTGTCTGTAATATTATGGGTGGGCCTGGGTCTAATCCGGCCCAGTGGCTACACCACTGTGTCAGATCATTAATTCACTTACAAATTTTAATCGATTGACAGCCCTATTTGCAATACCATCTTATAGCCCAATACCATGTGACAATGAATGACTTTGGTTCTCAATCTTTTAAAAAAAATAAATTTTGATGAACGCCCCCCTACTTCATTCCCATAACTTCAGCATACTTATGCATCATGAATGTGAGACCAAACCTTGCATTTCTTAAATTTAAGCAGATGGAGGGCTATGTCTGGGGCCCATGAAATGAAAATGCGAAGACAGAAACTAATAATAAAAGTGGTATTGTTATTATATTTCAAAAATATCTGAAAAGACCAATAATATTGCATATTTTAACCCACTGAAATGCTCAATCTACTTTACAGCAATGATTTTTAGTTGGATGTAGATGTAAATTTACTGGTATCATCAACAGTAAACTTTAATAAAAAATAAAAAGTTAACACCTAATTTATGTGACTAAATTATTCTAACAGTGTGACTGAGTTGGAACTCCTTTCATCAGGTACTTATTAATTAAAATGTGTCACCTCTTGGAATTTCTGAAGCCAAACAAAATCAATTATATTTTCTTACAAACACAAATATTTTAGATTATTTTCTTTTGGATTTACACCTTTCTATTCATCTAAAAAAAAAGTGTATTTGGACATTTACCGGTTAGTGCTACAATAGTAAATTCAAGGGTGATCATATAGAATTCTGGGCCAAATTCATATTGTTTCCGCATCTCACGCCGTGTTTCTCACTGGTTCTCGCAGTGCTGCATTGATCAGTGGTGCGTGTTTAAGAACTCAAGACCAGTCTCTGAGTAAAAAGACACCTGCTTTGCACTCGCACTGCTCTGTCCATTGAGCCGTATCCACCTGCAGAGCCATACAGGTGCATTAGCGGAGGTTGTGACGCTGCTAAACCAGATACTTCAGAGGTGTCGCTAGACTTCAGAATGAGATGAACCGCGGTACAAATGCATACCAAACTGCATAATGGAGTCTAGATAAACAATTGAATGCAAACAGGAACTTGACGATAGATTTGATTAACATGACTGATAAATGCCCCTATTGGTAACCTGACGCCCCCCTCTGTACAAATTTTCTCTAAGCGCCCCATGGTATCCTTTGAACGGTCACATTATTTTAGAAATGTTGCTGTTTGGAAATATTATTTATAAATAACAATAACAATTCTAAACTTGTAATATGTTTCCTATTAGAGCTAGAAAGCCAAAGAGTATTCTGTTGTTGGAAATAACAGTCCTGTAACATGCATGGCTTTATTTCCATAAATTCTTAGCATAAACAGCCCAAATCTGAGCTAAGTGGCATTCTGATGATCTTGTGTTGTTAAATATGCATTCACATCAGTGATGTACACACCTGAATAGCAAACAATGCAGAAACATGTTAAAGCACCCAGACAGGCTAAAGTGAAATGCTTTGAGCCAAAAATTATGCAGACAGAGAACTAATTATTAATCTGATCATGAATTCACACAACACAGAGGCTGTTTGCTTTGAAACAACGCCTGCAACACAAATATGCAAGCTGGAAAAACTGAATAGAAAAGTTCTGGAACTATAGCCAAAACCTTTCTTCCTGCTGACAAGGCTGCATGCACATTCTTGCATTTTCATTTGGTAAGGAAGCATCTGGCAAAATAATAAGTGTAAACATTGGGTTCATTGTTCCATTCAGATGTTTTCATTTGGTTGGTTTATAGTGCTTATGTTAATATGAATTTAGTTAGTGATTGTGTGTCTGTGGGTGGTAATGGTGTTTGTAATGACAAGTTTAATGAAAGATCACTAAACAAATAGAAGCAAGAAAATTAAGATAACTTAGATAATTAATCTATTCCAAATATGACTTGGTGTATAAGAAATAATGATAGGGGATTTGCATTGATTTTGTGGGAGGCCTTTGCAGTAGATGTTTTACATTTAATTGCAAAAACAGACAGCTCAAGTATGGCATACACAGGCTCATATCTTTGATAGAAATATTCTGTGGCACAGAGTAAACCTTTCTTTGATCATCAGTTTTTACAAACTTAAAGCTGAAGTTTATAACTGCATTGCCATTTGCCAGACAGAAAGTCCTGTCCCAAACTCAAGGCATTGGTTGAGTCTGCGTTGGTGTGTCGGTTGGTTGGGAGGCTCAAACAAACAGCCATAGAGTTTAATAAGAATAAGAATACAAAATAATACAAATAAATTTGAATAAAATAGAATATATTGAAATATTGAAAGACTATCTTTCTTCCATGCAACATAATAGAGAGATATTAGACAGAATGTTTGCCTGAGTCACTATTTATTTTCAGTGAAGGTGTTTTTACTCCATATTGTGAAAGTGAATGGTGAACGAGACTGTGAAGGTGCGTACACACTGCCAGCGACTTTGTCGCTGCAGGTCGCCAGTGGCTGGCAGTGAAGTCGCTCGCTAGTGGGCGTTCCCACTACTGGTTACCTAGTAACGTTTATAAATGACATTCACGGATGTCATTCCATTGCTGTTGACAGCGAATCTCTTTTCTTGCCACTAAAAACACACATTTTGGAGGGAAAAGACTAAATATAAATGGAATCAGTACATAAAATGCTTTATATCAAAGATGAATGAGAAACAAAGCATGCTGTTTGCCATAGCGGCTGTTTATCTGCGGCGAAAATGCAAATGCCGGTCTGTCTGGGTCCATAAAATACCCGCGATCTCAGATACACCTTTCCACGCAGTATTTTTCTTAAAAATGTCCTTGTACGTGGAAGAGACATATCATAGAGCACTGGAAAATTTCTAACAGCAAGAATTAGCCTTTCATCCACCTTTCCGTTACTGCAGGAGCTGAGAGAGAGAGAGAGAAGGATCATGTGAGTTCTCCCGTCTTCTCTCCTATTGGCTGTCGCTTCCGTTAGTCGCTCTTCATTTGAATAAAGTTGAACTTGTCTCAACTTTGTCGCGTCGCTAAACACGCCCACATCTAGCGCCAACGGTCGCGACAGCTCGTGTCGCCGGAAGTCGCTGTGCTCTCATTGAAAATGAATAGTATGGAGTCGCTGGCAGTGTGTACGCACCTTCAGTCTCTAACATTCTGTCTAACATCTTTTGTGTTCCACAAATCACACAGGTTTGGAACAAAATGAGGGTAGGGAAATAATGACAGAATATTAAATTATGGCTTAGCTATCACTTTAAAGGGATAGTTCACCCAAAAATGAACATTCTCTCATCATTTTCTCACCCTCATGCCATCCCAGATATGTATGACGTTTTTCTTCTGCAGAACACAAACTAGATTTTTAGAAGTATATTTCAGCTCTGTAGGTCAGTACAATGCAAGTGAATGGGTGCCAAAATTGTGATGCTCCAAAAAGCACAAAAAGGCAGCATAAAAGAAATCCATATCTTCAGAACTGATATGATAGGTGTGCTTGAGAAACAGATTAATATTTTTTGCTAGACATTTTTCTCCCTGCCCAGCAGGGGGGTGATATGCAGAGAAGAATGTGAATCACCAAAAACAAAAGAAGAAGAATGTGAAAGAGATCTGTTTCTCTGTTTCTCATCCACACATTCTCATATCACTTCTGAAGATATTGATTTAACCACTGGAGTCTGATGGATTATTTTTATGCTTGTAATGTAATTTGTTTGTTGATTTGTCACCTTCATGATTTGTTTGATTTTTCTTTAGTTTTAAAATGTTGGCACCCATTCACCTGCGTAGGGCATCAACCCCAGTCGTGGAACACTCGCTGTGTCTGAAATCCCTCTCGTCGGCTTGATTAGCCTGATTAGGGGCCGGACGTGCATCATCACGGCAATGTTTTCTTTCATGCTGAATGTTTTAAATTACTTGTTGACAAATACTTGATTAAAATAACATAACATATTGAGAGGCAAAACATACAGATACATTTTAAAATGTCCTCTTTATTTTTATACAGAATTTTGCAATTAAAATGAAGAGTTCTTTATTTACTAATTAATTCACTGAGGTGATATTTTTTGAACTCAGGAGACTGCTTTAAATATTCCTTTATAACATGTAGGTTATGAAAAATTGGTTGAGTTTAGTTTAAAGATACTAAAGTATAGCAAATAAATGCAATAATGTACAATTGATCAAATGTTTACTCTTTATATTAACATATATACTGTATAAAAAATTACAAACAGAATGAAGATTTATTGTATTAATATATTATTTAATAAGAATAACAAGTAAGGCCCAAGTATTTTAATAATAATAATACCTTTTATTTATAATGCACTTTTCTTGCACTCAAAGTGCTACAAGATTGAATAAACACATAACATACAAGAATCCAAGGTTGGGGTGTTTCTGATAGTAAAAGGAAGAGCATTCCATAGCTTAGGGCCTCTGAAAGAGAAAGCTCTTTTGCAGTTTGCAGGAGGGCTGCTGAAGTGCAAATTAATTGGCAGAACGAAGAGAATGGGAGGCAGTGTAGGGCGCAACAAGACTGCAAAGATACTCTGGTGCAATACCATGAACTGCTTTATACATTAAAATTAGATTTTTAAAATCAATACGAGTATGAATGGGAAGCCAGTGCAACTGCGAGAGCACAGGGGTAATGTGTGAACATGGTGAGGTATGTGTAAGAACACGAGTAGCATAGTTCTGAATATACTGAAGCCTATCTATGGTTTTTGCTGCTAGGCCAGAAAAGAGGGCATTGCAGTAATCCAGCCTAGGGGTGATAAAGGCATGGATAAGCCTTTCTGGATCAGCCAGAGAGAGGAAGGGCCTAAGTCAGGCAATATTTCTAAGGTGATAAAAGGCTGTTTTGGAAATATTTTTAATGTGTGCACAAATGTCAACTGAGTGTCAAAGATGATTCTGGTTTGTGTATCATCAGCATAGCAGTGATAACCAAGGCCATACATCCCAATAATCTGCCCGAGGAGAAGCATATAAATGCTGAATAGAGTTGGGCCCAACATGGACCCTTGTGGAATGCACTGGTATAGTCCCAGACTTTTTATTTTCCAAGATGACAAACTGAAAGCGATCTGTAAGATAAGATCTAAACCAGTCCAGCACTGTCCCAGAGAGACCAAGCCAGCTGTGCAGCCTATCCAGTAAGATGGTGTTGGATATAGTGTCAAATGCAGCACTGAGGTCTAACAAGACCAAAATACTGCATGCACCTGTGTCAGCTGCAATAAGGACATCATTCATGACCCTCACCAATGCTGCCTCAGTGCTATGCCCAGTTCTAAAACCCGATTGAAATTGTTCAAATAAATGATTTTGAGATAAGTGAGTATGTAATTGTGCTGCAACAGCACACTCCAGAACCTTGCCAAAAAAGGAAGATTGGATATGGGCCTATAATTTGACAACTCAGAGGCATCACATCTAGTATTTTTTGGGACTGGTGTGATTGCTGCAATTTTTTATGTAGGGGGAACCGATCCAGAATTTAATAAAGAGTTCACAATTGAGGTGATATGAGGACTAATAGATAGAGGACAGTCCTTGAGAACAGATGAAGGAAGGGGATCAAGAATACAGTTAGTTGAGTTCATGGACATAATGGTTCTGACAATGAAATCAATATCGACCATTGCAAAACTTGAAAAATCACGAGTCACTGTTTTTGTTGGTAGAATCTGAGGCAGCTCAGACAGAGGGTTTTAAAAATGTCATATGTGACATTCTTTCTGTGACAGCCCCAGAGCTCTGACACTCTGTGTATCTGTCAGTGTCTGAATTCACTTACTCATTTCGTTCACTCACTGCTGAGATATAATGCACTCACTGCATAGGAAATAGTGAATGAGTGAACAATTTTGGACACAGCCACTCCCTTAGCCATATGACTGCCTCGCATCCGCAGCGCACATCTCTCATGCGCGTGCCTCGCGCCCCTTGCTTTGCATGCGCAGAAAGGCTGTCTGTTCGTGCTCCAGTTGTCAATCATGCGAACGGCAGAGCAAAAGGCATTTACACTTAACTTGGATGTTTACATGGATTTATACAGTTAATCAGCCCAAAGTAGCTACAACAGTTTCCAGTATCCCTGTGAGGGCATGAGAAATGTGTAAATACTGTTCATGAAATGTAGGACGCAGGACAAAGCGCACTGATATATTGCTGCACTGATTTTAAAAAATGTACACTTAAAAACTGATGTCTTAAGAGCCCAGTTACAGAATCACCCATAAAAGGAATTTCACAGAAAAACTTAATGTTCAGCCATCAAGTAGAACATGGAACAGAGAAGATAAATGTTAAGCATTGTTTTATCTTTGAAGCCCAGACATGCACTCAATGAATGATGCACACCTTTCTGAAGTGTACACAGACTGATGGGACCATTCTGAGATTGCTTGAAATTTTGCTGCTATACTTTCTTTCATGTGTTAGCAAAACTAAATAAAGGCTGCATAAAATTAAAAAAGAAAAAAAGAAAAGCCCACGTTAGCATTAGGCAGAACTTTAGGCAGATTAATATCTGAGATATTAATCTTGAAATATGTTAAAGTAATTTACTTGAGTGAGAGTAAAAAGTACCCACATTTTAACCTCCTCTAAAAGTAAATTTTTCCCCCAAACGTTGTAATGGATGTAATGTAGCGTGTTACTACCCACCTCTGGTTACAAATTTGCAGTAATTTCCCTCATTGATTTGCAGTATGTAGCATGTAAGAATAAGTGGCACGTCACCTTTTAGACTGCAGCAGCCCAATTAAAGCTCAGAACTGGTCCTTGTTGTGTGAGAGATGGCCGTCCGGTTTTACTCACTCAAAGCCCCAGGCACCAGCAATGATAAGTGTCCACAGGAAATTATTGAGAGCTTATGAGCTTTAAAATGGTAGGTGGCTAATGACTGTTTAAGACATGTATGCATAGCGAGCATTCATCTTCTGAAGATTAAGAACAAACATTACCATATTAAACATGTAAAATGTGACTCCTGAGAACTGGAGCCAGCCTAAACTTCAGGGAAAATAAAAGGTGCAGTCAGTGGAATGAAAAAGAGGCCTGTCTAAACAAGCCAAAACTCTGAGCATGTACTACATGTTAAACTGTTCAGTACAGTTTAGTTTACATTTATTATTAGGGCTGTCAATTGAATGCCTTAATTCAGCGTAAATAAGAATGTACAAGAAACACAAGACAGACAGGCAATGCATGAAGTACAACCTTCATGTTTTTGCAAGTCCCAGTCAACTCCGGCTGTATCGGCAACAAACCACAATTACTTACAGCAGACAGCTCAAAATGAGGATGCGTTCTTATGTTCAAACACAACTGGACAGAGCAACCTCTGCATGCAGGGGCCTCAAGATGTGTTTCTTTATGTACATTTAGATTGACACAGCTACCTAAAAATGCTGTGATTATGACGTGATGCAATCAAAGTGAGATGCTCCTTGGACAGATTGACAAATTTGATTAATTATTTGGCATTTCATGCAATTAATTCAATAGAACATTTTAATCGGTTGACAGACCTGATTTTTATGCTTTTGGCAGACACTTTTTACAACGTGACTTGCATTCAAGGTACACTTAAAACAAATTTAAGCTTTTGTCTAGTTTTAAAACAAAATACCTTAAAACAAAATGAACAAAGTAATTCCACACACCCGGTCCCTAATCAGGCTAATTAGCCCTCGAGAGGGATAAGGGCTGACCGAAGACGGCAGTGCGACAGAGAGAGAGATTTACGGACAGCTGTCCGACACCTGTTTGTGTGTGTGTGTTTGTGTGTGTGTGTGTGTGTGTGTGTGTGTGTGTGTGTGTGTTTGTCTTTTTGGTTAAGTTTATAATTCAATTATTATTTATATTTTCAAGCCAGTTCTCACTTCTTCCTTTCCATGAATCTCTTTACATAAATATTGACAGTTAGTGCTTTTTAAACTGCCCTAAATGCATGTATTGTGTGCGTATAAGCCAGGGCACAACACCACATTATCAGTATATTTGGACTGAAGGGAGGAGAGCACATCTCAGCGAGAAATTAGTTGTGCGTCTGATTTTGAATTTGATGCTGCGTTAGTAGCTGATGCTTGCTACTGATCTACATGCACATGACAATGCCTACAAGCCAATAGGGTAATCAAAAGTGTTGAAATTACCTCCCTTTCATATTGAAAAATAGGAAGGAAGAGAGACAAGAAATAATAGTGTAACAGTGATACTAGCCAAACTGGGTTTTGGAACATTGTAAGTATAGCTCTGCTTCACACATAGTGGGAAGACAACAGTCAAAGAGTCCTTGATCGGAATTTGATATAATTGCAGCAGCGAACCCCCATGTGACGCTGGCAAAATGGGGGTGCAAGATGACCAAGAGGCCTTCCACCCAGTGCCCCAGCCTCAGGGGCGTACTAACACTCCTGTCTCTCTCTTCTCCGACTCTACCCATTGTTCCTCTCAGGTAGAGAAAGCTGCCGTGTGGTTTGGGTCAGTATGTTGGAGTTAAGGGTAGCCGGGACATATCCGCATACAGTGCCTGGTGATGGAAGTGGGGACATTGATCTGGGTCCCTGACGCTACACAGGCCGCCCCCGATTGAGCTGGGATGTACCAAATGCCCATGAGTACCATTTACCAATGCTTTGTTCAAAATGGGGCATTATATACAAATAATTGGGTGTAGGTGACGTGTGTGTACAGGGATATTTATGATTATCCTGCAATGTTCTTCTCTATTCTATTTTGAGTGGTTAGTTCCCACCTCACCCATCCACTAATTTTGGGTACTAATTGGCCGGCTTTTCACAAATTGTTAAAGGAGTTGTGTGTGGATGGGTCTTGTAATACAGTGGGACGTTGTGGGATATGTAATGCACTGACGGGGGAGGTGGAGCTGTCTACATCAGCTCTGCGCCAGGATGACGTAAGGGAGTGGAAAGCCTCGGCAAGTGCGCAACTGGTCGGGTGGAGGTACGGTATCTGGAGTTCTACTTGGGCCATGGGTAGGTTTGACCCCTAATTGATAAAACTGCAGTGATCGTGACCTGCCTGAGACCCAAGACCAAAAAGGAGGTGAGAAGGTTTGTGCCTAATTTTTACGACATCGCCAGCCTGCTGACTGATCTCACTAAAAAGGGAGCCCCTGACCCGGTCCAGTGGAGTCATGCCAACAAGCTTCCCCACAGGTAACAACTGCACTTTGTGACAGGCTTTTTCTGCATTCCCCTGATTTCTCTCTCCCTTTTGTTTTACAGATGGATGTAACGGACAGGGGGCTGGGTGCTGGGTGCTGTTCTGTCCCAAATGGTGAAGGGGGAGGAGCACCCAGTGCTGTACATTAGTCGAAAGCGCTCTATGAGAGAGAAAAAATACAGCACCATAGATCAGGAGTGTTTGGCCATCAAGCGTGTGGTCCTCACTCTCCACTACTATTTGTTGGGACGAGCATTCACCCTCTGTTTGGACCATGCCCCGCTCCAATGGATCCACCGCATGAAGGATGCCATCGCCCGTATCACCCGTTGGTCTCTGGCACTCCAGCCTTTTAAGGTGGTCCACAGACCAGGGGCACAGATGGCTGTCGCGTACTTCCTCTCCAGAAAGTGGGCAGTCTGGATGGTTCCCCTCGGCCAGGCGGAGCATGTGGAGGTGAGGGTGGGGTCAAGTGCCCATCTGGGGAGAGAGAAAGCAGTTAGGACATCCACCTGGGACGAATTGTAACTATTTCACATTTCCATGTTCACAGTGAGAGGCGGGGGAAATAAAAGGCCCCATCCACTGAAAGGGGGAGAGAGAGCCCAGCTGAGAAGCTGCATGTGAGTTGGCCACTGCCATTGTTCTTTTATATTGAAGCACCTTGAGTTTGTGTGTGTGTAAAGCTGTACCGTTACAATGTAAATATAACACATTTTTTAGTTCAATAAAAGGACATTCCTGTGTGGGAATCACCATCTTCTGCTTCCTCCTTTTGTTCCAAATTACGAACTTGTTACAACCATCTTTTCAGAGTGGTCATTAACCAAGAGGGTCTTTTAGTTTCTTCTATATTGCAAAAAACAAATTACAAATTGTAAACAATGCAAACACATAAGTGGAGCACACAGGGAGAAAATGGGAAATCCACTCGCAGAAAGGGTGCAGATCCATGTGATGTGCCATTGTATCCCGGCTTATATTGCAGAATGGTGGAGTAACAAGGTCCACCTGCCAATATGTAATTGCTGTGATTGAATAGGATTTTAGAAATTGGTACTCCTGCGAGGAGCTCCCAGAGCATCAGCTATTGACGCAGCATCAATGTGACTAACTTGAAAGGGAACTTGACTGGACTTTAGTTTACTTGGCAAAGAATAATTTTTTGAAAGAAGAGAATAAATTTCATGTCTGTTTTAAAATGGCCAATGATATTCACATGTAATTAGGTTTCCTTCATTGAAGTCATCAGTCTTCTCAGTGTAAAGCTCAAGTATTCTGTCTATGGTATTCACCTGGTGGAGAACCTCACCTGGTCCCTCAACACCAGCTCTATCACCAAGAAAGCCCAGCAGCGTATCTACTTTCTTCGAAGGCTGAGGAAAGCACATCTCCCACCCCCCATCCTCACTACATTCTATAGAGGGACTATTGAGAGCATCCTGAGCAGCTGCATCACTGCCTGGTTTGGGACTTGCACCGTTTCGGACCGCAAAGCCCTGCAGAGGATAGTGGGGACAGCTGAGAAGATCATTGGGGTCTCTCTTCCCTCCATCAAAGACATTTACAAAAAACACTGTATCCATAAAGCAACCAGCATTGTGGACGACCCCACACACCCCTCACACAAACTCTTTATCCTCCTGCCGTCTGGCAAGAGGTACCGAAGCATTCGGGCCCTCACGGCCAGACTGTGTAACAGCTTCTTCCCCCAAGCCATCAGACTCCTCAATACTCAGAGACTAGTTTGACACACACACACACGTGTCCTGAGTTGCACTTTAATTACTGTCACTTTATAACTGTAACGTTCCTGTGTTGTCTGCCCTATGTTCTCTGTTTCACCCATCACGTTTATGTCATGTTTCCGTGTGGTCTGCTCCGTGTTTTCCGTTTCACCAGTCACCGATCCTGTTCCATGTCACATTTTCCCTGTTGTCCACCCTGAGTCTCACTGTCTGTGTAGAAAACTTCAATTCCCACAATTCCCGGCCTCCCTACTGCCTGCACTCATCATTGTTCTCACCTGTGTCTCGTTTAGTCTTTATTGTGTCCTTGTGTATTTAAACCCTGTTTGTTCCTCCATTCCCTTGTCGGTCGTTGTATTTGATGTTCCATGTTTCCAATGTTTTATGCCTGCTCTTGTTCCCTTGTTTGATCGTTCGTGGATGTTTTGTGTTCGTGTGTGTTGGACATCACAAAGTTATTCAATATCCTTAATTTATCTCTCTCTTTCTCTCTCTCCCAATTAAAGATCCAATGCAAAGCCCTGCTAAAACAATCAAATCGACATTGGTTTTCCCACAGTTCTAATACTGCTTTAATAGTGATTCAGAGAAAGCTGAACATCTCAACCATTCTGCATTACTGCAGCACATGCTTCATTGAAAGCCACAGTGGTTTGGCTCAGAGTGGCCTTTTCCATCCTTGTTAAATCTTATATAAAAATCAGCCTCCTTGTTTTTGCCAAATATGAAGGGTAATTTAGTGGAGCCAGACTCTTAAAACAAAATTTGAAACTAAGGATTAAAAAAAGATTGCTTCTTGGACCGTGATGTGCGTTGAGTGTCATTCCCACAAATGTAATTATGTTTATGAAATTTAAAGGACAATGACACCTCTGGGCCCTGTTACTCTGAGAGATACTCTTATTCAAGTTCCAAAAACAACCAGAAAGAGCCAACAGATGTTATTACACAGCAAATAAGATCACCACCATTCTTGTTTTTAGGGAATTTAATGTGGTATTATGTAATCAGAGTTCTTTGCTGGAAGCATGGACAGAGGTAATATAATCATGCTCTGTTAGAGGGTTTTAGACTTCAGAGTTGATCTGTTAAGTACTAAATGAGAAAATCTGTTAAAAATGCCCTTCTTCAAAGCTCTAAATTGGCTTAGAACTTCTTGTCTTTTAACCCCAAAACAGGCAAGAGTGGAAAATGATTAGCAAAATGTAATTTCATGTCACTTTTTATATAATTTGGACTGGTTGCTGAGGAACTGAGGCACCACAGCGTTGGCAATGCTGCTCGTAGCGAGACAAGGCTCCTGGGTGAAAGTTCTCTGAAAGAAGAGGGAGGAGATTACACCTTATACTGGAGAGACTTCCCCCCTGGTGCCCAACATCAGCATGGTGTGGGACTGGAAATCAAGAACAACCTTCAATCCAACCTCACTGAAACACCCACTGGAATAAGTGAGAGGCTGATGACCCTCCATATCCCCTAGCAAAGGCATGCTATGCTACTCTACTAAGTGCATATGCGCCAACACTGCCAATAGACAACAGTGTGAAGGACGGCTTCTACCAGCTACTTGATGATGCCCTTCACCGTATCCCCAGGAACGACAAGATTTTTCTTCTGGGTGACTTCAATGCTAGGGTGGGAAGACACAGCGATATATGGAGTTGAGTAATGGGTAGGCATGGTGTTGGGCAGATCAATGCAAATGACCTGATGCTTCTAACACTCACCACCTCACCATTAGGAACACACCATTTCAGCAGAAGGCCAAATACAAAACCTCTTTGATGCACCCACAATCCAAACACTGGCACCTGATCGATTACATTATAACGTGTTGACACAAGCAATGTCTTGTTGAGCCAGGCCATGAGAGGTGCAGAAAGCTGGATGATCACCACCTGATTATGACAAAGCTCCAAATCAAAGTGCGCCCTCCACAATGTATCAGGAAATCTACTAAAAGCAGCTGAATTGTGCTAAGTTAAAGTCAGCCCCATGTATGAGGGCACCAGCTGTTGTTGGCATTCTGTACTCTGATAACACCATGGATCAGAAATAGGCCTCCATAACCACAGTGTTAAATAAAGCTGCAGTTGACTCTATAGGCTATAAAACCAGAAAACATCAGGACTGGTTCGACAAGAACTCCGAGACCATCATGTCCCTGCTGGAAACCATGAGCAGAGCACACAGGGATTCTCTCAACTGCCCTGCATCCGCCATCCTCCGGCAGCAGTGGCAAATGGCAAGAAAGTAGGTACACACAACCTTATGCACAAAATTCAATCATATGCTGACAGAAAAGACAAGCACAATTTCTACAACTCCATAAAAAATACATATACGGCACTAGGAGCTGCTCCATCACACCCCTAAAAGCAGCAGATGGTCTATCAATCTTGAAAGACCAAAAACAGATGTTGGCAAGGTGGGCTGATCATTTTGAAGCCCTCCTCAACCAACACTCACCAACTTATCTCTCCATCATGGAAGAGCTGCCTAATAAGCTACCCATTCAAGTCCTTGACCACCCACCAACCTCCCTCAGAAACAATATGTCCCCTGGTAGTGACGGTATCCCAGCAGAGCTTCTAAAACAAGGTGGCTCCTTGTGTACCAGGATGATCCACCAATACAACCTGCAAGTCTGGGACCTGGAGCGTTTCCCTCAACAGTGGAGGGATGCCAACATTGCCACTCTCTAAAAAAATCAAGGGTGACATATCCATCTATGGCAACAGTTGTGGCATATCGCTCCTAGCTGTTGCAGGCAAGGTCCTCGCAAAAGTCATGCTATGCTGGTTTAAAACAGAACATCTGCTACCACATACTGTGGACATGATTTTCACAGTAAGACATCTTCAAGAAATGTGCCGTGCACAAAACAGCATCAGGACCATTTTATGGCATCTGTCGATCTCTCCAAAGACTTCAAAACTGTGAATCAAGAGCTACTCTGGAACATCCTAATAAAAGTTGGCTTCCCAAGAAAATTTGTGAACATCCTGTCACAGTTCCATGATGCGATGGTGGCCATGTTACCATAGGGTACAGGAATCGGGACTCTTTAATGTACGCACCGGGGTAAGGCAACGGTGTGTGTTGGCACCGGTACTCTTCAACATCTTCCTCCTATGTGTCACAAAACTTCTTTGTGATGAACTGGAAATCAGTAGTGGGATAACTCTAGACTTCAGGCTAGACGGAAACCTTTTTAAAATCCGAAGGCTCCAGGCAACCACCAAAGTCACAGCAGTGCAGGTCCTTGAGCTGCATTATGCTGATGACTGCATGCTTATGGCTAACACCCCAGAAGACCTGCCTTGCCACTGCTGTAAAGGCCTACAGCAGACTGGGCTTGTCAACACCACCAAGACTGAGGTGATACGTATGCCAATGGAGGATCAGCCCCCCACCCACTTTGCCTGTTTTCACCATAGAACATCGACCACTCACAATAGTTCCATCTTTTAAATACAATTGAAGTCAGAAGTTTACATACATCTTCAAGGGTTAGTTCACCCCAAAATTTAAATTATTCCATAATTTACTCACCCTCAAGCCACCCTAGGTGTATATGACTTTCTTCTTTCAGCCAAACACAATCTGAGTTATATAAAAAAAATTCCTGGCTTTTCCAAGCTTTATAATGGGAGTGAATGGTTCTTTAGATTTTGAAGCCCAAAAAAGCATCCATCCATCATAAATGTAATCCATATGGCTCCAGGGGGTTAATAAAGGCCTTCTGAAGAGAAGAAATTAGTTTATGTAAGAAAAAAAATCCATATTTATAACTTTATAGCCTATAATAAATGGCTTCCGGTAACGGCTGTCCGAACATTCACGAGAGAGCCGAGTTCCGGCGTATGACGTAGGCGTAGTGTAAGCTTCGGTGAGAAGTGACAAACACGGAAGCACAGAGGATAAAGCAAAAAAAAAGCCAGTCATGAATTAGAAGTCAACAACGAGGGTCAGAGGATATCAATATAAGAGAAGAGGAGGTTGAGTTTTTTGCCAAGCCCTATTTGTTAGAACTGGAGTACAGCGACCAGGAACTCCGGGAGATGGAGGAGGCTGCAGCAGTGGCACAAACAAAAGAATCTGGTAGACGGAGAGTATGGGAGACGTGGTGGTGCTCATGCAGGAAATGCGAGGTAATGCCAACTGAGGCTGAGAGTGTTTGCTGAATGTACGATTGGAATGACTGGATAGACGTACAAATGCATAATTTTAAGACTAATAGAAATCTACAGTATATCTAAAACAACTCACTTCTCTTCGCTGTTTTCCTTTGCTGTAAACAACACGTGCTTCCTCATTTGTCACATCTCACCGGAGCTTACGCTACGCCTACGTCATACGCCGGAACTCGACTCTATTGTGAACATGCTGATGGCCATTACCGGAAGCCAGTGATTATAGTTTAGAAAGTTATATGGATATTTTTCTTACAAAAACACATCGCTTCACTTCAGAATGCCTTTTTTAAACACGCCTCCTTTCAGTGTAAATTAAGTTAATTACAGATTGCGCTTTATTCACAAAATGTCTCGGTTATGTGAAATGTAACCCTGGTTCCCTGAGTGGGAACAAGATGCTATGTAATCGCATTGGAACATGCCCTGAGTGTCACGTGGTCTGAATATAGGGAGCTATGTCATGGGCTCAATAAAAGCGCTCGCTTTGGAGCCATTGATTTTCTGCAGGAATGCATGAGCTTATGCAGCTGCTAGAGAGTATGGCTAGCTTACGCAGCATCTCGTTCCCACTCAGAGATCCAGGGCTACGTTTCAAGTAACTGAGATGTTCTCTTTCATAGGAACTAGAGCTGCGTAATCCCATTGGGAACGATATACATTCAAGGCATGTGAACAGTAGCTTCTAACTGTCTACGTCCATGTGGCAAGCATATAGCTGCACAAAAGTGAGCTAAAGAGTCTATAAAACAAGAGAAAATTTTGAATTTACTCCTGTTCCAACAGAGAGAACCTGGGAAGTAGGAGTCAAATCCTCATCCAGATAATATATGTAAAACAATGTCTGTGGAGAGGGCCACCCTGCCACCATACAAATGTCCTCCAAAGACGCACCTCTAGCCAAAGCACATGAGGATGCCATGTTCCTCGTAGAATGGGCTTGAATACCCAAAGGCAAACGTAAACCACGCGCTTCGTAAGCACTTGAAACTACATCAGTAAGCCAATGAGACAATCTTTGCTTGCACACGAAACACCCCTTTTGCAGCCGCCAAAGCACACAAGTAACTGACTTGCTTCACTGGCTAGTACGGTTAACATAATCTCACAGCACCCGAACTGGGCAAAGCATATGCAATCTTTCATGCTCCTCCGAATGAAATGGGGAAAATGTATAATCTGCGAGCTAAATGATGTAGAAACAACCTTGGGCAAATAGCCCAAACTCTTAAACATCCTGGTGCAAAATCCATACATAAAGGATTTATCAACAGGGCATGTAAATCAGTGACTGTTGCCAAGGGCTCAAACAGAGCATTTGAGAGCACCTTTAAAACAACAGATAAATCCCATAAGGGACTGCAAAAAGGTATAAGCCTGAGTACCCCAAACATAAAACGAGAGACAAGAAAATATCTACCGACAGGGACTCCATTGATAAGTGCATGCTCAGCCACTATAACAGCAAAATAGAATTTAAGCATTGCTTGGGCAACCCCAGGCCCAAAATGCTAAAAAAAATCCAGCACTGTACCAACAGGGCAGTGAACTGGATTTTCAGCTAGCACTGTACACCAAGAAATATGATATTTGACATACAAAAAATATGCCATTTGAATATCTAGAGCTTCCTTCTGGAGCTCTAGCATTCAGAAAGGTACCAACCACAGTGGCGGATAACCCATTATTCAAAAGAGCACCCTGTTTAGGAGCCATACCATAACTTCCACAAGTAGTCTGAGGGTACCAAATGCTGCCCCGAGCCTAAGACAACATGTCTGACTGGAATCTCCCAAGACATTTCCAGCAGGAGAGAGACCAGAGAAACCATACTTGAGATGGCCAAAATGACGGCATTAACAGAAGCTGAACCCGATCCACATGAACTCTCTGTAGAACTGCTTGCAGCAGACGGATCAGTGGGAACGTGTAAAAATGTGTTGTCGGCCACTGATGCACCAATGCATCGATGCCGAGCAGTGCCAGGGTGAGAAGGAAAACAGGAGGTGACAGTGTGACGTCTCGCTCGAAGCAGACTTTCTCCAGATTTGTTCCATAATCTGAGTATGTAATGCCCACTCTCCAGGCATCAAGCCCTGTCTGGACAGGAGATCCACCCCTAAATTCAAGTGGCCCGGGATATGCATGGCTCGTAGAAACATCACATTGTCCTGTGCCCACAGAAAAATGCAGGACACCACCATCCTGTTGTCCGACTGGATGAGGACATGGCTGCCCTGAATCTCTGGGAGGAAAATCTTTAATGCAGCAGCACCATGAACATTTGCAGACATTTTATATGCCACTATTGTTGCTGACCCATCCAAACCCTGTAGGCTGGACGACCCTCGTATATAGCTCCACAACCCGTGGAGGAAGTGTCTGTCATTATAACTTTGCGGCAACACACCTGTCCCAACAGAATGCCTGACATCAAAAGGTGGGTCCTTTTCCATGTTAACAGTGTTTGGTAGCACCCACGTGTCACTTTGAAGAGACGGAACGCATGCGTCAGTGCTTGAAGTCCCTTTGTGGAGTTCATACAGCACTGAAAAAGGCCTCGCAAGCAACATGCCTGGGGAAATTACAGCAGAAGCCACAATCATGAGCCCCAAAATCCTTCTAAATATTCTTGGAGGGGGAACACGTCCCACTCTGAACATGGTTAGGTGTCATTACAGAATGCGAACTGAAGACAGACACGCCAGCATCACTCACAAATCAAGCTCCACCCCTAGAAGCAGAGTCTGTTGACCTGGCAAAAGACATTCTTGTCTAGGTTACACACAGCCCTACATCAAATGGCTGAGAATGACATCTCGATGTTGGGCAGTCAAATTCTCTGAGTGGGCAAACACCAACCAATTTTAAATATTTTAAGATAATTAAAAACATTGATGTCTTGAAACCTCAAGTGTATCAAAGCTGCATTCATATGTTTTGTGAAAGTGCATGGCATTCAAAATTGATGTGCTTGCCTCCAAAAGCAAAGAAAAAGCTGAGAAAGCACCTGTGCTTCAGCGCAATCTGAATATGGAAATAGTTTTTCTAAGAGAGAGTACATTTTCCAAATTAAAAATGGGGCTTTCCAAACAGAAACGTCTATTGGAACAACTCCATTTAACACCGGTGGAGCCTGCCTGAATTGAATTACATAACACTTTATCGTTCGAAGTACCCAGCTCGAAATGCCCTACAACTGCTACTAAGCCGTCACACGGGCAGACAAAGGGATTAATGCATGGCTCTTGTCTGTGACCTGTAACCACTAAATGGCACACTTGACTTACTTTTGGCGACTGCCCCAAAACCAGCGGCACAGAGAAGGGAAGCCTTCGCTCCTCCAACACTGTGGCTGGTTGAAGGGAATTTGAGAATGTTTTTGCCTTTATTGTATTTAAGCATAAATGATGGGTGCCCTGAAATGTATCTGCAGCAGGTACGCTGACAGAATAAACCTTTTCCCTGGTATTTCAAAGGTGTAAAGTGTATGAACATTGTGGGGGAATGTTTATGTGAGAACACTGGTTCACTACAATGGCCCCAATATTCTTCATGAAGGGACAATATGTGGTGCTTTTGTTCAATGTGTTTTTGTGTACACTTGTACACAAATATCTCAAAACCCTTGTTCATGGAGACAGAGGCTGTATTTGAGAAGCAGGTTTTTTAAATAAATATATGTTTTCTCCCCAACAAGCTGCAGGGGAAAACTGAACCATATTCTGGTTGTCGGATGTTCGAGGCGCGTACAACGGCAATCTCATTCCAACACAGACCGAAGGGCAAAACAGGAGAGAAACAAATACGTTCACATGGTCCAATTTCATTCACTGAATGGGGACTCATCCTTCTTTACAAAGCAAGCTGGTCAGGCTTATGTAGACCTATTTATATCGTACACTGAGTTATACTACGCGTTCCCCAAACCCTTGGTCATGGAGGCAGAGGCCAAACTCAAGCTCAAAATATTCAATGCTTTTTCGCCAGTGTAAATTATGGGGGAAACTGAGCTAAATTGGTGTACTGAAAAATTAGACACTAAACCGACCCCAGCATATAATGGGGGAACAAAAGCATCGCCTTGACCAACTCATTACCCAGCGAGGGGAAAACACAAGGGAAATTCCAAACGGAGATGATATTAGCACGAAGTGATTCCTTACTACAATGCAATTGGTACAGGGACTCCATTGTCCCTGTAAAGTAAAGTTGGACTGCAAAACCATCATATGTAAATCCAACAGCTGACTGAAAAGAGCAACATCCATGCCGCTACTTAAATAATTGAGCACAGATAGCAGTGCGCAGTCTCTTTTCTCGCCAGAACGCCGCCGTGGTCCAAAAACAGGTGAAAGACACAAGTACCTTGCATCTCCTGATAGAATCCCGAAAGAATAATGCCACCGACGAAGCACACTGCAGGTTGGTTCACCATAACTCCATTGGGGAATATTCTCTTATTACAGCCCCCTCGATCTGAAACCTGGCTCACCGGAGTAGGGCAACAAACTCGAGGAAGAACATGATGTCCGTTCACACTCCAAACTTCTCAAATTAGTCAAAATGGCTCCCGCACACCGAGCTCCTAATCTGGAGGCCGTGGATCTGGACAAGTGGGGATAACGCCTCCTGGTGAGAAATTGAGAGCCTCGAAAAGCACAGCTGTCCCTGTCGGACCCTTGTAATGTTTGGAAAAAAAACACATAAAAATTGCTATGAAATCTACGCTGCATAAATGACATCCTTACATGTTCGCCATTCAAAAGGGAGGATTAATAGTCATTGGAACAAACAAGGGCTAATAATGGGCTAATAAAGGGCTAATTTATCAAATAATTATAAAATGATCGAGAACAGCTTGACAATCTAGCATTTACTGATGATGATTAAGGTGTCAGGTGACAATGTTCACTAAGACAATGTTCTGGGAGAGGAAATAAATGCATGCTTTTGTGTCTGAGCATTTCAGATATGAAACATTGATTTGTAATACAATAAATTAAATGTAAAAATAAATTAAATGTAAGCAAACACTAAAAATAGTATTCTCTCCTTACTTTTTTCTGGGACTGATTATAAGGCAAATAATTACAATATAATGAGAAACTGTTCTATCTCCGGTAAAAAGAAAAAGAATACCAAAATATCGTTGTAACCGACTGCCAGACAGAAGTAAAAAAAATGCAGTGTTGAAATTCTTCAGTACATTCAGAACAAGAGTCATGAACATGGAAAGAATTTCAATCCCACACATTTATCACTTCATGGGTCTTAAAACTAGGAATGTGATATCTATGCTTAAAAACAAAACAAAGTAGTAGCCTAATCTAAATTCCAAGCACAAGCAGAAGTTGTAAAACAAAATGAAAGTCATAACTGATTAAATAACTGTATTTCCATGAACTGTGCTGAAAATATGAGGTGTGTGTTTGGGTTTTAGCAAACTGCATTGTGGGGACCCCACAAAAAAAACGTCCCAACAAAAAATAAATAAAAGGGTTCTATGAGGGTTGAGCTTAAGGAATAAAAAATATCATTAGCTCAGCATAAATAAAACAGAAGTCTATTGAAAGTCCCCATCATAATGGAAAACAAACGCATGCATATGTGTGTGTAAAGTTTGGTAATATATAACATGTGCTTCAAACTAGTAACTACCAGATCGCATTCTGACCCCCCCATGTTTTGTTTTCTCATTAAAACTCAAATTCCTTCTTGAACCCGCATAACCTCTGGCAAAAAAGTATTTTTCAATGCATTACTTCGGTCAGACCTTTTGATTTTCAGCTAAACAGGCTGTTGATAGTTCTGCAAGGGAGTAAGATGGATGCTTCAGAGGTGCAGAAAGCTCAGAGTGAGGCCAGTTCAGTGTTTCAACATCACACACGCATACAATAACAAAGATCCTCATCTCTAGGGAGCTTCCTGTAGTGAGAGGAGAAGAAATATGTCTCTTGATAAAAGGGCATTGGCACACTTTCACTCTCACATGCTCTGCACCTGTCTACTGGTGGCTACTCTTTTCTCATCCCTCTCTCTCCATTTCGTCCACCAACAGGTGGTAGACACACTCTTACCGATTAACCGACCGCAGATGTACCTCAGTGCTGGCTGACCTGCCATAGAGATATTCAAAATAAGACAGCAGAACCTGAAGTAAAACCCTACCATCAGTAAGAAAGTAAATCTCAAAAGGTCTAGTCACAAATCAAAATTTTTTCTCCCAAATTGCAAAGTGATTAAATGGACAACAAAGGAAACCTCCTGCTTGACAGGTCTTCTCTTTAGGAAGTGTCTCCTCTAGAGTTTTAAAAGAGATCTCAAAATTAGTCTCACACTGTGCTGTGATTTACCAAGATACAACGCAACCTTTTACTATTACTAATGCTTATCCTGTGAGTTAGGGATTTGAAGAACCCCCCAACAACGAGTCATCAACAAAAAACATCAAAGCAACCAACTAGCAATGCCCCGGTGAACACCCAGAACACCCAAGCAACTGCATAGCAACGTGCTTATAAACAATCAGTACCCCTTAGAAACCACAAAACCAAGCCCTGCAACCACCCAGAATAGGTAAGCGAATCCATAGCAATGCACTAACAAACTGCAAAACTGCATAACAATTCCATGGCAACCAAAAAGAACACCCTTACAAAGCATAGCAACATGCTAACAACCATTCAAATGCTTTATAAACCTTATAGCAACACCCTAGCATCACCCAGAGCACCAAGCAACTGCATAGCAACAAGCTAACAACCACTCTAAACACCTAAGAAACTGCATAACAATGCCAGGGCAGGTGAACACCAAGAACACCCTAACAACTGCATAACAACATGCTAACATCCAATTAGAACACCAGAGAAACCACAGAACACGGTATAGCAACCACCAAAAACAAACCTTGTAACCGCACAGTAACATGCTAACAAGCACTCAGAACACCTTAGAAACCTCATAAAAACCACCCAGAGAACCCAAGCAACTGCACAGCAACACGATAACAACCACTCAGAACACTTTAGAAACTGCATAACAATGTCCATTCTGCCATGCAAAGGCAAAGGCCGTAACTTCGTTTTTGGTCGAAAATTTGTTATTTATATTTTTGAGACTTCCAAGATCTCCCTTATCATGTGGATAAGTATCTTGAGTCAATGTCATTGTTTTTTTTTGATAAATTAATGGGTTGTCTTAACAGTAACTTCCAAAAGCCCAGGAGAAACCAAGGCAGAACTCCATAACTCAAATTACCATTCTCTGGCTTTGTTTTGGAATACTCAAATTGAGTTAGGGCACGCTGCCTTTGTTCAGCCGTGCATCAAAATGAAGTTACCTTGCCGGCATGGAGTTACGGTACTCTGCCTTTGTTTTTACATTAAAGTTTGCCGCATTTAAATTATGGTGTAGCCTGTGTACTGTCATACATCTATCATTGAAGCAATCTGACACACACGACACCTGAATAAAAGTGTAGTAAACAAATGTTGTTGAGTGTTTTTATTATCGCATTTAACCCTCTGGGGTCGATGGATGAACCGGTGGGATTTTTACTTAGAATACTCTGTCATATTTGGGCATACAGATAAGTCTAAGACATCATTAGAAACTATAAAGGATCTACATTTATTTGTGTAAATTCACAATAACAACAAAACCTAGCGCTTTTGTACGATAAAGAAAATAAACATAAACCATCTCTGTCTTCGCGAGCATATTTCTGAAACACGCCACAAAAATTAACTGAAACTCTGCGAATACTTATCACACAAACATGAAACATATGTCTAAAGAAAGCTTAAAATGTCTACTTTTAAATAAAACAATTCAAATTTAAAACAAATATTCTACTGCAATTTAATCTGTATGAAACAAAGCGATGTACAGTTTCTCCCGGCCCAGCTAATTATCCGTAATGTGATAACAGCCACCAGCAGAGTGCGCTATTCATACGTTCATGTGCTGAGGTGACCAATGCAAATGGTAAACGCTCCCGAGACAAGTTCAGAATAACTGCATTTATCTGAAAAAGAAAGCTTTTGATACATTATACACTACCGTTCAAAAGTTTGGGGTCAGTAGGTTTTTTTTCTCATATTTTTATTCAGCAAGAATGCATTATATTGATCAAAAGTGACAGTAAAGACATTTATAATGATACAAAATCTTTATATTTCAGTTCAAAATATTGTTTGTTATCCAGCACCCAAATGAAAAACATGGACATGGACATGATAGTTGTCTGGATATTAGTTTCTCTGCATTTGATTCTGATGAGCTGCTCTGCAGCACACCTGACACCACCATTGTTGCTCTTATGGAGTTTCCCCTCACTCCAGTCACAGCACCACTGCCAGCACCAGAGCCCACCCAAATCTATGTCCTTTTATGCCCCAAACAGGAGGGCTTTCTGGTGTTCACTGCCTGTGAGCAATGTTGTGTAGGATGACGAGTAAGAACACCATGAAACAACAAGAAATTAGCAGGATTCCAAGTTCACTTACTTGTAAATGATTTATTATCTCTTATTCCAATCCCATGCATTTTAAATTTGTACATGAAATTTGTATTAATTAAATTATTATTTTTACTCATTAGAAATTTGCTTATCTTGTATTTATTCATATAATTCAATGTCACCTATCTGCAGTCAACCTGTTAGTTTTGCTGCACACCAATTAAAGATATTCTTTACCGCTATGGAGGAATGTGTCATGTCAAATGTATTACAAATGCCAGCAGAATACAACCATAGCACAGGATAGCAATAAGTACATGTCTATAAGTAATTGTAAGTCATCCAAAATAAAATATTGATGATAATATGGAAGTTACTGCCTTTTGCCTTGGCGTGACTTCTCACTTTTTTGCAGACAATACAAAGGCAGAGTACAGTAACTTCAAAATAGGGGTCAAAAGCCAAGTTTGAGCTCAAGATTTTTTTATGTAGATACATTTCATTACTAAAACATCTAATTGCCATATTTTCAGTGTCCTACCTAGAATACATTTGGCTGGACAACTAAAAAAACTTTAAAGTCATTTTCCTCTAGCGAGTTAAGGTATTTTGCCTTTGTAGGGCAGTACAAGAGGCAAGTTTAGTACTCTATTATCTGAATTGTCTTTTTTGGTGTCTATTTTTATTTCTCCTGAGATAATTTTGAAATCTGTGACAAAATATATATTACATTTTCCTCTGGGCTCTGGCAGTGTTATTAAAGCAGGAATGACTGTGGGTTAATATTAGCTTTGAAATGCCAGTAAAATGTTTACTGATCTGAGTTCTGCATTTGCTACGATCACTAAATGAAAATGAATAAAGTATTTTTATCTCAGCACTGTGTGGCATCAGGATATTACACCTCTCGTATTTTATTACATGTGAGAAAACACCACCGATTTAGATTAAATATAACACGTATAATGAGGTAAAGGAGGGACAAAGTTCTAAAATTAGCAAGAATCTGTTATCACAAGAAATATTGAGAGAATTTTTCCCTACAGTGTGACATTATAGATGAAAACACAATATAAACTGTTAGAGGACCAAAATAAGCATCAAGCAATTATTGCAATTTTGTGTTGAGATGTAATATCTGCAAGGAGAATTTTTCTTAAATGTGTCTCCTAATAAACAATGTCTATTTTCACAGAGTGTTTTGGATTGTAAAACTTAATTACTAACATATGTGTCTCTCAAATTGTATTGTTCAAGCAACAGCTTACAGGGGTGACTTGAATACTGTCTTTATGAATAACAATACTGTAAGAAGTTAAGCCCCATTCTAAATGCAATGCATATTTGGGAGTTATTTGTAGTGTACCATTGTAAGATTTCCCTTTACACCCATTTTTAAAGCCTAAAGAATGACACTCCATCTACACTACTAGTGATGGTACTCAACAAAACTGGAACACTCAATTTACTGTATAATCAATTAAGCAGTGTACACTGCAAGTATACACAGTTTTACTCAACTATTTGAAGCTGTTATTCAGCACGAGCTCTGTCGATGCTTAATGTGCTTCATATTATAATGGACATTTAAACAAGCAGATGGTTGTAGAGAAAAATTTGGGGCTATATACACTCAAAAAAAGTTTTTTTTCTGCATGGGATTCGATAGGGAGAGTAACTGTTAAAATTAAGTGTTATTTGATGTGTTTTTGTGCAAGGTGAAAATAAAGCAAGATACTCATTGATGTTTAATGTTTTGTAATGTTGAGATTAATAAGAGCTTCGGTTATTTTGGAGTTTTGGGGTTACCATTATGGAGAAGAGTGGAGCTTGAGCTAACAATAAGAACAGGTATCTCACATGTTGTTGCTTCCATTGTTGGGCAATTGCTGTCTTATACATTGCATAATTAGTTAACTACACTATGTAGAGCTTCCAGCCATCATGTATTTAGCATGCTAACATCCACTTTCACTAGTTAGTGCATAATTAAATAAAATAGATTTTTTTGAGTTATGCTGACATGTCTAATTTTGTTAGGTTTACCTAATTCAGGTGTTTATGTTGACGATTACACAGTCATTTTAAGTTAGGAAAGTTGAGTGCATAGCCATATAACCAGGGCCTAGTCACACGCTTGAATTCTGTTATAGAATGCGGTTTTTACTCTCATTCTTCACTGTGTGTGAACATAACTGTATTTGACACTCTATAACAGGACTGACAATCGTATTCTGCTGTGGTGTGAACATAGCTAAAGAGTCATGATCACTTGCTTTACCCTGGCACAAATTCAAAAATTCTGTGGATATTTTATCCAGTGCTGGTAAGAAGGAATATACCTTAGAGACTGGATCATAGAGCGTCTATGTGCATGCACAGAGGCAGTTCTGATATAATTGCACATGGCAGATCCAGGGCATTTTCCTGCTATCATAAAAGAGCTCTGAGTGATATTGATCCTGCTGTGTTCTTTTTTCTTCTTCTTCTCTCTTTCTCAGCTACTGAGGTGTACAGAGCACTGGGAACCATGGGAACCGAACAGAGTCGGATTGGCCATCAGGAGAGGCGGGACTTTTCCCAGTGGGCTGATGGTCTGGTGGGCAGACAGCAGGACGATTCACAATATAAATATAAAAATAAAAAATGGTCAATTAAACAAATAAATCCCTTTTAAAATATTTTTAATCAGAGTTCATTGCAAATATGCCGCAAACTTGCCACTGATCATTTTACATGCAAATGAGCAAACTTGAGGAAAATTGTCCATTGTTGCCAAAGGTTTGCTGCAGGTTCGCCACTACCGGTGAAGAGCTGCAAACTTCTGGCAAATATTTGCAGAGAATCACAAGCTCCTTTGCATTTGAAAATAGTAAGTGGCAAATATTATGCAAGTATGTGGCAAATTTGCTGCTAGTTTTCCAGACATCTAGATGTTTTGTAAGGAAAAATATTGATAAATAATGATTAAATAATGAAATGCTAAAATATAGATTATATATCTTTGATAAAATCTCCATTGGGGTGTAAGAATACTGAAATTCATTGTAGTATTTAGGATCCCAAACCGACCCTGGAACCGAAAGACTACGCTGAAGACTTCTCTGTCCTTGCTGATATTTGGACTGTTATTACTGTTGTTTTATTTTATTTTTATATTTATTTATTTTCAAACTTACAGGGCATGACTCATGGAATATTTGTCTCAGCCATTTTGTTGCACAATCCTTTATCAAATAGCTCTCAAATAGGTTTGGGTTAAATGCCCAGGACAGAGTCTGTGTTGTTGAGAAGTGGAGAACCTAAATGGCACTCAACCAGATTCCACCAAAATTGTGCTGGTTTGGCAAAGGTGAACCTCTCTCAGAACTGGCCCACATTTCCACAGATTTTAGGACTGAATGATGATGTAACTGATTATGTTACTACAAAACCTGCATACAAACATTGCACATAGCAGGCTGTTTTTATGGGTCTTGCTCCTAGTTTTGAGAACTTATTTTGAACCTGAGGTTTGTAATTTTTCTTTCTTTCTCTCATCCAATCTGAACATGCAGACACAACTATAAGTAAGCCATTCGAAGGTTGATTCCCTCAAAAACACTCAATTGTTTGATTGAGGACACCGACCAATCTCATACAGCAATGTTGGCTCAACCAATCGCCATCGAGTGTTTAATCTACCATCTGGATGGGGGAAGGTGTCCCCCTTGAGCATTTCATGGCTGAAATATGGGAAAAGATTTCTTCACCAAAATATGGGATATCCTGGGTAATACAGGGAGTCAGCAAACCTATGTTTCTGTCAGGGGCCACTTGTGGCACAGAAAAATAGAAACGGGGTGTCCGTCAACTGAATGTGTCACATTAGGCACTTGGAGTGTAGACAGCATTGTGCATTATAATTGGAGCAATCTAGATTTGTATCATATAGTTTTAATTTGCATTTTGCTTACTTGAAAACTGTACTTGGTGAGGATATTATCGAGGATAATAACTAACGTTATTGGTTGGAACTAAGAGGTTTAAAGTGCCGAAGCAGAGCTCATTTTCTAGCCCAGAACAGCCTTTTATTCTGTGGAAACATGTGAAATGGTTTCAGATTAGGCTACGCATCAGTGGGAAAGGGGTAAGCCTCCTGTCACTGCTGTTTAAGTCTGTCTGCTAATTACGATTACACAATCAGCTCATATGAATTGCGTTGTGTAGCACTGCCACTAGCACATGAGATCACCATTGATACTATACAAATCTCACAGGAACTGTTCTTGGCTATAATATTTATGGCAAACAGATAGTCAGTGTCTGACAAGATTCCATGTGGAGTTTGGTTTACAATAAATTAAGGATCAATTCACACTCTGAAGCCAGAAAAAACTAATTTTCCTCTGTCTCTCTCTCTATCGCTCTTTCTCACTCCCTCTCTCTCTCTCTCTAACTCTTCCCTCTTTTCCTCCAGGGCTACTGTCAATTACTCAGACATTTAATCACCCCTCTGCCCCGTGGACGTGTCCTTACATTACACCCGGTGCTGGCTGGCAATGTCAGCTATAAATAACCCACCACAGGGTGCTATGGGCCATAAAAGCACAGCTCACTGCCTCTGCGCATTTAGAAATATTTCAAATTTAGAGCACAAGCATGGCAAAATGGGGTGAATTCACTGAACAGTTGCACTACTGTTGTGTACGATTGTTTAGTGCAAAAACATGCTCTTATTCACTCACAATCCAGTTTAACCTTGTGGTCAATGCACTGAATTAGCGCTGTGCTGTACGTATTGTGTTTAAATTATTTTCATTCTTTTCAGCACAAATATAACCGATCTGAGTAGGATTTGAACCGGTGTCCCCAGCAAGGGAGGCAGGCACACTAAAGAGGAGGCCAAAGGCTACAGCCTCTAGCATCAGTCGCAAGTGTGCCTCTTGAGGCCAAGGGAATGAGTTTTACATGCTGCACAGCTACCCAACAGTTGTCCATGTTACATAAACATGCCTCGTCAGTAAACAAGAGTTTTGTTTTGAAGAGATGTTTGCGTACATTCATAGCGTTCGTTGCAATAGTAAGTCATTTAATGATAATCAAATGATCGAGAAAAGCAAATATCCAGAAGCGAAGTGTAAGCACAATTTAAAAAGCCCATTTAGGGAACTGCGTCATGCAAACACCTGATTTGTGTAATTCCTTTAGCGAATCGGGTGCTAACACAAAACATGCATTTACATTTTGGCATTTAACAGATGCTTTTATTCAAAGTGACTCAAATAAGGAATATAGCAAGCAATTTGTCATAAAAATACTAAATGCAATAATACATACAATACAAATAAACAAAGTTATCAGTTGGCTCAATTCATTGTTCGTGAATTGTCCATTATTTTGCCATTACTTCTATTTCCCATCAGTGAAACTGCATATCAGTAAAGTTGCTTTTTACATATTTCTGAGTGACAGTGACAAAAAAAATTGACACGTTATGTAATAAATGAGTCTTGCTAATTAAAGTTCAAGTTCATCTGTCAAATCATCAACTAAGTCTAGAGCACAAAGTTTTGGTCGCACCCAGACCACAAAAGTGGTGGGAGCAGCTCCATTGGAAGACAGCGTCTATAGATCAAAAAAAAAAATGCAAGAGATAGGAGACAAGAATTTGCACAGTGCAGAGTGGTTATCACACTTCATGATGAGACAGACAACTAGTTATCCTGTGTGGTTCCGTTCACACAGAACAGGTTTATCTGAACTTACTCTTAAAATGCAGGGGTGAGTCCTGAATATGTAAAGAAGTCTGTTCAGTTATGGAATACGGTTGTCACTCTCATTTATAACCGAACTATGTGTAAATGTATGCCTTATTTAGCACTTTAAAACAGGACTGACAACCTTATTCTGCTGCTATGTGAACGTGCTTTGAGAGACGTAAACAATCTATGATTTGTTGTAGTTGCTTGCCTACATAGCACCTTTTATACGTATGTGTGAGTTGGTCTCTGTGCTGTGTTGTTTATAGGTTTATTGTAGTGATTAAAGCAGAAGGGGAGGGGAGCATTTATTTAAAAAAGAAACTTATGATTTAATCACCTTGAACAAAACTGAAAATGACAAATAATTATTTTGTCTCCGAATAAATGTGATTACTTCAGTGACATTCTCAGAAGCTACATGAATATGCAACATTTTAAATATGATTATTAGATCAAATTACCTCAAATTCAAACTTTAGGCATTGCATGCAATGATCTCACGCATCTGGAATATTTTGCGGCATATAGTGACAAACAGTTGTTAAAGGGATTGTTCAACCAAATTTTTTTAATTCAGTCATTGTTTACTCACCCCTGTGTTGTTATAACCACATATGACATTCTTTCTTTTTTTTAACAAAAAGGGAGACATTGTGAAAAATAAAATTGTTCTCAATGACATACAATGACAGTTTTTGTTGACCACCTCTTCAAACATCTATCGGTTGATTATTCGGTCATCGGCAGGTACTGCCCAACTTAGTTATCGTTATCGGTAAAATCCACTATTGGTCGACCTCTATGTCACACACAGACACACATACAGAATGGAGAAGAGGTGACCGATATTCCCGATCCCTCCGCCTTTCTTTCCAGTTCTGAACATAGAAATGCATCTATTTTTGACAACAAACTCTTTAGTCAAGTTTTGTACGTTCTGTTCGCTGGTTAATGTGCAGCCATGTTGTGTTTTCTGTTGTGTGAGAACATTGAAAGACATAAACAATCCATGATTTGTTTCAGTTGCTTGCTTACGGAGCACCTTCTTTATGGACAAGCGAATTTGTCTCTCTGTTCGGTTGTTTATAGTTTTATTGTAGAGATTAAAGGGGAGGGGAGGGGAGTGTGTCTTTCAGTTTGGCGGGATGTAATCAGGCATGGCCATGATCCAAAGCTCCTTCCACCCTGTCCTTCTCATTTATAGGTGAGCCGATGAGGTGGAGAGGGAATATTAATAAAGAAAAACAACAGCTCAGAGAGCACAGGCAGGGGAATTGGTACTGCACAAATAGTGATTATCTCCCATATTAATAATAAGCAGATTGAGATGCTACCATGTTCTGCAGTAAGACAAGCTTTTCTCATTAGAATAAAATTACACTTACTGAAAACTCTTGCCTTTGTGTCTCCTTTATAATATTAACTGAAGCAGAAATATATTTCTGCAACATAATTAGCAAAAAGCTAAATAATTTCATTATTTGCTGTGCACCACAGTGTCTATGACAATAACGTTTAAAGTAAGATCTATTGCAGCATGTCAGCCCTTTGTTGCTTAAATTAGAATGAATAAATTCATCATTACTTTCTATATATTTCATAGTAAGCAATGCATGAGGGCACCAGAGACTGCAGTGATTTTGTTGATGTCTGTACAAACACCAGCTGCTACATTTGCCAGAAACATTTCTCAGCATTGACAAAAAACTTTATAATGCCAAAGTGTATATACAAGAGATATAATCATGGTCTAGGGCATAGCAGTTTTATATCTGAACGTGTCAGTAAGTGCATTTCATTCTGGGAACCCAGCCAGGTGTCTTTCTGTGGCAAACCCGCTGCACAATCGGAGGCAGATCTTTTCTACAATGGCCAAAATAACAAGCAGAGCTCACAATGTATCTTCTGAGTATGGGTATGTTTGTGCAGAGCGACATTACAGAGACAACATAACACAAAATATTTTTCCTGTAGCATAAAAATGCCATGATGATTCCACAGCAAATTACAGAATTGGTGTGTGGAATTTTCATGTTGTTCACAATGTGGGGCTTGTAACAACGTCTGTTTTCAATATGTGTGTGTGTGTGTGTGTGTGTGTGTGTGTGTGTGTTTTGTGGGTGTACATTTCTGAGGTTTTGGACATAGCTAAAGGAAGAGGTTGACCACATTTACTGCAAGGTTTCCCCGCCTATCCATTTGACTCCATGCATGCTGCCCAAACCACTGTATAATATATAAGACATCAGCTAGTTTAATCCAAAAGAAAACATTGGCCCAATAATTTTCAGGCACTGCTGAAGCTACATTACTTAGAGACAGTAGCTTTCAGTTCATCTTAGAGACATGTATTGTATATTTACACAGCTGATGGATTAAAATGAGAATCATTAATTATTAAACAGTCTGCATATGCAACTTCCAAATTAATACAAGCCAAGTATGTCACGAGCAGCTTTATTTTGATTAAAAGTGACCTTGGCAATGCAAATGTTATTGCGTTTCAATTTTATCAGCACATATTTTGTTATTTAAGCCAAACTTACAAATACAAACCAATTTTTGATGGTAATTATGTTAATAATACAATTAGAAATACAGAGATTATTTGTTAAACCATAAGGAAATGTAAACTCCATTGTTGTTAAGATTTGGTGGCCACTGAAGTCATATCTTTCACTTTTAGATCTTAATCACTACCACAACTCTCATTGGCTGTCGGTGGCTTCATGTGGCTTTACACACATTATGTGTTTTGCTTTCATGACAAGTGTTTCTCCATTCATTAATACTAATGAGGACTGACATGGAGATTAACACACCAGCCTCAGGGCTTTGGCTGAGAACCAAAGTCTTAACCCCATAAACAACACCCTTAATCCTGGGGTCCAGAGAGATTTGACAGCAACATGTACAGAATCATGGAATCTGCATTTAATTAAAGTCCCTTTAAAAGCAAGTACATCTTGGTAATGTTCCAAAGCTATTTCCAGTCTTGGATGTTTAGCCGTAATCTGCATGAATGGGGAAAACCAAAATGTATAAAACTCTTTGCTAAGCCTATATTTCAGTATATGTTCAGTATATATCACCTTTAAATTGTAACAAAAATGTTATAAAATTGTGCAGCTTTTACTGAAATCAGGCTTAAAAAAAACATACATATACACATTTCAAATACACATGCATGTTTTACAGTAAGGACTGATCCGTTGTATAGTAAAAACCATCTGATCTCTTTTCCAATAAGGTGAACAAGTCATTAAACTGAAACATGTGACTTTCTTTTCTTACATCCACTGTGGTGATTGGATTTCTCCCAATAGAGCTGTTCAGCTTGCAGTCCAAAATCCCAGAAGATAATTCGCCATGGGTTTCCTCTGGATTTTCCAATGGGTTTTTATAATGGAGTTTTTGAACTGATGAGAAAAATAAGGTCTGTGGTAAACATTACTTGATGATACGTGGACGTTTTGATCTACAGCATAAATTACACACAGTCATACCTCAAATGTGAATTTTGAAGCCATATTGAATGACATACTTAAAAAAAAAAAACGCACAGCGGCTTCAGAATTCACGTTTGAGGTTTGACTGTGTGTAATTTATGTTTTAAAACAAAATGTCCAGGTATCAAGTAATGTATACCACAGACCTTATTTAACTCATAAGTTCAAATACCCCATCATAAAAACCCACAGGAAAATTCAGTGGGAACCAATGGCGACTTAGACTTCTGTGTTCGCCAACAAATTGACATCATGGCTGAACAGCTCTAAAGGTTTGGCTGGTTAACATGACCCAGTTAATCTTTGCTGGTAGATGCCGTAACTATGCCATTATGTGGCACAACGTATCTTTCTTTATTAACTACCATTTAAAAGTAGCCTTGTATTCTGACAAAATATTTGTTTAAAGCAACATATAAATCATAAATATTTCATTATATTACATCAGATGGTTTGTTTTTCATTCTAACTTTGTAAGCATGTAATTCGGGTTATTTTCACTCAATCTCTTTTTATAAAAAATATTTTTTATTCCACTAGATGGCAGCATGTACTTGGAAAAATATTTTTTCCTCTATCACCTTGCATAACAAAATGCCGATCTGAAATGCAGGGGGCACTCCAACACATTTTAGTCCTCACAGATGTGCTCATCCATAGTGTAAATTTATGTTGCAATATAGCGCCATCCTATGGACCTGCAGGGAACGTCTGCTCACTTTCACATCCAGCTTTGGATAATCGTTAGTGAAGGGCTTTGGACTGAGTGTGTTTTCGAGATGCTTTCAGCCATTTAGTGTTGTCATGATGTAATTTTTCTGCAGCAGAGTGATTGGTCACATGGCATTTATAGTTCAGGTGATTGGCTAAAAAAAAAACGTAATGCACTTCCAGGGGTTTATGCGCCAACCTAGCAACTGCCATCAATGGAAATGCTAAAGGATCGCTTTCAGCAGGTTTTATAGACTTCCTTCATTTCTCACTTTCATTTCTTTAACTAGTAGCCTGTTTACTCTCTAACTTAATGCACAAGTAGTTGCAGAGGGATTTTGCAAAAGAGTTTGCAGAGTTTAAATAAAATGTAAACACAAGATGATTAATGTTTTGTCTTCTGTGCACCACAATTTTTTATTTGGTGCTAAGTTTTCTTAATTTGTTATCATGAATGAAAGCTTAAAACATTTTGCACCTCTATGCTCTATAGCTCAGTTAGAGCGAATAGCATAATTTGTACAATCTACATGCCAATTAGTTCCTTCCAAAGTGATCTATGGCCCAGTGTGAATATTCCAATGTTCCTCAGAGCTAGGTTAGGTCCTGCCGGATCATTTATCTGGCATTCCACAATTACAATACCTTTTTTATCATTGGTTCAGTGGTTGGGCACACCACAACATGCTTGTGTCTTATCAACTTGGCACAGAGAACTGTACTGTTTTGATTGAAGTCTATTTCAGTTAAAGACAGCATGTGCTAAACAGTGTGTTCTCAAAACAGGAAGCCCATTGGATTCCTCCTGCTTACAGGAGCTACCAGGTTCAAAGGACCTCATCTGGACCTAATCTACTTGGGCCCTGCTCATTGAGTAAACACACACACACACACACACACACGCACACACACACATGCACACACATGCACAAACACACACACACACTATTGTTTGTGCAGCTATCATTATGAGGACTCTCTATAGACATAAGGATTTTTATACTGTACAAATTATAGATCCTATCTCCTATCCTTAAACCTAACCCTCACAAAAACAATTCTGCATTTTTACATTTTCAAAAAACATTGTTTAGTATGTTTTCTAAGCTATTTTAATTATGGGGACACTAGAAATGCCCTCATAAACTACATTTATAGCAGAATTCCCTTGTAATTACCAGTTTGTAAACTAAAAAGTCCTTGTAAACCACCCAAACACACATACACAGTGCAGTGAGTGGGAATGATTGGTTTGTCAGTATATCATTACAGATGCTTGGGCGACCATATGTTAAGCATGTATTTGCATGTTAACTCATTGATTATTTCCCTACAGTAACACGCTCACAGCAAGACACACAGTCTGTGCAAGTAAATCTGCTGCAGTAGACGCTTGAAAAACATAAATAGGTTATAGCTTCAAGGCCTTAAAGAGAAGAGACACAAGAATGGTGCTATGTTACGACAAACATCTTACTAGCGGTTATTAACTCTGGGACTTTCTCTAATAACGTCCTGTGCAAAGATATGCCTCTTATTGAGGTGTGCATGTCCTGCTATGATCTGGAATATAAATGTAAAATCATACACATAAAAACATCTTTTCATTTTTGCACACAATTATATGAACCCATCATGCTACAAAGACAACAAAAGCCTCAGTACCTTGTCTTATGTGTTCCACTTTTGAATGTAAAAAAAATGCCAGGCGAGAAAGAGCACAACAACAACAACCTAAAATCAATAGTTCTATATACATTTTTTATTCCATTATGTCATTCACAATGTTTCATGGAATTGTTGTTAATTTCCGTTAAGTACACAGCTTGTGCATTTGTCCTTTTTGTCCAATTCTCAAATCTTCTTAGTTTCAAATCAAAGTTTGTAATGTTGTGATTCAACACAGAGCTGGTTGATTTGGTTCATGGCTTAGAACTTTTCTCGGGAGGCTTTTATGAAAAAAAAAAAGTGTGTCTAGGTGTGCCTTGGCCACTGGCCAAATGGCGTAATGCTAATTAACACAATTTGTGTGTACCTTGGCCAATATCTGTGCTAGCCAGATTTGGCTAAGGCTTACCTTGATAAAGACACTTTTAGTTGTGGCCAAAAGCAGACCATACCGTGCAAGCTGATAGAAGAAAAGCCCTAACAACCACCTGAGCAAATAGCATTTTCTTAAGGCTTATCTGTAAAATAGAGACGCAAGTTGATTGGCTACCTGATTACACGTCAAGGACCAATCAGTTTACACCATGTAAGCCAACTATCTTAACATGTCACATGTGATTGAGCCAGTTGGCTAACAGATAACAAGTTAAAAAAATGTATAAGCTTGTGCCACATAGAGTTATATGGCTGAGATGGCTGAACTTTCATAATATTTTCTCATAAACAGGGCAGTACATCCAGGTGGTTCAAGGGTCAGTGTATATTCAGAGCTTAGCTCAGACCTCTGTGAATTATGAATGGAGCATTCTATGATGAAATATTAGAAAATAAAACACTTTCGGGATTCCGTTGTACACAACGCAAATTGTGTACATGATTTGTAGAAGTTGGTAGGCTGTAAATAGTCTAAAATTGGTGCTTACAATAAACAATTGTTGGTGGATTTGCCAAAGTTTGTACATTTTATGGTAATAAAAGAGTTTTGTAAACACAAATGTCCAGTTTTCAACATCTCCCCAATTCTTGCACGCATCCAGATACGAGTGAATTCTGGAAAGCAGATGCCAGACATCATATGGGTACCGAACTGAGTAGGTAATTGGTATTACTGATACTGTAGAAATATCTGTAACATTATTTATATAGATTAACTAATAGAAGAATAGATTTAAAGTTTTGTATCGACTTGAAGAATTGGTACTTTTGACAGCCCTACAGGATGATTAAAATATTTAGGGCTTTACTGAATACATCACAATAAGCCCAGCTAGCGCCCTGTGCAGAACGTTCTTTAAATACTTAGTAAAAGTATGCGAATTGGGATGCAGCCATGGTCTGTCTTAAAATCCTAGCAAAATAAGCCAGTGAAATGCCTTTAACAGCACTTTTCAGACAAAGCCATGGCAAGGCTTGGCTTGTGGATTTAAAGGGAGATGGATTGTGAGAAATGGTTTAGAAATTAATCCTGTGGCGATCATGGCTTGGTGTCAGTGTATGTTTGTGGTGGCAGGTCATAACTATAGAGGCAATTTAACAAACACCACCGGCTTAACCAGAAGTAGCGAAGTTAACACAATATGACACTGCCGCACAGCGAGACGGCCATCCCCCTAGAGCAGATAAAACTTCACACTGCTGCTGTTGTCTCCTGCATGTTGATTTGCTGCTGTCTTTTTTTCTCACTCTCTTTAATTTGTTTAGCCCTGCTACGTGTGTGTCATAAAATGGAGCTGCCTCTGAGAACATTATAAGTAATAATACACTAAATGAGACAGCCAGAAGTGAGCTCTCGTTGGACCAATGTGTTCTAAGGCTGTTAATGGAGGAGAATAAGCAACAAGAGCACTGTGTTACTACAATTCCTTTGGCAGACTCAGCAAGCTACCCTTATTCATAGAGATGGGAGTGTGTGTTTATTTGTTGAGTAAGGACTGAATTTATTTGTGGTTGGAGTTTTTTTTTCTTCTTGGGAAAAATGAATGCAATTAGAAAACTGTCCACAGTAGGCAATCTTGTTTTTTATTTAAGAATTAAATGAACGCTCTCAACACTAATGCAAAGGCTAATTTAATTTAGTTTAATGTTGTTATTTGTGTGAAAGAAGCTGGACAAACCTTTATATTTACATTTAGTCATTAAGCAGACGCTTTTATCCAAAACGACTTACAATTTAGAAATATAGCAAGCAATTTGTTATACAAACTGATCAACTTCACCTAAAACAGTGTTTACAGACCTCTCTTCTCCACGAGCTCTTAATAATGTAGTAATGTCATAATCTTTTTACATCTCTGACAGACAAACACACAGATGGTTAAAATGACTCACTTATGAGACGTGTGTGTGTGTGTGTGTGTGTGTGTGTGTGTGTGTGTGTGTGTGTGTGTGTGACCAGGCCCGCTTCTACGGGGGTGCAAACGACCTTAGAGGACCCTCAGTTGCAGACCAGTGTGAACTGCTGCCCGTGGGTCAATTTATCATGAATGTTTTTATTAGATATTTCATTTATCTGGCTTTGCAACCGATCACACATCCATAAGCTTTTAACATGCTCAGGGTGGCCAGATAATAGATGCAACACCCCAATCAGTGATTTATACTTTTAACATTAACATTAAACCCCCACTATATCCCCTCCCCCTACCAAACTCCCACCCCACCCTGACCCCTCACAAACACTCCTGTGGTCAATAGAATATAGACACACACATAAAACCTCAACCTCATCTGGGATGTGAGTGGCGCGCAGCAACCTGAGTTGCTGCTGGCTCCAAAGGAGGAGATTGCGGGTGAGTTGTGACATATGACGAGAGCGCACACCGCCTTGACGATTTATGTACGCTACAGTCACGGTGCTGTCTGAACAGATCAAGATGTGCTTGCCCCGAATCAACTCTAGGCAGTTGATGTGCCAACGCAGAGGGGGGCCCTCTCCAGGAGCCAGCGGCTGCGTGCCCATTGCACACGGTGCCCCAACCCTGTTTTTGGCATCTGTGGTGAACAGAACAAGTCAGGACACCTGCTGTAGGGGCACTCCTGTCCACAGAAAACAGAGGTCTGTCCAGGGGTTGAAAATCTGCGTGCCATGGCGTTATGCCCATCTCAGGACTCGAGTCTGGAGTCAGTGCTGAAGCGATCTCATATGCATCAACCACAGTGGCACGCAGTATGCCATATGTCCCATGAGCCTCTGGAATTGTTTTAGAGGAACCGCTGTGCCTGGCTTGAACAAGGTGAGGCATTTCATCACTGACTGCGTGCACTCTTTGGTGAGGCATGCTGTCATTGAGACTGAGTCTAACTCCATGCCAAGATAAGAGATGCTCTGAGCTTGCTCTTTTCCCAGTTGAACTGAAGCCCTAGACAGCTGAGGTGCCTGAGCACCTGGTATCTGTGGGCGCACAGTAACTCTTGAAAGTGGGCTAAGATGAGCCAGTCATCAAGGTAATTGAGTATGCTGATACCCACTTCCCTTAGCGGGGCAAGGGCTGCCTCTGCGACCTTCGTGAAGAAGCGAGGGGACAGCGACATGCCGAAGGGGAGGACTTTGTACTGATATACCTGGCCGTCGAACGTGAACCTTAGGAAGGGTCTTGTCGAGGCAAGATAGAGACGTGGAAGTGCACATCCTTCAGGTCTACCGCTGCGAACCAATCTTGATGCCGGATGCAAGTTAGAACGTGTCTTTGCGTGAGTATTTTGAACGGAAGTTTGTGCAAGGCCCGGTTGAAAACTCGAAATAAAATACCTTGAACTGAATATTCTCCTCCTGGCCCTCCAACGGGGTACAGAATGGTCTGTCTACCAGCTCCGGAGCAAACTTCTCGTTCCCTGGGTCGTCTGTCGCCTTCCGGGTCCTCAAGGACATTCGGGAGACAGGGGGCATGCGCTTCCTGCGGGGTGCTCGGCTATGGGGCTGGGAGCTGGGCCCAGGTTGGGGCGGAGCTTCCTATCATCTGGAAGCTGCAGGAGGATGCCCTCAGTGAGCAGACGGAGCACGGCGAGCGCTGGTGCAGCGGCGGGGCATGACGTGGGAAATATTTCTGTTTTTTCACCGCTGAGAACTGCTTGGTGAAGTCCTCCACTGTGTCGCTGAATAGACCGAACTGGGAGACTGGGGCATTGAAGAAGCATGTTTTGTCCACGTCTCGCATCTCGACCAGGACCATCGCCTGCTTGAGTGTCCGCGCTGTGACCTTCGCGGCCCTGAGGGCAAGATTGGTCGCTGAGAGCAGTTCCTGCAACACGTCAGGGTCAGGACACCCAAGTGCAGATCTTTGAGTGCCTTGGCCTGGTGAACTTGTAGGAGGGCCATAGCATGCAGGGCAGAGGTGGCCTGTCCAGCGGCGCTGTAGGATTTGGAGGTCAGTGATGATATCATCCTACAGGCCTTGGAGGGGAGGACCAGGCGATCACACCAGGTGGCGGCGTTCTCGGGACACAGGTGGATCGCAACCGCTCTGTCCACCTGGGGGACCTCCGGGTACCCGTGGGCCGCCCTGGGCAGTGAAAGGTGCCCTCTATGACCTCCTCAGCTCATCATGCACCTCTGGGAAGAAAGGAACTGGGGGAGGCGTGGCTGTGTGCGGTGCCCGGACCCGAGGAACCAAAAGTCTAGCCGTGAAGGCTATGGGGAGGACGGACTGTTCCAGTCCAACCCCATGCTGACGGCGGCCCGGGCAAGCATGTCGGCCATCTGAGTGTCTGCCTCAGACTGGGCATGCCGATACGAAGATGGCCATCCAGTCGAGTCTTCTGTGTCAGATGCCGGAATGCTCTCCGGTGCAGCGGCAAACTTGTCATCCAACTCGGGGGGCTCAAGGGAGTAAGCAGACTGGCAGTGAGGCCAGTTCGTGGGGATTTACCCGGCGAAACCGAGCCTGCTGCCATCCCCAAATTGCAAAACATCGCCAGCCGGGTCATCCTCAATCCCGTGGGAAGAAGGAGAGACACGGGGAGTGGCTGGAGTGGCGTTCCTCTTTACAAAGGAAAGCTCCAAATGCAACGTTGCCATGATGAGGTTCTCGCGGTGAGAACTCGAACACAAACCATCCACAAATGCTGCCTCGGTGTGATCGCTGCCCAGACTGCATCTGTGACCATCAGGAGCGGAGAGAAATTGACAGCATCCAGGAACTACACAGGGGCAGAAGGGCATCTTTATAAAGATGCGTCCTGAAAAGGACTTTCAATAGCACTGTGTATTGCTCTTTTAGAAAAATGTTACTCTTTTAGAAAATATTTCTCTTTTAGAAGCACCCATGGGCAAAGCTGCACTGCTGTGCAAAGAAGGAGAGAGCCTCCGATATGCGTCGTAGATTCAACAGCATATGCTCTGTACAGATGAGTGGAACAGTAAGTGAATACAGCTGGCAGATCACACAACCGCTCGGCTCCGAAGAGAAATTCTGAATAGACATGATTTCCTCCCTTTATGTCTGGGGGAGGGACATGCAAATTCTGTCTGCCAATTTCTCATTCGCCTTTTCTCAAATTCAGAGATGCACGAGGCTCTCAAGAGAGACCCCTAGCATCACTTCTTTGACACAATGTCGAAGTGAGCGACAGATGGGGAACGTGCGCATTAACCCCATGCATGACAGCGCCAACCAGCGTCAATCCCTCTAAACTCAAAAGGGCCATGAGAGCCCCCTGGACAACTTTGCCATCAGATTGCTCAAGTCCGGTGTTTGTATACAAATTTTGTGAGGCAAAATTACATAACAGAAAATACTTTGTATAACAGAACCCTGCCAACAGGCAGAATAAACACAAAGAACATATAGCTTCATTCACAGAACTGTCTCGAAGGCGTGTTCCTCCACAAAACTAATTCCAGCTGATATAAAGCCAATCAGTTTCCTCGGACAGATAACCAAATGATCAGTGAGCAGGCTGTTAATGAGTTCCGTAGATGACGTAATCATTCTAATGTCCCTTATAAATACTCCACAAAAACAAACTCCAGCCAAAAGGAGGCATAAACACAAAGGACAAGCAGATTCATCCACAACAGTCCCAAAGCAGTGTAACACCAGCCGCTAGGCAGAACCAGCACAAAAAGAATCAAAACAGGCATCCTTGTTCCACAGATGATCAAGAGCCAAACTCACTCGAAGGCCAGGGAAACTCAGCCCGTTAACTTTATAAAAGACGTCTTTTAAGTGAGCATGTAGATATTGTGCAGTCATCCACTGTGTCCATTCTCAATCTGGCCAGCAACTTCAGTGTAAAAACGATCTTCCGTCAATGCTTCAAGTTTCTAGAAGGAAGTGTCATTCCACAAAACAAATTCAAGCTGCTAGGCGGAGCCAACGCAAAAAGAAACAAAAATGGCACCCAGAATCGAGTCACTGAACTGCGAGTCAGTCCACCAATATAATAAACATCAAATGGCTTACTCACTCCAATATATTTATGAAAGAGGGAGCCTGTTTGGGACAAATACTTTGTGGCCATCCTTCGTTTCACTTCTCAGTCTGGCCAGAATCATCAATGCAAAAGCGATCTTCTGTTGATGCAAGTTTTTCTTACATTCCTTGAACCGATCACGTTTCTCTCTTGTCGAATTCGCAAAGTCTGGGAACAAGAAAATATGGTGATTCTTCCAAGAATGCTTTCCTTTGCTCCTCACCTGGCGCAACATGAGATCTTTATCAGATGATCTCAGAAATTTTGCCTGAATTGATCGGGCATGTCTCCCTCAGCAGATCTGCGAGCCGGGACTCTGTGAGCTCACTCGATTTCCAGTTTATGACCTGTTATGTTGAGCAGACTCGGGAAGAGCTTGTCAATGAATTTCACCATATCTCTGCCTTCTTCATGCTCAGGAATTCGAACTCAATGTTATTCCTTCGGCTCCTATTTTCGAAATATTCCAGTTTTCCAAAATGTGTTCCAGGTCTGTTTAGGACACGGGTGGATTAGCGGATGATTCCTTTTCCAATGACTCCAGATAATCGATCAGTTTCTCAACATATGCCACTCGTGTGACCAACTCAGAGAATTTGAGTCAGAATCAGAGAACTCAGAGAAAATTAATTTCTTCTCCTGACGTGCTTTTCATATCGAGTCCCCGGCTCGCAGAGCCATCAGAGGCCACAGCTTGAACACGAAAGTGTCTTTTAATGTCTCCAGAGTCTGAGGATTTTTACTTCTTTGTCATGTCTACCTCAAAGAGCAAGTATGTAACCGGGTGTATCGAATCTCACAGGATAATAATATGAAAATAATTAAAAAACTAGCAAAGTATGAAGAGCTCATGGCTCACATGTCTGCTTCTCGCATGGCGTCATGTGTCCTCAGAGATATATATACTTGCACAAATAGGAAATATTTCGCCTTATGTCATACTTAATTTATGCAATCTGGCAACCATGCATGCGAGTGCCAAGTCTGTGAACAAGCCTTTACAGTGATGAACTTTATTAAAATCCCAATAGATCTTTAGCTCATTCGCACACGGAGGGGACAGGTGAGTAAAAGCAAGTGAGAGAGGAATATGTTTGTTCTTTGTGTTATTTGTGAAATGCGCTGAAGTCCCTCACACATGTATGTGAATGTTTCTCTGGCAGTAATCATTTATCAGTGTCATGCAGCCTGTATTATTCTGTTGTGTGCTGAATGGGATGCCAAATAAACCATTGACGAGACTCACATCATGACCCATGAGTGTGTAAACAGGTTGGTAATGTTTTCATAATAAAACAACTGCAGAACTTTTTCTCTTTTCTCTTCCATGTTCTACTTAATGGCTGATGTGGCCCCTGTACCAAAACAATTGCACACCTCCGTTCAACTGAATATGTAAGACTAATACTGTAAATTGGCAAGCAGATTTCCTTGAATCCCATCAAACACACAAAAATCCCTGCAGTTTGTAAACACACAACCGCTGCATCAAAATTTATAAACATGTATGATAGTGCATCAGTGTTCTAATCTGCAGGCGCTGCATTTTGCTATCATTTTCAGCGACAGATCATGTAAAAAAAACAAAGCAATAAATGTTTTGTACATAAAAAACACTGTTATTTACATTGTTTTTGTAGCATTTAAACACGATTTAATATATTATAAAAATTTGTAATTACGATACATCTCCACTTTATACAGAGCACCCCCACTATTTTCAGAAGCACCCTCAGTGATATTGATCTGTGACCGGGCATGTGTGTGATGGGTTTCGGGCCAAGTTCAGGTCAGGTTTTCAAGTAGGATTTAAGTAGGGTTTGTGTTGGGTTTGTAATTAATACAAAAAAACAATTTATGCATGCTCTCTCACTCACAGACACACACAATGTTTTTTGCGTGTGTCTGTTCTGTTTTCCCATTGTTTACACACATGCTAGACGAATGCCTTTGATATTTGCACCGCATCTCTTTTTCTTCAGTGTCTCGTGCAGGGCCGGCATATTTTAAACACCAGGTCAAGTTAAAAGAAATGAGTAACCCGACCCTCTTTTGAAGATTACGCTCCAATTTGGATATCGCCGGCCTGTAGCTACACTTGCAGTTTCCCAAAGTAGGTATAGCTGCAGACCAGATATCTCCAAATGGACGTCACTTCCAATCATGGTTAAGGTTAGGGAAAGAGTAAGGTTAGGGGCTCCCTATATCTTCAGTGGCGATTTGGAGCTCATGCCCCTTTTTGGAGCTATGCCTGCTGCTATACCCTTCTCGGTTTCCTCGTGAAATGTCCAGCGGGGGGTACCAAAAGCAAGGTAAATAGTGTCATAGTCAGGTTTTAAAATTGTGAATATAAGATGGAGGTTATAATGAGTAGAACATACCTCGCTTACATAAAACTTTAACCGAAACCTAACTGATAAAAGGCTATCCTCTAGTTACTGTGCATTATTAAACTGAGAATCAATAGATGTACCCAAAAGCTGGAAAATGTTGCTTTCAGAGGCTGTATATAGGTGAAAATAAGGTACATTTCAAACTGTTCTGAGAACAGTGCAGACAGACAGAACACTGGAGCTTGAGTCATTCCCTAATTAGTGAGCAAGGGAGCCTCCAATTCCTATGCAACCAAGTGCATTCACTCCTAACATCCGGTTAAAATGTTAGTTTCAGTCTGCAGATGATGTTTGGACCACTCAACATATTTGGTAGACATGGGGAAATTGGTAATCAGCACATAGAATCAGAATTTTTCATGCAAATTTTTTTTTAAAAATTTGGTTGGCTGTGATTGGATGATGCTGGCCGTAACATTAAATCTGAATTATTTATGCTAATTTCTGATGTATTGTTTGTTACGTCTAAAAAACATGAATAATCAACACTCATAGTAACATAATATACAATTTTATTGTGAAAAATCTGACTTTATATAGCTTGGTATTATTTAAAATGTAACAACTTAGTTCCACTGTCCACATATGTGGAAAACTATAAAATATATATTTTGCATGTTTTTTAGGGGCTAATAGTTGCACATGAAAAAGGGCAATGGAAAATACACACAGCAATCTTGCTCAGGTCTCAGGAGGTTAAATACTTGCATATATAATGCTTTGGCGATATTGTAATCCTTTACACTCATGCCAGTGAGGCTTAGTTGATTGTGCGTCTGATAAATAAAGATAGCGAGAGAGACCAGTTGTCAATATACACAAATAGTAGTGAGAGAGGTTACTAAGCAACCACAAGTTAAAACAGATGATTACATTTGGTACCATGGTATGGTGTGTTTGAATTGAGAGATAATCCACCACAACAGATCTTCACCCAACAGAACATGTTGTACGTGAACTGAAATTTTATGTGTTGTTAAAGGTAAATACTCCAGGGCCTTGCAGTCGATGTTTGTAGCATCAGGAGACAGAGTCAAAGCTGCATCTCATTTGGGCTCCCTCATAGGTGAGAAATTAATAATTCATTTGATGTTTGCACACCTGCAATCTGTGGTAGAACAAAGAGCATTGCAGTGTGAAAATGACAAATAAATAAAACTAATCTCACTGATAACTCTGATTAATTATTGTTTATAAATTTTATTCATTGTTTACAGTATGCTAACACTGATCATAAAATGTAATGTAAGCTTTTGCAAAAAACAAATATAAATAAATAAATTAGCAAAGTGGGCATCAGGGAGACAGTAACATTTCATCAGCGAAAGGGGAAAAAATAATCAGAGATGTATGACAGTGTGTCCTTATTTCGAATGTCTCAGAGACTATAATTTATTTATAAATAATTTATTTATAAATTATGATATAATTTATCATTTATAGCTTATAAAGTATTTTAATATACAATATGCACTCTTAAACAAAGCCAGTCAAATTGCCCCATGCATTTTACTTAACCTTTATCTACAACAGTCAATTAAATCCATTTCAGTGTTAAAACAAATACAGTGATTTAGTCTTTTTTTCTAAAAAATATATAAATATTTGATGTCATTTAGCTGCCCAAGTAAATACATTACGTATCATGAAATAACTATGGACTAATAGTTTTACAACATTTATAATGTTTATTAATGTTAATTCATAAAGATACAATTGTTCATTGTAAGTTCATGTTAGCTCAGACAGCATTAATTAATGTTAACTTTTAATTTCAAAAATGTATATGTCGAAATTAACATTAAACAATATTAATAATTGCTGCAAAATTATTTTTGTAATTATTAGTACATGTTAACTAATGTGGGCTGCATTTCTCAAAAGCATCATAAGCATAAGTAGATCGTAGAAATCATTTGCGCCAATGGTTTCTAACATCTACTTAGGCATATGATGCTTTTGGGAAACGCAGCCCAGGTTAACTATTATGTTTAAAGTACAACATTATTGTAAAGTGCAACTATGGCCATGTAAACTTTATTCATGTAAAATTACATCTCTGCAAAATATAAAGTCTTTCACATAAAGCAATGCTTTAGGTGTAAATCAAAAATTATACAATTTCAGTTAACCTGTTTCAGGATATGTGTTTCGGTTTAACGTCTGGGGAACATCAAATATCTTTGCACGCACGCATGCACACGAGTGTGTGTGTGTGTGGGAATGTTTATGTGGTTTACAAGGACACTTTTTTAGGTTACACACTGGTAATTACAAGGGTATTATGCTATAAATGTGGTTTATGAGGATATTTCTAGTGTCCCCATAAATTAAATAGCTTAAAAAACATATTAAACGAAAATGTAAAAATGCAGAAAGTTTTCTGTGAGGGTTAGGTTAAGGGATAGAATCTATAGTTTGTACACTATAAAAATCATTACGTCTATGGAGAGTCCTCATAATAATAGGTAGACAAACAGTGTGTGTGTGTGTGTGTGTGTGTGTGTGTGTGTGTGTGTGTGTGTGTGTGAGTGTGTATTTATCACTTTGTGGGGACCAAATGTCCCCATAAGGATAGTAAAACCTGAAATTTTTGACCTTGTGGGGACATTTTGTCGGTCCCCATGAGGAAAACAGCTTATAAATCATACTAAATTATGTTTTTTGAAAATGTAAAAATGCAGAAAGTTTTCTGTGAGGGTTAGGTTTAGGGGTAGGGTTAGGTTTAGGGGATAGAATATAAAGTTTGTACAGTATAAAAACCATTATGTCTATGGAAAGTCCCCATAAAACATGGAAACACAACATGTGTGTGTGTGTGTGTGTGTGTGTGTGTGTGTGTGTGTGTGTGTGTGTGTGTGTGTGTGTGTGTGTGTGTGTGTGTGTGTGGTACTTCAGGGAAAAGTAGGTCAGACCACAGCTGGAAAATTATGCAATGCAGTAAAAATGAGCCTTTAGCTGAATGAGAGCAGTGGGAGAAATGTCCTGTAGCTCTCACATTAATAACATGGAAGGATCATAACTGGTCCAGCATAGATGGCAAAGACAAGCTATTGTGCTCCATCCATATGTCAACCGATTGAATAAATCTGCCTGTGCCATTAAAATTACTCTCTGTTTAATTGAGATTTTGTGTAAATGAACATGTTTGAGAAAACCATGGCTATATTCGAAACATTATACAACTTTACTACTCCTACTCTTGCTGCATGTATACTGTGCAGTGTGCACTGTATATATATTTGGGACCATAATAGCTATTTATGGGTGGTGGGTGGGGGTAGGGGATGTGCATAAAACAAATAAAAGACATCCGTTTGTTGCCACCAACTAAATGAGTGATTTCCAAAAATGGTCACTAAACACATCAGTGAACGAATCTGAATTGATCTTTTTGGTGAAAGCAATCAAAAGACTTGAGCGACAAATTAATGACAGAGAAACAAAATTTGTTGTTAATTCACTCCACTAAATAACGACCAAGCTAAATGTGACATGTATTGCCGTTTGACATAACTTTAACCTAATTTTGTTTAATAAATGGAGAACTAAAAAGGAATGATTAGAACAGATGAAACATGTTGCCAATAAATAGACAGTTATAAAATATGATTCGTCTATATTCTTAAAATTGTTTAGGTTATTTCTAGGGATATCATAAAATATAGATACATCGATTACTGATCAACATGTTATTTTATCGATATATATTTTTGAGGCATCAATATGTTAAATTAAGCCGACATTTAAATTAGAAGCTCGATTGGCATGCTTTCCAAAACTCTCAGTTGGCCTCTGATTAAACGTCTTGCGTAATAGCATTGGGAGATCACAACAGGGCGATATACCATTTACTGAAGCACACACTCGACGATCTGAAGCAGCACAGGAGATGATAGTCCAAAGTTATGAAAGTTTTGGTACCTCTTCAAGAATTAACAGTGACATTGATCAGTGTGCAGGTTAGTGAAACGTGTAAATGCGCAAACTGCAAAATGCGAAATGCAAAATGCGATTAGAAATGCCGATGTTTATTATGCAATTTCTCTTTATGTAGCCTGGAATAGGTCTTCTATTCAAGCTGCAAACCACAAAATGACATACTTGTAACTGAAAATACATTGTGTAGACTCTATGAAAGATATACGTTTACAATAAATCATCTAGTGATGGCTATTGTAAATAATCTTTGTCCTTTGATAATGATTTAGGTCGAATTTAATGGAAAACTATGCGAGTTGCGCTCCGTGGCACTTTAGAATTTTGAAGCTGAGTGTTGGCGGTCTGTTCATTCCTTTATAGAAAATCAATTATTGTTTCTAATTTTAGAATGTGCCATGTGGTCCGGCAGCTCACACTTTATTAAAGTTGTGTTGAGAAATATGTCTGAAGAGACAAAGACAATTGTGGGATTATCTAAAAAGATCTGGATATATACTGTGTCAATAATCATCAGGAAAATATTCCTATTATCGATGCGTGAAAAAAGCATCAATCACAAGCCTAGTTATTTCTGTAACTTGATAAATGTTTATAATTGAAAATGACAATATTATTGAAAATAAATATTAGCTATCTAGCTTGAATGATGTAAAGTTTATAAAATAACAAAACGCTATACAGTATATGCAAAAGAGTGGAATACAACAGTACATAAAATGTGCACATAATGTGACTGGGGGGTGAGCCCCACTAATATTGAAATCCTAGAATCACCCCTGGGTGGGAATATCTGTTTGTTCGATCAATGACAGACAAAACAAGTATTCAGGAAAGCTGTTAATAACATTAGTTGTGAGCTACAGTATGTTCGGATTAGTATACTAGCATATGGTAGTATGCTATTCTGAACTTGGAACAATGCCTTCTGTTCCTTTGATTATTTTTATAAAATAGGCAGCATACTGTGTATACTTTTTTATTCAGAAATTAGTAAGCTAGTATTCCATTCCAAACATAGTTTATGACATTGAATACGAGGCTCTATTTTGTAGGTAACCATGGTTCTCCTGCCAAGATTCAGTAAAAGCACAATGACAACTGAAGTGGTTCTCTGCACCATTCCCATGGCAACTGATCACATGGCTTCTGGGAACAGCCAGCGTGGATTGTGTGTTATTTCATTATGAGATGTGTGTGCTATCTCTCATTCTCGTCTCTCTCCCATTTCATACATGCTCTGTGTACATGTACGAGAGACACCCCACCCCCACCCATGCCCAACCACAGTAATTGACAATGACATTGTCTTTTACTGGAATAGGAAAATTAAGATGTGCAGTAGTATTTTGATTAAAGTTATTTACATTACATGAACGCTACATGTATTGATGCTTAAGTGGATGGTTAGAACAGTGCTGACCATTTTAAACTAAGAACAATAGATTAGACTTTAATTGAGGTCCCTCAAGAGTAGCAAATAAACAACTGTGTTGACGCCACACCAAATAGCGTTTTGAGTGAATTACTAGCTGTCAAGATTAGTATTATTTAATTATTTAATATTATATTAATATTTTGAGTGTTATTAATGGATTTTAATGCTTGATTTAAGGACATTTTTCTGTTTCCTTGTGTGGGACTCACCACTTGATGTTCTGTGTAAAATTTGTGTCCTGGAGCAAAACCAGTTGACAACCACTGATTTAGATGTTTCATGCTATAAAGTGATTTTGTTGTTATTCTCTTGCTGTGTGTACTTTAGATAGAGTATATCTCTGATACACAAATTGCATTATTGTTATTTTGAAATCTAAATGACGAATCATGTGTCTGAAAATTGTTTTCACGTATTTGTATATTAACTGTAATTCTGTTGAACTGCAAAACACTTGGCATACAGTAGATTTTTCAGAAAATTGTTAAAGACATCTCCTTTTAGCTGATCTGGTTTGTTATTCAGGTTGTACAGGGGTGTTTGGCTTTTCTTCATTTCAGCTTTTTTCACAGAAATCCATCAGGCAACTTAATAAAAAAGTTTCATTTGTACACTGTAAAAGGTGGCAACCTGCAATTGTTACCTTAAAGTATTTCCACAAGTTTTATTTAATTTTATTATAAAAGATGCTTCCTTTTTTTAATACAGTTATTTAATAGATGGGGCCATTTTGTGTCTTAAGTGCTTGAAGGCCTAACCTCTCCTCTCCCATTTTGGCAACATTTTAGCAAAATTATATTATGTGGTTAATTACACTTATCATCATATTCCAAGGTGAAATGTTCACTGTGTGATGCTAAACATTAGTTATATGTTCTCCTAAACAGATGAGGTTAATGGTAAAGATTAATGCTCTACCGAGTTTTAAATCAACAAACCTACCTCCCTACCCTACCCTAAACCTTTAACCTAAACCTAAATGTGTCATAAAAGTAAATGCGATTTTAACTGATGAACAGATAATATGATGTTTTACACATGATTTATTTATATGAGGATTAGCACCTCTAAATCTGAGGCCATGGTTCTCAGCAGGAAACCGATGGAGTGCGTACTCCAGGTAGGGAATGAGGTTTTGCCCCAAGTGAAGGAGTTCAAGTACCTCGGGGTCTTGTTCACGAGTGAGGGGACAATGGAGCGGGAGGCTGGCCGGAGAATCGGGGCAGCATGGGCGGTATTGTACTCGCTCTATCGCACCGTTGTCACGAAAAGAGAGCTGAGCCGAAAGGCAAAGCTCTCATTCTACCGGTCAATTTTTGTTCCTACCCTCACCTATGGTCATGAAGGTTGGGTCATGACCGAAAGAACTAGGTCGCGAGTACAAGCGGCCGAAATGGGCTTCCTCAGAAGGGTGGCGGGCTTCTCCCTTAGAGATAGGGTGAGGAGCTCAGTCATCCGTGAGGAGCTCGGAGTAGAGCCGCTGCTCCTTTGCGTTGAAAGGAGTCAGTTGAGGTGGTTTGGGCATCTGGTAAGGATGCCCCTGGCCGCCTCCCTAGGGAGGTGTTTCAGGCACGTCCAGCTGGGAGGAGGCCTCGGGGAAGACCCAGGACTAGGTGGAGAGATTACATCTCCACACTGGCCTGGGAATGCCTCGGGGTCGCCCAGTCAGAGCTGGTTAATGTGGCTCGGGATAGGGAAGTTTGGGGCCCCCTGCTGGAGCAGCTGCCCCCGCGACCCGACTTCGGATAAGCGGTTGAAGATGGATGGATGGATGGACACATGATTTACATGAAAGTGTAATAATAGTAATTGTTTTTGAAGCGCCTCTACTGTTTATTTCACCAGAAAACTGATGCTATACATACAACAATCCACAATTCAAAATGTAAACAAGACAAATGAAACATATTCTACTGCGTAAAGGCTGTTAAAACATGCAGTTTTGTCTGAGAACATGGCATTTATGTGTTTTTGAAGAGTGTGCATGTGCATATGCTCAAGTGCGTCAAGGAAACACAGAAGTCTAATATAGGGGGAAACCCATCTATTGCAGTGCAATGTATCTGTTGCATGCCGCTTTCGTGTCTTCAGCAGCTTACTCACATTAACTGCTTCCTGGTATAGTGTAAATGAGCTATTATTATTTCATATTTGCGGAAGTTATTACTCCACCCCCTGAGTAATGTCATTAACGACAGCTCCACCAACATGGTTTGAATGATGGTTGTGTGACATAGTTATTACTGTTTCAGGAAACAGTCGTGACTAGCTAGTTAATATCCTAAACAATGCATCGTACTATTGCGTTTACACAGTGAGTTGAGTTGTTGTACGAGAAATGCACCCCAGGTTGGTTATATAGCCTGATATGTCATACAGCAGATTTGTATACATTTATTCATTTGGCAGATGCTTTTATCCAAAGCGATCCAAATGAATATATGTAAATGTAAATATACATAACAGCACTCAATGCCACAGTGCTCCTATCTGTGCACAGTATTCCTTACTGCAGGATACAACACACATATACATATGCTTTCACACTCTGTCCCAATAGGTTTGCTTTGATAACAGCAAGGGCTTGACTTAGTTGCCATGCCAACAGGATAGAACAAAGACAGTAGTGTGACAGCAGCAATAGGATATATAAGATTAACTACTACTTATGTTTGTGTTCACTAGCATTGCACAAATTATACTCAAAGGCTTCACTCTCTGTGCTAGACAGTATAAAGATGTATTTTCATCCTTAATGATCAAATCATGTTCTTTATTATTAAATAAATAAAAATAATTTTCAATCAGGGATTGCATGTGTCATCAACAACCCAAGATGCTACTACAATGTGCTCCTTTGGCAACCAATTTATCTGAATACGATGTGACTGTCTGTCGTGTTGGTTTTCACTTTTCTCCTTCAGTACTTACAGTATGTCACACGTTTTTATCCCTTTCTGATGTTTTGATTTTAGTGGTGCTTGCAGGCAAGCATCAATCTTACAATTGCTCATAAGAGATACATGTTGTTCACCCAAAAATGAAAATTGAGTTGAGATTAAAAGTGGCACAGGAAAAGGTAAACACGATTGTATTTATGCAAAAATGTTTGATGGGGGTTGGTGCTTGTCTGTTATTCCGCATAATTGGTTTGATTTCAGTGTACCGAAACATTTGGTAGAAGCATGTCGATTTCCTGTGGAATCATGTTGGAATATTCCGGGATTCCACTGTATGTTAGGTGCTTTTAACCACTATGTACTAACATTAAAATACACAAATTGCAATGTATTTATTGAATAACTACATTTTGTTCAGCAAAATTCTCACAAACTTCACATTTGCTGCTACTGAGGTTGAGGTAAGGGTAGGTTTAGGGGTATGGTTAGGGTTTAGATTATGGTTAGGGTTATCGGGTAAGGGTAAGGGTTAGGTTAGGCAACCCCGATCTCATGAGAATTCGTACTGAGTTGGTACAATTGTATGAAATCGTAAAAGTTTGTTCGTATGAATACATATGAAATCCTAGTCACCGGATGTTTAAAGTGGAAGTAAGCAAAGGTTTTGCATGTCAGACGTTGTGTATATGCTTATTTATTTTAGCCCTAAACCCCAACCTAAACCTAACCATAGACTAAAGTCGGTAATGATGAAATGAATTATTAAGAGTATGTTTTCTATGACAGAAGAAAGTAGAAGGAAGGAAGCTGCGTTTTAGAAGGTGATGAGGGAAAGTCACCTGATTGGCTGTTGCAAAAGTTGTACGACCCCAATCTTATGATTTTCTATGATATTGCCAACTTAAGCCAACTCGTACGAATCTGGAAGATTTCTCAATGAGAGTGTTTTGGGTTAGGTTTAGGATTAGGGGTAACAACATGTATGGACATAATAAGTACATTGTATCAAATGCTTAAGTACATAGTACTTAAAGACACCTAAAATAAAGTGGGTCTTATTCCAGTTCATCTTTTCAGTACAATGGCTATTGATAGTGACTCACTTTAAAGCTTAAAAAAGAACTGAAATGCATCATAAAAGTAGTCCATGTGATACGTGCATCATATTCCATGTCTTGGTACATTTAATACGATGTGTGAGAAAGGATCTGAAATGTAATTGTTTTTTTTTTACAGTTAAAATCATGACATCTGTTGCATGTTCATGAGCGCCCTGAAAGAAGCTCCCTTACATTGAAGCTCGTGCATGCGAGAACTTGCGCTGTTTTGAATGCTAAAAAGCTAAAAGCTTCTCACATAGCGCTCTTTCAAGACCAAGGTATTTTGACCTTTGAACTTTACTTATAGATATTTAGATATTATCCCACACCCTGGCCACTGAAGTTAGTGGTAAGAGTTCCTGGTTCGAGACCTGCAGGTTGTTGGTTATCTTCTCTTTCCCAGGTTCACTGCTTTTCTGTAGAGGGAACACTAGGAAAGGTTTTAGAATGAGAACCGGGTACCCTGTCAGGCTTAAAGGGGCATGCAACGTAAGCCCAGCTTTACTATCCAAAGCTAACATGATCAGGCACTTGGGTGTAGGGCTTTTTTCCTTCTACATTCCAGACAAAAGTGGAATATCTCAGATGAAGCAGGATAAATGTAATCATATCCATATCTGCTCATATGGACTGAGCTAAGATTGTGCAATAAAGCCTTTGGATGTGTAATAGTAGGTGTCAAATTGACAGGCTATTTTTAGCTACTCTGTGTGGTTGCAAGTCATGAGGGATTTGTAGATAGCGACTCTGCTCTGAGCTGGAAGACTGCAGGCAGGATGAGTAAAGTCAGGACTAAATGGACTGATCCTATTGTCCCCTCCCCCATTCCATATTTTCCTATGACACACTCACTGTTGCTTTTAGTCTGGAGCAATTGATTAATCTCTTCGATTAAAGACCCACATGAAGTTCCATTATCTGTAGTGGGTACGATTTAGGCACTTTGCAAAAATTCCATAGATTGCACCAATTAAACAACACACCCATGAGATTTATCACCTTCCCTCTTGGGTACACTGCACAGCAGCTCTGATTTAATTTATTGTAAGTGAATGTGTAATATAAGTAGCAGGTTAGCAGGGCTACCCCCTACTGATGTAGCAGGGCAGGCCATTGAGGCATATTGAGTCAGCCACATAAAATGAAACAGACTCCCGCTGAGAAACACATTGGCTGTCCCATATATAGAACATGTTCCCAGCTCCACTGTACTGCTTGAAGGCTTTTCTCAAAACCCAAAGCAGGTTGAAAAATGGCAGGTTAGAGATGGTTTAAGGTTCAATTAAATGTGATTAAATTGCTAGCATTGAAATTCTAAAAGATTCTACATCAATGTCGATTTTTTTTGCTGTTATCTTTCATGAAGGTGAAACTACAGTGTGTTTCTTTCTACTACCTTGACAGGAAAAATACACTGTATCAACCTTAAATTTTTAACTTTTTTAAAATAGGAAGGCCATAGCTCAAGCGAGACAGAGACAGAGAGAGAATGTAAACATGAACTTCATCATGTTTCTGTGGGGACAGAGCCACCTAGTGAGAGACTGGGAAGAGAACAGTGTATAGACTAGTACATATTCTGTTTGCTCTGAGCTATTTTGAATAACTAAACAAAGTTCTTCAAATGGTACAAATCTATCTATCTATCTATCTATCTATCTATCTATCTATCTATCTATCTATCTATCTATCTATCTATCTATCTATCTGTCTGTCTGTCTGTCTGTCTGTCTGTCTGTCTGTCTGTCTGTCTGTCTGTCTGTCTGTCTGGCGCAGTGAGCACGCCTGACACAATAAGGAGAAAAGAAGAAACTGCGTGAAAACATCCTTAGTTCTTATGTGTATTTGTGGCAAATTTGTAATGAGTGAATGAGATTTGAGAACTAGGGCAGTCTTCTGCACCCACTGGATTACATAAATAAACTTCATCAATGAAAGTCCTGGTGGGTCATTCATTCATTTATTCATTCACTGATAAGTTCATGAATATATGTAATAAAACACACCTCTCCAAACTTCAAGGCCAAATATAAAGATTTTCTGAAGTCCCTGTAGAGACATGTAGCCTATTTTTGTTGCAGACTATTGTTCAGAATTGAAGTCTGGCTCCCTTGAGTTGCCTCTCTTACTCTGTCAGAACTGACGGAAGTCCTACATACTTTCTTCAATTCTTTCCTTCTGGGACCAACATAAAGTGCTCTATCAGAGATCAACACAGTACTGCAAGAGAGAAAAACTGAAGGACCTATGAGAGTTTTTTCTCCCATTCAGCCCTGTTTTTCCTCTTCCTGTTTCTCCAATCTTCAGATTTTTAACCATTCATTTGTAATCATTAACCTTAAATTAATAATGTTTTTTTATTTATTTGTTTACTGTTTGTTATACAGGATGGTGCTGCTTTATGGAGTGTATTTCTCAGTCCACACAGAGGATGTTGTAGGTTGTTTATCACTGTTTACATTAGTTGGGGTGATTGGGTAACTTCAAAAGCATACTCAAAAATATTTTACCTATATTTTAAGTTTTAAGAATTTCAATTTCATAAAGCCAGCAGCATACCACTCTGCAGCTCTTGCCTGGTTACCAACTGATGCTAAGCAGGGTTGAGCCTGGTCAGTACCTGGATGGAAGACCTCCTGGGGAAAACTACGGTTGCTGCTGGAAGAGGTGTTAGTGAGGCCAGCTGGGGGTTCACATCCCATGTGGGTCCTAATGCCTTAGTATAGTGATGGGGACACTATACTGTTAAAAAGCACTGTCTTTTGCATGACATGTTGAACCAAGGTCCTGACTCTCTGTGGTCATTAGAAATCCCAGGGCTACTTCTTGTAAAATTGTATGGGGTGGAACCCCGGTGTCCTGGCCAAATCTGCCTGTTGGTCTCTAATGGATCCCCTATATATAAATTGGCTACATCATTGCACTCTCCTCTCCAAAAATAACTGGTGTTTGGTGGGTGTTCTGGCACACTATGGCTGCTGTCACATCATCCAGGTGGATGCTGCACACTGGTGGTTGTTGAGGAGATCCCCCATACTATGTAGAGCACTTTGAGTGTCTAGAAAAGTGCTATATAAATGTAATTAATTAGTTTTATTATTATTATTATTATAAAAAATCCATCATATTGAAGTGTATTTTTTAACTAAATTCAAGTAATATAACTTAAAATATTTTGTTTTATATTTAACTTTTTGAAAGATTCACAATTTGATGGAAAGTAAATGGTAACTGAGGCTGTCAGTCTACCAAACATTCTACTGTTGCTTTGTGTTCCAAGGAAGAAAGAATGTCATACGGGTTTGGAACAACATAAAGGGTAGTGACTGATGACAGAAGTTTCATTGTTGGGATATCTATTTATTTTAAACAAGTGGCTCCTGACAACACTGAGGATAAATGATGTGCAACTTGAAGCCTACAGCACTAGATGGCAGAATAATTCAAATGCAGACTCTTTACCTCTTTGCAACCTATCTTTAGAGTAGCTAGGTGAATTTATTTTCATTCTGCCTAAATGAGAACAAGCTCATTATAACATGTAAAACATAATATTTTAACAAAAAATATATGACAGAAAACATTAGCATTAACTCTACAATCTTAAAAATAATTGTTCCAATTAGAAACAAAAAGGGTTTTAACCTGGACAGGAGAACATTTGTATTATTTTAGATGATAGAAAAGCATTCCTATTTTTTTTATCTCTCTTTAGCTTTTTGTCTGTGGCTTCTGTGGTTTTTGATGTCACGAACGCCCCACTTATTTTCTTTTCAATCCGATACCAAGTACTTTTTGGCCAATATCACCGATATAGATACCTCTGTTAAACTGAATTTTTACTAATTATTTTGATAAAATTAGTAACTTTCTTATTACTTAATTATTTTATATATTTATGGGCCTAAACAGAAAATTATTAGGCTGCTTTGTTTACCCTTAAAAATTAGTTCGTATAAGCCACATAAATTAACCATAGATATTATTATATGGCTACTATTACTAAAACTAAGTTACCATATGGATACTACAGTAATGCTGTAGTAAAACCATGGTTAAATGTATCAAATCCTTGGTTACTGCCATAAACAAGAAAACATGGTTACTACAGTCGTGGTTACTACAGTCATGGTTAGTACAATATTGCTAGTTAATCCATGGTAAGTTTTCATGAGGGTATAATTTATTAACGAGGATTACAGATCATTATCAGTGTTTTAACAACTCTGAATTTAAATGCTTGTCAAACAAGTCCATTACAATACATGTCATATCCAGGTTTGTCATTACTTAGTGTGAATAACTCCAGATACGGTTTTTCTGTCATTACCTCAGGAAAACACTGCTCCCTCCAGGCCTGGTTATATGGGGGTGCTTGAGGGGTGCTAAGCACCCTTAAATTGGACATTAAAGCACCCTCAATTAAATAACGTTGGTGCATTATTGCATCTTCACTTTAACTACTAGAGCACCCCCAAAATATTCAGAAGCACCCTCAGAGATTTTGATATGGAACTGGACCTGGCTCCCTCATTGAATGAGCACTATGACTGAAAGGTTGAGCGCTGTCTGACTGCTAGTGTATTTTAGCATTTCTGTGAGATCAGCAGAAGAAAAAATAGTTCTGGTGCCATACAACAATTCACAAATATAATAATTTTTTTCCACTTCGAAGTTTATGGGATCCATAAATATTCGTGTTATCTAAGTAATAAGATCACTTTAAAAAAAACTTCATAATCAATATTTTTATGTGAGGATCGATATTCTTGATACCACATCAGTATCGGAAGTATCAATACTTTAGTATAGAGAAGAGCGAGACTGCAAATTTGAGAGTGATATTTTAGCAAGAGAGAGCGAGTAGAGAGCCTATTAAAATACAAATTCTGTTTGAAAATCACAAGCATCTAACCTACAGATATACCCACTAAAAAAGGTACCATGGTATTAACATGTTTTTTTTGTTGTTGTTGTTTTTTTGGACATGGCACCATGCAAGACTGATCTCACTGTGAATACAGCGACAGGAGGTTTTTAAATTCTGCTGCAAAAATCGGACGAAATTCAAACTTCTGCCCCCAGTGGTCGAAGCTGGAAGTGTTGTTGAAAGAATTGGCAAGTGTAGGCTCCAGTTTCAGGGTGAAATGTACAGAGTGACACCAAAAGCAAGTTGTAAAGCTATTTTAGTTATAAATTCTGTTTATTTTTATTTCTATTTTATATTTCTTACAAAACTAATTGTAAACATTTAATCAGAAGGCTACAAAAGGATTTTTATATCATGATAAACATGAAATAAGTCTGTCTAAACTTTTTTTACTACTTTATAGAACTGCTCACTAGAACAACCTGTTGCTTGGTCATCACTGCCAGGAGTGTGTGTACATATGTATGTGTGTGCACACTAGTCGACTAATTTTAAGCATGACAGAGCAAGTGAGTCTATTGTGCCTGTCACTCTAGTTGCACCAGCAGCTATCTGAAACATTTTGAGCACACAGGCTTACTCTCAGAGTTAGCACGTCTCCTGGACTAATAGTGCTCCTTACAAACAGGCTTATCCAATAGAACATCTGTAGAAGAGTCTAAACTGCCACTGATAGTCAAATTTGCCCACTAGGAATGAAGTTGACTTGATAATCCTAAAGGAACAAAGACACTTGAAGGTAGGCACAATTTATGCAAAAACAAATCTGCCATTCTCAGCCAAACAACTAAAGAGTTTGATTAGACTCACCCATAGAGAATCAGTGTGTTATCTGGGATTCCTTGTGATTTAGACTTTTTCTTCATTTCAATAAGTGGATTTGCTTTACTTTTATTAGGTGTGTGTCTGTCTGGGGGTAGTAAGTGTGTTTACTGGTTACAGAGAAATGAACAAGAGAAAAAGAAAGCACTACAATAAACATCTAGTGGAAAGTTCTAGCCGCAAGACACTAGGACGTTATCCTTATTTCATTTTTAAGTCTTGTCTTGTCTGTTCATCAAACTTTGTTGAGTCTTTGTAAACCATTGCGATTACAACACCCTTCAAGCAATCCAGAATTTGTGCGACTTTTGGCTTCTCTTTCTTCTTGATTTAACAACAGTTTTTTCAAATAAATAGATGATTCTTTGATGTAATGTTAGTGTATTTGTGTGGAGAAGGGACCACTCATCATACAGGTGTAGCAGCAAGGTTTGTGAATTCCTGCCTTGAGCTCTTGACCTGTATTTGGTGAAGGTTTGACACTGACCTTCAGTGTTTGGAATAATAGCCTGCAGTTCCGTTGTTTTCAGCTTCCCAACCTGATAACGAGGCAGAGGCAGCTGGCAGCATTGCTGCCTCCCATTAGCACTTAGCACCCAGGGGAGACTAAGGGTGCATTCCATTCAGAAGTGATCATTCCTAAGCCCTATTAACTTTGAAGACTTTGCCATCCACTGTGAGAGCCTTGGAAGGCTAAAAGTTGTAGGGCTGAAAATTAAGGGTCATTCAGAACTCACATTTTAAGTCATTTTTGTTGGACAATCTGTTGAAGTGATCTTAAAGCATGGTTATCATGATTGTTCTCCCTTCAGAGTGCCCTTCGGAGGGTGATTTATCCCATTTGGAATGCAATGTAAGACGCTCGCCAAGGGGCGTGTCGTCAATCCATCATGCTTTCTAACTGGTTAACCAGTTAACTGGTTAAATAGTTAACCTAAAATAATAATTTAAAAAAATGTAAGTCTTAATTTACTCGACCTCCAATGTTGTTCCAAACCTGTATGACTTTATGCCGAACACAGGAGAATTTTTTATGAATGTTTCGATTGAATAGTCTTGTAAAAACAATGGCAGTTGATAGTGACTCACTTTTAAGCTTAAAAAAGGTTTATGGCTGAACTTTACATTTACTTTACACAGGTAAACTATTAATTGTTAACTTGTAATTGGCCTTTATGCAGGAAGTTGACAAAACTACAAAAAACACCTGGTGGATGTATGAGGGGCTTTGTTTATTCTTAAAATGTCCTTAACAAAATTAAAGCCAAACCTACACCCTTAAAGAATACATTCCTTTTTAGAACAGGATCTTGTATTTTATGACCACAACACAGTGTGCTGCATCTTTAAATGGTTCCAGCCCACAATATTGTGACCTTATCGTCCTCATAATAAAAGTCACATTGTGTTTGGCTGGGCAGATTTAAATTAGCAGAGTCTTTTATTACAGACGTTCCTTTGTCTGGATGGGCACAGACAACTGCCAGCTGATGCCAAGCAGCCATGCTCACAGAGCATGTCAGCTCATTCCCACAATTCCTTTTATATGGGTTTATAGTTGTTTTTATTAGTTTTATTAGTTGTAGTTTGTTTTGTATGGCCAAGGGTGTCACTAGATTTAAAATGTAAATAAAAATGGTACAGAAAATGAAAAAAAAAAAAAAAAAGTAAATTCAATTTTACTCTATTATTGGGTCATTAATAGACCCAAGAAGTGTTTGGCAAAGTTAATCTATTACAGCCTTAAATTAAGCCATGTTAAAGCTGTACAATTCAGGTAAAGTTGATCAATTCACATAATACACAGCATGCCTGTTCCGAATATACAGTCTTTCCACTGATATTCAGAGGCAAATTTACTTGGTCTGTAAATAATATATAGAATAATATATATATACTACATAATATTATGTCTCAGAAATTTAAACTTGAGATGATTGTCACCACTGAACCAACATACAATTTGATGTCATTTTTTATCGTTTAATTCAAATATATTTTTTCTCTGTATCTTTGCGTCTTACAGTACTTTATTTACATTTAGTTGATCATTTATAATTTTTTCTAGCAAACCTTGATGGCAGAATTAATAGCCAAATCAAAAATCTGGACAAAATGGAGCACATTTTATTTTGTTCCTTTTCTTCCCAATTTGGAATGCCTAATTCCCAATTCTCACCTCACCTCAATCCGGGTGGTGGAGGACGAATCTCAGTTGCTTTCAAGTCTGAGACCGTCAATCCGTGCATTTTATCACGTGGCTTGTTGAACACCTTACCGTGGCGTCGTAGTGCATGTGGAGGCTCACGCAATTCTCTGCGGCATTCCTGCACAACTAACCACGCGCCCCACCAAGAGCAAGAACCACATTATAGTGGCCACGAGGAGGTTAACCCAATGTGACTCTACCCTCCCTAGCAACCAAGCCAATCGGTTGCTTAGGAAGCCTGCCTGGAGTCGCTCAGCGCACCCTGGATTTGAACTTGCGACTCCAGGTGTGGTGATCAGCGTCTTTACTTGCTGAGGTACACAGGCCCCAATGGAACACTGTTTTAAATTATAGTATGTATGGCACTAATATGCTGAGTTATGACTTAAAATTATTAATATGCTATTTTAAGGAATATTCCCGATTCAGTACAAGTTAAACCCAATTTTGACTTGTCCCTTAATTCTTCGTACAATGGAGGTGAATAGGGCCAATCCGAAAATGTTCAAATACTCACTAGTTTCAAAAGGATACCCACAAGATGTAAACAATATGCATGATAACATGATTTTATTTTGATAGATATATCATATTATATCCAATATCTCATTGCCATCGATGACCTAACGACCTAAAACAACGTTATATAAAATGATGATTAAAACATCTTCTTATAATGAAGAATTACAGAAATGCAAGTGTTTTTATAAAATTTCCAAAAATTGGACCCCTTCACTTTCATTGTAAATGCCTCACTGTAACCTTGAGTTTTGCTTTTTTAAAGAAAAGGAGGGATGAGTCGAAATACATTTTGTGCTAATCAACATTATGCCACAAATGCTATCAATTGAGCTTAACTTGTATTGCGAAATATTTTTTGAAGTCTAGTTATGCCCCTGAATATAGCATTTACAAGGAATTTTATTTGACAAATGACCTTTTTGATTGGGCAAAATGGGACCTTTAACAACACATTTTTGTGTTAAAGCTAGAACTGTTATTGAGTTTAAAGCAATGTAATTTTCTGTACCCAGTGCATTTGTGAACTTGAAACCCATTGATCAAGAGAATGCTATAATTATTTTGTCCTTGGGCCAAAATGTTGAAACATAAAAAGCTAAGTGTGTACTCAGTCAGAAATTTCCGCCTGACCTGCCTTGTAGAAAGCATGTATATAGCGAGTTATGGAAGTTTCCAGATTCTGACAGCACCAGAAAGCTTTGTGTTACACCTGACGTAACATGACTTCTCAGAAATCAGCAAGAGAAGCAGCAAGTGCAAAGGCTCATTTATTCATCTTAAGTTACATGATTTAAGGGTAGATGCAGTAGGAGTGCGGGGGTCGGGTGTTTCGGGCTTCCAGAGAAACACCCTGCTGAAATCACATGAGCATTCACACCGAGCTGTCTGGCTCTTCTTGTCTGGTGTTGTTTATCCAACCACAAGGAGAACATGCAGATGGCTACAGGGTTCCTCTTTACCCCATAGGATATAGAAACATTGTTTGCTTAGGTGACCTTAACTGGGGTCAGAATGGCTGTGAATGAAGGTTGATTGCAAAAATAAACAGGATCATTACATAACATGGTTGGCTTCTGTGAAACACTGTAGCTGGGTGGCTGTTATGGATGTTATTATGTTTTATGTTGTTTAGTGTGTTATATTGTAGCTGCCTGTCTGTGACCATAACTTAGATGGGGTAAATGGCATCTTGTATGTATAACTTGTCAGCTGTAAAGTCATGGCAATGTTTACAGAAGGATTTTTACACTTTGTCATCTCTCTTACACCTGTTATTCAGCTCAAAATACCCTACAGATCATTTATTATAACATGATGAAAATGCCAATTTTTGGGTGGGAATAAAAACAAGCTGTTTTTGTGAGTGTGTCTTTAAATGCAAATGAGCTGGTGCTCCCCGCCCCATATCCAGAATAGGGCAGAGTTTTGACATCTCTGCTTTGGATAACTAGACATCATAAGCAATATGACTGACAGTGAAAATAGTGGTGTTCAGCCCTATAAGTTTGAACCAGAGTCAGCCACTGATGAGGGAGAGACTCCGTCAGAAGTAACACCTTTGAGAATAAACCATGAAGTTTCCGAATGGTTATATGATAAATGTATTTATTTGATGTAGAGTTTTTTCAGCATTTTTGCAATGATGGATGAGCAACACACACACACAAATACTGTTATAGTGTTCGCCATGCGCTATAACAAAACAACACACACAAACAAACTGTGACTGTCCGTCGACAGTCGCGGGCAGGGCCAGTAAGTGACGTCACTTCATACAGAATCTGCGAACGGCTTGTTCTGAGACAGTGCTTATGATTAATGGGGATTTACAAAAAAGGACTGGTGGATTGGTATCATTATAGGGTGGTTCTGTACACACACTGCCAACACACATTTATGTTCAAACACCATGTTAAAGTGAATTTTGCATAATAAGTCCCCTTTAAAAATAGCAAAAACCGAGGTTACAGTGAGGCACTTACTATGGCAGTGAATGGGGCCAATTTTTGGAAGGCAAAAAAAAGTTTAGAATTGTATAAAATCACTTCAAGTCATTCTTCTGTTAAAACGTATGTCATTTGTTTAGATGTAAAGTTGTTTAAATCATTGTTTTTATGGTCATATTATAGTTTTATTTTTTATAGAGTTACATCGTCATGGCAGTGAAGTTGTAAAATTGGATATAACTTTACACAGAAAAGGTTCATAAGTGATTTTATCTACGGATCGGGCCCCATTCCATTGTAAGTGCCTCACTGTAACCCAGATTTTTGCTTTTTTAAAAGAAAACAAGTTTTTGAGGTAATCAACATTATGCCACAAATGCTGTTGATTGATCTTAACGGAGCCTGGAATATTCCTTTCATTTACACAATGTAGTGAATAAACAATATACAAAAATGGAGAGTTTATAACATCACACAAAGTGTATAGTTTGAAGTCAGTCTATCAAACCACACTTTAGCATATTCTTAATAAATGTCAACATACCTGGTAATAAAGTTATGCTTATTGCCATGTTGAAATGTTAGTGGGATTATTTTCATTCTCATTTTTCTTCATTCTTTGATTATTTAGTATGACAAAACCTTCATTGTCACTCTAATTGAATGGCTGATCTAAAGGACATTTAAGCTTTAATAACTTTAAGTTAATAAATGTGTACACTGACATTTATACTGTAATAACTCTCTAAGGTCCAAACAGTGCCAGAGGACAAACAGAGCATCCAGTACAGCTGGGGAATTATAGGAGCCAATTTGAAGTTAGCATTAGTAATTTGGCAGCTGCATTACACAGTAGTGCTATAACTAATGCAAGACATAACTTTAGACTTTAAAAAGCAGTGTGATTATTCTATTTTAGACTTTAACTTAATTGTTTAGACAAAGAGCAACTAATGCAGAGAATATGTTTATTGACTGTGGGCAAACTTTTATTGCATTACAGTAATCAATAGTAAAAATCAAATCTCTGAAACTCGTCAATTTATAGTGCATTCAAAAATGCTGTGGAGAGAGAATTAAACAAGATACATTTTCTCTGTTTACAATGTAAATGTAGAATTCTTTTTTTTAACCATATTGATATATATAGCACAAGAGTCCATAAATTGAAATATTTGGAATTCAAAACTTTAGAGATGACAAAATAATAAGGGTTTTATTATCGACAGACAGACAGACAGACAGATAGATAGACAGATAGATAGATACTTTACTATCCACTTCATTTGTATAAATAATTATTAGGCTACATATGTCACAACAACTTATCATAATGCTATAGGGTTAACTGAATGTAATACAGCTAAACCAATGTTCTGGTTTTGTTTAAATTTAGCAGCATGACTTGTTCCTTGGGCTTGTCTCATATTGTGGTCCCTGCGCTGTGATTTATCCCTGTTGTTTAAATGTCATTACCCTGCGGCTGAATGAGTGTGACATGGACAGTCTGGTTTGCTGACCACATTAGAACCCTCATGTTATGACTGATATTGACTGCAATGGTTGTTTTATCTCCTGGGGAGACCTTTGTGATTTGAGGTATTTCAAAATGCAGCACCACAGACAAAAAGCTTGTGATAAAGGCTAAGGATTTAGAGTCTTGATGTTGTAAGTTCCCTAGTGTGCCAGAAATTCTCACAATGCTGAACAAATATTTGTTACTGACTTGAATCTTGGCTACCAAAGCTGCTGTCTGTGTTGTTGGTGAACTTTTTTGATTAGCAAGATGGGAGCAGTCTTTTTTTCCATCATGATATAGCACATTGTACTATATATAACATAAGAAAATGCAGGCCATGATGAACATTAATCTAACACATTATCTAAGGTGTGGGTATGGTGTGTATTTAACAACTTAAGAAAAAATATATGGTATTTCTCAAATTGACATAATAATGGCTTCAGTGCATTTCAAGAAATGGCAAAGCCTTCCCAAAAAAATGACAAAGATTCTGTGGCCTATTTTAAGAGCGCTAAGCGCAGCGCTATGCAATACTTCAGTGGGCATGGCCATGATGTTTTGATATTTTCATGCAAGCATGCACTAAGAATAGGCACAAGTAGGTTTGGCGAAATTGGGCATGCAAAGTGCTAATGGGCTGGGTGAAAATTGTGCTTATAATTAGCGCTCTCACAAAAACTTGTGTTAAGCATGGTCATTGCACTGCACCTAGCGCTGTCATGAAAATTGAGGCCAAAAAATCTGTGGAGAGATGTTTCTTTATTTTCATGACTGCGCTATACAACAGCGCACAACATCTTATCTAATTATCTTGAGAGCGCTAATTCTAAGTGCAATTTTAGTTTTTGGTTTTATTGTTTTTGGTTATTTTCAATTGGTTAGGTTTAGGTGTAGGAGTCAGGTTAGATATTTAAAAATATGTATATAAATGTGTAATGTGAATACAATTATTGTGGCTAAATTGACCTGCCTGTTACATGTTTTATATTGTTGATAATTGATTAGGTTTATTGGGGGTTGTGTTAGGGGATCGAAAATATTGATATGATAGTATAATGAATCTAAAATAATGTATTTCTAAACTAAATAAACCATGCTGTAGTTAAATACTCGATAATACCTGAAGATTGCTGGGCCTGTGATGTAATAGTCCGAAATGAGGAGAGAGACTGTTCTATCCATGTTTTCAAGGGGCAGGAAAATATTATAGTTTAGTATAGTGTTATTATAGTTAATGAAAACTAAAATAAAAACTAATTAAAACCATTTTCATTAACTAAAATAAAAATAAAAACAGAAATTATTTGAAAAACTAAAACTAAAATAAAAAATACAAATGTTCTCGTATTCATTTCAGTTTTAGTTTAGTTTTAGTTTTGGGCAAAATAGGACTCTTTTGGAAATGTTGCATTTCTTGGCACTTTTAATTATGATCCAAAGACACATAACCTGACATTATACCTTTGAAGAAAGCTTAAGATGTCGTCAGATCATGCCCATAAAAGAAAATTATCTTATTATTTACTCTTCATGCCATGCCAGATGTGTTTGACTATCTTTCATCTGCTGAACACAAGCAAATATATAATATATCAGCTCTGTAGATCCATACAACACAAGTCAACAGGGTCCAAAGCTTTTAAGCTCAGAAAGCAAATAAAGGCAACATAAAATAATCCATAAATGGTTTAATTCGTGTCATCTGAAGATATCTAATCCGTTTTTGGTGAGATCAGACCAAAATGTAATTCCTTTTTCAGTATAAATCTGGCAATTGCAGTCTACAGGAAAGATCGCCAATGTCTGCTTATGTCAAGATTTACAGTAAAAAGGATGCTACCTTTATGTGCTTTTTTGATCTTTAAAGTTTTGTACCCTTGCACTTGCATTGTATGGGACTACAGAGCATAGATATTCTTCTAAAACATCAGACAGACACATCTGGGAGTAATTTATAAGAGAATTTCATTTTTGGGTGAACTAGCCCTTTAATTGTTTTCTTCCTAAAGATTAGTTTAGAAATTATTTATAATCATTTAAGGAAATTAATATGGATACAATGGGGATCAAGTTTAAATGTCTTATGTCACTTTACCCATATTCACCCTATGTTATAAAATTTACAATCTAAATTAAACATGATAGTACAACTAGATAGAGGTAACACAAGACTGCCCAGAGAAATGTAATGATATTAGAATTTTTAAATGATACCAGTAACTGCTTCTGCTTTGGCAGCCATGAATAATATAATACTAAAACTAAAATACCTAACACTAAAATAAAAGCTAACTAAACTGAAACTGAGAAAACAAAAATTACAAAAATGATATAAAATAGAAATAAAAACTAAATAAAAAAATCCAAAACTATAATAACACTGCGCCTCACTTATGAGACTGTCTTAGGTCAAAATTAATAAAGGAATATTCTAAGTTCAATACAAGTTAAGTTCAATCAACAGCATTTGTGGCATAATGTTGATTAACCCAAATATATAGTTTGACATGTCACTCCGTTTCTATAAAAAAAAAAAATGTAAAAAAGTAAATATCTAGGTTACAGTTTGGCACTTACAATGGAAGTGAATAGGGCCAATGAGTAAACGTTAAAATACTCATTGTTTTAAAAGTATTGCCACAAGGCTTAAACAACATGATAACATGATTTCAGTGTGATAAAATCACTTACTAACCTTTTCTGTCTCAAGTTATATCCAATTTTACAACTATGTTGCCATGAGGACGTAATGCTGTAAACCCTAAACCCCTTAAAACAACTGTAAAAACTGTGATTCAAATTATTTTACAGCTCCAGTTATACACAAGGAGAATTAACAGGAGAATTACTGTGTGCTTTTATAAAATTAGGCAATAAATGTCACATTTCTGCCTTTAAACTTTGACTAAATTCACTTTCATCGTAAATTGTTTCATTGTCTCACTGTAACCTTCATTTTTGCTTTTGCTTTTTATAAAAGGAGGGACAGATCAAAAACATTTTTGTGGTAATCATCATTATGTCACAAATGGTTTCAACTGAGCTTCTATTGAACCTGGAATATTCCTTTAAGTTCAGACTGAAATGATCATGGTCCTTGTTAAATATTCAACCATAGCGGCTTGTTTCTAATGTTGGTATCCTTCAGAAGGATATGCAGAGAGGCAGGTTCTTCACACTATCTGGAGCAGCACAAAGTTTGAAAGACTTTCCCACATATTGTCATCTCTGGTGTTAGAAATAATATGATCTTTCCCGCTTTATCCTCATTACATCACCATGACTGATTGGTCCATGTTTCTGAACACACAGTAGGCATCATAGATGTAAATGTGAGCATGTCATGTGTGCATTTATCTCTGTGACATTCCAGATTTGCAAAAATACAGAATTGGCTGTTTTGGAGTCTTAGTTTAAATAAAAGCTATATTTGGACAGGGAAGTTTTGAGTTCTAAAAGTTACAGAATTTTTTCATAGTACACAAATCTATTTAATATCAAAAGTTCTAGGATTTTTTTTTATCCTCAGAATATGACCCCTTTAAGCGGTATTTGCTCAGGAAAAAAAAAAACAATAATTCAGAATTCAGTTGTTCACTAATAAATAAACGTCACTGGGGTTGATACTTATTTAAATAACTGTAGAGGACTTTCTTTACAAAAAAAAAATGTTCATCTGAATTCTGCTCTTCTTGTATCAGGATCCAAAAGTAGAATCCAGCTGGTGTCACACTTAAAATACCTTGTTCCAAAAGAGAGTAAGGCAGTTACTTGGATGTGTTTACTGGGGTAATAAATGTTATCATCTTGACACCATCCTTTTAACACGCAGCTCTGAAATTGACCTGTTTGCCCTCCCATGACTCACAATAACTATGAACCTGAGTGCAGACAATTTCTGGTTTGTTCTTTCAACCTCAGCTACACTCTTCCACCAATATTTACAACCTACAGATAATTTAGCAGCACTTGCTTGTCAAATACCCCCATCAGTGAAAGATTCCTGCCACCCTTTCTTCTTCCCACTCATACTTTTTAAGCTAATCATGGCAGGCACTGGTTGTAAATTTTGCACTGTAAAATGTGAAGCATGTATTTCTGTTGTGATGTCAGACTCCAGTTGTTGCGGAGCCTTAAAAGAGACACTGACCTTCCAACACCAAAGTCTTCATGATACACACCCCAGTTACACGCAAGTGTACTTGCACCATCTGCTTCAAGAGAGACACTTCTTAGCACCAGAATATACCCGGGGGGAATTCGCTAAGAATTAATTGTCCACTTACAACATAATTTATTTGCATACACTGTCTGCATTGTTTTTGTGCCTGATTCACTAAAATAATTATGCAAATCAGGTTATAATGTAAACACACACAAAAATGTAGTGCTGAATGCAATTTACACTGGTCTTGCCAGTTGTAGTATGGATATCTTAAAAAGTCTTAATAATTAAGACTGCTTTATAATCTTTCTGATCACCAATCAAACACATGTCAATACAGGGGCGCAACTACACATTTCCGAGCGGGTATGCAAAACAAAATTTGGTGCCCATGTATCTGTTAAGCGAGGGGAGGGGAGTGTCATCCAATATAAGCATTGAGTTGGGGTTGATGTTGTAGGGGTCGAGGAGGCCGATTGCACCACGTTTATAGGGCTTTTCCACTGCATGGTACAACTCGACCCGACTCTGCTTGCTTTTTCAGAGTCAATGTAGGCTGTAACTGATCTAGAGTCAGTTTAGCAATAACTTTTAAGATAAAAAAAACGAACTGATTCAAACAAGACTTGCTGTTTTGAATGCAGTCATTTTAAATTCCCAGTTGGTCACTGGGAAATAGAGAGAAATATACCTAAATATTTTGTAATATTTAAAGAGAAGTGTTTGGTCTACAGAAAGTGAATGTGGAATTTGGAATAAACCACCATCACTGATAATGCCTACACACTGATTTCGCACTATTCTAATGTTGCAAGGCCCAGTGGACAATGTATTGAACATGTAACTTGTGTTTCATACACTTGAGCTCGAGTCCCAAGTTTACTTTGAGTCTCAGCTTTTTGTAACAAATGTTAATTACACAAAATGTATGGGCATTAATAAATGTTTAATGTGTTCATAAATTATAAATATTGTTTTACTGTGAAAAATCAGTTAAAAAAATTATCAAATAAATGCCAACTTTTCAAACAAAATATGAAGGTCTACCTACTCCCTCTCTCTCTCTCTCTCTTTCTCTCTCTCCGTGTCTCCGCGCAGCAGTGCAACACACATCGGCACATGATCAGACACACAGACAGGCAGGCAGCAGCCCCTCCCAGCCCCTATCCCAGTTGTGTTTTTCTTGGCTTGTTTGGAGGTGAGTGGCAATGAACAACAGACTAAGCTACCAGTGCCTCGACTTTACAGCTAATTAGCCAAAAGACAAATGTAGTTAACTTGTGTCTTGCTAACATGCATGACTCATGAGCTACTAGCTAATGTAATAAGTTAGATAAAGTTTAGCTAAGGTAATATATCATGGTCATACAGGCTAATACTGTACTTAATGGAAACACTACCGGTGAATACAGTACAATATGTGTCTAATAACGTCATCACAATAACCACATTGATATGCAAATGAGGTATTACTTAATTAAAGTGTGCTAATTTGCATACATTTGACAAGGCACTGCAGGTGAATAGGATAAACAAAATAACTCAAGCACATCACCACAGAACTTCCCCAGTTAATGACTTACATCAAGAGTCGTTTCACCTGAAATGTTTTGTTTAAATATGCAGATTAGCTTGTTTTGGTTCATTTAGAAGAAATCTACAGATGCAAACAGATGGAGGGTAGTAGGCTTAAAGCAAACACCATCTAAATTTGTATTTTGGAAGTTTTCTTTCCATTAGAGTAAAAGAAGACATGGAAGCAAAATAGACCAAAATCTCAATATTTTATAGAAATCTGTTGAGTATGAAACAATTGCGTAAGTGTGAGGAAATTAAAATAAATTGGTAAGGAAGTCAGAGTTGTGTTAATATATTTAGCGTTTTTTACATAAATAATTATGAGAAGTGCCCTTTTTTCCACTTCCCACTTTTCCCAAAATGTCTGTGCACGTCTCTGCTTGCCACTTTGTTTGACTTACTCTGTGGTATGTCTGCATGCATTTTCATCTGCTGAGCAAAATAAAGAATTTAATATTCCAAACACTTTCTTCTCCATGTGTTTAGATAATCTTAGCATTCTGGCCAACACTGGTGATTCCAAAGTAAAAATCTCATTAGTGTAATAGGCCTGAAAATGCTCCATTAAGATGTAATTATGTTTGCTTGATGAAAGCAGTAAATCAGCACAAAAATAAATGGTTGTCAAGATTTGAAACAATAACGGAATAGAGTTTTCAACATGTTTTTTCTTTTCTTTAGTGATCCATCTGACCTTGGTAAACAGCCAGTGATTAACTAACAGTAAGTTTTTGGCATCTTTTGATAACAGTGCTTCAATTCATTTTCTAATCATCAATACAGGTGTGAACTTGATTGATTGATTTTCCAAATTTCTGTCCTTCTAATCCCTACCAGAATACAATATTCAAACATATGATTCAGAATATTAATCACTATGTCACACCATATAGGCCTATATCGTTCAAAATGTGTACAAATACACACTTTATCTTAATATTTCTTTATATAACATCACACACGGTATCTGTTGGTTATCATTCCTGTCTTACAGATCTAAAGTTTTCAAGACTTTAAAGAAGAGCCCTCCAATATTGGGCACTTGTAAAACACCTAATATAATATAATGAAATATAAGCGCTTTATGTGACTTGCAAGAAAAAAGATTTAATCAGAGTACACAGCAACTTTTGAATGCCAATGAATAAAGAAAGATTGGTGTAGTTATGGCATCTACCTGTAGGGATTAACTTTGTTGTGATTGTTAGTTGGAGGCAAGTGGCATTTATATTTTAGGAGGTGGGGACTTTCTTAGAGTGCATTTTACTGGACCAAAAATTGCATACACCAATCTGTGCAAGGAGAGTCATCAATATTTTTCCTAGAAAAGAAAGCCTGTACATTTGTAATACGTATATCTGCTAAAAAGTTATTTTTGTCAACATTTAGATGTACGCTAGGATAAAGATGGTCTAACGGCCAACAGAGATTAGCTAAAAGACACAAATCTCTGATTTTCATTTCATGAAGACTTTAATAGTTAAAAGTTGTAGTCTCGGTGACTGACATTGTTTCAATCAGCTTTGAACATTTCATTAAGCCCATCTTTAACTCTATCAGTGATGTTGTCCTTTGGAGTTTACCTCTGTTTTTGTCATTAGAGCCATAATTTCATGCAACATTAGGTGTGTAATTGTGTGTTAAATAACGAGGGTGAGCAGGGATCACATTGCTAATGAATGAAACATTGTTAATGAGACTAAATGGAAACAAAAGCATAGTTACATGCAGCTAACTGAGACAACAATGTTGATTGTTGTCATGCTAATGAAGGAAATAATGTCCTACCACTGTGCAAGTCTATAAACATCCCAAAAAAGACTTGCAGAGTCCGGTTGCTTTGCTCCAAGACTACTCTGCTGAAAGAAAAGAAAAAGTATAGTTCACCCAATAATGAAATAATGAAAATTCTCTCATCATTTACTCACCCTCATAACATCTAAGATGTGTATGACTTTATTTCTTCTGCAGAATACAAAGAAAGATTTTTAGAGGTATATCTCAGCTCTGTATAGGTCCATACAATGCAAGTGAGTGGTGATCAGGACTTTGAAGCTACAAAAGTTGAAATATATGTAATTAATATTTATTAATATAAAGAGTCCAGTTGTTTAATCATTGTCTTCTAAAGCGATCAATTTGGTTTTGGGTGAGAACAGACCAAAGTATAACTTATTTTCACTGTACATCTTGCTATAGGAAGTGTAATCGAGCTTGAAACCATGATTGCCAAGGAGACTGCTGTCAAGATGTACTGTGAAAAAGGAGTTACATTTTGGTCTGTTCTCACCCAAAACCAACTGGATCACTTCAGAAGACATGGATTAAACCACTGGAGCCTTATGGATTATGTTTATGCTGACTTTATCTGTGTTTTGGAGCTCTTAGAGTTCAGGTCACCATTCACTTGCATTGTATGGACACAGAGCTGAGATTTTCTTCTAAAAATATTTGTTTTCATCAGAAGAATGAAAGAAAGACACCTCTGGTATGGCATGAGGGTGAGTAAATGATGAGATAATTAAAATTTTTGGGTGACCATTTAAACCAGTCTCAGCTTGTATTCTGGTTTTAGCTGTCTCTAAGCCTGTCAGACAGGTCTGGTGGCTGGTTTAAAAGGGGTTTGGGGTATTTGTTAGCTGGTCAGCCTGGAAGACGAGCTGAAAACCAGCAAAGCTAGACAGCTATCAACTATGCCATCTTAAGCTACAAGACCATAACAAAACAGATTTGTTAGCCAGTAGTTAGCTTGAGAAAAATGTTTACTGTTTAAGTGCTTTAAACTCTGGTTTTAGTTCTCATGTGATTTTGCAAAGAGACATCTGTGCCTCATCTAGACAGATGTGACTAGAAAAGGGCACTAATTATTTATCATTTTCATTGTCAGGCCTCCAGAAGGCAGTATTAGCATGCCATTTCACAAAAGACGAAATGACAGTGGAGCAGCCCTCCCAGGAACAATAAATTCCTATCTCTATTTACATGCTAAATGGCTTGGAAAAGCATGACTAAATCAGAATCTCATCAAAGTTCATATTCATTACCAGCCTTGAATATATTATCATCTCCTGACATACTGGACTGCCTGCTGCTAAGTATTTCTGAGGTTCACCACAATTTTATTGCCATCAATTGTAATGTGGAGTGGCTACAACCAAGAGTGATTCTAGGATTTCTAGGATGCTCAGAGGAATAAAGCTTGCCTTTAAGGGATAGTTCACAAAAAAAATGAAAGTTCTCTCATCATTTACTTACACTCATGCCATCCCAGATGTGTATTGCGTTCTTCTGAATACAAACAAACATTTTTAGCAAAATATTTCAGGTCTACACAATGCAAGTGACATAAAGGCAGCATAAAAGTAATCTATAAGACTCCAGTGGTTAAATCTATATCTTTAGAAGCGATATGATAGGTGTTTGTGAGAAACAGATAAATATTTAAGTCCTTTTTTAATATCAGTCTCCACTTTCACGTTCTCCTTCTTTTGTTTTTGCCGATTGCAACGTTTTTGTATAAAACGCCTCATTAATCACTGCAATGACAATATGGGTTTAGTAAATCCCATGATGCACTGGCACGTTGAATGAACATTCCAGATGTTTTGGGTGAACGCCAGATGTCTGTGTTTGTGCAACACAAAAGGCCCCTGTTAGGCGTTATTTAACCAGAACAGGGATTTGAAGGGCAAACACCAACAACTGTCTGGGACATACCAAGCTTTTTAAAGACATTTAATATTAGAGCCAGTTTATATTAGAAATACTGGAAGCTGTTCATCTGGTGCCATTTATCTTGCCTAGGTGGAGCAGGTGTTTTTTTGGGTGCAATGGGAACAGTAGGTTTCCTTGGGTCAATGCATCCTGTCTGGCTCAGGCTCTTATCTAGTTCATCTACCTGTGATTTGCACCACTCAGCATAGGAAATAAGATAAACATATAATATGTTATAGACATGTAACACAAATATATTATTTGGTATATTCCTATCATTGATGTTTACTGCTCTGTCCTTCATGGTACATACCTGGTCACTGTGGCTTATCAGACATTCATATTAGATTAAATGTTGTATACAAACACAGTTGCGTAATTTGTGGGCTGGTCGAGCAGTATCAAACAGATCAGAGATACAAGCTGACACTAATAAAAAGATTACTGTATATAATTCATGTAAAACACAATACTTTTCCAGGTCAGACAGCAAGAATATTGTTTTGGCTCTTGGTTTAACCCACTTTTGCATGCACAGGTGATTGTTTAGAGGAAAAGTTCACTCAAAAATAACAATTCTGTCATTATTTACTCCCCTTATGCACCTTTTTGTTAACCTGCAGTTGTTACTTAAAGGAGCTATTTCTTCCTGATCTAACCAATACAATTATTTTTGTTCATGCAGTCCAATGTACTCAGGTTGATTCAGTAATAATAATAATTAATAATATTTTTTACTTGACTAAAACCAGTTAATTTAGATGTTAACATATTTGCAGGTTACCTCACAAAAATTGTTTTACAGTGTAAGTACAAAGCTTTATGGTAATATTTTGCAACAAGGTTCCATTTGTAAAGATTATTAACAACATTAGTTAACATAAACTAATAATGAACAATAATTTTACAGCATTTATTAATCTTAGTTAATGTTAATTTCAACATAAAGTAATTCATAACAAAAGTTGTGTTGTTAACATTAGTTAATGTACTATGAACTAACATGAACTAACAATGAACCTTGGTTCCCTTATGACTCCGTATACTTGACATTGCGTTTGTTAACGCATATGGGAAGTGCCTTCTTACATGACCTAGTTGAAACGTGTATGGTGTTTGAGCTCTGGCTATTTTGACGTGAAAAGCAGGTGTGCAAACACCATTTGCACAGGATATCTTCCTTCAAGACAGCAATTCATCTCTCATCTAGAAGCGCTCGTTCAAAATGATTACTCAACAGAAACAGAATGATTACAGAAACGGATCTTATCGCATGTACGCGCGCACAATTGGGATGCGTCGATAGATCTGAAGGATACGTACTTTCATATCCAAATTGTACGACATCACAGGATGTTTTTGAGATTCGCTTTCGAGGAAACAGCATATCAATTCGAAATCCTGCCCTTCGAATTTTCTCTGGCTCCTCGCATATTCACAGAGTGCATCAATGCCTTTCTTGCACCCCTGAAACTGAGTGCTGTGCTAAAATGGAATGTGTTCACTGACTGTATGTGCATGGCAAAGACCCAATAAGCTGCCCCATACATGAAAATTCTCATATTTGGCCATTATATGTGCACTATTAATGTTAAATGTGCTCTATTAACATTAAATGTTTACTAAGTAAGTTCTTGTTCATGTTGTCTTTGACTTACACTGACACCTAGTGGCCTGGATGCAGCATCATTTAAAATCAATAGTTTTCAGTTACTGATGCCAATGTAAAAATTCACAATTGACAGTCAGCCATGATTATTTTAATCAATGAGTGAAAGTGTCAAATAACAGAATGGTTACTGAGATTAAGCGAGTAGTATTTGGCTGGTCATGTGAATCTAACATGGCAGCCCCCATATTCAGACCCTCTCCATGTAGAACAAATGTTTGGATATGACCGGAGTCGTCATGATTTCTGTGGCAGCGGGGGCGTGGTCAAGCGCCCGTCTGGGAGAGAAAAGCGGTAAGGGCGCTTACACCTCATGCTACTGCAATTAGACACAGGTGTTAGACATAATCTAGCTCAGGTGTAAGCACCCTTACTGCTTTTCTCTCCCAGACGGGCGCTTGACCACGCCCCCGCTGCCACAATTTCCTATATATTTTTCAAAATGACAATTATTTCTTAAGGATTACAGCTTTTTTAACAAGGAAAAAATTACTTTGAAAAGGACACACACACACCAAAAATTATTTAAATGGTGCGCAAGTGCCTCATCCCAGGTTTGACATCATTGACAAAGTGCCATCCATTCTCTCTTATGTCATTACGTGATGCACCACCTTTGAAAGAGATCTGCTGTGATGGGGGAAAGATTTTCTGTGATTGTATGGTTTCAGAAGACTTGGAATATAGCTCACGGGTCATATCAATTCTGATCACTCGTCTTTATTTTGTTTTTGGTCCTTTTTGAGCTTGATAACCATGGTCGCTATGAACTGTCATAGTAAGATTCATTAAAAGCTTTCCATTCGTGTTCCACAAACAAAATAACAGCATACTGGTTTGAAACTACAGGGGGTGGTTAAATAATGAATGATCAGCACAATAAAATTTCTCAAGCTCACATATACCTGTGCATATCCACTTAAACGCTTGGTAGACTCAATGAAAAGAACTGGGTAAACATGATGTGTGATCTCGCCTCATTCTCAGACACTCCGACACACAAGAGCCTAGACTGGATAGAAGAAGTGTGCAGTCAGTCTGATGCAAGTGGCCCAAAACACCTGTGTCACCTCAATGCTACAGGGCTCTCCATCAACTCCAATCAGCAACAGGGTACTGGGGAGGAGGAGGCTTTGAACAGCACTCCCTCTCTCTCTCTCCCTTTCCTCTCTCACTCTCTGTGCCAGGGCTGGAGGAAAAGATCAATGCTGTGAATGGTCTTCCTCTCCCTGCTCACTACTCTCATTATTATTTTCCATCCTGCCAATCACCAGCCCATGCATAGTCAATAACAAACCAGCAGACAGGAAATGAGGGACCAGATGCTTAGTGCAATGCTTGTATTTATGGAGAGCAGTTTTCAACCATGTGGGACAGAGCTTCTCACCGGCAAGGATTATAATTTTACTTTTCTCCTCTCTATTTGAGGACTAATAGACTTTCTCTTTGGAGCTGTCATGTTTTTCAACAGTGATGGAGGCATTTGTCCCAACGGACCTGTGAAGAGCTATTACTCTGTGGATAAACTAGTATGATCGTGGACACCTGAAGGCTGATAGTTTCAGGTGTTATAAAAAAGACACATTAATCTTTTGATATTAGGGACAGTGTGCAGATGGGCAGGTGTGGAGGGAAGCACATGGTTGATTACAAGTGTGTTTTTCTGTCAGGTTTTCCAAGTAGTCTTCTGCGAGTGCTTCAGAGAGAGCTGCACACAGTGGATTAGCTGGGAGAATGTTTCTGTGGGCTGGCGGCAAAGCACAAGGATCAGGAAGTGAGAGAAGGTAAAGTACAATGACTCTATTAACTCTAACTAAACCACCTGATAGAATCATGTTAACTTTTTATTGTCTTGGTATAAGGATTGATTGATTTCATGTTGATTTCAGGTCCAGATTGAAAAAACAGGGCATAACAGAATAACAAAAGAGTGACAACTAAAAAGACACATCTTCTGAGTGAGATGTACTCTCACATTTATAGAATTGTTACATCGCAATTGATATTTATTGCTGGGAAATTCACCGTTATAGTAACATCATAGTTCATTTAATAAAAAAAAATGACTCACTATTATTGTTACAATATAGTTCATTAACTGTAATACAAGGTAATCCACTCACTGTTATGGTTACATTATTGTTCATTTACAGCAATGCTGGGGAAATCACTCACTATTATTGTTACCTCATACTTAATTTAATGCAAGAAAGTTCACACTCTATTATTGTTACATTATAATTCATTTATATTACATCATTAAATAAAGGACAGTTCATGGTACATCATAGTTCATTTAATGCAAGAAATGAATGATTGTAATGTATTATTGTAATGTTGTACCTCAATTAATGCTGGGAAATTCACTCAATATTATTGTTAAACCACAATTCATTTAACAAAAGGAACTTGATTCACATTCATTGTCACATTGTAGTTCATTTAATGCAAGACGATTCTCTCACTATTAATGCTACATCATATTACAATTTATAAGGGACATTTTTACTTTTATTTGGAGTTCTATCAGTATTTAAAAGCTTCATTCTGAGTTTCATTCACTCTCAAAGAACATAGATGTGAATGAGCAAACTAATCTTGAATTCTGATGTAAACACAGGAAGTCAGGTGTGAGAGTTTGACTACTGTACTCACAGTAATTATCAAAAGGTCATTGATAAAGATAGGCAGGTTAGACAGCTTGCCATCACCCCATGCATAATCCTCAAAAGTAATATAATCTGCTGTCAAAACATGATTAAATAATAATTATTTAAATATTTGGAGGGGAACTATCTATGCATATGTAATAGGACAGTATAGCCCATGTCTGGGTGTCATTAATGGGCTTTTAGTGTCAGAATTCTTCCTTGGCCTCTTTGTATCAAAAAAGTATTAAAAAAACTAATCTTGGAATGTAAGTTGTTGGAGTCATATTTGTTTATTATTATGCCATCACTTTGTGCTTTTTAATCCATACTTATGCTGATCTCTTTGTGTTTCTTGTGACTTTCCAGGACCATTTATCAGAAGATTCGTGAGTATGATGTTTTGGAGAAGAGGAGGAGAGTGACCGCTCTGAAGGCTGGAGAGGACAGAGCTATTCTCTTAGGCCTCAGTATGATCCTTTTCTCGGCCATGATGTACTTTGTGTTGGGAATTACAATGGTGCGCTCTTACTCAGACAGGTAAAGTATGCTCAGTTACCTTCTCAGAAACAGCATTGCACAACATTTTCTTAAATCACAAAACTTAGCTAAAGAATATCCGAGCAAATACAATTGCTAAAGTATTCTTGAAAGCCTTTAATTACAGGTGTTGCTCATCATGCCTTTTATTGTGGTTAATTTGGCTTTGTGCTGTTCTATTCTATTATGTTGTTGAACATTTCTGGTAACAGATGTTTTATGTAATGTCTCCTTTATTCTGCTCTGTCCATTTATATTGTATTCTATTCTAACCTTTTCTATTCTGTCCAGTGAAATGTATTCTAATCCCGAAAGCTTTAGAATATAGTTTATATTCTATTCGATTCTATTCTATTTGATTCTTGAAATCTTTAGATTATAATGTAGGTGTTTCTTATATTCTATTCTATTCTATTCTATTTTTGAAATCTTTAGATTATATGTGTTTCTCACATTCTATTCTACTTTAATCTTGAAAGTTTTAGATTACAGGTGTTTCTCACATTCTATTCTACTTTATTCTTTAAAGTTTTAAATTATAGGTGTTTCTCACATTCTATTCTACTTTATTATTGAAAGATTTAGATTATGTGTATTTTTCTCATTCTATTCTGTTCTTGAAATCTTTAAATTAGGTTTTTATCACATTTTATTCTATTCTGTTCTATTCCTGAAAACTTTAGATGCTGTGTTTTTCTCACGTTCTACTTTATTATTGAAAGCTTTAGATTATATGTGTTTCTCACATTCTATTCTACTTTATTATTGAAACTTTAGATTATATGTGTTTCTCACATTCTATTCTACTTTATTCTTGAAACTTTAGATTACAGGTGTTTCTCACATTCTATTCTACTTTAATCTTGGAATCTTTAGATTACAGGTGTTTCTCACATTCTATTCTACTTTAATCTTGGAATCTTTAGATTACAGGTGTTTCTCACATTCTATTCTACTTTAATCTTGGAATCTTTAGATTACAGGTGTTTCTCACATTCTAACCTACTTTAATCTTGGAATCTTTAGATTATATGTGTTTCTCACATTCTATTCTACTTTATTCTTGAAACTTTAGATTACAGGTGTTTCTCACATTCTATTCTACTTTAATCTTGGAATCTTTAGATTACAGGTGTTTCTCACATTCTATCCTACTTTAATCTTGGAATCTTTAGATTACAGGTGTTTCTCACATTCTATTCTACTTTATTCTTGAAACTTTAGATTACAGGTGTTTCTCACATTCTATTCTACTTTAATCTTGGAATCTTTAGATTACAGGTGTTTCTCACATTCTATCCTACTTTAATCTTGGAATCTTTAGATTACAGGTGTTTCTCACATTCTATCCTACTTTAATCTTGGAATCTTTAGATTACAGGTGTTTCTCACATTCTATTCTACTTTAATCTTGGAATCTTTAGATTACAGGTGTTTCTCACATTCTATTCTACTTTAATCTTGGAATCTTTAGATTACAGGTGTTTCTCACATACTATTCTACTTTAATCTTGGAAGCTTTAGATTACAGGTGTTTCTCACATTCTATTCTACTTTAATCTTGGAATCTTTAGATTACAGGTGTTTCTCACATTCTATTCTACTTTAATCTTGGAATCTTTAGATTACAGGTGTTTCTCACATTCTATCCTACTTTAATCTTGGAATCTTTAGATTACAGGTGTTTCTCACATTCTATTCTACGTTAATCTTGGAATCTTTAGATTACAGGTGTTTCTCACATTCTATTCTACTTTATTCTTGAAACTTTAGATTACAGGTGTTTCTCACATTCTATTCTACTTTATTCTTGGAATCTTTAGATTACAGGTGTTTCTCACATTCTATTCTACTTTAATCTTGGAATCTTTAGATTACAGGTGTTTCTCACATTCTATTCTACTTTAATCTTGGAATCTTTAGATTACAGGTGTTTCTCACATTCTATTCTACTTTAATCTTGGAAGCTTTAGATTACAGGTGTTTCTCACATTCTATTCTACTTTAATCTTGGAATCTTTAGATTACAGGTGTTTCTCACATTCTATTCTACTTTAATCTTGGAATCTTTAGATTACAGGTGTTTCTCACATTCTATTCTACTTTAATCTTGGAAGCTTTAGATTACAGGTGTTTCTCACATTCTATTCTACTTTAATCTTGGAATCTTTAGATTACAGGTGTTTCTCACATTCTATTCTACTTTAATCTTGGAAGCTTTAGATTACAGGTGTTTCTCACATTCTATTCTACTTTAATCTTGGAATCTTTAGATTACAGGTGTTTCTCACATTCTATTCTACTTTAATCTTGGAAGCTTTAGATTATAGGTTTTTCTCACATTCTATTAATCTTAGAAGCTTTATATTATAGGTTTTTCTCACATTTAATTTGGTAATTTAAACCTTTAGATTATAGGTGTTTCTCACACTCTTTCTTTTCTATTCTTGAAAGATTTAGATTATGTGTATTTTTCACATTCTATTCTGTTCTTGAAATCTTTAAATTAGGTTTTTCTCACATTTTATTTTATTATATTCTATTCTATTCTTGAAAGCTTTAGATATTATTTTTTTCTCACGTTCAATTCTATTCTTCAAATTTTTAGATTATATGTGTTTCTCACATTCCAGTCTATTCTATTCGATTTGATTTTTCAAATCTTTAGATTATGATGTAGGTGTTTCTTACATTTTATTCTATTCTATTATATTCTTGAAAGCTTTAGAGTAGATGTGGTTCTCACATTTTATTCTATTCAATTCTATTCTTGAAACCTTTAGATTATAGTTGTTAATTCAAATTATTTTCTATTCTATTCTACTCTTAAAAGCTTTTGATTATGGGTGTTTCTCATATTCTATTATTTTATTTTTTAAATCTTTAGATTATAGGTGTTTCTATTTTATTACATGTTATTCTGTTAAATTCTTCAAAGCTCTTGATTACAAGTGTTTTTCACAGTGCCTTTCATTGAGAACTGCACTTTTCAGTGTAATTCATATCGTTCTTCTCCCCAGGTTATAAACTGCTGTCCATCATCAGTGATCAGACAGTGTAATTATGTTACAGCATATTGTACTACATGTTCATCGATTTCATCCCTATTTGACCATTACAGAGAGATTGGTCAACATTACTAGGAGCTAAAATTCTGGTCTGGTAGGGCCTTCATATGCCACTGAACCACAGCAGATTGTGCATTGATAAGAGCTGGCATACACTGCAGTCAAAGACAATTAAAAAGGCAGCTGAGCCTTTGGAATAGTGGGAGAGCACAAGGCCTGTTATTCATAGAGAGAGAGACAAAGAAAACAGCAAATAATGTGTTTTAGTTACAGAAATGTTTTTAATAGGATCACTTTAATGAGTTTCACAGTACAATAGCAAACTCATAATCTTAGTTGTTTTATTGTCATGGCAAGGCATGGATTTGACAGATGTGTTTGTTAGTTAGTTAGTTAGTTAGTTAGTTGCACAGAGAAATAAAACATTTATGACTAATAATTGAGACATAATTGAGTTTGTATCTATGTGTTCTTTTACTTTTCTTTTACTAGTGCCTTCAATTAGCTGCTGAATTTGTATATTATTTGGCAATAATCAAAGAAGTTTGTGAAATGAAATTTAACCACTTGAAAAAGTTCATCAGCAGTCAAGGGGAAAATAAGTCTTTGGTCGGAAATGGGCTAAGCCAATAATGACGTATGTGCCAAAGACGGATTTCCACACATAACAGTTTGATGTCACTGCATTCCAAACATACAAATGTCCTTAAGCAGGGTGGAAAATGAGTCCAAGGGCATCACTGCTGAAGGCCATGCCTCTTATCCAAGTGTGGAATCAAACTGCTGTGAAAAGTGAAATCAAATAATGAGAGGTCATGCCGTGATTTCGTTTTACTGTTCCTTCTATAAAATCTACCTCTCTGCAGAGTTTAGTTCCAACTTCAATCACATACACCTGATCCAGCTAATCAAAGTCTTGAAATTAAAGAACTTTGGATCTAAACTCTGAAGGAAGGTTGTTTTAGTAGGATTTAGGGTCCCTGCACTGAACTGACCCACAAATGTCATACTAAAGGCACTCTATTGTGTGAGGAAGTGGTCTGAGGGTAGGTAAACAAAGAATGTTTATCCTAAACCTTGATCTGTTTCTCTATCTCTTTCCTCATAGTGTTTGGACAGAGGAGTCTAACTGCACAGTACTAAACTCTAGTATAGTTGCTGATATTAATTGTAACTATAACTGTGGGTCAGAGTGCAGGAAGAGCTCTAGGTATCCCTGTCTTCAAGTATTTGTCAGCCTGAACTCCTCCGGCAGAGTTCTGCGGCTCTCCCACAATGAGGAGGCCCACGAGGCCAACCCTGAGGTACATGATCTTTCTATGATATATCACATTACATGTTAATGGTGACGTATGGACACCTTTTTGTGATACTACTTACTATGAAGTCTTGTAAAATACTGTATCAGACTGCATTTTACTGCAATGAGATTGTTGGTTGCAAAAAACTGAAAGCACAGATTTATATCAAATTCATGAGTGTTCATGAATTATAGTACTATCAGTACTACCTACAGCATATCCGTTCCCATCTGCCAATCACCTTTTTAGCTACAGCCCCAATAACCACTCTAGAGTGGTGGGATGTTCCCAAGTTGAAAAGTCCTATGTGAACCGGCAACAACATCATATTCACATACTGTTTTATGAGCAAATGGAGACATTTTTTATTTGTCAATAAAAATGGAAGTATTTGGTTTTATCTCATTAAAAAATGGAAAACAGAAATGGCAGCACATCAACCACAATGCTGCAGTAAAGGCCTAATCTATTGTAATAATATTTAATGTTTTTTATGTGCTAAATAGCACTAACTGTCTGGTTGTTTTTAAAGGTGCACTTAGTATGTTTTTGTAAATATTTTTTTTTTTTTTACACATAAAGACATGCCCCCTCATGGGCGCTGCCATATTGACTATACTTCGCTTACAGCCAATGCTCAAACATAAAAGTACATGTGATCAAAACAAGCTGTAGGAGCCAAATTGAGAGTAAAGCCCTTTAATGGCCATGAGAGGAAACAGATATTAGCAACGCTGTTTGATGGCATCACTCACCTTGCCAGTATTAGACACAGGAGCACACATCCTGAGGACGCCAAGCCGATACAGTTTTTCAACAGGGAAAGTTTGGTTAAAGTGTCGCTTTTTTTTTGGTTAAAGGGTCGGTAAATCCTTTGTTACTTATTTTATCTCAGTTTATAATTTTCTCAGACAAACTCAAGTTTGAAGTTAAGGATACTGTAACAAGGACTCCATAAGCAGTTGGGATCCATAAGCAGTTTTTATTGAACACACAGATGTAACGGGCAATGGTCAAGCAATGGGCGAACAGGGCAATAGTAGGCAGGCTGAGAGCGAGGTGAGGCAGGCAGAATGTCGGGGCAGGCAGCAGACAGCAATACGGAGAGGCAGACGAGTTCAGGTAGGCAGGCATCAGTCAATCGTGGTCAGCATGGAAAGCAAGTTCGTTAAACAGATCAGTAATGAAGAATGTAAACTAGAACGCTCAGTAGTGTAGCCGGAACAAACAAGACTTTGCAGTGAGTGTGTGACTGCTTGTAGCTTAAATAGAGGGAGATGAATGGTGATCAGCTGTGGATTAATTAAGCCCGGTATGTGGGTTGCGGAAGTAATTTAGAATTCAGGTGAATCGGATCTCCGGTCGACGATCGGGGAGGCGCCTTCCTAGGCGTTTGTGACAGATACAAACAGCACACAATCTCATATCATCACATTCATTGACAACTTCAGTCAACAAAAAGAATCAACATAATCGATGACACACTAAGTAGGCCACCCCCTTGTCATAACTCACATGCTTGGCTTATAGAATGGCAAAGATAAGACAATACATGCCATAACACAAGCAAACCAAACAATATATAAAAAAACACAATATATTTACTACTGGCAACAATGGAGCTCAAGATCAGCAGGAGTGTGATTCACCAGACAGTCCAAACAGAATGAGTGCAAGCATATAAAATGTCCAAACAAGAGGTCCTTGCTGGAGTGATGGAACAAATCACTACAACATCAAATGCCAAGTACGAGCACACGGTTGTGTTCAGCCAACAGAAAACTAGCAAGTCCTGGATGCCTGTTGTTGTGGGACACTTTAAGATTGTAAGAATGTGGTGTTTGTAGTCCTAATGGAGTGAATTATGGATAGGGGAGTCCGGAAAATGCATGGTCGTCTGTGTGGCTCTGTGAAAAGATGGAAGAGCCATAAAGTTATTTTTGTTACATTCTCTAAAACCACCCTGGTGAAATACAGAAGACTTTATTGTATGGATATGTGCTGAGGAAATAAAGTGGCATGATGTAATGCCCACTTTCGAGAGAATGTACAGGGCAATGTGTTACTGAGCCCAACAAAATTGTTCATAGAGAAACACTGGTTGTTGGTGGCACGGATTGTAATTGATGCTCAAACAAATAATCAAATTCCTATCAGGTTATATAACCCAGGTACCGTTGCCGTGAGAGTAAATAAAGGAGTCATTGCCTGGTTTCTCCAGCCTGCAGATGTTGTACGGGTCACCAACTCAGAGCTGCCATCTGCAAGCCCAACCCCCATGGCTGTTCCAAGTCATCTACAGTCACTGTATGCAGAGAGTATGGTGGATCTTGGGGAAGCAGAACAACGTGAGCTGGCAGAGCTCCTTCGTGCCTATGGGGATGTTTTCTCTACTGAACCGACAGACCTCGGTCGCACCAACCTGGTGCAACACGACATTCAAACACGGCTAGGTCCGACAAGTGAAACAGCAGCAATGGAGAATGGCATTCGAGAAACAGCAAAATGCTGATAACCAGATCCAGCTAAATCTTGACACTGGCTTAGCTGTCCCTAGCCATAGCAGCTGGGCTTCACCAATTGTTATGGAACAAAAGAAAGACCAGACCTACCGACTGTGTGTGAATTACAGAATTCTGAATGAACCAACAAGCTTTTGACAAGCTGAAGGAACTACTCACCAATGCTCCTGTTCTGGGGTATCCTATGGACTGTGGTGACCTCATTCTCAATACAGATGCCAGCAACTTTAGAATCGGAGCTGTGTTATCCCAACTCCAACATGGTGAGGAACGTGTGCTGGCATACGGTAGTCGAGGGTTGACGCCAATGGAAAAGAATTACTGCACCACACGGAGAGAATTGTTGGCTGTAGTGGAGTTCACCGCACGCTTCCATCAATACCTGTTGGGCAGACCTTTTATCGAGGGCACAGATCACCACGATTTCAGGGTTGTGCATCGCCCTGAGTATTATCATAAAACACATATGTGCTGTCCACAAGGCCATGTCGTTCAACTTGTGCCTGCAGCCTTAAAGAACCCTCTATGAGTAGCCCTCAGCTCTGTCACCAGGCAGTTCAGTGTGATTTTGACCATTTTGGTAAGTGTGATCAGACCTGCAAACGATGTACCTGAAACTACTACCCTGGAGTTCTGTCCAGTGGGGGTAGTACAATCTGTCATGACGGCAAGTGCTGCTCCATCCTTTTTTTATTTTTTTATTTGCACAATTTCAAACATAAATATTACAATTTGATGCATTGTACCAGAGTTAGCCACAGGCTAATATACATCTGCAGTCCCCAGGTAGGGTACAAACAAACAAATAACCACCCCCCACCCATACAGACACATACACAAAACACATTTTGTCAGCACAACATCAATGTCAATGGGTATAGATTTGAGTGGTCTTCAGAAAAGATTTCAGTTGTGATTAAAAACTCTTAATGGAACTGCAGCTCTTTATGTCATCTGTTATTGCATTCCACTGTGTAGTGGCTTTCAAAAAAAAGCAGATTTTCAAAAGGTTGAACGGAAAAAAGGTATGTTACAGTCAAAAATAGAAGCTATTCTGGTAGATTTTACAGAAATTGCAGGGCGATACAAACAAAAACCAGTAAACATCCTTAAGGTGGACTGCTGAGGAACAATGTTCTGCCCAGGCAACTGACACTGATATTGCCCCCATAAGAAGGTGGCTAGAGGAAAGGGAGTAACGACCCCCCCTGGGATGATGTGTTGCCCTATGTACCAGCAACTACAGCTTACTGGAGCCATTGGAAGAGACTGTACCTGAAGGATGGCATTCTGGTACGGTGCTTCTATCTGATGGAGGGTCCTGGGTTTTACCCACAGATCCTCTTGCCACAAGTGTTCTGGAAGGATGTCATGCATCAGATGCACAATGGGGTGGCTGGACACTTCAGGAGGGAGCGGACGATGTCTCGGCTACAACCCAGGTATTACTGGTACCAGATGTTAGCTGATGTTACACTCTGGTGTCGCACATGCACCAACTGTGCTGCAAAGGCCTGAACCATAAAGAGGCCTCAAGCACCTATGGGCACTATACAAGTAGGGGTTCCTATGGAAAGAATTGCTGTTGATTTGATGGGTCCCATGAATGAAACTGAAACGTTTCAATTGTTACATTATGGTGGTGCAGGACTATTTCACTAAGTGGGTGGAAGCCTATCCCCTGCCCAATGATGAGCTGTCACCATTGCAGGGATTTTAGTGTCACTACGGAGGACCATCGACACGACACGAACAAGGCTCTAACTTTGAATCTGAGGTCTTCCAAACAATGTGTGACCTACTGGGAATTCAAAAGACCCAAACGGCCCTTTTTTACCTCAGTCTGATAGACAAGTCGAATGGTTTAATGCAACCCTCCAGAAAATCCTGGCCACCCCTTCAGAATGTTGTCACTGGGAATGGGATCTCATGGTTCCCTTTGCTGTGATGGCTTACCGAGCTACCAAACATAGCTCCACCAGCTTCACTCCTAATATGCTTGCTCTTTGGCCGGGAGTTGACGGAGCCCATTGACCTAGTAGCAGGAATTCCCCCCAGCAATAACTCAGCTCAAACTCCCCCACAATACATTGCTGAGATGAGAGAAATGCTGGAGTTGGCACATCAAATTGCCAGAGATGTATTGGGTCGATCTGTTGAGTGTGCCAAAAAGCAATACGATAAGAAAGTTGCGACGACACGCTATAAGGTTGGTGATGCTGTGTTGTATCTTATAAAAGAGACTAAACGGGTTAAAAATAAGATCACGAAGTTCCTTCCTGCTTATGATGGTCCTTACTTCATCCTAGGACACCTGGATGATTTGGTGTATCGAATTCAGAAAAGTCCAAAGACAAAAGTGAAGGTGTTTCACCTTCGTTCATCACGATAAGCTCAAGAACAACTGGGTGTTTTAGGGCTCAGAAGCCTGGCAGACCCAGGAGGTTCCTACTCCCAGTCTTGGAGCCGAGTTCAGTGATCTTGACCTGAACCTCACTCGCCTCTTCGCGGATAAACCTGTAAATGTCAGTGGCATGGACAATGTGCCTGTACTTGACGAAACATATTCTGTGTCAATGGCAGAACAGGAGAATAAAGATGTTTAGTGCAGTGAAGCGTAGCACAGTGTGGCAGAGTCAAACAGGGACTGTGCAATGAATGAGGAGACCACCAAAGTGGTTTGGGTACTGGACTAATTGATGCTTACTTATTTGAGAAAAGAGACTTCGTTGACAATACACTATTGTTCTACTGTTTGATCTACTAAATTGTAAAAAAATAAAAAATTAATCTGAAGCATGCTGCCTGTTAATGTTGTTTATTTTCTGTGCATACCTGGGTGGATTCTATCTGTTATGTAAATGTAAACAAGGCTATGGCCATGTAATTATCGGTAGGGAAGTCCGGAAAAAGCATGATCGTATCTGTGGCTCGGTGAAAAGATGGGAGGGCCATAAAGTTGTTTTTGTTACGTTCTCTTAAACCACCCGGGAATTATGTTCTCTGCAATACAGAAGACTTTATTGTATGGATATGGGCTAAGGAAATAAATCGGCATGTTTTGGATAATTCTGTCCAACTCATCATTTACACAAACATGAACTAAACGAACTGTTCCACACGCACAGCTGCTGAGATCGCTGCAGGGGTAAAAGGTAACACTGATCACAGTCCAGAGCGCAAAAAATACAGGAAATTAATTTGGATTTAATTCAAGCATGTCCATAATAGGAATGTGTGTAGTATGAGATGGATTTAACTAAACACAGACTAAAAGTAACAAAACAGAATATAAACAAACATCTGTGGTGTGAAGCGGCAGAACTTAGTAAACAAACTTCCATTATCCAGGACAATAGGTGTCAGTATAGATTGCAAAAGTTCACAAGTACTACTGGAACCGATGGGGCGAGTAGGGGCCAACTAAAACTAAACGTACGTACACCCTATTTAGTTTCTCCACAGGCAAATTTATTTTTAACGATAACCAGAAACCATAGACAGACTTACTCAGAGGTTGTAAATTAATGGTATATGCTTCTGTTGAAGCCATCAGTCTGTGTAAATTTCAACTTAAAAGTTTAAGTATGCAACAAAAAATAAAAAGATTTACTAACAGAATTTCTTGCGGAGAACTACACTATCCATATTAATGTTAAGAAAGTTCCACCAATCAGAGAATTGTGTCCAACAAAGCATGCTAAACGAGCCCAGCAGTAACAGCCCACTCCCATTACACATGTACTTATACTTTATATATATGATAGGGCTGCCGATTTAACACATTAATTTAGTGCGATTAATTATATGAAAAATAACACATTAAAAAATACACAATTATTCATGCCGATGCGTACATAAAATCCGTAATAAAGAATGTTTCTACCATCGGAGCCCGACAAGCTTAATGTACCACTTTAATGTGGCAGTAGGGTGCCGCCAGCACTCCAACAGTACAGGCAACACATCTAGTTAAACCAACAAGCATTTAACTTGAAACAGTGTTCTAAAATCATAGCACTTATGACTAAAGAAGCTGAAAACTTGTGAACCAATCAACCTAATTTGTCAACCTAGCCCTAACCTTAAAACCAATAATAGGGGCATGTCTTATGATATGGAAATAAAACAAACAATATTTTGACTCAAGACACTTTTTGTATTGTAGAAATGCTTAACATGTCTGCTGCCACAGTATATGTATATGCTGTAATGTATTTGAATTATCTGAATTATAATATTTATCATACAGTTTATTATATTCATAATTATATCATAATCAATATATGCGATTCATTACGAATATTTCAATTAATTCATCCACACGTCATGTAATTAATTCGATAACAAAAAAATATCGATTGACAGAAAATTTTAACTGTATTTTTCTGTACTTAAATTAATCAACTTTAAATTAATAGTTTTATATTTTTCTACATTTTTAATGTGACTGCATCATTTGCAATGCTTCATGGGAATGTATTTGATTCCCTTCTAAAAGACGGCAAGTAGTCTACACAGTCTAGTTCGATTTTCAGTTTGAATTTGAATTTTTAATTTAATTGTATTTATTTTATTTTTTAAATCAAAGTTTGGAATGTTTTAATTCACCTCGGAGCTTGATGGTTTGGTTCATGGCTTATAGCACTTTTATGATGGATTTAATGAAACCCTACGGAAGAAATGAATGGGGAAAATACTTTTCAAACCAAGACAGCAAAATAAGTGATCAGGCACTGTTGCGCTCAATTGCACACTTTCATTACACTAATCTACACTGTTAGATACATAAAGTACAGCCATTATATATAAAGTACAGCAAGTTATTGCAAAGATGAAGCAAAACAAAAATGTGTCTCTTTTGCAACAAATTTTTGCAATTTTGCAACAAAGACCAAAAATAGTCTTATAGGACTAACTTCACAAAGATAGTCTTGGCTGTAAGTGCCTGTATATGTCAGATTCATGTTTTATTATCGTCAATGGCCACAAAACTCACTTCAACATCATTTCTGAATGATCACCAGTCTGTGTGGCTTCCTACATCGAGATTTCCTGACTTAAATCAGGCTATCATGCTACAATTATGCTGTTTTCCATGATAATGAGTAATTATGTGGAGTGTGGGTTATGTCATTAATGAGTACATTTACAGACAGAAATGTTTAAATATCGAACCTTCTTAAGGGTGGATTAAATAAAGCCTACTATATACTTGCTTCTGTAACCCTAACATCTTAATAAAAGGAGTCCTCAGTTGTGGTTCATTAAAGTATTAATAAAAATGTACATTGTCAAACAGTAAGTGTATAGCACTATAAAATATATTCATAGCCCAGATAAAATTATTTAGAAATAATTATTTAATTTGCAGCTACAATTATCAGTAAACCATTCATAGGTTGATCCCCCCCCCCCAAAGTGTAAACATTTTGGCTCTGTTATGCAAAACATTGCTCTGTTTGAGTAACCTGACCAGCCCAACATACCAACATTGGCTTAACCAGTAGCATAAGTTTTGGATGGCACTATGTTTTTGTACAACCAATGGCAGACAAGGGCTCAGGAAACAAATTTTGCAATTCTGTTTGATGTCACTAGTGGCGCAGAAATAATAAACTTCACTTTTAAGAAAAAGTATCCAGTTGATCTCATAACTTATTGATATTTCTATGGATGTTTAATCATATGAATTGAATATTTTCCAGTAAATACAGTTCTTTCTTTTTTTCCTGCAGTGTTTTTACATCCCAAAATGCCGCAAGGACTCTACACTGATGCATACCATTGTGATGAACATCTCAGAGAGACTGAAGACACAACAGCAAGTGTCATGTTACTACGATCCCTCAGATCAGCAAGACAGTGTTCTCCTGACACGTCTCTATGGCCGTGGGGCCATCATTAGCTCCCTCCTCTGGCCCACATGCATGCTAGTGGGGGGAACGATCATCATTGCTATGGTGAAACTCACTCAATACCTTTCCTTCCTGTGTGAGCGGATCAGCCGCATCAAAAGGTGAGACTGATGGTGTGATGATGGATCACCAAGATTTGCACTAAGCTCAGATGTGTTGGTGAGAACAAGAGAGGGGTCTCTAATCGCTGTGTTCCTTGCAGGATGGGGCTGTACCCTCTAACAGGAGCCTCGCATACCAGGGTCTGCACTCAGAAGTATAATGGTGGTATCCAGGATGGGGTTTGAATGCGACAGCCACATGCAGAATCATAGACGGACTATATTCTACCCCTTCATATGCAGCATTAACACATGAGACTCAAAGTGTGTTCGCTCTCATGTGGTCTTCTTCGGAGCCCCAAACAGCCCTGTTAACATGTGAAGTTTGTGTTTACAAGGCTGAAGTAATGTCATAAATGCAAACTTCCTGTAATACTCAGCCCCCACAGAAGTCAGGCTCAACAGAGTCCCTAGTGGTCACAGTTGGAATTCTTTATGTGAGAATGGCTTTAGTCCAATCCCCTGAAACTCAAGGGTCAAAACACGTGGTCATGTTGTGGGGTGTTAATTACACTTGATGACCTCCGGTTTGTGGTGACTCCATTCCAAGAAGACACCACCACTAAGTGATGTGCCTCCACCAACTGATACAAATGTGGACTAATCACAGAACTAAAGTAGTTTCCACACACTACTTCCATCAACTCGGTTGCGGTCATTCATGGCTTTTTGACAAAAACCTGTGGATCTCTTCAATACCAAAGATCATTTCTTGAGTTACTATACAGTGTCTCCGAACTGCTGAGTTTCAAATGAAACTAGTAGAACACCAATTTAGCAAACTCAGTTAAAATGTGAAAGTGTTAAGGACAATATTTCTGTGTTCCAAAACATAGTTCGCTCTCTAGCATTTTAAGGCAGCACAGGCACACTCCAGATATGACAGCAGAGTTTTGCTGCCTTCTAAGATACTTCATTTTGTCCATAATCTAAGGCAGCATTATATGTGTCCTCTGCAGAGAAGGCAATCATGCAATGAGCTCATAAACAATTTATTATAATTATCCAAAATGGCAGACAAATTGAGAGAAATGGAAGTTGTAATTATATTACATTCATTACCGAAAAGTATCAATAAAAATGGTTCAATACCCAATATTTCTGTATGATATGTACATTTTGTTAGCTTAGCAACATGCTAATGTAACAGTAGCCAGCTGGTACAAGATAGCTGTGCAGTGTGTAAACCTCACTCTCCCGGCCATTTGAGACACACCAAGGACTGAGGCTAGAGGCCATAGGTTTTGTAGACTCCTTGCTAAAGTGTCCGACGCCCATGCTGGGAATTGCTGGTTCGAATCCTGCTCGGGGTGGGTCGAGTAGGACCAGTAATGCTAATGTCAAACTCTGTTGCAATCAATTGTGATTGTTACTATTTGTGTGGCACTTAAAGTTGCTACTTATGTAGAGTGTTCCAATTCAGTCACTCATTTGGTTACAGTTCAGTTAAGATGCTATCTTAGAAGACAGCAAATCAGCTCACTAGGTTTTGGAACAGAGCTTATATGTTTATCTGAATTAGCGCAGAACAGATCTATGGGCATTATATACATAGCATTTTCACATGTGAACGTTTGCTTTAGCTAATCACAACTCTTGAATTCTGTTTTTATGGTTACGTGGTTATTTACACTAGAGAGAATTTACCTTGTTTTGACCAAAAACGTTATTCATTACCAGCTGTATAGATGTACAGATGTTATTTCTCATTCCCAAAGCAAACACAGCAGGTGGATGGAATGATTATTAGGATTTTGCAAAGAAAGATACAACAGTGCCTAATTTTTAGATGTAAGATATAGTGGATGAATAAAGACAGTGATAGCCCTCCTATATAATTTAGCTTCTGAAATTAGTCTTTGAATACATTCAAAACACAATCACAATCAGTGCACCTGTGTGTCATAAACATTTCTGATTGTCCTGTTCTATCAAGATTTTCTAGAAATAATTGATATGTCCTGCAATGTAAACATAAAGCATTTCAGTTTGTGTGGACCTTTGGTTATTGTTCAACAGCATGGAAGGTTATTTTACCATGGCTTCCCTCAATAGTATGGCCTGTGTATATTTGATGTAAATGTATATTTGTAATGTCATCATAAATGGTGTATAATTAATGGGACACCCATTGAAATCTTTTTTATAGCAACTTGTTAGCACCTTGCGTTTATGAAGCGCACAACTTTTTTTACATTTGAGGTATGACTGTGTAATTTAGCTTGTAAAACAACAAGTCTCTTTAATTAATGTTAACCACAGAGCTTATTTTCTTTGGAAATAAAAAAAACATTAGGCCATTGGAAATTCATGAGGAAACCCATAGAGCCATACTGCTAATTATCTTCTTGGATTTTGGACTACAAACTATAAAGCACTATATACAGGCTGTATCAGCCTGATATCATGAAAGTGATGGGAATGTGGCAAAGATTTTGCAAAATGACATTATAAGCTACATTACTTATAGTGCAGCAAGTGTAAAGTGTCCAGAACTAAAAAAGTTAAATGTTCTCCCGAATTGATTAGTTTTTTTTAAAGCAACACTCTATTGAATTTTAAATCAACATAAACTACCTCCCTATCCTAAACCTTAAATCTAAACCTAACCAAGTGTTAAAAGCAAATGTGAGATGAAAACAACCCGATCTCACAAAGTCGTATACTATCAGGCTCAGGGATAACACAAGGTTGAGGGAACTGAGCTCAGGAGGAAAGGGATGTATGGACCCAGTTGCAAAGAATACAGGAAGTCAGGGATAAAACAAAACAAGTCTTTAATAAATCCAAATGATAGTTCAGTAGCGATTCCAAAAGTAAATCCAAGTTAGAAACGAAGTTCATCGGGTGTGTTAAATCAAAAGGTTTTCCAAAAAACATGAATCAAAAGAACAAAAGGTAATCCCAAAAGTAATATAAAAAACAGAAAGTATTCCATCAAGAGAGGCAGTTATCCACAGAGACATGGGAGCCACAGAGAACAGAACATGAACTGACAAAAACTGAGCAACGAGTGAACTTAAAACAGCAACTTAAATACATCTCAGAAAATGAGTCACAGGTGAAATGAATAATGACAAACAAGCGAAGGAAACACAGGGATCTCGAACCACAGCCCATCTGACTGTAGACTCGATACCCCACCTGATCGTAGCCACAATCTTGGAACTAGGAATGATGGGGCCTACTAATTCTTCCCGGCTATCGGGTGAGCCGACTTAGGACAGAGAATCTGGCTTGATGTTTTTGGACCCAGGTCGGAAAGAGAGGATCAACTGAAAATGGTTGAAGAACAGAGACCATTGTATTTGGCGAGGATTGAGTTGTCTTGCCTGCTGGATGAATTCCAAATTCTTGTGATCAGTCAGGACAAGGAATGGATGTTGAGCCCCCTCGAGCTAGTGTCCTGCTGGATGAATTCCAAATTCTTGTGATCAGTCAGGACAAGGAACGGTTGTTGAGCCCCCTCGAGCTAGTGTATACTTGACCGCTAACAGCTCCCTGTCTCCGACGTCATAGTTTCTCTCAGTGGGTGTCAGGCGGTGTGAAAGGAAATCACAAGGGTGTAACTTGTTATCAGCTCCCCTCTGAGAGAGAACTGCTCCTAATCCCATATCTGAGGCATCAACCTCAACCCCAAAAGGCTTCTCGAGCTCAGGGTGGACAAGAATGGGAGCTGAAGTGAAGTGGTGCTTGAGATCCCGAATGACTTTGTCAGAGTTCCAGAGAAACTTGGAACCTTTACCCTTGGTGAGGGCTGAGAGAGGAGCTGCCACAGAAATGAAATTCCTTATGAACTTCCGGTAGAAGTTGGCGAACCCCGGGAAATGTTGCACATCCTTCACAGAATGGGGAATAGACCACTCTGCCACTGCTTGGACTTTCTTGGGGTTTATCTCATTGTTACCTGGTCTTATAATTAATCCTAGGAACTGGATCTTGGTAACATGAAATTCACATTTCTCACACAAAGAGGTGTATCTCCAGAATTCGACGAAGTACATTCCTTACATGACCTGTGTGTTCATGAAGGGATCTAGAGAAACTCCAGATGTCATCCAGGTAGACGAAGACAAATTGATTCAGCCATTTGTGGAGGACATCATTAATGAAGGCCTGGCAGACAGCTGGGGCGTTTGTGAGACCAAAAGGCAGAACCTTATACTCTCAGTGCCCAGTGGGGGTATTGAAGGCTGTCTTCCATTCATCCCCTTGTCTGATCCACACAAGCAATGCAAAGGTCGAGCTTGGAGAATAGGGAAGCTCTCTGGAGTAATTCGAACGCAGTAGCCATGAGGGGCAAGGGGTAATGATTCCTGATGTTTAACTTGCTTAGGTCTCGATAGTCAATACAAGGGCAGAGAACCCCCCCCCCCCCCGGCATGTCACCCCCCAATGACATCATTCAGAATGCTTCATGGGATTGTAGTTTATGCCCTCGTGAAAGTACACAGCCTTGTTCCTTTGTCTTTATGTCCAATCTGCAAAGTTTGCCTCAAAACAAAGTTTGTGATGTGTGATTCACCTCGGAACTAGTTGGTTTGGTTCAAGGCTCATAACTCTTTTATGAATGATTTTATTATTTGCATTATTTGTATTTAAACACATTTGAAATTGTCAAAAAACATGTGGCTCTATATGCCGATACTTCACTGAGTTGAGATAACTCTTTTTTAACAGTGCCTCACCTGAGTAGTATGTAGATGACATGAAGCAATCGTCCGAGGTTAGTTACGTTGATATCTTTAACTACTTTGAGTATGAAACCCAACAACTGCACAAGTTGAGAGTGAAATAATTTTTTACTCCAAATAACACTTAAATGGTTGTTGTTCACCGTCTGGAGTGCTCATTTCGCTTAGCTTTACATTGGGTCTCAAGATCAGAAATCATCATAGCACCGCCCAGTGGTTGCTCATATAAACTATTTGTAGGGCAACCGGAAGGCTAATTTGCCAAAAAAATATTATTTATGAGGTTTTTCAATCTAAGATCTGTGGTAAACATTACTTGAAGTTACTTGGACATTTTGCTCTATTACATAAATTACACTCAATGATACCTTGAATGTGAATTTTGATACTGCCGTGTTTTAAAACATTTTTACTGTTACATTTAAATTGTCTGGTTAAGCTAAATAAAATGTAGGCTTTTTAAAAAGTAGGCACTGTTGGCTGTCAAAATCGCAATGGCAAAATCCAAGGGCTTCACTTTTATCAATCCCATCAAAAGAGCTGACAGGACTGAGGAGATCATTTCCAACTCAAGGCTTTTCAGTTAACATTTTATTACAGGTAAGTTATGAACTCATATCATTATAATATTATTATAGCTAAGAATAGTTCTGTATTTACGATGGCTTTGTGTCATACTTTTGTTTAATTGATATTTATAACTAGCTGTGTTGCTAGCAATAGTGTACCCAATCCTAGCTAGCTTTGAACCTAAAAGCAAATTTTATTCTGTATTATCTTTTAGCGATATTTAGAGGAGCTTGCTGTCTAGTCTGTCAAATCTGACACAACAGTTTGATGTCTTTCTTCCTCCACTTACTGTGCATGCGCTACAATGACTGTAAACAATGGAATTGGTCTATTGATTTGAACTATAATGGTATAAATGGCCTCACGTCAACACAGGTATGATGGGTCAGCTAATGTAATGTGCTGTGTGGAGAGGCCATTCAAACATATAAGAGCAAATCATCCTGCTCTTAATGTTCCAGTTGCCCTGATTCACCTCAGCACACAACAAAAACTCTCTCTCTCTCTCACTCTCTCTCTCTCTCTCTCTCTCTCTCTCTCACTCTTTCTTCTTCTGGGAACAGGAAACCCCACACTTGATCCTGTTCCCCTGGCAACAGAACATAGTAATGACATAACGGACACTTCCTCACAAATATGGCACTTCCTGTACTTAGGCCAGGCAGCTGTGTTGTTTGCTAAACCAGGACATCTGTGAAAGGCTGAGGGCACTAGGGAGGAAGTAATATACTGTATAAGAAGAAGTTCTTAACTAGATTAATAAAGTATGTCATGACAAACTTGATGTTGGCTTGACAAACCTGGTGATAAACCAACTTTTGGGTTTAATAAATCCAACCACATTTTTAAAATCTCTATTAAAAAACACCTGTTAATGATTGCGTAATAGCCAACATTTCAAATCCACAACATTACACATCCTTATAAATACCCTAACTTCCTAAGATAGATGTGCAAGGTGTGCTCTGCTCTTTAATAAGTTTATTTAAAGGGGCCACTTAACCCGTGGTTTCCACTCCTCAGTGACTAGGTCATTCTGGCTGTTAAGAGGCAGCACAAGAGTCAGAGCGATGACAAAAGTGTTCGGAATGGTGATGACAGCACACATGGTTCAGGATGTCACTGCCAGTAATATGAGCTCATCATTCTACAATCTTCACAGATGACCTAGCTGTCAAATCTTACAGATCATGTGTTCAGTGATTGCATGGCATTAACAGTTAAGTGGCTTAGTTTAAACGTGAAAGTAAGGCTTGTTTAATTCTGTTTTTAATACACTGGGGCCATGCTGTAAAACATATATTTTAGTCATTTGAGTCAGAATTTAAATGGGCCATAATTCATAAAAATAACTGAATTATAAAATAAAATAAAAAATGTAAGATAGAATTTCCAGCTGGACTAAACATTCTTAAATCGCAAAATTAAATTAAATCACATACCACTCTGATTGCATGTAAACTGAACTCTGGCATATGGGAAAACTGCTCCACGGCTCTTTGCACTCTTTGGCATCCTCTGCTGTCTGATGTATATAAAACACACACACAACAGTTAGTTCTGGTCTGATTGGACGAGAGACGTTCTATGTGTACTGATGGTCTCACACCATTAGCACTCAGACGCTTCACTGTGTATCACTGTGTATTGTGTTCTTTCTGTTATAAACTAAAGTGTAAGAGCAGAGCAGATGTGTTAAGAGTGTAGGGGGTAACAGCTGGGTCCTCAATATATATATATTGTCAGGTTTTGCAATAATCAAATGAGAGAGTTTACTCTGATTGTTCTCTGCAGGCTCAATAAGCATCACGAGTCAATGGGTTAGAAAGACAGGAAGTCGAAATTAAGTTTTACAAAAATTCCAAAGCAATTATAGTCATATGCAAATTACATTAAAGGTGTCAACATACCACAATTTCTAGCATTCTGGTAGGTCAACTACTTCTATTTTAACATATTCCAAATATGGACAGCTGCCGTCTTCATGCAAATAATAATTGTTAGCCACAACATGAATTGTGGTCCCATCCTTAGTTGAGACAAACTTCTGATCAGATATCAGAGGTTAGCTATCAGCTATGGCTACTCCTTATTTCTTTACATCAAAGGTGTACCAAGGAGAGCAATTAAAATCCTTGGAAGATATTTTTGACTATGGCAAAGTCACGTTTGAGTGGGCACAATTACCATAAATAATTCAGAGACATAAGTTATCTAGACATTAAATGTATCGGTGCTATCTTCTCCCCAAGACTAGCTGGAATGTCAGGCCCCATCATCTGTGGAACATTAGGACAGAGAGCAGGAGATAATACAGAAAGCATACACAAGGCCAAACAAAACATAGTATAATATCACAATATCACTATAATCTCTCTCTCTCTCTCTCTCTCTCTCTCTCTCTCTCATACAAATAATAATGATTGAATCAAATGGTTATAGAATAGTTGATTAATTATATACTAATTATAACAGATACATGTGTTTTTTAATAAATACAAGATACAGTAAATGCATATTCTCCAGAAGCCGGGCTAAATTAGTAATCACTGTTAATACACTCCTGGCATAAGCCAGACCCTCATAAGTCACCCCTCAGATCACAAACATGTTACTTGCATCTTATAGTACAAGAAAAATAGAAAATTGTTTAATATAATAACAATAAACGAGGATAATAAAAGATAAGGTATAACTTGTAAAAATAAATCAAAGATTTCGATAATCCACCCCTTCAAGAGCTATCTGTCTCTTTACATTTAATTTTGTGACATAACATCTTTTAGCCAGCAGGTGGAGGCAAAAGACCATTTTTAAGTGTAATATGAGCCAGTTGGTGACGTGAAGTGAGATGCTCAATTACTACTACTCTACTAAAGCTAGGAAATAGCTTTAAACTGCTTTAAACTAACAACTTCAGCATTACGGCTCATCACAGTTGAGAGACACAACAGACTGATTAATTACACAAACTCAAGGCGCTTACCTCTTACCGGAATTTCCACCTTGAAGAGAAAATGCTGTTCAAAATGGCAGCGTGGATTGCGGTTTCTAGAGTGAAAGGCTTTTGTGCACCAGCTACTGCGAAATAGGGAGGAATGCCCCCGAACAGCTATTTTTCCACTGAGAAATAGGATGAATTTAAGCAAAATGACATTAACTTCAGAAAGCTGACTAACAGACTACAGCTGGGATTGGTGGAACAATCCTAAAATATCGATACTTCGATACTGATGTTGTATCAAAAACATTTATCCACACACAAAAATATAGATTGTAAATTTTTAATTTTTTTCCATGGGGATATTATTATTTGATTACCATGAACAATAATCATAAGATTCAAAGTGAACTAAAAAGCATTAGACTATATTAGCAAATACTTGTGCTGGATGGTAACTATGTCTACTTCTGCTCATCTTAACATGCATGCTGTAAGACACAAGCAAACAAGCACTTGCGCCATCACAAGGCTCAGTCAAACAAGTGGGATCAGTGCCTTGTAGAGGTAATAGAAAATCAGAGAAACAGCCTCTGGACAGTATTATAGTACAGGGCATACACAGGCGGCATATGACCACCTGAAATAAGTGATGATAGGCAAGGGCATAGCAGCCGTGGGGGACACGTCCACTGCATCTTTAAAAAGGTGATTTTTGTCCCCTGCACTTTTCCAAGCTAAACCCATAACGAGTCCAAATGGTGGATTTGTATACAGTATCTTTGCTTTACTTTGGGCTGATTGAGCGACCATACAGCCAATCACAAGCGAGTTTCATGAGCCGAAACAACCCTTATGTAGTAGGCCGTCAGTCAGACAGTATAATCTACTTAATTTCTACAAAGTTGCTTTCAACAATGCTCATTTATCCATGTTTTTTATCGGCATTGATGTTGATCTAAATTAAAAATCTAGAGATGAGGAACATACAAAGGAGAGTTATTTATCGGCATATCGTTTTTGATTGGTAGCAATATGTAAAATGCACTGCAGAAAAATTAAATCTGAAATTTACACACCTTAGCCGTTTAAACTCAGTTTTTGACAAATTCTGACATTTAATCGTAGAAAACATTGTCTGTTTTAGGTCAGTTAGGATCACTACTTTATTTTAAGAATGTGAAATGTCAGAAATTATTTTAGTTTTTTTTTTCTTTAATCACATACCCAGTAGATGTCCACAGACACTTTGTCAGTGTTTGGTAGCATTGCCTTTAAATTGTTTAACTTGATTCAAACGTTTTGAGTCACCTTTCACAAGCTTCTCACAATAAGTTGCTGAAATTTTGGCTTTTTCAGTTCTGCCCAAATATTTTCTGACAGATTGAGTTCAGGGCTTTGTGATGGCCACTCTGATACCTTGACTTTGTTGTCCTTAAGCCATTTTGACACAACTTTAGAGGTATACTTTGGGTCATTGTCCATTTGGAAGACCAATTTGCGACTGAGCAAAGCACCACACAAGATGATGCTGCCACCCCCCATGCTTCACGGTTGGGATGGTGTTCTTCGGCTTGCAAGCCTCACCCTTTTACCTCCAACCATAACAATGGTCATTATGGCCAAACAGTTCAATTTTTGTTTCATCTGACCTGTGGACATTTCTCCAAAATGTAAGATCTTTGTCCCCATGTGCACTTGCAAACTGTAGTCTGGTTTTAGAGCAGTGGCCATGTCCTTGCTGAGCAGCCTTTCAGGTTAAGTTGGTATATGACTTGTTTTACTGTGGATATGGATACTTGTCCACCTGTTACCTGCAGCATCTTCACAAGGTCCTTTGCCTTTGTTCTGGGATTGATTTGCTCTTTTCAAGCACCAAACTACGCTCATCTCCAGGAGACAGAATGCATCTCCTTCCGGAACAGTATGATGGCTGCGTGGTCCCATGGTGTTTATACTTGCATACTATTGTTTGTACAGATGAACGTGGTACCTTCAGGCATTTGAAAATGGCTCCAAAGATGAACCAGACATGTGGAGATCCACAATTTAGAAATACTAATTAGAAATCTGTGGAGTGGTTAACAAATGAGTTTTAATGACTTCAACCTAAGTGTATGTAAACTTCTGACTTCAACTGTTTATGTTGGTGTGCTGTCGACAAACTGTTTTTAAACTATATAGATCTGCTGTGTTCTTAGAAGACATAGGCATTGTACTGAAGTGAATAGATTTGTAGACACACTTTTTATACATGAAAACATTCTGACGTTATTGAAACTCATAATTATTATTAGACTACTATTGTTGTCTTATGATAAGAGTCATGCTCAGCAGCTCACAAACTGTAGGGAAATGATAGATTTGCTTTGTTCTTATAATTCTTACAAACCTTACTAAAGTCTCTTTTTTTAGGTCTGTAGACATACAAATTTTAAAGGATTAAAATTGTTTTTTGATCATTGATTCTGTTGCAATTAAGGAGGTCACAAGTGCAGGATAGGTGCAGCTATTTTCAGAATCAGAATCAGCTTTATTACACATACAAGGAATTTGTCATAGCTTCCAGTGCACAACGACACAAAAAACAATACAAAAACATCAGCAAGACATAGATAATAAAAAATAAAAATATATAATTATACATATACGTACATACACACAGACAAACACCTTCATACATACACACACATATGTAGTGCAAATCGTAAACAAATCTGTTATATAAAGTACAGAAATATAGTATGTTATGTACAGTGCAAAAAGCATTTTTTCCTTTTTATGTAATGGCAGAAGAGGATATGATAGATAATATAAATAGACGTAAACTGTGTATTGCACATAATTATTGCTCAATGGGGCAGATTTAACTGTTTATGAGATGGATAGCCTGAGGGAAGCATTTCCAGCATCTGATACACAAGCTTCCCTGGGGTAACCATCACTGTACATTTATTTCCCTGCTAGATACATATTTAACATCAAGTCACAATACCATGGTTCTTAGCAGTGTACTCTACACCATGCCAGCAAGAAACTTAGCCTGATATATATTTTGTAGGTTCATATGGGACTATAATTGCAACAGTCATTTAATTTTTATATATTCTTACATATTTTACATATGTACTGTATATAAATGTACTGTAAATTAATTTTAGAGATCAGGTGCATATTTTTTTTTATTTATTATAATTTTTTTATTTTATGGGGGGTCTTTCAAAGTATGCACACCTCTTCAGACACTACTACACCACTGCTTCTGGAGTAAATTCACGCTAAAATAACAACATATTCAAAGGTGACATTTCGTATTATTGTGTGCAACCGTTGTTAATAAATAATAATTTTGTTCAAACCTGGCTTAAACAATCATACACCTTTTGTACATATACAATGAGATGTGAGAGTTTCAGGAGGATGTACTGTAGTGGTCTGTATTTTCTTCTTTTTATGGTTTGTTGTCATGGCCACAGATCTTCATCTACTCATCAGTTAAAAAAACACCTGAATGCAAAACCTCTCACTAGCTCTAAATTAATACTCAGTGTGAATTGCTGTGGGGTCAGATATAATCTTGAACTGAGACCAGTACCCAGTCCTTGACCTTTTCAACCACATAAATTATTTTTAACATTATACACAGCATGCACAATTATTAGGCAAGTGAGTATTCTGATCTTATCATTATTTCCAAGTATATTTTCCAACTCCAAACCATATAAACTTGAATGCTTATTGGATTGAATCATTTTCAGGTGATATATATTTATGTAATGAGGGAGGGTGTGGTGTGGTGAAAGTGACTACCTTATATCAAGGTGTGCATAATTATTAGGCAGCTTCATTACCTCAGGTAAAATGGGCCACAAAAGAGATTTAACTGACACCTGAAAAGTAATTTATTTTTTTTTTAAATACCTTTCAGACGGATGCAACACTCTTGAAATAATTAAACTATTTATGTGTGACCATGGGATAACCAAATGTTGTTGCTAATAGTCAACTGGGGTGCAAAAACGCATGGAGAAGAGAAAGCACAAAATAACTGCAAAAGTCTTGAGAAGAATTAAATGTTAAGCAACCAGGAAACCATTATCCTCCAATGCTACCATATTCCAGAACTGCAACCTACCTGGAGTGTCCAGAAGTACAAGGTGTCAAGTGCTCAGAGACATGGCCAAGGTAAAGATGGTTGAAACACTGACCACCGACTGAATATATTCACAAGCTGAAGCATCAAGTTTGGGGAAAGAATTACATGAAGATTTTTTTATAAGGTTTTATGGACAGATGAAATGAGAGTGACTCTTGATGGACCAGATGGATGGGCCCGTGGCTGGATCACTAATGGACACAGGGCACCGCTTCGAGTCAGGTGCCAGCAAGGTGGAGGAGGGGTACTGGTATGGGCTGCAATCATTAAGGATGAGGTAATTGGACCTTTGAGTTGAAGATGGACTGAATCTCAACTCTCAAACCTACTGCCAGTTTCTGGAAAGTCATTTCTTCAAGCAGTGGTACAGGAAGAAGGTCATGATCTTTATGCAGGACAATGCTCCATCACATGCATCCAAGTATTCCACTACTTGGCTAGCCAGCAAGGGCCTCAAAGATGCCCAAATAACGACTTGGGCACCCTTCCTCACCTGAATTAAATCCTATATGGAACTTGTGGGCCCTTCTCAAATGTGAGATTTACAGTGATGGAAGACAATACACCTCTTTGAACAGCATTTGGGAGGCTGTGGTTGCTGCTTCAGTGAAAGTTGAACGTGAACAGAACAAGAAACTGACAGACTCCATGGATGGAAGACTCATGGCAGTTATTGAAAAGAGTGGCTAGATTGGTCACTGAATATTTTTAAAAGGCCAAAAATTGCATTTAATTGTCATTTTGTGTTACTTATTTGTTACGCTTACTCTAAAAATTGAGAATAAACAATTGAGTTGGGAGAAATTATTTTTGCAATTTAGTTATTCTACGTGGAGCAGGGAGCCTCATGGGGGCAGCCATGTTATCATCACATGACCAGCATAATACTACTCAGCTAAACTGCCCTGTTATTGAACACTTTCATTCATGGATTAAATTAATCCTGGTTTAATGTGCACAGTGAATTTCTGCCATTGATTTCAAATCATTTGAGAAATAATATTCAGTTTTGTCTCTAGTTTTAAGTAAGATCTACAATAAATATTTTGCACAGAGTGCTTGAATAACAGTTGGACTGCAAATATTTTAATAAATGCTATTCTGCTAAACACAAAGCTAATATATAAGAGACATATAAAACAGAAAGGGGTGTTTGTGGAACACTCAATCTTTACATTAGAAGAGGACAAGATAACAAGAGTAGTAACTAGAGGATCAAGTGCGGTTCAAATGAAGACATGATGTAAGGAAGATTACACCCAAACAAGTGTTATTGAAACATTGAAATTCATGCATAAATCAGATTAGGAAATAAATCCCAAGAGATACAGAAAGCTTAATATATTTTTATTGGATTTATTATTATCTATATGCATTTTTTCTGTATAGTTATTATCATTGGAGTTTAGCTGTGCCAAAATATAAACACCTATTTTTTATTATTATTCTTTTTCTCTCATGATGTCTTTAACAATGGTTTAAAAAATGTTCATCGTAACAAAAATGAACACGAGTTCATGAATATATAAAAGACAAAGAGAAAAAAAACTGTAGACTACAGTCAATCAACAAGATTCCTGTGCCCATCAATATTAATTACAGGTAGTACATTTAAGGACCTGCCTTGACCTTGTGTTTTTTTATTTTTTTATTTATTCCCTAAACAGAAAACTAGAGTAATAAATTCTTGACTAAATGTAAAATTGTTAATATCAATGGGCACAGGGAGCAACTTGAAGAAAAGGCAAAGGGGACTGCATATGGTGCTGCAGGATTGGTCAGTTGTTCCTGTGGATCTCCTAGCTGATTGGTTGGAAACTGATGTATACTTCCCCCTTTGCTCTGTTGCAATTTTAAAAACTTTGAATGTTTTTGTCCACAAGAACCAACACAACAACTCTGATGTTTATTAGGAATGTAGAAAGGATCCTCAGAACTGAAAAAAAGTCAAATTAAAAATGTTATTTTCAATCGATTTAAACATGGTTGTAATAAGGGGTGTAACGGTTAAAGTTTAATTAGGTTCGGTTTGTTTCACGGGATTGATACTTGCTATGTTCAAAGAAAAAAACAACTATTGCCAAATCCAAAGTAAGAATACTAAATTTTTTTCATAGATTCACCATGGTATTTTTAGTAAAACCAGAGTAACCACAAAATTAATCATGGTTTATAAAGTCATGGTAACTAAAATATTACTCTTAGTAAATCCATGGTTACTATATGGATACTACAGTTTTTGCTCTGCACACTATTTATACCAGAGTGATGTCATAGTAAAAGACTTTCATATTTGATGCATTACTATGTTTACGGCACTTGCATTAAGCAATATCTGCAAAAACTTTTTTGTCAATGTTTTTGACCACCGAAGTTGTAAATGACCATGATTGCCATTTTCAACTACACACCAATGCATGCAGAACAGTGATTTCATTAACTGATTTAACATATTAACAGTTAATTGGACAGCTACTCTCAGTAGAAAGCTGACCAATGTGAGACACAGGCAGAGCGTTTCCATCTACAGAGTCAAACTGGTGCATTAACGGAGGTTGTTACAGTGCCTGTCTATGTGATGCTGCCTTTTATTTACCAAACCTCCAGATGAGTCATTTAAGACTTGAGATGAACAAAATGCTTACTGAAGAGTGGGAGGCAAACAGTATGGTTCAGTTTGTAACCGAGAACCGTTACACCCCTAGATGTAATAAAATATACATGCCAAATCTCAATATAGCAGAATACATACATTCTTGAGGAATTCCTCTGCGACAATTCGGGCCCGAGCATTGACGGACAGCTTCATCTCGCTGATCTCCTTATCGATCTCCTCCATGAAATGGATAACAAAGTCCACCAGCTTGTGTTTATACATCTGTTCTGTGTGGAAGTTGGTGATGAGGAAGCTGATGTCATAGCCCTGAATAGCACGAAAGAGGAAATTAAGCACTTTCACATCATGAATAGTTCATGTAAAACACTCAAAATGGTGCTTCACATGTAGCTTTGTTCAGCAATGCATTTAACCCTTAGTACCAGACAGATATCAATGAAGTGTCCCTACATATTACACCATAATCTGAAAACAGCAATAAGGGTCAGTGCCTTCACTTATTTAGTCAATCAAATGCTCTCTGACTTTTAAGTGTTTAGGTTTGCAGACAATTGGTCTTTGGAGAGTGTTTCTGAAAGAGGGTATAAGGTTGGTTAATGTAGTGGCCAAGTCTAGTGGAAGTCAGCAAAATGGCTGAAATCACATACAACACATTTATGTTTGATCATCTTATGTGACATTCAACCTATGGCATTGATTTCCAACCGGGCTTATGTGATGGCCACTCTGATACCTTGACTTTGTTGTCCTTAAGCCATTTTGACACAACTTTAGAGGTATACTTTGGGTCATTGTCCATTTGGAAGACCAATTTGCGACTGAGCAAAGCACCACACAAGATGATGCTGCCACCCCCCATGCTTCACGGTTGGGATGGTGTTCTTCGGCTTGCAAGCCTCACCCTTTTACCTCCAACCATAACAATGGTCATTATGGCCAAACAGTTCAATTTTTGTTTCATCTGACCTGTGGACATTTCTCCAAAATGTAAGATCTTTGTCCCCATGTGCACTTGCAAACTGTAGTCTGGTTTTAGAGCAGTGGCCATGTCCTTGCTGAGCAGCCTTTCAGGTTAAGTTGGTATATGACTTGTTTTACTGTGGATATGGATACTTGTCCACCTGTTACCTGCAGCATCTTCACAAGGTCCTTTGCCTTTGTTCTGGGATTGATTTGCTCTTTTCAAGCACCAAACTACGCTCATCTCCAGGAGACAGAATGCATCTCCTTCCGGAACAGTATGATGGCTGCGTGGTCCCATGGTGTTTATACTTGCATACTATTGTTTGTACAGATGAACGTGGTACCTTCAGGCATTTGAAAATGGCTCCAAAGATGAACCAGACATGTGGAGATCCACAATTTAGAAATACTAATTAGAAATCTGTGGAGTGGTTAACAAATGAGTTTTAATGACTTCAACCTAAGTGTATGTAAACTTCTGACTTCAACTGTTTATGTTGGTGTGCTGTCGACAAACTGTTTTTAAACTATATAGATCTGCTGTGTTCTTAGAAGACATAGGCATTGTACTGAAGTGAATAGATTTGTAGACACACTTTTTATACATGAAAATATTCTGACGTTATTGAAACTCATAATTATTATTAGACTACTATTGTTGTCTTATGATAAGAGTCATGCTCAGCAGCTCACAAACTGTAGGGAAATGATAGATTTGCTTTGTTCTTATAATTCTTACAAACCTTACTAAAGTCTCTTTTTTAGGTCTGTAGACATACAAATTTTAAAGGATTAAAATTGTTTTTTGATCATTGATTCTGTTGCAATTAAGGAGGTCACAAGTGCAGGATAGGTGCAGCTATTTTCAGAATCAGAATCAGCTTTATTACACATACAAGGAATTTGTCATAGCTTCCAGTGCACAACGACACAAAAAACAATACAAAAACATCAGCAAGACATAGATAATAAAAAATAAAAATATATAATTATACATATACGTACATACACACAGACAAACACCTTCATACATACACACACATATGTAGTGCAAATCGTAAACAAATCTGTTATATAAAGTACAGAAATACAGTATGTTATGTACAGTGCAAAAAGCATTTTTTCCTTTTTATGTAATGGCAGAAGAGGATATGATAGATAATATAAATAGACGTAAACTGTGTATTGCACATAATTATTGCTCAATGGGGCAGATTTAACTGTTTATGAGATGGATAGCCTGAGGGAAGCATTTCCAGCATCTGATACACAAGCTTCCCTGGGGTAACCATCACTGTACATTTATTTCCCTGCTAGATACATATTTAACATCAAGTCACAATACCATGGTTCTTAGCAGTGTACTCTACACCATGCCAGCAAGAAACTTAGCCTGATATATATTTTGTAGGTTCATATGGGACTATAATTGCAACAGTCATTTAATTTTTATATATTCTTACATATTTTACATATGTACTGTATATAAATGTACTGTAAATTAATTTTAGAGATCAGGTGCATATTTTTTTTATTTATTATAATTTTTTTATTTTATGGGGGTCTTTCAAAGTATGCACACCTCTTCAGACACTACTACACCACTGCTTCTGGAGTAAATTCACGCTAAAAATAACAACATATTCAAAGGTGACATTTCAGTATTATTGTGTGCAACCGTTGTTAATAAATAATAATTTTGTTCAAACCTGGCTTAAACAATCATACACCTTTTGTACATATACAATGAGATGTGAGAGTTTCAGGAGGATGTACTGTAGTGGTCTGTATTTTCTTCTTTTTATGGTTTGTTGTCATGGCCACAGATCTTCATCTACTCATCAGTTAAAAAAACACCTGAATGCAAAACCTCTCACTAGCTCTAAATTAATACTCAGTGTGAATTGCTGTGGGGTCAGATATAATCTTGAACTGAGACCAGTACCCAGTCCTTGACCTTTTCAACCACATAAATTATTTTTAACATTATACACAGCATGCACAATTATTAGGCAAGTGAGTATTCTGATCTTATCATTATTTCCAAGTATATTTTCCAACTCCAAACCATATAAACTTGAATGCTTATTGGATTGAATCATTTTCAGGTGATATATATTTATGTAATGAGGGAGGGTGTGGTGTGGTGAAAGTGACTACCTTATATCAAGGTGTGCATAATTATTAGGCAGCTTCATTACCTCAGGTAAAATGGGCCACAAAAGAGATTTAACTGACACCTGAAAAGTAATTTTTTTTTTTTTTAAATACCTTTCAGACGGATGCAACACTCTTGAAATAATTAAACTATTTATGTGTGACCATGGGATAACCAAATGTTGTTGCTAATAGTCAACTGGGGTGCAAAAAACGCATGGAGAAGAGAAAGCACAAAATAACTGCAAAAGTCTTGAGAAGAATTAAATGTTAAGCAACCAGGAAACCATTATCCTCCAATGCTACCATATTCCAGAACTGCAACCTACCTGGAGTGTCCAGAAGTACAAGGTGTCAAGTGCTCAGAGACATGGCCAAGGTAAAGATGGTTGAAACACGACCACGACTGAATATATTCACAAGCTGAAGCATCAAGTTTGGGGAAAGAATTACATGAAGATTTTTTTATAAGGTTTTATGGACAGATGAAATGGGAGTGACTCTTGATGGACCAGATGGATGGGCCCGTGGCTGGATCACTAATGGACACAGGGCACCGCTTCGAGTCAGGTGCCAGCAAGGTGGAGGAGGGGTACTGGTATGGGCTGCTATCATTAAGGATGAGGTAGTTGGACCTTTGAGTTGAAGATGGACTGAATCTCAACTCTCAAACCTACTGCCAGTTTCTGGAAAGTCATTTCTTCAAGCAGTGGTACAGGAAGAAGGCCATGTTCTTTATGCAGGACAATGCTCCATCACATGCATCCAAGTATTCCACTACTTGGCTAGCCAGCAAGGGCCTCAAAGATGCCCAAATAACGACTTGGGCACCCTTCCTCACCTGAATTAAATCCTATATGGAACTTGTGGGCCCTTCTCAAATGTGAGATTTACAGTGATGGAAGACAATACACCTCTTTGAACAGCATTTGGGAGGCTGTGGTTGCTGCTTCAGTGAAAGTTGAACGTGAACAGAACAAGAAACTGACAGACTCCATGGATGGAAGACTCATGGCAGTTATTGAAAAGAGTGGCTAGATTGGTCACTGAATATTTTTAAAAGGCCAAAAATTGCATTTAATTGTCATTTTGTGTTACTTATTTGTTACGCTTACTCTAAAAATTGAGAATAAACAATTGAGTTGGGAGAAATTATTTTTGCAATTTAGTTATTCTACGTGGAGCAGGGAGCCTCATGGGGGCAGCCATGTTATCATCACATGACCAGCATAATACTACTCAGCTAAACTGCCCTGTTATTGAACACTTTCATTCATGGATTAAATTAATCCTGGTTTAATGTGCACAGTGAATTTCTGCCATTGATTTCAAATCATTTGAGAAATAATATTCAGTTTTGTCTCTAGTTTTAAGTAAGATCTACAATAAATATTTTGCACAGAGTGCTTGAATAACAGTTGGACTGCAAATATTTTAATAAATGCTATTCTGCTAAACACAAAGCTAATATATAAGAGACATATAAAACAGAAAGGGGTGTTTGTGGAACACTCAATCTTTACATTAGAAGAGGACAAGATAACAAGAGTAGTAACTAGAGGATCAAGTGCGGTTCAAATGAAGACATGATGTAAGGAAGATTACACCCAAACAAGTGTTATTGAAACATTGAAATTCATGCATAAATCAGATTAGGAAATAAATCCCAAGAGATACAGAAAGCTTAATATATTTTTATTGGATTTATTATTATCTATATGCATTTTTTCTGTATAGTTATTATCATTGGAGTTTAGCTGTGCCAAAATATAAACACCTATTTTTTATTATTATTCTTTTCTCTCATGATGTCTTTAACAATGGTTTAAAAAATGTTCATCAGTAACAAAAATGAACACGAGTTCATGAATATATAAAAGACAAAGAGAAAAAAACTGTAGACTACAGTCAATCAACAAGATTCCTGTGCCCATCAATATTAATTACAGGTAGTACATTTAAGGACCTGCCTTGACCTTGTGTTTTTTATTTTTTTATTTATTCCCTAAACAGAAAACTAGAGTAATAAATTCTTGACTAAATGTAAAATTGTTAATATCAATGGGCACAGGGAGCAACTTGAAGAAAAGGCAAAGGGACTGCATATGGTGCTGCAGGATTGGTCAGTTGTTCCTGTGGATCTCCTAGCTGATTGGTTGGAAACTGATGTATACTTCCCCTTTGCTCTGTTGCAATTTTAAAAACTTTGAATGTTTTTGTCCACAAGAACCAACACAACAACTCTGATGTTTATTAGGAATGTAGAAAGGATCCTCAGAACTGAAAAAAGTCAAATTAAAAATGTTATTTTCAATCGATTTAAACATGGTTGTAATAAGGGTGTAACGGTTAAAGTTTAATTAGGTTCGGTTTGTTTCACGGGATTGATACTTGCTATGTTCAAAGAAAAAACAACTATTGCCAAATCCAAAGTAAGAATACTAAATTTTTTCATAGATTCACCATGGTATTTTTAGTAAAACCAGAGTAACCACAAAATTAATCATGGTTTATAAAGTCATGGTAACTAAAATATTACTCTTAGTAAATCCATGGTTACTATATGGATACTACAGTTTTTGCTCTGCACACTATTTATACCAGAGTGATGTCATAGTAAAAGACTTTCATATTTGATGCATTACTATGTTTACGGCACTTGCATTAAGCAATATCTGCAAAAACTTTTTTGTCAATGTTTTTGACCACCGAAGTTGTAAATGACCATGATTGCCATTTTCAACTACACACCAATGCATGCAGAACAGTGATTTCATTAACTGATTTAACATATTAACAGTTAATTGGACAGCTACTCTCAGTAGAAAGCTGACCAATGTGAGACACAGGCAGAGCGTTTCCATCTACAGAGTCAAACTGGTGCATTAACGGAGGTTGTTACAGTGCCTGTCTATGTGATGCTGCCTTTTATTTACCAAACCTCCAGATGAGTCATTTAAGACTTGAGATGAACAAAATGCTTACTGAAGAGTGGGAGGCAAACAGTATGGTTCAGTTTGTAACCGAGAACCGTTACACCCCTAGATGTAATAAAATATACATGCCAAATCTCAATATAGCAGAATACATACATTCTTGAGGAATTCCTCTCACGACAATTCGGGCCCGAGCATTGACGGACAGCTTCATCTCGCTGATCTCCTTATCGATCTCCTCCATGAAATGGATAACAAAGTCCACCAGCTTGTGTTTATACATCTGTTCTGTGTGGAAGTTGGTGATGAGGAAGCTGATGTCATAGCCCTGAATAGCACGAAAGAGGAAATTAAGCACTTTCACATCATGAATAGTTCATGTAAAACACTCAAAATGGTGCTTCACATGTAGCTTTGTTCAGCAATGCATTTAACCCTTAGTACCAGACAGATATCAATGAAGTGTCCCTACATATTACACCATAATCTGAAAACAGCAATAAGGGTCAGTGCCTTCACTTATTTAGTCAATCAAATGCTCTCTGACTTTTAAGTGTTTAGGTTTGCAGACAATTGGTCTTTGGAGAGTGTTTCTGAAAGAGGGTATAAGGTTGGTTAATGTAGTGGCCAAGTCTAGTGGAAGTCAGCAAAATGGCTGAAATCACATACAACACATTTATGTTTGATCATCTTATGTGACATTCAACCTATGGCATTGATTTCCAACCGGGCTTATGTGAAAAGAACTGGATTTTGCTTTGTTTAACCTATAAAACAAAATTGATCACTTAATATAAAAATAATAGGGATCAAGGCTGGGTATAAATATAGATTTCCCTATTAATCACAATCTTCATTTGAACTTCATCTTAAAATCGTTTGTTATTGTTTAATATGCAAAGTTCAGCACTGAGAAAGTTTATTTTGAATTGCTCTGTTTAATGCATGTTCAAAAGTGAGATCTATGCAGTCCATTTGTCATAGATAATGTCTCTTTTTCTATTCTATTTTCTTTATGGTCAGTTGTTGATCAAAAAAGAAAGAAACTCTCATTAATATGAGCTCAGTCGGTTTTAGCACTTGATCTACATATCAATGTAAATAGTACAAATTATGCATGTAAACAATAAAAATGTAGGCCTAACACACACACACACACACACACCGATCAGCCACAACGTTAAAACCACATGCCTAATATCGGGGACCTGTCGAGACATGTACTCCACAAGACCTCTGGAGGAGTCCTGTGGTGCCTGGAACAAAGACGTTAGCAGCAGATCCTTTAAATCCTGTAAGTTGCGAGGTGGGCCCTCCATGGATTGGACTTGTTGGTCCAGCACATCCTATAGATGCTCCCTCCATGGATTGGACTTGTTGGTCCAGCACATCCTATAGATGCTCAATCAGATTGAGATCTGGGGAATTTGGGAGGCCAAGTCAACAACTTGAACTATTTGTCATGTTCCTCAAACCATTCCTGAACAATTTTTGCAGTGTGACAGGGTGCATTATCCTGCTGAAAGAGGCCACTCCACTCCATCAGAGAATACCGTTGCCATGAAGGGGTGTAAGTGGTCTCCAACAGGATGGTGGTACGTGTCAAAGTAACATCCACATGAATGGCAGGACCCAAGGTTTCCAGCAGAACACTGCTCAGAGCATCACACTCCACCAGCCTGCCTTCTTTCCATGGTGCATCCTGCTGCCATCTCTTCACCAGAGTATTGTGCAGAGTACAGGTACACAGCCAATGAAATGCAGTTGTTTTCGAATATCCCAACTAAGCTGGGGTCAGAGTGCAGGGTCAGCCATGAAACAGCGCCCCTGGAGCAGATAGGGTCAAGGGCCTTGCTCAAGGGCCCAACAGCTGGGGCTTGAACCCCTGACCTTTCGGTCAGTAACCCAGACCTTACCAAACCAACCTTAACCGCTGAGCCACCACTGGCCCCCCAGATTTGCACGCACCATCCACATGATCTAAAAGAAAACATGATGATTCACCAGACCAGGCCACCTTCTTCCATTGCTCCATGGTCCACTTCTGATTCTCACTTGCCCATTGTAGGCACTTTCAGCAGTGGACAGGGGTCAGCATTCTGAACGGTCTGCAGCTACAGCAAGCTGCGATGCACTGTGTGTTCGGACACCTTTTGGGTGCTCATGTCCCCATCGCTGGTTCACCGGTTGTCCTTCCTTGGACCACTTTTGGTAGGTACTAACCACTGCATACCGGGAAAACACCCCACAAGACTGTTTTGAAGATGATCTAACCCAGTCGTCTAGCAATCACAATTTGGCCCTTGTCAAAGTCCCTCAGATCCTTACGCTTGCCCATTTTTCCTGCTTCAAATTCATGAAATTTAAGAACTGACTATGCACTTGCTGCCTAATATATACCACCCCTTGACAGGTGCCATTGTAACAAGATAATAAATGGTATTCACTTCACATGTCAGTGGTTTTAATGTTGTGGCTGATCAGTGTATACATATCAATGCTGTATAATTAACAGCATTAATCTGTTTTAACTAAGAGTTACACGGCTAATAAGGCCTGGTTTATTTTTTGTTGGTTATGAATAAAGATTATAACTGCAACATCCTCTTTTTATTTTGTACATATTAAGGGATATTACAATATTAATGGCACCGTTAAATAATATTTAGCCTTTGGTTCATATCTTTGGTTTTGTGTCAATGAAGGGGTACTTGAGCCTTACTGATTGTGCTGTGTAGGTACTTACGACCAAAAAGGTTGGGAAACCCTGACTTTTGGTATGCAAAATATAAATAAATGATCTATTAAGAGACACTATACAACAGTTTTTCCACCTCACAGCCCAAACAACCTTATGAATAACTCCAGCACAAAGATATCTGTGGTGTGCATGTTGGTTTGTTAATTCCATATTGCTTCATACCTTTTTGCTCTTTACAAACAAAGCTTTGTCTCACCTCAACAGCTTTCCTCCGCAGGATAAAGAAGTTCTCAGCTCGCATCATCATGAACCTCATAAATTTATGGCACAGGATCTTCTCAATTTCATCAGCCTAAAAGAATCATTAGAAGATCATGACAACCTCTGAAAATCATCACTGCACTGACCTTCTGTAGTGTATCTTTGATTTCTTACCTGTTTGACAGCAATGCTGACTCTCACAGAGTTTATGGAGCCCTCGATCAGAACCTTCTCTTTCTCATTACGGCTTACGACCACCGGCTGCAACAGAAGCTCTTTGCTGCTCCTGTATTGAAATGGTGATTTGCAATATCCGTTAATATCTGATAATTGTATACCAACCAAAAAACAAACAATACACAGAAGAAGGATGTGGGCTTTAATGTGGACATTACAGATATAATAAAAACATACAGATACAGTTATAATTATTCAGACGTGTACAGCAGCATATGAATCATTTATATACTCCAGGTTGATCCGGGGGGATTGTCCCTGTAATTAAGGGCACTGTAATTCGCTTTGGATAAAAGCATCTTAAATGATTTCCTCACCTGACCTCCACCTCTGGCTTATTGTGTCTCTCCACCACCTGAGAGGAGAAGTTCTCCAGACACAGAGCTGCTTGAAGAGTGGCGCGCACTGCGTTCAGGTAGGGTCGCAATGTCGCTGTCTAAATATTAAAAAAGGAAATATTTGATATCAGACATTAAACATGCATTCCATTGCATCAACAACCTTAACATGTGTTAGATCAGGTGCATGCACACATAACATGATTGAGATCGTTTTTGTTTTTGACCATTGGACTGATCTAATATTTATGTTGTGTACGTGTCAATCATGTAGATGTTTAAGTGTAGGTGTCATGTAGGTGTGACTAAAAAAAGTATGATTCAACGACACTGCTTGAACATCACTTTATCAATGTATTGTAACGTATTAACTTGTGAGTGAATGAATTAAACGAGTGGCATTTATTAAATTGTTGACGTCGCTAAATCTAAGCCGGATCAGTTGCATTTAAACATGTACTCTTCTTTGATTAAATCGCTCTTTTTTCCTCCAAGTCAGTGACGTTAGCCAGCTCGCACAAATCAAGACAACATCACACGATCAAATAAGCCAAAAATCACTGCTCTGCGAGATTTGCGATTTAATGCAAATGGGAATACGGAAAGACTATTCATCGAGTCATTTTGTTGTGTATGCTATGATAAAAACATCTAGAGCAACTTAAAATAAATGTTAATCTCTTACCATTTTATACGAGGTCTGTGGAGGAAGACGGAAGTCCGCACGCCACGCCTGTAGAGATGTGAAACACGCCTTCACTGCGCTCTCATACTGCTATAATATACCTAGTGAAATCGCATTATTTTATTGACATTATCTATGTATTGTTTTTGTTGAGATAATATTGTATACTGAATTGAAACATAGATAATGGTATATACTGTTGAGATCACATAATGTTAGGACAAGAAAAATCATGAAAGCTAAAGATACAAAAATTACAAAATTTTCTTTAACATCTATTCTAATCTTTACGGTCAAGCCCTGTGGCAAATTTACCTTGATTCGTGTTTTCTTCCTTATATGGCAAATAGCACGACAGGTCCAACACATTGGTTTTAGTCAGAGGTTGTGCAAATCTAAAAATATAAAAAATTGCTCTATTGTGATATTAATTCGCACAAGCAAAAAAATCTTTAAATTATACTGTTTGAATAAAACATGGATTGATAAAACATGGAAACGCTTCTGTCGGGGAGATACCATTCACGGAGCACATATGTTATTTTGTAGGAAGTAACATTCAGATGGGGTGTTTATCTGCAATTGCATAATGATACTACAAAAGCTTTATAAATATTTGTCACAATTTGTGTTACTAATACATACGTATTTGATGATGCAAAAAAATCACTGTAATAAGCACTCTAGTTAATCCTGCTGTCTTCTCCCTCCTCCCCCATTCACATAATGGTTTAGTCAGTAATGGATGCCCTTTCGAGCGAGGTAAATAATGCAATTTTATTAATAAATTACTTCTGCGTTTAGCTCATTCTTCTGTTTTGTTTATAAGCATATTATTTAATTGTCGAGGCAAACCTTTACGTTTTAAACAAAACACATAATTATTAATACAACCGGTTACCCGTGGTTTGGATAGAATGCAGCGAACTAGCATGTAGCTTTAGCTTACAGTGTAACCTCTGTATCTCACACTGGTTTTATATATAGATGTCAGTATTATGTTAGTGAGTTAAAGAAAGCAGGGATGCAACACATTCAAGAAATCAGCTGACACCTAATAACCGTAATGAATAACATTGCAGTACATCTTGCTTGCCTTATCACATTGTGTAGCTGTTTAATGGCAGCACTAGCGCCCAGCACAGTTCATTCAGCATCCAGATCACACCTTTACCACTTTTAATAAAATAACGTTGTGTTTTCTCTGATTTCTAAGGAGGATTAGCCATGTTTAACTCATGATATATTGTTGGACATTTTCAGCTTCACTCAGCCTTCACTTTTAAGATTTAGGTTCCTGTTACTGAGAAGATGAGTGAGCTGAAGGACTGTCCCCCTCTGAAGTACTATGACTTCAAACCTGTGGACCATGTGAAAGTGTGTCCACGATACACTGCTGTGCTCAGCCGCTCGGAGGATGATGGCATTGGCATTGAAGAGCTGGACACACTTCAGCTGGAGCTGGAAACGCTTCTCTCTTCTGCGAGCCGGCGTCTCAGAGCACTGGAAGAACAAAGACAGGTGACAGTTTTTGGACTATCTCTTAAACTGTCTCTATCTCTATTACTCTATTTTTGTCTCACCTACTTTATTTGACTTTATTTTTAATCTCTGAAACAGATTCTAACAGACTGGCAGGACAAAAAAGGGGACAAAAGGTTGCTGAAATTGGGGAAAGATACAGATCTTTCTGCTTCTTCTCGCCATTCCAAGCCCAAGAAACAGAAGCTTGATGGAAAAGGCAGTCATGCTCCCGGGCCTGGACCAGGCAGACCAAAGTCTAAGAACATACAAACCAAAGTCCAGGAATTTGAGTTTGAAGTGGACCCGCAAGACATACCCCGCAATCCCAAAAATGATGCTCCCAACAGGTTAGCTGAAATAGATCTTTCTTGTGTGATGGATAATATATATCATATGGCCAATATAATAACTGGTTACTTACAGTTGTACATACCTAAACCTCTTCAACACTAGGGAAATAATATTTTTAGACATCAAATACAAATGTCTCTTTTATGCACCGATCACTGATGCCCCAAATAGCTAAAAACTTTATATCTGCATTTTACCTTTTACCTTTTTTCAAAAAAAAAATAAATAATTTAGCAATTTTTTACTTGTCTGAGTTTGCTTGTTAGAATAATCCAATGTTATATCGTAGATGTCCAGGACAAAATATGCAGTCCAGCAAAAAATTATGCTAAACAAATAATCGACTATATGTTATTGACTATCGATGCTTACTAATAACATCTAGTTTGAGCTTCTAGTCCACTCAAAGGCCAGGATATTCGATGAAACAATGGGGATGGTGCATAAACTGAAAATTAGACTGAATGTCTATGGACGCGCACATCTGTGATGGCTAAAATACTTTAGAGTGCCACCTACATTTCAGATCGGCATTTTGTAATGGAAGGTGATAGAGGAAAAAGAAAAATTCTAGTACTTGCTGCCATCTAGTGGAATAAAATAAGACTTTTTGTATGGAGATGGAGTAAATATAACCAGAATTACATTCTTACACAATTAGAACAACCCAAAAAAAAAAAAGTAACAATTATTAATTGCAATCTTTTTTTTTTTTACATTTCAGGGGAAAACTAGACCAATTTTTGTCAATTAGTCCACAGAATATGTAAAGGGTGAGCTTTAAACAAGTGTAGTATTGTCACAAACAGAACACAGCACTTAACTCACCGTTTAACAGCTGACTGAAGTGACATTTGAAACACATGCAATGTGTTGCCACTAGCTTTAGCGTGTTAGCCAACCTCAGTTTAACACTTGTATCCCAAACAAAGTACATATTCGTACAGAGTGGGATGATGGTAAAGCATTCAACTCACATTTGTAAGGTGCTGCCTTCACTGAAGTTTTGCTTGTTGCTACAGTCTCCGTTATTTACAATTGTTTTGTCAGACCAGTCAGATAACTCTGCCGTGAGCACTGAGTGCATGCACTGTTCAACATTTCATGCTCCATTTTTATAGTTGTAGAAGTGAATCATCCGAGTACTTCTGCTTCAAAATGACATAGAATAGTGTGCTGTTTGGGACACCGCACCTTAGATGTTAAAAGCCAGACATATTTTGTTGATTCTAGAGGGGAAATATTTAGTTATCAGTATTAATATACTATTGTAATGTAAGGGTTGTTTTCATGACGGTGTGTGTGTAAAACAGATTCTGGGCCTCTGTGGAGCCTTACTGTGCGGACATCACAAATGAAGAGGTGCGAGTTCTTGAAGAACTGCTCAAACCACCTAATGATGAAGCAGAGTACTACAAGGTCAGTATATTTTAGACCCAGATTCTTGCTCTACTTTATTGCAGGTTTCTCTTTACGGCCTACTTCTATCGCCAAATTGTATATACAGAAAAATGCGTGTTTAGTGGCTTTTGTGTTTGTTGTTCTTTTCTGACATTGAGCTTGCTTTACATGCTGTTGCCTTACAGATCCCAGCCCTGGGAAAGCATTATTCTCAGCGCTGGGCTCAAGAGGACCTGCTAGAGGAGCAAAGAGAGGGAGCAAGGGCCAATGACAAGAAGAAAAGCATGATGGGTCCTCTTTCTGAACTGGATGCCAAAGGTAATCCTTTATTCAAAGACAGAAGAGGCACTCATTTAGCACTTTATTAGGAACATTTGTACACCCAGTTATTCATGCAAGTGTCTAATCAGCCAATCATGTGGTTGCAGTGCAATGCATAAAATCATACAGATATGGGTCAGGAGCTTTAGATTATGTTTACATCAGCTTTCAGAATGGGTAAATAAATGTGATCTCAGTTATTTCGACTGTGGCATGATTGTTGGTGCCAGACAGGCTGGTTTGATTATTTCTGTAACTGCTGATCTCCTTGAATTTTCATGCACAAGTCTCTAGAGTTTACTCAGAATGGTGTCAAAAACAAAAAAACATCTAGAGAGGGGCAGTTCTGAAGACAGAAATGTCTTGTTGATGAGAGGTCAACGGAGAATGGCAGATGTTATGGTAACCACTCTGTATAATTGTAGTGAGCAGAATAGCATCTCAGAATGCACAACACATCAAATTTGATGCAGATGGGCTACAACAGCAGAAGACCATGTGTGACACTTTATTAGTACCATAGTTTCCTAATAAAGTGCTCTGTGAGTGTATGTCTTGATTTTTTCGCAACATAGGCATGGTCAAAGTAACGTCTTGTCTAACATGAAATCTGTTTTTTTATTGCGTTCATCCTGTATATCATATGTCATGTACATTTTTATTTGTTTATGTAGATGTAGATGCCCTGCTTAAGAAGTCAGAGTCACAGCATGAGCCTCCAGAAGACGGCTGTCCTTTTGGCCCTCTTACTCAGCGGCTTCTACAAGCACTTGTTGAGGTCAGTGAATCATCTCTGCCAAAATGTCTATAAGTAATATGCATATAGCAGCTTGATTTATATCAGTGTATGAATGTTTCATGAATGTAATATGTTAGATATTTTGTACTTTTTCATGCATGTAGGAAAATATTATATCCCCTATGGAGGATTCACCCATTCCAGACATTCCAGGAAAGGACGATGGGGCTGGTACATCTCCTCGTAGCCAGGGTAAAGCCTTCAGGTAATACCTTTTTGAGTTTGGAGGTGCATCAGTATGAGTGCAGTGTGATGAGTTTAGCCTTCTTGTGTACATTATTGGATTTCCAAAATTTTCGTTTTTTTGTCATAAGGAATTAGGCTGTGAAATTGCCATTTTTATCTCTTCAAAGTCAGCATAGGGCTCTCATAACTGATTTTAGTTTTGTAGTGTACATGGATGAATTGTGCACAATAAAACAGGAACATCTGCTATGATTGTAAATTGTCTCATCTTTCACCCTCTTTTACAGTGTGCCTCACACACGCTCTCTAGAGGCTCGTATAAGAGAGGAGCTGGTGTCTCAGGGTTTGCTGGACTTTGATGAGAGGCAAGGTGTTGGGGGAGAGTCAGAAGATGAGGTGCTGGCTGAACTGCAGAAAAGACAGTCTGAACTCAAAGCACTTACCATCCACAATCGCTCACGCAAGCAAGATCTTCTCAAGTGAGTCGCAGCCAACAGATCAAGACTTTTTTCAACATAAGATGAAGTTAAGCTCATGAAAAGAAACCTGTAATCTTGAAGAGTTAGATGGAGTATGACATTTCCATTGTTTAGTCAAATAACTTTTGAGTAGATGTGAATTTTAGGTGAGCTCCCAAGTAGAAATGTGTTTTTCATATGCATAGTCAAATACAAGGCTTAATGTGTTTTTGGGAAAGTCACTTTTAACCCCTGTTCCTGTAGGTTGGCACGGGAAGAGATGAGGAAACAGGAGCTTCGTCATCGGGTTCGAGTGGCTGATAACGAGGTTATGGAGGCCTTCCGTCGCATTATGGCAGCCAGGCAAAAGAAACGCACTCCAACAAAAAAAGAGAAAGATCAGGCTTGGAAAGCATTGAAAGAGAGAGAAAGTATTCTCAAACTCTTAGATGGATAAATATGACTGGCAGCTTTCTTGTGTTGTATGTTAATTTGTATGATTGTTGGATAGGGACTGTTCATACAGACAATTTCAACACTAACAGTCTGGCACCCAGACTAAAATCAGAAATGGTTATAACGGTAGGCAAAGAACATGTGAGTGTCAGTGAATATTTAAAGGGACAGTTCACCCAAAAAATAAAAATTCTCTCATCATTTACTCACCATCATTCCATCCCAGATGTTTAAGACTTTCTTCTGCTGACACAAACTAAGATTTTAGAAGAATAGTCAAACACATATGGTATGGCATGAGGGTGAGTAAATGATGAGAAAATTTACATTTTTAGATGAACTATCCCTTTAATGTTATCATATTGTACTTATGTTCATATATTTTTACTGCCTTCTATCCAAAATAAGACAGTTAAAAATAAAGCAATTTGCCACTAAGGGTTTGCAGTGCCACTGACTATTGATGTTGCCAGAACTGTGGCACCTCCAGGTGACCATATTTTTTGCCTTTCTGTACAGTTCCCAAATGGAAGCAATTACCATAATAGATTGATATTGTGTAAACTATTGTCATAGTGTTATTATTATTTTGGTTACTGCATGGGATAGGGCAAGTACATGTTATTTTTGAGTTTCATATGATTGTAAGGAAATGGAGCTAGTCAAAGTTATTTTAAGAGAAAATATCAAGTTTGTTATTGGAAATGAAGTGTATGTTGTTGTTCAGTCCATAGTTAGTTATGTTCACCGTATCAGACATGCTGTTCTAAACCATGACATTGTTTTTGCATGTATGTGTTCAAATAAAAATTAACATTTGATTAAAAACTAGCGCCAATTAATTAAGTCAAAAGCGACTATTTGTAATTATATAAAAGGTTGCCCCGCCCCCGAATCCGATAGAGGGCGCTATTACATGTTTACACTAGATTTACACACATCTTGTATAGTGAACCTCATAGCTCTGCACTACCTCAAAACAAGAACTTAGCCGTTAAGAGGTGAGAATATCTTCAACCTTATGTTTGCAGGATCAATTTCTAATTGCATCTGAAATTATATGGTTTGCCAGTCTATTAAAACATCAAACGGGTGAATAAATGCAGAAACCGTTGCGTGAAGCCGGCAGAAGCCGTCTAACCACTTCACGTTTGTGGTAAAAATTGTACAGTATAGTTAGGTTTTCTAATACGTTCATAGGTAAAATTAGCTGTGTCCAGCCTTTTACCTTGTTACTGCACCACAAAACACGTACTTTCGATAACTAAATGTGACGTGAGGAAACCGTCATGTATACTATACTTTGAATGAACAGACAGCTTTTGTTTGTCTTTAACGGTAGTCAATATAGTTTTTGTCAACGCTTGTTTTGATGGCTAATGTGTGGTGAAGTCAGGCAGATTTGGCGCGAACAGCATGTGCGGGAGAACGGCGTGCACTCTCGCGCCGGAAGAGCTCAGTCGCGCGTGTCTGTATCGAGACCGGAGAGGACAACGTAACCGACCTCGATGGAAGGATGGAGACACGGATAAATACAGACCTTCGTACAACAAAAGTCCTCAATCCTTCAGCCCCGTCCTGCTTTCCAACAGACACTTCAACAAGGCACGAAAATGCAAATTATTTGTAAAAACAAGAATGCTCAACTTTTGCCATATAAAAGCAGTTATTTAATTAAGTTTTTTCCCCCCCTTAGGATTCCCCTGTAGATGAGTGTGTATTGACTGCGATGCGCTGGGGTCTCGTCCCTGCCTGGTTCAAGGAAAATGACCCCAACAAGATGCAGTACAGCACCTCTAATTGCCGTAGTGAAAGCCTCTTTGAGAAGAAGTCTTACAAGGTACTCTTGCTGGTTTCGGAGTTTGCGCAGGCTGTTCACACTAACTGTTATCAGTCCTGTTTTGAGTGCAAATTTAGGTTTTTCATACACAGATTGGTTATGAAAGAGAATGGCAACATCAGAACATAACCGAAGTGACACTGACAAAACTCCTTGTCCCTCCTTTAAAAAAAAAAGAAAAATCTAAGTGACAGTGAGGCACTTAAAATGTAAGTGAATATGGGTTTTTTTTGTTGTTGTTGAGGGTTTAAAGACAGAAATGTAACGCTTATAATGTCGTGGAATATCACGATGAATCTCTCTAAGTTGTAAGAAAACTCTCGGAGTCTTGAGTTCCAGATGCCAAAGTTGAAGTTTATTGAACACCAATAAACATGAGTCCAGTCAGCTGTCTGTCCTAACATTGTTCTCCTAAGTTCTCAATTATATACCTTTTAGCTATCTTTTACCCACTATCTCTGACCAATGGGATTATTGACCTTGCCACCAATATTTTTTATCTCCTTCATTAATTAAATATTGGTGGAAAATCCCCCGCTTATCTATTAAAAAAAAAAAAACATACATCAGCTGGTAACTTCACATTATCATTTGATTAATGAAAGAAAATGCAAGCTCCACAGATGTTTAGCTCATCAAAACAAAACATCATGGCAGCAAAACACCAGCTGCGAAGATAACATACATTCAGCTTACAATACACCATTCATATAATAACTGCAAAAACAGATTACACATATTATATAAGAAGCAAAACACCAGCTGCAAAGATAACATACATGCAGCTTACAATATACCATTCATATAATAACTGTTTAAAAGTATAAGAGATAAGTGATATCGTCAAGTTTACATGCCAGAACACTGCTGACCAACAGAAACACATTTTGTCTTTGAAGAAATACATATTTTGTTTTTGTTAGCTCATACACCTGTTTTTCAAGGTTATATACCATTCTTTGTGTTCTCTGCAGCATCAACACTTTTAGTAACTTCACATGCTCTCTCCTGGGTCACACAAAGGCCTGGAAACTCATATAAGTATTTTGATATATAAAAACATACTAGAATATTAAAAAATATACTATAATAATTTGATCAAAGCACTTGCATTAATTCTTCTGTTAAAACAAATGTATTATTTGAGCTGTAAATTTGTTTTAGTTGTAATATTTACAGTTCTATGATTTGATGACTTTACACTGTCATGGCAATGAAGTTATAAATTGGCTATAACTTCACACAGAAAAGGTGAGTAAGCAATTTTGTCATAATAAAATCATATTAACATATCTTTTTTTATGTGTGTATTTTAAAGTTTACGGATTGGCCCATTTCACATCCAATGTAAATGTTTCAATGGAACCCAGATTTTTCCAAATAAATGGTGTTAATCAACATTATGCCACAAAAGCTGTCAATTGAGCTTTACTTGTATTGAACCTGAAATATTATTTTATTAAGAAGGCATACAAGGATAAAATGAGAACCTGCTTTTTCAACTACATATCTGAGAGGACCTGTCCATACCAACATTATTCTCCTGTCTCTGTAGTATGAACTGGACAATATGAGAGTCACCTGTTAGAAAATATGGTTGTTTATCCTAAACACTGACTAGTATGTTTAAAGGTGCTATATGTAATATTTTTACTGTACTAAATCATAAAATGACCATAATATGTCATTAGAGAATTAGGAAACATGCTAAGTTGAAATACTGGCTTCTCTGATAACAATGCTACAGCCAGTATATTCTACTTTGAAGTTTACATTCCCGGACGGAATTTCTGTTTATGTTTTGGCCTGTGTGATCCTGCCCACTCACCAATAGTATTTCGACACTGCCAGGTTGCCAGATTTGAACACTTTTGCAGGAAAACAACTCGGTGCTGCAGCCATGGAAGCCAGCAAACAAACTGGATCAGAGATAACAGATTCCACCCGACATAAAAAGCCTCACAATCCATCTAAAAACCACCACGACCAGAGGCGTAGTAAAACAAGGATACATATTGAAGATGCCTTTGGAAGATGGAGACAGCTTAAAGCACAGAAATCCTTTTAAACATATACTGAGTTGGCTAATTTGCGTGTCAACATTCTGGCAACCCGCATGAGTTTAGAGTCTGGCAGACAATTCTCCAATATTTTGAATTTGGACTGCAGTATCCATTTCAAATGCTTGTTGTCAATCTTACATATAGCACCTTTAAAGGTATTTGTCTTACAGGATCCTCTTCTGAAAGGCCAGCGCTGTGTTGTTCTAGCTGACGGCTTTTACGAATGGCGGCGACTGGAGAAGGAGAAACAGCCTTTCTTCATTTACTTCCCACAAAGCCAAGGGGGAAAAGTGCCCTGCCAACAAAGCACACAGGAGGAGAAGAGCGAGCATAGTCTGGAACAAGGAGAGGTTGACCAACTGATAATTTTTGTTTTCCTTATATAGAGATGTATTTGTTCACCCATGCCAGTCTTACTCATCTAATTTTCTTTTATTTATTCCTCCATATTTCCCTTCAGAGTGATCAAGAAGACGGTGATTGGACAGGGTGGCGTCTGCTGACAATGGCAGGGCTATTTGACTGCTGGACTCCTCCTAGTGGTGGAGAGGCACTGTACACGTATACAGTTATTACTGTAGATGCCTCACCGAACATTCAAAGCATCCACGACAGGTTCAGTGCATTAATATAATGAATTGTTCATGTTGCAATGTCAGTTTCAAACAGTTAGCCAAAGTTTGTTGTGCTTGGCTGCTTGAGTCAGTGTGATGTTTTGTAACAGGATGCCTGCCGTGCTGGATGGAGAGGATGAGGTAAGACGGTGGTTGGACTTTGGAGAAGTGAAATCACTGGAAGCTATGAAGTTACTTCAGCCAAAGTCTTCCCTGACCTTTCACCCCGTCTCATCATTGGTCAACAATTCCCGCAATAATTCCCCAGAGTGTCTACAGCCTGTAGACCCCACAATTAAAAAGGTAAAGAAACCTTGGTTTGGATCAGAAGTGCAAGTGCTGGACCTTAAAGTAATATTTCACCCAAAAATAAAAACTCTGTCATAATTTAGTCACCCTAAAGTCTTTCCAAAACCAGTATGATTTTCTGTCTTATGCGGAATGTGTTTAATGAATATTGTGAGTCTTATCAATGCAATTGCAGTGGATGGAGAGTGTGTTACTTTAAAACTTGATAATTACCCATAAGTATCATAAAAGTAGTCTGTAAAATAAGCTTGTTCACAGCGGCTTGCGTGTTCATGTGATAACTTTTAGCACTGAACAACACAAGCATCTTTAAGCAAGCTTCTCTAACCCTAACACACAACAATACAATTATTATATTGTAAATTGTTTCTCACCAAAACTTTCTTATGTCTACAGAAGTTTTTGAATATGTTTTGGGACTCACATGGACTATTTTTATGATACTTTTGTTTTGGGACCTTTTTTAAGCTTTAATGGAATAGTTCACCCAAAAATGTTAGTTCTCTCATCATTTACTCACCCTCATGCATCACAGATGTGAATGACTTTGTTCTGCAGAACACAAAGATTTTTGGAAGAATATCTCAGCTCTGTAGGTCCATACAATGCAAGTAAATAGGTTTCAACACTTTCAAGCTCCAAAAATCAAATAAAAGCAGCATAAAAGTAATCCATATAACTCCAATGGTTTAATCCATGTCTTCAGAATCAATATGATGGTGTGTGTGTGAGAAAGATCCATATTTAAGTCCTTTTTCACTATAAATGTCCACTTTTTGACCTGCCCTCCTAATTGCATTCACGAGAGGAATGAGTTCTTTTTTTTTTGTGGCTATACGCATTCTTTGTGCATATTGCCACCTAATGGGCAGGTAGGAGAAAGAAAAAAAATTGATGAATAAATGGGGCATATTTACAAGAATGTGAATAGCCAAAAAAACAAAAGACCTCTTGTGAATGCGCATAGCTGGTCAAAGTGTAGATGTAAAAAAAAAAACCTTGCCTACCATATCACTTTTGAAGACATGGATTAAACCACTGGAGTCATATGGATTACTTTTATGCTGCTTTTTGTAGCTTCAAAGATTTGGTAATTATTCACTTGCATTATATGGACCTACAGAGCTGAAATATTCGTTATAACTCATACAGATCTGGGCAGAGGTGGGAGCAAGCCACACATGTTCAAGTTACAAGCAAGTCTCAAGTGCAGTGCAGACAAATCAAGCAAGTCAATTCAGTGACTCATTTCAAGCAAGTCGAGTCCTAATGGGTGTTGAGTCAAGCCACAGTACTAAAATAAATAGAGGTTAATTTTTTAAATAAATATTTATTTTTTCTCTGAAATTATGAACTTGTATGCATTTCTTTACATTAATTTTTTTATATGAATTGTATAACAGTGATGCTTATGTATATATATATATATATATATATATATATATATATATATATATATATATATACACACACACACACACAGTATTAGTAAATTAGGTTAATGAACATGCACAGTTTTTAGCGTGGGTACTTAAAAATGCTGTGAATACTTCTAGATACTTTATTATCCAATTTGTTTAGATTTTTACAATTAACTGGTAAAAATGTATAACACCGCGCAGTGTAATGCTGTGTAAAAATGTGGTCTGATTTTCACATTGATCTAACATAAATGGCAGATGGGCTGAATGAAAATGCAAATTCGCTCTCTGACAGTAGGTGGCGCTTCTGCAGCAGAAATATAGCTGTTTCCTGGTAACGTCTGTACACAATGCAGCCCTTCGCTTATTATCGATACTTTATTAGGCATTATACCAGGGGTCGGGAACCTGTGGCTCTTTGTTAAAAATCAAGTGGCTCGCTGGGTGTCTCACTATTCACCAACACATGAACGTTTAAAACTTTCTAGAGATAATTTTCAAACAGAAAGTGTGGGTGCAATTGCAAAGCTTGAAGTCAATTACAGTTTTGATTTTCTTTCTTCTGAATTTGTCACTCTAGGTGAACAAGTTTGAAATTAACATCATAATCATACAGAGTATTTTGCTTATGTACCATCTACTGTGCAAGGCGGCCTGTAAGACTTCTCAGAGTGATTTATTACAAAGAATTAGACACAAAGAACGAAACGTGATTATATTTTGAAAACAGACGAAAGAAAAGCCGCGCGATGCCCGTCTGATTTGATGTGCGCACAGTGAGCTCTGCTGTTCACGCGTGCAATGAAAGCTTCAAGACACGCACTTTTATAGAGTTCTGGACCTCGTTTCCCAATAACTATTGATCTCAGCTGTTAAAAGCATTTTCTAAGAGCGATTTTACGAATGTTAGTTATTTGTTATGTGCACCCAGGGTGTGATATAGCACCCACAAAATGCGACGAGACTCAATCCAGTTTGCGTGCTCTTCGTTCAAAAGTATTTCATGCGCAAGTAATTTTGCTCATCTATCCGCAACAGGCGGGTGACCTGTAAGATGTCTCGGGGTGATACATGACAAGAAATTCTGTTAGTCAAAAAGACTCACTTGAAGAAACACACTTTATTATATTTTTAAGAACAGACAAAAGAAAAGCCATCAGTACTCGTGTCTGATTCTCTGTTTGTTCAGAGACGTGCATCGTGACCCTGTCTCATGGAGCAAGTGCATGTAAAGGGTTATCACTCCTTTTTCTCTGTTTGATTCAACTGAAAACTGTTTGCAAGAATAATGTTGTCTATGAGAATGCTGCAAATTATCGCCAATCATCTCATAAATTTAGCTTTAAATTTCCACGGAGCAGTTCACTTTTACACATTGTGAGTGCAACTCTGCTGGTTCGGTAATGTATGTAATATATAAAGACGAACGTGATTAAATCATAAAGTAATACAATACATGTTCACTTTGAACATAAAATTGAGTTCAGTTTTCTTTAGGCAGCATTAACTGTTTTAACAAACGCAATACAAACACATTCGATAAGAACACACATTTGGCAGCATTATTTTGGGAACAGAAGGGAATTTATTAGGCTTATGAAAATTATTATAAATCTCTTTATATTTATAATTGTCTTTTAGTTTTTAATTTGTAGCTGTTAGTAATTATTCACCTGGTGTTGTTGACTGATGCTTGCGTGTTGACAAAAGGGTCCGTTGGAGATGGTAAATGTTTGTATTCGGGAAGTGGTTATATTTAAGATTTTTTTAATCACTTTTTTGTGCTTCAATAAATTGATGTCATTTTTAAAGCAAAATCAATCAAGCAAAAATATTCACTCTCTGATATTGCGATTATCGTTAAAATATTTTTTAAATATCACTCAGCCATTTTTCATGAACCGTTATAAAATGGAAGTAATTTTATGGAGACCCGCACAAACACGTGTACTCAATTCCATATTGCAACATGTTACCGATTAATTTTTGCATATGTGTTTGTTTTTGAGTAGTCTATGGGCAATATAAACATTTTAAAAAAAAATTAAAACATTTTTGAAAATAGTAAATTATTTGTTTGTGGTACGGCTCTTTCAAAAAAAATGTATCAACCAAAATATTTTAAATGGGCTCCTATATGAAAAAAGGTTCCCGACCCCTGCATTGTACGGAGGTAAGATGAAAAGAAAATGCAATCGAAACTTTTCTGAAGACAAGTCAGTTCCCTTCAGAGATACATTTATATAAAATAGTCATAAAAGTATTGCATTCAAGGCTTTAATTAAAGTCTTCAGAAGTCATAATCACTACGAGAGCACTTGGATTTTGTCACGAGTCATTCTGTATATTTTATACTTGTCATGTTTTAAATGAAGTGTTGTGAATGCAAATCTGCCTGTTATGTTTTTATATTGGCAACAAACGGTTATGGTATATTGTTTACTGTTGAGAAGGTTTAGAAAAGGCGCACACACATTTAGCGGCAATGTCGGGTCATTTAAAACTTTTCGCGCTACAAAACTTTAGAATAATTTTAATTTACTGACAACCCTTAAACATTTGAACAGTAATTTTACAAATAAATGTTTCTGGATAATGAAATGACGAAATGATTTACTTCGCTTCCTTGTGGTTTTTGAAATGTATGATGAAATTTGAGGTTGTGGCAGTTGTATCCAATATTTTTGCATTGCATATTGGGCATCTGGCAAATCTTTTTTTTTATTATTCACAGGGTCCAATTCAATATCTTTTTATCCAAAGGAGATTTTTTTTTTTTAGCTTGACAATCTTCTGTCATTTTGACGAGTTGTGAGCGCAGATGCAGATCAGTGGTGCTGGCTGGCTTACATTATTGCATATTAATTAATTGATGTCGCAATATTTTTTAAACATATTTCATTACTGTTTATAATAAGTTATTGAAAATAATAATAATAAAAAAAATTTCAAGTCATTGTCGTCATTCAGTTCAAGTAAAGTCTCGAGTCGCTGGTTCTCAAGTCAAAGTCAAGTCAATTTCTTCCTTTAGTCAAGCAAGTCACAAGTCCTTAAATTTGCGACTCTAGTTAAGTCATATAACTCAAGTCCCCGCCTCTGCTTATGGGATGGCATGAGGGCAAGTAAATTAGACTATTTTAATTTTTCGGAGAATTATTCTTTTTCATATCACTTAGAACGACGTGGAGGTGAGTAAATTATGATAGTATTGAACTTTTTCAATTATCTATTACTCCTTTAAGTACTTGGTTCTTATGCCTTACTCTAAGTTTGGATTTATCACATCTTTGCTTAGCAGCTCTTAATAAGGATGTGCTTGATTTCTACATGCATTTAATGAATATTACTAGTTTATATAGATCCTGTATAAGGTTCCCTAAATCTTTATCAGTTGCACCTCCTTATAAAAGTTAGCTTTCATATGGATCAGAAGTTAATATCACACCCTTGATTTATGCTAATACTTACCTACTACCTTTTGCCTTTGTCCAGACCCCTAAGCCTTCAGCCAGCAGTAAAATGATGATGAGCTGGCTTAAGACTGCTTCACCCACTAAGAGGAAGGATACTGATGAAGATGCTGCATCCAAAGGACCTGATGGAAAGATTGAATCTGAGAAGCAGACAAAACCAAATGGGCCTCTCCAGCAATGGCTGCTGGGAACAGGTTCAAGTAAGAAACCAAAAACCTCATAATAGAGAATCATTACAGGACTGTCAGTGTCCTTGTGCACAGATTGGAATGAGCATTCTCTTCAACCAGAGAGAGGTGTTATGACTAGAGCTGGTGACCAGTAACTAGTATGAGAAGACCCACCCAATGGATAAAGAGACCCATCTTAAGAACAGCATAAGACTCTCGTGGCTTTAACATGCTTCAATATTGGTTAAAACAGTTCAGCACTCATTTTCCAAGTATTTAGTGTGTAGATATTGGTGTGCATTTGGTAATTGCCCTTTTCATGATTTGAAGCAAATAAATATTCACATTAACTTGATTTATGAATGTTTTGTTTCAAATTGTTCCAGTTGTTAACATGTAAAAGAGGAAAATTACACCTTTTACATTACAAATTCAATATAAACGTTAGTCTCACCAGATCTAAAGCAAACATGTACCGTACAACAGATTTATTCAACAACTTAATTTTATTTCCATTATTACTTTGAAATACATTTATCTTGTACAATGAATATGCTGTGCATTTTGTTTCATTAAATGTCAAAATTCAGTTTTTCCCCATTGTTGTCTAGTTGTTTTATTTGTATATGCAATGCAGATGATAATAATTACGATAATAATAATCAACAAACAGACAGGAAAAGATCTGAGTGATACAAAGCACTTAAATTCTCTACCATCCTGAGCTCCTGGTAGTCTGGGCAAGATATGGGGGGGAAATAGACAAGAGATGGCCTACGGCACTACTTGTCCATAGCAGACTTGGGGTGATATAGTCATTCTTGCATGACTATATATATATATAAAAAGACAATAGACATACTAAATGTCATAAGTGCGAATTGTAGCGAGATTAATTCCCCATCCCCTATCGCACGACTGACCATTCATTTTTATTTTCCTTTTTGGTTAAAAGGAGGACCACGACTGGGTGTACACTGGATTAACTGGCTGCAGTTCTCTGATGTTAGAGTGAGGGCAGTGTTAGACCAGTGCTTTGGGACAAAGCTAGAATGCTAGTTCATTGTTGCAAAAGGAAGATGTGCAAATAAAGCATGTAGCATGCTTTTTGTCATGCTGCTACTTTATTTCAAGCAAAATGAATAAGCAATTGAAAATGGTGGGCAGTTTGGGTACCAACTAACAGCTTTAATGCTTTGATACACACCCCCATCTTTCAGCATTCACATTACCCATATTCCAATTACACTATGGGACTGGTTAATATAAAAAGTCATTCAAGTATTGTGAAGAGTTTCAGTAGAACATTTACATGTTTGAGGTGACTGCAGAACCAGTCAGTGGTATTGGGATTGTGTATGAAAATGTTTTCTTGATTACTTTGGGCATCAGATTTAGCCTCTTGAGCATAAGTGTGTGTGTGTGTGTGTGTGTGTTGTGTTTTGAATGTGAATGCAAATTGTGTAGGATACTGAATGAGAGGACATCTGCTTGTCTACAAAGGCCAGTGATTACAGAGTAAAGGGCAGGGAAAGAAATAAAGAGAGAAGGAACGCAAAAGAAAGAGAGGAAGTGAGGAAGAGAGACAAGGCCAAAGAGGGTGAAGGTGAACAGTAGTGTCCCCAGGAGCTCCTCAGCAGCTACAAGTCTCTGCAGATGGCTTGGCTCTATCATTCCGGTCTAGTTTAATTGGCTCAGGAAACTCATTGTATAACTCCACTTCAGTTTCCTACAAAAATAAAAAAGAATGAGCACAGTTGGCATCCCCTTCATCACGACTCAATGCATAAAACCTATTTTAAAATAAATATCCTTTTAATATATTTCTATAATACTTAATATATTTTTGAATACAGTGCATGTACCTGTTTGAGTGCATTGCGTGCAATGGTCTGGAAAGCCTGCTCTACGTTGATGGCCTCCTTTGCACTGGTCTCAAAGTATGGGATACTGTTCTTACTCTGACACCAAGCCTGTGCTCGCTTGGTTGTTACCTGAGGGTGAGAATATGTGGACAAAAACAATCTGTAATGAAAATGTGTTGAAGTTACAGAGCTATTAATGAAGTAAATAGGATTGCAGCCATTGTTGGTACATTAATGCATTTTAAATTAACCAGTTGTATTTTTGTGGTATGATGATTTTAGCAAACACCCTTAGGGGGCTGTTCACACAGGACGCTTTTTTTGCGTCCATCTGCAATGTTATGGAATAGTTTTTCTATGTAAACTTGCAGTAGATGGACATCTTTGCCCACTACAACATGTCTCGCTGCTATTGACGCCATAACATGTTAACAGAACTTGAAGACACCTGCATTCTGTTCCAGTTGTTGTGCTGTCTTTAGCTATATAAAGGAATAGTTTACCCAAAACTTTTAATTCTCTTCATTTAACCTCATGCCATCCCAGACGTGTTATCAATTGTTCTGCAGAACAATATTTTTAGAAAAATATCTCAGCTTTGTTGGTCCATACAATGCAAGTCAATGGTGACCAAAACATTTAAGCTGCAAAAAGCAAATTAAGGCAGCATAAATGTAATCCAAAAGACCAGTTTTCAATCAATACCTTCTCAAGCGATCCAATCGGTTTTGGGTGAAAACAGACCAAACTGTACCTCCTTTTTCACTACATATCTTGACATCAGCAGTCTCCTTGGCGATCAAGATTTCAAGCTCGATTGCACTTCCTAGCACCATCTAGCACTCTGCACATGCATCAAGCATTAAGAAGTGTAACAGAGATTGAAATCATGATCGTGCCTAAAGACGGCAAGGGCAAGATGTACAGTGAAAAAATTGTTACATTTTGGCCTGTTTTCACCCACAATCAATCAGATCACTTCAGAAGACATGGATAAAACCACTGGATTCTTATGGATTACTTTTTTGCTGCCTTATGTGTTTTTTGGAGCTTAACATTTTTAGTCACCATTCACTTGCATTATATGGACCTATAAATTCTAAAAATATTCTTCTAAAAATCTTTGTGTTCTGCAGAAGAAAGCAAGCTATACACATCTGGGATGGCATGAGGGTAAGTGAAAGAAGAGAATTTTTAGATTTAGGTAAACAATTTCTTTAAACTCAAACGCATTCTGTATGAACTGCCCCTGATTTTAGGAGGCGAAATACTTTGTGGATAGGTCATGCTATTTAAATAATCCAAACCAAACATCTGATATCGATGATCAAATAACACATTTACATGTACATATATAGGGTATCTGTGATCTTGAATTAGCCCGCTCAGTCAATGAATGGCCTTTAAGAATCTAAAATTATTTTTAAATATATTATTCTCACTTCTATGTTCTGGTAAAATTCAGTTTCTACACCTGGTTGTATACATGACTACAATGGATAGAGTACCATTTCTCTTGACTGACACTCTGTAATAACCTAAATGACTATAAACCTTCACGGATATAAATAAACTCTACAAACTCATTCACAAACAGGAATGCCACATCACCCACCTGCCTATTCTCTAGGTCAATTTTATTGCCCAGCACCACAAACGGGAAGTTCTCTGGGTCGCGCGGACTGGCCTGGATCAAGAACTCGTCCCTCCAGCTGTCCAATGTCTTGAAAGTGTTGGGGGCAGTGACATCGAACACCAGCACACAACAGTCTGCACCACGGTAAAATGCCACGCCCAAAGACTGGAATCTCTCTTGACCTGCTGTGTCCCATATCTGTATGACAACAAAACAATGTGTTACCAAATTAATTTGGTTTTACATTAACAGCAATCATATATGAATTTGCCAGGCTGAATCGCACATTTGTGTAGTCGGAAAATTATGTAACAATACAAGTATTTTTTTAAAGGGGCATATCATAAATGAACCCCTTCACACGTCAAATTAGCAACAGCACTTTGATTAAATTATTTGTTTTACTCCAGACAAAAATATAGTGAGTAATAGCTAAGAATATGTCTTTGACATACGTACATGTTTCATGTAAACAGGTGCTGCTTGCACGGCCATGTTCACCCAATGGGCAACATGGGCTGCAGCCCAGGGCCCCACCACTAGGGGGAGCACTGGGTAAACAAGATCAAATATGAACTTTAATATGAATTGTGTAATTGCTAATGAATATTAATTTGTTTAATTTTGACGTTGGTTAACCGGTGTAGAGCTGTAGATCACATGACCTAATTAGCTATGATTATCATGAGCTAGCCCAGAGTCCCTGGAAGGCTTAAACCTGGCGCTGGTTGCTTGTATGCTGCATCTTACCTTATTTACAACAAATAAACAGAACATAAAATAGAATATATCATTAAAGGAGGCGATTATCTTCAAAACTAACCCAGACACAAAGTAATCGGATGCATAGATCATTAGATAACCCACACGAAGCACGATAAGCACACAGCATCTGGCATCTTGCTATGAGGCTACAAATACGTTAGCTTTCATGGATCAGATGAAGTCATCGGAAATGCTGTAGTGTCATGGAACATTAAACCAATTGTACGGAGTTCAGATTGCTCCAACCAGTGGTGATAATCTTCCATATTTGGGCAACGAGTCATGTGATCAATCACTAATTAAATTTGGCCACCAGGAGATGGCGACAAGTACATGACACAGACTCAATAATGACTCAAATAGCACTGAATGAAACTCATTCTGTGAAATCTCATTACTAAAATCATGTCTGCATGCCATTCATACTGTACCTTTGGTTAGTGTTGTGCTTGCATGTTTTAATTAGTTCTTATTTACAATTTTGTATTACGTTTTATTTGTTTGGAGAGGCTTTTGGACACTAGGATAAATAATTCGATTGCTTTGTTGTATCAAAATATTTTTACTCAGTTACAGGTGACATGATTGGGAACAAAACAAAAGCAGTTTTATATTTATAAAACAAAAGCAGTTTTATATTTATAAAACAAAAGCAGTTTTATATTTATAAAACAAAAGCAGTTTTTTTATATACATGTATGTGTGTCAAATAAGAAAATTAAAAGTCAATTCTTTGCTGTTTTTTTTATGATTTTTCTGTTAAAAAATTTAGACGTTTCTTTATAATTATACCAAACACTAGTTATAAGCCTTTAATTTTGGGTATGCCACTGAAACAGGAAATCATTAAAAACACCCTCAGAGCTTAGTGTTAACTATAGGGTCCAATATACGCTCTTTGTAAAGCCTGCATTACATCGTAAGCTTTTAACAAAAAATCTGTGCTGAAATGTGCTGCACAAACAGCTATTATCAGATCAGAAATGATCACAATTCTCATTTAAAAAATAAAATTTAGCTGCTCATTTAAAATGTTCAGATGTTCAGAAATGCAGAGTGGCAGGTGCTATACACAGTTTAATAAATGTCTAGTTTCAATAGATGCTTTATGAATTTCTTTTGGAATGGGGTTGAAGTTTTGAGTTTGGAAAGTTATGCATGTTTTCTTAGCACAATGAACTCTTCTCAAAAGATCAAGGATCAATTTAGTTTAGAAAAATGTTAATGAAATTAAAAGTCAGTTAAGGTAATGTGATATCTTTCAAAACACACTGGCATGCAGGAAATACATTTTTTTTTAGATGCTTTAAAGCATCATGTGCCTTTCTGTAACCATACAGTATGTCTGTAAAAATAAAACCTCTGTACCTGCATTGTGACAAGTCTGTCGTCAACCATCACTTCTTTTGTCAGGAAATCTGCTCCTATAGTAGCTTTGTACTGATTACTGAACTTTTTATTCACATACTGGTTCATCAGAGATGTCTTCCCAACCCTGTTGAGACAAACATATTAAAATACTTGTAAATGTGCACAACTGTGTGTCATGAAAAATAACCATTACATGAACAATCATAAAAATACTATAGATCAACAAAAACGGTATTCACTGATGCAAACCCACAGTTCAGGTAGAACCCGACGATGTGATGTGGATATAGTGAAAGAAACAGTAAAAATTGCAATATTTTATTAAGCATTTCTCTCCCACCCACAAACTCTCCCATCTTCACCCTGCTGAGTTTCAATCTGGAATAATGTAAAATAATGCGTGGAAATAAATGACTCTATACTGAATATTTTTTTGGTTTGTATTTGGTGGTTGACATGACATGGCTTTTAAATGATCAGAGCATCATAAAACAAACAAACACTGCCAGGCAAAAAAAGGATGCATACTCTTAATATATTGTTGGACCGTGTTTAGCATTGTTTCAACATCCTTATGCAACATCACAACACTCTTTTCTGTCCAGAGTTGTATACATTTTTGGCCGACATCTTGTATTGTTGACGTGATAGTCTAACCACTCTGGAGAGTCTTCTCAAGCACATCCCAAAGACTTTCACTAGCTTAGTTTCCATCCACTTTTTGCGCTGTTTTGTTATCGACAAAATAAAAACGCGTACAAATTATGCCGTCTTCTACCTGTTTGCATTCAAATGGCCTTTTAGCAATAAAAATGGTGTGCATGATGACGTCATACCTATAAAAAAAAATGGTTTTGGTTTATCGCAAAAGAAATCTGCCCTTAAGCCATTTCCATACAGAAATGTGTGTTTATTGCTAATTAACCTCCTAATATTTTTCCTTAATATTATAAAATTGGGAGAGTATTGAGACAATTCATTGAAATGACCCAGCTTACTGTCATTTTAATTTCAGCAATCAATAAAAGCTATCAGAAGAGGAGGAATTGCAATCAAAAGGGAACAGTTGCCCTTCAGATAGGACTGTAATATTGGTCCTGATGTTGCACCCATCGCAGGTTGCCTTCGGTTCCGACCCGAAAGCTAATCGTCATTGCCATGTTCAAGCTGGCAACTTGCACTAAGTAGTGAGGGAAACTTTCAGTCTTAGTATAAGGACCATCCATCCATGTGTATATGCTGTGTGCACAGCTATTAAAGAAGATCTGTTGCGGTGTAATATCAGGGTTTACATATGATACATTCCTGATATTCAATAGGCTATTTTAAACAATGATCTAAAGCATTGCTATCACAACTGCATTATGTCCAGCAACTTTTATCTAACAACTGAACTTGATTGTCATCTAAAATTTATTTTAGCATCATAATTCAATTTACATTTTCTGAAGAAGCTCAGCAAATATGATCCGAGGTAAAGAGGATTTGATTTAAAAAGTTCAAAAGCTTGTTTACTGAAAGTGAACTCAGCATTGGACATATAGTTCAGATAGTTTATAGTCTTGAAGTGTAAATCATTCTGAGAATGTCATTCAGCCGACTTTTTTCATCTACATAACAGGGTAAGGCTAATTTAAGTTTGTGTAAAGAAAAGGCACGCGCATATATATATATATATATATATATATAAAAATATAGGTCTAAAAAAATTCATTTTCATTTGGTAATTAATTATTTTATTTAATGCTTTGTTCATTTGGTAGGCTAATTTATTTGACTTAAAACATGGAATTTTGCCATCATTTTTTCAAAAGTAAGCTAAACAATAATTTTATAGAATTTGGCTGTTAGTGTTCTAAAAAAGCACAATGAAGCTTTTCTTCTAGTATTGTGCATTTGTTTTTAATTTAAAACATCTTTGAACATAAACTGTTTTTTAGTTTTGTTTTTTTTTGTATTGTGGGCTAAATGCATGACTGCAGTCTATTATTTTAAATGGTATAGAAAAGCAACTTTAATAAATAAACGGATGTTTACCGTGATTAATTTAATCGCAAACAGTGGCGATTCATTTGTTCTCCGTGCACTTGTCGATGTGTATGATGTGAGATATTTGTGTTGGCACTCCTGGAAGTGAATCATGTTTGCAGCATCGGATCTATATACTGTTAAGATCAATCCATTATCACGTACAATAAATTGCCTTTCAACGATGTATACCGGCATCATGATTAACAGGCAAACGATTGGGGTAAATGTGACACTACATTTTTGCGTTAATGCCAATTTTCTCAACAAAAAGTGTTTCCAAACCAGTTTTTCATGACATTTGAAGGATCGACATGGAGTTTATGCGGTAGAGCTAAACAGAAAAATATTATGTCAACACTTGTGAAATTTATTTATAATATTAGCAAAAAGGTATTGGATGGGTTAATGTCAGGACTCTGTGATGGCCAATTCATGTGTGAAAATGATTTCTCATGCTCCCTGAACCACTCTTTCACAATTTGAGCCCAATGAATCTTGGCATTGTTGTCCTGGAATATGCCCGTGCCGTCAGGGAAGAAAAAAATCCATTGATGGGATAACCTTGTCATTTTATTGCCGCATAACGTTGTTGAGCCAAGACCTGACCAACTGCAGCAACCTCAGATCATAACATTCCCTCCAGAGGCTTGTACAGTGGGCATTATATATGACGGGCTCATTGCTCCATGCTCTTCCATTCTTATCCTGTTGAGCCCATCGTTTTGGAATAGAGTAAATCTGGACTCATAAGACCACATTACTTTTTTCCATTGCTCCATAGTCCAATCTTTATGCTCCCAAGCAAACTGAAGTAATTTTTTCCAATTAGCCTAACTAACAAGTGGCTTTCTTGTGGCCACACAGCTGTGGTCCCAATCCTGTAAATTCTCAACACATTGTGCATGTGGAAATACTCTTACTTTCACTATTAAACATAGCCATGAGTTCTACTGTCAATTTTTTACGATGTGACTGAAGCATTTTTGTGATCTCCGATCAGGTTCATTCAGGATTTTTTCTGCCCATATTTCTTCTGCGAAGCTGACGGTTCACCACTATCTTTCCAGATTTGAATTATACATTTGACAGTTCTTAACCCAATTCCAGTGATTTCAGCAATCTCCTTAGTTGTTTTCTTTGTTTGATGCAGGCTAATAATTTGCCACTTCTGAAACACAGTAACATCTTTTCCACGATAATGGGATACGTCTTCCGACATGGTTGTTTAAGAAATGAGAAGCTACACACTGCATCAGTTTGGGTTAAAAGACTTTTTGCCAGCTGAAACATATTAATCACTGCAATAATGATCCATAGGCTCTTAAGGCCAGGCAGTGGCCAGGCAGTGTATATGCTTATATTGTTTGTAAAACTGTGCATTAGTAAGATGTAATGGGCTATAACTGGAATTTCAAGCAATCAGGGCTGGATTGGTAATCTGGCATACTGTGGCATTTTCCCGGTGGCCGACACACTTCGGGACCGATCAGGGATGGTCTGGCCATCGGGAAATGAAACGTGAAACCAGGCGTCTGCCGATAAGCTGAAATGAGCCACGTTATGCAGAACTGGCCACAAAAACGACATCACAATATGCCGAAGGCATATGCAGAAATAGGACAGTGATTTCTATTCCTAGTCCACCCCTGGTTGTGTGGTGGGCCGCTCAGGGCTTGAAAGTCCAGGGCCACTTTTTAGTCCAATCCGCCCCTGCAAGCAATGTTTACACTTCTACTCAAAATTCACATCTAAATGCATGTACGGCATCACTCCCCGGGACATGTTTTCCTTGTTTCACTCAGAGCCAATGGGTTCACACTCTCGTCTCAAAGCTAAACTCTAATGATTGTGGCTTAATTTATCCACCCTAATCAATTCATACAATTATGTGTTTATTTAATGAGTAGTGTATCATCAATAAACTTTATTAATAACATTGGAAACATTGGATTTCATTAAAAAGTGACTTTATTGACTATGTTTTTAATTAAGTTTAATCAATAAGGGTGTTTATTTTGATTAGTGTAGACTTGCTGGGTTCACATCAGGTCAAAATTATCCTAATTATGTCAAATGTATTCAGAAAATAAGAAAAGAAAATATTAGGACTAAACGATTAAAACAAATCTAAGCAATTATTGTGATTGCAATTTGAACAGTGATATGATAAACATAAACATTTGATTTTATTGTCAATTAATTGTTCAGCCCTAAAATATACATCAACAGCAAAGTCAGGCATGAATTAATTTTGTCATTATGAACTTTGTCAAAGAAATGAATAATTTCTAAGTTACAACAGCTTTGAGTAGACCAGTAGTAGTCTGACACTTTAATTGTAACATCAGTTTGTGGCACTTTAGACACGCACTGCTTTGAAAATCACTTCCTGTGGGTCAATATGTGTTGTCACTTAGGTTTAACACATTTCCAAAGAACAAATTTTAAGGCTTTAATGTCAACCGTTGAGGTCAAATAGAGGGAGGGGTATGGATCTATTAAACAGAATGCTCTATAACTATATCAAATGTTGAAATGTGTAAACTCACCCGGAATCTCCAAGGATGATCACCTTGAGTAAAACTTTCTTTCTTGATGTCATAGTGTCACAGCTGAGGGAAAAGGAAGCACAAATCATAAAGCAAGAATTTTAACAGCACCACTCATAAGAACAAAAAAGGAAGTGAAAGCAAAAGCTTTTGTGCTCAAATAGGCCTAATTTAAGGATTGGAACACAGGTCGTAAACTTCATCTGCAATTACTACATGCTAATAACACAATCTCACATTTCATTTAACTTGCACACTCTGAAGGGTGTTATAAAAGCTCTTTTTGTTTGAATGAAAAAACCCATGATTCTGCATGCACCTTCAAATTGGTCATGTGCACTCTTACTACCAGTCACGAGGAACATACTCTCACAGACGGCATGCGCACGCCTACTGTTAAACGCACAGACTTCCTTTTTTAATAGGGTGGCTGGAACATGTCGTAAAAAATAAACATGTTAAATAAATCCAGGCCCATCTGCAGAAATACAGGGGTATATCCAGTCCCGGAAATTGAAAGGGAGAGAACATAGGGCATGAATTATTACTAAATACAGTACTCTGGAAGTACAATATCTGGACCTGAATACAAAAATCAGACACTTCCTGTCTAAATATAAACAAATATATATATATATTCTTGGCCAAAACAGAAAATTCAGGACACACGTATTTTACATGTTCTTATTAAGGATGCACCAAAACTACTTTTTCTATAACTACACACTTCAATATAAAATAGAGTAGGCAGAGAAGAATTACATAAAAACGACATGTGTATCCTATTAAGAAAACCTTTATTATAAACTACTCTACTGGATAATGCAGCAGAACATTTAACAGTAATTCCAGTAAAAATATTCAATGAACATGAAGCCACTTCTATTGGTACATAGTTTTTCCACTCAATCCATTATCTAGTGGATCTCTTTTGTGTACATTTCAGTTGTGTTAGGATTATCACTTTATTACTATAATTAAATAATACTTATAATAATAATACTACATTTGTATTATATAACAATACATATTCTAGCTTTTATTTTGGCAGGATATTCCAGGAATAACTTTGAGATGCGCTAAAACCAGTAGCTTCACTACTGTTTGTGCGAGTGCAGCTGTTATGAGTGTGTGTCAACAACAGAGCAGCGGCCATTCACATAAGCACATTGCGCATGCAGACGATATATTTACTTATTAATTTAATAATATTAAATATTTGTGAATCTTTGCGATTCACAAAACGTATGTATGGCTTCCAGATTTTGAACATAATACACGAGTCATAAGGACTACTTTAATGGTGCTTTTATGGTTTGTTAATGTTATATTGGAGCTTGACAGTAACAGCTATGACACACAATAACACACATATCAGAGCACTGGAAAACGCTCAGAAAATGAATGTGGACTTTAATGTTCAACATAAGCAATGCTTTTTCTCCATGTGAGCGTTTCTGTTACCGGATTTTAAAGTACGTTTCTTTTCACATTTTTGGCCAAGATTTAAGCGTTTTTTTCCCTCGCTCTCGGCCGAAAACCGAAAATAAAATTTTTGGCCGAAAATGTTCAGCGGTCAACATTTCGCTGCATCCCTATCCAAATATGCTTTTTGTCTCCTGGTTCCACCGCTTTTCATATCAAGACTTGACTACTGTAATGCTCTGTTGGCTGGCCTCCCCACTGGCACAATTTAGCCACTGCAGTTGGTCAAGAATGTGGCGGCGCAGCTGGTCTTAAAACAACATAAGAAGGCTCACGTCACTCCCCTCTTGATCTCACTGGCGACCTATATCTGCAAGCATCAAATTCAAGACTTTGACTTGGAACAGCACCATCTTTAACTAACTCCTCCAGGTCTATGTCCCCTCTCGCTCCCGGAGATCAAAGAATGAGCGACACCTGGTGGTTCTATTGCAACGAGGCACAAATTCGCTCTCCAGATCATTCACATTCTCGGTTCCTCACTGGTTGAATGCACTTCTAATCCCCACCTGATCTGTTGAGAGCTTCTCAACATTCAAAAAACAACTGAAGACACATCTCTTCAATGAGCACTTAATCAGTCCACAAACATAAGGCACTTGCATTCTAGGTTTCAAAATAAAAAAAACATTTGTGTGTCGGTTTCTTTTTTTTCTGCTTTAACTTCTTTACTACTACAGCTACGATTAAAACTTAGCAGAGTGATAATGCGGATATTGTTGGCTTTGTATGACGATTTGCTTACGTTCCTCATTTTAGAAGTTGCTTTGGATAAAAGTGTCTGCTAAATAATGAAATGTAAAATGTAAATTTAGGTAATTTATACTGACAGCACAGACTCCATTAATATTCTTAATTAGGATTGGCAACTTTTCATCACGTAAATACGTGAAGTTTAAGCATTTTGAGCACTTCAATATATTCTGAAGGTCTTCATTTCGGCCAAAATACGATTTTTGAACCATTTACTCAGAAATATATTACATCAAAAAAGTAAAATGGGTTTCAAACTATGGAAACTGCAAATTACATAAAGTGCAACATTTAAACAGTAGAGCTTGGTGTGGTGATTAATACTGGTAATGCAAAAAAATATGAAATGGAGAATCAATGGTAAATTCTGTAGACACAGTTACGGCTAAAAGAGTATACACAAGGGCTCATTATTGGCATGTACCTTGCAAAACATTATGACATCACAATTGAATCACGGCATAGTTTAATAGGACTGGATGTTTTTTTTTCTGTGATTATCTCAAAAATGTCTTTGAATTCGATAAGACTCTTTACATGACAGAGGGTGAGTAAATCAAATCCACATTCAATGCAAGCATTGAGTTTTAACCTGAATTTCTCAAAACTTTGAAGCCTGATTTTGGGCACCAAGGCTTTAGTAATACAACGGCTGAAAGACAAACACAGCTATATATACAAACTGACTGAAGTTACAGATTTACTTCTAAACAATTGTCAGACAATGCAGAAAGAAAGTTCACTTGACTTTGTATGCAATCTATCCATTTGAAGACTTGTACAAGACAATAGAATCAGGCTAGCAACAGAATTTGGATATAAACACGTAACAGTATGCTCCAACTACTGGACTAAAATCAGGCAGATAACATCAAAATGTAGGGTGGAGTATGCAGTTAGCCTTTCATTTAGCAGTGTGAACCTCTGTCTGTAAGCTTGGGCTGTGTATACAAAGGTTTACTTTAGAAAATGACTTTTCTGCTGGACAACTGTTGGAAGCACATTTGAATTTTTTCATATTTTATAAGATTTAATTTCAATCTAGTCTATCTTCCACCACATAAAAGTACTAGTGGTACCATGGTACAGGGATAGTATCAGATGTTAACGATCATGGTACTTTTATATATAATTTAACCAAAGTTATATAGTAAAAATTTAGATTTTCAGATGAATCGTGATGTTATCACGATAAAAATATTTTAGTCGGTACCCCAGATTAGTTTTTTCAGTTAAATATTTTATAGTTTAATTAATTTCATAATCAAAATAGTGTCTAAAAAATTTATTACATTTATACAGAACAATGTTTCTTTACTTTTCAACATACCATTGACAGTTTTTTTTTTTTTTTTAACTCATCGAACTGCCTCAGTAAAGATCCTCAGAGCATAATCCAAAACACAAAATTGTTCTTATTTTTTGTCAAAGTACTGCACAACAGACATCATGGAAACATTGATGAAAACTTTTATTCAGTACAACAGCATTCTTGCTTGTGAGAGTTTACTTAATAATAATAATAATTAGTGGTGCTTGCAAAGCATCACTATTGTAATCTCACATACTTATTTTTCTTCTTATTATTATATCTCCATAAAAACCTTCGGCACCTAACTCGTCCCCAAGACCGCTTGACGTAGACCCACCTAATGAGGTGTCAAATCGAATGGCCTATTGAGGACACGCGTGCTATGACTTTTATAAGTTTATCGGGTACGGTATTTGCCCCAGGGGCAAAAAAGCGTCGAAAAATCCCATAGACTTAACATTGCGACAAACTTTGACGCGTCACAGCTCCGAGCGAGGATTTCGCAGAAACATGTGATTTGCCACATTTGAAGAGGCTGGCAGGCTCTGTAAGAGCATACCTCAATATGGGGTAAAAGTTGCACCCTGGGGGCAGGAGCTGCCCAAAATTGCCCCCATTGACTTACAATGGTGTAGGACTGCCCATGAAATGAAAATTGCATAGGGATTTTGTATTGAACATAGCTCTAGATCACAGTGTCATAGAGACAAGGGGCAGGCTCATTTCACTCAGATGACCAATCAGTCTCTCAGGATCATTGTGAAGCTATCAAGCCACGCCCTAGCAACAATTTAAGAGCACCTTAGCAACAAGTCCCATAGACTTCTAATGAAAGACATCAAAGGGATATCTCCGGATAGAAGTGTCATAGAAACACCAGGGTGGTCTCGCTTTGACTCGGGCAGCAAACAGCCAATCATGAATCACCTCAACACTTCCTAGCCCCTCCCTAGCAACCATTGTCGAAGCACCTTAGCAACCAAAATCCATAGAGGGATATCTTCCATTCTGAATGTCACAGAGGCATGGGAGTTGGTTTATATCATTCATACTGACAAGCAGCCTTTGGAGATTCATGATTGGCAGCTGCCAAGCCACTCCCTAGCAACTAAACAGAGTACCCTAGCAACCGCTTAGCAGTACAACTATATCTCTGCACCAGAAAATCAGAGAGACTTCTGGGTTGATTTATTTCAATCAGGATGGCAAGGACACTTGATTAGTATCACTATGGTAACTGCCTAGCAACCAGATGGGGTTACCCTAGCAACCAGAGTAACAAATCACATATCTCTGCATCAGAAAAACGTAGAGACTTCCGGGTTGACTTATTTCACTCAGGATGGAAAGGAGCCATGTATTGTATTACCTTGGTAACTGCATAGCAACCACACGGGCTTACTCCTAGCAACCGAAGTAACAAATCACATATTTCTGCACCAGAAAATCGTACAGACTTCTGGGTTGATTTATTTACTGACCGTGATTTTTGTTCTTTTCAAGTTACAGCATGCTGTTTGATCTAGTTTTGCCACGGCAAGCACCACTCACATTTTCTTCAGGAAATTGTACCCATCTAGTTATTTTTATTAGTGGTGCTTGCAAAGCATCACTATTGTAATCTCACATACTTATTATTTTTATTTTTATTTTTATTTTTATATCTCTTAACAAAACTTCGCACCTAACTCGTCCCAAGACCGCTTGGCATAGACCCACCTAATGAGGTGTCAAATCGAACGGCCTATTGAGGACACGTGTGCTATGACTTTTATAAGTTTATCGGGTACGGTATTTGCCCCAGGGGCAAAAAAGCGCCTAAAAATCCCATTGACTTAACATTGAGACAAACTTTGACGCGTCACAGCTCCGAGCTAGGATTTCGCGAGAAACGCAGTGATTTGCCACATTTGAAGAGGCTGGCAGGCTCTGTAAGAGCATACCTCAATATGGGGTAAAAGTTGCACCCCTGGGGGCAGGAGCTGCCCAAAGTTGCCCCCATTGACTTACAATGGTGTAGGACGCCCATGAAATAGGGATTTTTAATTAAACATAGCTCTGGATCACAGTGTCATAGAGACAAGGGGCCTGCCTCATTTTACTAAGACGACCAATCAGTCTCTCAGGATCATTGCAAAGCTATCAAGCCACGCCCTAGCAACCATTTAGAGGACCTTAGCAACAAGTCCCATAGACTTCTAATGAAAGAGATCAAAGGGATATCTCCTGCTAGAAGTGTCATACCAACACAAGGGTGGTCTCTGCTTGACTCGGGGCAGCAAACAGCCAATCATGAATCACCTCAACACTTCCTAGCCCCTCCCTAGCAACTATTGTCGAGCACCTTAGCAACCAAAATCCATAGAGGGATATCTTCCATTCTGAATGTCACAGAGGCATGGGAGTTGATTTATGTCATTCATACTGACAAGCAGCCTTTGGAATTTCATGATTGGCAGCTGCCAAACCACTCCCTAGCAACTACACATAGTACCCTAGCAACCGAGTAACAAATCACATATCTCTACACCAGAAAATAGTACAGACTTCTGGGTTGATTTATTTCACTCAGGATGGCAAGGAAACTTGATTACTATCACTATGGAAACTGCCTAGCAACCAGATGGGGTTACCCTAGCAACCGAGTAACAAATCACATATCTCTGCACCAGAAAATAGTACAGACTTCCGGGTTGACTTATTTCAATAAGGATGGCAAGGAGACTTCATTACTATCACTATGGTAACTGCCTAGCAACCAGATGGGTTTACCCTAGCAACCGAAGTAACAAATCACATATCTCTGCATCAGAAAACGTAGAGACTTCTGGGTTGATTTATTTATGACCATAATTTTTGTTCTTTTCAAGCATGCTATTTGATCTAGTTTTGCCACGGCAAGCACCACTCACATTTTCTTCAGGAAATGTACCTATCTAGTTATTTTTATTTTTCTTATTTTTTATATCTCTTAACAAAACTTCGCACCTAACTCGTCCCCAAGACCGCTTGGCGTAGACCCACCTAATGAGGTGTCAAATCGAACGCCTATTGAGGACACGTGTGCTATGACTTTTATAAGCTTATCGGGGTACGGTACTTGCCCCAGGGGCAAAAAAGCAGCCGAAAAATCCCATAGACTTAACATTGAGACAAACTTTGACGCGCCACAGCTCCAAGCTGAGGATTTCAGAGAAACGCGTGATTTGCCACATTTGAAGAGGCTGGCAGGCTCTGTAAGAGCATACCTCAATATGGGGTAAAAGCTGCACCTCTGGGGGCAGGAGCTGCCCAAAAATGCCCCAATTGACTTATAATGGTGTAGGACGGCCCCTGAAATGAAAAAGGCATAGGGATTTGTATTGAACATAGCTCTGGATCACAGTGTCATAGAGACGAGGGGTGGGCTCATTTTACTCAGACGACCAATCAGTCTCTCAGGATCATTGTGAAGCTATCAAGCCACGCCCTAGCAACCATTAAGAGCACCTTAGCAACAAGTCCCATAGACTTCTATTGAAACAGATCAAAGGGATATCTCCGGATAGAAGTGTCATAGAAACACAAGGGTGGTCTCGCTTTACTCGGACAGCAAACAGCCAATCATGCATCAAATCAACACTTCCTAGCCCCTCCCTAGCAACCATTGTCGAGCACCTTAACAACCAAAATCCATAGAGGGATATCTTCCATTCTGAATGTCACAGAGGCATGGGAGTTGGTTTATATCATTCATACTGACAAGCAGCCTTTGGAGATTCATGATTGGCAGCTGCCAAGCCACTCCCTAGCAACTAAACAGAGTACCCTAGCAACCGCTTAGCAGTAACTATATCTCTGCACCAGAAAATCAGAGAGACTTCTGGGTTGATTTATTTCAATCAGGATGGCAAGGACACTTGATTAGTATCACTATGGTAACTGCCTAGCAACCAGATGGGGTTACCCTAGCAACCGAAAGTAACAAATCACATATCTCTGCATCAGAAAACGTAGAGACTTCCGGGTTGACTTATTTCAATCAGGATGGAAAGGAGACTTCATTAGTATCACTATGGTAACTGCCTAGCAACCAGATGGGCTTACCCTAGCAACCGAAGTAACAAATCACATATCTCTGCATCACAAAAACATACAGACTTCCGGTTTGACTTATTTCAATCAGGATGGCAAGGACACTTGATTAGTATCACTATGGTAACTGCCTAGCAACCACATGGGGTTACCCTAGCAACCTACTAACAAATCACATATTTCTGCACCAGAACATTATACAGACTTCTGGGTTGATTTATTTATGACCACAATTTCTGTTCTTTTCAAGCAGGCTATTTGACGAGTTTTGCCACGGCAAGCACCACTCACATTTTCTTCAGGAAATGTACCTATCTAGTTATTATTATTACTATTACTACAGTAAGTACTATATTGCACTATACAGTAGTTATATATTTCTGTCAAAATTTCTTCAATTCTCTTGTGGAGATTTTATTTTTAAACAAAAGTTTACTTTAAATCAAACGTTTATTTTGACGTGGAGGCTTTTCTGTTCTGTATTTTTGACAGTAGTTTCACACCTCTGGTTAAGAAATTATGTAATTAAATTAACATGATTACTAAAGCACAAAATGTTGTGATTTAATTATATAAATACACTCACTGAGAACTTCATTAGGAACACTATGGTCACTATCTGCCTCAAGGTTCGATGTGAGAAAATGTTGTTTTAAAAGGAGTTTTCGATATTTATACTGGAAAATAAGCAAAAACAAAAACAACTCAAATTTATTTTGTTGCAGTGTATAATGGAGCGAAGACTTTGATTACTTCAATCCATCTTTAACTCAACTTAACAAACTCTCTCTTATTAATAAAGCTGTGTATTGCCTATTTTTCTCACGATAAGAAATGCACAGTGATATATTATGACTCAATTAGTCATGAGCCATCATGTTAATCTAGCGTGTATGCTTGAGACCAGCGTCCCCGTGATAGAGTTAGCATCAGCTAGATGCAGTTTCAATCTCTCCCCTTTAGATCAGGACATTCGCGCAACTCATAGAAGAGGCGCTGACCGCACAGATAAATGCCAGTTTTGGAGTTTTAAACTTGAAACGCCGTATTATTTGAACTTTAATAAAAGCTTTAATGCATTAAATATAACTGCATTAAAAGATGTAACGCCGGGGTGTTTCCTTTAAAGACGCTTGACACGCAAGTTTTGCTTCAGCAAAACTTCCACTTATTCAAAAACGAGAGTGCTTATGCATTTACTTATTTTGTATTTTTGCATTATAATTCCCTCATCCTTTGTGATCTACATCACCTGAAGCTGTTCGTAAAGTTTAGAGTGCATCTGGACTGTGAGCTTTGTAATTCTTCCTCTCCTCAGTCAGGCGCGAACTGTAGTGCTGCTCTCACGCATCATCATTAGAGTTTGTGATCTCATGTTACGCTAAATGAGATCAAATGACTATTCGACAAGGAATATTTTTGTCGACAATTTTTGATTGTCTGTATGTATGAAAAGTATGTACTTGTACTGAAGTACCGGTACTTCTGAACGATCACAATACTATCTTTTAAAATAATGTGTTTTTAGGATGATGTGTCAAGTTAAACGCAGTTTGAAACTTTAAAAAGCACTGACTGCCTCCTATTACAGCAAGGTGATAAATAAAGCTTGAATTCTCAGATTCTCAATTTCTGTAATTCGCAATTTAGAAGGTCCCTGCTATTTAAAGAATTAGCTTAGAAAATGTCCTTCATATATAGGCAAAATGGAATTTATATCTGAAATATTCACAAATAAATTAGAATCTAATCAAATCGCATAGAAATTGAAAGCGATACCAAGTCCTACAAGGTACTTTAAGATTACAGCCCCATTGACTCCCTGTGCCAATGCATTGATGAAGTAAACAGTTGGATGTGCCAAAAATTTCTTCAGTTAAACAAAGACAAAACTGAAGTCATTGCATTTGGAAACAAAGATGAAGTTCTCACGGTGAATGCATACCATGACGCTAGGGGTCAAACAACTAAAAATCAAGTCAGGAATCTTGGTGTGTCTCTACAGTCAGACCTTAGTTTCAGTAGTCATGTCAAAGCAATAACTAAATCAGCATACTATCATCTGAAAAATATTGCAAGAATTAGATGCTTTGTTTCCAGTCAAGACCTAGAGAAACTTGTGCATGCTTTCATCACCAGCAGGGTGGATTATTGTAATGGACTCCTCACTGGCCTTCCCAAAAAGACCATAAGACAGTTGTAGAGGTCGACCGATATTGGTTTTTTCAGGCCGATGCCGATCTTTTGAAATCCGGGTCGGCCGATGGCCAATTAATGCTGCCGATTTATTTTGGCCGATATTTGGCCGATATGTGCTTGTTTTTAACCTCTTATTTGAACCTTTTATTTGAAAGATAAAATGTAACACACATAATTACTTAAGATAGACAACATTTCTCAACAAATACATTTATTGAACACTTGACCAATCTGCACTTGTACACTTAAATTAAAAATGTATAATGTAAAAACATATTGTATAAATAATGCATAACAAATATATTAAATAAACAAAGCAGGTGTTACGAACTGCTCCGAGACACGAAGGTTGAGATCCAAATGCAGCTTTAATTAAGTGGCAATCCAGACACGTAATCCAATATTCAGAGCATCCAAGAGAAGCACAGGCATAACTAGGGGTGGGTATCGTTAAGGTTTTAATGGTATTACTATCTTACCGATACTGCTTATCGATCCGGTACTTTAACAGTATTCTTAATGGTTCTTTTTGTTATATATATATATATATATATATATATAATTTTATTTCAGGAAGGTCTACTAACATTACTGTTCAGGTGTGGTCTAAAAAGAAATCTAATAAAGTAATCAATTGTAAAATAACACTGCATAGTTTATCATAGATAGATTAATCCTTATTAATGCAGAAGTTATTCATTCAAGAGCTGTAAGTGATTTTCTCTTTGCCTTTTGTAGTTTGATTCGCAGATTGGCTCAATCGTCACACGCTTAATAGACAGCTTCCCTTTAAGACCGAGTTCAGATCTAATAAGCTCCTGATGCAGCATATTTTCTCCCCAACTATTTCCATAACTACGTCCATTTAAGACATAAACTGTGTTTAAGTGAATCTCCAAGCCGGTCGTTTTGACATATTTTTGTGTATAGTTGATCGTTTAGATGCATGAAACCAAAGTAGCCTATACTTTGCTTGTCTCTTTGCGGTGTGTTTCGGAGCGCGCGCCGCCTTGGGAACGGTTTCTCTTGCGCTCTTTTTATTATTAAACGCGTCCCGCAATTTAGCAACAGTAGCTAGACTGCATTTTACAACAATCACCGATCGTGCTGATTCTAACGTTAAGTTTGAGTTTTAGGGAGAAATGTCAGTGCACCGCTGTGAAGGGAAGGAAGTTGTGCTAGACAGAATGCGGCTTATGTATAAATATTCTTTTTATAATCTTTGGAAGGCGAAATCTAAAATAAAATCAGACTGATAATCACATATCTAAACCAGGCTATGTTTGAATGTTTAGTTCTGTCACTCATTATGCTGGGCTCGTGTTGGGCTCGTTTTGTGCTCGCTGTGGCACCGCGTGAGCGAGTTCTCTCTCTCTCTCTGACTGCGAATAACTAAATTGCATCACAGACAAATGGTTTCATATTATTATAAATAGAAATAGCTGGCGATATAAAATAACTTTCTCTTTATAGCAATAAAGAATGTATTTTCTTAATTTCTCCAGTACCGACAGCAGAAACCGGTAACGTCCGAGCTTACCAAAGCCAGTCCTTCAATAGCCTATACTGCGTTGG